>NC_140996.1:46805048-48278512 GCF_052327205.1 Somniosus microcephalus | reverse complement strand
GAGAGAGAGGGAAGAGGAGAAGGAGAGAGAGAGAGGGAAGAGAGAGAGATAGATAAATTTTTGGAGCTTCAGGCCTGCCTGCAGCAGGCCTGGAGACCAGCAACGAGTCCCCCCCTGCGCGAGGGTGAGGAGGAGGGAGGGGGGGTTGCTAAACACAATATAAAACTGAAATAAATTGTTAATTAATTCCCTAACACATAATTCAAATATTTACCTTAGTTCCCTAACACACAGAAAGTGTGGGGGAAAAAATTGTGGAAAATCAAGATGGCGGCCACTCACCTCGGTTCAGAAGGATAAGGCCCGCCCACACACGCACCGATTGGTCGGCCGGTCAGGTCACCGAAGCGTAGTATTAGTCAATCGTCGAGTCACTCGACACTCAACTGTAGGAAGACCTCGACGTCACATGGTCGCTAATGAGATGCTAATGAGCGGAACGCTGAACGTTTTTGGGATACCGCAGGCGGGATTTTTGTCCGGCCGAAACGTAAATAGGCCGATGACCGGTCCGGAATCGCAAGCTTTCTTTTGAGGCGACGCGCGCGTCGGTACGCTCTGTAACTTCCAAACGCATCGAGACCAGGCGGACAGACAGACAGACAGACAGACAGACAGAAGAGCCGCTTCATATATATAGATGAATTGGCCTCTACTGCCTTCTGTGGTAGAGAATTCCACAGGTTCACCACTCTCTGATGAAGAAATTCCAACTCATCTCTGTCCTAAATGGCTTACCCCTTATATTTAGACTGTGACCCCTGGTTCTGGACTCCCCCGCCATCAGGAGCATCCTTCCTGCATCTAGTCTGTCTAGTCCTGTTAGAATTTCATAAGTTTCAATGAGATCCCCTCTCATTCTTCTAAACTCCAGTGAATATAAGCACAATCGACACAATCTCTCCTCATACATCATTCCTGCCATCCCAGGTATCAGTCTGGTGAATCTTCGCTGCACTCCCTCCATGGCAAAAACATCCTTCCTCAGATAAGACGACCAAAACTGCACACAATACGCAAGGTGTGGTCTCACCAAGGCCCTGTGCAACTGCAGCAAGACATCCTTGTTCCTGTACTCAAACCCTCTCGCTACGAAGGCCAACATACCATTTGCCTTATTAACCGCCTGCTGCACCTGCATGCTTAACTTCAGCGGCTGGTGCACAAGGACACCCAGGTCTCTTTGCACTTCCCCTTCTCCCAATCTATTGCCATTCAGATAATAATCTGCCTTCCTGTTTTTGCCACCAAAGTGGATAACCTCGCATTTATCCATGCTATACTGCATCTGCCATGCATCTGCCCAATCACCCAACCTGTCCAAATCATACTGGAGTTTCTCGGCATCCTCCTCACAGCACACACGCCCACCCAGCTTTATGTCATCTGCAGACTTGGAGATATAACATCTAGTTCCCTCGTCTAGATCATTAATATATATTGTGAATAGCTGGGGTCTTAGGACTGATCCCTGCGGTACCCCACTAGTCACTGCCTGCCACTCGGATAAAGACCAGTTTATTCCAACTCTTTGCTTCCTGTCTGCCAACCAGTTCTCTATCCAAGTCAGGACCTTACCCCCAAACCCATATGCCTTAACTTTACACGCTAATCTCTTATGCGGAACCTTATCGAAAGCCTTCTGAAAGTCCAAATACACCACATCCATTGGTTCTCCCTTATCTATTCTACCAGTTACATTCTCAAAAATTCTGTAGTGTCCGTGTGTTGATAAAGACACTGAAGACAGGAGTTGGTTCATAGGTATTTACTAAGCAAAGTCTGGGGGGGGGTTCTAACGGATATACACAATGGGCCAGAAATTCGTGACCAAATGCGTGAGTACGGTCTGGGTACTCACGCATCTGGCCGTTGGAAATGCCGGCGTTCAGCATGCACAGCGCATGCGGGGAACGCCGGCATTTCCAGTCTTCGGAACGAAGGGGTTGATAGGCACAGTGCGTGCGACTGCACAGGCAGCGCTTGCGCAGTGAACTTCGTCGATTTCATTCATGGATTCAGTGAGGGTAAGTCCTTACAAGTTACACTTGAAAAAAGCATGTGTAAAGTTGTTCCAAGGCTGCGGCGGAAGATATATTTTATCGTGGAGCTTCTGAAAGGCAATATTTTTGTTTGGGAAAGGGAGGGAAGTTATTTTAAGAAATTTTAAATAAGTTTTAAAGTTTAATTTTTTTTTTTAAACGGGTTTTCAGAACGGTAGGTAAAAGGAGCAATTGTGGCTGTGTGAATTGAATGTGAAAATGAGTGTTCTAAAATGAGTAATGTAACATTTCCAGCACTTTTAAGAAAGAAACTTTTCATCAGTAATAAGTAATTATGTATGTATGTCCGCATATATTCCTTTACGTATATGTATGTATGTTTTATATTCCTTTACTTATGTGTATGAATGTATGTTTTTAATTATGATTTTCCAATAAGTTACTTTCTCTGAAAGTCATAATTAAATAATACATTCATACACATAAGTAAAGGAATATATACATAACACGCAAGGAATATATACAGACATACATACTTTCAGAAGCTCCACGATAAGAAATATCTTCCTCCGCAGCCTCTGGAGCAACTGTACCCATGCTTTTTTCATGTGTAAGTTGTAAGGACTTGACCTCACTGAAAGCATGAATGAAAGCGGCAAATTTTACTGCGCACGCGTTCTGCCTCTGAACCCCTTCGTTCAGAGGACAGGAAATGCCGGTTTTCCCCGCATGCGCTGTGCATGCTGAAAACCGGCATTTCCTCCGGCCAGACGCATAAGTACCCCGACCAGTACTCGCGCATTTGGAAGGGAATTACTGGGCCAACATTTTACATGTCAATAAAATGAAAAATTTAACAATTGCATGATTTGCCCCCTCGCATCTGCGACTGAGGGTCCAAGGAGGTGCATTGCGCAAGAGGTCATCGTCGTACGTATCCTCACACTGTTCCCTTTCGGGAACTGTATGAAGTGGTGGAAGGATTTATGGCCGTGATTAACACTCATTCCGTGACCGTAACCATCTTTGAACCAGCCATTAGGGTGGTTAGTCCTATGGCGTGAGGGTTTTACGGGCTCCCACAACCCATCTGAGGGGGGGGGCCACCCACACCCACGGACGCAAGTATCCCGCTGGATGTCCACCCAGAATTTATAGTTGGAGCTCCGACTCCGCTTGCCGGGACTGTCTGGAGTGCGGTTCTAAACCCTACTCCTTCTGGCCCAGCGGCGGGGATGCTTACTGCTACGCAAAAGGCCCACTCCACACAAAAGGTGACACCCATACGTTTCCTGCGCCTTTTCCCTCCCCGTGACTGGAGCCCTATGCTGCCACTTGAAAGACCAAGCTATCATCTGCCCTTTTTGCGGCGCCTTTGACTTCTCATTACCAATGATGAGCAGGCGCTGCGCCTCCACCTCCTTGAGGAGATTGCTGAGGTCATCATCAGTTCAATTGTGAGTTCTTTTAATGCTGTGAATTGTGCTCATTCCAGCCATTTCACGTTGCTAATCGGATTGGGCCTTTGGCATAGCGGTAGGATCCCCGCCGCTGGGCCAGATCAGGATAGGGTTTCGAACCCCGCTCCAGACAGTCCCGGCAAGTGGAGTCGGAGCTCCGGCTCTAAATTCTGGGTTGACATCCAGTGGGATATTTGCGTCCGTGGGTGTGGGTGGCCCCCCCCTCCTTGTATAGCTTGTGGGAGCCCGTAAAAGCCTCCCGCCATAGGACTAACCGCCCTAATGGCTGGTTATACAAAAGAGGATTAAGGTAAAAGGAAAAGCTTTAATAATGAGCCCCCCCTCCAATCACAACCTTCCCCCACCCCCTCCCCTCCCTCCACCCCCCCCACCCCCCCCTCCTCCCCCTCCTCCCCCCCCCTTCCCCCTCACCCCACGTCCCCACAGCCCCCCCCCCCCGCCAACGCGACAGCTCTCCCCCTCCGCTCCCACTCCTGCCCCCCCCCCTTCCCCACCCCCCACCCCCTCCCCCCGCCTCCCTGCCCATTCCACCCCCCCCCCGGCTTCACTCGCCTTGACCTCCTATCCCCCGCCCCCCTCTCCGCTCCAGCCCATCCCCCACCCCCTCCTCACCCCCCTGCCCCCCCAACCCACCGCGCTCCCCCGCCCCCCTCACCCCCCGCCCTTCCTCTCCACCTCAGGAACGTACCCCTGCCATCGCTAACCACCATTCCCAGCCCACCAACCCCCCCTCCACCTAACCCCCCGTCACCTAGTCAGCCCCCTACAAAGACTCTAGCTCAACTCTAAAAAATTCTTTAGGTCTTTTAAATGTCTTTAATTGCTTTAATCTGTTTAAACCTACTTCAGATTCTTCAAAATAATGTAAACGTTTTTTAAAAGTTTATATAAGTTACCAAAAGCTTCAAAAACTTCAAAAACCCTATTTAAACCTGCTGCTTTGCATGTAAAAATGCTTAGCAGCTTGGCAGAAATATTGGGGGCGTGTCCTGTTAAACTGAGACCTCAAGGGGCGTGTCTCAGTTGCACAGCGCGCTACAGGCTTCGCGCTGGCTGCACTCCTGGGCGGCGTGATGTCAGACGCTGCCCGGGAGTCAACATTTTAAAACAGCAATTCCAGGCGTCCCTGAATCTCAACGGCCGGTGTGTCGGGTAAGTGCAGATCGGGGGCTTACACGCGCGGCAAGCCCCCAACTCGAATTTCTGGGCCAAGATACAGGCTTATATAGCCCGAGTGACAATTACCGGCATTACAGCACACCTGGGGCTCTTAAAGGCACATACACTACAATTCCTCCCATTTAAGCTAACCAGTACATCATATTTTAAGTAATTATTAATTACATGTTATAAGCAAAATAATATACATTGCTGTAGTTAATTAATTATAAGTCAGTCTCTCAGGAGGCTTCCTGACTCGGTCCGGATAACGCCTCGGGGGTGTAGTAGTTTCTGGTGGTGTAGTAGGTTCTTCTGGCAAGGCTGATTCGGCTTGAATGCCAGTGTCGGGTTCATCGGGTTCCAGTATCACCGGATCGGAGGTAGATATGGGTACCTCTACTTCATCATTAGATGTATAGAGTTGTGGTGTAGGTTGTCCCTTTTCGGATGACTTTATGATTTGGTCAGCATGGCGCCTTATTATGCTTCTCCGATGTCCACGGTATACATCAGTGGTCCTAGTCGTGTGCAGATAGTTCCAGGCTGCCATTTCTCGGTACTGTAGTCCCGGGCCAAAACTTGTTGACCTATCTGGAAGGTTCTAGTTGGCCTTTCATTCATGCCTTGAAACTGCCGGTTCTCCACGTCCCTTCTGATGTTGGGCTTGACCAAATCCAACCGGCATCTTAGGTTTCTATTGAAGAACATCATGGCGGGAGTTTGGTTGGTAACCATATGTGTTGCATTCCTGTATGCGAATAAGAAGTTATCCACCTTGTGCTGAAGTTTTATGTCTTCATGACCCATGGCATTTATGGCCTTCTTGAAGGTCTGGACAAACCTTTCAGCCAATCCATTGGTGGCGGGATGGTATGGGGCGGACGTTTAGTGCTTAACCCCATTGTTTTTTAAGAACTTTCTGAATTCTTCGGACACAAATTGCGGTCCATTATCAGAACATATCTGTTCCGGCAGCCCATTCCTGGCAAATATGGTCCTTAATACTGTGATGGTTTTTTCCGTGGTGGTGGAGGACATCTTTATTACCTCCGGCCACTTGGAGTGTGCATCAACCGCGATTAAGAACATTGAGTCCATAAATGGACCTGCAAAGTCGATGTGCACCCTTTGCCAGGGAGATGAGGGCCACTCCCATGGATGTAGAGGGTCTTGTGGTGGAGCGTTTTGGACCTTCTGGCATCCTAGGCAGCTCTTGGTCATTTCTTCGATGTCTCCATCGATACCTGGCCACCATACAAACGCCCTAGCTAGGTTCTTCATTTTCACTCCACCCAGATGCCCCTCGTGAAGCTCCTTTAGCACTTTATCCTGGAGTTTGGGTGGAATTACCACTCTGGATCCACACATCAAGGTTCCTCGGCACACTGACAGCTGTTCTCTTCTTTGCGAGAATGCTGGCAACAGTGGTTCGCCATGTGCTGGCCATCCCTTCACTGTTAAATCGTAGACCTGTGAGAGAGTCGGGTCATTTCTCGTCTCCCTTTCAATGGCAGAATTTGTTACTGGTAGACATTCCACTATGGTAGAGTGGAACATCTCTACTGGGTCCACTGTAGGTGCCTCTTCTACCGTTGGCAACGGTAGGCACGATAAACCATCAGCTTTCCCATGCTGTTTTGATCCTTTGTATTCTATGTTGTATTGGTGTGCCCCTAGAAAAAGGGACCACCTCTGTAGCCTTTGCGCTGTCATAATGGGAACACCTTTTTTAGGGTTGAATATGGAGATGAGGGGTTGTAAGATTCGAAATTTTCAGCAATAATCACGCAAGAAAACAGGATAAAATAACACAGCTTTATTGACCAAAAGGAAGCTTGTACAGACAAAACCTTTGATAAAAGGGGCACACAAAATGGCCGCCAGACCTCGTGATCAGTTTCTTGGACCATTTGATTTCTGTTACTGCAAGCCAGACAGGCTTGTGGATTGAGAGCAGTAAGCCCGCGAAAGCCAGTATTGGGAAACCGAAACTCAGGGAAATGGGCATACATATTCAATTGGATTCTAAGTACAAGACAGTTTCAGGCAAACAGGATGGGGCCCATCAAGATATGGGCGGACAATGCATGAACACCATTTAATGTACAAAGGAAAAACCGTTTAACAGCCATCAAGGGAAATCTCCAGACCGATCAATATGCGAACCGAGTTACGGTGACAAAGTAAAAGACATTATCGGCCAGGAAGGCCAGTTAAAGCTATCACCAGCTCCCGTTACAAGACAAAGCGCCCCTGCAGAGATTTCTGCCCGCCAAAATTATTACAAAGACTGGACTATGGTCTGGCGGGAGATAAGGCTGGCCCAAAAGGGTATAACTATGGATTTTGAAAAGTCCATCAGCGCCTCTTCTACCTCGGTAGCTTCGGAATTCGATCAGGACGTTTCGGACGGACATTTCGGAAAGGACAACGTGGTCGGTGTTCAGCCAGACAAGGCTCGGCCGCGACGAGAAGACGACGAGGGTGGCCCAGGTACCGTTGTCGGGAGATCATCGACGACCCAGGCCGAAGAAGAAGACACCATCAGGAAAACCGACGATCCAGGCCGGAGAGAAAGGACATTCCGGGCCTAGCACTTCCGTGCCTCAACATCCCATTCTCGAGGTGTTTTTCTGTTCCATGAACCCAAATCCACAACAGACTTAGTGGATTTCAGCCATGACGAGCGCTCACCGAGGCTGTGTCCACTGCCTCATCGCCTGAGAGAGAGAGAAAAACAAGCTGCGCCAAAAGTTTCCAAATCCACGTGACGACGGAAAGCTGTGCCAGAAAGGCTGCGAACCCCTCCTTTTCGCAAGTTTGAAAGTGGTGAGCATGATCCCGAGTTCCTCAAGTCGAAACTTAGTTTAGGTATAAGGGGAGGGAGAGGGTAAGGGTAATCGTAATGTGTTTCCCCTTTTTCGATGTGCCGTGTGTTTCCCATTTCCATAGAGTCAAGTTCATAAATTTGTGCATGATTGTAGTTACTTTAATCTGTGCCTATGACATGTATTTTATAATGCTTCAAACTGTTTAAAAATTAAAGCATCCATTTTGTGCTATTCAACCTGGTCTATTGAGTCCTTTCTCTGCACTACAGTTCTCTGCATCTAAGTCCAAGGTCTAGAACTGTAGGGGAGAGTGGGTCGAACCACTCAAGGGTAATTATTGCACAAAGCCTGGCAGGAAACCAGAACGAGCAAGAGAAACCCCCTACAGAAATGGCGACCGCGGCAGGACCTTGGCAGCAGGAAATAAGTGTGTTAGATCAAGGTCTGAATAAACGAAATGTGATGGATGAAAGAATAGCGGATTATGTTTTTGGAAAGGTAAACCTCACAAAACAATGGATATCTGACCTATTAAGGGATAGGCGCCCGCTAGACGCAGCCATCAAGTGGACAGAGGGTAAAGTGCATAAGAAGTCTGTAGAAAAGGCGGTCTGGCTGATGTGCTACAAGAAGCAAGTCCAGCTTTTGGACCAAGTCGTTGTTGCACAGACAGCCCAGATCAAAGGGTTGCTTACAGAAGTAGAGGAAAAGGTTGCGGGAGGTCAGAAACTGATTGAATCGCTTAACACGCTGAATCAGGAATGCCAATCCACAACTCACCGCCACGAAACCCGGGTAGAGTATTTAAAATGTCAGGTCATTGAAGCCAAGGCCTGTGAAGGTAGAATGAGAGAACGGTGTTTCCGTCTAGCTAAGCAAATAGAGACCCAAGAGGAAAAACTTCTGGGAGCCAGGGCAGCATATAAGATGGCCATGGAGGATAGTTCTGAGAGCAGCGACCAAAGCGCTTGCCGCCGGGAGCAAGAGGACCTGAGAACGGCCCTAGCCAAGGCAAACGGGTTGGTGTGTCTCATAAACCCACCAGCGAGCCAGCTATTGCTAGCCAAGGAATCCAAAAGACCGATTCCACAAGAGATAGTTCAGGAACCAACCCCCGAACCCTCTGCGCCTCCTGCTTATGATGAGTCTTGGACTCCGGGAAAGGAAACGGAGACGGTAGATGGAGAGATTCTTGAGGAAGAGCCACCCCAGGTAGCAGAGTCAGGACCGGCACCGATGTGTCCCACGCGACACCGGAGGCTCGGTCCGGACGCAGCGAATGGCGATGACGGACCCCTCGTGAATCAGACCATAATGCCCCATAGCGCACGACAGCTAAGGGAAATGATCAGTCACATCCCAAAACTCACTGAATCAGGAGACCCCTCCGTCCATTTTAGGGACGTGGAGCAGACCGCAGCCGTTAATGACTGCGGCGGGGTTGAACAGTCTAAGATGCTGCTGTTCTCCCTGGACAGCTCGCTCCTCCAGTGTCTCCCTGACGAGAGCAAGAGAGGGCACAGGGAATATGGGTTGTTACGGGACGAGATCCTGGAGATTATAGGAGAGGGTGACGGAACTCCGTTCCTCCATTTAGAAAAGACAGTGCAGCTAGAAGGAGAATCCCCACGGGTTTTCGCCGGAAGGTTGTGGCCCGTGTATCGACGCAGCTGCCCGGGAGGACCGGACCGGGATGCGCTAAATAATGAACAAAGGGCTCATTGGCTCCGGTGCCTGGTAGCAGGTTGCTTGCCAATAGTGAGGGAGCAGGCCAAAGCATGGTTTGACCCCACTAACGCCCGCTCCACGGAAGACGTAGTGCTCGATCAGCTCACGATCAGTTACAGGAACAACAAGGGTAGGAAAACGCCTGCCTTAAAAGGAAAGGTACATGAGGCAAGGCCCGCAGCTTCTGCTAAAAAGGAATGGCATCAGGAGGGGAATCGCCCTCCCCAAGCCAAAAGCAGTTGTTACGGGTGTGGGAAGGAGGGTCATTGGCGCAAGGACTGTAGAAATCCATGGAAGGATAATAGAGGGAGATTCCCCACAGCCCAAGCCCAAGCCCAAGCCCAAGCCCAGACCGTTGCCCCAGCACAAGCCCAAAACCCAACCGTAGCCCCTGCCCCAGCAACAGGAGGTGGTGCGGTTGTGGATCCCGCTACGATTGAGTCAATTTTAGAGACTATGCGGTCTCTGATGACCTCGCAGTGGAAGGTAGCAGTCGCCAACAGCCCTGTCACTCCTGAGACCCCAGCCGAAGCACCTAAATGACTGACGCCTGCGCAGCCCGTCTATTTGTGTCTGCTCCGCTATGACGCCTGGAGAAGACCTGTGGTGGAAATGGAGGTGGAAAGGGAAAGGGGTAGTTACCTGTTGGATATGGGAGCTTCGTGCACCGTGATCCACACAGCTAGACCTTTTGCCTCACCTCTGTCCACCCAGGCTCCATTCTCAGTAGCGGGTTTCACAGGCAGAGAACAGGCTGGCGCGTACTCCATCCCGCTCTCCATTCATTTGGGAGCACTCCACACCACATGGACGTGTATCCTATTGAAGTGGAGTGAGGGGGGTGGAAAAGGCATCCTCGGGGCTGATTTCTTGGTGGAACACGGGATCCTCGTGGACCTGAGAAATCACTGTCTCTGGGGAGCCGAGAGCGGTTTAGGTAAGGTAGTTGTAATCCCAGGGAGGGAAGAAAAGGGGGCCCTGTGCACCATGAAGCCGTCAGGAGGTTACGATCTCGAGCTCATGGTAGCGACCATCCCAACGGACTTGCAGGCGTGTGTGTCGGAAAATCTGACCGCGTTTGCCACCCACAAGCACGACTGTGGGAGAGTCACTGGGTTTGAAGTCAGCGTAGACGGGGACCCCATGATCCGACCCCAAAAGCAGTATAACTTCCCCAAGGAGGCAGAACCCGACATGCAGACCGCAATATCTTCATTGGTGCAGCAGGGCGTATTGAGACCAATAGCCACTCACGTGAACTCCCCCTTATGGCCGGTAAAGAAGCCGGACAATTCGTGGAGAGCCACGGTGGACTACAGAGTCCTCAATAGTAACATCCCAGCCTGCGCGCCCATGGTAGCAGCAGTTGCCGACCTAATAGGGAGTATTCCAGCATCGGCGACCACATTCACGGTGCTGGATATCTCGAACGGTTTTTGGTCCATTCCGCTGCGGCGGGAGGATCAGTACAAGTTTGCCTTTACTTTCAAAGGGCAACAGTACACTTGGAACTGCTTGCCACAGGGCTTTCACAACAGCCCCAGCATTTTCCATCAATGCATGGCGGGGAGTTTAAAAGAATTTAGCCAGCCCAACCAGATAGTACAGTATGTGGACGACTTACTCCTGTTCACGGACACAAGGGAGGAGCACGGCCCACTATTAGCCGAATTATTGGAGCTGTTAGAAAGGAAGGGTTTCAAAGTAAACCCAAAGAAAGCACAGATCGGCCAGCAGGAAGTCAAATTCCTGGGTCTGGCCATCCGCGCTGGAGAAAGAGCCATAGATAAGGCCAGAAGGGAATCAGTACAAGATCTGCCAATCCCCAACACAGTAACGGGTGTAAGGTCCTTTTTGGGATTGACCAGGTACTGCAGAGATTTCATCGAGGACTATGCTGCCACAGCAGCCCCGCTACTCCGACTCTTACACAAGGGAATCGAGTGGTCTTGGGATGAGGGGTGCCAGGCAGCATTTGAGAAGTTGAAAAGAGATCTGCAGACCGCGCCAGCCCTAGGGGCCATAGATGGGGGAGAGGAGTTTTTCCTGGAGGTAGCCGCTAGTGGGGACAGCCTGAGCGCCGTGCTGCTCCAGGAGCGGCACGGCAAGCTGAGACCGGTAGTTTATTCCTCCAGGGTGCTCACGGATGTAGAGAGGAGTTTCTCCAATTGCGAACGGCATCTCCTGGCCACGCATTGGGCTGTGAACAGATCAGTGATCTTCACAGGAACCTCTCCCATCACGCTCCTCACCCATCACACCCCCACAAAGATGCTTCTGGATGGAAGGATTAAGGATGGGACCATAAGCAGCGCTCGGATTGCGCGCTGGACGCTCCTCCTTTCCCAGATGGATCTCAAAGTTAAAGGCATCTGCGAGCCAAAGCTCGCAGCCAACATGGTATATCCCGGAACAGCCCATCGGTGTTCCGTAGAAGGGGTATGGGAGGTCAACATAGGTTTACGGGCCGGGATACACCCCACAGGCCGCAAAATCTACGTAGACGGTTCCAGCACTGTATCTGCTGGCGAACGACTCACAGGGTGTGGAGTTTATGACCCTGCGGCAAACATTGCCCTGGCAATTAAGCTCCCCAGCACTATGAGCGCACAGCAGGCTGAACTGTCCGCGGTGGCGTACGTGGTTACCCACCCCGAAATTTTCCCAATCCCATACACGATTTGCTCAGACAGCATGTTCACGTGCAATTCGTGTACGGAGTACCTCGCCATATGGTCCCGCCGCGGATATACCTCCGTGGACGGGCGGCCTTTAACAGTTAAGCCCTTGCTGGAAAAGATCCAAGCAGCTGTGGGGGAGGAAGGGGAGGTGTTCATCCACAAGGTGAAGGCTCATTCCACCACAGAACCCCGCAGTCAGGGCATCCAGCAGGCGGATGCGCTAGCCCGGGAGGGTGCCCGCAACGGCACATTCTGGGACCCCTATGGACCCGGACCCGTGGCAGCGATTCGAGAAGGAGAGGGAACTCCAGGGAACACAGGGGTGACACCGCCCCCAGACCTAAAGACCGTCCAAACCCTGGATCCCGCCCTAAAAACAGTCCTAAAAGCCATCACAGAAGGCAAGCAGGTAGAGGGTCCGTACAGTACGGCAGCCCTCACAGTCAAAGAAGGCATGCTGTTCCGAGAGGAGCAGTGGGTTGTGCCACAGCAGCACCGGAGGGAATTCCTGCAACTGGCCCACGAGGGTCCAGGGGCGGGACACCCCGGGCCTGAGGTTACCTGGCAATGGGTAGAGCAGGCGGGATGGTGGCCGGGACTTCGGGACGATGTCCGCGAGTTCTGCACAAGCTGTCTTGTGTGCGCTGCAAACAAGCCAGACCCCCACAAAAGGAAGGTGCCCATGGGGCACATTAGGAGGGTAGAGGGACCATGGCAGTCGATTCAGGTCGACTACATAGGGCCCCTGCCCGCCGCCCAGGGAGGATATAAGTACTGCCTTGTCCTGGTAGATGTGTTCACCAAATGGGTAGAAGCTTTCCCGTGCCGAACAGCTACGGCACTGGGCACTGCTAAGATCTTGATTCGGGAAGTGTTCTCACGGTGGGGACTCCCCCGTTTTGTAGAGTCCGACCAAGGGAGTCAGTTCACCGGTCAAGTAATGCAGAACGCCCTCATGCTCTTGGGCATTGAGGGGAAGTGGCACATAGCATACAATCCCCAGTCATCCGGGATTGTTGAACGCATGAATTGGACCCTCAAGGAAAAGCTGAGGAAAGAGACAATGGGCTCGCCCCGGAAATGGGCGGAGGTCCTGCCTTTAGTCCTCATGGGGATCCGGGCCAGCCAGTCCAAAAGTACGGGGTATTCCCCGCACGAATTAATGACTGGAAGGATCATGCGAACACCCACCCATGTACTAGCCCCGGTGCTCACTGAGGGCCAGCTCCGAGAGGTGAAGCGAGATAAATTCGTCCAAACCCTTTTGGAGCGCCTGAAACAGATTTATGGGCAGGCGGCTGGGAACATGGGAAGACAGCATCAGGGAAACCGACTGTTACTGGAACGTCGTAAGCAACAAGAGTGGGTAGTCGGAGACCAGGTCATGGTCCGAAACTATGCCAGGGTAGGGAGTTTCGAACCATTGTACATGGGGCCTTACAGCATTGTAGACAAGGCCAGCCCCATGGTTTATGCAGTGAAGGTGCCCCGACGTACTAAATGGTTTCACATTAACCAGTGTAAACTGTTTAAATCGGGTTCACAAGGGCCAACATCAGGGACCAGGTCTGAGAACAAAAATCCTCAGCCTGTAACAGAGTCACAGACCACACAGGCTGGAACAGTAGCCTGCGTGAAGGGAGGGGCCACCCCATCGGAGTGGGAGGTCTCCCCTCTAATTTGGGATTCGGACGAGGAAGAGCCCGAACAGCTCGACCTCGCCTTAGACCTAATCACGGAGGAGGAAGAGTCAGAGGACGACGATCCCGCCCTTGACTCAAGCTTGGGGGAGGTAGGGAATGGGGGCGGAGGCTCACTACCTGTAGGGACAGGTGAGGTGGAGTCGGAAGACACAAATCCCGGTCCCGGGGGGGCGGAGCCTGAGGGAGGGGCGCTGGAGCCGGCAGCTGTGGTGGAACCACAGGCTGTGACGGTGACAGTCCCAAACCCCGGTCCATCAGCCCCGGGAGCCTCACCCAAAGCAGCCCCTCGTAGGTCGACTCGAGCGCCCCAGCCCAGAAAGTTTTGGCCAGATTCGCCCCATCCTTCCCAACCTCGGTCTAGAGCAGCCTCAGAAAGGCATGGTTCCCGTTCAACAGCGACAGGCTGCGGGGGATCAAAGCCGAAGGTCAGTGCAGCCCCACCACAGGGTGCGGCATGCTGCAGCCCTCACAGGGATTCAGTAGGCCGCCCGGCGGAGGGCGGCGCTGTACATAAGTTAAGCTAGGTAATTATGATGATAGTTTAAGGAATATAAAGTTTACGGTGTTAAGAAATGTTAAGAGTACAATTTTGAAGTCTGCCCGGTATGTGTGCTTGTTTGGAAGCGGGGTCTCGGAACCCGCGCGTCCATTTAATTAGGCCAGCACCTATTGGGAGCCTGGCTACATCATTTTATTGGTTACAGAAACCTGGGACATGATGAAAAAGCTTCTCATTGTGTTCGTGGCGATCGGGTGCGGGTGGGCCTACCGAGGCCGCAACAAGGACGTCATTATCTTCGGGTGTTCCGGGGACATGGCCCCCATCGCGACGGATGGGACAGGGGAGCGAGAGGTTGAGGAAATCGCCACCTACTTCCACCAGGGGAGATGGCCAGGTTGGCTGGGGACAAATTCTATGGAATACTCCAGCAATTTCGGTTTTGCCTACCAAGAGACTTCGTTAACGTGCCCTCGGGTGAGGATCCTTGCACCCAGAGTCAGTGTTACCATGGGAAAGAGGATCTGTTTGGTGTGTAATGGGAACGTGCCACTAAGACGATGGTGGTGGCTACGAAAGCTGGGAAAGGATATGAAGAACTCTACGGTCGAGTGGAAGCGACTGGGTAACAATACCCATCGGACTATTACGGGGACTAACGGACAATTACGTGTGTGTTGGGACAAATGGTGGGAACCAGATGAAGGAAGATATGTCTGTATGTGGGGTTCAAAACGCGTTTGCCCCAAGGGCGTATCCATCTTCTTCCAGAGGCAGTGGCAGGATGAAGGAAAAGGGATGAGATGGGATGTCAGCACTCGAGCGTGCGGAGCCCCATACTCCCCTATTCCGGTAAACGCCACTGAACTCATCACCCGCCCACGCAAGCCCCTGCCCACGCTTCCGGTAGCACTAGCCCAGAAAGAAGGGTGCCCCACCACCACCAAGGGACCTGGGAACGGTTTAGTATTGGTACCCACCGGTCAGGTGCTGTACCAAGGGGTACACTACGCAGTAGCCTCAGTGATTTTAAACCTCACTGAGGTACGATTGCCGGAGTGGTGTCCCAAAGAAACGGAACAATTATACCAGGTCCTGTTAACCCGAATGTTTAGACAGTTTTACGAGTTTGACTTTGCCGACATCGACAAAGACAAATTATACAACACACCACCGGAAGTTTTGGATCGAGTCGGGAGGCAAAGAAGGGGTACAGTAAATGACATATTCACTGCTTTTAATACCGGGACATCTGTCGTCAATGCTCCAGATAACGTGGAGCTGCAGACACAGATCAACGGTTTAAAAGCCCAGTTAAGGAACATACTGACAGACGAAAATAAGGTAGTGGGTTCTGAGTTGCATGAAGACCAGGCCATGACAGTACACTTTAAGGAAATAATAGCTGAGCTGGAGAAACACGCGAGAACGGTAAATGCGCTCATTAAGGAGGATCGGAATGCGTCCGATCAAGCTGCGCAAAACGAGGCCTGTGTGCTATACGGGGCGTGGTTACTGGGCGAGGGCCGCAGTAATCTTGAGGATTTAAAACAGGGTTTGGTCCCGTCCTGGATCAGCAACAAGCACTTGCAAGCGCTCCACCCTTTTGAGAATGCATTAAGCCCGTGCCAGCTCAAACTAGCTGCAGAAGCGTACCCAGTCCCAGTGGACTGCGGACGTTCGAATCATACTATCATGGGAATAGTGGTAAGAATGCCGGTGTTGGGTAAAGCAGCAAAGCCCGCCCCGGTATACAGGGTGGAGAACATTGGAGTCATTCAGGGGGCGCGCACATTCGTTACGCAGTGGTCCCACCTTACGTCATCAGATGGGAGCGTACGATGACAGGCACGACCTCTCGGGGTGTCGGAGCCGGGGAGCACACATCATCCTGTGTCCCCAGCACTTGAATGCCTTTTTGAAACCACAGTGCGGGTTCAGAACCGCTAGCGCAAAGCCGATAAATTGCACCATGGAGGCAATGGCAGAGGACCATGTGCCCCCGCAGGTAGCATATATCGGGGGTGGGAAATACTGCGTCACCACTGCAACGCCTCACTACCACCACGGACAGCACGAGTGGTGTTCGATCAGTGATAGCAGTTTCTGTTTCAAACCCAGGGCCGAGGTTCAAGTGGCACAACAATGAATTGTCCCCATTCCTGCACCCTCCACCGTTCACCTCACTGTAAAAGAGAATTTCACGGACTTACAACGATTCATCGCGCATTTTGGTTATGTCATTCCCTTTCTTCCCGAACACCTCACCAAGATTTTAAAAGCCGTTATAGTTTCACAGAAACATTTTTACACACTGGAGCAGAAGACTTTAGAGATAGGAAAAGACATAATGGACATAGTCATCCCACCATGGTGGGACTTGTTCACTAACATAGAGATCCCAGCCTGGATTAGAATAGCATCCCACATCCTAGTAGTGTGTCAGGTTTTAATTGTGATATTTTTGCTGTTCGTGCATTGCAAGAGAGGCAAACGCCTCCAGAGGCATGAGAACACAGGAGAATGGAGAGAACGCTATGTGCGAATAGGGGAAGAAGACACCCCACTTTAAGCTGCTAGTATTGAAAGTTAGGCGTCCCTCCATTTTTAGATTTTGGCCATTTGCGCGTTTTCTTTTAAGTGTATGAATATTGTTATGGAATTAGTCGTTGTTAAGTTTTTGGATTAATAAAAGGTGTATGCAGGTGGTGCAAGAGGATATCAACCCCTGCACATCTGACAGATGAATGTGTTATAGTTTAAGAAGTACTGCCTATGATTGTCCAAATGTGCACAAGGTAATTTTCATTTTTTTCGGAAATGGGAACTGCATGTGTCGTGAGGGTCATAGATAGTTAAGTGCCAGGAATGTTTGTATGTGGGGAATCAGGGAAAATTTGCTCACCAAGGATCATTGATACCTCTAGCAAGCTATCAGTATCACAGGGGGGCCTGTAAGATTCGAAATTTTCAGCAATAATCATGCAAGAAAACAGGATAAAATAACACAGCTTTATTGACCAAAAGGAAGCTTGTACAGACAAAACCTTTGATAAAAGGGGCACACAAAATGGCCACCGGACCTCGTGATCAGTTTCTTGGACCATTTGATTTCTGTTACTGCAAGCCAGACAGGCTTGTGGATTGAGAGCAGTAAGCCCGCGAAAGCCAGTATCGGGAAACCGAAACTCAGGGAAATGGGCATACATATTCAATTGGATTCTAAGTACAAGACAGTTTCAGGCAAACAGGATGGGGCCCATCAAGATGTGGGCGGACAATGCATGAACACTTAAACCCATTTAATGTACAAAGGAAAAACCGTTTAACAGCCATCAAGGGAAATCTCCAGACCGATCAATATGCGCACCGAGTTACGGTGACAAAGTAAAAGACATTATCGGCCAGGAAGGCCAGTTAAAGCTATCACCGGCTCCTGTTACAAGACAAAGCGCCCCTGCAGAGATTTCTGCCCGCCAAAATTATTACAAAGACTGGACTATGATCTGGCGGGAGATAAGGCTGGCCCAAAAGGGTATAACTATGGATTTTGAAAAGTCCATCAGCGCCTCTTCTACCTCGGTAGCTTCGGAATTCGATCAGGACGTTTCGGACGGACATTTCGGAAAGGACAACGTGGTCGGTGTTCAGCCAGACAAGGCTCGGCCGCGACGAGAAGACGACGAGGGTGGCCCGGGTACCGTTGTCGGGAGATCATCGACGACCCAGGCCGAAGAAGAAGACACCCTCAGGAAAACCGACGATCCAGGCCGGAGAGAAAGGACATTCCGGGCCTAGCACTTCCGTGCCTCAACATCCCATTCTCGAGGTGTTTTTCTGTTCCACGAACCCAAATCCACAACAGACTTAGTGGATTTCAGCCATGACGAGCGCGCACCGAGGCTGTGTCCACTGCCTCATCGCCTGAGAGAGAGAGAAAAACAAGCTGCGCCAGAAGTTTCCAAATCCACGTGACGACGGGAAGCTGTGCCAGAAAGGCTGCGAACCCCTCCTTTTCGCGAGTTTGAAAGTGGTGAGCATGATCCCGAGTTCCTCAAGTCGAAACTTAGTTTAGGTATAAGGGGAGGGAGAGGGTAAGGGTAATCGTAATGTGTTTCCCCTTTTTCGATGTGCCGTGTGTTTCCCATTTCCATAGAGTCAAGTTCATAAATTTGTGCATGATTGTAGTTACTTTAATCTGTGCCTATGACATGTATTTTGTAATGCTTCAAACTGTTTAAAAATAAAAGCATCCATTTCGTGCTATTCAACCTGGTCTATTGAGTCCTTTCTCTGCACTACAGTTCTCTGCATCTAAGTCCAAGGTCTAGTACCGTAGGGGAGAGTGGGTTGAACCACTCAAGGGTAATTATTGCACAAAGCCTGGCAGGAGACCAGAACGAGCAAGAGAAACCCCCTACAGGTTGATGGTCAGTCAACAAGGTAAATTTTTGTCCGTGTAGGTAATGGTTGAATTTCTTCACTCCCCATACCAGGCTGAGTGCTTCCCTGTCGATTTGGGCATAGTTACGCTCAGCTGAGTTTAATGAGCGTGATGCAAAAGCTATCGGCCATTCTGAGCCATCAGGGAAATTATGGGATAATACTGCTGCTATGCCATAAGGGGATGCATCGCACGCCAGTCTGATTGGCAGTGATGGGTTGTAATGAGCCAAAACTTCTTCGGGTGTGATTAAGTCTTTGCATTTATGGAAGGCACGTTTACAGTCTTCGTTCCATTTCCAAATCACTCCTGTTTGTAGAAGTTCATTAAGAGGGTGTAGAAGAGTTGATAAGTTCAGTAAAAATTTATGATAGTAATTTATTAATCCCAGGAACGACCTTAATTGTGAAACATTTTCAGGTGCTGGGGCTTTTATGACCGCTTCAATTTTTTTCAGTAGACTTATGCAACCCTTCATTATTAATTATGTGGCCACAATATGATATCTGATTTTGGAAAAATTCGCACTTGGGGCGATTCGCTCATAGGCCCCGTTCTTTCAGCCTAGTGAGCACCTGCTCCAAATTGGCAAGGTGCTCGTTGTCGTTTTCTCCTGTTACAAGGATGTCGTCTGGGTAGCATTGAGTCCCCTGGAATCCCTTGCAGGACTTGATCCACAGCTCTTTGCCAGATAGCTGGAGCTGATGCTGCTCCAAAAACCAGTCGATTGTACTGGTACCAGCCTTTGTGTGTGTTTATCGTGAGATACTTTTTAGAGGCCTCCTCAACCTCCATCTGTAGATATGCCTGTGCCAAGTCAATTTTGGTGAATTGTTTCCCTCCGGATAGTGAGGCGAAAATATCTTCTATCCTCGGAAGAGGATACTGTACTGTGGGAAGGATTGGGTTTAAAGTCACCTTGAAGTCTCCACAGATGCAAATTTTTCTCTGTTCTTCAGATTTATCTTTATTCAATGCTTTTTTCATGACTGGAATGATGGGTGTTGCCCACTCGCTCCAATCTATTTTGGATAATACGCCTGCTTTTTCCAAATTCTTCAGCTCTGCCTCGACTGCTGGACGTATTGCGTATGGCACCGGTCTTGCCTTAAAAAAATTGGGAATTGCTGCATCTTCCACTTTTATTGAGGCGGTGATGCCTTTCAAGGTTCCTAGTTTCTCTTGAAACACTCCTTTGGCGTTGGCTAAGATGTATTTTAATCGTTCAGGTATGATGTCATCATTGTTTTTTTTCTTACTGGTCACCGTCAGTGCCTGAATGGAGTGCCAGTCTAAATGTAGCTTTCTGATCCATTCATGTCCCAACAACAGTGGACCACCATCTTGTAGAATGTATAAATACAACTTTTGTATTTCTTTGCCGTTGTATACAACAGGCACCCTTATTTTTCCTTTGGGGTATACTTTCTGCCCCGTATATGTTTTTAAGATAATGGATGTGTCTTTTGGAGGTATATGCGAAAATAGCCTCTCGTAATCCCGTCGATTTATTACGGTTAGAGCTGATCCTGTATCTAGCTCCATTTTAACTGGGGACCCTGCTATCGTGAGGGTAACCCAAATGGTTTGGTAATCATCTTTGGCAAGTACATTATGTAATTTGAGACAGCTTAGTCTCTTGTTTGCGAAGTCGCTATCGCTCTTCTGGTCTTCGGAGCTACTGTCCGTCATCATTTGTACCTTCCTGTTCTTTTCTTTATTGATTTTTTTTTTTTCTGTCTGTGGATTTATTTTGTCCAGATCGGCATACCCATGCAATGTGTCCAATTTTTCCGCATTGCCTGCATGCTTTGTCCTTGAACCAGCAGTCCCTCTGGTTATGGGTGGATCTGCCACAGTGATAACATCTTTCGAAACCCTGTGTCATTTCATGGGTGCCGAAGTCCTGTGTCTTTTGTTGTATCTCTGCAGCTCCTCTTGCTGCTGCTTCGCATGATACAGCCATACTGAAAGCTTTGTCCAATGTTAAATCTTTTTCAGAAAGCAGACTTTTTTTGTGTTCCTTCACTTAAGAGACCGCAAACGAATTTGTCTCGAACTTAATCTGATAGTCCTGCCCCGAATTGGCAGTACTTTGATAGCTTTCTTAATTCGGTTAGGTAATCAGCGTTACTTTCATTCTTGTGTTGATTTCTCTTGAAGAACTTGAATCGTTCCGCTATCAGCAGCGGTGTTGGGTTTAAGTGCTCCTGCAGGGTATCAACAATTTCTTTAAAATTCTTGTCCTTTGGTTTGGCTGGAGTGATTAAATTTCGTAACAGCCCGTATGCCTTTGCGCCCATTAAGTTCAGAAGTACTGAAGCTTTTTTTTCATCTTCTATTCCATTTGCAGTGCAATATACCTCTACTCTTTGCACGTATGTGGTCCAATCCTCTATTTCGCTATCAAAAGCATCAATATTGCCAGACTTAGGCATTTCAGAAAAGATATGGCGCTTCCCGCGCTTTTTTTCTTTTCTGCAGCAAAGATATGGCGCTTCCTGCACTTTCCCGCCGCTGCTGCCGATGACAACGCTGTTTACTGCGGTTTCCGTTCTTTTTTTTTTAAATTTACTCTTGGAGACTCATTCCCGCTGGAGTTTCTCTCCATGTCTGAACGCTGACCTGCTTGCCACGCCGGCCGTCTCCCGAGTGCTCCCTCCCAGTCCGTTATTGCTTGCCCCCGATTTCGCTGCCTGTCTCAGCTGTAGAGCCAGCCGTTGGAGCCCCAGCCTGACGCCCAGGAAGGATTAGCGCAGTACCTGCCACCAGCTTGGCCAGCTGGTGAAACCACAGCTTCTCTCACTTCCTTGAGTCTTCTGGACGCCCGAGGAATCGATGTCCTTGAGGTGCTGTCGAATTGCAGGCAAGTCCTTTTCCACTTTGTCGCCACTGTAGTGTCCGTGTGTTGATAAAGACACTGAAGACAGGAGTTCGTTCATAGGTATTTACTAAGCAAAGTCTGGGGGGGGGTTCTAACGGATATACACAATATACAGGCTTATATAGCCCGAGTGGTAATTACCGGCATTACAGCACACCTGGGGCTCTTAAAGGCACATACACTACAAATTCCAGTAGATTAGTCAGGCATGATTTACCTTTTGTAAATCCATGTTGACTTTTTCCGATCCTTTCACTGTTTTCCAAGTACTCTGCTATTACACCTTTTATAATTGACTCTAGCATTTCCCCCACAACCGATGTCAGTCTTACTGGTCTATAATTCCCCGTTTTCTCTCTACCACCTTTATTGAACAGTGCGGTAACATTAGCTATCCTCCAATCCATGGGAACTGTTCCAGAATCTATAGAATTTTGGAAGATGACCAGCAATGCATCTACTATTTCTAGGACCACTTCCTTAAGTACCCTAGGATGTAGATTATCAGTCCCTGGGGATTTATCGGCCTTCAATCCCATCAATTTCCCTAACACCATTTCCCTACAAATACTGATTTCATTCAGTTCCTCCCTCTCATTAGACCCTATGTTCCCCGACATCTCTGGGAGGTTATTTGTGTCTCCTTTGTGAAGACAGAACCAAAATATGTATTTAATTGGTCAGCCATTTCTTTGTTCCCCATTAGAAATTCCCCTGATTCTGACTGGACCTAAATAGATGCTGATGTATTAAGCCCAAAATCCCACCAATGTGAGTCATCCTCTATGCTATCAATTTCAATATCTATTCTCGAGTTGTCTTGCTCCAAAACATAAAAATGCTTTAGGGAGGAGTTCAGTCGCCCCACGAGCTCACTGAAACCCTTTGACAACAGGGGAATGTATTATCCCAATTATGCCACATAATTGTGCAGCTCATACTTAAATATCTCATTTACTGTCAGTTTCACCTGAGCATAGGTTTTCATATTGAGTAATGCATGTTGGTTGATGGACAGGTCCTGTTAGACCTGTTAAGTATGGTAGTTGTGGTAGTAGTGACACAGGAGGCACCACCAAAACCACCTCATATTGGATTTGTACTGGTTTTTCACATGCTCTGTTACCTACAAAACACAATTATTACAGTCATAGTTAAATTCAGTCTTACAATCATTTCAAGTGACATTGCAGCTTAACATCTAATCAACAAATCATGGACTTAAAAGATTCTCCAGATCTCTCTTTTACTCGTATCCATCTTGTGGATAATTCTTACTAAACATGATTTCTCCTTGGCCCTGCATTGTCGCAATCCAAATTCCATGTAACTCTCCACTTCAACTTCAATTTCAATCCCTCTAACAGGTACCAGTGTGTTTAACTCTATTCTGATTGTTTCATTAATTAGATAGTTTCTCGATGGAGTATGTGTCAATGCTTTAAAAGTTGTCTCGCTCTCCTGAGCCACATTAACTATTTCATGTCTTGCTGTTGTCAAGTAACTGAGCATGTCTGAGAGCAGTTCTTCATAATAATAATAATCAACTTTATTGTCATTGTTAGTGCACAAGTACAGTACAACGAAATGTAAGCTTGCGGCTCCCGAGAGTGTACATTTTGATTGAGACATTTAACATACATTTGGCTTGTAACATAAACATAAACATAATAAAGTGCATTGACAGATGTGCAGGCTTTAGAGTTTATTAGCAGAGTTCAGTAGGATGACAGCCCTGGGAAAGAAGCTGTTCCTAAATCTGGTCGTGCGGGTGCGAATGCATCTGTAGCGTCTCCCAGATGGCAGGGGGGCGAACAAACTGTGGCTGGGGTGGGTAGGGTCTTTGATGATGGTCAGTGACCTCCGTAGACAGCGTTTCTGGTAGATGTTCTCAATGGTCAGTAGCCGGGTGCCAGTAATGCGTTGGGCAGTTTTGACTACCCGCTGCAGGGCTTTCCAGTCATAGGAGGTGCAGCTGCTATACCACACTGTGATGCAGTTTGTCAGGATGCTCTCTATTGTGCAGCGGTAAAAGTTAGAGAGGATCCAGGGTGACAGGTTGCATCCCTTCAGCCTCCTTAGGAAATGTAGGCGATGCTGGGCCTTCTTCACCAAAGAGGAGGTATTGAGGGACCAGGAGAGGTCTTCCGTGATGTTGACTCCGAGGAACTTAAAGCTGCCCACCCTTTCCACCACAGCCCCTTGGATGTGGATGGGGGGGTGTCTTCCACCTTTAGACTTCCTGAAGTCCACAATGATTTCCTTGGTTTTCTTGATGTTAAGGGCCAGGTTGTTGTCGGCGCACCACTTCACGAGGTACTGGACCTCCTCCCTTTAGGCTGACTCATCGTTGTTGGTGATCTGGCCTACCACCGTGGTATCATCCGCAAACTTGATGATAGTGTTGGAACCATGAACAGCCACACAGTCGTGGGTGAAGAGGGAGTAGAGGAGGGGGCTCAGCACACAGCCTTGTGGGGCCCCCGTGTTCAGGGTCAGGGGGGGGAGGTGTGGTTACCTAATTTGACAGACTGGGGTCTGTTAGTTAGGAAGTCCAGGGTCCAGTTGCAAAGGGAAGTGTTCAGGCAAGAGTGTGGAGTTTGGTGGCCAGCTTGTTGGGGACGATGGTGTTGAATGCAGAGCTGTAGTCTATGAACAGCATTCTGATGTAGGTCTCTTTACCGTCTAAGTGTTTCAGTGCAGAATGAAGAGCAGTTGTGATTGCATCCTCCGTTGATCTGTTTGCACGATAGGCAAACTGGTGTTGGTCAAGAGAGGCGGGAACACTGGCATTGATGTGAGCCAGGACCAGTCTCTCGAAACACTTCATTATGATGGGTGTGAGTGTGACAGGTCGATAGTCGTTCAGACACGTCACAGCCATTTGCTTTGGCACAGGAATAATGGTGGTGGTCTTGAAGCATGTAGGGACTACTGCCTGGGCCAGTGACAAATTGAAGATGACGGTGAAGACATCAGCCAGCTGATCAGCACATTCTTTGAGTACCCGTCCAGGGATACTGTCAGGTCCAGCAGCCTTACGTGTGTTCACTTCGCGTAGAGCACCCCTTACGTCGGAGGTGGACAGAGTGAGCACCTGGTCTTCCGGGGGCGGCAAGGCTTTGGTAGCCAGCTCCCTGTTGTCCCTGTCAAAGCGAGCGTAGAAGTTGTTAAGCTCCTCCGGAAGGGAGGCATCGCTAACCGGGGGGCTGGTGTTTTTACTCTTATAGTCGGTGATAGACTGGATGCCTTGCCACATGCGCCGGGGGTCCGAGTTGTTGTGGAAATGATCCTCAATCCGCAGTGTCTGTTTTCTTTTGGCAGTCCTGATACCCTTTTTTAGGTTGGTCCTAGCTGCACTGTAAGCCGCCGCGTCGCCAGATTTAAATGCTACATCACGTGCTTTCATTTGCGGATGGTAATTGCTTCATACATAACAAATCACATTTGCACACTCATATCGGTATCTCAATATCGTGCCACACGTGCCATCCGATACAAGCCATTCTCGGGCTTTCAGGTGGTCCTATCAAAAGATTGTCTAGAGACCTTTGCTCATCTTCCTCTGCATGGTCCCGATGTCTTGGGTAGTGGCTGGACTATCAAATTAAATTTTATTTAAAAGTTAATTATAGGCAATGTCACAAAAGGCTCCAAGAGAAAGCTATCAATTTATTATTCATAACTACACTTCCCTGACATTCACGAGAATGAAAATTCCCATTAATACCAGATTCTATCTCATTCATGAGCGTCTGGAGAAACTTTACTGTCCAATACAATATTAAAGATAGAAAACATAGATCAAAGTTGTTTGGTGAACCAATTTAAAAAAAAACAGCTACAAGCAGAAAGGGTTAACGCCTTTACAGGTTTATAAGGTGGTGGAGCAAATATTCTTATTAACTAAACACGATGCAGAACAGAAAATAAAACAAAAAAAATCACTATAAGTTACATAATATTTCCCTTTGTTCTTTCTTCAGATGCGTTTTCAAAAGACTGTAAAAGTATTGAATACAACTGGAGAAAAATTAGTTTTCACATTTAAACAAAACAAATCAAACTGCTTTGGAATGTTTCACCATAGCAACCGCAACTCCAAAGTTAAATCTTAGACTGAAACTTAATCTTTTGTTAAACAAACTTTTTGTTTTTCTCAGTTTTTCCAAAACCAGCTTAACTTAAATTGTAGTTCAAAGATTTTTTTTCAATTCCGGGTGCACAATCCTTTTCACACATTCTTCTTAAACATTCACAGAGGCTTTGTAAAAAGACATTAACATTCACACCGAAAACAAATAAAAACCTGTAGAACAGCAGAAAAGAGACATGATCTTCCCTTTTCTCCTTTATTCTATCATAACTATTTTACCCTTTCTCCCATAAGCCAATTTTCAATTTCTGATGTTTTCTACTGAATCTCATTACTGCCAGTGGGAATCTGGGAGAGTAGGGTGGGTGTCTCCCGAACCACCAGGGCACACACGGGAGTGACTGAGTTGAGCTTGCGATAGTCGATAGTTAACCACCAACTGTCATCTGGCTTCTTGATCAGCCAGTTGGGGGAGTTAGCTTTAAATGTGCCTTTGCAGACAACACCCTGCTTTAACAATGACTCGATGGTAGTTCGAATGTATGGTCTACTCT
The DNA here is from genome assembly GCF_052327205.1 of Somniosus microcephalus. Taxonomy (NCBI): domain Eukaryota; kingdom Metazoa; phylum Chordata; class Chondrichthyes; order Squaliformes; family Somniosidae; genus Somniosus; species Somniosus microcephalus. The sequence goes on along the minus strand of NC_140996.1, from coordinate 48,252,447 downwards.
TGGCTGGGTATGAGTATTGTTTTACAGGGGCGTGGACCGGACCGTTAATCTCCTCGGTTTCGGTCATGCCTCCGCAATCATGTTTGTGGGTTGCGAATACTCCCGGGACTGACTCTAGGATCGCCCGGACTTCCAGGTCTGCAGAGATGGCTGGTTCATAGTCCTCTGATTTGTTAATCGCAAATACCAAGTGCGCACTGGACACCGGGGTGGGGGGTCCATTTTGAAGTTTCCACCAGATGCAATTGTTGGCATAGTCAACCACTGCCTGATGACTGCTGAGCACATCGCTACCTAATATTCCCTGCCCGGTATGTATAGACATATAGATAGGGTTCTGAATGTCGACCTGCTCCCGTGGCGCTTCGGGCAGCTAGGGCTGCCTCCACTCTCTCAAGCCGTGGGTCAACTGGGTCGGGGCCTATCTGCCTTGGAGGATTGTAGAATTGATGGGCACACTGGCCTAGGCAGTGGCAGAGATAGCAGCGTATTGAGCCGTTTTTCCCCAGCATGGATGTTCTGGGCTCCCCTGACCTCTGGTTAGGCAGCGGGCCTTCGACGGCCGCTACTGCGCCTTGGGGGATACTGGCACGGGTCTGGTCCCATGCAGCCTGGCTGCGAGCCTGCAATTTTTCCCTGTTGGTGTCTTTAGAGACGTAAACGCCTAGCGCGTTGCGGACCAATGGTTGGAGGCCATTAAGGAAGAGGATTTTGAAGCCCGGGTTGTCGTGTGTTCCCCTGTTCCCCCCTGGTGCGCTAAAAGATATTGTGGAGTTTCTGCCCAAAAGCGTTCGGGCTCTCAGTAGAGCCCTGTTTGGTGTTGGCGTGGAGTTGGTGGAAGTCAAGTCTATCCTCCCCCAACACTTGGCATAGTTCCGCCTCAATAGCCTCAATATCGCCCCCTTCTAAAATGCCCTGACTCATGCGATAGCAAAATACTGCAGATGCTGGAAATCCGAAATAACAACAGAAAATGCTGGAACAACTCAGCAGGTCAGGCAACATTTGTGGAGAGAAAATAGAGTCAACTTTTCGGGTGAACCCTTTGTCTTGACAAAGCCTTGACAAAGGGTTCACCCGAAACGTTTACTCTATTTTCTCTCCACGGATGTTGCCTGGCCTGCTGAGTTTTTCCAGCATTTTCTGTTGCCCTGACTCATGTCTTTCTTCAGTTCCGTGGAACATGCCTCCAGGAGGACCTGCTTAAGATCGTACCCTTCTAGCTCTGGATGGGTAATTTTAAAAATCCTCCACCGCTGCCTGAGCTCGAGGGGATCAGTGCGGACTCCCATTGTTCCCAAGTTAGTTGTAAGTGTCCCGACCTCGACCGTAGTAAGGGGCTGTCGGGTAGTTGTTTCGATCCTACTAGTGCTTGAGGGGGTCGCCTCGCCTGCTTCTTCCCTGGGCTCTGGTTCTGCCTTTTATCGGGTGACCACACACATCGGCATTGCCTCACCCACCCTGCACAATGAAGGTGGAGCAGACGGAAAAGAGCACTGTCCCAAACCGTCCCAACAAGTGTTGGGATCTGCCTGTTTAACTTTGGAAACAGCTGCCACTACTGCTCACTGTTGGCCAATTTGTGCCTGAAGCTGTTGGATTTTTTCTAGGCGCAGGGCTTGGTCTGCCCCAGGAGAAGCGGTGCTTTGCTGTTGATTCAGTTCCCTTACTGCCCCTCTCGCATCTTTCAACTCCTCTCTCAACCTACGGTTCTCTGCCTGTAACTCAATGTTGTTGTCTAGGATCTGGTCCAGCTTCCTTTGGGCACACTGTGTTTTCTCATGTTCTCTTTGCTCCTGGGAAAGCTGGGTGCGGAGCTCAGAGTTGTCCTGCTGCAGCCGGCATATTGACTCCCTTAACCCTTTAACCTCCTGATTTAGCTGCGCAGCGCTTAAGTGTGCCCCATACGCTAACTGATCCCAGCATTTTTTCAGTTTAAGTTTGTTTTGGTGGATGTCAGCCAAAAGTTTGTCAAGAATGCAATCATAATTCCTGCTGCTATCTTCTAAAATTCCTAGAATGCCTGTGGGTAAGCCTTATCAACTTTTTCTGCCAAACTGTCCATTAATAATTCTCGATGATATGACAACGCCATGGTATTTCTGGTTTTCCCATTCAGCACGCTCTTTCCCGCTCCCTTCTTTCAGAGAGAAAAAACACAACACCCTCTGGTCCCCGCCAACTTACATCTCCCAACTCTGTGATCCCGCTTCTGACACCACTGTAAGATTTGCATCACAGGTCACACACAGATTACCCAAAGGGTCTTAGGAGTTACAAGGCTTTTTATTAAAGAGCTACAGTTTTAAAACATAATCAGATATTATACATGGTTTAAGCTGAGTATAATAGACATACAACCCATTACAGTAGAGAGTGATCTACAACCCCAGAAACGCAATGCCATGACCGGACGGACGGTTGGTTTGATGCCTGATGAGACAGCGTGGAGGTGTCGGGTCAGCGGGTCTCTGCAGTCAGTAACAGCAGTCACTTCTGTTGATTCATCCCCTGAGCTGCTGGAGGTGCTAGGCATAAGTCAGCATTGATCCACTGTAGGAAATATTAGCGGGGTGGTTGGGGTTATAGTCTCTGGCCAGTCTGAGCTGCTCCAGGGACCCCCGTGCGGTTTCAAATCGCTCCTCTATTCCTGGTTCTGACCGCCGGACTTATTCGGTAGCGATGTAGACAGAAAAAACGTGACTCGTGGTTGGGTGCAAAACAGACCAGTATTTATTGAAACAAAAGGGAAGAAACAACTTAAAAATAATCGATACAACACACTTATGCCTGGTACAGCACTTTTGCTCAACACAACACTGTTACTTCAATACAGCACTTTTAATACAGCACACTTGGTGTCCACTACAGCACTTTTCTGCTTAGTGCAACATTGTTACTTAAATAGGGGAGGAGAAAACAGACACAATGAGGGAAAATTGACCAAAATTACAGTTTTAACAAAATTCCCCTTAATTCCCACCCCTATACCTATTCTAAGTTGCCTTGTAATGGGCCAGAAAATGTATGCTCACCAATGAACGCCTGCCCCGTGCCCTTGCAGTCTTAGATTCTTCACCACCCCGAAAATGGAAATACCCCAGTGTTTAAAAGTAACTGCTGGTATTCCACTCCCTTGGGTGGGCTTCCGAGTTGTAGATGGGGCACGGAGGTGAGGCTGCAGAGAGAGAGAGAGATGGCTTCTTGAGAAGCTTTCTTATACCCCATTTGGGGCCGAAATCTTCCCGCCCAAATCCAGATGTATCTGGGCTGAACAAAAGGGATCCAAACTGTCCCCATTGACTGTGATCGGGTTTGGATGAATTACCCATTTCCCTTATAATGGGTTTTTGAATGTAACCCCATTCATCGTGATGGGTTTGAATAGAGCTGTCTTGGTTCGAAAAAAAAATGTCTATTTCCTTAATTGCTGAGTAAACAGCCCTTGGATGTTAGTGTAAACAATCTGATTGTCCTGTGGACATTCCCAACCACAATTGATTGGCAGTCATAAGTGGTTAATCTTTTGTGTCAACATTGTAGACTCTCTATAAACAATAATTGATTGTCCTGCAGGGAAACTCCCCGAACTGCCTTTGGTTGACAGTTTAAATGCTCCATTGCTTCAGGGGCTGTTTTTTTTTCTAAATCCTTTGTCAGCCATCTTTGATTTTCCCTTTTCATATGCACACAGACTGTGTGGTGTCTTCTGCCATGAGGTCGGATAGCCATCTTTGATTATCCTTTTTCACAGACACACACAGGCTGCCTTTCAAGTCCTTTTTGTCAGCCCGTGCTTTAAAGAGAGACTGTCTTTTGTCTTCTGCCATGAGGTCTGACTGCCATTTTGATCCCTGGATTTTTAAAGGTATATTCTACCAGGTATTCTTTAATCAAAAATCAATCTTCGGAACAGTAGAAAATTATGAAATTATTGCGAAATCCTACACCACCTCTGAGGCTAAACTTAATCCAGGTGTTAGGCCTGAGCCAGCATTGATTTTCACCTCAAAGAAGCCTTCACCCCTCGCTGTCTGATTTCCTCTCTCGGTGGTCTATATTTATAGTTATTTCGGTGGGCTGGTGGCTACCTGGTGTCAATCATTTGAACCCCATCCTATTGTCCAATTATAAGGGAGAGGCTACCTATGACAGCCCCCTCCCAGCCTCATGAGGTCATTTTCCTCCTTATCTCTGTTCTAAAGATCTTGTTGCCCTCTTTCTAGAGAGCTTGTATATCTTGCAGCTCCTTGCTACATCCCATATCAGGCCTAATTATGCCCACTCGAAGGCCTGTTTCTTGTGTTCTGACCTTGCAATTCAACTCTCTGTACGGCTATTTTTCTGGCGTGACTGGAATCTTTCTGCGTCATCAAATTAGGCAAACTGCTGATCTAGGGAACTTATAACAGACTATTATTTCTTTCAATCCACTATTTCTTACAAAAATCTAGTACCAAAGCAAAAATTAAAGCCCCAAAAATTCTTTCCCAGCTCTAGTAATCTGTTCTCAAAGTTTCTGTACTCTTCAGGCTCAGAAATTGCTCACTTCCACCTATCTCATTTGATACCACCAACAGATACATCTTATAAGTTGTGTTGAAAGTTAGTCCAGTGTAATTCGAGCATAACTTGAGGAATTTCTAGCACCAATGGTCCTCATTTTAGTTTATTTAAATGAGCTCTGTTGCGACTCATGGGGAGGATGACGAGAAGACCCAAACTGTAATTGTAAACATGGGCACATCAATTTTGGGGCAAAAAACCAGTGGAAATGACCTCTGCCCCAATTTGTTATTTGTTTTAATTCGAAAATACAAGATTAAATAGATTCAATCAATGTTTTCAAGATTAAGAAAGGTTTTGAGAGGGTGAACAGTTACAAATGTTTTTCCATTGGTTAGTAATTTAGTAGCCAGAATTCATAGGCCGCGATTTTACGAACCTTGGCGGGTCTGTGGCAGGCGAGGTCGGAGGCGGGTCCCGACTCCGCTGTTGGCTCATCCCGGCCACTGAAATGAAATTCCCCAGATGGGGCTTGTTAAGCCCACCCAGCGCGTTTGCCGGACAATTAGATGAAGCGGGTCTGGTGACGTCATTTGATGATGTATCATCAGCTGGTTTCCTTAAAGGGACCATGGCCAACTTTACTTTGACACTTGTGCTGTCAGTGTTCTACAGCATTGAGGTGCTGCAAACACTGAGAAGTGCTGCACAGAGGTGCACGGCTGCACCCAGGTTCTCCCATGACTCCCTCCATATGCTTATATTTAAAGGTGGCCTCTTCCTGGCTTTTTCTGTGGTAGACATTTTTGCACCATTCATTCTGACAGAGTGAGAGATTCTGAGAGAGAGAAGGAGAGACGTCTGCATAGAGCCTGTAGTGTATGTACCTTTAAGGGGAGAACTACTTTTTACAGCTCCTGTATACTGTAGTACCGGCAGTGACCACACCAGTATATAAACCCTGAGTAGGGATCTGTACTTTCGTTTTTGAGTAACCTGCATCCAGTAAACACCTGTTAATTGTTCCTCTGCAGCCTCTGTCGATTTATTGAAGAATACCATACATTAACATTCATGGATTCAACAGTGACGACGAATTGATTCGAACCTACCTTCAATTCTGTAAAAGAAGGCCGATTCCACCAGTGCGGGCGTCGACAATCCAGAGAGGACTTGAACATCGCAGAGGAGGCTGTGGAGAGCTGGGCTTGGTTACCCAGTCGAGATGATCCAGTACAGCGGGCTGGCAGCAGGTACGGTGCAGACCCTTCCTGGACGGCAGCGGCTGGAGCCGATCGACGGCACACAAAAAGGCCGAGCAGCGTCGACGGGGTAAGAGAGAGGGTGAAGCGCACAGGGTGCAGCCAGGGTTGAAGGCCAAGCGGCATCAACGAGAGAAGGGAAAATGCGCAGAGCGCGGCTGGGGTTTCAAGGGCTGAGCAGCATCCGCGGGGGAGGAAAGAAGCTCGGGAGATGCCATTTTGAGCCGGTGGAGAAGAAGGGAGAGCGTGGGAGACGCATTTATTATCCAGTCTAACCACACCCAAGGATGCAGAAGAGTGGCAGTGTCACAGCATTCGACAATGAAGTCAAGATTGGGCAACATATATAGAACGTGTAGAAGTGTACTGCAAGGCGAATGAAAAGTGCCAGATGCCAGGAAAGCACTGGTATTGTTGAATTCCATGGGTGCAAAAACATACGGCTTACTGCGAAACCTAATAACCCCAGAGAAGCCAGTGGAAAAGGATTTTGAAAGCATAGTGGCAATCCTACAGGACCACTTAAACCCCACACCACTGCTGATAGCCGAAATATTTAAGTTTCACAAAAGGAACTAGCATAAAGACGAAAGTAATGCTGAGTATTTAACGGAACTGTGCAAACTATCGAAACATTGCCAGTTTGGAATGGGACTAGCACATACTTTAAGGAACAAGTTTGTGTGTGGGCTTCAAAGTGAAGGAACCCAGAAATGGCTTCTATCAGAAAAGGATCTTACGCTGGACAAGGCTTTCAGCATGGCAGTATCACACGAAGCAGCCGCACAGGGCGCTGCAGAGATACAACGGAGATCGCAAGAATATGGCACAAATGAAATGTCATATGGAGCAGTGAAGTGTTATCGCTGCGGCAAAACAACACACGACCACAAGGACTGTTGGTTCAAGGACCAAGTGTGCAGACAGTGTGGAAAAGTAGGACACAGAGCAAGTGTCTGCAGGTCGGGAAAGAAAACCAGCAGCAAGAAATCTCCACAGGAGAAGTACAAAAAGGTACATAAGGTGACGGAGAGTAGTTTAGATGAACAGAAAAGTGATACAGACTCCGGAAGCAAGGAGCTGGGTTGTCTGAAACTACATCATGTAATCAAAATGGAGGATCACCAAACTATCTGGGTCATGCTCAAGATAGACGGAGTCCAACTGAAAATGGAATTGGACACAGGATCAGCCCTAACAGTCATAAACCAAAGGGATTACAAGCGGCTATTCTCACATATACCCTTGAGAGATACAGAGATTGTCTTGAAGACGTACACGGGGCAAAAAGTCTACCCCAAAGGAAAAATAAGGGTGAACGTGATATACAACGGCAAGGAAACACCAAAAATGTACATATATGTATTGCCAGATGGAGGACCGCCACTACTAGGGCATGAATGGATCCGGAAAATGCAGCTAGATTGGCATTCCATACAAGCACTGACTGTAGATGCCAAAAAGGATGACGACGTCACACCGGGACGACTGTCAAAAATGCTAACTGACACACAAGAAGTGTTCCAAGAGGGACTCGGAACACTAAAAGGCATAACAACAATGATCAAAATAGAGGAAAATGCAAGCACAAAGTTTTTTAAGGCCAGACCGGTACCTTATGCGATCCGCCCAGCCGTCGAAGCAGAGCTGGAAGGTTTGGAACGTTCAGGCGTGCTATCCAAAGTGGACTGGAGCGAGTGGGCTACACCCATCGTTCCTGTAATGAAGAGGTCATTGAGGAATACGCCTTAGGAACCAAAGAAGGTTCGCATCTGTGGGGACTTTAAGGTGACAGTGAACCCAATCCTTCACACTGTACAATATCCGCTTCCGGGGATTGAAGATATTTTCGCCTCGCTATCTGGAGGGAAACTCTTCACTAAGATTGATCTGGCCCAGGCGTACCTGCAAATGGAGGTAGAAGAAGCCTCAAAACAGTACTTCACGATCAACACTCATAAAGGTCTCTACCAATACAACCGGCTGGTGTTCGGGGTAGCATCAGCTCCGGCTATTTGGCAAAGGTCAATGGATCAAGTCCTGCAAGGGATTCCAGGGACCCAGTGTTATTTGGACGACATCCTGGTCACGGGCAAAAATGACGGTGATCACCTCGCCAACCTGGAGCAGGTGCTCACTAGATTGAAGGAATATGGGCTCCGAGCTAATCGCCACAAATGCGAGTTTTTCCAGAAGCAGATCTCGTATTGTGGCCACGTTATTGATGAAGAGGGGTTACATAAATCCCCTGAAAAGATTGAGGCAGTTGTCAAGGCTCCAGCATCGGAAAATGTGTCACAACTGAGGTCGTTCTTCGGGTTGGTGAACTACTACCATAAGTTCTTGCCAAATTTGTCTACAGTTCTACACCCACTGAACACCCTACTGCAAACGGGGGTACCATGGAAGTGGAATGACGAATGTAAACAAGCTTTCCAGAAGTGCAAAGAATTGATCACATCAAAAGAGGTGTTGGCTCATTTCAACCCGGCACTACCAATTCGGCTGGCGTGTGATGCATCACTCTATGGCATTGGAGCGGTGCTGTCACACAAATTCCCGGACGGCTCGGAGAGGCCAGTAGCTTTTGCGTCTCGGTCACTAACCTCAGCCGAGCGTAACTACGCCCAGATTGACAGGGAGGCCCTCAGCCTAGTGTGGGGAGTGAAAATGTTCAACCACTATCTGCACGGGCAGAAGTTCACCTTGCTGACTGACCACCAACCACTTGTCTCCATCTTTAACCCAAAGAAGGGCGTTCCGGTGACGACTGCGCAATGGCTACAAAGATGGCCCCTTTTTCTAGGGGTGCACCAATATGATATCGAGTATAAGGGTACAAAACGGCATGGAAATGCTGATGGGCTATCACGCCTGCCACTACCTACTGCGGAGGAAGCACCAGCAGTGGATCCTTTCGAAATATTTCATTCGACTATAATTGAATGCTTGCCAGTAACTAACGCTGATATAGAGAAGGAGACCCAAAATGACCCGACACTGTCTCGGGTATATGATTTGATGGTGAATGGATGGCCAGCACATGGCGACTCACTGTTGCCAGCATTCTCATCCAGAAGAGAACAGCTGTCAGTATGCCAGGGGACAGTGATGTGTGGATCCCGAGTGGTAATTCCACCCAAGTTAAAGGAGAGAGTGCTCAATGAGCTTCACGAAAGCCATCTTGGAGGGGTGAAAATGAAAAGCCTTGCTAGGGCTTATGTGTGGTGGCCGGGGATCGATCAGCAAATCGAGGACCTGATAAAGAGCTGCTCAGGATGCCAGAAGGTCCAAAATGCACCACCACATGCCCCTCTACACCCATGGGAGTCATAGAGTCATAGAGTCATAGAGTTTTACAGCACAGAAAGAGGCCCTTCGGCCCATCGTGTCTGCGCCGCCCATCCATCCCTGTCCAGTCTAATCCCATTTTCCAGCATTTGGTCCATAGCCTTGTATGCAATGGCATTTCAAGTGCTCATCCAAATGCTTCTTGAGTGTTGTGAGGGTTCCTGCCTCTACCACCCTTTCAGGCATTGAGTTCCACATTCCAACCACCCTCTGGGTGAAGAAGTTGCTCCTCAAATCCCCTCTAAATCACAGAAATCACAGAAATCCCACAGTGCAGATAGAGGCCATTTCGGCCCATCGAGCCTGCACTGACACATATCCCACCCGATCCCTGTAACCCGTACACCAACACATATCCCACCCTATCCCCGTAACCCCACGTATTTAATCCCCCTAACACTAAGGGTCAATTTATCATAGCCAATCAACCTAACCCGCACATCTTTGGACATCTTTGGATCTCCTGCCCCTTACCCTGAATCTATGCCCCCTTGTTATTGACCCCCCTACTAAGGGGAAAAGTTCCTCTTTATCTACCCTATCTATGCCCCTCATCATTTTGTACACCTCAATCAGGTCCCCCCTCAGCCTTCTTTGCTCCAAGGAAAACAACCCCAGCCTGTCCAGCCTCTCTTCATAGCTGAGGCGCTCCATCCCAGGTAACATCCTGGTGAATCTTCTCTGCACCCTCTCCAAAGCAATCACATCCTTCCTACAGTGAGGCGACCAGAACTGCACACAGTACTCCAGCTGTGGCCTCACCAGCGTTTTGTACAGCTCCATCATAACCTCCCTGCTCTTATATTCTATGCCTCGGCTAATGAAGGCAAGTATCCCATATGCCTTTTTAACCACCTTATCTACCTGTTCCGCTGCCTTCAGGGATCTATGTACATGTACACCAAGGTCCCTCTGACCCTCTGTACTTCCTAGGGTCCTACCACTCATTGTGTATTCCCTTGCCTTATTTGTCCGTCCAAAATGCATCACCTCGCACTTTTCAGGGTTAAATTCCATTTGCCACTTTTCCGCCCATCTGACCAACCCGTTTATATCGTCCTGTAGCCTGAGGCTTTCCTCCTAGCAATTTACCACCCCACCAATTTTCGTGTCATCTGCGAACTTACTGATCATACCTTTTACATTCTCATCCAAATCATTTATGTAGATCACAAACAACAAGGGACCCAGCACCGATCCCTGAGGTACCCCACTGGACACAGGCTTCCAGTCACAAAAGCAACCTTCGACCATCACCCTCTGCCTCCTGCCACTCAGCCAGCTTAGGACCCAACGCGCCAAGGCACCCTGGATCCCATGGGCTCTTACCTTCTTGACCAGTCTCCTATGCGGGACTTTGTCAAAAGCTTTACTGAAGTCCATGTAAACCACATCCACAGCATTTCCGTCATCCACCCCCCTAGTCACCCACTCGAAAAATTCAATCAGATTTGTCAGACATGATTTACCCTTGACAAAGCCATGCTGACTATCCCCGATTAATCCTTGCCTCTCCAAGTGGAGACTAATTTTGTCCCTCAGAATTTTTTCCAATAATTTCCCTACCACAGATGTTAGGCTCACTGGCCTGTAATTCCCTGGTTTATCCCTGCTACCCTTCTTGAATAATGGTACTACGTTAGCTGTTCTCCAGTCCTCTGGTACATCCCCTGTGGCCAGAGAGGTTCTGAAAATTTGTGTCAGAGCCCCTGCAATCTCCTCCTTTGCCTCCCACAGCAGCCTGGGATACATCTCGTCCGGGCCTGGGGATTTATCCACTTTTTGGCCTGCTAAAACCGCTAGCACCTCCTCCCTCTCGATGCTAATATGTTCAAGTATGTCACAGTCCCCTTGCCCGATTTCTATGTCTGCATCGTCTTTCTCCATAGTGAACACAGATGCAAAAAATTCATTTAAAACCCCGCCTACCTCATCTGGCTCTACACACAGATTGCCACTTTGGTCCCTAATGGGCCCTACCCTTTCCCTGGTTATCCTCTTGCCCTTAATATACTTATAAAACATCTTAGGATTTTCCTTTATTTTGCTCGCCAGTGTTATTTCATGGCCCCTCCTCGCCCTCCTAATTTCTTTTTTAAGTACGCCCCTGCACTTTTTATACTCCTCTAGGGCTTCTTCCGTCTTTAGTCTTTTGTAACTGCCAAAAGCCCCCCTTTTATTCCTAATGCATTTTTGTATATCCCTTGTCATCCAAGGTTCCCTTTGCTTGTTGGTCCCACCCTTGACCTTTACAGGAACATGTTGGCGTTGTACTCTCTCTATTTCCCTTCTGAAAGTCTCCCACTGTTTTGATGTGGATTTTCCTATAAGTAGCTGCTCCCAATCCACTTTGGCCAGATCCTGCCTTATCATATTAAAATCGGCCTTCCCCCAATTTAGAACCCTTATTTCCGGGCCGTCTTTGTCCTTTTCCATGACCACCTTAAATCTCACCGAATTATGGTCACTGTCGCCAAAATGCTCTCCTACTGACACTTCCACCACTTGCCCGGCTACATTCCCTAGAATTAGGTCCAGTACCGCCCCCTCTCTTGTAGGACTTTCTACATGTTGGCTCAAAAAGCTCTCCTGGATGCACTTTAAGAATTCTGCACCCTCTAAGCCTTTCACACTCTGACTATCCCAATTTATATTGGGGAAGTTGAAATCCCCCACTATTATTACCCTATTATTTTCGCACTTTTCTGAGATTTGCCTACATATCTGTTCCTCTATCTCCCCCTGACTGTTTGGGGGCCTATAGTACACTCCCAGCAAAGTGCTTGCCCCCTTTTTGTTTTTAAGTTCTACCCATATGGCCTCATTAGAGGAACCCGCTAATATATCATCCCTCCTTACAGCAGTAATTGACTCCTTAATTAATATTGCAACACCCCCTCCCCTTTTACACCCCCCTCTGTCTTGCCTGAAGATTCTATACCCCGGAATATTGAGCTGCCAGTCCTGACCCTCCCTCAACCATGTCTCCGTGATAGCAACAATATCATACTCCCATGTGTTCAACAACAACTTCAGTTCATCCACCTTATTTGCAAGACTCCTTGCATTAAAATAAATGCCTTCCAGCCCTGCCAGATTCTCTTTTGCCTTCACATATTTGCTCTGCCTTCCCAGCTGACTTGTTTGGCCCTCATCTCCATGGCAATGGGTGCATATTGATTTTGCTGGTCCATTCATGGACTCAATGTTTTTAATAGCTGTGGATGCGTAATCAAAATGGCCTGAGGTGATCAAAATGTCCTCCACCACCACGGAGAAAACTATTGCAGTCCTACGGACCATCTTTGCCAGGAACGGCTTGCCAGAGCAGATTTGCTCTGATAACGGACCACAGCTTGTGTCCGAAGAGTTTCGAAGATTTATGAAAAGGAATGGGGTAAGGCATTAAACCTCCACTCTGTATCATCCAGCCACCAATGGATTGGCTGAGAGGTTTGTACAAACCTTTAAAAAAGCAGTAAGGGCCATGTGCGATGACGACATTCCACTGCAGCATAAGGTGGACAATTTCCTGTTAGTCTACAGAAATGCGACACATACAGTCAACAACCAGACCCCGGCCATGATGTTCTTTAACCGAAGGTTGAGATCTCGTCTGGATTTGCTCAAACCAAATGTACGAAGAGATGTTGAGAATAAGCAATTCCAGCACATCAATGAGAAGCCAACAAGGAGCTTCAATGTAGGGCAACCAGTCTTTGCTCGCGACTACCGAACAGAGAAATGGCAACCAGGAATGATATGCACACGGCAGGGGCCACGAATGTACACTATGGATGTGGGGGAGAACATTGTGAGACGCCATGTCGACCAGACCCTAGATTCACAGGAAAGAGTCCACCCCAGGTCTCGCGTACCTGGTGATGAACCCGACATTCCGGTAGCATCTACCCCAGAAACAGTAGCATCGGAAGGTGATGAACCAACTGACGACAGGGGGCCAGAATCGCCTCCGCACCAAGAGCAAGACACTCAGGAAAGGCGCTGTCCAGAAAGGATCAGGAAGCCGCCCCAAAGACTGAATTTATAAATGGAATATTTGCCGTTAATGTTACATGTTAAAAGTGTTAATTGTTAAATGAATGTTATGGTACTGTTAATCTAAAAGGGGAGGAATTGTAGTGTATGTACCTTTAAGGGGAGAACTACTTTTTACAGCTCCTGTATACTGTAGTACCGGCAGTGACCACACCGGTATATAAACCCTGAGTAGGGATCTGTACTTTAGTTTTTGAGTAACCTGCATCCAGTAAACACCTGTTAATTGTTCCTCTGCAGTCTCTGTCGATTTATTGAAGAATACCATACATTAACATTCACGGATTCAACAGAGTCAACGCTGTGTGAAGTATTTTTGGCTACTGAGCATCATTTTGCAGGTACTTTTGGATTTGACCTTCATTACTTTGATTGCCAAGAGACTGTGAGGCTGCACTAATTCGGGGCATCGTCCTGCGCTTGCAGCTTCAGAGGCAACAGAGATGCAGAGAGAGAGTGGCAATCATGGCCAGATGGAGGAGGGCCAACAGGCCTCTGTACAGGAGACCTTACTCTCCCAGGGCATTCTGGGAACAATTCTCTGACATTAATTTGTCTGAGGAGCAGTGTTTGCGCAGGCTGCGTTTCAGCAAGGAGGTGGTCATTGAGCTCTGCCATCAGCTACAGCCAGATCTGCAGCCTCTACTGAAGACCAGGACATCTCTGTCGGTGGCAGTGATGGTCACAGTGGCTCTGAACTTTTATGCCACCGGCTCCTTTCAAGCAGCTACTGGGGGCATCGCCAATATCTCCCAGTTCGCGGTTCATTGCTGCATCCGTCAGGTCACAAATGCCCTCTATAAAAGGAGATGCTAGTACATCTCTTTCCCGATGACCCGGGCCAAACAGCATGAACGGGCATTGGGCTTTGCGAGGATAGCGGGCTTCCCCATGGTGCAGGGCGCCATTGACTGCATGCATGTGGCATTGTGGGCACCGTAGGAGAATGCAGAGGATTTCCGAAACCGCAAGGGATTCCACTCCTTAAATGTCCAGTTGGTTTGTGACCACAGACATCTGATACTTGCTGTCCATGCCCACTATCCTGGCAGCAGACATCATGCATTCAACCTGTGCCAGACTGCAGTGCCAGAACTTTTCCAGGCACCGCATCAGCCAAGTGGTTGGCTCCTCGGGGACAAGTGTTATCCACTGAGCACCTGGCTGATGACACCGCTCCATAACCCCAACACCCCTGCTGAGCTGTGGTACAACAAGAGCCATCTCGCCACCAGGAACATCGTTGAGCAGACAATCGGCGTGCTCAAGCAACGGTTCCACTGTCTGGACCACTCGGGAGGAGCCCTGCAGTACTCGCCTGAGCGAGTCTCCCTCTTCATAGTTGTGTGCTCCATGCTGCATAACCTGGCAATCCTCAGGACCCAGCCAATGCCACTAGGCCTTGGAGCACCACCGGAGGAGGAGGAAGAGGAGGAGGAAGAGGAGGAGGATGATCAGCAGCAGCACCAAGGCGGGAGGGAGGCACACAATGTTGAAACTGCCATGAGCTCAGTGTGCATGTCCACCGCCTGGGTATTCATTTCAGCGATGAGCCGCTCCTCCTCTGCGTCCAGTGCAGCAGGATGCGCTGGCCTACTCTCCCTCCGGGGAGAAGGCCCCCGAGCTTCACTACCCCCATCACATTGCTGCAGCCCGCTGGGTCCTGGAGCTTCACCCTCATCAGACCCTTTCCCCCTGCTCGCCTCCAGGGAAGGCGTGTTCCCAATGTGGGCATGGGCTTCATCGGGAGAGGGTGGCGCTGATGCTCCGGCTTCCTCTTCCTCCTCGCCTGCAGCTTCACACCCACTGGCAGCTTGAGGGCCTGTCTCCTCAGCTGGTGAATCACAATCTGAAAGCAGCGAGGTACAAGAGTGGCTTTAGCGTGAGGACAGGGGGGCAGTAAGGGAGCAAGGACTGGAGCAATTTAGTAAGTTGGATTGTAAGTGTCAAAGGCTGGTTTTGTGAGGGACAAGTGGAATGAGAGAGGAGAAAAAGGTGATGTCCTTACCATTGTTGTCCAGAACAGGTTTGGCCTCTCCAGTGACGACGGGACCAATCACCTGGCTTGCCACAATCCTGTGGATGTGCACATCAAGATCGCTGAGGGCTTGCAGCTGAGGCCGCCCTCCACCTGTCCATTGCTGCTGTCTCCTATTATATGATAGCTTGGCCTGCAAGAAAAAGGACGGTGTCTGTGTAAATATACAGCCATGATCTTGCCTGATGTGCCTCCCATAATTGAATAGCCCTTAATGTATGCAGCCATAGTCTTTCCTGATGTGCCTCCCATAAGTGAATAGCCCTTACTGCATGCAAAGTGTGGAATGTGTGTGTGTGTTTCATGAGAGGGCCATAGGTGTTGGCTGAGTGTTGGGCATTGGGGTTTTAAGACCCTCTGGCTATAGAGTGAGGTTGAGGTGGAGGGATGGAGAGATATTGAAAAAAAGACACTCACCCTGACGACCCGAGTGAGGTCGTTGAACTTTTTGCGACATTGATGATATATCCTGGTCACCATGCTCCTGGAGGAGACCTGCTGAGCCACCTCCCTCCACACTCTTCTGTACTTGCGTGGCAAAGGCCTCCTGCCACTCAGGGTAGAGTCTAGATCTTCTGCGCTCCACTGCGCCAACCAGAGCCTCCAAAGCTCCCTTGCTGATGCGCTGAGCTCGTTCTCTCACCCTCTCCATAGTCCTTGTCTGGAAGATTTAGGCACAGGACTCTCCAGGCCGAGCTTCAAGGCTCCAATGAGCAGGGTGTGGCTGGAGAGCAAGATCGACCCTTCACTTTAAGAACTGTCCGGCGCCAGAGTGTCTGTGTTCCATCGTTAACTGACAGCATCTGCGCTGCACCTGCGCTCTGAGTTAGCACCTCGCTCCTCGGCCTTTGCGCCTTAAGACAGGTGTGCACACCTGATTTAACGCTCCAAACAGCTCCGGGGGCGATAAAAGCCAAGTTTGCAGTTGGAGACGATAATTAGCGGCAGGCGCTAAACTTTGCGGCCGACCGATATTTGCGCCCCAAACGGGGTGATACTGAATTTCTCCCCCCATACCTCAATCAGCTGGGAGCGTTGATTTGACATTTGAAGTTGTCAACTCATCAGCTGATTCAATGGAACTGACCTCCTGCCTCAGCTTCACAGACGAGGTCTAGGCACAACGGGAAACCAGTGGGCGACCTGTCAAATCCAAAAAGCTGGGCAAAAGGCATTGATAAGTGGCTGTAAACAAGCCACTAATAATTTTGATTGCCTCCCCCGCCGCTGCCTGTCAGATCTGCTCAGCGCTGACAGACCCGACATTTGGTAAAGGTGCATGGCGGCGGGTTCATAGCGGGGTTCTGACCCGCTGGGGAGAAAAAACACTTTCCCACCCAACCTGTCACCGATCATGCCCACAGACCCCCCAGAAAATCCAGCCCATAGAGTCAGGTTTATCACTGAAAGAATAAAGAATAAAAAAATGTTTCACACAGGTTTATTAGAATATGGTATGCTTTACTACAAATAACTATTCAAGCAGAGACAACAACATCATTTTATAGGGAACTGGATAAGTATTTGAATAGGAAGAATATGAAAGGATATGAGAAAAGATAAGGAAATGGGATTAGAGTGAATAGCTCTAGCTAAAATGCAAGCATTGGCACAGACTTACTGGGCTGAATGGACTCCTTCTATGCTTTAATTCCAATGATATTCAATGATTTTCAAAGATCTCAGTGATGCAGCAGAAAGAGAGATGGAAAAATTGTCACAGGAACCAGAAAGCAGCCATATTGATCCAGAAACTGTTGAGCAAAACCAGAACTAATTCTGCACAAATATGCTTTCCAAACAATTATTTACATTGCATTGTGTGTGCAAAGGCTTCCATAGTATCATCTCACATTAATCATACTAATTCCAAATAGGTCAATCAGAACTTTATGAGTAACCACCTAGTTTCTCGTTTTCTGTGCGTTGCTTTCCCCGAAGGCACTTATGTGTCATTCTGAAAGTTCTTGCCAAATTTCACAATATTTGCAATGTTATATGCAATGAAAATAATCAGTGAATAACTGACAAAACTCTTCAAGACTGTACTGTAAATTGCCACTTCTTTCATTTAAATCCAGCTTTAATATCCTAATTGTGTACTCTATTTATTCATTTGTTGTGTATTAATGTGCTTGACTTTTTTGCTTTTGTGTGCATGTTCAAAAAAAGTAATGTTAACATCATAAGCCAGACCTTCAAGCTACTATTTCTGTCAATAGTGAGGAAAATGCCATGAATACACACTCAGAACATAAACCAGTCAAGGAATATTAATTAGTAAGCAATTAGCTACCGAGAAGAACTTCTTAAGGAATGAGTCAGTGAATATGCAGAGAACAGGGCCTGATGGAGTCAAAGAGAAGCAATTGAATTGAGGAGCTCCTCTCAACCACAGTAACAGTGATCAGAGAGAAGTATTTTGTCATTTTTGATTTCCTGAAATAAGTTGACACTAGCACGTATCTGAATCATAATGGCACAATAGAAATTGAACTACAAGAGAAATGGGAAGCAGCACACAGTCCTTTTTCTTCAGGAAGCTGGGATTGAATACTATACAGATGGCCAAGACTGAAGTCTCTTTTCTCCCAGATGTAAGCACTCTATGTAAAAAATTGCTCAGGCAATCTCAATCCAGTTCCTTTTGTATCCATGAGGCAGAATAAGCAAATCATTGCCTTAATTCACTGCAAAAACAAGACAGCATGCCTCAAAAATAAGATTGATGTGAAACACTGTACATAATACAAACATATCAAGATAGCATCGTGATTGCAGAGTGTGTTTGGCTGTATGAGAATACATACATCTCAGTGAATGGCTAAAAATGGGGACTTCAGCATGTTTTGGTGCTACGACCTACGGAACATTACAAACAATATGAAATATTGAGCTAGATTTTTCTTGTTACACCTACACAGAAACAGGAAGTATAGTGGCAGTAACTGAAGAAAAAAGAGCCAGTCATTATTTTCCTCTGAGGAAGTCATCAGTAAGTGATAAAGCCTGCCCTGAGCTTGTCTCGCCATATGTAAATGATGGTGGATGGGCATGGTTTGATTGACACCCACCATTTTCCTTGGTTTTTACCCCCAGAACTCAATACCACTATGAATGTGCTGGTTGGAAAGCCAAAATAGTGCTTCAGAGTGGGAAAGCCGAGTGGAGGTCATAGCTTAGGTCAATGTTGTAAACCTGGTCTTTGACAGACTGAGAGGGGTTTTGGAGGGCGATTTTACCAGCCCTGGGGAGACGGGTATTGAGGTAGTACTGCCGGGAAAATGGCAGAATTTGGGGGCGGGTGCCCAATCCTCCCCAACCCACCTCCATGCCATCTTCCTAGGTCTGGGTCCCGTCTCCTTGGAGGCGGGAAGGGATTAAAGCCTGTTAACTGCCTGTTAACAGGTATTTAACTGGCAGAAAATAGGATTATCCCCTTTTAGCCCTCACAAGTGCGGGCTTCCTGAAGGCTCCAAAACACACCAGCTCAGCAAGGCGAGTACTGGGTCTGCGGGGGTGAGGGGGGACGCAAAAGTGTGGTGTGAAGGTAAGTGATGGATGCAAGAGTGTAGAGGTAAGTATCTGAGGCAAGTGCAAAGTGTTTTTAAAACCTTTGTTTCTTCCTGCAGGCTTCAGTCGGTTTGCACGTGGAGAGTCCCGGACCTCCGTGTTGCAGATGAGAGATGGCCGTTGCATTCTCAGATGCAACAACCATCTCATTTCTGTAAAACAAAGAAGTTTGATGAGGTCTTGAATGCAAGACCTCATCAAACTGCAGAGAATGTCTCCGTTTGACAGCTGCACAATGCTGTCAAATGATAACAATTCAGCTGTCAAAAATTTTTGACAGAAGAAACGTCATGCATTGACGTTCTCTGCAACCGGCTTTCCCTTAATTGGCCTGCTAAGCCTACTGGGCAGGCTTAACAAGATCAATCAAGGGAAAATAGCATGGGTTGGCCACAAATCGATGGAGGTGGGACATCGACCTGCCAAGCTGCAGTCCCACCTCCAATGCACCCCCATTAAAAAAGTGCTCCCCCTCCATGATTTCCGTTTAGGCAATATAACAGTTTGGTGGGAAAAATTCATCCCCTTAGTACCTCCTGTTAGTGCCAGTAGATGGCACTTATGGGGCGCTAGATCAATGTCATCGGGACAAGGTGAATCCAGCACTGCACACCAAATCCAGCACCCCGATATTGCCACCGGTAAGAGGTATCACCGGGAAGGCGAACACCAGGTAGAACATGACGTCAGTGAGTGTGCAATGCTCACTGACTGCCCAATTTGCAAAATTGATTCTCGCCACTTGCCTCACCACCTGGAGTAAACACCAACTGGGAGAGCTGGTGTGCAGCACCAGGAAGCCAGCTCCAGGGATGACATCATCAGTAATCACTTGCCGCAATCAGGTTAGTGCAGTTTCAATGCTTTTTTGATTGTTTTACCCACTGCAACAGTTTCATTCATTAATTTGAAGGTTCTTTTGTATCAGGAATCTTCTGGTAACTAAATAGTAGCTACATTTATTGTTCAAAGATTCAAACTGCTACACTTGGTAACATTAATGGGGGCTGTACTGGCATGCTACCTCGCCCTCCAGGATCTACGGTGGAGGGAGCGGAAGCAGCGAGAAATATGGGAACGTGTGCACAGAGAGATGAGGAGGGACATCGGGGCTCTCACAAGGAGGCCTTACCCTTTGAGGGCATTCTGAGAGCACTTCTCCTACCTTCAATTAATTGAGAAGCTGTGTATTAGACAGCTCTGTTTCAACAAGGAGGTGGCCACAGAACTCTGCCACCTCCACCAAATAGACCTGCAGCCTCACACCAGGATGACTTAAACCCCAGATCCCCTTTGCTCACCACATCCCTATCATTACATTCCTCTCACAACCCATATCACAGCGCAATGCTGAAATTAGAGATACCACAAAAGAATGATAAGTGAAGTTGTGGTGTATGTAACCTGTTCCACCTTAAGAGAACTTAAGCCTGTTCCACCTTAAGAGATGTACTACTTTCTCTGGCTGCTGTATACGTAGTACCGGTGGTGACCACCGGTATATAAGCACTGTGTAGTAAGATTGTATTTCATATCGTCCTGACCTCCAACCAGTAAAGACATGTTGAACTTTAATCTTGTAGCCTGTGTGTTATTAATTACAACTAGAACACACAGACTTTACAGTGGCGACGAGTCAGATTCTTACCCTGCGGCAGTTATATCCACGGCGGCTTCGTCCACAGAACAGACGTCGAAGAGAGGTTTCCACCCTCATCACCCTGCTGGAAGACACGTCGCGCAGCAGACATCAAGAAACCAGAGTGCAGAAGACATCCTGAACTCGAAGCCTCCATCAGCGGCTGTCAGCTATCTTCTTTCTACCTCGGTAGTGGGTAAGCTGGGCAGCGACGCGACCAGAATATCGGCCACGTTGGCTGTACAGACAGGGAGGGAAGACGGAGGAATAAGGGCGGTGAGATCGATCGCGACTGGAGATAAGGGCCGGGCCGCATTCGGGCCGAATTCGGGCCGAAAGGCGCAGCGTGGGGACATCGATCGCGGCTGGTGATAAGGGACGGGCCGCATTCGGGCTAAAAAGGCGCAGCGTTTGGGGGCAACTGAAGGCGCGAGAGCCGCGGTGAAGCGGAGACAGCGTCGGGGGAAGGGTGAAGACCACCAAGCTTGGGAAAACCACCATTTTGTAGGCGGAGGACGAAGACAAGAGCGCGGAAGCCGCCATCTTGGATAAAAATAAAAAGAAATTAAATTGCAACGATGCCTAAACATGGGAACATTAATACCTTTGATAGCGACATCGAAGATTGGGCTATGTATGTAGAACGCATACAAAATTATTGTAAAGCAAATAAAATCCCAGATGCAGAGAAAGCACTAACATTATTAAACTTAATGGGTGCGAAGACATACGGGCAATTGAAACACCTTTTATCACCAGATGAACCGGCGGATAAGACGTTCGAGGAGATTGTTACTGTCCTGAAAAATCACCTAAACCCCACGCCGCTGATGCTAGCGGAACGATTTGAATTTTACAGCAGAAGGCAGCTGAAGGATGAAAGCAATGCTGAATATTTAATGGAATTGCGTAAGCTAGCAAAGTATTGTCAATTCGGAACGAGATTGACAGAGGCGCTAGGAGATAAATTTGTGTGTGGTTTATTAAAAGAAGATACACAAAAGCGATTGCTCGAGGAGAATGAGCTGACGCTTGAGAAAGCGGTCACTATGGCAGCAGCACACGAAGCCGCAGCGAGAGGCACGGCAGTAATGCAGCTACGGTCACCGGAACGCAGTACAAATAAATTGGGTTTGAGTACTGTAAAATGTTATCGTTGCGGAAAGACAATGCACGATCAGAACCAGTGTTGGTTTAAAAACCAAGAATGCAGAACGTGTGGCAGGCTTGGCCACATAGCTAAAGTATGCCGGTCAGGAAAGAAGACCAGCAACAAAAAGTCACCGCAAGGAAAATACATAAAGGTACACAAGGTGACAAAGAACAGTTCGACCGAACAGAAGTCAGATTCAGACGCTAGCAGTAATGAACTGGGTAGCTTAAGAGTACACAACGTTGGTAAGGATGCAGATCTCCAGACAATTTGGGTCACCCTTCAGATAGCAGGAGTCCAAGTAAAGATGGAATTGGACACTGGATCAGCATTGACGGTCATGAATAAGAAAGATTACAAAAGGTTATTCCAACATATTCCCCTACGGGATACGGAGATTATATTGAAAACATACACGGGGCAAAGAGTGTACCCCGTCGGAAAGATAGAGGTAAAAGTGGTCCACAAGGGCGAAGAAAGCCAAGTAATGGACTTATATGTGCTACCTGAAGGAGGTCCACCACTACTGGGACAGGAGTGGATTAGGAAAATGAATATGGACTGGCACTCCTTGAAGGCACTAACGGTAGATTCCGGGGAAACAGATGTCAAACCTAAACGATTGTCCAGAATATTGGATGATGCTAACGAGGTGTTCCAGCAGGGACTGGTAACACAGAGGAATTACGGCAAACATCAAGATTGATGAATATGCACAACCAAAATTTTTTAAAGCCAGACCGGTACCCTATGCAATACGACCTACTGTAGAAGCGGAACTGGAAGCGCTAGAACGTTCAGGTGTACTGTCGAAGGTAGATTGGAGTGAGTGGGCTACGCCCATTGTTCCCGTTATGAAACGTCCTTCGAGCAACAAGCCAGGAGAACCAGGGAAGGTTCACATCTGTGGAGATTTCAAAATCACCGTTAATCCGGTGCTTCACACGGTGCAGTATCCGCTTCCGCGGATTGAGGATATTTTTGCTTCATTGTCTGGCGGGAAACACTTCACCAAGATAGACCTGGCGCAGGCGTACTTGCAGATGGAGGTTGAAGAAGAGTCACGCCAATACCTCACGATCAACACGCATCGAGGTTTGTACCGGTACAATAGACTGGTTTTTGGAGTGGCATCGGCTCCAGCAATTTGGCAGAGGGCCATGGAGCAGGTATTACAGGGAATTCCAGGCACACAATGTTACCTGGACGATATTCTGATTACAGGTGATGGTGATGAAGAACACCTCGCAAACTTGGAACTGGTGCTCAACAGACTGAAAGAGTATGGACTTAGAGTTAATCGGCAGAAATGCGAGTTCTTCCAGAAGCGGATCTCGTACTGTGGTCATGTCATTGACCGGGAGGGGCTTCATAAGTCTCCTGACAAGATAGAGGCAGTGGTAAAGGCTCCCGCTCCGGATAATGTCTCTCAGTTGAGGTCGTTTCTAGGATTGATTAACTATTACCATAAATTTCTACCAAATCTATCCACGGTACTGCACCCGCTAAACGCTCTTTTACAGAAGGGGGTACCATGGGAATGGAGCGAAAACTGTAAGAAGGCATTTCGCAAAAGCAAAGAATTGATCACCTCAGAGGAAGTGTTGGCTCACTTCAACCCGACACTGCCTATTCGGTTGGCTTGTGATGCTTCTCCATATGGTATTGGGGCAGTACTCTCACACAAGTTGCCAAATGGCACGGAAAGGCCAGTCGCGTTTGCATCCAGATCATTGACCTCCGCTGAGCGCAACTATGCACAGATCGATAGGGAGGCTCTCAGCCTTGTATGGGGAGTGAAGAAGTTTAATCATTACCTGCAGGGCCAAAAATTCACACTTCTGACAGACCATCAGCCGTTGGTATCCATTTTTAACCCTAAGAAGGGTGTTTCGGTGATGACAGCACAGCATCTCCAGAGATGGTCCCTTTTCCTAGGGGCGCATCAATATCAAATAGAATTCAAAGGTACGAAACAGCATGGCAATGCTGATGGGCTGTCGCGCCTGCCACTACCTGAAGAAGAAGAAACGACGAAAGTTGACCCTGTTGAGTTATTTCATTCGACCATCATCGAGTGTTTACCAGTCACCAATGCAAGTATTGAAAGAGAAACCAGGAACGACCCGACACTGTCCAGAGTCTACGAGGTGACAGTGAAAGGATGGCCAACGCGTGGTAATCCTCTGTTACCGGCATTCTCGGCAAGTTGAGACCAGCTGTCCGTCTGCCATGGTACTTTGATGTACGGGACAAGAGTGATTATTCCTCCCAAGTTAAGGGAAAGAGTTCTAAAAGAACTGCATGAAGGTCATCTGGGGGGAGTTAAGATGAAAAGTCTTGCTAGGGCTTATGTATGGTGGCCGGGTATTGACCAACAGATAGAGGAGTTGATGAAAAGCTGCGCTGGGTGCCAAAAAGTGCAAAATGCACCTCCGATCGCACCACTACACCCATGGGAATGGCCTTCAGCCCCATGGCAATGCGTACATATTGACTTTGCTGGTCCATTCATGGACTCCATGTTCCTAATTGCGGTGGACGCACATTCCAAATGGCCAGAAGTGATCAAGATGAATACCACTACTTCAGAAAAGACAATTGCGGTGTTAAGAACAATATTCGCAAGGAACGGATTGCCAGAACAGATCTGTTCGGACAACGGACCACAGTTCGTGTCGGAAGAATTCCAAAATTTCTTAAAGAAGAATGGGGTGAAACATTATACCTCTGCCCCATATCATCCGGCGACAAACGGGTTGGCCGAGAGATTTGTCCAAACATTCAAAAAGGCAATAAAGGCCATGAACGATGACCAGATTCCGCTACAGCATAAGGTGGACAATTTCCTAATGGCGTATCGAAACGCCGCTCATGCAGTGACTAACCAAAGTCCTGCCATGATGTTTTATAACAGGAGGTTGCGGTCCAGGTTGGACTTGTTAAAACCAAATGTGCGGAGGGAAGTGGAAAACAAACAGTTCTGGCATATTAATAACAAGTCCACTCGAAGTTTCGAAGTAGGACAACCAGTGTTGGCAAGGGGCTATGGAAACGAAAAATGGCAGCCCGGAACAATTCGGGCCAGACAAGGACCTCTGATGTACACAGTAGATATTGGTAACAATGTGATAAGGCGTCATGCGGATCAACTGGTAGAATCAAGAGCAAGGGTCGAACCCATGGTTGCGACAGAGACAACTGTGGAAGACGTTAATGAACCTGAAGCATCTACCTCGGCAGGGACTGTACCTGATGATGACGTCCAATACATAGGAAACCAACAAGCAGAGTCACCTCAGCAACAAGAATCAGAGACCACTGAAAGGCATTATCCAGACCGAATCAGAAGGCCTCCTGAGAGACTGAACCTTTGAACTGTTTATACCTGAAGTTATATATTATATATATATGTTATGATGTTATGTTAAATGGGGATATGACTATTAAGCTGAAAAGGGAGGATTGTGGTGTATGTAACCTGTTCCACCTTAAGAGAACTTAAGCCTGTTCCACCTTAAGAGATGTACTACTTTCTCTGGCTGCTGTATACGTAGTACCGGTGGTGACCACCGGTATATAAGCACTGTGTAGTAAGATTGTATTTCATATCGTCCTGACCTCCAACCAGTAAAGACCTGTTGAACTTTAATCTTGTAGCCTGTGTGTTATTAATTACAACTAGAACACACAGACTTTACAGAAGTAATAAATGTATCAAAAAGTAGTGGGCACATATTTACACCAAAAATATTTACTTTAAACCCTTGTGCAATCCCTTCGTGGTTGTCATTACTGTGGCTTTTCCTGCTTTAGTGTTCCTACAAAGTGTTGGCTTCAGCACGGCTGGTGGAAGGCTGCTGAGTGTCCGTGCGGAAGACTTCAGATGGCCTAGCAGGACGTCCTCGACCAGCTCTGGACCTGAAAGGCCTGGCAGTAGACTGTATCATCTTAGCATGGGCGGCAGCAGTCTGGGCTGGCTGGATGACAGGCAGTGACAAGGACAATGGCGGAGTGCCAGTGGTGGGAGCAGGAATGCTGTCATCCTGACAGAGGACAGCAAGTTTCTGCTCCACTGAACTACTGCCACTCCCCTGGGGCAGCACCTTAGCATCCCTAGCAATCTGTTGGAGCACAGATTGCTGGCCTGCTGTGACACCGTGAAAGCCCCAGTCGATGGTGGTAGACCCAGCCACGATGGCAGCTGTCAGAGCTTGGGTGGCATCAGGCTGAGACTGCATGAGAGCAGTCTGAGATTGGATGCCACCAAGCATAGACTGCATTACAGCACAAAGATGTTGCATCGCTTCTGCCTCTGCCTGTGCTGCAATGAAAGCTGCCAGATCGCCCATCACGCGCGGCATCAGGTCTGGGTCACCACGGTCTCTCTGGGAGTCTACCATCCTTTGCAGAATAGAAATGATGGGCACCATGGTGTGCGAAGAGCCTTGTGCAATGTTGAAGGCGGACACCTCCAGGCTCCTTACCATTGCTGAGAGGCTCTCAGACACCCTTTTCATTGCACCTATCATCTATGTATGCATGCCCATCTCCCTTCATCTAAAGGCCTCCCCATCGAGGTCCTCATCTGAGTACTATGCAGCAGAACTCACGCACAAACTCGCCCTCCGGGGAGCTGGCCCCCGAGCTACCCTTTCCCCCTAGCCTTGCTGCAGCCCACTCATCCCCGGTGCCTCACGCTGTGCAGATCCCACTACTATGCTAACCTGCTAACCTCTATAGAACACGTGATACCAATATCTGAGCTGGTGTCTGCAGGTGAGAGATGCAGTGACGTGGTGTGTTCTTTCTCTTCCTCTTCTCCCGCCACGCTCTCTACTGTGCCCTTAGGGATAGGCTGCTCAGGTGCTTGCTCATTATCTGAAAGCATAAAGGCACAAGATTCAGTTTAAGGCGAGGAGAGGGGGCCGGAAGGGAGAAATGCATGCTTACAGCATGATTAGCTGGAAAGTGCAAAAAACTTGTGGGGTGAGGGGGAAGTGGGATGTGAGAAGGAGGAGTCGGGATGAACATACCTTTGTTGTCCCCAAGGGGGTCAACATCACCAGTGTCCAGGGCGCCCATCACCTGGTGCCCAATAATCTGCAGCACTCTATTCTCAAGCTCAGACATTGGTTGGGTGTTGGCTTGTCCCCCACCTGCGCTCCTGTTCCCTCCTGTCGTGAGCCACCTTGGCCTGCAAGAGAAAGGAAAGTTGTGAGTGAGTGTGAAGCAATGTTTTTGGGTGATGTGCCTGCTATGGTTGAATAGCTGACATTGTGTGCAAGGTGTGAGATGTGGGTGTGAGTGTTGGTAGGTAGAGATTGTTGGTGTGAGTGTGCTGGGGGTGTGGTGCTTTGGGCAGTGTGTGCAGACTATGGTTCAGACGGTGGAATGTAGCATTTGTTGAAGCATTGACTCACCCTGACCACCTGAGTGGGGTTGTTAAATTTCTTCCTGCACTGTGTGTAAGTCCTGGGGACCACAGTGCTGCACGAGACCTACTGCGCTACCTCCCTCCACATGGTTCGGAAGACTTCTGGCGAGGGCTGCCTGCCACTTGCTGGGTACAGCACCGCCCTCCATCTCTCCACAGCGAAGACCAATGCCTCCAATGATTCATCGCAAAATCTGGGGGCTCTCTCCCTGGGGCGTGAACCTGCCATGAGCACACCTGGTTCAGTCCTCTGGCACCTTCTCTTTGTTCTGCTTCTCCTTGCTGAGGCAGCTGCACAGCCAGCAATGCTGAGAATGATGTGCTTCAGCTTTAATGATCCTCCCCTTTAAGTAGTGCTAAAAGCCTGTGGCAATGATGAGTTGCGATTAGACTGCACCCGATATTGGTCCATCCGTTAAGTGTGACACCAATGAGCTTGGGTTTTTAGACTTGACTTCGGACTCCAATCATTTTATTGAGCAGTGAGCACAAATTTTTCATGCCGTCTAAAAGATTTGGGGCTCACGCTAATTCACCAACTTTTCTACTGGCACCGCCCATTCCTTGGCTATAATGAATTTCTAGCCTCTGAACTTTACCATGAGTGTAAAAAAAATTTTGGGGCAAGGAATGAATTTCCCTATGGAAATATCCTTGTTCCTGTGTTATGAGGAAGAGGCTGATGTAGACAAGAGGAGAGAATGAACATAAGAAGGGTACTACAACTCAGAAGCCAACTTTAACATACCTATTGATATCTACTCCATAAGTTTTACTAACCTCAGAAAACTACCATGATTTTTCTACAAGGCAATGTTTTAGAAGACAGCATTCTGCCACTTCCCCCCACATCCGTGGTGAGTTATTCCAGATGCTGGCTACAGTCTTCCAGCCCAACTCTACTAGTTTTGTAGCCTTGTAATAGTGGCCACAGCCCTGTATTTTTATATTAACAGGTCAATCCAGGTAGCCTTGGGTAACCTCAGTCATGTAAGTAAAGCCAGCAGGTGACAAGTCCGATTGCGGTAATTACAGAGGAGTCTCCCTGCTGTCTGCCACAGGGAAAGTCATCACAAGTATCCTCCTCAATCGCCTTCTCCCAGTGGCTGAAGAGCTCCTCCCAGAGTCGCAAAGCAGATTCCGCCCACTAAGGGGCACTGGGGAGAACTCCCTTGCTCTTCTTCAAAATAGTGCCATGAGATCATTTACGTCCACCTGAGGGGGCAGACATCTCATTGTGCTTAACTAATCGACTGGAAATTTTTTGAGGATGTAACTGGTAGAATATATAAGGGAGAACCAGTGCATGTGGTGTATTTGGACTTTCAGAAGGTTTTCGATAAGGTCCCGCATGAGAGATTAACGTGTAAAGTTAAAGCACATGGGATTGGGGGTAAGGTACTGACTTGGATAGAGAACTGGTTGGCAGACAAGAAGCAAAGAGTTGGAATAAACGTGTCTTTTTCCGAGTGACAGGTAGTGACTAGTGGGGTACCGCAGGGATCGGTGCTAGGACCCCAGCTATTCACAATATATATTAATGATGATCTAGATGAGGGAACTATATGTAATATCTCCAAGTTTGCAGATGACACAAAGCTGGGTGGGCATGTGTGCTGTGAGGAGGATGCTGAGAAACTCCAGTACGATTTGGACAGGTTGGGTGATTGGGCAGATGCATGGCAGATGCAGTATAATTTGGATAAATGCGAGGTTATCCAGTTTGGTGGCAAAAACAGGAAGGCAGATTATTATCAGAACGGTAATAGATTGGGAGAAGGGGAAGTGCAGCGAGACCTGGGTGTCCTTGTGCACCAGTCGCTGAAGGTAAGCATGCAGGTGCAGCAGGCGGTTAAGAAGGCAAATGGCATGTTGGCCTTCATAGCAAGAGGATTCGAGTACAGGAGCAAGGATGGCTTGCTGAAGTTGTACAGGGCCTTGGTGAGACCACACCTTGAGTATTGTGTGCAGTTTTGGTCACCTTATCTGAGGAAGGATGTTCTTGCCATGGAGGGAGTGCAGCGAACATTCACCAGACTGATAACAGGGATGGCAGGAATGACGTATGAGGAGAGATTGGATCGATTGGGCTTATATTCACTGGAGTTTAGAAGAATGAGAGGGGATCTCATTGAAACTTATAAAATTCTAACTGGACTAGACAGACTAGATGCAGGAAGGATGTTCCCGATGGCGGGGGAGTCCAGAACTAGGGGTCACAGTCTAAAGATAAGGGGTAAGCCATTTAGAACAGAGATGAGGAGGAATTTCTTCACCCAGAGAGTGGTGAACCTGTAGAATTCTCTACCACAAAAGGCAGTTGAGGCCAATTCATTAAATATATTCAAGAAGGAGTTAGATATATTTCTTAAGGCTAAAGGGATCAAGGGATATGGGGAGAAAGCAGGGACAGGGTACTGAATTTGGATGATCAGCCATGATCTCATTAAAAGGCGGAGCAGGCTCGAGGGGCCGAATGGCCTACTCCTGCTCCTATCTTCTATATTTCTATGTTTCTATAGACGGCACCTCCGACAATACAGCACTCCCTCAATATTGCACTGACATGCCAGCCTAGAATTTGTGTTCAAGCCTCTGGAGTGGGACTTGAAAATACAACTTTCTGAGAGTGCTACCAACTGAGCCACAGCTGACACAAAGCCCAGGGCACAATAGATGGCACGCACACAGTATTATTAGCTCCTACCATGAACCACTACAACTTTATTAAAAAAAAAAGAGGTACCAGTTGCTGAATGTCCAGATTGTGTTCAATGTAAGAATTGCTAGATTCCTAACCAAAGGATTGAGCTCGAGTCAGTCTGTCAACCAAACAAAGTTTAATACTGTTTTGCAGAAGTAACAATCAAAACGCAGGAGAACTAACTAACAGGTTTATGCTCAATGCTGGCTCCACGAGGACTGAGAGAGAAGGCTCCTCAGTCTGACATCATGATGTCAGCACGTTTCCCGCCTTTGGGAATGTCACGTGACCCATATGGTGACGTCATCGCGTTTGGTCTTAATCCTACAGAGACCACGCTATTTACATGCAGTAAAACGAATACAGGTACAGATTCATTCTTTTACAGATAATTATGTACATCGATATAAGAGTCCCTTGGTGGCTCTGCCACATGCGCCCCCCCCAGAATTGTCTTTAACAGTGAAAGTCAATCGAAGAGGAGGTCGGACAAGCCTGTTCAAACGACTCCTATATTCCCGGTTATGCCAATCGCCATCATGGCCGTGGGACATCCCTCAGGCTCGGGCTTCCTTTCCCGTATTTGGTGCTGGTGTTTTTTCTTCATTTGAGGCATGAAACTGCAGGGAGGCCGGCAGCATCTGGCACTCACGCCGAAATGGGCATGGTAAAAACATAAGATGGGCGATGGAGGCGTCAGGGTGGAGCCCGCGAGGGAGGGGCGCCTCGTGGTGGCGCAGAATTGCTCCGTGACTGCATATATAGTGTCTGCTTCGGCGGCAAGCGTGACGCAATCCGTAGCATCCGATCTTGCGAGGGCTGCCTGTACCTGCTCGGGCAATTGACTCAAGAACAACTCTCGAAAGAGGAAGCATTGCTGTTCGGAGCCAAGGAGTGTGAGCATCTGGCACATTAACTCCGATGGCTTGGAGTCACCTAACCCGGGCAGCGTAAGTAAGCGGCGTGCACGTTCCACCTTCATAAGGCCAAAAACCTGAATTAACCGCACTTTTAGCGTATCGTACTTGTTGTATCCGTGTGTTAATGGAGACACGGAATGCAGGAGTTGATTTAACAAATGTTTACTGAACAAAGTCCAGAGGTGAACTAACTATACAAGACGCTATACAGGCTTATATACCCAAGTGGTCACTACCGGTACTACAGTACACAGGGGCTTCAAAAAAACATAGTTCCTCTTAAAGATACATACACGACAATTCCTCCCCTTTTAGATAAATAGTACATAACATTTTAAGCAATCGTTAATTAACATTTTTACAAGAACAATAATCTACACATTTGCTGAAGTTAATCAATTACAAATTCAGTCTCTCTGGAGGCTTCCTGACTCGGTCCGGATAACGCCTCGGTGGTGTAGTAGGTTTCGGTGGTGTAGTAGGTTCTTTTGGAAAGGTCGATTCGGCTTCAATGCCAGTGTCGGGTTCATCTGGTTCCAGTATCACCGGATCGGAGGTAGATACTATGGGTATCTCTGCTTCATCATTAGGCGTATAGAGTTGTGGTGTAGGTTGTCCCTTTTCGGATGACTCTATGATCTGGTCAGCATGGCGCCTTATTATGCTTTCTCCAATGTCCACGGTATACATCAGCGGTCCTAGTCGTGTGCAAATAGTTCCAGGCTGCCATTTCTCGGTACGGTAGTCCCGGGCCAAAACTTGTTGACCTATCTGGAAGGTTCTAGTTGGCCTTTCATTCATGCCTTGAAATTGCCAGTTCTCTACGTCCCTTCTGATGTTTGGCTTGATCAAATCCAGCCGGCATCTTAGTCTTCTATTGAAAAACATCATGGCGGGGGTTTGGTTTGTAACCACGTGTTGCATTCCTGTACGCAAACAAGTTATCTACCTTATGTTGTAGATTTATGTCTTCATTACCCATGGCCTTTATGGCCTTCTTGAAGGTCTGGACAAACCTTTCAGCTAATCCATTGGTGGCGGGATGGTATCGGGCGGACGTGTAGTGCTTAACTCCATTGTTTTTTAAGAACTTCCTGAATTCTTCGGATACAAATAGCGGTCCATTATCAGAACAGATCTGTTCAGGCAGCCCATTCCTGGTGAATATGGTCCTTAATACTGTGATGGTTTTTTCCATGGTGGTGGAGGACATCTTTATTACCTCCAGCCACTTGGAGTGTGCATCAACCGCGATTAAGAACATTGAGTCCATAAATGGACCAGCAAAGTCGATATGTACCCTTTGCCATGGAGATGAGGGCCACTCCCATGGATGTAGAGGGGCGTTTTGGACCTTCTGGCATCCTAGACAGCTCTTGGTCATTTCTTCGATGCCTCCATCGATACCTGGCCACCACACAAACGCTCTGGCTTAGTTCTTCATTTTCACTACACCCAGATGCCCCTCGTGAAGCTCCTTTAGCACTTTATCCTGGCGTTTGGGTGGAATCACCACTCTGGATCCACACATCAAGCTTCCTCGGCACACTGACAGCTGTTCTCTTCTTTGCGAGAATGCTGGCAACAGTGGTTCGCCATGTGCTGGCCATCCCTTCACCGTTAAATCATAGACTCGTGAGAGAGTCGGGTCATTTCTCATTTCCTTTTCAATGGTAGAATTTGTCACTGGTAGACATTCCACTATGGTCGAGTGGAACATCTCCACTGGGTCCACTGTAGGTGCCTTTTCTACCGTTGGCAACGGTAGGCACGATAAACCGTCAGCATTCCCATGCTGTTTTGTTCCTTTGTATTCTATGTCATATTGGTGTGCCCCTAAGAAAAGGGGCTACCTCTGTAGCCTTTACGCTGTCATAACGGGAACGCCCTTTTTAGGGTTGAATATGGAGACGAGGGGTTGATGGTCAGTCAACAAGGTAAATTTTTGTCCGTGTAGGTAATGGTTGAATTTCTTCACCCCCCACACTAGGCTGAGTGCCTCCCTGTCGATCTGGGCATAGTTACTCTCAGCTGAGTTCAATGAGCGTGACGCAAAAGCTATCGGCCGCTCCGAGCCATCAGGGAATCTATGCGATAATACCGCTCCCACGCCATAAGGGGATGCATCGCACGCCAGTCTGATTGGTAGTGATGGGTTGTAGTGAGCCAACACTTCCTTGGACGTGATCAAGCCTTTGCATTTATGGAAGGCACATTTACAGTCTTCGCTCCATTTCCAAATTACTCCCGTTTGTAGCAGTGCGTTTTAGAG
The DNA here is from genome assembly GCF_052327205.1 of Somniosus microcephalus. Lineage (NCBI taxonomy): Eukaryota > Metazoa > Chordata > Chondrichthyes > Squaliformes > Somniosidae > Somniosus > Somniosus microcephalus. Next base: position 48,219,533 of record NC_140996.1, on the reverse strand, counting down.
GGTGCAGAACCGTTGACAAGTTCGGTAAAAATTTATGATAGTAATTTATTAATCCCAGGAACGACATTAATTGTGAGACATTTTCAGGCGCTGGGGCTTTTACAACCGCTTCAATTTTTTCAGGTGACTTATGCAACCCTTCTTCGTTAATGACATGGCCACAATATGATATTTGTTTCTGTAAAAATTCGCACTTGGGGCGATTTGCTCGTAGGCCCCATTCTCTCAGCCTCGTGAGCACCTGCTCCAAATTGGCAAGGTGCTCATTGTCATTTTCTCCTGTTACAAGGATGTCGTCTAGGTAGCATTGAGTCCCCGGAATCCCTTGCAGGACTTGCTCAATAGCTCTTTGCCAGATAGCTGGAGCTGATGCTACTCCGAAAACGAGTGGATTGTACTGGTACAGGCCTTTGTGTGTGTTTATCGTGAGATACCTTTTAGAGGCCTCCTCAACCTCCATCTGTAGATATGCCTGTGCCAAGTCAATTTTGATGAAACGTTTCCCTCCGGATAGTGAGGCGAAAATATCTTCTATCCTCGGAAGAGGATACTGTACCGTGTGAAGAACCGGGTTTACAGTCACCTCAAAGTCCCCACAGATGCAAATTTTTCTCTGTTCTTCAGATTTATCATTATTCAACGTTTTCTTCATGACCGGGACGATGGGTGTTGCCCACTTGCTCCAATCTACCTTGGATAACACGCCTGCTTTTTCCAAATTCTCCAGCACTGCCTCGACTGCTGGACAAATTGCATATAGCACCGGCCTTGCCTTAAAAAACTTGGGAATTGCCGCATCTTCCACTTTTATTGAGGCGGTGGCACCTTTCAGGGTTCCTAGTTCCTGTTGAAACACTTCTTTGGCGTTAGCCAAGATTTCTTTTAATCGTCCAGGTATGACGTCATCATCATTTTTTTTCTTACTGGTCATCGTCAGTGCCTAAATGGAGTGCCAGTCTAAATGTATCTTTCTGATCCATTCACGTCCCAACAACGGTGGACCACCATCTTGCAGAATGTATAAATACAACTTCTGTATTTCCTTGCCGTTGTATACAACAGGCACCCTTATTTTCCCTCTGGGGTATACTTTCTGCCCCGTATATGTCTTCAAGATAATTGATGTGTCTTTCAAAGGTATATGCGGAAATAGCCGCTCATAATCCCGTCGACTTATGACGGTCAGAGCTGATCCTGTATCTAGCTCCATTTTAACTGGGGACCCCGCTATCGTGAGGGTAACCCAAATGGTCTGGTAATCTTCTTTGGCAATTACATTATGTAATTTGAGACAACTTAGTCTCTTGTTTCCGGAGTCGCTATCGCTCTTCTGGTCTTCGGAGCTACTGTCCATCATCATTTGTACCTTTCTGTACTTTTCCTTATTGACCTTTTTACTGTCAGCGGATTTTTTCCAGATCGGCATACACGTGCAATGTGTCCCATCTTTCCGCATTGCCTGCATGCTTTGTCCTTGAACCAGCAGTCCCTCTGGTCATGGGTGGATCTGCCGCAGCGATAACATCTCTCGAAACCCCGTGTCATTTCATGGGTGCCGAAGTCCTGTGGCTTTTGCTGTATCTCTGCAGCTCCTCTTGCTGCTGCTTCGTATGATACAGCCACACTGAAAGCCTTGTCCAGTGTCAAATCTTTCTCAGAATGTAGTCTTTTCTGTGTTCCTTCGCTTAGGAGACCGCAGACGAATTTGTCTCGTAGAGAATCTGCCAGTCCTGCTCCGAATTGGCAGTGCTTTGACAGCTTTCATAATTCGGTGAGGTAATCAGCGTTACTTTCATTCTTGTGCTGATTCCTCCTGAAGAATTTGAATCGTTCCGCTATCAGCAGTGGTGTTGGGTTTAAGTGCTCCTGTAGGGTATCAACAATCTCCTTAAAATTTTTGTCCATCGGTTTGGCTGGAGTGATCAAGTTTCGTAACAGCCCGTATGTCCTTGCGCCCATCAGATTTAGAAGTACTGATGCCTTTTTATCATCCGCTACTTCATTTGCCTTGCAATATACCTCCACTCTTTCCACATATATGGTCCAATCCTCTATATCACTATTGAAAGCAATAATATTGCCAGTCTTAGGCATCCTGAAAATCAAAAATGGCACCTCCCGTGCTTTCCCTTCTTCCCTGCCGAGTCAAGATGGCGCTTCCCGCGCTTTTCCGCTGCTGCAGCTGCTGCCAACGCTGTTCTCCGCGGTTTTTATTTACACATATATTTTAAACAGTTTCTCCGTCACTTGGAGTATCATTCCCGTCGGACTCACTGGGACTTTCCCCTCCCTCTGCTTGGTCTGAACGCCGACCTGCTTTGCAGCGCCGGCCGTCTCCTGATTGCTCCACCCTCTGTCTCTGTTTGCTTCTTCCTTCCGACTCGCTGCCCGGCCCCGCTGCAGAGTCACCCGATCGAGCCCCAGCCCGCTGCCCAGGAAGGATCAGTGCACTACCTGCCAGCAGCCCGTTTAGCTGGTGAAACCACAGTTTTTTTGTTTCTTCGACCTTCGTCTGAGGAATTGATCTCCTTGAGGTGCTGCCGAATTGCAGGTAAGTTCCTTTCTAACTCGTCACCACTGTTGTATCCATGTGTTAATGGAGACACGGAATGCAGGAATTGATTTAACAAGTGTTTACTGAACAAAGTCTGGAGGTGAACTAACTATACAAGATGCTATACAGGCTTATACACCCGAGTGGTCACTACCGGTACTACAGTACACAGGGGCTTCAAAAAAACAGTTCCTCTTAAAGGTACATACACTACAGTACTTGCCATCGACCGGGGGGTTTTCTAGCAGGTTGATGATCCTTGAAGCTGTGGAGCCGTCGAGTGCAGAGACCATGTAAAGGTATCGGGTCTGATCCGCCACGATGTTTCGAAGTTCAAACTGAGCTTCCGCTTGCACGAACCAGGAGGCCGCCTGTTGTTCCCAAAACTGAGGGAGCTTCCATCATTTCGTTGCGTTTCACTTCCTCCGCAAAGATCATTCACGAAAGTTCGGGGTCACCACTGTAGGAATTGTTAGATTCCTAACCAAAGGAATGAGATCGAGTCAGTCTGTCAACCAAACAAAGATTAATACTGTTTTGCAGAAGTAAAAATCAAAACGCAGGAGAACTAACTAACAGGTCTATGCTCAATGCTGGCTCCACGAGGACTGAGAGAGAAGGCTCCTCAGTCTGGCGTCATGACGTCAGCACGTTTCCCGCCGTTGGGAACGTCACATGACCCACGTGGTGACGTCACCGCGTTTGATCTTAATCCTACAGAGACCGTGCTATTTACATGCAGTAAAACAAATACAGGTACAGATTCATTCTGTTACAGATGATTATGTACATCGATATAAGAGTCCCTTGGTGGCTCTGCCACAACAACACATGCAGGGAATCTTTCAAATATATACCAGATTTGTTAAATGTTGCCGGGTTGCATTCCTCCTCAGTAATTCTGTCCTCCCTGAGATCTTCGAGGTAGATAGTCAAATGAATAGATGGTTTATGGGTGAGAAGCAATGCTCTCTTTAAGCTTCACAGCCAGTAAGCCAGCTTTTAATTTGAAAAAAACGCACATGTACAGACTTTTGAATGGGCCTCGCAGCCCAAAAATTAATTGCGGGTAACATTGGTGACAAGGCGTAGATCTTTCTTCTGTAGATAAATACCCCTTTAAGACTTGCAAGACCAGCAGCTGAGGAACACTACAATAAGCACAAGCCTCAACCAGAGTTGTCATTGAGAAAGAGGCATTTTTGCTGTTTTGATAAATCAGAAGAGGCTCTGCGATAAAGTCAGTGAGTCTGTATGCATAGTTGTAATCTCCTGCATCCTGCACAATTTTGCCTTCCAAAAAGTTCTAAACACAGGGAGGTGGCCCTAGCTGCTTTGTAGATAAAAGAGCTTGGAACATGGAGTGGATCAATAGGACCATCACTCAGAGGACTCCTCATTGGTGATTGCAAGGGGCATCAGAGCAAAATTGATCAATGAGAGCTCTCATCTGTTTAACACAGCCTACCTTTGTCACAACTGCAAGAATTCCTTATCCCTACCTTCACATAAATTGCAAATCCTTCAATCCAGTATTATCCTAGTTCATTTATCACATCAGACCTCTTCCATCTTACATGACCATGCACATCAATATATGAATGAATAGCTGAGCATTATGTAGGTGCACTTTTTCCTGTGTCACTGTAATTTCCACAAGGATCTGAGCACAAAATAAGTGCAATCTCCTTTATTACAAGCAACAAAAGCTTTAAACTTGTAAAGTGGGGGGCGGGATCGACAAGAAATGAAACAAGCATAAATTTAAATGAAACAAGAAATAAGAACATGGGATAGACTAAACTAAGGGAGGATATACATGGCCCGGGAACAACTAGAGTTATAGAGCAGGAGTGTAAAAAGATGGTTAAAAATAAAGTGACAGGAACTGCAATTAAAAATGAATTAAACTGACTGTACAACAACGCACACAGTGTTCGTAATAAAACAGGGGAGCTGGAGGCAATAATACTTTGTGAGGAACCAGACATAGTTGGGATTACTGAGACAAGGCTATAGAAAAATCAGGACTGGGAATTAAACATTGCAGGGTATAAAATATTTTGAAAAGATAGATAGGGGAAAAAGATAGGTGGAGTAGCTGTACATATTAGAGATAACAAAATAGGATTAGAAAAAAAGTAATGCAGCCATCAGTAAAACAGAAATAGAATCCATGTGGATAGAGATAAGAGATAAAAAAGGATCAATCACACTAATAGGGGTAGTCTTCAGACCATCTACTAGTGGAAGGGAGGTGGAGGAAGAAATATGCAAAAAAAATAGAATATTAATCATGGGGGCTTTCAAATACCCTGAAATGAATTGGCCAGAAGAGGTATGTAAAGTGGATAAGAGAATTGAGTTCCTGCAATGTGAACACAACACCTTTCTCACCAAATATGTAAGAAGCCCAACAAGGGAAGATTCACTACTAGATCTCGTAATGGAGAATGAACCAGAGCAGACAAGAGAAGTAAAAGTAGGGGAACATCTAGGCAATAGTGACAATTAATATAGTATGCTTTAAGATAATAATTGAGAAGGACATATGCATGACAAAGACCAGGGTAATAGATTGGAGAAAAGCTGATTTTGAAGGGCTGAGTATAGAACTTGGGAAAATAAAATGGACAACAATATTGGAAAACAATGAAATAGAATAACAATGGGAAACATTTAAAATAGTGTTCAACAGAGCCAAAATAAATATATTTCAACAAAATCAAGTACAAACTAAACACTAATGAGAGGCAATAGATGAATAAAGACATAAAATAAAAATTTAGGGTGAGGAAAGGGACATACACTAGGTACATGGACAGCAGAGGAGAGCAAGACAAGCGAGAATACAAAGAGACTAGGAGGGAAGTCAAATAAACAATTAGGAAGACAAAGAGGAACTATGAAATTGAATTATCAAGGAAAACAAACATGAAACAAAATAGTAAAATATTCTACAAGCACATAAATAAAAAAGGAAAGTCGGGATGGGAATAGGGCCATTAAGGATGTTTAGGATAAAATAACAGGCAGCGATAGTCAATTGGCAGAAATATTAAATTATTATTTTGCTTCAGTATTTACAAGGGAGACGGATCAGGTGGACATGACATCAGAAGATGAGATTAGAAATGATATACTATAACTGCATTTAAATCAAAAGAGGAGAAATATTAAATAAACTAATCAAACTCAAAGAGGATAAAACCGTTGGTCTGGGTGGATTGCATCTGCACATTCTAAATGAATCTAGAGAAGAGATAGCAGAGGCACTATTACACATATTTAATAATTCATTGGAAATAGGTGTAGTGCCAGTGGACTGGTGGATAGCTAACGTTATAAATATATTTACAACAACAATAATAACTTGTGTTTATATAGCGCCTTTAATGTAGTAAAATGTCCCAAGGTACTTCACAGGAGCGTTATCAAACAAAATTTGACACAGGGACACATAAGGAGATATTATGGCAGATGACCAAATGCATGGTCAAAGAGGTAGGTTTTAAGGAACATCTTAAAGGAGGAAAGAAAGGTAGAGAGGCAGAGAAGTTTAGGGAGGAAAATCCAGAGCTTAGTGCCTTGGCAGCTGAACACATGACCATCAATGGTGGAGCGATTGAAATCGGGATGCTCAAGAGGCCAGAATTAAAGGAGCTCAGATATCGCGGATGGTTGTGGGGCTGGAGGAGGTTACAGAGATAGGGATGGGCGAGGCCATGGAGGAATTTGAAAAAAAGGATGAGAATTTTAAAATAAAAGCGTTACATAACCGGCAGCCAATGTAGGTCAGCGAGCACAGGGAAGATGGGTGAATGTGACTTGGTGCAAGTTAGGACACGGGCAGCAGAGTTTTGGATAACCTCAAGTTTATGTAAGGTAGAACATGGGAGACCAGCTAGGAGTGCATTGGAATAGTCAAGTCTAGAGGTAACAAAGGCCATCCCAGGTATCAGCCTGGTGAATCTTCGCTGCAATCCCTCCATGGCAAGAACATCCTCCCTCAGATAAGGTGACCAAAACTGCACACAATACTCAAGATGTGGTCTCACTAAGGCCCTGTACAACAGCAGCAAGACATCTTTGTTCCTGTACACAAACCCTCTCGCTACGCAGGCCAACATACCATTTGCCTTCTTAACTGCCTGTTGCACCTGCATGCTTACCTTCAGCGACTGGTGCACAAGGACACCCAGGTCTCATTGCACTTCACATTCTCCCAATCTATTGCCATACAGATAATAATCTGCCTTCCTGTTTTTGACACCAAAGTGGATAACCTCACTTTTATCCACATTATATTGCATCTGCCATGCTTCTGCCCAATCACCCAACCTGTCCAAATCACACTGGAGTTTCTCAGCATCCTCCTCACAGCACACATGCCCACCCACCTTTGTGTTGTGTGCAAACTTGGAGATATTACATCTAGCTCCCTCGTCTAGATCATTATTATATATTGTGAATAGCTGGGGTCCAGGGACCGATCCCTGTGGTACCTCACTAGTCACTGCCTGCCACTCGGAAAAAGACCCGTTTATTCCAACTCTTTGCTTTCTGTCTGCCAACCAGTTCTCTATCCATGTCAATACCTTGCACCAATTCCATGTGCCTTAACTTTACACGCTAATCTCTTATGCGGGACCTAATCAAAAAGCCTTCTGAAAGTCCAAATACACCACATCCACTGGTTCTCCCTTATCTATTTCACCAGTTACATTCTCAAAAAATTTGAGTAGATTAGTCAAGCACAATTTACCTTTTGTAAATCCATGTTGGCTCTGTCCGATCCTGTTACTGTTTTCCAAATGCTCTGCTATTACATCTTTTATAATGGACTCTAGCATTTTCCCCACTACCGATGTCAGGCTTACCGGTCTGTAATTCCCCATTTTCTCTCTACCACCTTTTTTGAATAGTGGGGCTGTAGTGTCCGTGTGTAGATAAAGGCACTGAAGACAGGCGTTGGTTCATAGGTATTTACTGAGCAAGTCTGGGGGGGGTTTCTAAAGGATATACACAATACACAGGCTTATATAGCCCAAGTGGCAATTACCGGCATTACGCACACCTGGGGCTCTTAAAGGCACATACACCATAATTGCTCTTAAAGGCACATACACCACAATTCCTCCCCTTCTAGCTAACTAGTACATCATATTTTAAGTAATTATTAATTACATGTTATATGCAAAATAATATACATTGCTGTATTAATTAATTATAAGTTAGTCTCTCAGGAGGCTTCCTGACTCGGTCCGGATAACGCCTCGGGGGTGTAGTAGTTTCTGGTGGTGTAGTAGGCTCTTCTGGCAAGGCTGATTCGGCTTTAAGGCCAGTGTCGGGTTCATCGGGCTCCAGTATCACCGGATCGGAGGTAGATATGGGTATCTCTACTTCATCGTTAGATGTATAGAGTGGTGGTGTAGGTTGTCCCTTTTCAGATGACTTGATGATTTGGTCAGCATGGCGCCTTATTATGCTGTCTCCGATGTCCACGGTATACATCAGTGGTCCTAATCGTGTGCAGATAGTTCCAGGCTGCCATTTCTCGGTGCGGTAGTCCCGGGCCAAAACCGGTTGGCCTATCTGGAAGGCCCTAGTTGGCCTTTCATTCATGCCCTGAAACTGCCGGTTCTCCACGTCCCTTCGGATGTTGGGCTTGACCAAATCCAGCCGGCATCTTAGGTTTCTATTGTAGAACATCATGGCGGGAGTTTGGTTAGTAAACATATGCGTTGCATTCCTATATGCAAATAAGAAGTTATCCACCTTGTGCTGAAGTTTTATGTCTTCATTACCCATGGCCTTGATGGCCTTCTTGAAGGTCTGGACAAACCTTTCAGCCAATCCATTGGTGGCGGGATGGTATGGGGCGGACGTGTAGTGCTTTACCCCATTGTTCTTTAAGAACATTCTGAATTCTTCGGACACAAATTGCGGTCCATTATCAGAACATATCTGCTCCGGCAGCCCATTCCTGGCAAATATGGTCCTTAATACTGTGATGGGTTTTTCCGTGGTGGTGGAGGACATCTTTATTACCTCCGGCCACTTGGAGTGTGCATCAACTGCGATTAAGAACATTGAGTCCATAAATGGACCAGCAAAGTCGATGTGCACCCTTTGCCAGGGAGATGAGGGCCACTCCCATGGATGTAGAGGGGCCTGTGGCGGAGCATTTTGGACCTTCTGGCATCCTAGGCAGCTCTTGGTCATGTCTTCGATGTCTCCATCGATACCTGGCCACCATACAAACGCCCTAGCTAGGTTCTTCATTTTCACTCCACCCAGATGCCCCTCGTGAAGCTCCTTTAGCACTTTATCCTGGAGTTTGGGTGGAAACACCACTCTGGATCCACACATCAAGGTTCCTCGGCACACTGACAGCTGTTCTCTTCTTTGCGAGAATGCTGGCAACAGTGGTTCGCCATGTGCTGGCCATCCCTTCACTGTTAAATCGTAGACCCGTGAGAGAGTAGGGTCATTTCTTGTCTCCCTTTCAATGGCAGAATTTGTCACCGGTAGACATTCCACGATGGTAGAGTGGAATATCTCTACTGGGTCTACTGTAGGTGCCTCTTCTATCGTTGGCAACGGTAGGCGTGATGAACCGTTAGCATTCCCATGCTGTTTTGACCCTTTGTATTCAATGTTGTATTGGTGTGCCCCTAGAAAAAGGGACCACCTCTGTAGTCTTTGTGCCGTCATAATGGGGACACCTTTTTTAGGGTTGAATATGGAGATGAGGGGTTGATGGTCAGTCAGCAAGGTAAATTTTTGTCCGTGTAGGTAATGGTTGAATTTCTTCACTCCCCATACCAGGCTGAGTGCTTCCCTGTCTATCTGGGCATAGTTACGCTCAGCTGAGTTCAATGAGCGTGACGCAAAAGCTATCGGCCGTTCCGAGCCATCAGGGAATCTATGGGACAATACCGCTCCTATGCCGTAAGGGGATGCATCGCATGCCAGTCTGATTGGTAGTGATGGGTTGTAATGCGCCAAAATTTTCTCGGATGTGATTAAGTCTTTACATTTATGGAAGGCACGTTTACAGTCTTCGTTCCATTTCCAAATCACTCCTGTCTGTAGAAGATCATTAAGAGGGTGTAGAATAGTTGATAAGTTCGGTAAAAATTTATGATAGTAATTTATTAATCCCAGGAATGACCTTAATTGTGAAACATTTTCAGGTGGTGGGGCTTTTATAACTGCTTCAATTTTTTCAGGTGACTTATGCAACCCTTCCTTATTAATTATGTGGCCACAATATGATATCTGATTTTGGAAAAATTCGCACTTGGGGCGATTTGCTCATAGGCCCCGTTCTTTCAGCCTAGTGAGCACCTGCTCCAAATTGGCAAGGTGCTCGTTGTCGTTTTCTCCTGTTATAAGGATGTCGTCTAGGTAGCATTGAGTCCCCGGAATCCCTTGCAGGACTTGCTCCATAGCTCTTTGCCAGATAGCTGGAGCTGATGCTATTCCAAAAACCAGTCGATTGTACTGGTACAGGCCTTTGTGTGTGTTTATTGTGAGATACTTTTTAGAGGTCTCCTCAACCTCCATCTGTAGATATGCCTGTGCCAAGTCAATTTTTGTGAAACGTTTCCCTCCGGATAGTGAGGCGAAAATATCTTCTATCCTCGGAAGAGGATACTGTACCGTGTGAAGGACCGGGTTTACAGTCACCTTAAAGTCCCCACAGATGTGAATTTTTTTCTGTTCCTCAGAGTTATTTTTCAATGTTTTTTTCATGACTGGAACGATGGGTGTTGCCCATTCGCTCCAATCTATTTTGGATAATACGCCTGCCTTTTCCAAATTCTTCAGCTCTGCCTCGACTGCCGGACGTATTGCGTATGGCACCGGTCTTGCCTTAAAAAATTTTGGAATTGCTGTATCTTCCACTTTTATAGAGGCGGTGATGCCTTTCAAGGTTCCTAGTTTCTCTTGAAACACTTCTTTGGAGTTGGCCAAGATGTCTTTTAATCGTTCAGGTATGATGTCATCATTGTTTTTTTCCTTACTGGTCACCGTCAGTGCCTGAATGGAGTGCCAGTCTAAATGTATCTTCCTTATCCATTCACGTCCCAACAACGGTGGACCACCATCTTGTAGAATGTATAAATACAACTTTTGTATTTCTTTGCCGTTGTATACAACAGGCACCCTTATTTTTCCTTTGGGGTAGACTTTCTGCCCCGTATATGTTTTTAAGATAATGGATGTGTCTTGTAGAGGTATATGCGAAAATAGCCTCTCGTAATCTCGTCGATTTATTACGGTTAGAGCTGATCCTGTATCTAGCTCCATTTTAACTGGGGACCCTGCTATCGTGAGGGTAACCCAAATGGTTTGGTAATCCTCTTTGGCAAGTACATTATGTAATTTGAGACAGCTTAGTCTCTTGTTTCCGGAGTCGCTATCGCTATTCTGGTCTTCGGAGCTATTGTCATCATTTGTACCTTCCTGTACTTTTCTTTATTGATTTTTTGTTTTCTGTCAGTGGATTTATTTTGTCCAGATTGGCATACCCGTGCAATGTGTCCAATCTTACCACATTGCCTGCATGCTTTGCCCTTGAACCAGCAGTCCCTCTGGTTATGGGTGGATCTGCCACAGCGATAACATCTTCCGAACTCCTGTGTCATTTTATGGGTGCCGAAGTCCTGTGTCTCTTGTTGTATCTCTGCAGCTCCTTTTGCTGCTGCTTCGTATGATACAGCCATACTGAAAGCTTTGTCCAATGTTAAATCTTTTTCAGAAAGCAGTCTTTTTTGTGTTCCTTCACTTAAGAGACCGCAAACAAATTTGTCTCGAAGATAATCTGATAGTCCTGCTCCGAATTGGCAGTACTTTGATAGCTTTCTTAATTCGGTTAGGTAATCAGCGTTACTTTCATTCTTGTGTTGATTTCTCTTGAAGAACTTGAATCGTTCCGCTATCAGCAGCGGTGTTGGGTTTAAATGCTCCTGCAGGGTAACAACAATTTCTTTAAAAGTCTTGTCCTTTGGTTTGGCTGGAGTGATTAAATTTCGTAACAGCCCGTATGTCTTCGCGCCCATTAAGTTCAGAAGTACTGAAGCTTTTTTTTCATCTGTTATTCCATTTGCAGTGCAATAAACCTCTACTCTTTCCACGTATGTGGTCCAATCTTCTATTTCGCTATCAAAAGCCTCAATATTACCAGATTTAGGCATTTCAGGAAAGATATGGCGCTTCCCGTGCTTTTTTTTTTCTCTCTGTAGCAACGATATGGCGCTTCCCGCGCTTTCCCGCCGCTGCTACCGATAACAACGCTGTTTTACTGTGGTTTCCGTTTATTTACTGTTGGAGACTCGTTCCCGACGGAGGTCTAAGCGCTGACCTGCTTGCCGCGCCGGCCGTCTCTCGAGTGCACCCTCCCAGTCCGTTATTGCTTGCCTCCGATTTCGCTGCCTGTCTCAGCTGTAGAGCCCGCTGCTGGAGCTCCAGCCTGACACCCAGGAAGGATTAGCACAGTACCTGTCACCAGCTTGGCCAGCTGGTGAAACCACAGTTTCTCTTACTTCCTTGAGTCTTCTGGACGCTGGAGGGATCGATGTCCTTGAGGTGCTGCCGAATTGCAGGTAAGTCCGTTTCCACCTCGTCGCCACTGTAGTGTCCGTGTGTAGATAAAGACACTGAAGACAGGAGTTGGTTCATAGGTATTTACTAAGCAAGTCTGGGGGGGGGGTTTCTAAAGGATATACACAATACACAGGCTTATATAGCCCAAGTGGCAATTACCGGCATTACGCACACCTGGGGTTCTTAAAGGCACATACATCATAATTGCTCTTAAAGGCACATACACCACAGGGGCAACATTAGCTACCCTCCAATCCATGGGTACTGTTCCAGATTCTATCGAATGTTGGAAGATGATCAGCAATGCATCTACTATTTCTAGGGCCACTTCCTTAAGTACCCTAGGATGTAGATTATCAGGCCCTGGGGATTTATCGGCCTTCAATCCCGTCAATTTCCCTAACACCATTTCCTCCCTTTCATCGACCCTATGTTCCCCGATATCTCTGGGAGGTTATTTGTGTCCTCCTTTGTGAAGACAGAACCAAAATATGTATTTAATTGGTCTGCCATTTCTTTGTTCCCCATTATAAATTCCCCTGATTCTGACTGCAAGGGACCTACACTTGATTTCACCAATCTTTTTCACTTCACACATCTATAAAAGCTTTTACAGTCAGTTTTTATGTTCCTTGCGAGCTTACTCTCACACTCTATTTTCCCCTTCTTAATTAATCCCTTTGTCCTCCTTTGTTGAATCCTAAACTGCTCCCAATCCTCTGATTTACTGCTTTTTCTGGCCAATTTATATGTCCCCTCCTTGGATCTTATGCTATCCCTAATTTCCCTTGTTAGCCATGGTTGAGTCACCTTTTTTGTTTTATTTTTACACCAAACTGGGATGAACAAATTCTATAGTTCATCCATGCAGTCTTTGAATGTTTGCCTTTGCCTATCCACTGTCAACCCTTTGAGTGACATTCCCCAATCAATCCTACCGAACTAGCGCCTCATACCATCGTGGTTTCCTTTATTTAAATTCAGGACCCTAGTCTCTGAGTCAACTACTTCATCTCCATCTTAATGAAGAATTCTATCATATTATGATCGCTCTGACCCAAGGGGCCTCGTACAACAAGATTGCTAATTAATCCTTTCTCATTACATAATACCCAGTCTAAGATGGCCTGATCTCTAGTTGGTTCCTCAACATATTGGTCCAAATAAAACATCCCGTATGCGCTCCAGGAATTCCTCCTCCACAGTATTGTTACTAATTTAGAAGAAACTTCTTTACCCAGAAAGTGGTGAGACTGTGGAACCACAGGGAGTGGTTGAGGCGAATAGTACAGATGCATTTAAGGGGAAGCTAGATAAGCATATGAGGGAGAAGGGAGTAGAGGCTTATGCTGAAAGATTTAGATGTGGAAGGATGGGAGGAGCCTCAAGTGGAGCATAAAAGCTGGCATGGACTGGTTGGGCCGAATGGCCTGCTTCTGTGCCGTATGTTCTATGTAATTCTATGTAACTCAAAAGTTAAAATAAGGCATCCTATTTTTTGCTCATATTATGCTTCCTCTAGGTACCTTTCTCCCATTCTAGTGCTTCTCCAATACACATCTGGAGAGCCAACATTGCAAGAGGTGTCTGACCTCTCCTATGGTACAATAGGCTCATGACACAAAGATGATGTTCCTGTCATGGCAATTTGGTCCTGGAGGAAAGCCGCTGCTGGCTACCTCTCTGGAACCTATGCCAAGGCAGTCTGATGGCACCTCCTTGGTACCACATGCTTGATGCTTTGAGGGGAAATGCCAAATGCCTGGCATATGCTACTGGGTTGAGAAACAACAGCCACATGCTGGTTGCCTCCGTCCATTGACATTTTCCTCGGCCCTGTATCTATATGTCCACCGATCAGGGACTGATGGTTCAAATGGTAGCTATCTGATCCTGACAGTTGCCTGCATCCTGGCAACCAGTGTCTGCAAGCTAATACAAAGGGTGCTGTCTGATCTATCCCCAACTGTCACTGTGTTTCTGTGGAAGCGGACTCATTAATTGGTCCTGGACACCTTTTGAGGTAGGGAGCTGCTGCAGAGTCCATTGAAGCTGCTAATTGCTCAATTAAAGCCTACAACAACAACAAAAAATCTGAATATTAGGGTTTTAGACTCAAGGGGGAGAAATTCATTATAGCCCCGTTTGGGGCGCTAACTTTTAAAAGTTGGGAAGATTAGTGCCAGGCGCAAATGCTTTTCAACTTTTAAAAAAATTTGGTTTTGCGCTCCAGAGAGGAAGTGGAGTGCTCCACTTCCTTCCTGGAGCGCTACAGGCAGCAGGCGGGGTGGTAGGTGTGCAGCGCTGCTCAATGGGCCGTGCAGCGCTGGCACGTTGGAAGGCTCCTTCCCTCCCTTAAAGGGAAGGGCCATCGCTGCAGGCTCTGCAAGAAAACGAATCCCCTGATCGCCCACGGCACCACAAATCAGCATCAATCAGCCCCAAGCACTCTAAGAGAGTGCAGGGCTGATCAAGCGCGACACCTGAAAAATAGGAAAGAAAGCATAGAGTCTTGATGAAACATTTTTCGCCTACCTCACCGGCAATCCCTTTAACTGCCGCTCCCCAAGCAGCCATCCAAAGTGACAATGCCTCCTGCAGCTGTCGGTGTTGACACCCGACGATGCTGCAGGTGCCGGAAGCCACGTTCGCATTCGGGGTGAACCGCGGCGCTGCGCACAATCTCCGGGGCGCAGGAGATTAGGCGTTAGGGTTTACCACCACTGCTAACCTGTAGGGTAAGTTTGCAGGTGTCGGTACTCTCACCACGCCCGGTTGCAAAGCTGGTAGTGTTTCATTAACGCCCCCCGGAGGCGCTAATGGGAGGCACAAAGGAAGACAATTTCTCCCCCCAGATTCTTAATTGTCAGTTCCTACACATCTTCAGACTGACCTCAAAGCCTGCATGCAGGTGTGATGTTCCTCAAACATCATTCTTTTCAGGTGAGTGTCCATGATTTCTGTGTCCCATTACTTTAAGGTCAGGGACAGTCTTCACCTCTATCTCCTCTGGGAAGGTGTCATTACTTCATCCATTTCCCACCACTCTGACTTCCTCATACTCTGTGAATCATCTGTTGTCATATCACTAACAGTAATTAATATCCCCCTGGGTGAAAGTATTTGAGCTGGTGCATAGGAATGATGTAGGGAGTGATATTGAGGAGGTTGTGGTAGAGGAACATATGGCAGAATGTTTCTCCGGGGACTCCTGTGGCTTTTTCTTCAACACCACTTACTGTCATCATAATCATCATAGTCGATAAGGAAGACGAGGCTGTCATCCAATTCCTCCTCATCATAATTTTCCTCCTATTTATCTTCTCCTCCCCACCAACCCCCCCCCCTCCACCCACTTCCCCTCGCCTCTATGCAGCATTGAGGGCATAAACTAAGAATGGATGAGTATAACCCGGATTACGGATGCAGAGAAGGATGTGGAAGGTTTTGGTTATGTGCTGTTGCATAGGTATATCATGGAGACTCTCTTGATTTGTACCCACTAACCTGCTACTTAAGTTGTCCCACTGATCTCATCATCGCTCATTGCAAGATCAGAGTGCCCCCCCTCCCCCACACCCTCCCACCCCCAGCAGCTGCATGGCCTGCTCCTCACAGATGATCATTTCTCTGAAGTCCAGAATTCTCCCTCCGGTGTCCTGCCTTTCATAGGCATTGTGTGCAAGTTTCTCCTCTAACTAGATTGAGTGAAATAGATGAATGGGAACATTTGAGAGATAACTCCCTGGTCATCAGACAGCTGATATGAGGTTATATATATACTGCTTTCACCATTTCGAGGTAGAGAGGTAGCTGAACTCAAACGTGCCTTTGCTCCCTTTGTTGCCTGTGTCCACAGGAAGTGGGAGAGGAGTTGCAAATCAACCTTTCCCTTGTTCAGGAGTGGATTCTTACCAACAGCCCGTGTTGTGTATGGTAAAATAGCATCACCACATGAATGGCTTACAGGATGCCTGAAACAAGATATTGGCCCAGAAATTCGGGTCGGAGGCTTCCCACGGGTGCAGGCCTCCGACCTGCACTTAGCTTGTGCGCTGGCCGTTGAGCTGTGGGCCCCCGTGGAATTGCGATCCTGGGCCTCCTTCAACTGCCGGCGCACAGTGCTTGCATATCCCAGGGGCGCAGTTAGTTCGATGCATCCCCTGGCATCACGTGGGCCATGGAGAGCCAATGGTAGCAGGGATTGCTTCATTCATAAGTTTGACAGGAACCTGTCAAACCTAAAACTACTATAAGCCACAAAACATCACTAAATCTTCACATAAATTTAAAAAAATCACATTTTTAAAATGAACTATAAATCACATGAAATAACTATTTTAAACAATAATTTACATTTTTGAAAAAAATAATTTTATTTTCTAACGGGGCTAAAAATAAACTTACCTTTCTTTAAAGTATTTAAAAATAATAAACCTGTGGAAAAAATGTTTCAATTTTAATTAATTCACCACTTACCTTGTAAAAAGCAGGCCTTGCAATTGCTTTTTACATGTCTAACTTCTGGAGACTTACCTTCCCGGGAAAACCTGCAAATAAAACGTAAGTTCGATGCACACGCGCTGCCTCTCCTGTGCACGCATTCCACCACTTAACCCCTTCGTTCAGGGAAACGGAAGTGCTGGTTTCCCGCGCATGCGCAGTGCATGCACGAAACCGGCACTTCCATTGGGCTTATGGGTGAGTACCCCATGCGTACTCACCCGTGGAGACCCGAATTTCTGGGCCAATGTTTCCGTAATTTCCAACCGGAGCCTTCCTGCGTGCGGATGCCTCCTATCGGAAAAAAATCTACGCCCTTACCTGTGGGCTCCCGAGGTGTGGCCATTTCCAATCCTGGGCCTCTCCACAGTCGAAATGCGCAGGGCCCACGTATCCTAGGGGCGCAGGTGGTTCACAAGTGCCCTGGGATCACGTGGGGTAGGCGGGCCAATGGGAGAAGGGAATCCCCCCTCATACTTTTGACAGATAGACCTGTCAAAAGTATGAATGGGGATCACTGAAAAAAGACATCAAAACATTAAATAAATTTTTAAAAAATCCATCACATTTTTAAAATGAGTTAAAATTACATTAAATTTAATATTTTATACAAAAATTTAATTTTTTGAAAGAAATAATTAAAGTTTTTTATGGGGCTAAAAATAAAGTTACCTTTTTTAAATGTATTTTTAAATTATAAATGAGTGAATTTAAAAAAAAACTTTTAAAAACTCTTATGCTGGTAAGAGCAGGCCTTTTCAGCGGGCAGAGGTTCTGCAGAAAGCGGAACTCTCCACCCACAGAAGCCCTTCTCCAGGGCAGGTGTCCGATCTGTCAAGAGGATTCTTGGCAGGTCGGAAATGCCAGTTTTCAGCGCATGCACTTCGCATGCCAGAAACCAGCATTTCCGATGTCCCTACGGGTGTGTAAACAGCACGTACACACCCATAGGCATCGGAAAATACGGGACAATTAATTATCTGCTTTATTATGGATTATAGTTGTAACGGCTCTCTCATTAACATACCAATGCCACTCTGTCCCAGAGGCTCCATCATTTCCCTGTTAAAAACATGTGGGAAGAAGTTTTGTAAATTAATCTTTTAAATTCTCAAACTTGAGTTTAGATCATAAACGAGTGGTGACTTAAAATAAAAATTCCTCCTGGATCAAAAAGCCAATAATCCCTAAACATGATAGTCACCCAGAAGTAGTTTGTCTGTACCATACCTGATTTGAACTGTAATATCTAAATGTAACATAAGAGCAGCTGTCATTTATGTCACAGGCGCTGAAGTAGAAATCACAAATGCCTGAGAGTGTATGTAAGGGCAATAGCAGATCAAATACTGACAAAAGCTAACATCCCTTGATTGAGTGCCTTATGAACTCTGGAGGACCAAAGATTTTGTATTAAATATCATTTGCAGCATTTCCTTAAGGTCAGACTGCTCATATAGCTTAGTAAGCAAGTGAACAGATAAAGGGGGCAAAAGTCGTCTCCTTTGCGCCGGCCGTTAGCACCTCCAGGGGGCCCTAATGGGGCGCAAAGGGCTTATCCGATGGTGCCGCGCCCCCGCCGGTAGCGCCCCGGGCCACTGCACCGCCGGTGATGACGTCATCGGCGACGACGCCACCCTGCGGCGGAAATCTGTCTGTGCCCCGTGAGGCTGTTGCAGGCGATGTCAGCGACAGCCTCGCGGGTTGCGAGCCGGGCCGCACACCACTGGCGGGGCGCTAATTAAAGGGGTTGTTCAGATGCGCCCCGCGCCAACATTTTTTATTTTGGTGGCCCTTGGCGTGGTCCGTGGCTGCCATCGCGCCATCCGGCACCACGTCTCGGTGCCAGGCTGCGGCAATGGTACCACGCCGCCCTGATGGACTAGTGGATGCCATCAAATGGGGAGGGGTGTTGAAACGCGTCAGCGCTACGCGTAGTGCTCCGGCGCTACCGCACTTTGCGCCCCACGCACCGCCCCGTGAAGAAGTGGAGTGCCTGAGATAGTGCTCCGCTAACTCGCCAGGGTGGTAAGCCCAATTTAATGGCCAGGGTGGTACTCCCATCCCAGGCGCTAAATGTGAGGCTCTAATTCAGTTACCACCCCCAAACGGGGCGTAACCGAATTTCGTCTCCAAAATCATTTATATTTGCAATGTAAAAAAACACAATCAGCCTTTTTATCTTGTGCTTGGCTCTATAGATTGAAATTATTCAAGATCCAACGGAAAAAATGTGAAGCTCATTAAGCAATTAAAATGTCTGAGCAGCAGAGACTGGAGTCAGTTTCCCAGCTTTTCCCATTAATGAGTTGGCATTTGGTTACAATGCCACCCGTCTTTAAAAAGGTCTTTTTACTTCATTTTAATATGTTTCAGATTTGCCCTCATTGTGCCACTATGTGTCTTTGCTGATGGTAATGACATACACTAGTTATCTCTTGCTTTCCACCTCAGTTACTAATATCCTATTGCTTTCTTATTTCAATGACATTCCCACAGCTAAATTGAGAATTAAACCTTCCTTTTAGGCTAGGAAACGTTGCACAGTTTTAGCTATTGTCATGGAATTCTTTCTTGAGGTTCCCTGGGGGGCGCTAACGAGGCGCAAACGACTTTTCGCCCGGGCACAGCACTGCTAACGACTCCCGCTAAATTCAGCGTGAGTTTAGTGGCAGCGGTAACCGGTAGTGCCCCGCTCCGCTGCGCAGCGTGTGCAGCGCCCTGTTTTCGCCCTGCCTGCAAAATTAGCCTGCGCCCCCTAAATCTGCGTCGGGATTTGACCACGACCAATTCTAGGGGTGGGAACGGAGCAGCAGGAGGCTCACGAGGCGCTAAGTAAAGGGGAGGTGGCGGGTGGGGAAAAAAAATTGTCCTACTTACTTGTCTTTGAACGCGGGCTCCGTGCCGCGATCTGGCAGCCCAGCACTCCTCTTGAGTGCCGGGCTGTTGGGACGGCACCCTGCTCCCCGGTGGTCCAGGTAGGGCCCTGCGGAATTGTGGGCTTGGGCCCTTCCCTTTAATGGGGGAAAGAGCCCTTCCATGCGGCAGCACGACGTGGCCCAGTGCGTAGTGCTGCAGAACGCACCACCCCGACATTTAGGGTTAGCACTCTAAGAAAGAAGTGGAGCACTTGAATTAGCGCTCCACCTCCCTCTTGGGGCGCTAAAACTGAAGTTAGCGATCGCCGGCGCTATTTTTTGCCGGCGCTATTTTTCACCATGGGGATGTTAGCGACCCAAAATGGTTGCCAAAGAATTTTTCCCTCTGCTTCTAAAAAGGTAGCACCTAGTCAATAGCTTTCTTATAGCGACATTAAGCTATTACTGTCTGCTTCTCTATTATTATTAATGCTTTCTATTTTTCTCATAATTACCCATTTAAATTTTTCTCCCACGCAGCCCAGACAAAATTCTGCATGGTCCATTAAATTCGATTATTTAGTGCCTTTTCACAATAATTTACAGATTTAAAATGTACTGCACTCCCATTTACAAGTACTTACACAAGTTTTACTTACCTTCAGGTGCAGCACTAAGTATTCGACCTCAAAAAATAATTTAGTTTCAACCAGCTTATTTCTATTGCTTGTTTTTCTAGAACTTTATGTTATTTCTGAAAGTTTTTCCCTCCACACTACAGCACTGTCAACAGGGCTGATTTTAACCCTGCCCACCTGATGGCAATGGGGCGAGTGGGAGGTTAAAATGGTGGCTGCGCACTTCATTCCTCGCTCCTGCCCTCTGCATTTTAACTGCTGGATTTTTAGCAGGGTCGAAGGCACCTGCCACAGTCAGGCAGGGTCCTCATTAATAATTAAGTGTCAGGGTCCTCTGATGCAATTAGGACACTCAGCTAATTTTAACTGCTGATCGTGGCAGTGACTCACCATCCCTGAGCTGCCAGTGAAAACAGGTGGCAAAAAGGAGCAGGGTCAAAAGAGCCCAGAAAAGTGATTAAAAATCATATTTTTGGTTATCCTTATGGGCGGGGAGGACCTCCCCTGCCCCAGGCTTCCCTCCCCCAACCCCAATCACGATAACCTCCAGATACCCCCCAACCCCGTCCTTATGTCGGGGACCTTTTCCTCGGGTCCTCGGTGGTGCCTTCAGCCACCCAAAATTCTGCTCCTTCCCACCGGCCAGGTAGTGATTCCCACCCAGGTTGGGGCAAGAGTTTGACTTGGAACATTGAAATGAGGCCTGTTATAAATCTCATCATCAAGAAACTACTTATAAAATAATGCTGGACGGCCAGCTGGTAGCGCCGTCCAAGAAGTATAAATACTCAGGCGTCAGCCCCAGCTTTCCAGGGACATTTTGTAAGACAAGGAGCTAGTGAAGTACAACTAGACTTCCATGTTCTGAAACAAGTTGATGAAAGCCTTGCTTTATGCTCAAACCAAGTGTGTAGTGAGATTTATTACGTCAAAGTCCATGAGTGTATCTGTGGGGGCTGAAAGGTTTGCAAAACCACCATGGCCCCGCACAATGCACTCACGCCCCGAGATAAAATCGGGCCTAAAATTTGATTGGTATTGTAGGGGTCGCAAAATCCCCTCAGCCCCCGAAGATCGGGAAATATTAGTCCACATCGTGGATGAAGACCTGTGTGATTTAAATTGTCTCTGGGTTGGACAATGTTTTAAAACATACCCAGAACCAAAAAAGGCTGCGTTAAAATAGCTCATAAGCTAGGCAGCACTAAGACACTGGAATCAAAGAACTTTGTGAAAATTGCACACTTTAAGATTGTACATTTTATTAAAAGATGTACTCTTGAGTTTTGGACTGTTTAAGTTGCCCAGGGCATAAAAATGGCTGAACAGACCTCATGGAAACAGAATTATAAAAAGGCAGCAGAACAGGACAGACAGGCTGTTAGCATATGAAGAAGCTCAGCCCTGCCCTGTAGTGGGTTTGAATGAAGCCCGAGCTGTCAGTCACCCTGTGGTATTGTGCGGGTCCGGTAACCTACAAGCTGCTTGTTTACACTGGGGAGTAGCCCGTTTGAATCAGCCAATCATCGGACAGCAAGCACAAGCCCTGTTCCTGGGACTAGGGACAGGGTCACTGGCAAGGCTTGGAAGCTAAGCAGAGCCAGGCCTGGTTAGTACCTGGAGGGGTGACCATCAGGGAAGACCAGGTGCAGAAGGTCACAGAAGAAGCCCCGAGGAGGGGTGGCTGGTGAGAAGGTCACGGAAGGAGCCCTGGGAGGGGAGGCTGGTGAGCAGGCCCGGGCGTTGGGCTGAAAATTGTTGGACAGAAGGAATGGTGGAAATGGAGCGGCTTTGCTTCTCCCAGGACTGTGCTATTTACGTTTAATGTTAATGTTATTTGTACTGGACTCATGGGAGCTTGCAAGATCACATTTCGTTGTACAATGACAATAAAGTTGAATTATTATTAGTTGTTTACACACATCCATTCACTGAAATTGACTCTGCTACGTGATGTCTCCATGTATGAATGGAGGAAGTTAAAAGCCCTTCTCTTGTGTATTCGGACTTTTCTGCGTGAAATTGCGCACGGACCTTTTTGGCGCGAAAACAGCAGGGACTCCCAGGGTATAAAGATTAAGCCCAGGAAACATAGAAACTAGGAGCAGGAGTAGGCCATTCGGCCCTTCGAGCCTGCTCCGCCATTCAACGAGATCATGGCTGATCATCCAAACCCTAGCACCCGGCCCCTACACTGACAGCCATCCCACCCAAGCCCTATCCCCGTAACCCCACGTATTTAATCCCCCCTAACAGTAAGGGCCAATTTTTTTTTATCATGGCCAATCAACCTAACCCGCACATCTTTGGACTGTGGGAGGAAACCGGAGCAAACCCACGCAAACACGGGGAGAATGTGCAAACTCCACACAGACAGTCACCCGAGGCCGGATTTGAACCTGGGTCCCTGGCGCTGTGAGGCAACAGTGCTAACCACTATGCCACCGTGCTGCCCTCTCTTTCTCTTCTCTTTTACTCTTTGGACTGCAGGTGAGCAAGGCTTCTGACCCACTAGCAAGACAATCTAGTGAGAAGTAAAGGGGTGGTAATTTAAGGGAAATGTTGCTAAGAGTGTAAGATTAACATTGTAGCCATTTATCCCTCGTTTTGGCCGTCTGCCTTCCCCGTTAAGCAATTTTACCGTGATTACTTTGATCGTGTGGTGTAGTTTTTTTAGTTTTAATAAAATGCGACTTTCTTGCATCCAGACCATTTGTCCGTTTTTAATATATCATTAATTATAAGTTCCTCCAGTCAGAACTGGAAGGGGTGGTTTAGCGATTTGAAACCGCTGATTGGAATTGGTCACAGTGCAGTGGCAGGCTGCCTGACCAGGTAAATTACCGTAAATCAGGTAAAGGATGCCCCCATACAGTATGAAATGTGGAATAAACCTTTAGATATTCACAAGTTCTTGACTGAAAAATACCAGGGACATTACACTTGACTGAGTAACGTACCAAATCAGTAGCTGCCACAGCGCCAGGGACCCGGGTTCAAATCCGGCCTCGGGCGACTGTCTGTGTGGAGTTTGCACATTCTCCCCGTGTTTGCGTGGGTTTCCTCCGGGTGTTCCGGTTTCCTCCCACAGTCCAAAGATGTGCGGGTTAGGTTGATTGGCCATGATAAATTGACCCTTAGTGTTAGGGGGATTAAATACGTGGGGTTACGGGGATGGGGTGGGATATGTGTCGGTGCAGGCTCGATGGGCCGAAATGGCCTCTATCTGCACTGTGGGGTTCCTGTGATTTCCTGTGATCTAAGCTTTTTTTTTGCAGAAGTTGCAATTCTAAAATTACCCCTGCAGTCTCGGCAGCTTTGAAAATCATTTAGTGACAAACTGACAGTCATTCAAATTTTTTTTTTACATCAACCACACAGTGATTGCATTACAGAATTCTTCACCACCTGGTCAAATTTTTTCCACTAAATTTTCACCATGAAAGTTTCTGTTAAAGCAATATCCTGTCTAATTATATATATGTTTGATAATACAGTGGCATGAAAATCTTCAAAGTCTTAGGTTTAGTCTCTCTATCTGACTCCCCATACAGTGGCATCCTTTAAATATCCAAATTTGGACACGTTCAAATAAGCTGCAACAACAGATGAGTCATGCAAAAATGGATTAGTGAGCAGATGGTAAGTGCTAACCTGCAGCATGGACATCACACTCGATGAGGTTGAAAGGCACGTTACATTTGATTTATTGTGGTTTAAACTAGTATCTGAAGTAGTGCCCCGAGAGTTGTACTGACTTAACTGGGAATTGTTTATATACGGTACATGTAAGGGCAGAAAACATAAAGTTTGGAGCCTTCAAGGTTTTGGTAAAAACAGTTTGAAGACTGAGGTACAGCGTTCATCCTATTCCAAACTATAATTACATATATGTCAACTTAAGTGGTTGCATTATGGATAGTGTCTAACAGAAAGCCTTACTGTTAATTTGGTGTTGTCATGTGCTAAATGTCAAATGCTATATAATCCATGGCCTAGAAATTCAGTTGGCTGCGCCAGCCGTTAGCGCCTTAGGAGGAGTAGATCTCGAGCGCTAGATGCTTAGCGCCCGGGCGCAGCGCGATGTGCGCCTCGCCCCAACTTCAGTAGACATTTAGCGCCAGCGCAAAGTCATTGCGCGCGCTCATCTGCGCGCGCAGATCATGACGTCATTTCGTCGTGCAACGCCCTTTGTGCGCCCGGAACCGGAACTTCACTCGTGCCGCCCCATTGTGCGCCTGGCGGCCCGAACGACTGTGAAGTGGAACGGTACACAGCCGAGGCGGGCCGTGGGGAGCGCAAATTAAAGGGCACTTACCCTGCACTATAAAGGGCAGCCATTTTGCAGCACTCACTCTTGTGCAACGGATTTTTGGAGAGTGACCAAGGAAGAGAGCTTACTGCTTTGGCCCAACACTAGGACAGGTATTTTTGGCTTCAGGCCAGAGCTTTGCAATTCTCTTTGCCTTCATTGAGATCTCAGTGTTTGCCAGCATATTATGGGGGCTACATTGGGTGCCAACGCTGAGTTTCAGCATTATGTCCGAAGGGCTTACAGACGCCGTGAGAGAGTGGCAGCCCTGGCTAGACGCAGAGGGGGCAACAGGCATCGGCAACGGAGGCCTTACCCACTCAGGGAATACCGCCAGCAGTTCTCCTATCTCAACATGTCTGCCGCGCAGTGTGTTAGGAGGCTACGATTCAGAAGGGAGGTGGTTGCAGAGATCTGCCAGCTGCTTCACAGAGATCTGCGTCCACAGCTGAGGCGCAGGACGTCTCTGTCGGTGGCAGTGAAGGTAACGGTGGCTCTCAACTTCTATGCCACCGGCTCCTTCCAATCCGCTGCTGGGGACATCGCTAACATCTCCCAGTTCGCCGTGCATTGCTGCATCCGCCAGGTGACCAATGCCCTTTTCAGAAGGAGATGCCAATTCATCTCCTTCCCCATGATCCTGGACAAGCAGCAGCAGCGTGCAGTGGGATTTGCAAGAATAGCGGGCTTCCCCATGGTGCAGGGCGCCATTGACTGCACGCATGTGGCTTTGCGGGCACCTCTGGAGCATGCCGAGGATTACCGCAACCGGAAGGGCTACCATTCCCTCAACGTACAGCTGGTGTGTGACCACAGGCAGCGCATCCTAGCTGTCAATGCCCGCTTTCCAGGCAGCAGCCACAATGCCTTTATCCTGCGACAGACAACTGTGGCTGACATGTTCCAGGCACAGCCTCACCCAAGAGGATGGCTTATCGGGGACAAAGGCTATCCTTTGTGTACCTGGCTCATGACCCCGCTCCGCGCGCCCAGGACCCCTGCTGAAGAGGCATACAATGAGAGCCATCAAGCGACCAGGAACATCATCGAACAAACAATCGGCGTCCTGAAGCAATGGTTCCGCTGTCTGGATCGCTCTGGTGGAGCCCTCCAGTATTCGCAGGAGCGAGTCTCCCAATTCGTCATCGTTTGCTGCATGCTGCACAACCTGGCTATCCGCAGGACTCAGGCACTGCCACCTCACGTTGGACCACCACCTCAGGAGGATGAGCAGGAGGACCATGAGGAGGAGGAGGAGGAGGAGGAGGAGTACCAGCCCAGGAGGGAGGCAGAAGGTCCAAGGGCCGCCCGTCGGCGGCTTATTGAACGTCACTTCTAGGCCCCCTGTCAGGGAATGGCTTGTGCCAATGAAAGAACATGATTGCAGCCGCTCCGCAAGCCCTCAGTCGGTTAAGGCAACAAACACATCAAAGATCAAACATGGACAATCTGAATAAAGAAAATGGTTTATTGTACAAACTCAGGGCCCTTCCCACATGAAAACCAAAAACAGACGAAACCCCAAAAAACACTCACACACATGACTCGCTCCCACAACCTGGGGAGGATTAACAAAAGATGTAAACAAAAATGGCCTTCATCCTCGGCCTTCACAAAACACCCATTCCAAAAAACAAAACATTTGGCCACACCCTCTACTTTGTGGCCCGCGAGGGCGATGCCTTCTGCAAACTTTTGCGGCCCCTGCATGCCCTGCTGCTCCTCCTCAAAGTGAGGCCAGTGGCTGCTGCAAGGCTGGGGGAAGGTTCCTGAGGGGCACATGTCGTGACGGCAGATGCCCTTGGGGGTCGGCCTAGATGAGGTCTGGCCCTCGAGGGGCCGGCTGGTGAATGCTGCAGCTGTGGCTGGGCAGCATCAGTCGCTGCAGCAGCTCATGGCAGCTCCACTGGGGGAGTGGCAGTGGCGGCTGAAGGAATGGGGGCAAGCTGGCGGATGGCAGGTGTAATGATATCAGCAAATAGTGATGATATTTGTCTGTGTTTGATTACTTATGCCTTACAGCATATTTGTCTGTGTTTTTGATTACTTGTGCCTGACCAGCGGAGGTCATGTGAGAGACAAGCAGTCCAGAGGAGTTTTACTTTCAGTTTCATTCTAGATGCATCACAGCATAGTGTGTTCTGTAAAAAGCTGTAGAAAGTCTTGAACAAGACTTTAGATTAAACAACATTCTCTTTCAGAAATGAGTCTTTATTGAACCCAAAAAGAAATCAAAACATGATGTCAGAAGTGGCTGAAAGAGAAAAAATCTGAAGTTAGCAACTTGATGGGACAGTGAAAGCAGTTGTGGCAAGTAAGCGGAATCAGCTCTCCACATATTAGCAAGCCAGAAGAGAACATCGTTGCTTACCATTAGAGAATAGCTAATGTAGTGGCGCTTCTTAGTTTCCAAACAGGCAGGCCACTGGGCTGTGGGGCTTTTAACATCGAGTAGACGCGTGTCGAAATAAAACGTTCCCAAACGTAGCTTTGTCTTTTAAACGGTTTACTATAACACTTAACAAACAGAATTACAAAGCAAACACGTATAAACGAACACGTTCAAAAACTGTGCTGCTCCAAACCTCACAGCTTCTGCCTCTTTCACCACGTGCAGTTTAAAACTGTAAGATGGCTGCACCCATGTGTGGCTTAGGGACTGTTCCATTGTGGCAAGAATGAAGGGGGTGTCGGACTATACTACTGGAGCAAGAAAATAGGGGGTTTCTGTTGTGTATGTAATATGTGTGCTACTTTGAACCTATGGACAGGACTGCACTACTTGTAGGGCGTAGTGATACGCAGTACCACTCCTGGCCATAGCGGTATAAATAGTACTGTGGGTACTGATCTCCCCTCAGTTCCCGCCTGTGGGCATGAAGTAAAGACCTATGTATAGTCCCTACCTCCAACCAGTAAAGACCTGTTTTATTGTTACTGATTAAGTCTGAGTATTAATTACTTGAAAAACTCACAGATTTAACACTGGCGACGAGTCTGATTCGGACCCTGCGGCAGTCACTCCACGGCAGCTTCGTCCACAGCCAGGACGTTGCAGAGAGGTTTCCACCCTCTCCACCCCACTGGAAGACATCCTGACCTCGGAGCCTCCATCGGCGACCGTCAGCTTCTTCTCCAGCTTGGTGGTGGGTAAGCGTTGTCTGAGCCGGGCAGCGACGCGACAGGCAGTCGACCGCGTTGGCCGCACGAACGGGGCTGGGGGAGCTGGAGGAATAGGGCGCGAGAGCCGCTTTGAGCGGGAGGCGTTTCAACAGAGCGATCGCATCTCCTGATAAGAGCCGAGAGCCGCTTCGCGATCCAGCGATCGCATCCGCTGATAAGGGCCGCACTCGGGCGATCGCGGCGAAGATAAGGGCCGCACTCGGGGGCTGAAGGGAGACGGCGTCGGGGGACGGGTGAAGACCGCCAAGCGCGGGAAAACCGCCATTTTGTGGGCGGAGGACGACGGCAAGAGCGGGAAGCTGCCATCTTTGATAACAAGTAAAGAAAAGAAAATCTGAGAAATTGCAAATCTACAATGCCTAAACACGGGAATATTAGCACCTTTGATAGTGACCTCGAAGATTGGGCCATATATGTTGAAAGAGTAAAAAATTATTGTAAGGCCAATAAAATTCGTGGCCAAGATAAAGCTCTAACATTATTAAATTTAATGGGTGCGAAGACATACGGGCAATTGAAACACCTGTTATCACCAGATGAACCGGCGGATAAGACGTTCGATGAGATTGTTACTGTCCTGAAAGATCATCTAAACCCCACGCCGCTGATGCTAGCGGAACGATTTAAATTTTACGACAGAAGGCAGCTACAGCATGAAAGCAATGCTGAATATTTGCTGGAATTGCGTAAATTAGCGAAATATTGCCAGTTTCGAACGGGACTGACAGAGGCACTACGAGACAAATTTGTGTGTGGGTTATTTAAACAGGATACACAAAAGCGACTGCTCGAGGAGAATGAGCTGACGCTTGAGAAGGCGGCCACTATGGCAGCAGCACACGAAGCCGCAGCGAGAGGCACGGCAGTAATGCAGCTACGGTCACCGGAGCTCAGTGCACACAAATTGGGTGTGAGTTCTGGCAAATGTTATCGTTGTGGAAAGACAACGCATGATCAGAACCAGTGTTGGTTTAAAAACCAAGAATGTAGAACTTGTGGTAGGCTTGGACATATAGCTAGAGTATGCAGGTCAGGGAAGAAGACCAGCAACAAGAAGTCACCGCAAGGGAAATACGCAAAGGTACACAAGGTGGCCGAACAGGAGTCCGATTCAGACGCAAGCAGTATTGAACTGGCTAGCTTAAGGGTACTCAACGTTGGTAAGGGTGCAGACCTCCAGACAATTTGGGTTACTCTTCAGATAGAAGGAGTCCAAGTAAAAATGGAATTGGACACTGGATCGGCATTGTCGGTCATGAATAAGAAAGATTACAGAAGGTTATTCCAACATATTCCCCTACAGGATACGGAGATTATATTGACAACCTACACGGGGCAGAGAGTGTACCCCATCGGGACAATAAAGGTTGCAGTGGCCAACAAGGGCGAAGGAAGTCAAATAATGGACTTATATGTGCTACCGGAGGGAGGTCCACCACTACTAGGCCGGGAGTGGTTTAGAAACATAAATATAGACTGGCATTCGCTAAAAGCCATAAAGAGTGAGAACTCGGTGCAGATAATCAGCCCAGACTCTGGAACGGATGATGGTAAGCCCAACTCAGGTGCAAAAGACAAAGTTTCAGCACAGAATTCCACTGAGCAATAACAACATAGTTTAACTGTGGATTCTGAGTCTGGCAAGTCTACTGATGTGCCCATTTCTGAGGGACACCGGGCTCGAACTCAACTCCATTTCAAACTACAACAGCAATTAGAACAAATGCTTCGCCGTTTTGAGCAAGAGTTGAATGCAACAAAAGAGTTCTTTGATGTAGAGTTGGAGAATCTGGAAAGACAACAGAAGCAGTTGATGGAGAAAATGGAGCAGGAGCACACAAAACGTCTGATGTCAGAGGAGTTAACGGTCAGCCAACTCCTGCATATGCTGAAGGACAGGACTCTGAAATGGGAAAAACTTGAACACGAACTTCAATATTCAAACGAAAGGGGTTCGGAGCTCTCAAAGGTTATTGGAAGAGCTGAGGTGGCAACACAGACTGAGATGACTGCAACAGAGCAGCCCTTGGATGCCAAAAGTACGCTGACTCACGTCAACGTAGAACAACAGACCGCTGAAACAGCTGCTCCGGTAGAGGGATTGAATAGTCCGATCAATCAATCTCCAAAAGAAGTTGAAGTCGTAAAATCTCAAATGAGGTCATTAGTAAACGACTTGCTGAAAGCCCAGAAAAAGCTGGATGAAGAGGTACGCATGAAGAAGTCTCTTCAGGAAAGATGTCTGGACTTGGAACAAAAGCTGGCTAACGCCCAGCTGGGTATGGAGGAAATAGAAGACCCTCTCGCTGGCCTAGATCAGGACGACACCGAATATTACTATGTCCTGTCCTGCCCAACTTGTAACTTCGACTCCCACCATACAGAAATCATGGAGGAGCACCGAAAGTCTACGGAACATCGGGAGAAGGTGGCTCTACTACGGAAAAAGGAGGAAGAGAAGGAGGAACTGCGCATGCAGCTGGCAGCTGACAGTGGAGCCCAGAGAGTCTCCAAGAAGCAGAAAAGGAAAAGTCGAAACAGAAGATGACCCATCTGAACCATTATTACCTCTACCAGATCACACACGTGGTCCCTCCGAACGGAGCCAATTCAGTTCGGAAGTTCAAACTGTTAAATCCATGGAAGGACTATTGAATGAGTCACTCCAGCAACGTGAACCGACTACACCACAGAGATTGAATCTGTGAACTGTTTTCCGCAGAGACTGAATCTGTGATCTGTTTTGACATGAAGTTATCTATGTATCTATGTTATTCTGTTATGTAAACCTGAAGTTATATATGTATATATGTTATTACGTTATGTTAAATGGGGAGATGACTGTAAAGCTAGGAAGGGAGGAATGTTGTGTATGTAATATGTGTGCTACTTTGAACCTATGGACAGGACTGCACTACTTGTAGGGCGTAGTGATACGCAGTACCACTCCTGGCCATAGGGGTATAAATAGTACTGTGGGTACTGATCTCCCCTCAGTTCCCGCCTGTGGGCATGAAGTAAAGACCTATGTATAGTCCCTACCTCCAACCAGTAAAGACCTGTTTTATTGTTACTGATTAAGTCTGAGTATTAATTACTTGAACAACTCACAGATTTAACAGTTTCTTAATACAATAAGTCGTTCAGGTAAATTAACTGTATTATGCCATTTAGCCACTATTTTAAAGTATTTTCTTAAGCTTTTATGGCTCTTACATTCCGGCCCCTAATTGACTAGGCACATGAAGCATATCAATTACTCAAACGTTAAGAGTCATAAACTAATGAGTTCAACATATTTACAATACAAGTGTCCACCTTTTTCTTTCGTTCAGGAGCTTTTCACGCTGCTTCTTGTAGCAGGCAGAGCTTTGTGATCGGTCTCTCCAGGGTACTGGTCTTGGTTTGCAAACAGACGCGACGAACGACGCCTCTGGAGTCTGGCATGGTCTTAATTAATTTTCCCATCAAACAAGAATTTCTAGGGGCTGAATCATCCACAATTAAGACAATGTCTCCGATGATGAAGTTCCTCTTTATTTTGGACCATTTTTGACGCTCCTGTAGCAGAGGTAAGTATTCTCTTGTCCATCTGGTCCAGAAGAGGTCTGACATATACTGAACTTGCCTCCACTTCTGACGAGCATACAGATCTTCCTTTTTGAAGACTCCCGGGGGCATGGCTGGCTGTGTTTTCAACAACAACAGGTGGTTCGGAGTCAGGGCTTCGAGGTCATTGGGATCATCTGATGTCTTAGTTATCGGTCGGTCATTAATGATGGCTTCGACCTCGCACAGAACGGTTTGGAGTCCCTCATTGTCCAGCGCTTGCTGCTTCAGTACAGAACTGAGTAGTTTTCTTACGGTGCGTATCTGTCTTTCCCAGACACCTCCGTGGTGGGATGCAGCCGGAGGATTGAAGATCCACTTAATTCCTGTTTGCATCATGGCTTCCTGTATTTTAAGCTGATTCCAACCTTCAATAGCTTCCCGTAGTTCTCTCTCCGCTCCGACGAAATTAGTGCCATTATCAGAACGCATAATGGACACCTGTCCTCTTCTACAGACAAAGCGCCGCAAGGCGTTAATACAGGAATCAGTGTCAAGCGTGTGTGCCACCTCAATATGAACTGCTCTGATGGTCAAACAAGTGAAAAGCACACCATATCTCTTGACAAGGCTCCGTCCTCGCTTTACCTCGAAAGGCCCGAAATAGTCCACCCCTACGTTTGTAAATGGGGGCTTGTCTGGTAACAAACGGTCTTCAGGCAGGTCTGCCATTTTCTGCTCCCCAGCTCTAGCGTGTAACCGTCTGCAAACAATACATTCAGAGAGTATTTTTCTTATTACGGAATTAGCTCCTGGAATCCAGCATCTTTGCCTTAGCTTCGCAAGCACGTGATTCCTCCCACTGTGTCCAATACTCTGGTGTATATGCTGAAGAATGAGAGTAGCAACCCGGAGGTCCTTAGAAAGGATAGCAGGATGCTTGGCCTCCTCTGGCATAGCAGATTTGTTTAGTCTCCCTTCCACCCTCAGTACTCCATCTTGCAGTGTAGGGTCCAGCTTGTAGATATGACTACCTTTCTTGATTGGAGTATTTTGCTGTAGAGCTTCGGTTTCTTCTGGGTATCTTTGTCTTTGACTGAAGCAAACTATCTCCTTCTCAGCCTTGGCCAAATCCTCCACGGTCAATGAATTCTTGCTCAATGTGGTCTTGTGCTGATGCATATACTGCTGTAGAAGCATTCTCTGCTTATCAGGGTTACTTTCAGACTGACTGATAGTGGCTCGGTACTCTTTTCTCTTACCGCTCAGGTGTAGCAGCAACTCTTTCAACCTTAGAAACCATGCAACTGCTTTCCTCAACTGGTGCCATCCTGAGAAATGGTTAACAAGCTTGTTCACTCTGTCAAAGTTCTCTTTCGTAGTTATGAAATTTACTGTGACTGATCTCTTGACTTCGACGTCGTCTTCAGTAATCTGACTTGGCATATCTGGTCTTTCTGGCCATGATCTCTCTGTTTCCAGCAGATAACTTGGGCCTTGTATCCAAGTTTCACTCCTCATGAAGTTTTCAGCCTTCAATCCCCGTGAGGCTTGATCTGCTGGGTTTAATGAGGTGTTTACATACCTCCATTGAGATGGTTGTGTAGCTTCTCTAATGGATGAGATTCTGTTTGCTACGAAGGTCTTGAAGCGTATCTTCTCATTCTCTATATACTTCAGCACCGTCGTGCTATCCGTCCAGAAGACAGATTCTTCTAATGGGAGCTGTAACTCTTTATGCATCACCTGGTCAACTTTAACTGCAACAACCGCTGCCGTCAATTCCAGTCTCGGGATGGTGACCTGCTTCAGCGGAGCCACCCTGGATTTTCCCATGAGGAAGGCACAATGTTTCTGGCCCTGTTGATTTGTCAGCAAGAGGTAGGTAGCCGTGCCATAGCCGTCCTCACTGGCGTCCGAGAAATGATGTAGTTGAGCCGTCTTTGTAACTCCAAAACTCGCGGGCTTGATGCATCTACTGACGTTGAAGCTAGAAAGTTGTTGCAAATCTGTCAGCCATCTGTGCCATCTCTGAGCTTGACCTTCTGGGATATCTTCATCCCATCCTCTCTTGTCTCTACACAGCTCTCGTAGCATCAGCTTCACCGGCAGAATGAGTGGTGCCAGGAATCCGAGAGGGTCGTAGATGGAACTGACCACGGAGAGAATCCCTCGTCTTGTGGATGGTCTTTCGTTCACCATTATCCTGAAGTTGAACGTGTCTGACTCGATGCACCATTGTACACCAAGAGCTCTCTCGATAGGAAGGACATCGTGGCTCAGGTCCAGATCTTTGACTTCAGTGGCTCTTTCCTTTTCTGGGATGGAAGCAAGAACTGCTCTGCTGTTGCTTATCCACTTAGTCAGATGGAATCCTCCATTCGAACACAGAGTTCTAAGGTCTCTTGACAGTGCGATGGTATCGTCTTCTGTTGACACGGACTTCAGACAGTCATCGACATAAAAGTTTCTGAAGATTGTCTCCACAGCCTCGGATGGTGCTTTGCCCTTGCCATCTTCTGCAGTTTTTCTGAGTGCATAGCTTGCACAGCTGGGAGATGATGTGGCTCCAAACAGGTGTACGGCCATTCTACATTCCACCATCGCTTCACTAGCATCGCCATCTGGCCACCAAAGGAAACGCAGAAGATCAGCATCTTCATCAGGGATTCTGACTTGGTAGAACATTGATTCTATGTCTGCCATCATGGCAACGAGCTCTTGTCTAAACCTAGTCAAGACGCCAATGAGGGTATTAGTAAGATCAGGACCTTGAAGCAGCTGGTCATTCAATGAAGTTCCTCTGAATGAGGCGGCGCAGTCAAACACTACACGGATCTTTTTCTTCTTTGGGTGATACACCCCGTGATGAGGAATGTACCAGACCCTTCCATCGTCTCTGTTCAACTGTTCTTCGGGCACTTTTACAGCATAGCCTTTCGCTATGATGTTTCTCATGAAGTCCTTGTAGTCTTCGTGAAAGTCGGGGTTCTTGTTCAGCTTTCTCTTTAGATTGATGGCGCGTTGCTCTGCTATGCAGCGATTGTTCGGCATCTTCGCGGTCTGTCTTCTCAGTGGCAAACCAATGTGATAGTGGCCATCAATGAACTGTGTAGACCTTGTCATCAAACCCATGAACTGATGGTCTTCTTGTGACATCTCTGTCTTTTCCTCACAGCTGCGTTCTGAGAAGTCTGCGTTGAACTGCTGTATCAACAGCTCTTCAATGCTTGCGATAGAGATGCGATTAACTGTGACGTTTTGTTGTTCCTCCTTGTTCGACTTGTGGCCATCATCTCTCCTTACCGGTCCATTGATTACCCATCCAAGGGCTGTCCTGACGGCGTAGGGTCCGTCATCCTTGCTGTTTATCACCTGCCATGGCTCCATAGTTTTGTAGGCATTGGTTCCAATTAATAGGCCAATTTCTGCTTCAATGTATGGGAGACGCACCTTTTCTAGGTAGGGCCATCTATCCACATCCTTCTGCAGGGCTAGGTTCCCTATTCTAACAGGAATCTCCCTCTGTGTGAAAACATTAGGCAGGTCTATGAAGTCCTTCTCTTCAAGTCCACACACTTCTAGGTCTGACAGGATATAGCTTTGCATTGACTTCTCATGACCCATGGTGCGTAATAGGATTTCTGTTCTTCTGCCTCTAACGTTCAGCTGTCGCATGAGTGATTCTGTGCAGAACGTTGCTGAACTACCTGGATCCATGAAGACGTAAGTCTCCACAACCTTCTCACTCCTCTTAGACTTGATCCTTACTGGTACGATGGCAAGAATACAGTCACTGTCACCGGCCCCAGTGAGTCCACAAGTCTCTGGTTCTAGCGACACCAGAGCACTTGAAACAACCTTCTCGTCGGTATTGTTTTCTTCACTCTTCTTAGAGACTTGTTCTTCTTTATGGATATGCAGCAGACTGGGATGTTTCCGAGTGCACTCTCTGCATGTTGTTCTTTGCTTACAGTTTCTACTCAGGTGCCCCTGAGAGAGACATCCAAAACATAGGCCGTTGTACTTCAGGAATTCGATTCTGTCCTTATGTGGCTGTGCTTTGATGTCGCTGCAGAAATCCAATGTATGATTCTTCTGGCAGAATAAACATGGCTTCTGAAAGGCATTAGCAGGCGTCACTGTGCTGCTCTTTTTGGGAGATGAGTTCTGGGGCCTTTCTTCCTTGGCCTGAGTGACGATAGTTGCAAAGCTGCTTCCCCTGGAACCACCTTTCCTGAGAGTCTTTGATTCAGGAGGCTTGGCTTTCACTCTTCCATCGGTGGTCGGGCTGACATCCTGGATGTTTCCAAACAATGGGTCCCTAGCAATTTTAGCCTGTTTGTCTATGAAATTCACTAAGTCTGCAAACCTGGCTCTACTTTTCCGTCTCTCCATTATCTCAAAGGCTGTTCTTCTCCATTGTTCTCTCATCCTGTAAGGAAGCTTAGAGATGACGATTCTCATAGTCGTAGGATTGTCCATCTCTTCCATGAATTCAACATCCTCCATGGTGTTGCGACATCCTATGAGGAAGAGAACATATGCGTTCAATGCCTCTCCGTCTTCCGATCTGATCTGTGGCCACTTGGTAGCCTTTTCGATATATGCAGTGGCTATCTTTAGCTCGATACCATAGTGCTCCTGCAGCAACTTCCTGGCTTCTATGTATCCCCGGTCCGGTCTCATGTGTTCACAGCTTCTGACCAGGTCTTGTGGTTTACCACTGGTGTCCTGTCCCAGGTAGTACAACTTATCACTGCTGCTCTCTGTCTTGGAGTCAATGGCTTGTTCAAAGGATCTGATGAAGGGCTTATACTTGAGTGGGTCGCCTTGGAACACTGGTATGTCTCTTTGAGGGAGTTGAAACAGATTCTGTTGTTTTACAAGAATTTCTGTAATTTCGTTCTGACGTTGCATCACTCGGTATAGGCTTCTCCCTGTGTCTTCAGGCCTCTGGTGGTCATCAGCAGGGTCTAGTCTAGACTGTCTGACGTCTGGGGTAGCATCACGTGCTCCTGTTAGTGGAGAGGCCACTCTTCCACGCTGTAATGCCGGGGAATTGCTTTCGGGCTCTGTTGTAACTCTTGAAGGTGCCCTGGATCCAACTCTATGTGGCAACGTTGACTGGCAGTGGCTCCCGCCGTCCCGTGAGCCTTCATAATCTTCGTACGCACTCAACCAGGCATCTGAGACCTCGATAGCTGTTTTCATCTCCAGCCGTTCTTTCTTTGCCTGCACCTGGGCCCGGTGGGCCTGCACTTGGGCCTGCAGTTGGACCTGTTGGGCCTGCAGTTGAGCCTGCAGTTGGGCCTGTTGGGCCTGCAGTTGGGCCTGCAGTTGGGCCTCTTGGACCTGCAGTTGGGCCTCTTCCCGTTCAAGAGCTTGCTTCTCATCTAAAGATGCTGCGCGCGCCATCAATGCCGTCCGTTCAGCCTCCGCTCTCATGCGTCGCGCCGAGCTTGTGGTAGAAGCGACTGACCTGCGTCCAGAAACAGAGCTACCTTCTTTTCGATTTTTGCTTGGTCTG
The DNA here is from genome assembly GCF_052327205.1 of Somniosus microcephalus. Classification (NCBI taxonomy): domain Eukaryota; kingdom Metazoa; phylum Chordata; class Chondrichthyes; order Squaliformes; family Somniosidae; genus Somniosus; species Somniosus microcephalus. The sequence continues at coordinate 48,182,791 of NC_140996.1, read as the reverse complement.
GCGGAAGTCTCTGAAATGCTATCGTCTGGTCCGTCTTCATCGTCAACCTTATCTTTCTCTGCTGTATCAGCATCTTGACGAATTTTTAACATCCACTGCTCCGTGGCCTTGATATAGTCCTTAATGCTGGTTGATTTAAGATCAAACCAGTCGTGCTGATCAGTGTTTCCCTCTTCTTCAGACAGAAGTGCTAATACATCTTCATTGAGTATATTAAATTCTTCATGCAGCTTGGAGAAATCGTAATACATCATGTCTTCACCTTTCTTAATATTAGCATTATCTTCCATGAGACGATCAATTATCTTCATTTTTCCAGTTATCTGAACTAATTTAGCCTTCCTTGCACCTATGCTTCTATGTAACTTCTCTTCCCTTGCCTTTGGGGTGAGCTTTATTTCCCTCTTTTGGCCAGCAATCCTTCTGGCTGGGGGAAGCTCCTGGCTCCGTAAGGCCTCGGCCATTTTACCCGCAGCTCTTATTTAGCTTCTCAACAGAATGAACAAAGCAAGTAACAGTCACTGTACCTTCGCTTTCTTAAATTGTCGTCTGGCTCCGTGACCATTCATGTATACGTTCGCCGACGATTCCGTCCCTTCCTTCTTAGGGAGCTAGTTTTTGACTAATGTAGTGGCGCTTCTTAGTTTCCAAACAGGCAGGCCACTGGGCTGTGGGGCTTTTAACATCGAGTAGACGCGTGTCGAAATAAAACGTTCCCAAACGTAGCTTTGTCTTTTAAACGGTTTACTATAACACTTAACAAACAGAATTACAAAGCAAACACGTATAAACGAACACGTTCAAAAACTGTACTGCTCCAAACCTCACAGCTTCTGCCTCTTTCACCACGTGCAGTTTAAAACTGTAAGATGGCTGCACCCATGTGTGGCTTAGGGACTGTTCCATTGTGGCAAGAATGAAGGGGGTGTCGGACTATACTACTGGAGCAAGAAAATAGGGGGTTTCTTAATACAATAAGTTGTTCAGGTAAATTAACTGTATTATGCCATTTAGCCACTATTTTAAAGTATTTTCTTAAGCTTTTATGGCTCTTACAGCTAACGAAGTGAAAAAATGGAAGGTTTACTCCCACCAGCGACGCTTCAATTGACAGGTGATGTGGCTGAAAATTGGAGAAGGTTCAAACAACGTTTAGAGTTGTATTTAGCGGCAATCGGAGCTGACGAGAAAAGTGATAAACAAAAATCGTCCGTGTTCTTACAGGTCGTGGGTGATGCAGCGCTGGAGGTATATAATAATTTCGTATTTGCTGTTGATGGAGACAAAATGAAGCTAGATAAAATAATGGAACAGTTTGAGGCCTACTGCATACCTAAACGCAACGTGACCTTTGAGAGGCACAAATTTTTCACATGTCTACAGAAAATCGGCGAGACTATTGATCAGTATGTGACTGAACTGAGAAACCGGAGCAAATCGTGTGAATTTGGGGGACTCAGAGGCTCGCTGATAAAAGACAGACTGGTGTGTGGTATTCGAGATAATGGTCTAAGGGAAAGACTGCTAAGAGAGCAAGATCTAGACCTGGGAAAAGCCATAGCACTGTGTAGGGCTACAGAGACTGTGAAGTTGCAGGCAAAGGAGCTGTTCAGTGACAGTAGCTGCAACGTGGATGCAGTGAGAAAGAACGGATACAAACCGTTTAACAAAGAGAGCGCCAATGTGAAAAAAGAGACGTGGCCAGCAAACGAAAATGAAAGAGACAATCGGAAGTCATGTAGTCGATGCGGTACACAGCATCCACCAAGAAAGTGTCCAGCATATGGTAAAACATGCAATAGATGCAACAAAAACAACCATTATGCCCGTTGCTGTAAGAACCAAGCGCAACAAAGCAAGGTCCATACAGTAGATGAAAGGAAGATACAGGAATTCAATGTAGATGTTGTGTCTGAAAACCAAAAAGAAGAAAGAGACTGGATGTTGACACTAAAAGTGAATGACATACATATTCCATTTAAATTGGATACTGGAGCACAAGTTAATGTGATATCAGAGACTGATTTTAAGAAAATTAGACCCAGACCAAAGATATATGGAATAAAAGTGAAAGTGACAGGATACACAGGTACTGATATACCAGTGAAAGGAAGATGCATTGTCAAAGTAACACACAAGGACAGAGAGCACACGCTAGCATTAATCATGGTGCCAAAGGATGTGCAAGCCATACTAGGTTTAAAAGCTTGTGAGAGACTGAACCTGGTAAAGAGAGTCTTCATTGTGGAAAGCGAAGGAGAGACAGTCTATGATGAACTGAATGCTGCGTACAGCAGACACGTTGTCCAGAGCTGTTGACCCAGGAGAGCCTGCAAACACAGTGAAAAGACTGAAGTACAAGGCAAAAGACAGTGAAACTGACTTCTACCAAAGCATGCTTGTATACCACACAATGCCGCTCGAGTGTGGTAAGTCACCAGCCCAACTCCTGATGGGACGTCGGCTAAGGTCAAACCTCCCCATCCCGGAGAACCTCCTGAAAACAAAAGAGGGGGAGAAAGTGAGGAAGTTCAAAGAGCAACAGAAAGAAAAGCAAAAGTACTACTATGACGGAGGAACACAAAACCTACCTGAACTCCACACTGGTGACCAAGTAAGGTTGAAAGACAAAACAAACACATGGACTCAGAAGGGAACTGTCCTGAGTGAAGTTCAACCAAGATCATACACCATTCAGACAGATGGGGGTGCTGTTCTGAGAAGAAATCATCGAGATCTTCTCATGGGACCACAGGTCAAGAGACTGATACTGGTGAACAACCTGATCACACAGCTGAGAACCAATCATCTGAGGCAACAACTCAGAATCAAGAACAATCAATCAGAAAATCCTCAAGACCCTTGAAGCCTCCTGAGAGACCCATTGAGCAAATTTAAGGACTATTGTTAAAGAAGGAAGTAATGTTATCTTATTCTTTCTTCAAGTTCTAGTGTATTGACATATTTCATGTGAACACACAAAGCAAGGGTAAAAAACCTTGATCATGATAATGATAATGTAAGTTCATTAAATGTTGTTAGTTAAAAGTAAAATACTTTTGTTTTAAGAAAGGGAGATGTAATGATATCAGCAAATAGTGATGATATTTGTCTGTGTTTGATTACTTATGCCTTACAGCATATTTGTCTGTGTTTTTGATTACTTGTGCCTGACCAGCAGAGGTCATGTGAGAGACAAGCAGTTCAGAGGAGTTTTACTTTCAGTTTCATTCTAGATGCATCACAGCATAGTGTGTTCTGTAAAAAGCTGTAGAAAGTCTTGAACAAGACTTTAGATTAAACAACATTCTCTTTCAGAAATGAGTCTTTATTGAACCCAAAAAGAAATCAAAACAGCAGGCACTCGCTGGTCGCCTGAGACACTGGCACTCGCCCGGGCCAGCACTGCAGCATGCGCAGCAATCTGCCGAGGGACAGACCGCTGTGCTGCTGCAGCGCGGCGGGTGCCCTGGCGATGCCTGGCTGACGCAGCGAGTGTGGCAGCAGTGAGTGCCCGTGTTGCCCTGTTCTGTGACCGCATCAGAGCAGCCAGTGACTGCACGGCACCACTGATCACCTGGCCACTCGCTGCCTGTGCTGCCCCGAATTCCGTCCGACTCGCTGCCTGATCTGCCCCGAATTCCGCCAAACTCGTGGCCTGTGAGGCCCCGAATTCGGTCACACTCCGAGACAGGGACTCGATGGCCTCAGGCATCCGTGCCACTACCCCCATGAGCTCCGTGTGCCGATGCTCCGAGTCCGCGGACATGTCCTCAAGGAGGCGCAGCTCCTCGGCGGTGACCGTCTCCGGACTGGAGGCCGGACTCTCCCTCTGGGGAAAAGGCCGCTGAGCTGCCCGACCCTTCCTGCATTGCTGGATGCCGCTGGGCCCAGCAATTGGACTCCCCTCCGACCCTTCCCCCCTCTGGGGAGAAGGCCGCTGAGCTTCCACCCCCCTCCCGCGTTGCTGCAGGCTGCTGGTCCCAGGAGCTACACTCCCCTCCGACACTTCCCCCAGGCTCCCCTCCAGGGAAGACGTGTCCCCTACATTGGCATGGCGTGCCGCAGCTGAGGGTTCCCCTGATGGGCCGCCTTCCTCTTCCTCCTCCTCCTCCTCCTCTTCTGAGGGGCTGTCACTGGCAACTTCAGGGACCTCCTCCTCACTATCTGAAAGCAGGAAGGCACAAGAGTAGCTTTAGAGTGAGGAGAGGGCGTCAGCGAGGGATGCATGAGTGGTGGCATTCAGCGCATTGGTCAGACAGTGGCAAAGGATGTAGATCTGATGCGCAAGTGGGACGAGAGAGGTCCAAAGGGTGATGTCCTTACCATTGGTGCCCAGAACAGTGTCGGCATCTCCAGATGCAACGGGGCCAATCACCTGGGCACCCATGATGTGCTCCACGCGCTGTTGCAGCTCGGTGAGCTGCTGGATCTGGGGTCCGCCTCCCCCGGTCTCAGTCCGGCTCCTCTTATTATTGGCCAGCTTGGCCTGCAAGAGAAAGGACGGCCTCTAAGTACAGTGTGTAGCCCTGATCTTGTGTGCACTGCCTCCCATGGTCGAATAGCCTGGCCAGTGTGTAGCCCTGATCTTGTGTGCACTGCCTCCCATGGTCGAATAGCCTGGCCAGTGTGTAGCCCTGATCTTGTGTGCACTGCCTCCCATGGTCGAATAGCCTGGCCAGTGTGTAGCCCTGATCTTGTGTGCACTGCCTCCCATGGTCGAATAGCTTGGCCAGTGTGTTAAGGGCAGAATGTGCAATTGATGTTCATGTACTGTCCCATAGCTGCTGCATGAGGGCTGGCCATTAGGGCTTTCAGGTCCCTTTGCCCATAATGTGAGGTGCACATGCAAGGATGAGGAGGACACTGGAAAGGGTACTCACCCTGACAATCCTGGCGAGGTCATTTAGCTTTTTGCGGAATTGTACAGAGCTCCTGGGGACCTCACTGTTGGATGTCACCCTGGTGGCGACATGCCTCCAGGCTTTCCGGTAGACGTGGGCCGCCGGCTTCTTCCCATTGTCCGGAAACAAGATATGGCGTCTCTTCTCCACAGCGCCAACCAGCACCCTCAGATCATGCTCTGAGAAGCGCTGCGCTCGTTCACGGGCCTTCTCCATCCTTTCAGGCGCTATTTGGGTCCAGCAGCAGTGTTCAGGCCTAGCTGGAGGGCTGCAGTGTCCAGGGCGTGGCAGCAGACCAACTCGACCCTTCCCCCTTAAGAGCTGGCCGGCGCCAGGGTGTCTGCTGTCAATCAAGAAATGACCGCACCTGCGCGGCGCCCGGCCTCGGCGGTATTGCTCAGCACCGCCGGCTTAGCGCCTAAAGATAGTCGTGCATCGCCAGTTTTAGCGCTCGAGCAAACTCTTAGGGCGAAGCTACTGAATATCGGCAAAGTGGCCTCGACTTTGCGCCGGGCGCAAACTTTAGCGGCCGCCCGACTTTACCGCCCCAAAAGTGGCTATAATGAATTTCTAGGCCCATAACTTTAGTCACATTAACAAACTTTTATTTTGCTTAAATAAAATACTGATGTCTGTCTTCTAATTTTTAATATCATTGTGTTATTCTATTTATGATATTGTTGTGTACTTTGTTTCCATTTGCCACTTTTTAAAAATATAGTTACGGGAGAGTTCAAATGCAGTGAGAGCAGAGCGAGAGCGCCAAAACCAGGGAGAGTTCAAAAGCAGCAGGAGCAGAGCGGGAGCAGAGCAAGAGCGCCAAAACCTGGGAGAGTTCAAAAGCAGCGGGAGCAGAGCGAGAGCGCCGAAACCCGGGAGAGTTCAAAAGCAGCGGGAGCAGAGCGAGAGCGCCAAAACCTGGGAGAGTTTAAAAGCAGCGGGAGCAGAGCGAGAGCGCCAAAACCAGGGAGAGTTCAAAAGCAGCAGGAGCAGAGCGGGAGCACAGCAAGAGCGCCAAAACCTGGGAGAGTTCAAAAGCAGCGGGAGCAGAGCGAGAGCGCCGAAACCCGGGAGAATTCAAAAGCAGCGGGAGCAGAGCGAGAGCGCCAAAACCTGGGAGAGTTCAAAAGCAGCGGGAGCAGAGCGAGAATGCCAAAACCCGGGAGAGTTTAAAAGCAGCGGGAGCAGAGCGGGAGCGCCAAAACCCAGGAGAGTTTAAAAGCAGCAGGAGCAGAGTGAGAGCGCCAAAACCCAGGAGAGTTTAAAAGCAGCGGGAGCAGAGCGAGAGCGCCAAAATCCAGGAGAGTTTAAAAGCAGCGGGAGCAGAGCGGGAGCAGAGCGAGAGCGCCAAAACCCAGGAGAGTTCAAAAGCAGCGGGAGCAGAGCGAGAGCGCCAAAACCCGGGAGAGTCCAAAAGCAGCGGGAGCAGAGCGAGAGCGCCAAAACCCGGGAGAGTTCAAAAGCAGCGGGAGATGCTGAGATACAAAGAACCGGTGAGTGTAAAGAAGTAAAAAGTAAGCGAAGTGTGATGTCACCAGAAAGCAGGTAATTAATTGGTTGGTGCGTATTTCTCTATTTCTCGCTTATTTTACCAAACTTGAGCGTCTAAATTTAAGTGCCTTGGTGTAGATTAAAAGATATGTGTTCCAAATTTTAAAACTAATTAATTAATAGTGATGGGAGACCAGGCAATTTGTTGTTGATGTTGCATGTGGGAGCTTGTGGACAGCATTGAGTTCCAGGGCATCCACATCTGCAGCAAATGCTGGCTGCGCGAGGAACTTCGGCTCAGGTTTGATGAGCTGGAGTCCGAGCTTCAGACACTGCGACATATTAGGGAGGGGAAACATTACCTGGACACTATGTTTCAGGAGGCAGTCACACCCACAAGAATAATTACTTCAAATTTGGTCCATGGTCAGGAACAGGAGGGTGTGACTACAAATGAGGCAGGTATTGGGATCCAGGAGGTCGTGGTGGAGGAGCCTCAGCCCTTGGCATTTTCCAACAGGTACGAGATTTTGCTCCCTGTGTGGAGAAGGCCAGGGACTGCAGGGAGGATGAGCAAACTGACCACAGCACAGGAAGCCATTCAAATGGGGGGAGCAAAAAGACAGGTTGTAGTGATTGGGGACAGTATAGTGAGGGGGATAGATGTTATTCTCTGCAGCCGAGAATGTGAGTCCTGAAGGCTGTGTTGCCTGCCCGGTGCCAGGGTTAAGGATATCTCCTCTGGGCTGGAGAGAAACTTGGAGTGGGAGGAGGAAGATCCAGTTGTCATGGTCCAAGTAGGTACCAATGACATAGGTAGGACAAAGAAAGAGGTTCTGCTGAGAAAGTATGAGCAGCTAGGGGCTAAAATACAAAGCAGAACCACAAAGGTAATAATCTCTGGATTACTACCTGAGCCACAAGCGAATTTGCATAGGGTAAATAAGATCAGCGAAATGAACGAGTGGCTCAAAGACTGGTGTGGGAGAAATGGGTTTCGATTTGTGGGGCACTGGCACCAGTACTGGGATAAGAGGGAGCTGTTCCGTTTGGACGGGCTTCACTTGAACCATGCTGGGGCTAGAGTCCTGGCAAATCGAATAACTAGGGCTTTAGAGAGGGCTTTAAACTAAATAGTGGAGGGGAGGATCCAGGTGAGCAGGAAAATAAAAAGTCAATGAGAAATGAGAAAGCAATAGAGCAGGCTAGAGATAGGGAAATAATAACCAGAGTGTGACAGGAAGGGACAGAATTTTTTTAAATAAGAGTGTAACAGGAAAAAAAGGCCAAAACAAGGAAAAATGGTAAAAAGACAAAGTTAAAAGCTCTATATCTGAATGCACGCAGCATTTGTAACAATTGTAACAAGATAAATGAGTTGACGGCACAAATAGATACAAATGGGTATGATCTGATCGCCATTACAGAGACATGGTTGGAAGGCGACCAGGGCTGGGAACTGAATATTCCAGGGTATATGATAAGTCGGAAGGATAGAAAGAAAGGAAAGGGAGATGGGGTGGCTTTGTTGGTAAAAGATGGGATCAGTGCAGTGATGAGAAGTGATACTGGCTCAGAAGATCAAGATGTAGAATCGGTTTGGGTGGAGATAAAAAATAAGAAGGGAAAAAGGTCTCTGGTGGGTGTAGTCTACAGGCCCCCGAACAGTAGCAATGCTGTTGGACAGAGTATAAATCAACAAATAATGGAGGCCTGTAAAAAAGGTATGGTAATAATCATGGGTGATTTTAATCTCCATATTGATTGGACAAATCAAATTGGCCATGGTAGCCTTGAGGAGTTCACAGAGTGCATCCGGGATGGTTTCCTAGAACAGTACGTAATGGAACCAACCAGGGAGCAGGCTATCTTGGATCTTGGATCTGGTACTATGTAATGAGACAGAATTAATAAATGACCTCATAGTAAAGGATCCTCTAGGAAGGAGTGATCATAGCGTGGTTGAATTTCAAATTCAGTTGGAGGGTGAGAAAGTTGTATCCCAAACCAGTGTCCTGATCTTAAACAAAGGCAGTTATAATAGCATGAGGGCAGAACTGGCTAAAGTGGACTGGGAAAACAAATTAAAGGGTAAGAAAGTTCTAATGCAGTGGTGGACATTTAAGGAGATATTTCATAACTCTCAACAAAAATATATTCCAGTGAGAAAGAAAGATTTTAAGAGAAGGGAGCACCATCCATGGCTAACTAAGGAAGTAAAGGATGGCATCAAATTGAAAACAAAGGCATACAATGTTGCCAAGTTTGGTGGGAGACCAGCAAAGGATGACTAAAAAAATAATAAAGAGAGAGAAAGATGAATTATGAGAGTAAGCTGGCAAGAAACATTAAAACAGATTGTAAGAGCTTCTACAGGCATATAAAAATGAAGAGGGTAGCAAAAGTAAACATTAGTCACTTAGAGGGTGAGGCTGGGGAATTAATAATGGAGAACGGGGAAATGGCAGAGACTCTGAACAAATATTTTGCATCTGTCTTCACTGTAGAAGACACTATCAACATCCCAATAATGGATAATCAAGGGGCCACAGGGAGTGGGGAACTAAAGACAATCACTATCACTAAGGAAATAGTACTCGGTAAACTAATGGGACTAAAAGATGACAAGTCCCCTGGGCCAGATGGCCTGCATCCCAGGGTCTTAAAAGAAGTGGCTGCAGAGGTAGTGGATGCATTGGTTGCAATATACCAAAATTCCCTGGACTCTGGAGAGGTCTCAGCAGATTGGAAAACCGCTAATGTAACACCCCTATTTAAGAAAGGAGGGAGACAGAAAGCAGGAAACTATAGGCCAGTTCGCCTAACATCTGTCATTGGGAAAATGCTGGAGTCCTTCATTAATGAAGCAGTAGCAGAGCATTTAGAAAAACATACTGCAGTCAAACAAAGTCTGCATGGTTTTAGGAAAGGGAAATCATGTTTAACAAATTTGCTGGAGTTCTTTGAGGATGTAACAAGTGGGGTGGACAAGGGTGAGCCATTGGATGTGGCGTATTTGGAGTTCCAGACTGCATTCGATAAGGTGCCACATAAAAGGTTACTGCATAAGATAAGAGCTCATGGAGTTGCGGGTAATATATTAACATGGATAGAGAATTGGCTAACTAACAGAAAGCAGAGAGTTGGGATAAATGGGTCATTTTCTGGTTGCCAAACGGTAACTAGTGGTGTGAAGCAATAAGCAATATTTTAGAAAAATACACCATCCTATGAAAATTCTGATATTATTAAAACATGAGAAACTGGGTTTAAAAATCTAAAAAACCTCAGAGACACAAGCTGTAAACAGAAATACAGGTTTCTGAGATAAAGATCAGTTGTTAACAAAGTTGTAAAAACCACATGCTTTTGAAATGGGAATGGGTTATTGACCAAGAAACCTATTGAAATAGCAGTTTGGTGCTTCCAAAAGGTCTGGAGTTTGGGAGAAACACAATGGAATGACCCAAGTAAAGTGTTAAAAGCCAACATGTTGAACAGAAACATTAAAAGAGGCATGTGCCTTTGGAAAAAAAATGACATCAAGTAAAAGAAACACCTGCTGGTCAAATAGTTTTTATGTTAAGCTTGAAATATGGAGTCCCGAAGTCTGATATGCAACCAATTGAGATAGCTAGAAATGCATGAAACACCCTGGTTAAAGTGGTTTTAATTTACATATTGTAAATATGATACCTATAGAACAGTTTGAAGATAGGACTTCAGTAGATACACCAAGCAATCACATGGTATTTGTATTGAACTTGGAGCAGCTAGCAGTCATGACATCTGCTAAAACCAGTTAAGCCAATATTAAGAATTGAATGAAAGTATTTTGTAAAAATGGCATCAAACAGAAACCATGCTGTCATATTGTTTTTATGATAACTATTGAACACCTAAAGGTAGAGACAGAAGCCTGAGAGTGGGCAGCTGAAATGACAGTAAGAATAGAAAGCATTCAATAGAGGTATCACTAAAGATAATTAGCTTACATCAGCAGAAAACTTCAAAGGAGAAACCACGAAAAAAGAATATAAAAATAAGAGCTTTTCAAACAGAAAGTCAGAAGTCACAGAATGGGCCAAGCGATTCTCTCACTCTTCAGCGGCATCTCTGTAAGTTTTTAACTTTGAGTTTCGGGGATCAAAGAGGTACTTTTAATTTGATTTTGGTGGATGTTCTGGATTTAGAAATAAGTAAGAAATGTAGAATGTAACGAAGTTAAGATTTCAAAATAAGGATCTCTGAGAAATAAGAAATATAAGCTATTTGTTTTTGAACTGTAATGTTGCGATGGACTCACCAGCTGTTAACTACATATCGGTTCTTTAATAAATTTATATAGTTTTAGAATTGTCTCAAATTAGTATTTCTGTATCAAACTCGCGAACTCGAATCTCTGTACATTCTTTGGTGAAGAGTTCCAGAGTTCTGGGGGGTATTCTGGACCCTCATAATATCTGGAAGGTTACAGTCTAGTTAAACTTATTAAAAGTGCTATCTGGAGGACGGTAATATCTTCAGGTCATTTCTTCCCTTTAGGGAGAGATAGCCTGAACCTTTAGACCCAATTAAACTTCTTATTGAATTTGGCTATCTCTAACTTTAGTTGAAGGTGAATGTCTGGGGAGTATGCCTGATCTGGGGTAGCCCGAAAAGGGCTAGGACTTGTAATTATCCCTTCAGTGGGGTGCCACAAGGATCGGTGCTGGGGCCACAACTATTTACAATCTACATTAATGACTTGGATGAAGGAATCGAGTGTAATGTAGCCAAGTTTGCGGATGATACAAAGATGGGTGGGAAAGCAAGTTGTGCAGAGGACTCAAATAATCTGCAAAGGGATATAGACAGGCTAGGTGAGTGGGCAAATATTTGGCAGATGGAGTATAATGTGGGAAAGTGCGAGGTTATCCACTTTGGCAGGAAAAATAAAATAGCCAACTATTACTTAAATGGAGAGAGTTTACAAAATGCTACAGTTCAGAGGGACCTGGGGGTCCTTGTGCATGAAACACAAAAAGTTAGCATGCAGGTACAGCAAGTAATCAAAAAGGCCAATGGAATGTTGGTGAGACCAGGCCTTGAGTACTGCATGCAGTTTTGGCCTCCTTATTTAAGGAAGGATATACTTGCATTGGAGGCAGTTCAGAGACGATTCACTAGGTTAATTCCAGAGATGAGGGGTTTGACTTATGAGAAAAGGTTGAGCAGGCTGGGCCTATACTCATTGGAATTTAGAAGAATGAGAGGTGATCTTATTGAAACATATAAGATACTGAGGGGGCTCGACAGGGTAGATGCAGAGAGTATGCTTCCCCTCATGGGGAAATCTAGAACTCGGGGGCACAGTCTCAGAATAAATGGTTGCCCTTTTAGAACTGAGATGAGGAGGAACTTCTTCTCTCAGAGGGTCATAAATTTGAGGAATTCTCTGCCCCAGAGAGCTGTGGAGGCTGGGTCATTAAATACATTTAAGGTGGAGATAGACAGATTTTTGCAAGATATGGGAGTGGAGGGTTATGGGGAGTGGGCTGGGAAGTGACTTTGAGCCCTAGATCAGCCATTATCTTATTGAATGGCCTATTTCTGCTCCTATTTCTTATGTTCTTATGTTCTTAAAGTCAGTTTTAATTAGATATATTACTTCTAGGCAGTGGTTTACTGGAAAATGTAAGTAAATCATTTAATGATGACATTAAGACTACGTAACCTGCTCACTCTTTTGGTTAATGAGTAATGCAGTCAATCACTATTTGGTTCATTTTTCAGTTAGTCAGCATTCACCAACTTCCTCTGCAAGCAAATATTTCCAAAGCACATTTTTCAACTGAGCCCATTGAACAATTCATAAAATGCATGCTTGATAACATATGAGAATACACATTTAAACTGATGGCAGCATAAAATATGTTTTGAACAATGATTCCTGAAAATGGATTCGTGTTTGTTCAACTTATTCTTACCTAACTGAATGAGTTGTATGATTTGGGAAATGGTCTTGTGAATTGATACTCAAACAACAGCTGAAAATAGATGGAGATGGATCAGAAGCACTTAGCAGATTTTTCCCTGCAGGATGTCCTTTTTGTGAGTTATTTGTACTTGTAACCAAAAATAATACAGTTACACAAAACCCAACAAAGAATCCTTGACTGACTAAATAGCTAATGTTGTACCCCAATGGCAGAAGTAGAAGTATAATATATCGGCACTTCTCAAGCTCTGAGAAACTCATTACATGTGCATTTTATTTTAGAGCACCAGATATATTTTACATTTGATGTGCTTCACAGCATAACCTCTTTTTCAATGTTATGAGTTATTCTCTACAGATGAAAAAGGGAACATCTGCTACATGAGGCAAAAAATAAATCAAAGAAAATTGCAGTTTGCATTTCTGATATCAATTTAGGAAGGGACAGAAACATTACACATGGCTTTTGACACTTCCATTGTCGTGTCTTTTCTTTTCTTTGTTTTTTTTTCACCAATTTATCTCCCCTCCTTTCTTTGTTGGGATATACAGGCACCAGTTATCCTCAATATCTCAATGAAGTAGCCACTATCCATCTGTGAAGGTTCTCCATGATGGATAGCAATTTAACCATGCGGGCGATCACAGTACAGCCTGATCTTCAACTGATGTCCACACATGTGTTGTGCCTGAAAGAGTTTTTGGATAGTGATCTGGAGCTGATACCCTGCCTGATTTTTCCTTCACTATCACATTGTACTGAGACCAATTGTAATGTACCTGCTGCCACTCTGTAGCAATCTTCTAACACAACACAGACCAGAGACTGAACCTGGGACCTTTTTGGTCTGTCTAGCTCAGGTATTCAGGTACAAGATAAGCCCAGTGAGTAATAAAGGAGCATCATGTCCTTTTTATCATATTCCTACAGTGTATAAAAAATATATTTAAAGAAGCACCAACAACAGGATGTAATATTGTACCATTAAATTAATAGAATTAAAGCTGGCAATTCTCCTCCTAGTGACAGTGTTCCGGGGGGGCCTGCCAGACAGCAGTAAGTCTCACCAGTTGCATTTTCATCAATTTCTGCCATAATCCTGTTTGAGTCTGGGCAGGATTGGGAAGGATACTCCAAGCCAAAGCATGATGGGGGTTAAATTGTGCTGTGTAGCCCTCATCTTGTAGGCGCTACATGATCTAACACTCGAAAATGGGGTCCAAGATGCGCGCGCACACTTCCGATGGGAAGTACGCTGGATGCCCTCTTGGTACAGTAGTTTGTGTGCGTGCACCGAATGACTGCCGGAAGCCTGCAGAACAGACAATTTATGACGTCAGTGTATCACGCTGATTTGATGCCAGCGCTGCAATTTTCGAACGCCACACTCCAGCCAGTCTTAACCTCACACAACTGAACACACGTTAAATAAAATGAAGAACCCCCCCACCAGTGCTACTTAAAGGGATCATAAACTACTTATAGGTTAGTTGCTAGATTATTTCTTCTGGCAGTTTGTGTTTTTTTGAGCTTTCCTAGACTTGGTTAAAGTTTGACTAGTGTACAGGGAGTGGTCTGGCTGGTACTGAAGAACTTTTTGTTCAGTTAAAAGTTTTTGCTGACACAAGTAGCTTCCAAACACGGGTGGCCTGGTAGGGCTTCCTCTGGGAATTGAACATTATTGGGAGAATGAAGAGAGGCCACGCAGAGCAGGACAAGCTGCTAGAAGAAGGAAAAGGAGGAGGGCGAGAAGGGCTCTCAGCAGGATGCCATATCCACTGAGGATCTTCAGGGAGCAATTCTCTTACCTCAACTTCAGCGAGGGCCATTGCTTGAGATGTCTTTGTTTCACAAGAGAGGTCGAGACTGAAATCTGCAATCTGCTGCAGCCACAACTGCAACCTCAAAGCAGGGCAAGGACAGCTATGCCTGTGGCTGTCAAGGTGACCGTGGCTCTTAACTTTTATGCATCTGGCTCCTTCCAGGCTACTTCTGGAGCAATAAGAAACATCTCACAGTTTGCAGTGTACTGCTGTATAAGGGAGGTCACTGAAACTCTCTGGGCAGGATTTTCATTGAGCCATGGAGGAGGGATTGGAGGCGTGTGGGGGGTTAAAATCTCAAAATCGGGGGGCATGAACCCCTCCCGCCCCCAACCCACCTCCATGCCAGTTTCAAAGGAGGCGGATACTGTTGTGTATGTACCTTTAAGGGAAGAACTGGTTTTAGACTGCAGTACCGGCAGTGACCACCCCAGTATAAAAGGCCCTAGCAGGCTTCTGTATTTCAGTCTGACGTTGCCCTCCTGTTCAGTAAAGTACCTGTTAAACTGTTCTCCCGAAGTCCGTGTATTATTGAGGCGCGGAATTTACAGTGGCGACGAGTAAGTTCGAATTCACCTGCCGTGTGGCATCATCTCACGGGGATCTCGCCCTGAGAGGCGGGTTCTTGGAGGTCGTAGTCAGAGCAACGGGCGTCGACCACGGGCAACCGCCCAAAGAATTCATCGGTGTTCGGGGAATTGCGGGAGAGACTGTGGAGAGCTGTGCTTGGCTCCCCAGTTAAGGTGTTCCAGCAAATCGTGCTGGTAGCAGGTAGTGCGATGACCTTTCTGGACTGCGGCGGGCTCAAGCTCGATCGAGCGGCTCTACAAAACGGGCCGCGCAGTGTCGCCGGGAAAAGAAAACAAGAGAGAGAGAGGGTGGTGCGCACAGGGTACGGTCGGTGCTCAAGAACCGGGCAGCAGAGAGAAAATAAACGGGGGGGAAGGAAAGCGAGACGCGCCGAAGCCATGGGTCGCCGCCATTACCCCGTAGAATGCTAGGAGCAGCGCGGCAGCAAGGGGAAGAAGGAAAAGTGCGGGAGGCGCCATTTTATCCTGTTGGTGAAGAAGGAAAAGCGCGGGAGGCGCCATTTTATTCCATTGGGGAAGAAGAAAAAGCGTGGGAGGCGCCATTTTAAATCACCCAAGATGCCAAAAAGTGGCAGTATTACTGCTTTCGACAACGAGGTAGAAGATTGGACCACGTATGTGGAAAGAATTGAAGTGTACTGCAAGGCAAATGAGGTGGCCGATGGAAAGAGGGCGTCGGTATTATTGAATTTGATGGGCGCGAGTACGTACGGCCTATTGCGGAATTTAATTTGAGGAGATTGTTAATACCTTACAGGAACAACTAAACCCTACACTGCTGCTGATAGCAGAAAGATTCAAGTTCAATAAAAGAAACCGGCACAAAGATGAGAGCAATGCTGACTATCTTACGGAACTACGCAAGTTATCGAAGCACTGCCAGTTTGGAGCAGGACTGGCAGACACCTTGCGGCATAAGTTTGTCTGTGGGCTCCAGAGTGAAGGAACCCAGAAACGACTACTTTCAAAAAAGGACCTGAAGCTAGAACAGGCTTTTAGCGTGGCAGTATCCTACGAAGCAGCAGCACGGGGAGCTGTGGAAATACAACAGAAACCACAAGAATACAGCGCTAACGAAATGGCATATGGAGCAGAAAAGTGCTATCGCTGCAGCAGAACAACCCATGAGCAGTAGGACTGCTGGTTTAAGGACAAAGTATGCAGGCAATGCGGAAAAATGGGACATATAGCAAGAGTCTGCAGGACGGGTTAGAAAACCAACACGACAAGAACTACTAAGGAACAGTACAGGAAAGTAAAGAAACTGACAGACAGTAGTTCGGAAGATCAGGAGAGTGATAAGGACTCCGGGAGAAGATCACCGAACCATTTGGGTCACCCTCATGATAGCAAGATGGAATTGGACACAGGATCAGCCCTAACTGTCATGAATTGACGAGACTATGAGCGGCTATTCTCACACATACCCTTAAAGGACACGTCCATTGTATTGAAGACATACACGGGGCAAAAGGCCTACCCCAGAGGAAAAATAAGCGTGCCAGTTAAATATAACAGCAAGGAAACACAGAAACTATATATGTATATACTACGAGATGGAGGACCATCATTATTGGGACGTGAATGGATCCGAAAAATGCAATTAGATTGGCATTCCATTCTGGCGCTAACTGTGACTGACAAAAAGGATGATGACGTCGCACCTGGACATCTGTCACAAATTCTATCTGACGCAGAAAAGGTGTTCCAACAAGGACTTGGGACTCTAAAAGGAGTAAATGCAACCATAAAGATTGAGGATAACGCAAACCCAAAATTTTTCAAGGCCAGACCGGTGCCATACGTGATCTGCCCAGCCGTTGATGCTGAACTGGAGAGTCTGGAGCATTCGGGTGTGCTGTCCAAGGTGGACTGGAGCGAGTGGGCCACACCCATCGTTCCTGTAATGAAGAAAGCATTGAGCAGCATGCCTGGGGAGCCAAAGAAGGTTCGCATCTATGGGGACTTCAAGGTGACTGTGAACCCAGTCCTGCACACAGTACAGTATCTACTTCTGCGGATAGAAGATATTTTCGCCTCACTATCTGGAGGGAAATGTTTTACAAAGATTGATCTGGCCCAAGCGTATCTACAAATGGAGGTGGAAGAAGCATCTAGAAAATACCTCACGATAAACACTCACAAAGGCCTTTACCAGTACAATCGACTGGTATTCGGGGTAGCATCAGCCCTGGCTATTTGGCAGAGGGCAATGGAGCAAGTCCTGCAAGGGATCCCGGGGACCCAGTGTTATTTGGACGACATCCTGGTTACGGGCGAAAATGACAATGAACACCTTGCCAACCTGGAGCAGGTGCTCACGAGATTACAGGAATATGGGCTACGAGCCAACTGCCCCAAATGCGAGTTCTTCAGGAGACATATCTCATATTGTGGCCACATGATTGATGAGGAAGGGTTGCATAAGTCGCCGGACAAGATTGAGGCTGTAGTAAAGGCTCCAGCACTGGAAAATGTGTCGCAACTGAGGTCGTTCCTCGGGTTGGTGAACTACTACCATAAGTTCTTGCTGAATTTATCTACAATTCTGCACCCACTGAACACCCTGCTGCAAACTGGAGTGACATGGAAATGGCGTGATGAGTGTAAGCGTGCCTTTCAGGAATGTAAATGCCTAATCACTTCAAAAGAAGTATTGGCCCACTACAACCCAACACTACCGATTCGGTTGGCTTGGGATGCGTCACCCTACGGCATTGGAGCGGTACTGTCACACAAATTCCGTGACGGTTCAGAGAGGCCAATAGCCTTTGCGTCGTGCTCGCTAACCTCAGCTGAGCGTAACTATGCCCAGATTGACAGGGAGGCCCTCAGCCTGGTGTGGGGGGTGAAGAAGTTCAATCACTATCTGCACGGGCAGAAATTCACCCTACTGACTGATCATCAGCCCCTGGTCTCCATTTTTAACCCAAAGAAAGGGCAATCCGGTGATGACGGCGCAACAGCTGCAAAGATGGTCACTTTTTCTAGGGGCACATCAGTACGACATAGAGTACAAGGGTACGAAACAGCATGGAAATGCTGATGGGCTGTCACGCCTACCGTTGCCTACGGTAGAAGAAACACCAGCAGTGGACCCTGTTGAGATATTCCATGCGACCATAGTCGAATGTTTGCCTGTTGCAAACTCGAGTATAGAGAAGGAAACCCGAAATGACCCGACACTCTCTCGGGGCTACGATTTGACGGTGAAGGGATGGCCAGCATATGGCGACAGTTCAAACCGGTGGCAGTGAGTCAGGAGCAGCCCGACTAGAGCGGGCCTTGTGGGAACACAGCATCGGCGGCATTTCAAACCGGCGGCAGTGAGTCAGGAGCAGCCCGACTAGAGCGGGCCTGTGTGGGAACACAGCATCGGCGGTAGTTCAAACCGGTGGCAGTGAGTCAGGAGCAGCATACCAGTTCAACAGCAGGGGAGAGAGGTAAAAAGTAATCAAAGTGTGACGTCACCAGGAAGCAGGTAATTGATTGGTTGGTGAGTATTTGGTTGGTGAGTATATCTCTTTTTTTTTTATACTTTAACTCTGGTTTACAGTTTCTAAGGTCTCTCTGGTGTAGCAGGGACTGTTGGTAAACCAGTTAACTGTAGTGTAATTAGTGGGATTGATTGATTTAATTTAAATTCAATTAATTAAAGGGTAGGTCATGGCAGGACAGCCGGGCCCCGTGATCTGCTCCTCCTGCGATATGTGGGAACTCAGGGACACTTCCGGTGTCCCTGACAACTACATGTGCAGGAAGTGCATCCAGCTGCAGCTACTGACAGACCGCAATGCAGCGCTGGAGCTGTGATTGGACACATACTGGAGCGTTCACGATGCTCAAGACAACGTGAATAGCACATTTACGGAGTTGGACGCACCACAGGTAGAGGTTGGACAGGAAGAAAGGGAACGGGTGACCAACAGGCAGCGTAGGGGTCCCCTGTGGCCATCCCCCTCTCCAACAGATACACCACTTTGAGTACTGTTGGGGGGGATGGCTTATCAGAGGAAGGCAGCAGCAGCCAACTTCCTGGCACCAGGGGTGGCTCTGCTGCACAGAATGGGAGGAAAAAGAGGGGTAGAGCTATAGTAATAGGGGATTCAATTGTAAGGGGAATAGATAGGCATTTCTGCGGCCGCAAACGAGACTCCAGGATGGTGTGTTGCCTCCCTGGTGCAAGGGTTAAGGATGTCTCCGAGCGACTGCAGAACATCTTGGAAGGGGAGGGTGAAGAGCCAGTTGTCGTGGTGCATATAGGCACCAACGATATAGGTAAAAAGCGGGATGAGGTCCTAAAAGCGGAGTGTAGGGAGTTAGGAGATAAATTAAAAAACAGGACCTCAAAGGTAGTAATCTCAGGATTGCTACCAGTGCCACGTGCTAGTCAGAGTAGAAATAGAAGAATATTTCTGATGAATACGTGGCTAGAGGAATGGTGCCAGGGGGAGGGATTCAAGTTCCTGGGACATTGGAACCGGTTCTGGGGGAGGTGGGACCAGTTCAAACCGGACGGTCTGCACCTGGGCAGGGCTGGAACCAATGTCCTAGGGGGAGTTTTTGCTAGTGCTGTGGGGGAGGGTTTAAACTAAAATGGCAGGGGGTTGGGAACATGAGCAGGGAGACAGAGGAAAGGGAAACAAGGATAAAAGCAAAAGATAGGAAGGAGAAAAACAAAAGTGGCAGTCAGAGAAAGCACAAATAGAAGTAAACAAATACGATTTGGTTGGGATTACGGAAACGTGGCTAAAGGAAGGCCAAGACTGGGAACTCAACATCCAGGGGTATTCAATATTCAGGAAAGATAGGCAAAAAGGAAAGGGAGGTGGGGTAGCATTACTGGTTAAAGAAGGGATTAACACAATTGTAATGAAGGATATTAGCTCTGATGAGGTGGAATCTGTATGGGTAGAATTGAGAAATACTAAGGGGAAAAAAACGTTAGTGGGAGTGGTTTATAGACCTCCAAACAGTAAGGCGGAGGTTGGGGATGGCATTCAAAGAGAAATTAAAGAAGCGTGCAATAAGGGCACAGCAGTCATCATGGGTGACTTTAATCTACATAGAGATTGGGCCAACCAAATGAGTAACAATACTGTGGAGGAGGAATTCCTGGAGTGTTTATGGGATGGTTTCCTGGACCAATATGTCGAGGGACCAACCAGAGATCAGGCCATCTTAGACTGGGTATTATGTAACGAGAAAGGATTAATTAGCAATCTTGTTGTAAGAGGCCCCTTTGGTCGGAGCGATCATAATATGATCGAATTCTTCATTAAGATGCAGAATGAAGTAATTGACTTGGAGACTAGGGTCCTCAATTTAAATAAAGGAAACTATGATGGTCTGAGGAGCGAGTTGGGTAGGATTGATTGGGGAATGGCACTCAAAGGGTTGACGGTGGATAGGCAATGGCAAACATTCAAAGACCGAATGGATGAACTGCAGAATTTTTCATCCCAGTTTGGCATAAAAATAAAACAAAAAAGGTGACCCAACCGTGGCTAACAAGGGAAATTAGGGATAGCATAAGGTCCAAGGAGAGGGCATATAAATTGGCCAGAAAAAGCAATAACCCTGAGGATTGGGAGCAGTTTAGAATTCAACAAAGGAGGACAAAGGGATTAATTAAGAAAGGGAAAATAGAATATGAGAGTAAGCTTGCAGAGAACATAAAAACTGACTGTAAAAGCTTTTATAGATATGTGAAGAGAAAAAGATTGGTGAAGTCAAGCGTAGGTCCCTTACAGTCAGAATCAGGGGAATTTATAATGGGGAACAAAGAAATGGTAGACCAACTAAATACATATTTTGGTTCTGTCTTCACAAAGGAGGACACAAATAACCTCCCAGAGATGCCAGGGAATATAGGGTCTGATGAAAGGTTGGAACTGAAAGAAATCAGTATTTGTAGGGAAATGGTGTTAGGAAAATTGATGGGACTGAAGGCCGATAAATCCCCAGGGCCTGATAATCTACATCCCAGGGTACTTAAGGAAGTGGCCCTAGAAATAGTAGATGCATTGCTGGTCATCTTCCAGAACTCAATAGACTCTGGAAAGGTACCCATGGATTGGCGGGTAGCTAATGTTACCCCACTATTCAAAAAAGTTGGTAGAGAAAAGGCGGGGAATTATAGACCGGTAAGCTTGACATCGGTAGTGGGGAAAATGCTAGAGTCCATTATAAATGATGTAATAGCAGAGCACTTGGAAAGCAGTGACTGGATCGGACAAAGTTAGCATGGATTTACAAAAGGTAAATCATGCTTGACTAATCTACTGGAATTTTTTGAGGATGTAACTGGTAAAATAGATAAGGGAGAACCAGTGGATGTGGTGTATTTGGACTTTCAGAAGGCTTTCGATAAGGTCCCGTATAAGAGATTAGCATGCAAAATTAAGGCACATGGGATTGGGGGCAAGGTATTGACTTGGATAGAGAACTGGTTGGCGGACAGAAAGCAAAGAGTTGGAATAAACGGGTCTTTTTCCGAGTGGCAGGCAGTGACTAGTGGGGTACCGCAAGGATTGGTCCTAGGACCCCAGCTGTTCACAATATATATTAATGATCTGGATGAGGGAATTGGATGTAATATCTCCAAATTTGCAGATGACACAAAGCTGGGGGGGAGGGTATGCTGTGAGGAGGATGTTGTGAAACTCCAGCACGATTTGGACAGGTTGGGTGATTGGGCAGAAACATGGCAAATGCACTATAATGTGGATAAATGTGAGGTTATCCACTTTGGTGGCAAAAACAGTAAGGCAGATTATTATTTGAATGGTAATAGTTTGGGAGAAGGGGAAGTGCAAAGAGACCTTGGTGTTCTTGTACACCAGTCGCTGAAGGTAAGCATGCAGGTGCAGCAGGCGGTTAAGAAGGCAAATGGTATGTTGGCCTTCGTAGGAAGAGGGTTCAAGTACAAGAACAAGGATGTCTTGCTACAGTTGTACAGGGCCTTGGTGAGACCACACCTTGAGTATTGTGTGCAGTTTTGGCCGCCTTACCTGAGGAAGGACGTTATTGCCATGGAAGGAGTGCAGCGAAGATTCACCAGGCTGATACCTGGGATGGCAGGAATGAAGTATGAGGAGAGATTGGGTCCATTGGGCTTATACTCACTGGAGTTTAGAAGATTGAGAGGGGATCTCATCGAAACCTATAAAATTCTGTCAAGCCTGGACAGACTAGATGCAGGGCGGATGTTTCTGATGGCCGGGGAGTCCAGAACCAGGGGTCATAGTCTTAGGACTGAAATGAGGAGGAATTTCTTCACCCAGAGAGTGGTGAACCTGTGGAATTATCTGCCACAGAGGACGGTGCAGGCCAGTTCATTAAGTATATTCAAGAAAGAGTTGGATATATTTCTTAAGGCTAAAGGGATCAAGGGATATGGGGAGAAGGCAGGGACCGGGTACTGAATTTGGATGATCAGCCATGATCTCACTGAATGGCGGAGCAGGCTCGAAGCTCCGAATGGCCTACTCCTGCTCCTATCTTCTATGTATCTATGGGGGAGAAATAGGGTGGGTAGCGCCACCTGTTAGCGCCTAAAGAGGAGTCAGTGGCTGTAGCGCCACTGGCTGCGTCTCCGGCGATATTCAGTAGGGGCACTTGCGCTGCGCCGCCACCGATGACGTCATCGGTGTGCGCAGCGCCGCATTCATGCGCCCTTCACGATATTTGGTAGCGAACGCCGCAGTTGCGCTGCTCGCTACCCACGCCCGGTTCACGGGGCCTTACTGTGCCGGCAGCGGCGCAAGTTAAGGTGGAGCTGCGGGGCGGCAGCTTTTCCGGCGGCTGCCTGCCAGCACCTCCGTCCCGGCCTCCTAACCCCCTCCCCGCGGCATTGCCGGCTGTTTCCCGAGAGCCCGGTGTATTGTTTTCTATGTGGGTTCAATGACGACACATTCATGAAAGAGTATGTCTTTTAATCTAAAGTGTGTTCACTTAAGTTAACTGCTTTACAGGAGACACCATCTTTGAGATCCATCTAAAACGAAACTAAACTGCCTCTCTCTCATGCCCTCTGCTGGTAAGGCATAAATAATCAAACAGGCAAATATGCTGGTAAGGCATAATAATCAAACAGGCAAATACCATCACTATTTGCTTATATCATTACATCTCCCTTTCTTAAAACAAAAGTATTTTACTTTTATCTAACAACATGTTTTCTTTGTATTACTCTGCATTTTAACTGTAACACTTAATGAACTTACATTATCATTATCAAGGTTTTTTAACCTTGTTTTGTGTGTTCACATGAAATATGTAAATACACTAGAACTTGAAGAGAGAATAAGATAACATTACTTCCTTCTATAACAAGAGTCCTTAAACTTGCTCATGAGTCTCTCAACAGGCTTCACGTGTCTTGAGAATTTTCTGATTGATTGTCCTTAAATCTGAGTTGTTGCCTCAGATGATGGGTTCTCAGCTGTGTGATCAGGTTGTTCAACAGTATCAGTCTTTTAACCTGCTGTGGCTGGTCCCATGAGAAGATCCTGACGATTTCTTCGCAGAACAGCACCCTCATCTGTCTGAATGGTGTATGATCTTGGTTGGACTTCTCTCAGGACAGTTCCCTTCTGAGTCCATATGTTTGTTTTATCCTTGAACCTTACTTGGTCACCAGTGTGGAGTTCAGGTAGGTTTTGTGTTCCTCAGTTATAGTAGTACTTTTGCTTTTCTTTCTGTTGTTCTTTGAACTTCCTCACTTTCTCCCCCTCTTTTGTTTTCAGGAGGTTCTCCGGGATGGGTAGGTTTGACATTAGCAGACGTCCCATAAGGGGTTGGGCTGGTGACATACCACACTCGAGCGGCGTTGTGCGGTATACAAGCATGCTTTGGTAGAAGTCAGTTCCACTGTCTTTTGCGTTGTACATCAGTCTTTTCACTGTCTGGACCGATTTTTCCACTAATCCATTGGACTGTGGAAAGTGAGGACTTGACGTTGTGTGGACAAAGTCCCACTCTTTGGCAAAGTGTCGGAAACTTGCATTGTAAAACTGGGGTCCGTTGTCTGTGAAGACCTCGCTTGCCACGCCATGTCTGGAGAATATGGCTTTCATTCATGTTATCACAGCATCTGCAGTGGTGGTGTACAGTCTACAAACCTCTGGATACAGGGAGTAATAGTCTGTGACTACAAGATAGTCCTTCCCTTGACATACGAATAGGTCAGCGCCTACCTTCTGTTAAGGTCTGTCTGGCGCTGGGTGTGGCTTTAGTGGTTCTACAGGATTGCTTGCTTGATATTTCAGGCATATTGTGCAGTTTGACACCTCATTTGTCACATCTTGGTTGATTCGTGGCCAGTACATCACCTCTCGTGCTCTTTTCTTACAATTTTAGATTCCCAGATGTCCTCCATGGATCCTTTTTAGCATCTCTTTTCTCAGACTCTTTGGGATAACTATTTTACTTCCTTTGTAGATGATGTCTTTGACCACTGATAGTTCCGCCCTGCAGTTCCAGTACTCTGCCATGTCAGGTGAGCAGTCTTGCTTCATGTTGGGCCATCCATCCAAGATGCTTTTCCTCAGTCGTCTCAGTGTTTCATCTTTGTTTGTCTCTGTCTTTATGAGCTCCATTTTTGCATCTGCTATGGGCAGTGCACTTGTGATCATGTCCACGTAGGCGTTCACGTCTTCATCCATTTTGGTGTTTGCGGGCTCTCTTGGGTCAACAGCTCTGGACAACGTGTCTGCTGTATACATCAGCTTACCCGGGGTGTACGCAACATTCAGTGTAAAGCGTTGCAGCCTGATCATCATTCTTTGTATTCTAAGCGGACAGCCATTTAGTGGCTTTTGGAACAATGCAATCAAAGGCTTATGGTCAGTCTCTACACTGATTGCTTGTCCTGACACAAACTGGTGAAATCTTTCACAGGCGTATGTGATGCTGAGCAGCTCCTTTTCTATTTGAGCATATCGCATCTCCACGTCTGTCATTGAGCGCGATGCATATGCAATAGGTTGCCAGTCGTCATATTTTTGCAGACGAACGGCACCGAGCCCACTCTGTGATGCATCTGATGATATCTTGATGGGTCTCGCTGGGTCATAAAACCTCAGAACTGGTTCCTCTGTGAGCAGTTTCTTTAGATCGCTCCATGACTTCTCATGCTCATGATTCCATTCCCATTCTATGTTCTTTTCAGTTAGTCTTCTCAGTGGCGCCATCTTTTCTGAGAGGTTGGATATGAATTTACCCATGTAGTTGATCATTCCATTAAACCTCTGCATGTCCTTTTTGCATTGTGGCTTTGGCATATTCTCAATGGCGGACACCTTTCTGGGATCTGGTCTGATGCCCTCACTGCTAAGGATATCTCCCACGAATGTCAGTTCTGTCACCCCGAGCTGGCATTTCTCTCTATTCAGCTTCAGGTTTGTTTTCCTTGTTGCTTCCAGCACTTTTTCAGTCTCTCGTCATGTTCAGTTCTCGTGGTTCCCCATACTATGATGTCATCCATCGAGGTATCAACTCCCTCCAGGTGCTCATAGATCATATGGATAGTTTTGTGATACACTTCAGGAGCTGAGGCAATGCCAAATGGTAACCTTAGGAATCTCTATCTGCCAAATGGACTGTTGAACGTGCACAGTCTTGAACTTGCCTCGTCCAGTTTCATCTGCCAAAATCCTGATGATGCATCTAACTTGCTGAAATACTTTGCATTTGCAAACTGTGACATGATTTCCTCACGTGTAGGAAGCTTGAAGTGCTCTCTCTTTATTGCTCTGTTTAGATCTCTTGGATCCAGGCAAATTCTGAGCTTTCCATTCTTTTTGTCCACAACGATGAGGGAACTCACCCACTCAGTTGGCTCATCTATCTTCTGAATCACGTTCAGGCTTTCCATCCTTTCCAACTCTGCCTTCAGTTGCTTTTGAAGAGCAAACAGAACTTTTCTGCATGGATGTATGACCGTTGGCATACTTTTATCTACTCTGATCGTGTGTTCTCCTGGAAGGCAGCCTAGACCCTGAAATAGGTCATTGTACTCTTTCATGAGTTCATCATAGACTGTGTCTCCTTCGCTTTCCACAACGAGGACTCTCTTTACCAGGTTCAGTCTCTCACAGGCTATTAAGCCTAGTATGGCCTGCACATCCTTTGGCACCACGATCAATGCTAGCGTGTGCTCTCTGTCCTTGTGTGTCACTTTGACAATGCATTTTCCTTTCACTTGTATATCAGTACCTGAGTATCCTGTCACTTTCACTTTTGTTCCATGTATCTTTGGTTTGGGTCTAATTTTCTTAAAATCAGTCTCTGATATCACATTAACTTGTGCTCCACTATCCAATTTAAATGGAATGTGTATGTCATTCACTTTTAGTGTCAACATCCAGTCTCTTTTTTCTTTTTTGTTTTCAGACACAACATCCACATAGAACTCGTCTATCTCGCTTTCATCTACTGCATGGACCTTGCTTTGTTGCGCTTGGTTCTTACAGCAACGGGCATAATGGTTGTTTTTGTTGCAACTATTGTATGTTTTACCATATGCTGGACACTTTTTTTTGGTGGATGCTGTGTACCGCATCGACTACATGACTTTCGATTGCCCCTTTCATTTTTGTTCGCTGGCCACGCCTCTTTTTTCACATTGGCGCTCTTTTTGTTAAACGGTTTGTGTCCGTTCTTTCTCACTGCATCCACATTGCAGCTACTTTTACTGAACAGCTCCTTTGCCTGCGACTTCACAGTCTCTGTAGCCCTACACAGTGCTATGGCTTCTCCCAGGTCTAGATTTTGCTCTCTTAGCAGTCTTTCCCTTAGACCATTATCTGGAATACCACACACCAGTCTGTCTTTTATCAGCGAGTCTGTCAGTCCCCCAACTTCACACATTTTGCTTCTGTTTCTCAGTTCAGTCACATACTGATCAATAGTCTCTCCCGTTTTCTGTACACATGTGAAAAATCTGTGCCTCTCAAACGTCACGTTATGTTTAGGTATGCAGTAGGCCTCAAACTGTTCCATTATTTTATCCAGCTTCATTTTGTCTCCATCAGCAGCGAATGTGAAGTTATTATGCACCTCCAGCGCTTCATCACCCACGACATGTAAGAACACTGACGCTTTCATTTTATCACTTTTCTCGTCAGCTCCGATTGCTGCTAAATACAACTCCAAACGTTGTTTGAACCTCCTCCAACTTTCAGCCACATTACCTGTCAACTGAAGCTTTGCCAGTGGGTGTAAACCTTCCATTTTTCACTTCGTTAGCTATTCTCCAAAGGTAAGTAACGATGTTCTCTTTTGGCTTGCTAATATGTGAAGAGCTGATTTCGCTGGGTAGCTTACTTGCCACGACTCCGTTCACTGTCTCATCGAGTTGCTAACTTCAGATTTTTCCTCTTCATCTCTTTCAATCCCTGTTCTGACACCATTTATTTTCTATGTGGGTTCAATGACGACACATTCATGAAAGAGTATCTTTTAATCTAAATTGTGTTCACTTAAGTTAACTGCTTTACAGGAGACACCATCTTAGAGATCCATCTAAAATAAAACTAAACTGCCTCTCTCTCATGCCCTCTGCTGGTAAGGCATAAATAATCAAACAGGCAAATACCATCACTATTTGCTGATATCATTACACCCGGCTCTTCTCCTCGGTGCCGGGCTCATTTGCCGGCACTCGCGATCAGTGGCTCACGCTGTTGCAGGCACCTCCCCCTTAACAGTGGGAGGAAGGCCTGCAGTACCGCAGCGAGCCTTGCCCCGTGTCCCTCGAGGGGCAATGAAACTGAATATCTGGCGATCGGTATCACTCTGATCGCTGCGCTAAATCCTGCGCTCCGCCGACTTTTGCGCCACTTTGGCGCCCCAACCCAATTTCTAGGCCTATGTATCTATGTATGACTCACTGTTGCCAGCATTCTCGCCAAGGAGAGAACAGCTGTCAGTGTGCCGGGAAACCTTGATGTGTGGATCCCAAATGGCAATTCCACCCAAGTTGAGAGATAGAGTGCTCAATGAGCTTCATGAGGGTCATCTGGGAGGGGTAAAAATGAAGAGCCTAGCCAGGGCGTTTGTGTGGTGGCCAGGAATCGATAAAGAAATCGAGGATATGACCAAGAGATGCACAGGATGCCAGAAGGTCCAAAACGCTCCACCACAGGCCCCGCTACATCCATGGGAGTGGCCCTCATCTCCATGGCAACGGGTACACATTGATTTTGCTGGTCCATTTATGGACTCAATGTTTCTAATCGCTGTAGACGCCCATTCGAAATGGCCAGAGGTCATTAAAATGTCCTCCACCACCACGGAGAAAACTATTGCAGTCCTAAGGACCATCTTTGCCAGGAATGGGTTGCCAGAACAGTTTTGCTCTGCCAATGGGCCACAGTTTGTGACTGAGGATTTCCGGAGGTTCCTGAAGAATAATGGGGTGAAACATTACACATCTGCCCCATATCATCCAGCCACAAATGGATTGGCTGAGAGGTTTGTTCAGACCTTTAAAAAGGCCATAAAGGCAATGTATAATGACGACATACCACTACAACACAAGGTGGATAGTTTCTTGTTTGCTTACCGGAATGCGACACATGCAGTAACCAACCAAGCTCCAGCCGTACTGTTCTTCAACCGAAGGCTAAGATGTCGCCTGGATTTGCTCAAACCAAACATAAGACGAGATGTTGAGGATAAGCAATTCCAGCACATAAATGAGAAGCCAACCCGGAGCTTCAAGGTAGGGCAACCAGTCTTGGCCCGCGACTACCGAACAGAAAAATGGCAGCCAGGAATGATATGCACACAGCAGGGACCACTAATGTACACAGTGGACGTTGGAGAGAGCACTGTGAGGCGCCATGCTGACCAGATTCTAGAGTCACAGGAACAAGCCAAACCCGTGCCACGAGAAGGTGCACCTGGTAATCAACCTGAAGTACAGATTGCGTCTACCTCAGAAGCAGTGGTATTGGAAGCTGACGAACCAACCAGTGACCATGAACCAGAATCAGCTTCGCCACAAGAACAGGATACTCGAGAAAGGCGCTATCCAGTTAGGATCAGGAAGCCTCCTC
The DNA here is from genome assembly GCF_052327205.1 of Somniosus microcephalus. Classification (NCBI taxonomy): domain Eukaryota; kingdom Metazoa; phylum Chordata; class Chondrichthyes; order Squaliformes; family Somniosidae; genus Somniosus; species Somniosus microcephalus. The sequence continues at coordinate 48,153,936 of NC_140996.1, read as the reverse complement.
AAAGACTGAACTTATAAATGATTATGTCAGTTGATGTATATAATATCCAGAAAGTTGTAATTAGTTATTATTTAGTTGTTAAATTAATGTTATGTACTGTTTCTCTAAAAGGGGAGGAATTGTTGTGTATGTACCTTTAAGGGAAGAACTGGTTTTAGACTGCAGTACCGGCAGTGACCACCCCTGTATAAAAGGCCCTAGCAGGCTTCTGTATTTCAGTCTGACGTTGCCCTCCTGTTCAGACCTCATTCTCAGCATTGCTGGCTGTGCAGCTGCCTCAGCAAGCAGAAGGAGAAGGAGAAGGAGAAGCCAGACCAGGAGAAGGAGGAGAGTGGAAAGCGGTGGTCTCCTGACCAGGAAGAGGAGGACAATGAAAGACCACCACCTCCACCATCATCATCACAACAACTGGGGTGCCTGGAGAGAGAGGACAGAGGAGGAGAAGGAGAAAGGAGGCCAGCAACAACATCAACCAGGGGAGAGGCCTTTCCCATTACTGCCTCCCCAAATTGGCCTCCACTTCAGGAGAGGGAGAGAGGGGAGAGAAACCACCATCAACCAACACCAACTGTTCGGAAGGAGGGAGGAATATCATCTTTCAGAACATCTGCAGGTGGGTGTTATTTGGGGCACTCTCCCAAAGACTTTGTATTTTAGGTGGGGGGAGAAAAGAAGAAACAAGGCCAGATCATCAAGGGGTGTCTCTGTGTGTGTGTGTGTGGCTCTTGTTAAAAACTAGGCCACACACACCACTAATAAGCACCCCTTCTATTGCCTGACCTGGGACAGCTGGAGCTGCCTAGGTGAAGTCCAATTTCATTTATTACATCGTTAAGACCTGGTGTGTGACTGAGCCTGGGGCATCTCCAGCTTTCCCAAGTGAAGACATCTTCTCCCCCTGCCAGAAGACCACCACCATCAAAGACTTTAAATATCCATCGGAGAGTGCACCCCTGCCAACATCCACCCACCCACCATCCTGAGTGGCAACCCTGCCCTTGCGGCCTCCCTCCTTCCCAACCCCCCTTTCTCTCTCTCTTTGTCTCCCTCTGCCTCTTTCTCTGAGGCACCTCAGTTTCATCTATCTTAATTAATTACCTATTGAGCAGAGGGGAGAAGGCCCCTCTCCCAATTTCAATCAATAAGGGGAGAGGTGTGCCTTCAATCTAAACAGCTCCCTCTGCTCAAATAGAAGACATACAAATAACTGACACCATTAACACCTTCAGGCCTGTGACTTGGGGTGAGTGTAGCCCTTTTTTAGAAAACACCCCAAAATGGCGACTGCATCTTCGCCGGTGGTGGGGCCAGCCACAGCTGCTCCCGCTGCTTCTGCTGCCCCATCACCATTCAGACTGATAAAAAAGCTTGGGGTGAAGAGCTACACTCACCCCACTATGACTATTGAGGCCTGCGTTAAAGCCGTGGCTGGGGTTGTCGGCCACTCAGCCATCGTAGCAGCCTCATAAATGTACGGGAAGGCTGTTATTCCTGGGGTCGGAGCGGACGGTGTCCCTGGCTGTCGCCAAGGGGCTGACCGTGGGCGGGACCTTCCTGCCGGTGATTCCTCTCGAGGCCACCGCGCAGAGAATTGTCATCTCGAACGTCCCGCCCTATGTCCCTGGTGAGCTCCTCCTCCTACATTTGCACCAACTTGGGGAGGTGAGGTCGGGGATCACGCCCATCCCGCTCGGCTTCCGGGAAGCCAGCCTTCGCCACTTCTTCTCCTTCTGGCTCCAGCTATTCATCCAGCTGGCGCGGGAGCAGGACACCGACGGGGCATTCATCGTCCACCACGAGGGGACCACCTATCATGTCTTCTGGACGTCGGACGGTGTGCGGTGCCATGCCTGCAAGGAGGTGGGGCACATTCGGAAAAACTGCCCCGCCTCCAAAGCCGCCAGATCGTCTGGTGCGGCTGAGGCTGGCGCCGCTGCCGCTCCTCCCCCCGGATCTGCCCGCGCGACGGGAACACCTGATGCGCGGTCGACGTCGGGGGCCGATGGCACCAAGGCCTCCGGCGGGGGGGAAGGCAGCGCTTCCGGCTGGAAAGAAGGCGCGGCAAAAAACTAAAAACCTTAGGGCGGGTCCCCCCTTGAAGGGCCAGCCCTTGCCCTTTGCGCCCCTTACACCCGCGCTCCTCGCGGAGTTAATCGGGGCAAACTCGAGTGGGAGGGGCCTCGTGCCCGAGCCTGTGGTCGCAACCGCCGTAGCGGAAACACCAATACCTGCGGCCGGGCTCGGGCCCGAGGAACCCGACAAACCTGCTCCACCGGAGGGAGCAGAGGAGGAGGCCTCTGCAGACATGGAGGTCTCCCTCGCTCCCTCCTTGCTAAAAAGAAGGCGCGACCCCCTGGATGAGAAGGAGGACCGATGGAGGAAGGTCCCTCCGCACAGGGGGAGTCGTCGCCCGCCGCGGCTACTGCGCCCCCCCCCCGCTGTCATCACCACCGGCGATCGGCAGGTGTCGCCTGTCCCTCGGGAGGCTGAGGCAGATGTGTCTGTCCGGCACATGCCTCCCGCGGATGGGGACGAGACCCTGCCTGTGGGGGTGGGCGCAGGACAACCCGCGGCGGAGATTGACATTTTATCGGTGCCGTTACCCCTCGCCAGGTCGGGCGGCCTGGGGTCTGGGTCGGGCGAGCTCGACGAAAATGAGCTCGCCCAATGCGACCCGGACATCTCCCAGGGGCTGCTCGTCCTGGTAGAGGTTTTAATTCAAAACACCCCATCTGCTGAGTTGGAGGTTGGTGGCGGGGAAGAGGATGGCCCCCTGGCTGCGTCTCTGGTGCCGGACGTAGTGGAGGAGCTGGGAATTGTTCTCTCCCCGGTTTTTCCTGTCGTTCTGGCATCTGAGGCGGAGGGGGACTCCGAACCACTGCTGTCTTCTGTCCCGGCGCCCCTAGAGGAGCCCAGGGAGGAATTCTCTGCTGCCGATCCTGGGGGTGGGATCCGGGCGGAGGCGGGGGCCGGCTGGTGCGGCCAAGCCGTTCGCTGCGCACTGCGCGACAGACGGGTCGGCCGCTGGTGACGACCCCCTGGAGGAGGATGGGGACACGGTGATGGGCACGGAGGATGATTTGGACTCTGTGCCACTCGCCGAGTCTCCCCTCATTCCCGTAAGGGAACTCCGGGACTTTATGGCCACGTGCCTGGGTCGGCACAATAAGATCAGGCTGGCCCTCAACATGTGGTCGGAGCTGGCGCTGCTCATCGTGTCCGTCCGCGCCGCCGTTAAAATCATGGGCGCGGATGAGGGCGTGAACCCGCTCGAGCTGCGTCGGCTCAGAACGTTCCTCACTGGGCTGCTGAGGAAGTGGCGGCTGACCAGCGGCTGCGCTCCCTCTGCCCAGTTAGGTGTAGGTAGAGGTTGCACTATGCTTCTGACATGAAGATAACCATAGCCAGCCTCAACATCAACGGCAGCAGGGAGGCGCGCCGTAGATTCAATAATTTCTCGGTCCTTCGGGACGGGAAGTATGCGGTGTGCTTCCTGCAAGAAGCCCACACCATTCCAGGAGACGAAGCCACGTGGCTCCTGGAGTGGCAAGGAGGGGTCAGCATGAGTCACCTCTCCAACAATTCCAGCAGGGTGGCTATCTTGCTGGCCCCGCATTTTCAGCCGGAGATCTTGGGGGTCAAGGAGCACGTGCCGGGCCGCTTGCTCCAGGTCACTGTTCACCTGGGGGGCGTGCCGCTTCATCTAGTGAACGTGTACGCCCCTCAGACCGGTGCGCAGCAAGTGCGCTTCTTCGAAGAAGTGTCCGCTCTTTTGGGCTCCGTCGACGTGGGCGAGTGCGTCATCCTCGGGGGGGATTTTAACAGCACCCTCGAGGCGAGGGACCGTTCGGGTCCCCCGCAAAGCCCGGCGGCAATGGAGAAGTTGAGGGACCTGGTCGGGTCCTTCAACTTGGTGGACATCTGGCGAAATCTCCACCCCGACTCCAGCGCCTTCACTAGCGTGAGGTCTGGGGGAGGAAGGTCCAGAATCGACTGCCTCTACATTTCCCGGGCGTACAGCTCCTGCATTCCGGCGGCTTCCATGCGGCCGGTGCCGTGCACGGACCACCACCTGGTGTGGGCGGAGCTAGCTCTGCTGCGCGCGCGGTGGGGGGTCCGCATACTGGCATTTTAACAACCTGCTGCTGGAGGACGTGCGGTTCCGTGATTTGTTTCGTCGGTTCTGGGCCGACTGGAGAAGGAAGCAGGGGGGCTTCCCCTCCTTGAGGCTATGGTGGGACGTGGTCAAGGCTCACATCCGTCTCTTTTGTCAGGAGTACGCGAAGGGGTCGAACCAGAGGCGGGAAGCCCGGGTCGGGCGGTTGGAGAAGGAGGTGCTCGACCTGGAGTCCCGTCTCGGTCAGGTCGTCGAGGACCCGGCCCTGCGGAAGGTGTATGAAGAGAAGAAGGGCGCGCTGAAGGACCTGCAGCTCATCGGGTCCCGAGGCGCGTACGTGAGGTCGCGGATCCAGCTCCTGCGGGACATGGACCGCGGCGCCCCCTTCTACTCGCTGGAAAAAAGACGGGGGGTCGGTAAGCAGCTCTTGGGGCTGCTGGCCGATGACGGATCTCTGGTCTCGGATCCGGAGGGAATCAGTGCGGAGACCCGCGCCTATTACGGGGCTCTGTTCTGTCGGGATCCGTCCAGCGATGATACGCGCAGAGTTTTGTGGGAGGACCTGCCGAAGGTGAACCCGGAGGGCGCCGAAAAATTGGATGCTCCGCTAAGCCTGGCGGAGCTGACCGGCGCCATCCGCCAGCTCTCCAGGGGAAAGGGCCCGGGGCTGGACGGGCTGACCGTGGAGTTCCACAGGGCGTTCTGGGACATCTTGGGGGGCGACTACGCGCGGGTCCTGGGGGAAAGTTTGGCGACCGGTGAGATGCCCCTCTCTTGGCGCAGGGCGGCCATTGTCCTGCTGCCTAAGAAGGGCGATCTCCGCCTCCATAAGAACTGGCACCTGGTCTCCCTCCTCAGCATGGACTATAAAATCTTTGCCAGGGTCATGTCTGCTCACCTTGGCACCGTGCTGGCCCACATGATCCACCCCGACCAGTCCTACACGGTCCCGGGCCGGACCATCCATGATAACATCCATTTGGTTCGGGACCTGGTCCACCACTCCCAGAGGGCTGGTCTGTCGGTCGCCTTCCTTTCCCTGGATCAGGAGAAGGCGTTCGACAGTGTGGATCACGAGTATCTCTTCGGGGCTCTGCACGCATTCGGGTTCGGGACGCATTTCGTTGCCCGGATCCGACTTCTGTACGCCAGCGCAGAGTGTCTGATTAAAGTTAACGGGTCCTTGACGGCACCCCTTCGCTTCGGGAGTGGGGTGCGTCAGGGATGCCCCATGTCCGGTCAATTATACGCCGTTTGCATGGAGCCTTTCCTGCGCCTCTTGCGGAAGAGGTTGACGGGATTGGCTCTGCAAGGGCCGGGCGTGCACGTGGTCCTCTCGGCTTACGCCGATGACGTGCTCCTCACGGTCACGGATCCCGCTGACTTGCGGAGGATGCGGGAATGCCAGCAGATTTACTCGGACGCATCCTCCGCCAAGATCAACTGGGAGAAATGTTCCGGACTCCTGGTGGGTCAGTGGTGGGTGGACTCCCTGCCGGAGGAGTTCAGGCCTTTTGCCTGGAGCACCACGCACCTGCTCTATTTGGGAGTCTACCTTAGCCCTGCCGAGGACGCCTGGCCGGCGAACTGGCAAGAGCTGGAGGCCAAAGTCACCGCTCGCCTAGGACGCTGGACAGGACTGCTCCGAGTGTTGTCCTACAGGGGTCAAGCGCTGGTCATAAACCAGCTGGTGGCCGCCCTGTTGTGGTGCCGGTTGGTCACTTTGATCCCTCCCCCTGCGTTTTTCGCCAAGATGCAGAAGAAGCTCATCGACTTCTTCTGGGACAAAAGGAAGCACTGGGTCTCTGCCACGGTTCTGAGTCTCCCGCTTAGGGAGGGCGGTCAGGCGCTGGTGTGCCTTCGCACCCAGGCTGCGACTTTCCATCTTCAGACGCTGCAGAGATACCTGTACGTCGAGAATCCTCCGAGATGGTGTGCGCTGGCGACGTATTTCTTCCGCCAGCTGCACGGCCTCAATTACGACACGCAGCTCCTGTTTGTGAAAGTGGGCGGCAGGCGTGCCGGCCTGTGGGAGCTGCCTGTCTTCTACCAGGAACTGCTATGGGTTTGGAACTACGTCGCTTCCAGGCGGAGCTCTCCCCCATCAGGAGCGGCGGCTCTCCTTCGGGAGCCGCTGCTCAGGAATCCGCACCTCCACGACCGCGGGTTCGGGCGGCTGGCGGAGGGCAGGGCTGTGCCTGGCAAGGTGACCAGAGTCGGGGACCTGCTCGATGGCGGAGGAGCGGGCTGGATGGCACCGGAGGAGCTGGCGCGGCGCCTGTCCTGGGCTAATGTCCGGCTTGCGGTCGAAACCATCAAATCGGTAAAAGCGGCACTGGGCCCCGACTCCACTAGGTGTATCGAGGCGGCTCAAGCACGTGGGGCGATCCCGTCTGAGCTTACCCCCGTTCGGACGGAATTCCTCATCGGCGCCCGGACCTGAAACTCCCCTCGGGAACCGGCGCCTCACAATTTGAGCCGTCTCGAGGAAATACCCTCCGTGCCTTTTCATTCCGCGCGGAGGGGTTTCCTGTATGGGCTGCTCCTGCACACTCTCCACTTTGCCATCTTCGTCTGCCGTCTGGACACGCCTTGGCGTGGCATCTTGCTGACCGGCGGAGGCGGAGGTCCCCAATGGAGGGCTCTCTACGCGGGAGTCCTCCATTGTTCCATCGGGGACTTGGCCTGGAGGGTGTTGCACGGAGCGGTCCCATGCAATATGGTTTTAAGTAGGTTCACAGACTCCCAGGCTGCCTGCATTTTTTGCGGCCTGGAGGAGTCCGTGTTTCATGTTTATGTCGAGTGTGAGAGGTTGCAGCCCCTCTTTCACTACTTGAAGGGGCTGCTCCTCAATTTTTGGTTGCACTTCAGTCCCACGCTCTTGATCTGCGGTCACCCGGTGCGGAGGGGAGCGGGCAGGTTGGAGAACCTCCTCATGGGACTGCTCCTGGGCCTGGCCAAGAGAGCCATCAATTGGTCCAGGCAGCGGGTGGTTGAGGGGGTCGTCCAGCCAGATTGCCTGCCTCTCTTCCGCGGCCATGTTCGCGCCCGGGTGGCCCTGGAGATGGAGCACGCGGTGTCCGCCGGTGCGCTTGAGTATTTCTGCGACTGGTGGGCGCCACGTGGACTGGAGTGCATCATCAACCCAGAAAACCAAATTTTAATTTGATTTGTTAAGTTTTAGTTGAACTTTTGTTCATTTACAGTACAATTTGGTTTTTTTTTGGGTCCAAACTAAAAGAGTGCCCTCCTGTTCAGTAAAGTACCTGTTAAACTGTTCTCCCGAAGTCCGTGTATTATTGAGGCGCGGACTTTACAGATACCCGATCTGTGCTCGGACCCGCCTCCCCGAGGCGGGAAGGGGATTAGTGCCAATTAACTTCCTGTTAACAGGTAGTTAACAGGCAGTTTTTAGCCTAATCCCTATTTTTATTGCTGAAATGTGGGATTCCTGATGGCTCCAAACCATGCCAAGTTAGCGAGGCGGACCGTCGGGCTGAAGGGCTTGGAGTGTTCGAGATGAGTGATGGGTGCATGAGTGCAGAGGTAAGTGTGTTTGGTGTGTGTAAAGTGTTTAAAGAAATTTTACTTACATTTACTTACCTTTACAGCCTTCCTTCCTTCAGGTCTCGGGAGTCCCTCATCTCACCGGCACAGAAAGCAGAATGGCCGCGAGCTGTCAAAAGTTGCAGCATTCAGCTTTCTGTTCTGTAGAGATCTTGAAATCAGCATGAGAGGAAGGAATTAACTTGAAGTACAGATTGTCAGTGTTTGACAGCTTCAAACAGCTGTCAAACGCTGATATTTTATCGGTCAAAAGCTTTTGACAGATGAAATGTCAATCTGTGACCTCACCTGTTGCCGGGTGGCCCTTAATTGGCTGGGTGGGCTCAACAAGGCCAATCAAGTGAAAATCGCGTGGGTTGGCCACAACTCAATGGAGGCGGGACTACATCCCCGAAAGTTGTAGTCCCGCCTCCTACACGCCTCCTCAATGAAAATCCAGCCCTCTATATAAAAAGAGACAGTTTAATCTCATTCCCCCTTGCCAGAGACAAACAAACAGACAGTGCGAGCACACGGGTTTGCACAGATTGTAGGCTTCCCCATGGAGCAGGGTGCCATTGGCTGCATGTACATTGACTTATGAGTGCCTCATGTGAACTTGGCCATTTTTCTGAACCGAAAGGAATTCCACTCTCTCAATCTGCAGCTAGAGTTCAACCACAGACAGCTCATCATGTAGGTGAATACCCGTTATCCTGGCAGCTGTCACAAAGTCAAAGGGTGGTTACTGGGTGACAAGGGTTATCCACTGATGACATGGCTTATGACTCCGGTCTGGAACCCCATGCACATTTGCACATCAGGGCTACAATGAGAGCCATGCTGCCATAAGCAACATTATAGAGCACACCATCGGCATCCTCAAGCAACGCTTCCACTGCCTGGACTGCTCTGGAGGAGCCATGCAGCACTCAGCTGAGTGGGTGTTAATATTTGTGGTAATATGCTGCATGCTGCAGAATCTGGCGTTTATGTGGGAACAGACCTTGCCACCGCCTAGAGGTAACAAAGTGGTTGAGGAGCAGGAGCATGAGGAAGAGGAGGAGGAGCTGGAGGAGGAGGAATTGGAGGAAGTGGAGGAGGAAGAAGAGGAAGGGAGGCTACAATGTAGATGGCCCTTTTCTGCCGGGCTGTATGTGATCAAGTAATTCATGAGTGATGCCAGTAACCCTATTCACCAACAATCCCTCGCTCCTTACCTTTCCTCTAACACTGACCATCACATCGTCCCTTGTCCGACAAAACAAAAATACAAAACAACAAAAAAATGCACATTCCAATCCAATTTTATAAATTCAGTCATGACATAATGGCTGGAAAATTAGACCAGTTTGCGCTGACCTTTAAGGTGGATCCCGCGGCTGCTGCCATTTTGGGTAGGTCGGCAGCACTGTCGTTGCTTGCACTCGTTGCAGATATGGAAATGAGACAGATCATGACGTTAATGAGTGTGCACCACTGATTTGATGCACAATCTGAATTTTTGGATGTCGCCGCTCCTTTTAACGCCCTCTCCACATCATGACCAGCTGAACATGTGTTCAGCAGCAGGAAGGATCCCCCATTAGTGCTATTTAAAGGGATCATCAACAAGTTGCAGCTGACTTGCTTTGTCATTTCTACTGGCTCTGCGTAAGTTTGTGCAGCTGCTTTGAGCTTTCTACAGTTATTTAAAGTTGCTGAGGGGACAGGGAGTGCTGCTGTAAGTGGAGAACACCTTGCTTCTCATTTAAAGGGTTCTGCTCACACCACTTGCTCCCAGTCATGGGGACTCTACTTGCAGTCCCCCTCAGGCTTGAGTATGACAGGGAGATGGAGCAGAGACAGCGAAGAAGAAGGCACGATGCTCGCAGAGGGAGGAGGAACAGGAGGGCTCTCGACAGGAGGTCTTACCCAGCTACGAACTTCCAAGAGCAATCCTTCTACCTGCACTTAAGTCAGGAGCAATGTATTAGGAGGTTGGAACAGAACTCTGCCGCCTCCTGCAACCACACCTGCAGCCTCCGAGCTGGGTGATGTCAGTGCTGCCAGTGGCCCTTTAAGTCACCGTGACCCTCAATTTTTTCACCACCTGATCCTTCCAGTCTGGAGCAGGAGACATAGCTAACAGCTCGCCGTCCATTGCTGCTTCCAGGAGATCACAGAGGCTCTGTACTCCAGGAGAAGGGACTTCATTGCTTTTCTCTAAACAGATAGAAGCAGCAGGAGCGTGCACGTGGCTTTGCCAGGATATTGGGATTCCCCATGGTTCAGGGCATCATCAATTGCACACACATGGCTTTGCGCCACACACCAATCTTGAGATGTTCTGTAACCGTAAAGGCCATCGTGAGGGTGCAGCGCTTGTCACTACGAGTTCCTAGACCAGCTCAGGAGGAGGAGGAGTAGAAAGAGGGGAAGGAATAGAAGGGTGGGAGGAGGCAGGCAGCAGATTCCCATTCCATACAGGCTGTTTGCGAGCGTCTCATCAGTATCCGGTTCCAATGAATGAAACCGCAGATACCCATTGCTTACTACTTCCCTATCTTACCATCCTTCTGTCACGGAACATCACAGTGTCCTCTTGGGCACAAAGCTGAAAAGAAAGCCACCACAAAACAAGCATTCCAAACATAATTTATAAATTTATCAAATACAAATCAAAACAACGTCAGCTAATCACACTTGTGCATTCCCTTAGTGTCTGTCTTTCGTGTTCCTGCTCCTAAGAAGTGCTCCCTCAGTGGCTGTAGCATGGCTGGTGGAAGGCTGCTGACTTTAAGTGTTAAAGAAGCCATCCCCTATGGACAAGCCCTGCGAATACACAGGATCTGCTCAGATGAGGAGGAACGCGATGGACACCTACAGATGCTGAAAGACGCCCTCGTAAGAACGGGATATGATGCTCGACTCGTCGATCGACAGTTCCGACGGGCCGCAGCGAAAAATCGTATAGACCTCCTCAGACGACAAACACGGGACACAACCAACAGAGTACCCTTCGTCGTCCAGTACTTCCCTGGAGCAGAGAAACGACGCCATGTTCTTCGCAGCCTTCAACATGTCATCGATGACGACGAACACCTCGCTAAGGCCATCCCCACGCCTCCACTACTCGCCTTCAAACAGTCGCCTAACCTCAAGCAGACTATCGTTCGCAGCAAATTACCCAGCTTTCAGGAGAACAGCAACAACGACACCACACAACCCTGCCACATCAACCTCTGCAAGACATGCCAGATCATCAACACAGATACCATCATCACACGTGAGGACACCACCCACCAGGTACATGGTACATACTCATGTGACTCGGCCAACATTGTCTACCTCATACGTTGCAGGAAAAGATGCCCCGGAGCATGGTACATCGGCGAGACCATGCAGACACTGTGACAACGGATGAACAGACACCGCGCAACAATCGCCAGGCAGGAGTATTCCCTCCCAGTCGGGGAACACTTCAGCAGTCAAGGACATTCAGCCTCCGATCTTCGGGTAAGCATTCTGCAAGGCGGCCTTCTAGACACATGACAACGCAAAATCGTCGAGCAGAAACTGATAGCCAAGGTCCGCACCCATGAGGACAGCCTGAACCGGGACCTTGGGTTCATGTCATGCTGCATGTAACCCCACCTGACGTAGGGTCATCCAGACTCGAGTCGTCGTTGGCTTTTCTCTCTACACAGATGCGGCCGGACCTGCTGTGATTTCCAGCAGAAAAAATGTTTCTTGTCTGTTTTTTGTTTTTCACACAGAGCCCAGCATCTGCAACATTTGACCCCTTGTGACCACACCTCATTTTTCTTTGATGTAATGTTTTCCTGACTGACCTGTTTGGACACCATTCACACCTTTGATTGCTGTGATTATCTCTCTGCTGAGGTGTGATAAATGGCAGTTAGAAAGATACCTGTAAACATCTGATATTATTCTCGGACTATATAAATTGTGTCTTTATGCATCTCTCCACTTCACCTGATGAAGGAACAGCGCTCCGAAAGCTTGTGATTTCAAATAAAGCTGTTGGACTGTAACCTAGTGTTGTGTGACTTCTTACATTAAGTGGGGGAGACTGCAGATGACCTTGCAGGACAACCTCGAGCAGCTCTGGTCATAGAAGCCCCGGCTGTAGTCTGCACCACCTCATCATGGGCGGCAGCAGTCTGTGCTGGCTGGATGACAGGCAGCAGCAAGGGCACAGGCGGAGTGGCAGTGGTGGAAGTACGAATGCTGTTATCCTGAGAGAGGATAGCAGGTTCCTGCTCCACAGACCCATTGCCACTCCTCCGGGGTGGTGCCTCAGCATTTCTAGCCACCTGTTGTGGGATAGATTGATGGGGTGCTGTGAGACCCTGCAAGCCCCTTTCCGCATTCGTAAACCCAGCCACAATGGCAGCTGTCTGAGCTCCAATGCAGCGCTGAGACATTGGGTCATTTCCGTCTGTACTGCAATGGAAGCTGTGCCATCGTCCATCACACGCAACATCCCAGTTGGGTCCCCAAGGTCTCTCATGGAGTTGCCCATCATTTGCATCCTGGAAATCATGGGACCCAAGCTCCATGCAAAGCCCCATGCAGTATTGGAGCTGGACTCTTCCATGCTCCTTGACAATGACCAGAAGCTTGCTGGCAGGTTTGCCATTGCACCAAGCATTTCTGTGTGCATGCCCATCACGTTTCTTCTGAACGCCGCCCCATCAAAGTCATTGTCTGTGTCCTGTGCAGCAGAACACGTGTGCGAACTCGCCCTCTGTCAAGCTGATACCCGAGCTACCCTTTCCCTCTGGCTTGGCTGCAGCCCACTCGTGCCTGATGACTCAACATGTGCAGATCCCACCGCTATGCTAACCCCCAAAGTCCACGCAGTGCCTGTTTCTGAGATGGTGCCTGTGAGTGTCAGATGCAATGACAGTGTGTCTTCTTCTCTTTCACTCTCCTCCTGCATCACTTTGGGGACTAGCTGTGATGGTGGGACTTCTTGGGTATCTGAAAGGAGAAAGGCACAAGGGTCGGGTTGTGGTCAGGATAGGGGGGAAAGCAAGATATCCATCAGCAACTTGTAAGCGAGAGGAGATTGTGGGATGAGGGGAAAGTGGGATGTGAGAAAAAGGATTAGGTATGAGAATACCGTCATCATCAGCAATGCTTTCAACTTCCCCGCTCGCCACGGACTCCGTGACTGCCCCTACAATGAACTCCAGCACTGCTTCCTCCAGCTCTGTCAGGTTCTGCAGACGGGCTTCCCCTCCATCCGTCTGCTGCTGCTCCCATTGGTTATGAGCCACCTTTGCCTGCAAGAGAAAGGAAAGTGCATCAGTGAGTGTGGTTGAATAGCTGGCAGTGTGTGCAAGGTGTGAGATGTGGGTGTGAGTCTTGCCACAGTGGCAAGTGTGTGAGGGTGTGAAATGTGGGTGTGAGTCCTGCCACAGTGGTAAGTGTGTAAGGGTGAAGTGAAGCTATGCTTGTGAGCTATGAGTGGTAATTGCTAGAGATTGTTGGTAGGTGAGTCATGGGGGTGTGGTGCATTGAGCAGTGCGTGAGGCTAGTTATGCAGATGGTGGGATACGGCATTTGATGGTGCATTCACTCACCTTGACCACCCGTGTGAGTCATTAAGCTTTTTTGTGGCACTGGACCCAGGTCCTGGGGACAACACTCGTCGCACTGACAACTTCAGTGATCTCCTCCCACAGCCTTCTGCTGGTCTGCCTTGAAGGCCTCCTGCCCCCCTATGGGTCGAGGACCTGACGGTGTCTTTGAACCCCCAGGACCAAGGCCTCTGGTGCACCATCAGAAAATTTTCTCGCCCTCAATTTTGGCTGTTGGGCGATTACAATTACAATGAGGTGCTTCTGCAACAAAGCTTCTCCCCTTTAAGTAGTGCAGAGTGCCAAGGCCAAATTTATTGGCCAGTAGACTGCACCCGACATTGGCCCCCTGTTCAGCGCTAATCCAATCAACAGCACATTTATCATTATTATGAGCAGGCAGCACAAATGTCGTGTGCTGCCTGCACCACTATGAATGGGCATTATCCAATTTCTAGGCCAATGTATTCAAAAATAAACTAATCACCCTTGTGCATTCCCTTAGTGCCCATCTTCCATGTGCCTTTGCCTATCCTAGTGATCCTATGAGGTGCTTCCCCGATAGCTGCAGCAGGGGTGGTGGAAGGCAGCTGACCGTCAGTTGAGCAGACTGCAGTTGGCCTTGGAGGGTGACCTCGAGTAGCTCTGGGCCTTGGCCTGGGCTGCAGCAGTCTGGACTGGCTGGCTGACAGCAACAGCAAGGTCACTGGTGGAGTGACAGGCATTGGAGCAGGAATGCTGTAAATCTGAGATAGGATAGCAGGTTCGTAATCCACAGAGCCACTGCCACTCTCCCGAGGTGATGCCTCAGCAATCTTAGTAATCTGTTGGAGAACAGAATGATGGAGTGCTGTGATGCCCTGGAAGCCCCTTTGAACAGTGGTATCCAGTGTCACAATGGTAGCAGCCTGAGCTTGCAAGGCAGCAGTCTGAGCTTCGACGACAGCAATCAGATTTTTGATGGCAGATGCTGGTGCTGAAATGGAAGCTGTGACATCGGTCATCAGATGCTGCATTAAGGTGGGTTCCACAGGTGTGCTGATGGCGGTGACTACCCATTCCATGTTGGAACGGATGGGCTCCAAGGGCTGTGCAAAATCCTGTGCCAAGTTGCTGCTGGACTCCTTCATGCTCCTTGACATTGTGTGCAGACTTTCTGGCAGGCTTCCCAGTGCACAAGCATTTGGTTATCAGCACCCATGAGCCTTCTTCTATGGCCTGGCCCATTGAAGTCCTCAGCTGACTCCTCTGCAGCAGAACTAGTGTGCGACCTTGTCCTCCGGTGAGCTGGCATTTGTGCTATCTTTTGCCCCCAGCCTGGTTCCTGCGCACATAGACCTGGTGTCTCAGCATGTGCACATCCCTCCTCTATCCTAGCCTCTAAAATATACTCAGTATCAGTCTCTGAGCTGATGGCTGCATGTGTAAGATCTAGTGACAGTGCCTCCTCATCTTCACTATCATCTTCATCTTCCTCCTCTGACTGGAAAGGTTACAGTTCTTGGGTATCTGAAATGAAAAAGAGACAAGGGTTGGGTTGTGGTGAGGGGAGAAGAGTAACTGAGAAGTGCCTGCTTACACATTCTTCAGCTTGTGAATCAGAAGAGACTGTAGTTTGATGGAGAATTGGGATGAGAGAAGGAAGATTAGGTATGCAGATAACCTCATCGTCAATCCCTCCAGCACCCCCTGTGGCTACAACCTCAGAAATGCCTCATCCCATGATAGCCAGCTCTGTCTAATCAATAGGTGTTTACACATGCAGGCATGCTTGTCCTCCTCCAGTTTTTTGCTGCTGCCTCCTGTTACACACCACCTTCTCCAGCAAGAAAGAGGGAAGTATGCCAGTGTGTATCATGCAAGATGATTGAGTGATGTGGTTGTCATGGTTGAATAGTATGCAAGTGTGTGTGAGCTGAGAGTTGTGTGTGTGAGGGTATTAACAGTGCTAAGTGTGTGAGGGTGAGGTAAAGCCTATGAATTTTAGGGTTGAGTACTGATTGATAGAGATTATTGGTAGGTGGGTGATCTGGGCGTAGTTTATTGAGCAATGGCTGAGGCTAGTGGTGCAGTTGGTAGGATATGCCATTTGAAGAAAGAACGCAATCAACTCATGTCAGGTTGTTATCTTCTTCTTGCACTGCACTATATTCTTGGAACAATACTCCTGTCATTGACCTCCGGCACTATCTCTTCCCACTGCCTCCTGAGCATATGTTTGGAGGTTGTCCTGGCCTCCTGTGGATACAGGATGGCATTCCTTTTCTCCACCTCTTGCACCAAGCCCTCCAGTGCATTATATGAAAAACTTGGTGTACTCTCTCTCGTAAGTTCAGCCATTCCTCAAAGTATCATAGCACAGATTCACTTTTCAAAAAACTCCCACCACTTCTTGCAGCCACAGTGCACCTCCCCTTTAACAGGTGCAGGCTGACTTTAAGTAGCGCTAGCCACTCGCGATATTGGGCCCCCTGCTGATGAATGCAGCCAGTGAACAGCGCGGGTCGCACTGGCTGCACGCAGTAATCATTTTAAACAGCAGGCAGCATGAATTTAACATACTACCTGCAACTCAATGAATGGGGAAGGGTTAATCGCGTACTGCGATCATCACACCCCTTTTCAGGGGTTAGCCAATTTACCCCCCCCCGCCAAATATTTCTACTTTTTCAGATATTGAGATCCAGAATAAAGATGGGAGTATACGGTAATGTTTTAACAATATATTTTACATTTAAAAATAGGTGAATGTGTTTATTACAAGTCCTGCAGCCAGGAGGTAAATAGATTTATACTTACTGTAACATTTGCATACTGAATTATCATTGGCCCGCAGGCATCTGCAAGGAATACCTATTATATTCACATGCGATCACATGCTGAGTTGTCATTGGCCTGCAGGCATCTGTAAGGACTGCTATTGTTTAGAAGACTCAGAGGGTCCTGGCTCCATCTTGCACACACGGTGCTGTACTGCTGTGAGTCAGATCAGACCTGATGCTTCATTAAAATAGTTTAAACTGTAATACTCCGTTGTCCTGCAATTTATTATTTTTGTACAAAGTGTGCAAAACAAGACATGGTGTCAGAGCAGGGATTTGAAATGGACATCGTTGGAGCTCCCTTACCTCGAATGAATTGGGAATCTTTGAACTTACATAGAGAATGGTGCAAGTTCAAGCAACACGTGGAATTGATGTTCTCGGGTCCACTGAAAAGCAAAGGGGAGGAAGAAAGATGCAGTTACCTACTCCTGTGGATCGAAGAAAAAGGGAGACATTTTTAACACATGGTCTCTCACCGCGGATGAAGCAAAGGTACTGAAAAGTTATTTTGACCATTTTGAAGCATATGTGATGCCAAAGACAAATATGATATTCGCTAGGTGCAAGTTTCAGGAGAAAGTACAAGGAGCTAGTGAGTCGTTTGAACAGTTCGTGACTGAGTTAAAACTGCTGGTAAAAGACTGTGTATATGCAGATAAAGATGAGATGGTCAGAGACCACATTTCGTTTGGAATACATTCAGCTAAAATGAGAGAGAAACTTTTGAACGTTGGGTCCGGGCTAATGCTGGACAAAGCTATTGACATGGCTAGATCGCACGAGATAGCCCAAGCACAGTTGAAAACCATAACTGGCGCCACGAGCAGCTCGAGTGAACAGACAGTGCATGCAGTTAATAGACACACACCAAAGAACACTGCCCAGAGAGCGTGTTTCAGAACAGAAAGAACAGCAAGAGTTCTAAAAATCGGCGAAACAGACATAAAACGCTTCAAAAACTGTGGATATTGTGGAAACAACTGGCATGGAGAAAAGGAGTACTGCCTTGCCAAAGGAAGGCAATGTACTAAATGTGGTAAACGGAACCACTTTGCTAAAGTTTGCAAGCCTGTTTTCGGAAAAGCAGTACACACAATGAGTGACAGCCAAATGCCAGATAGAGAGCCAAATGCAGAGGAACTGTTTATTGATTCTGTGTCACAGAAAAAACAGATTTCATGGACTGAGCAAGCCTATGCCGATATTGAGATAGGAAAACAGGGCAAAGAGCTTAAGTTTAAACTAGACACTGGATCTCAGGTTAACATAATTCCTCTGAGTGAGTATCACAGCTTGAAGGATGAGTGTGAGCTACAGCCCAACTCACGCAGACTGACCGGCTATGGAGGTGAGCAGCTCATTGTAAAAGGCTCATGCGTGATGAAATGCAAGTACAAAGAAAGCGGCATGATATTGAACTTTTACATTATTGACACTCAAGCACCTCCAGTGCTAGGTCTAAAGGCATGTTTAGACATGGACCTCATCAAGCTAATGCTATCATTGACAGCACCAGTTGAGTAGCAGACAGTCATGGCGCAGTTTGCTGATGTTTTCAAAGAAACCGGACTATTCCCAGGTGAATGCACTATTCACCTTAACCCAGCAGCAACCCCTGTGGTTTGCCCACTGAGAAGGATACGCCTTGCTCTACGTAGTCACCTGAAGGAGGAGCTGCAGAGCATGGAGAATACAGAAATCATCGTCCGGGAAACAGAACCGACAGAGTGGGTCAACGCGTTAGTAGTGGTTGAGAAACCACATACAGGCAAGCTCAGAGTCTGTCTCGACCCCAGAGATTTGAACAAGGCTATCAAACACCCTCACTACCCTTTACCAATGCTAGATGACATCACACCCAAGCTAGTGGGAGCACGTTACTTCAGTGTAATGGACGCACGATCAGGATACTGGACTATCAAGCTCACGGAAGAGTCATCTAAACTAACAACGTTCAACACACCATTTGGACGCTACCGATTTCTGCATTTACCAGTTGGTCTTATCTCAGCTCAGGATGAATTCCAGCAGAAGATCGACGAAACCTATGAAGGCCTCGACAAAGTAGTCACAATCGTAGACGACATCCTCATCTATGGCAGGAATAGAGAGGAACATGACAGGAACCTCCGTGCGATGCTACAAAGATAACTGGAGGAAGGTATCCTGCTCAACCCCGAGAAAAGCATAATCGGATCCACCGAGATCAGTTATTTCGGGCATCGCCTCTCAACTGATGGCGTTAAGCCGGATCCAGAGAAAATCTCATCCATCAAGAAGATGGAGCCACTGAAGAACCGCGCAGAGCTAGAGACAGTAATAGGCATGGTTAACTACTTAGCCAAGTTTGCCCCGAGCCTCTCCAAAATCAATGCACCTATGCGTCAGTTGCACAAACAATCCAATGAGTTCCTGTGGGACAAACAACATGACACAGCATTTCAGAAAATGAAAGACCTAATCACCAGAGAACCAGGACCAGTTCTTGCCTACTTCAACCCCAACAAAGAGCTCAGACTACAAATGGTTCCGTCAAAGTACGGACTAGGTGCAGCATTACTGCAAGAAGGAAAGCCCATCGGCTACGCTTCCAGATCTCTCACAGACAGTGAAATCAACTTTGCTCAAATCGAGAAAGAGCTATATGCAATTCCGTTTGGATGTAAGCATTTCCACCAGTACGTCTATGGCCGACAAGTCATTGTGGAATCCGACCACAAGCCCCTCAAGTCAATCATGAGGAAACCACTAACCGCAGCCCCAGCAAGGCTACAGAGAATGATCCTTCAGCTTCAGAAGTACGACTTCACAATCATTCAAATCAATCAAATCAAATCAAATCAACTTTTATTGTCATTGTTAGTGCACAAGTGCAGTACAACGAAATGTAGGCTTACGGCTCCCGAGAGTGTACATTTGGATTAAGACATTTAAACATTCAACATACATTTGGCTTGTAGTATATTAACATAAACACAACCATAACCATAATAAATAATAATAATTCACCGTCCAGGCAGACATTCCTGTCGCAGGCACACTCTCCAGAAAGTCTCTTAGCTACCACGACAGCAGCCTCAGTGAAGGCATGGATGTGCAGGTGCACATGGTGTACAACAGCTTACCTGTGAGTGACACAAAACTGAAGGAGATCTGAGCAGGAACAGAGAAAGATGCACAACTCACACTGCTGAGCAAAGTCATACATGAAGGATGGCCTGAGGAAAGGAGGAAATGCCCTCAGAGCATATCTGAATTCTGGAACCACAGAGACGAAATGTCACAAATCAACGGAATTGTCTTCAAAGGGGAGAAAATCATCATTCCTACTTGTCTCAGAGAAGAGATGTTGACAAAAATTCATGCTGGACATATGGGCATGGATAAATGCAAACAAAGAGCACGTGACATTGGCCCAGTAATTCGGGTCCCAACGCGTGAGTACGGACGGAGTACCCACGCGTGGACCTGATGGAAGTGCTGGTTTCTTGCATGCACTACGCATGCGCGGTAAACCGGCATTTCCGAACCTCTGAACCAAGGGGTTCAGAGGTCAAACGCGTGCGTGCAGGAGTCTGCGCGTGCGCGTTGAACTTTCGTCTTTTTTACAGGTTTGCCCGTGCGTGAAGGCCTCAACATTTTACGAATGAAAAAAGCAGACGTAAGGGCTTCATTTTAAAAGGTAAGTGGTCTATTAATTAAAATTAGAACATTTTTTCCACAGGTTTATTATTTTTAAAGACTTTACAGTAAGGTAAGTGTATTTTTAGCCCCGATTTTTTATAAAATTATTTTTTTCAAAATTTAAAATTATTGTTTATAATAGTTTTTTAAAGTTAATTATAGTTCATTTAAGTAGTGCTGTTGTGTCTGTGTGTTGATAGAGACACTGAAGACAGGAATTGGTTTGATAGGTGTTTACTAAACAAAGTCAGGAGGGGAACTAACGGATACAACACAATACTCAGGCTTATATAGCCGAGTGACCATTACAGTACACATGGGGCTCTTAAAGGCACATACACTATAATTCCTCCCCTTTTAGCTAACCAGTACATAATATTTTAAGTAATTATTAATTACATGTTACAAGAAAAATAATCTATACATTGCTGCAGTTAATTAATTATAAGTCAGTCTCTCTGGAGGCTTCCTGACTCGGTCCGGATAACGCCTCGGTGGTGTAGTAGTTTCTGGTGGTGTAGTAGGTTCTTTTGGCAAGGCTGATTCGGCTTGAATGCCAGTGTCGGGTTCATCGGGTTCCAGTATCACTGGATCGGAGGTAGATATGGGTATCTCTACTTCATTGTTAGGCGTATAGAGTTGTGGTGTAGGTTGTCCCTTTTCGGATGACTCTATGATTTGGTCAGCATGGCGCCTTATTATGCTTTCTCCGATGTCCACGGTATACATCAGCGGTCCTAGTCGTGTGCAGATAGTTCCAGGCTGTCATTTCTCGGTACAGTAGTCCCGGGCCAAAACTTGTTGACCTATCTGGAAGGTTCTAGTTGGCCTTTCATTCATGCCTTGAAATTACGGTTCTCCACGTCCCTTCTGATGTTGGGCTTGATCAAATCCAGCCGGCATCTTAGGCTTCTATTGAAGAACATCATGGCGGGAGTTTGGTTTGTAACCATATGTGTTGCATTCCTGTATGCGAACAAGAAGTTATCCACCTTGTGCTGAAGTTTTATGTCTTCATTACCCATGGCCTTTATGGCCTTCTTGAAGGTCTGGACAAACCTTTCAGCCAATCCATTGGTGGTGGGATGGTATGGGGCGGACGTGTAGTGCTTAACCCCATTGTTTGTTAAGATCTTCCTGAATTCTTCGGACACAAATTGCGGTCCATTATCAGAACAGATCTGTTCCGGCAGCCCATTCCTGGCAAATATGGTCCTTAATACTGTGATGGTTTTTTCCGTGGTGGTGGAGGACATCTTTATTACATCCGGCCACTTGGAGTGTGCATCAACTGCGATTAAGAACATTGAGTCCATAAATGGACCAGCAAAGTCGATGTGTACCCTTTGCCAGGGAGATGAGGGCCACTCCCATGGATATAGAGGAGCTTGGGGTGGAGCGTTTTGGATCTTCTGACATCCTAGGCAGCTCTTGGTCATTTCTTCGATGTCTCCATCGATACCTGGCCACCATACAAACACTCTGGCTAGGTTCTTCATTTTCACTCCACCCAGATGCCCCTCGTGAAGCTCCTTTAGCACTTTATCCTGGCGTTTGGGTGGAATCACCACTCTGGATCCACACATCAAGGTTCCTCGGCACACTGACAGCTGTTCTCTTCTTTGCGAGAATGCTGGCAACAGTGGTTCGCCATGTGCTGGCCATCCCTTCACCGTTAAGTCGTAGACTCGTGAGAGAGTCGGGTCATTTCTCGTTTCCTTTTCAATGGCAGAATTTGTTACTGGTAGACATTCCACTATGGTTGAGTGGAACATCTCCACTGGGTCTACTGTAGGTGCCTCTTCTACCGTTGGCAACGGTAGGCGCGATAAACCGTCAGCATTCCCATGCTGTTTTGATCCTTTGTATTCTATGTTGTATTGGTGTGCCCCTAGAAAAAGGGACCACCTCTGTAGCCTTTACGCTGTCATAATGGGAACACCTTTTTCAGGGTTGAATATGGAGATGAGGGGTTGATGGTCAGTCAACAAGGTAAGTTTTTGCCCGTGTAGGTAATGGTTGAATTTCTTCACTCCCCATACCAGGCTGAGTGCTTCCCTGTCGATTTGGGCATAGTTACGCTCAGCTGAGTTCAATGAGCGTGACGCAAAAGCTATCGGCCGTTCCGAGCCATCAGGGAATTTACGCGATAATACTACTCCTATGCCATAAGGGGATGCATCACACCCCAGTCTGATTGGCAGTGATGGGTTGTAATGAGCCAAAACTTCATTGGACGTGATTAAGTCTTTGCATTTATGGAAGGCACGTTTACAGTCTTCGCTCCATTTCCAAATTACTCCTGTTTGTAGCAGTTCATTAAGAGGGTGTAGAAGAGTTGATAAGTTCGGTAAAAATTGATGATAGTAATTTATTAATCCCAGGAACGACCTTAATTGTGAAACATTTTCAGGTGCTGGGGCTTTTATGACCGCTTCAATTTTTTCAGGTGACTTATGCAACCCTTCCTTATTAATTATGTGGCCACAATATGATATTTGATTTTGGAAAAATTCGCACTTGGGGCGATTTGCTCGTAGGCCCCGTTCTCTCAGCCTAGTGAGCACCTGCTCCAAATTGGCAAGGTGCTCGTTGTCGTTTTCTCCTGTTACAAGGATGTTGTCTAGGTAGCATTGAGTCCCCGGAATCCCTTGGAGGACTTGCTCCATAGCTCTTTGCCAGATAGCTGGAGCGGATGCTACTCCAAAAACCAGTCGATTGTGCTGGTACAGCCCTTTGTGTGTATTTATCGTGAGATATTTTTTAGAGGCCTCTTCAACCTCCATCTGTAGATATGCCTGTGCCAAGTCAATTTTGGTGAAACGTTTCCCTCCGGATAGTGAGGCGAAAATATCTTCTATCCTCGGAAGAGGATACTGTACCGTGTGAAGGACCGGGTTTACAGTCACCTTGAAGTCTCCACAGATGCGAATTTTTCTCTGTTCTTCAGATTTATCATTCTTCAATGCTTTCTTCATGACTGGGACGATGGGTGTTGCCCACTCGCTCCAATCTATTTTAGATAATACGCCTGCCTTTTCCAAATTCTCCAGCTCTGCCTCGACTGCTGGACGAATTGCATATGGCACCGGTCTTGCCTTAAAAAACTTGGGAATTGCTGCATCTTCCACTTTTATTGAGGATGTGATGCCTTTCAAGGTTCCTAGGGCTAGATTTTCAGTATAGACAGTTTTGGGGCGCTAACCTTAGCGCCCGCCCGAAGTTAGCGCCCGCCCCAAAGTAGCGCCCCGTTGCCGGAAATTCAGTGGCTTCGCCCTAAGAGGTTGGTGGAGCGCTAAAAGAGGCGTTCCACTACTATCTTTAGGCGCTAAGCCGGCGGTGCAGAGCGCAACACCCGAGCTCGGGCGCAGCGCACGGCAGACACTCTGGTGCCAGTGAGCTCTTAAAGGGGAAGGGTGCATGTGTTTTTTTCAAAGGCAGAGTCTGGGGGGGAAAACAGCAGGAGGAGGAGGAGGAGGAGGAGGAGGAGGAGGAGGAGGAGATGATGATGATGATGATGATGCACCGTTCACAACAACACACTGGATCCTTCCACACAACACATGCAGAATGCCTTTTATAGTGCAGGAGGAGTGCCCTTTAATTTGCGCTCCCCAGGGTGTGTTGCGTTCCATTTTACAAATGCTCTGGGCGCCAGCCGCACAATGGGGCGGTCCGACTGAAGTTTGGATTTGGGGCGGCCAAAGGGCGTTGCACGAGGATGTGACGTCATTTTCTGCGCGCGCATCCGGGCGGCCGCTAAACTTTGCGCCGGCGCTAACGGGCAACTTAATTTGAGGCGGGGCGCAAACTGCGCTGCGCCCGGGCGCTACACGCATAGCGCCCGAAAATCACTTCTCTTAAGGCGCTAACTGCTGGCGCAAGCAACTGAAAATCTAGCCCCTAGTTTCTCTTGAATCACTTCCTTGGCGTTGGCCAAGATGTCTTTTAATCGTTCAGGTATGACGTCATCATCATTTTTTTCCTTACTGGTCACCGTCAGTGCCTGAATGGAGTGCCAGTCTAATCGTATTTTCCTGATCCATTCACGGCCCAACAGCAGTGGACCACCATCTTGTAGAACGTATAAATACAACTTCTGTATTTCTTTGCCGTTGTATACAACAGGCACCCTTATTTTTCCTTTGGGGTATACTTTCTGCCCCATATATGTTTTCAAGATAATGGATGTGTCTTTTAAAGGTATATGCGGAAATAGCCGCTCGTAATCCCGTCGATTTATGACGGTCAGAGCTGATCCTGTATCTAGCTCCATTTTAACTGGGGACCCTGCTATTGTGAGGGTAACCCAAATGGTCTGGTAATCTTCTTTGGCAATTACATTATGTAATTTGAGAGAGCTTAGTCTCTTGTTCCCGGAGTCGCTATCGCTTTTCTGGTCTTCGGAGCTACTCTCCGTCATCATTTGTATCTTTCTGTGCTTTTCCTTATTGATTTTTTCCTTTTCGTGGATTTTTTGTTTCCAGATCGGCATACACGTGTAATGTGTCCCATCTTTCCGCATTGCCTGCATGCTTTTTCCTTGAACCAGCAGTCCCTCTGGTCATGGCTGGATCTGCCGCAGCGATAACATCTCTCGAAACCCCTTGTCATTTCATGGGTGCCGAAGTCTTGTGGCTTTTGCTGTATCTCTGCAGCTCCTCATGCACTGAAAGCCTTGTCCAGTGTTAAATCATTCTCAGAAAGTAGCTTTTTTTGTGTTCCTACACTTAGGAGACCGCAGACGAATTTGTCTCGTAGAGAATCTGCCAGTCCTGCCTCGAATTGGCAGTGTAGGGTATCAACAATCTCCTTAAAATTCTTGTCCATCGGTTCGGCTGGAGTGATTAAGTTTCGTAACAGCTTGTATGTCTTTGCGCCCATTAGATTTAGAAGTACTGAAGCTTTTTTTTCATCTTCTATTCCATTTGCGGTGCAATATACCTCCACTCTTTCCACATATGTGGTCCAATCCTCTATCTCGTTATCAAAAGCATCAATATTGTCAGAATTAGGCATCTTAGAAAAGATATGGCGCTTCCCGCACTTTTCTTTCTTTTCTGCAGAAAAGATATGGTGCTTCCCGTGCTTTCCCGCCGCTGCTGCCGATGACAATGCTATTTCCCGCGGTTTCCGTTCTTTTTAATTTATTTATTTATTTACAGTTGGAGACTCGTTCCCGCCGGACTCTCTCTCTAGGTCTGAACGCCGACCTGCTTGCAGTGCCGGCCATCTCCCGAGTGCTCCCTCCCCATCTGTTACTGCTTGCCTCCGCTTTTGCTGCTTGGCCCAGCTGTAGAGCCAGCCGCTGGAGCCCCAGCCTGATGCCCAGGAAGGATTACCACAGTACCTGCCACCAGCTTGGCCAGCTGGTGAAACAACAGCTTCTTTCACTTCTTGATTCTTCTGGACGCCAGAGGAATCGATGTCCTTGAGGTGCTGCCGAATTGTAGGTAAGGCCGTTTCCACTTCGTCGCCACTGTTGTGTCTGTGTGTTGATAGAGACACTGAAAACAGGAGTTGGTTCGATAGGTGTTTACTAAACAAAGTCTGGAGGGGAACTAACGGATACAACACAATACTCAGGCTTATATAGCCGAGTGGCCATTACCGGCATTACAGTACACATGGGGCTCTTAAAGGCACATACACTACAATTGCGATGTTTTTTAAAATTTTATTTCAAGTTTAAGTACTGTTTTGGGCGCCCGGAGTTTTCACGAGTTTGACAGTTCTTACTATCAAACTCATGAATGAACTTTTGCAACCTCCAATTGGTTGCCCAGTGCTTACGTGATCCCAGCCAACTCATCAAATTAACTACGCCGCTGGATCACGCAAGCACAGTGCGCCGGGAGCTGAACCGGGCCACAGAGAGGAAATGCAAGCAGGCCCAGGCTTCAACTGTCGGCGCGCTATGTAAGTGTAGGTCAGGGGCTTGCACCCGCGGGAAGCCCCCGACACCAATTTCTGGGCCATTATGTTTTGGCCCGGAATGTGCAAACACATTGAGGATATTGTCGGAAAATGTTCCACTTGTCTAGAACGCCGCCCATCAAATGTCAAAAAGCCCATTATACCTCACCGTATCCCAGACAGGCCCTGGCAGGTCGCGGTAACGGATTTGTTCACATGGAACAACGAGGACTACATAGTGACTGTTGATTACTACAGCAGATTTTTTGAATTGGACAAGCTTCACAGCACCACATCTGCAGCTGTGATCCACAAGCTAAAGGCAGCCTTTGCCAGGCATGGCATGGTAGAGACTTTAGTCTCAGACAATGGCCCCCAATACAAATCAAAAGATGTCGAGTTGTTTGCCAAGGCATGGGATTTCACACATGTCACATCAAGCCCACATTACCCTCAAAGTAATGGCCTTGCTGAAAAAACTCTCCAGATTGCAAAAACACTCATGGACAAAGCCAAAGCTGACAAAAGAGACCCCTACATCAGTCTCCTTGAGTACCGCAACACTCCGGTTGACAACTTCACGTCACCAGCACAGCTGTTGATGAGCCGTAGACTTCACTCAATCCTTCCAAGCACCAACCAGCAGCTGCAGCCAGAGGTCGTCAGCTGCAAGGAAATGCATGCAAAACGTGTACAGAGACAGCAACACTAAAAGAGATACTATGACAGGTCAACTAGACTACTGCCGCCGCTGCACAATGGAGAATCCGTCAGAACCCAGGAGCATGACTACTGGAAGCCAGCAGTCATCATCCAGCCAGCTGACACTGAGCGATCATATCACATCCACACCCCAGAAGGACAGGTGTACCGCCGCAATTGCAGGCACCTCCTGAACACCAAGGAACAACACCGTCATTCCAACGAGAGGATCAGTGCAACAGAGTGTGATGAACAGAGCAATACACAAAACACATCATACTTACCTGAACCCAAACCTGAACCTGAACTGTTGACCATTTCAGGAGCATGCTCAGTTCCATACCACACAAGGTCGGGACGAGAGGTCAAGCCTAGAGTTATCCTTGACTTGTGAACTGTCAAAGGGTGTAGGCGGATCGCTGCCATACAAAAAAACTGTACATCGTTATTGAAACGTTGAGATGTTTTCAGTGCTAGTTAAATGCTGACTTTACTTATATGTTGATGCTACTGAGAACATTCTGTAGAAGAAAGGTTCAAAAGTAATGCATAACATTTTTCTTTTAAAATAAAGGGGATGTAACATTTGCATACTGAATTATCATTGGCCCGCAGGCATCTGCAAGGAATACCTATTATATTCACATGTGATCACATGCTGAGTTGTCATTGGCCTGCAGGCATCTGTAAGGACTGCTATTGTTTAGAAGACCCAGGGGGTCCTGACTCCATCTTGCACACACGGTGCTGTACTGCTGTGAGTCAGATCAGACCTGATGCTTCATTAAAATAGTTTAAACTGTAATACTCCGTTGTCCTGCAATTTATTATTTTTGTACAAAGTGTGCAAAACAAGACACTTACCTCCTGGATCCAGGGTGCCTAACATACCCCCCAACGGCCGGAGAACCCCTCCAACGAGGCCTCCGATCACCTTTCCAGGCCTTCTCCCCCCACCCCCAGGCCTCCACCCACAATGATGATGATGATGAGGCTGGCCACCATCCTCCAGTGGCTGGCCCTGATCATCCGGCCACCTTGTTGATCTTCCACCAACCCCCCCCCACCCCCCCGGCCGATCCCTGGCTGACCTCCCCTGCCCACTGCGATTCACTGATCACGCCCCAACCACGATCTCCGACCACCTCCCATCACCTGCCGATCCTGCATCATGACCGATCCTCTCTCCCACCTCCCGAGTGCTCTCCCCCTCCCGATTGCTGATCCCCCCCCTGATCCTGACCCCCCTCCCACCGATTCCGAGCCCCCCCGCCAATCACGATCCACCTCCCGCCAATCCTGAACCCCCTCCCGCGATCCCTCCCCTGCACCGACCCCTCGCATCTGAGGCTTACCTGTCCGCCATCAGCCAGCCAGCCTCTCAGCGTGTCAGCCAGTGGCTCAGTTGGTAGCACTCTCACCTCTGAATCAGAAGATTGTGGATTCTAGTCTCACTCTAGAGACTTGAGCACAAAAATCTAGGCTGAAACTCCAGTGCACTACTGAGGGAGCGCTGCACTGTCTGAGGTGTCGTCTTTTGGATGCTAGGTGGACATAAAAGATCCCATAGCTCTATTTTGAAGATGAGCAGGGGAGTTATCCCCACTGTCCTGCCCAATGTTTATCTCTTAATCAACATGACAAAGACAGATTATCTGATCATTATCACATTGCTGTTTTTGGGAGCTTGCTGAGCACAAATTGGCTGCCACGTTTCCTACATTACAACAGTAACTACACTTCAAAATTACTTCATTGCCTGTAAAGCACCTTGGGACATCTGGTGATCGCGAAAGGCGCCGAATAAATGCAAGTCTTTCTTTTCTTTTTAACCAGATGACATATATTTAAGGTGATTGGCAAAAGAACCAGAGGTGATATGAGGGGAAAAAAAAGTTTTCGCAGCGAGTTTTCATGATGTGCAATACATTGCCTGAAAGGGCAGTAGAAGAAGATTCCATGATACCTTTCAAAATGAATTGGATAAATACTTGAAAATGAATAATTTGCAGGGCTATCGCGAAAGAGCATGGTAATGCGACTAATTGGATAGTCCTTTCAAAGAGCCGGCAGAGGCACAATGGACTGAATGGCCTCCTTTGGTGTTGTATCATTCTATGATTCTATGATTGATTTCCCTACAACTGGATTCTCTTTGAAGTCTTCATGTGGCTTTATAATATAGGGGATTACTGTAATTTCGCTATAACAAAGCGCAGAGTTAGAACGACTTCAAAAAGTATTTTTTTTAAATAGTTAATAATTAATATTAAAGGATCAATAAACTTGATAATAAATGTTAGATTGAAAGCTTCTCATCTATTTCTGGTTATTTTGAAATAGTTTTGATCTCAATGCGAAAGAATTCTGAGCAACGATATGACTCATTTATCAAGGTTTTTGTTTTAGTCATTATAACGTATGCAAGGTTTTGGGTGGAGAAGGGAGAAATGGAATAATAGTTTCAACTAATTAGATACATATGCCAAATTACATAGTTGGCAAAAGCTAACCGAAAGTGTCAAAAAGCTGATACAGGCCCAAAAAACTGACAGACCAAAGACATGGGAACACAAGGAGCTAATCTTAAAGTTGTAGGGGTCGCAAAATCCCCTCAGCCCCTGAAGTATGGGAAATATTAATCCACATCCTGGATGAAGACTTGTGTGATGTAAATTGTCTCTGGGTTAGACAATGTTTTAAAACATACCCAGAACCGCAAAAGGCTGCGTTAAAAAGCTCATAAGCTAGGCAGTACTTGGACACTGGAATCAAAGAACTTTGTGAAAATCGCACACTTTAAGATTGTACATTTTATTAAAAGATGTACTCTTGAGTTCTGGACTGTTTAAATTGCCCAGGGCATAAAAATGGCTGAACAGACCTCATGGAAACAGAATTTTAAAAGGCAGCAGAAAAGGACAGACAGGCTTTTAGCATATGAAAAGCTCAGCGCTGCCCTGTAGTAAGTTTGAATGGAGCCCGAGCTGTCAGTCACTCTGTGGTATTGGGCGGGTCCGGTAACCTACAAACTGCTTGATTACACTGGGGAGTAGCCCGTTTGAATCAGCCAATCATTGGACAGCAAGCACAATGGGTTGCTTACACACATCCATTCACTGAAATTGACTCTACTACGTGATGTCTCCATGTATGAATGGAAGAAGTTAAAAGCCCTTCTCTTGTGTATTCGGACTTTTCAGCGTGAAATTGCGCACGGACCTTTTCGGTGCGAAAACAGCAGGGACTCCCAGGGTATAAAGATTAAGCCCAGGAAGTCCTCTGCCCATTTATTGTCTCTTTTACTCTTTGGGCTGCAGGTGAGCAAGGCTTCTGACCCACTAGCAAGACAATCTAGTGAGAAGTAAAGGGGTGGTAATTTAAGGGAAATGTTGCTAAGATTGTAAGATTTGTTAAGCAATTTTACCGTGATTACTTTGATCGTGTGGTGTAGTTTCTTTAGTTTTAATAAAATTTGACTTTCTTGCATCCAGACCATTTGTCCGTTTTTAATATATCATTAATTATAAGTTCCTCCAGTTGGAACTGGGAGGGGGCATTTAGCAATTCGAAACCGCTGATTGGAATTGGTCACAGTGCAGTGGCAAAGGCTGCCTGACCAGGTAAATTACCATAAACCAGTTAAAGGAGGCCCCCTACAAATTGGCGACCGTGGCAGGACTGGAGGCAGTTTTTGATATGATAAGTGTTCTGGATCTGGAGAAAGCATCAGCTCTTGCTTTTCTTGCTTTCAGTCTGTGGGTAGCCCTGCAGAAGTTAGCAGCAGTGTGTAAGCTGACCTATTATAGTATAGGTGGCTGGGTTAAGAAGGGGGAGATGAGGGTGCGGGAGGAGGTTACAGAGGCCAAGAATTGGGAGTCAGAGTTTGAAAAATACCAGGCGGAGGTAGAACGCCTCATAAGAGAGGTGAATGAGGCCAGAGATAGTGGGATGAGGGTGTGGGAAGAAAATGCACGCCTCACACAAGAGGTCACGAAATGCCAGGCAGTGATAGAATGCCTTGTGCAGGAAGTCACAGAGGCTAGGGACAGTGAGATGAGGCTACCGGAGGAAAACACACACCTCACCCAAGAAGCTAGCGAGGGCAAAAGCCATGCGAGGCACAAGATAGAGTTCCGAAAGTGCCAAATTACAGAAGCAAAGAGTAACGAGATGAGACTGTGGGAAGAGAATGCCCAGCTCACCTCAGAAGTAACAGAGCAGGAGGAAAATGTTAGGGAGGTAAAGGCAGCTTATAAGCTGGCCTGCAACCAAAGATTTAGTGGAGCAGATCATACCCCATGTAACAGAAAGATAGAGAGTTTGGGTATGGAGTTACTAAGGACTAAAGGGATGGTATGTCTCATAAGTCCGAAGGGAAGTCCGTCGGACAGTACCAGCAGCCCAAATCAAACCACCCCACAGGCAGCACCCAGAACAGAGCTGGCTAGGGAATTAGAGACCCCAAGACCGCAGCCCACAGCTCCGAGTTTTGAGGAGCTCTGGCAGTAAG
Source organism: Somniosus microcephalus (assembly GCF_052327205.1). Lineage (NCBI taxonomy): Eukaryota > Metazoa > Chordata > Chondrichthyes > Squaliformes > Somniosidae > Somniosus > Somniosus microcephalus. Next base: position 48,123,042 of record NC_140996.1, on the reverse strand, counting down.
AAGGGGTGGACAATGGGGTGGTAGGAGAACACCAGCAGGTCCCGCTAGGCAGGCAGGGACCAGGACCAGTGTACCCCCTCCGACAATGAAGGTACGGGGCGCCCGTGAATGATAATGACCCAGGGGCTGTTCAGCATACCTATCTGCTACCCTATGATACCCAACAGCTCAGAGGCCTGGTGAAACATATTCCCCTGCTCTCCAAAAAGGGAGACCCCACAATGCACTTCCAAGAGATAGAACAGGCAGCCTGTGTTAACGGCTGTGATGTCGAAGAGAAAGCCAAAATGTTGCTTTTCTCTGTAGATAGTAAGCTCTATCAGACCCTTTCGGATGAGGCTAAGAGAGGGCAGAAGGGTTTTGAGGACCTAAAGGAGGAAATAATGGAAGCCATGGGTGTGAACGACGGCAGTCCGTTCGATCGCATAGGGAAAACACTGCAGAAGGAAGGGGAGACCCCACATGCATTTGCAGACAGGCTGTGGCCAGTCTACAACAGCGCGTGTACTGGGGGACAAGAAAGGGCACACCTGAACCAACGGCAGCAGACCCAATGGCTTAGTTGCCTAGTGTCCATTTGCCTGCCCCAGATAAAAGCAAAGGCAGATGCTTGGTTTGACCACCGAGACCCCCTAGCAACCGAAGAGACTGTAATCCGGCAGCTCACGGTAGCATATAGGAATGGTAGGAATAGTGGGACCCCCCAGCAAAAGGGCAAGGTCCACGAGGTTAAACCTGGGGCTCAATACAAGAAAGGGTGGCGCCAGGAGGGGAGCCGTCCCTCCCAGAACAAGGTCACTTGTTACAGGTGCGGGGAGGATGGCCATTGGCGCAGGGATTGTGAAAAGCCTGGGAGAGACGATAAAGCCAGGACCCCCGCAGCCCCAACTCAGGAGGCAGAGACAGAAACTCCTCCCGATACAGTCGAGTCCGTCATGGAGTCGATAATATCTTTCCTCAGGGCCAATCAGGGAAAGGTAGCAGCCATAAGTGGTGCTGCAGCCCCCTCGCCCACCTCTGCCTCCCCACAATGACTGGAGCCTGCGCAGCCTGTCCGTCTGTGTAATCTCCGGTACGATGAATGGAAGAGACCACTCGCACAGATGGAGGTAGAGAAGGTTACAGGGACTTATTTATTGGATACGGGGGCATCATGCACCGTGATCCATATGGATAATCCCACCACCTCACCTCTGTCTAGCGGGGTTCCATACATACTATCGGGATTCACCATTCAGGAGCAGGCGGGGGTATACTCCAGACCCCTCTCAGTCCATCTGGGCATGCTCCAAACTAAGTGGACGTGCATCCTGGCAAAGTGGAATAAGGAGGAAGGAAAGGGGATCATAGGGGCTGACTTCATGGTGAGCCATGGGATCCTTGTGGATCTCCGCAACCACTGCCTTTGGGGGGCTAGCACAGACAGGGAAGAAGGTGTAGTGGTCATCCCGGGCAAGGAGGCTAAGGGGACCCTGTGTACTGTGAAGCCCAAAGAAGGTTACGACCTCAGGCTCATGGTAAATGGTGTCCCGGAGACACTGCAGGCAGTCATGCAGGCAAACCTCACAGCGTTTGCCACCCATAAACACGACTGCGGGAGGATCACAGGGTTTGAGGTTAAAATAGACGGGGACCCCATGGCCTGACCACAAAAGCAGTACAATTTCCCCAAGGAGGCAGAACCCGACATGGAGGCAGCCATCACCTCCTTAGTTAAACAGGGAGTGTTGAAGCCCATAGCCATTCATGTTAACTCTCCACTTTGGCCGGTTAGGAAACCGGACAATTCATGGAGAGCCACGGTGGACTATTGGGTGCTTAACAGCAATATCCCCGCGTGTGTCCCCACAGTAGAAGCAGTGGCTAATCTTATTAGCAGTATTCTAGCATCGGCAAACATATTCACGGTGCTGGACATTTCGAATTGGTTCTGGTCCATCCCTTTAAAACGGGAGGACCAATATAAGTTTGCCTTCACCTTAAGGGACAGCAGTATACTTGGAACTGTCTGCCACAGGGTTTCCACAACAGCCCCAGCATCTTCCACCAATGCATGAAGGATAGTTTAAAAGAGTTCAGTCAGCCCACTCAGTTACTGCAGTATGTGGATGACCTGCTCTTATTTACCAACTCGGTCAGGGAGCATGGCCCACTACTGGCTGAGCTGCTGGAGCTGCTGCAGAGAAAGGGGTTTAAAGTCAACCGCAAGAAGGCGCAGATCGGTCAGCAAGAAGTTAAATTCCTGGGTCTGACTGTCCGCACAGGAGAAAGGGCCATAGATAAGGCAAGGAGGGAAGCGGTCCAGGAGTTACCGATTCCCAATTCAGTAAGAGGGGTGAGGTCATTCCAGGGATTGACGGGGTACTGCAGGGATTTTATAGAGGACTATGCAGCCACAGTGGCCCCTCTGCTCCGTCCCCTACTCAAGGGAGTGAAGTGGTCCTGGGATGAGGGATGCCAGGCGGCATTTGTTAAGTTAAAAGGAGACCTGCAGACCGCACCAGCCCTAGGAGCGATAGATGGGAAAAGGGAGTTTTTTCTGGAGGTAGCAGCCAGTGGGGATAGCCTGAGTGCTGTGCTGCTCCAAGAGTGGCACGGTAGGCTGAGACCCGTGGTCTATTCCTGCAGAATACTCACCGATGTAGAGAGGAGCTACTCAATTTGTGAAAGGCACCTTTTAGCCACATATTCGGCTGTGAAGAAATCCCGGATCTTCGCAGGCACCTCTCCCATCACCCTCCTCATACACCGCACACCCACTCAGATGCTTTTGGATGGGAGGATTAAAGATGGGACAGTCAGCAGCATCCGCATTGCACACTGAACCCTTCTCCTCTCACAGATGGATCTGAAGGTAAAGGGCCTTTGCGAGCTAAAGCTTGCAGCCAATACCCTGGAACAGCCCATCGATGTTCCATAGATGGGGTATGGGAAGTGAACATAGGTTTACGGGCCGGGATACATCCCATGGGCCGCGAGATCTATGTAGACGGTTCCAGCCTGGTATCCGCTGGGGTACGACTCATTGGTTGCGGGATCTTTGACCCAACGGCAGGCATTGCCTTGGCAATCAAGCTCCCTAACACTATGAGTGCCCAGCAGGCTGAACTGTCCGTGGTGATGTACGTTGTTACACACCCTGACATCTTCCCTACCCCGTATACGATTTGCTCTGACAGTATGTTCACTTGCAACTCATGTACGGAGTACCTGGCCATCTGGTCCCGTCATGGGTATACCTCCGCCAACGGGAAGCCCTTGACAGTAAAGCCCCTGCTGGAGAAAATCCTGGCAGCTGTGGGGGAGGAAGGTGCAGTTTTCATCCATAAGGTGAAAACCCATTCCTCCACAGAACCCCGCAGCCAGGGCAACCAGCAAGCCGATATGCTGGCCAAGGAGAGTGCACGTGCAGGCACTTTCTGGGACCCATATGAGTCCGGGCCAGTGGCAACGATTACAGGCAGGGATGGGACACAGGGAAAATCAGGAATAGTGTTGGACCTGGACCTTAAAATGTTCCAGGCACAGGACCCCGCCCTAAAGGCAATAATTAGCGCAGTGATGGAGGGCAAATGGATAGAGGGCCCCTACAGCACAGCCCCTCTCACTGTAAGGGAGAGCATTCTGTTCAAGGCAGAACAGTGGGTAGTACCCCAGCAACACTGGAGGGAGTTCCTTCAGCTGGCGCATGAGGGGCCGGGAGCGGGACACCCCGGGCCTGAGACCACCTGGCAACGGGTGGAACAGGCGGGATGGTGGCCAGGACTCCGGGATGATGTCCGCGAGTTCTGTGCTAGCTGTCTTCTGTGTGCAGCAAATAATCCCGATCCCCACAAAAGGAACGTGCCCATGGGACACATTAGGAGGGTGGAGGGACCATGGCAGTCGATCCAGATTGACTATATACGGCCCTTGCCCACCACCCAGGGAGGCTACAAATACTGCCTCGTCCTGGTGGATGTGTTTTCCAAGTGGGTGGAAGCCTTCCCTTGAAGGATGGCCACAGCAATGGGGACTGCAAAGATCTTGGTGAAGGAGGTGTTCTCGCGGTGGGGACTGCCCCAGTTCGTGGAGTCTGACCAGGGAAGCCACTTCACCGGCCAAGTCATCCAGAAAACCCTCATGCTGCTCGGTATCAAAGGGAAGTGGCACGTAGCCTACAACATGCGGTCCTCAGGGATTGTGGAGCATATGTACCGTACCCTTGAAGAAAGATTGAGGAAAGGGGCTGTGGGGTCACCCCAAAAATGGGCAGAGACCCTACCTCTGAGTCTCATGGGGATCCGGGCCAGCCAGTCCAAGAGTACAGGGCATTCACCACATGAGCTCATGACCAGCATAGTTATGAAGACCCCCAATCATGTCCTTGCCCCAGTCCTCACTGAAGGCCAACTGCAGGAAATAAACCGGGATAAATTCACCCGAACACTCCTAGAACACCTCAAATGAATTTATGGGCAGGCAGCATCCAGCATGGGGAAGCAGCATCGGAATAACGGGCTGCAGCTCGAGCCTAGCAAGAGCCACCAGTGGGAGATAGGAGACCTAGTGATGGTAAGAAACTATGCCCGGGTGTGTAAGGGGTTTTAGATCGCCGAGGTTTCTCTCTAGTGGCCTCTCTCTCTTCCACATGGTGCGGAGTGGTCCTAAACGAATGGAGAGGGGAATGGAAAATGCGCCAGCCTGTTCTTCGCCTGTGAAGCCCGATAGCATATATGGAACCCCGGTGGACAGAGGTGAGGTGGTAGGGTTATTTGAGTGGATCACGGGGCACGATGCCCCCGTATCCAATAGATAGGTCCCCTGTACCTCCTCCACCTCCATCTCCATGATGTGGCTTTTCCATACATCATATCGCAGCGCGCACAGGTAGACGGGCTGCGCCAGCTCTAGTCATTTGGGTGCAGCAGTCGGAGCTGCAGGAACGACAGGACCGGTGGCGATGGCTATCCTCTCCTGCTCTATCATAAGAAACCGCATTGTCTCTATAATTGACTCTATCACAGCGGGATCCATAGCTGCACTGGCTCCCTTTTCTGGGACAGGGCTGCGGTTTGGACCTGGACTCGTGCTGGGGCGACGGTCTGGGCTTGGGCTTGGGCTGCGGGAGCTTTTCCCTTATTATCCTTCCACGGATTTTTACAGTCCCTGCGCCAATATCCATCCTTCCCACACCCGTAACAATTGAGCTTGGCTTGGGCAGGGCGATCCCCCTCCTGACGCCACTCCTTCTTGCTTCGGGCTGCGGGTTTTGCCTCATGCACTTTTCCCTTAGAGGGAGGAGTCTCCTGACTTCTACAATTCTTGTAAGCAATGTTAAGCTGTCGGAGCACTGTCTCCTCCATGATACCGGGACCTTGGAGGACAAACCACGATTTGGCCAGGGCCTGTATTTGGGGCAATCTGTTCGCAACCAGACAATGGAGCCAATGAACCCACTGTTCGGCGTTCATTGCGGCCCATTCAGGCATGCCCGGACAGCTGCGCCGATACACTGGCCACAGCCTTTCTGCGAAAACCTGCGGCGGTTCTCCAGTTAGCTGCACAGTCCCTTCCACACGGAGGAACGAATTACATTCGTCCACTCCCAGAGCCTCCAAGACCTCTTCTCTGAGTTCCACATACCCTGTCCATCCCCTCTTACTCCCGTCTGAGAGGCACTGAAGGATTGTGCTATCCAGGGAGAAGAGCAGCATCTTTGCCTGTTCAAGATCATCACAATCATTGATGGCAGCTGTTTCCTCTACCTCCCTGAAATGGACTCAGGGATCTCCCTTCTAGGAGAGTTTTGGGAGGTGGCTTATCATCGCTCTGAGTTGTTGGGCACCATGGGGCACCACGAGCTGGCTCATGTGGGGTCCGTCCGCGCCATATGTGGCGGTGGGACCGAACCTCTGGTGCTGAGTAGGACACATTGGTACCGGCTCCGGCTTTACTACCAGGGTTTGTTCCTCCTCCTGCTCCACCTCGGCTACCCCTTCTTTCACCACCCCCCTTCGGGCCAAGCCTCACTATAGCTCGCTGGTGCTGAGGGTTCAGTGGCTGGCGCCACAACTACTTCACAAGGAATCGGATTTTTGGATTCCTGCAAAAAGTCTATGTGACTTGCTTTTGGGCTTATGTGGCATACCATGCCTTTTGCCTTAACCAAGGCCGTTCTTAGGTCTTCTATGGTCTTTTGGCAGGGGCCATGGACTGTGCTCTCAAACCCATGCTCAAAGGACAGCTTGTAAGCTGCCTTAACCTCCACTACTCTCTCCTCCTGCACTCTTAGCTGTTGTGCGAGGCGGGCGTTTTTCTCCCGATTTCTCGCTTCATGAATCTTTGCCTCAGTAACCTGCCATTCCAGGTACTCTATTCTAGCCTGGTGTTGGCTGGCTACAACTTGCCGTTCCTGATTCAGCATGTGAAGCGCTGTGATGAGTTTTTCCCCACCCATGGCCTTTTCCTCTATTTCTGCTGCCTGGGTAGTGATCTTGGCTGCCTGTGCTGCAACGACTCTGTCCAAAATCTGGACTTGTTTCTTGTAGCACGTCAGCCACATTGCCTTTTCCACTGACTTTTTATGTTCTTTGCTCTCTGTCCACCTGATGGCTGCGTCTACCGGACGCCCATCCAGTAAGAGATCGGAAATCCACTGCTTAGTGAGATTTACCTTGCCAAAAACATAATCCGCTATCCTCTCATCCATAACACTTTGTCCATTCAAACCTGGGTCTAATACATTGCAATCCTGCTGCCAGTGCCCTGCCGTGGTCACCATTTTCTGTAAGGGGTTTTAGATCACCGAGGTTTCTCTCTCTAGAGGCCTCTCTCTCTTGCACAGTAAAACCTTGAGTGGTTCGACCCACTCGCCCCTTAGGTTCTAGACACTGGATTTGAGGCAGGAACTACAATGTAGAGAATACTCTATTGGCCAGGTTTAATGGAAACGAAATGAAACTTTATTGCATAAAAGAACAAATCAAACTGCAAACCAATAAGGTACATGGGAGGGAAAAACAAATCATACTACAGTACTGGCTAAGATATATACAGGCATATTATACTTTACAAAATTCATCACGAAATTGGGAAACACACGGAACATCGAGGGACAACAACTCATTGTTAAAATTACCCTCTAAATGCCCACGCCCGAAGCCTATCTAGAACAAATTGTGAGGGGCCAGAAACATGCTCACCAATCCAGTTGGAAAGTATAGAGTTTTGAAACAGGTCTGTGTTTTGATCCTTTCAGGCGTCCTGTCTCCACGTGGTCAGCGCTGTGGGCTGCGACACTCTCTCTTCTTCCTCGAGGTGAAGGTCACGGACAGGCTGGATGTCAGCAGGCCTGGAAGTTGGTGTGGGGAGAGACCAAATGTTTTACCATTCTCATATGGATTTCGTCACACAGCCCAGTTGGTTCACCGTTTTCATATACGTTTCTGTTGTGTCCGTGTATAATAAGACACAGACTGCAGGAGAACGGTACAACAGGTGTTTACTCAACGTGGCTCACGTTGGAACTGATCTGTACAGATTACTACTCAGTGCTATATACAGGTGTGGTCACTGCCGGTACTGCAGTATACATGAGCTGTAAAAGATAGTTCCCCCCTTAAAGGTATATACATTACAATTCCTCCCCTTTTAGATTAACAGTACCATAACACTCATTTAACAATTAAATATCAAACTAATTACAATTAACACTTTTAACATGCAACATTAGCTGAAAATAGTCTATTTATATATTCAGTCTTTGGGGAGGCTTCCTGATCCTTTCTGGATAGCGCCTTTCCCGAGTGTCTTGCTCTTGGTGCGGAGGCGATTCTGGCCCCTGTCGTCGGTTGGTTCATCAGTTTCCGATGCTACTGTTTCTGGGGTAGATGCGACCTGTACGTCGGGTTCATCACCAGGTACGTATGGGCGAGACATGGGGTTGACTTGTTCCTGTGACTCTAGGATCTGGTCAGCATGGCGTCTCACGATGCTCTCCCCAACGTCCACTGTGTACATTAGTGGGCCCTGCCGTGTGCATATCGTTTTTGGCTGCCATTTTTCTGTTCGGTAGTCGCGGGCCAAGACTGGTTGCCCTACATTGAAGCTCCTTGTTGGCTTCTCATGGATGTGCTGGAATTGCTTACTCTCAACATCTCTTCGTACGTTTGGTCAGAGCAAATCCAGGCGAGATCTTAACCTTCGGTTAAAGAACATCATGGCCGGGGCCTGGTTGGTGACTGCATGTGTTGCATTCCGGTAGGCGAACAGGAAATTGTCCACCTTGTGCTGCAGCGGAATGTTGTCATTGTACATAGCCTTTATTGCCTTCTTAAAGGTTTGTACGAACCTCTCAGCCAATCCATTGGTGGCTGGATGATACAGGGCGGATGTGTAATGCCTTACCCCATTCTTTTTCAAGAACCTCCGGAACTCTTCGGACATAAACTGTGGTCCGTTGTCGGAGCAAATCTGTTCTGGCAAGCCATTCCTGGCAAAAATGGTCCGTAGGACTGCAATAGTTTTCTCCGTGGTGGTGGAGGACATTTTGATGACCTCAGGCCATTTCGAGTGCGCATCCACGGCTATTAAAAACATTGAGTCCATGAATGGACCAGCAAAATCAATATGCACCCGTTGCCATGGAGATGAGGTCCACTCCCATGGGTGTAGAGGGGTCTGTGGTGGTGCATTTTGGACTTTCTGGCATCCTGAGCAGCTCTTGGTCAGGTCCTCAATTTGTTTATCGATTCCTGGCCACCACACATAAGCCCTGGCTAGGCTTTTCATTTTTACCCCTCCCAGATGACCCTCATGAAGCTCATTGAGCACTATCGCTTAACTTGGGTGGAATTACCACACGGGATCCACACATCAAGTTCCGCCGGCACACTGACAGCTGTTGTCTCCTTGTCGAGAATGCGGGCAACAGTGGGTCGCCATGTGCTGGCCATCCCTTCACCGTCAAATCATATACCCGAGACAGTGTCGGGTCATTTCGGGTTTCCTTTTCGATACAAGCGTTAGTTACCGGTAGGTATTCAACTATAGTCGAATGGAATATTTCGACAGGATCCACTGCTGGTGCTTCCTCTGCAGTAGGCAGTGGCAGGCGTGATAGCCCATCAGCATTTCCATGCTGTTTCTTGCCCTTATATTCAATCTCATAGTGGTGTGCCCCTAGAAAAAGTGACCATCTTTGTAGTTGTTGCGCAGTCATCACCGGAACGCCCTTCTTTGGATTAAAAATGGAGACAAGAGGCTGGTGATCAGTCAGCAAGGTGAATTTCTGCCCGTGCAGATAGTGATTGAACTTTTTCACTCCCCACACTAGGCTGAGGGCCTCCATGTCAATCTGGGCGTAGTTATGCTCGGCTGAGGTTAGTGATCATGACGCAAAGGCTATTGGCCTCTCTGAGCCGTCCGAGAATTTGTGCGACAACACCGCTCCAATGCCGTTGGGTGACGCATCACATGCAAACCGAATTGGTAATGCTGGGTTGTAATGGGCCAATACCTCTTTCGATGTGATTAGTGTTTTGCTCTTCTGGAAAGCTCATCTACATTTGTCACTCCACTTCCATGGCACCCCAGTTTGCAGTAGGGTGTTCAGTGGGTGTAGTATTGTAGACAAATTTGGCAAGAACTTATGGTAGTAGTTTACCAGTCTGAGGAACGACCTCAGTTGTGACACATTTTCCGGTGCTGGAGCCTTGACTACGGCCTCAATCTTCTCTGGGGACTTATGTAACCCCTCTTTATCGATAACGTGGCCACAATACGAGATTTGTGTTCTAAAAAATTCGCATTTGGGGTGGTTAGCTCGGAGCCCATATTCCAGCAATCTAGTGCGCACCTGCTCCAGCTTGGCAAGGTGATCACTGTCATTTTTGCCCATCACCAGGATGTCGTCCAAATAACACTGGGTCCCTGGGATCCCTTGCAGGACTTGTTCCATTGCCCTCTGCCAAATAGCCGGGGCTGATGCTACCCCGAATACCAGCCGGTTGTATTGGTAGAGACCTTTATGGGTGTTGATTGTGAGGTTTTTTTTTATGCTTCTTCTACCTCCATTTGCAGATACGCCTGGGCCAGATCAATCTTAGTGAAGCATTTCCCTCCAGATAGCGAGGTGAAAATATCTTCAATCCGCGGAAGTGGATATTGTACGGTGTCAAGGATCGGGTTCACTGTTACCTTAAAGTCCCCACAGATGCGAACCTTCCTTGGTTCCCCAGGCGTGCTGCTCAACAACTTTTTCATCACAGGGACGATGGGTGTAGCCCACTCGCTCCAGTCTACCTTGGACAGTACACCTGAATGTTCCAGATTCTCCAGCTCTGCTTCGACGGCTGGGCAGATCGCATAAGGTCTGGCCTTAAAAAATTTTGGGCTTGCGTTTTCTTCAATTTTAATCGTCGCTGTCATGCCTTTAAGTGTTCCGAGTCCTTGCTGGAACACTTCTTTCGCGTCAGTTAAGATATTTGACAGTCGCCCAGGTGTGACGTCGTCATCCTTTTTGTCAGCCACAGTCAGTGCCTGTATGGAATGCCAATCCAGTTGTATTTTCCGGATCCATTCAGATCCCTGTAATGGTGATCCTCCATCTTGCAATACATACAGGTCTAGTTTTGGTGTTTCCTTACCGTTATATATAATGGTCACCCTTATTTTTCCTTTGGGGTAGACTTTTTGCCCCGTGTACATCTACAAAATAAGAATTGTGTCTCTCAAGGGTATGTGTGAGAATAGTCGCTCGTAGTCCCGTCGGTTTATGACTGTTAGGGCTGATCCTGTGTCCAATTCCATCTTTACCTGGACTCCTGCTATCTTGAGAGTGACCCAAATAATTCGGTGATCCTCTGTTGTGATCACATTATGTAGTTTCAGACAACTCAGTTCCCTGCTTTCGGAGTCGTTATCACTCTTTTGTTCATCTGAACTATTCTCCGTCATCTTATGTACCTTCTTGTACTTCTCTTTGGTAGGTTTCTTATTGCTGGTTTTCTTTCCCGACCTGCAGACTCGTGCTATGTGTCCTACTTTTCCACACTGTCTGCACACTTTGTCTTTGAACCAGCAATCATTCTGGTCGTGTGTTGTTCTGCCGCAACGAAAGCACTTCTGTGTTCCGTATGACATTTTGTTTGTGCCATATTCTTGCGGTCTTTGTTTTATCTCTGCAGCGCCCCGTGCTGTTGCTTCATATGATACCGCAATGCTGAAAGCCTTTTCCAGCATAAGGTCCCTTTCAGATAAAAGCCATTTCTGGGTTCCTTCACTTTGAAGCCCACACACAAACTTGTCTCTTAAGGTATCTGCCAGTCCCGCTCCAAACTGGCAGTGTTTCGATAGTTTGCGCAGTTCTGTTAAATAATCAGCATTGCTTTCATCCTTCTGCTGGTTCCATTTTTGAAACTTGAATCTTTCTGCTATCAGCAGCGGTGTGGGGTTTAAATGTTCCTGTAGTATCGTTACTATGTCTTCAAAACTCGTTTCCATTGGCTTCGTTGGGGTTACTAGATTTCGTAATAAACCATACATCTTTGCACCCATTAAATTTAACAATACCAGCGCTTTCTTGTCATCTGTCACCTCATTTGCCTTGCAGTATACCTCTATTCATTTGACATATGTAGTCCAATCTTTGACTTCATTGTCAAATGCGGTGATACTGCCACTCTTCGGCATTTTGAGTGTGGTTTAAAATGGCGTCTCCCAATGGATTAAAATGGCGTCTCCCGCGTGCTCCTTCCTCCCCCGCTGCTGCCAACGCCGCTCCCGGCGGTTCTCGTGGCAATGGCGTCGCCCGGTAGGTTTCGCGCGCTTCTCCTTCGCTGCTGCCAACGCCACTCTCGGCAGTCCTCGTGGCAATGGCGGCGCCTCGCGGGTTTCTGTGCGTCTCTCTCTCTCCTTTTCTTCGACGCTGTTCAGCCCCTGAACACCGGCTGCGCCCTGTGCGCTCTGCCCTCTCTCTCTCTCCCCTGTCGACGCTGTTCGGCCCTTTGCTGTGCCGCTCGGTCGGGCTCTAGACCGCCGCTGTCTGGGAAGGGTTTGTGCACTACCTGTTGCCAGCCCATTTCACTGGACCACCTCGACTGGAAAGCCAAGCCTGGCTCTCGACAGCCTCCCCCGCAATTCTCGAGTCTCTGCTGGATGACTGGGCGATTGCCCGTGGTCGACGCCCGAGTCTCTGGCCTTGACCTCCAATCCACTGATCTCCAGGAACGAGTCCCCGGGAGGTGATGCAGAGTTGCAGGTAGGTTTGAACTTGCCTTGTCGCCAATGTTGTGTCCGTGTATAATAAGACACAGACTGCAGGAGAATGGTACAACAGGTGTTTACTCAACGTGGCTCACGTTGGAATTGATCTGTACAGATTACTACTCAGTGCTATATACAGGTGTGGTCACTGCCGGTACTGCAGTATACATGAGCAGTAAAAGATAGTTACTCCCCTTAAAGGTATATACATTACAGTTTCTCCTATAGTTGTCAGCATCCCGGGGTTGGTCGATGATCTCCTGACAGTTACCCAGGGGCTAGATGCTGACTCGACCGCCCATCTCAAAACTCGATCCTCCGTTGTCTCCGCTTGAACTCCGTACCGATGTAGAAGCCCAGCTGAAGCTCCGGATCCTGTGAGCCTCCTCAGCACCTCGAACTTTCTTCCGCACACTGATATCTACCCCGGGTCTCCAGATATACTTCTCAAAAGAGGCCTTTATCTCCCGCCAAATCAAGGTTAATCTTTGTTTAACTTTTGGCGGGCTGGTATCACAACCGGGTAGTTATTATGTTTTAAACTACTTTGGGATGGCCGGTAACGGCCATCTCTGGTCTGGAATGATCCTGTATTGTTTTGAATATCTTCTTGATGTCTTTAATGGGTCTTTGATGCTCCCTTTATGAATATAAACTGTTTCCCTCTGTCTGGGTAAACATGTAGATGGCCTTGATCTACAGGCCGATCTGAGTGGATCTGCATCCAATCCATATGTATGTGGTTCTGTCTGGTTTCGTTTTCTCCGAAACGGCCTTCCAGAACTTACTGTTGGCTGAATCCACAAAAAGGCTGTCTGGGGACTGCAGGAACCATTTTAAAGTGTCCGAAAAGCTGGTCACGGGGTCTGGTGGCCATTTTGTGTGCCTATTTTCCTGGGCTTCTTTTAAAACAGTCTTTAAAATTAAGGCCTCATCTGCCAATAGACCCTTATAGGACAATGTTCAATTTTGTGAATCTTACAGGCCCCCCTGATGATACTATAACTTGCTTGAAGTATCATAATTCGGGTGAGCAAAATTTTCTGACTCTCCACAATCAAACCATCCCCTGTATTTACCTATCTACGACCCCACGACACATGCATTTCCCATTTCAGAAAACCTACAGTGTACATTAAGCATCTATAGATGGCAATACATTGGAATTAAAATCTGATACACACACATTTCCAGACGTGGAGGGGGACCTAATACCCCTACACCACCTGGTTCGTACACATTGGCCTAGAAATTGAGTTTGCGCTGCGCCAGGGCTTTAGCGCCGGAAGTTAGCGCCGGCGCTAAGTCCCTTTGCGCGCGCCAAAAATTCAGTAGCGCCGCGCCCAAACGGCTGCTGGCGCTACTGAAGGGTTTTAGCGCCTGAAAACTGGTGCAACGCACCGCATTGCTGCGCTATTCCGGCGCTGCGGCGCCCGCTGCGGTGCGGCAGGCTCGGGAAGTGCAGGCCTCCTCCTTCCGTTAAGGAGGAGCTGGCTGCACCCGGCCGCGGCCCGCGCAAATCTCTGCAAAAATGAGCCCGGCACCTCGGACAAGTGCCGGGCTTGCATCTGTTCCGGGGGGGGGGCGGAGAAGTCCGGGGAGGGAGCTGCGGGCAGGCGGCCGGCGGGAAAGCGGTCGGCCACCGCGCCTCCTTAAAGCGCCGGCGCAGACTCCGGCAACACTCGTTTGCCGGAGTCTTAGTTGCGGCTGCCACTGGCGAGGCGGCCGCAACTGAATTTCAGCTTGGGGCCGGGTTACCACGGCAACCGGGACGCTGCGCACACCGATGACGTCATCGGTGCCGGCACAGCGCTACCGGTCTACCGCCGCGGAAGGGCCCCAGGCAATTTAGGAACCGGCGCCAATTGCAGCGCTAGGCCCTCTAGCGCCGCAAAATCGGTGCTAAGGGCACTGAATTTCTAGGCCATTATCTTTTATTAACAACTCACTTAATGAACTTCAATAATAAAAATGAAGTACACACAAAATTGCACATGAACAAACATCAAACATAGAGGAGGGAGGGGAACTGTAACTTTATACATAGCAGCAAAAATCTAAACGGGTGTCTCCTCGTCTACCCGCACATAATGCTCCCTCCATTCTCCTCTGTTCTCATACTTCTGCGAATGTCTGACCCTTTTACAGTGTACAAACAGTAAATAGATCAAAATAAAAACCTGACACACTACAAGGATGTGGGAGCTATCCTAATCCAAGAAGAGACTTCTATATTAGTGAACAGGTCCCACCACGGTGGGGTCACTATATCCAATATGTCTGCCCGTATTTCTAATGTCTTCTGCTCCAGCATGTAAAAATGTTTCTGTGAAACGGCAACGGCTTTTATTATCTTGGTGAGGTGTTCAGGGAGAGGCGGAATGATATACTGAAAATGTGCAATGAATCGTTGCAGATCGGTGAAATTCTCTTCGACAGTGAGGTGAACAGTGGAAGGTTCAGTAATGGGGACAATTTGCTCTTGGGCCACTTGAACTCCTGCCTTGGGTTTGAAGCAGAAACTGCTGCCACTCACCGGACACCAGCCGTGCTGTCCATGTTGGTAGTGGGGCACTGCAGTGGTGACACAGTATGTCCCACCTCCTATATATGCCATCTGCGGGGGCACATGACCTTGTGCCATTGCCTCCATGGTGCAATTTATAGGCTTCGCGCTAGCAGTTCTGAACCCGCACTATGGTTTCGAATAGGCATTCAAGTGATGGGGACACAGTATGATGTGTGCTACCTGGCTCCGGCACCCCGAGAGGTCGGTATCCGTCATTGCATGCTCCCATTGAATGATGTATGTTGGGACTGCTGTGTAGCGAATGTATGCACCGCCTTGAATGACTCCAATGTTCTCCACCCTGTATTCCGGGGCGGGTTTAGCTGTTTTTCCCATAACCGGCATTCTTACCACTATACCCATATTGGTGTGATTAGACCACCCACAGTCCACTGGGACTGGGTAGGCCTCGGATGCTAGTCAGAGCTGGCACGGACTTAATGCATTCTCAAAAGGGTGGAGGGCTGTGAGGTGCTTATTGCTGATCCAGGAGGGGATCAAACCTTGTTTTAAATCCTCCAGATTACTGCGGCCCTCGCCCAGTAACCACGCCCCATACAGCACGCACGCCTCGTTCTGCACAGCCTGATCTGATGCATTCCGATCCTCCCTGATGAGAGCATTTACCGTTTTTGCGTGTTTCGCCAGCTCAGCTATAATTTCTTTTAAGTGTAGTGTCATGGCCTGGTCCTCATTTAACTCAGAACCCAATACCTTATTCTCATCTGTCAGTATCTTTCTTAACCGCCCTTTTAAATCATTGATCTAAGTCTGCAGCTCCATGTCATCCAGAGTGTTGATGATGGAAGTCCCGTTGTTGAAAGCTGTAAAAATATCATTTACTGTACCCCTTCTTTGTCTCCCTACCCTGTCCAAGACCTCATGTGGTGTGGTGTACAGTCCGGCTCTGTCGACATCGGCAAAGTTGAACTCGCAAAACTGTCTGAACATGTTTGCTAACAGGACCTGGTACATTTGCTCCATTTCCTTGGGGCACCACTCTGGCAATCGCACCTCAGTGAGGTTTAAGTTCACTGAGGCCACTGCGTAGTGCACCCCTTGGTACAGCACCTGACCTGTGGGCACTAATACCAATCTGTTCCCGGGTCCTTTGGTCGTGGTGGGGCACCCTTCCTTGCGGGCTTTGGCTACCGGAATCGTGGGCAGGGGCTTGCGGGGGTGGGTGATGAGCTCAGTGGCATTCACCGGGATCTGAGAGTATGGGACTCCGCACGCCCATGTGCTGACGTCCCACCTCATCCCTTTTCCAGCATCCTGCCACTGTCTTTGGAAAAAGATGGAGACGCCTGTGGGGCAGACGCGTTCTGAACCCCACATACAGATGTAAATTCCCTCATCTGGTTCCCACCATTTGTCCCAACAAACACTCAATCCCCCATGAGTCCCCGTAATAGTCCGATGGGTATTGTTACCCAGTCTCTCCCACTCGACCGTGGAGTTCTTCATGGTTTTGCTCAACTTGCGCAACCACCACCATCTGTCCAAAGGAACATGTCCGTAGCATTCTAAACAGATCTTTTTCCCGATGGTAACACTGACTCTGGGCGCGATGGTCCTCACCCTGGGGCACATCAGAGAAGTCTCTCTGTATGCAAAACCCGACTGGCTGGAGTATTCTGTAGAGTTCAACCCCAGCCATCCTGGCCACTTCCCTTCGTGGAAATAGGTGGCTGTTTCTTCAACGTCCCGTCTTCCCGTCCCATCGGTCGCGATGGGGGCTGTGTCCCCGGAACAGCCATACACGATGGAGTCCTTGGTGTAGCCCCGATAGGCCAGGCTGCACCCGATCACCGCGAACGCGACGAGAATCCCCTTCATTATCCTTTTGGTTCCTGTAACAAATTAAACGATACAGCCAGGCTCCCGAGAGATTCTGGCCAAGGTGAAGGCATGATCGGGTCTTTCGACCTCGATCCAAAACAACACACATGCTGGGCAGATCCCAAAACTATTACTTATACACATTATCATCTTAAAAATTACACAACTTAAACTTAACTAAACTTAAACTTAACTTATGTACAACGCCGCCTGTCCCCGGGCAGCTTGCCTAATCCCTGTTTGGACTGCAGCTCACCGCTCCCTGTGGCGGGTCTGCATTGACCTGTAGCTTGGGTCCCTCGCAGCCTTTTGCTGCCAATTGGGGACTGCGTTTTTCCAGGGATTTGCCAAGTCGGTGTCTGCTGGGGTAGGGGGAATCTGGCCAGGTTTATTCTTGGCTTAGGCGACCGAGACGACCTGCGACAGGGTGCCTTGGGCGAGGCTCCCTTAGCGAGTGGACCTGTGGTTGGGACTTTAGCCTTCACGTGGCTCCTCCACGACTGCCAGCTTCGGCTCCCTTTCCTCAGGCTCCGCCCCTTTGGGAGTTGGGTCTGTGGCAGACGACTTCTCCCTACCTCTCCCTACAGTTGGAGAATCTCCGCCCCCAAGTTCTACCTCCCCTATGCCTGAGTCGAGGGCAGGATCCCCGTCCTCCGACTCCACCTCCTCCAGAATCGTGTCAGGGACGGGGCCTAGCTGTTCGGGCTCCCCCCCGATGGCGGTCGGATCAGGGGTAGGGCCTTGGTCTTCGGGCTCCTCCTCGTCTGAGTCCCAGGCCAATGGGGAAACCTCCCAGGTGGGCGGGACAGCTTCTCCCTTCAAGCAGGCTGCGGTTCCAGCCTGTGTGGTCTGTCACTTACTCCACGCCTCAGGCTTAGGATCTTTACCCTCAGACCTGACTTCGGTTGTTGGCTCTTTTGCACCCGGCTTAAACAGTTTGCACTGGTTGATGTGAAACCATTTAGTGCGCCGGGGCAACTTCACTGCGCTGGTGGCGAGGACCGGTGGGTCTTGCACCGACTCCCGTCTAGCCTCTTCTATGGCTCTCTCCCCAGCGCAGATGGTCAGACCTAGGAATTTTATTTCCTGCCGACCGACTCGTGCCTTCTTTGGTTTCACCTTGAAACCATCTTTTCCTTTCTCTCCCGTATTCGCTCCCCAGAGACAATGATGTCTAAGATCCAGGAGAATCCTGTGTTCTACTAGGAAATCAGACCCAAGGACTCCCTTTCCACTCCACGTCTCCCACTTCATTAGGGTACACTTCCACGTGGTGCAGAGTGGTCCTAAACGAATGGAGAGGGGAATGGAAAATGCGTCAGCCTGTTCTTCGCCTGTGAAGCCCGATAGCATATATGGAACCCCGGTGGACAGACGTGAGGTGGTAGGGTTATCTGAGTGGATCACGGTGCACAATGCCCCCGTATCCAATAGATAGGTCTCCTGCACCTCGTCCACCTCCATCTCCATGATGGGGCTTTTCCATACATCATATCGCAGCGCGCACAGGTAGACGAGCTGCGCCAGCTCTAGTCAGTTGGGTGCAGCGGTTGGAGCTGCAGGAACGACAGGACCGGTGGCGACGGCTATCCTACCCTGCTCTATCATAAGAAACCGCATTGTCTCTATAATTGACTCTATCGCAGCGGGATCCATAGCTGCACTGGCTCCCTTTTCTGGGACAGGGGCTGCGGTTTGGACCTGCACTCGTGCTGGGGCGACGGTCTGGGCTTGGGCTGGGGCTGCGGGAGCTTTTCCCTTATTATTCTTCCACGGATTTTTACAGTCCCTGCGCCAATGTCCATCCTTCCCACACCCGTAACAATTGAGCTTGGCTTGGGCAGGGCGATCCCCCTCCTGACGCCACTCCTTCTTGCTTCGGGCTGCGGGTTTTGCCTCATGCACTTTTCCCTTAGAGGGAGGTATCTCCTGACTTCTACAATTCTTGTAAGCAATGTTAAGCTGTCGGAGCACTGTCTCCTCCGTGATACCGGGACCTTGGAGGACAAACCACGATTTGGCCAGGGCCAGTATTTGGGGCAATCTGTTTGCAACCAGACAATGGAGCCAATGAACCCACTGTTCGGCGTTCATTGCGGCCCATTCAGGCATGCCCGGACAGCTGCGCCGATACACTGGCCACAGCCTTTCTGCGAAAACCTGCGGCG
The DNA here is from genome assembly GCF_052327205.1 of Somniosus microcephalus. Taxonomy (NCBI): domain Eukaryota; kingdom Metazoa; phylum Chordata; class Chondrichthyes; order Squaliformes; family Somniosidae; genus Somniosus; species Somniosus microcephalus. Next base: position 48,104,217 of record NC_140996.1, on the reverse strand, counting down.
GTTCTCCAGTTAGCTGCACAGTCCCTTCCACACGGAGGAACGAATTACCGTCGTCCACGCCCAGAACCTCCAAGACCTCGTCTCTGAGTTCCACATACCCTGTCCGTCCCCTCTTACTCCCGTCTGAGAGGCACTGAAGGATTGTGCTATCCAGGGAGAAGAGCAGCATCTTTGCTTGTTCAAGATCATCACAATCATTGATGGCGGCTTTTTCCTCTACCTCCCTGAAATGGACTGAGGGATCTCCCTTCTCGGAGAGTTTTGGGAGGTGGCTTATCATCGCTCTGAGTTGTTGGGCACCATGGGGCACCACGAGCTGGTTCATGTGGGTTCCGTCCGCGCCATTTGCGGCGGTGGGACCGAACCTCTGGTGCTGAGTAGGACACATTGGTGCCGGCTCTGGCATTACTACAAGGGTTTGTTCCTCCTCCTGCTCCACCTCGGCTACCCCTTCTTTCACCACCCCACTTCGGGCCAAGCCTCACTATAGCTCGGTGGTGCTGAGGGTTCAGTGGCTGGTGCCACAACTACTTCACAAGGAATCGGATTTTTGGATTCCTGCAAAAAGTTTATGTGACTTGCTTTTGGGCTTATGAGGCATACCATGCCTTTTGCCTTAACCAAGGCCGTTCTTAGGTCTTCTATGGTCTTTTGGCAGGGGCCATGGTCTGCGCTCTCAAACCCGTGCTCAAAGGACAGCTTGTAAGCTGCCTTAACCTCCACTACTCTCTCCTCCTGCACTCTTAGCTGTTGTGCGAGGCGGGCGTTTTTCTCCCGATTTCTCGCTTCATGAATCTTTGCCTCAGTAACCTGCCATTCCAGGTACTCTATTCTAGCCTGGTGTTGGCTGGCTACAACTTGCCATTCCTGATTCAGCGTGTGAAGCGCTGTGATGAGTTTATCCCCACCCATGGCCTTTTCCTCTATTTCTGCTGCTTGGGTAGTAATCTTGGCTGCCTGTGCTGCAACGACTCTGTCCAAAATCTGGACTTGTTTCTTGTAGCACATCAGCCACATTGCCTTTTCCACTGACTTTTTATGTTCTTTGCTCTCTGTCCACCTGATGGCTGCGTCTACCAGACGCCCATCCAGTAAGAGATCGGAAATCCACTGCTTAGTGAGATTTACCTTGTCAAAGACATAATCCGCTATCCTCTCATCCATAACATTTCGTCCATTCAAACCTGGGTCTAATACATTGCAATCCTGCCGCGGTCACCATTTTCTGTAAGGGGTTTTAGATCGCCAAGGTTTCTCTCTCTAGAGGCCTCTCTCTCTTGCACAGTAAAACCTTGAGTGGTTCGACCCACTCGCCCCTTAGGTTCTAGACACTGGACTTTGAGGCAGGAACTACAATGTAGAGAATACTCTATAGGCCAGGTTTAATGGAAACTAAATGAAACTTTATTGCATAAAAGAACAAATCAAACTGCAAACCAATAATGTACATGGGAGGGAAAAACAAATCATACTACAGTACTGGCTAAGATATATACAGGCATATTATACTTTACAATAGTCATCACAAAATGGGGAAACACACGGAACATCGAGGGACAACAACTCATTGATAAAATTACCCTTTAAATGCCCACCCCCTAAGCCTATCTAGATCAGATTGTGAGGGGACAGAAACATGCTCACCAATCCAGTTGGAAAGTATCGAGTTTTGAAACAGGTCTGCGTTTTGATCCTTTCAGGCATCCTGTCTCCACATGGTCAGTGCTGCAGGCTGCGACATTCTCTCTTCTTCCTCGAGGTGAAGGTCACGGACAGGCTGGATGTCAGCATGCCTGGAAGTTGGTGCGGGGAGAGACCAACTGTTTTACCATTCTCGTATGGGTTTCGTCGCAAAGCCCAGTTGGTTCACCGTTTTCATATAGGTTTCTCCTATACTTGTCAGCGTCCCGACAGTTACCCCGGGGCTAGATGCTGACTCGACCTCCCATCTCGAACCTCGATCCTCCGTCGTCTCCGCTTGAACTCCATACCAATGCAGAAGCCCAGCTGAAGCCCCGGATCCTGTGAGCCTCCTCAGAACCTCGAACTTTCTTCCGCACACCGATTGCTACCCCGGGTCTCTAGATATACTTCTCAAAAGAGGCCTTTATCTCCCGCCAAATCAAGGTTAGTCTTTGTTTAACTTTTGGCGGGCTGATATCACAACGGGGTATTTATTATGTTTTAAACTACTTTGGGATGGCTGCTAATGGCCATCTCTGGTCTGGAACGGCCCTGTATTGTTTTGAATGTCTTCTTGATGTCTTTAATGGGTCTTTGATGCTCCCCTTATATGAATATAAAACTGTTTCCCTTTGTCTGGGTACACATGTTGATGGCCTTTATCTACAAGCCGATGTGACTGGATCTGCATCCAATCCATATGTATGTGGTTCCGTCTGGTTTTGTTTTCTCCGAAACGGCCTTCCAGAACTTACTGTGGGCTGAATCCACAAAAAGGCTGTCTGGGGACTGCAGGAACAATTTTAAAGTGTCCAAAAAGCTGGTCACGGGGTCTGGCGGCCATTTTGTATGCCCCTTTCCTGGGCTTCTTTTAAAACAGTCTTTAAAGTTAAGGCCTCTTCTGCCAATAGACCCATTTAGGACAATGTTCACTTTTGCGAATCTTACAGGTGGGAAATTTAGAGCCACTCTACATGGGACCCTATAGTATAGTTGATAGGGCCAGCCCCATGGTCTATGCAGTAAAACTACTCCGGTGCACAAAGTGGTTCCACGCCAACCAATGTAAATTGTATAAATCTGACCATACAAGTTCAAGTTCACAGGCTATAAAGACAGGCGCTGTGGCTTGTTTCAAGGGAAAAGTTGTCCGGCCCACCAATTGGGACACTTCCCCGCCCCAGTGGGACCTAAGTTTTGGCCAAAGTTTAAATTTGAACCAGTTATTTAGTTTAGAAACAGAGAAACCGCAGACTGAGAGCAGAAATCTGCAGGCTGCTGTGAGTTCATTCACAGAAAATCGCTTGGGGGGCTCCAGGGACGAGCCGCCTTTTGAAGAGATTGCTTGTGCATGCGTAGTCGCTGGTCTGGAGACAGGAATTCCCCAGTCTTTTGAAAGGCCTGTTCACATAGGCGCAGTTCCCCAGCCCGTGAACACAGCGCCTCCTCTTCAGTTTCCCTGCGCAGGCGCAGTCGTGCACCTGAGGGGAGAGGATTCCCAAAACTGGGTTCGCGCAGGTGCAGTCACCTGTTTGAATACAGAGGTTTCACAGCCTCTGCCGTGGGACTCCAGGGAGGAGGTTTGCGCAGGCGCAGTCACCTGTTTGAATACAGAGGTTTCACAGCCTCTGCTGTGGGACTCCAGGGAGGAGGTTCGCGCAGGTGCAGTCGCCTGTTTAAAGGGGCAATCTTCCCAGCCCACTGCTAGAGTGGTTCCCCCTATGGTGTGGGACTCTGGGGAGGAAGGGATAGCAATTCCTCTTGCAGGGGACATATGGAAGGAGCCGGTACCAGGTTTTGGACCTGGAGAGAAAGATTTTCAGCCACCAGCAGCGGGTGGTGAGGGGATACCTGCCCGCAGTACAGGAGTGGGTAGGGAAAAGGAGACAAACCCGGATTACTGGCAGCTGCCAGGTGTATTAAACAGTGTGGGCTATTTGCATCAGGGGGAGAAGGTTCCCTACCAGCGAGGGCTGTGACCCAGGCTCAGGGTCCGTCAGCCAAAGTTTCCCCCACAGAGACATCCCTCAGAAGGTCTCAGCGGGTCTGCAAGCCCAAAATAAGATGGTCACCAGAGTACCCGCCACAATAAGCAATCTCCCGAGCCCAGGAGGAAACAGATCACAGAGGTCCCCAACTAGCAGCCATAAGCTGCCAGGGACTAGAAGCAGGAGGCAGTCCAGCTTCGCTGCAGGCAGCAGTAATCTGCGACAGTGACACCAGAGATTAGTCTGGCCATCCGGAGACGGGCGGCATTTGTATTATAGCTTTGTGGTAAGTTACCAATGTTTATAGCTTGCTTTTAAGGTGTTTAAATTTTAAGTTTAGAATGTAACTAGTAGTTTTGAGTTTAAGTTTAAAGTTTAAGTTTATAAGTGTGCCAAATGCTTGTATTTTGATCTGAGGTCGAGGGACCCAACCTTGTCTCCACCTAAGGCAGCAGGTCAGTGAGAGACTTGGCTGCATGTCCTTTTAAGTTCTTTTGCGGGAGAGTGGACAAAGAAGCAGCCCTGTTTGCCCAGCCCGAGCTGGGCATCGAATGAAGATATGGTTACACAGAATGTTGCAGATCGCCTCGCCACTGGACAAATCCAGGAGGAGACCCCACAGCGACCTTCGGGAGAAACCAGACAGGGTCCGGAGGAACCAGCCTACTCATCCAACGCAGAAGAGTTGGCCCCAGCTGGGTGGGGCATGGCCCCAACCCAGCACTATCCTGACCAAATTTCACTTGCGGGAGACCTCGCTATTGAGGAGTCATGGTGGGGAAGTGCGGGCGCCTTGTCAGATAGGGACGCGTTCCCCGGGAGTGGGTGCTGATGGCCCGGGAAAGATTGTAAAGGGGAGGGGGAGACCCAAGAGTCACATGGGTGCGTTCGGGGAAGGGAGGAACTCACCCGGGGCCCACGGGCAAAGTTAGAGTGTAAGTGTGGCTGGGAAGGGTTAGTGGGTGGCCGGATCTGGGATCCAAGTTTGAGTGTGGGGCCAGTGAGAGCCGCCACACAGGCACCCATTATTTTCTGCAGCCAGTCGAGGGAAGACGGGAGGGGGAGGGGCTGGGAGTCACGATCCCATGCTCCCCGGTCTCGGTCTGTGAAACATGAGGGGTACCCTGCCTCCACAAAGGGACAAGGGGATGGCTCGGGGCTGGCGGATCAGACTGTTCTGTAAAATCCATTCTGTATGTTTTAAAAGTTTAAAACCATCAAAGGGGGGGTGGAAGGAACATTTACTGCCCGGGTGGAAGGAGCAATACCCACTCGAATTTCGTGACCCATCATTGGCATGTGATGGCCGGGGTTTATTTCAGCATTTTGTTTCAAATGTTTAATGAAGATTTTTGTATTTTGTTTTAGAGGCGTAGGATGATCTCCATGCTTGGGAACATTTTGATTACATTGTATAACCAAGATTGCAACATTTTGCAATATGTTATAATGTAATAAGTGGTGCAGGGGTATGAGACCCCCTATTGTAACATTTTGTAATTGATGTATCTGTAGATGCCTACCGTGCCATGGTTTTTCTTGGATTTGAGGGGAATAGACGGGCCAGGGAATCAGTGATAGGTAGCTATAGGTAAATACAGGGGATGATTGTTTGTGGGGGGTCAGAAAATTTTGCTCACTTCTTCAAGAGGATACTATAAGCAAGTTGGAAGTATCCAAGGGGGGAATGTAGGGGTCGCAAAATCCCCTCAGCCCCCGAAGATCGGGAAATATTACTCCACACCGTGGATGAATACTTGTGTGATTTAAATTGTCTCTGGGTTGGACAATGTTTTAAAACATACCCAGAACCACAAAAGGCTGCGTTAAAATACTCATAAGCTAGGCAGCACTTGGACACTGGAATCAAAGAACTTTGTGAAAATCGCACACTTTAAGATTGTACATTTTATTAAAAGATGTACTCTTAAGTTTTGGACTGTTTAAATTGCCATGGGCATAAAAATTTCTGAACAGACCTCATGGAAACATAATTTTAATAGGCAGCAGAAAAGGACAGACAGGTTGTTAGCATATGAAAAGCTCAGCGCTGCCCTGTAGTAAGTTTGAATGGAGCCCGAGCTGTCAGTCACCATGTGGTATTGGGCAGGTCTGGTAACCTACAAGCTGCTTGTTTACACCGGGGAGTAGCCCGTTTGAATCAGCCAATCATCAGACAGCAGCACAATGGGTTGTTTACAGACATCCATTCACTGAAATTGACTCTACTACGTGATGTCTCCATGTATGAATGGAGGAAGTTAAAAGCCCTTCTCTTGTGTATTCGGACTTTTCAGCGCAAAATTGCGCACGGACCTTTTCGGCGCAAAAACAGCAGGGACTCCCAGGGTATAAAGGTTAAGCCCAGGAAGTCCTCTGCCCCTTTTTTGTCTCTTTTACTCTTTGGACTGCAGGTGAGCAAGGCTTCTGACCCACTAGCAAGACAATCTACTGAGAAGTAAAGGGGTGGTAATTTAAGGGAAATATTGCTAAGATTGTAAGATTAACATTGTAGCCATTTATCCCTCATTTTTGCCATTTGCCTTCCGCTGTTTACCGTGATTACTTTGATCGTGTGTTGTAGTTTCTTTAGTTTTAATAAAATTTGACATTCTTGCATCCAGGCCATTTGTCCGTTTTTAATATATTATTAATTATAAGTTCCTCCAGTCAGAACTGGAGGGGGGAGGGTTTAGCGATTCAAAGCCGCTGATTGGAATTGGTCACAGTGCAGTGGCAAAGGCTGCCTGACCAGGTAAATTACCGTAAACCAGGTAAAGGATGCCCCCCTACAAGTGCAGTGGGCACATCTTAAACCATAGATTTAAAAAGATAATGGGCTGAAAATTCAGTAGGGTTAGCGCCCCATTTGAGGCGCTAGAGGGCCTAGCGCCAGAGTTATGGCCGGTTTGTAAATTCAGTGGGGCCCTGCCATCGGCGTTAGACCGGTTGCGCTGCGCCGGCACCGATGACGTCATCGGTGTGCGCAGCGTCCCGGTTGCTGTGGTGACGGGCCCCAACGCCGAAATTGAGTTGCGGCCGCCTCGCCCGTGGCAGCCGCAACTAACGATGTTTCAGCAGAGTCCTACGCGAGTTAGTGCCGGCGCATTAAGGTCGCGCGGCGGCCGGCCGCTTTCCCGCCGACCGCCTGCCCGCACCTCCCTCCCCGGACTCCTCCACCCCCCCCCCCGCGGAACAGATGCGTCTGGCCTGCGAGCCCGGCACTTCTCCGAGGTGCCGGGCTCATTTTTTTCAAGATTTCAACGGCCAGCGGGCGGGTGCAGGGAGCTCCTCCTTAACTGAAGGAGGAGGCCTGCACTTCCCCAGCCTGCCGCACCGCATCGGGTGCCGCAGCGCCGGAATTGCGCTGCAATGCGGCAGTCAGCGCCCATTTCGAGGCGCTGACACCCTCCTGTAGTGCCGGCAGCCGTTTGGGCACGGCGCTACTGAATTTTTGGCGCGCGCAGGGGGACTTAGCGCCGGCGCTAAATTTCCAGCGCTAAAGCCCTGGCGCGGCGCCAACTGAATTTCTAGGCCAATGTTTTGTACTCGAGATGTGGGCAATTCTGATGTGGCCACATTTATTGCCCATGGCTGGGTGGTGCCTGGCCTGCTGAGCCATTTCCAGCATTTTCTGTTTTTTATTTCAGATTTCCAACATGCACAGTATTTTGCTTTTTTAAAGGTGGCAGGTTCCCTTCCCTAAAGGACATTAATGAAGCAATTGGGTATTTATGACAATCCACCAGCTTTCACAGTTATTTTATCAGGGGCTAGCCAAAAATCATTGATTTAATTAATTAAATTACATAGAGTTACAATCAAGTCCACACCACAGAAATAGGCCATGTGACCTAACTGGTTTATGCTCCACATGATCCTCCTCCCACCACTCTTTGTCGAACCCTATCAGCACATCCTTCTATTCCTTTCTCCCTCATGCCCATATCTAGCTTCCCCTAAATTTGGAATGGCCCCCCAGATTCTCATCAACTTCTACCGTTGCACCATCGAGAGTATCCTGTCCAGCTGCATCACTACCTGGTATGGCAACTGCACCGCCACAGACCGCAAGGCTCTACAGATGGTGGTGAAAGCTGCACAACATACTATAGGAAATAAACTACCTGTTGTCCAGTATATCTACCCCGAGAGGTGCTGGGGGAAGGCCCTGAGAATCATTAAAGACATGAGCCACCCCAGCCACAACCTCTTCACCCTGCTCCCATCCGGTAAGAGATACCAAAGCATATGGTCTCGTACCAGCAGGTTTCAGAACAGCTTCTACCCCCAGGCCATAAGACTCATGAACGTATAAATTATTATTATTTATTACTGTTGTTTTATTTATTATTACTGTATTTTTATTAGTATTTTATCATTGTTATGCCATATTTATTCCAATGTTGGGAGGACTCATAAAAATCAACATTTCATTGTGCAGTACACACGTCTGCTGCATATATGACAAATAAAAAATTGAATTGAATTGAAAAAAAATGCATCTATACTATTTGTCTCAACTATTCCTTGTGATAGCGAGTTCCACATTCTAATCACTCTCTGGGAAAAGAAATTTCTCCTGAATTCCCTATTGGATTTATTAGTGACTATCTTATATTTATGTCCTCTCACTTTGGACTCCCCACAAGTGTAAACATTTTCTCCACGTCTACCCTATCAAACCCTTTCATTATCTTAAAGACCTCGATCAATTCACCCCCCAGTTTTCCCTTTTCTAGAGAAAAAATCCTCAGCCTGTTCAGACTTTCCTCATATATATATCCTCTCAGTTCTCATATCATCCTTGCGAATCTTTTTTGCACCTTCTCCAGTGCCTCAATATCCTTTTTATAATAAGGAGACCAGAACTGTGCACTCTAAGTGAAGTCTAGCCAAGGTTCAATGCAAGTTTAACATAACTTCTCTGCTTTTCAATACTATCCCTCTAGAAATTAACCACAGAATTTGGCTTGCTTTTTTTTTTACAGCCTTATTAACCTGTGTCGCTACTGTGATTTGTGAATGGGTACCACTAGATAACGTTGCTCCTCTACCCCATTTAGAATCTTAATGGCCCGGATTTTGAGGTCAGACGTGAATGAATGACACTAGCTGTTCATCACACTTACACTTGCTCACAGACTTTCTGTGGGCTTTTGCAAGGAAGTTGCAGTTATTAGAAATCCAAACCAGTGGGGCACCCTCTACAAGGGAGCTGTATGTGTGAATGGGGCAAGCAATGGTGTGCCTCCTTAACCAATCAGATTAAAGAATCCATACTGAGAGATTTCCCGCTCAAGCCTGCGTTAAAATTACAGTCGGGTCTCAATGATGTTATGGGGCTGCAACATGCATATGTAAAGAAGGACCCTATTGGTTCTGGGCACGTGTCCTTGCTGCCTGCTCAGGAGAGCAGGTTAAAATTGCAGATGTTGCGATCATGGTGGCTTTTGGACGGATACGAACCAGAGCGATTTTTACTGCCCAGCCGCCAGGTTTCTGCTGAGCGAGTAGGGTTAAATTCACCCCTCTAAACCGGGACATATAAGTTTGAATATTTAATTCAATGCCAAATTATGTACAGTAAGTGAAATAAAGAGAGGCAAAGAAAGATGGGATTAAGAGGGAGAGAGAGATAAAAGGGACAGAAAGAAAAAGTGCAAAAAATTATTTTAAATTTTTAATTTTTAAAAATCTCTAACAATAATTAAAATCTGAAGGAATGAGACACCACACTTGAAAAAGTTAATTTTCTGTGCCAAAGAGGCTGCTTGTCAGTAAATAAGACATATCGCACCATTAAAAATTCACTTACACTTGAATGGACAAACCCTAACTTATTATGGTATGTTTATTGAGTATTGGGTATGTATAGTGGGTAAGTACCACAACTACATGCCCTTCCATGTATTTCAATGGTGAGTATCCAGCGCAGCTTCTGGAGGAGCAGGTCAACTTGGACAGCAACCTCCTATTAAATGAATATTTTGCATCTGTGTTCACTATGGAGAAGGACGATGTAGGCATATGAATGAGGCATGGGGATTGTGATGTACTTGAACAAGTTAGCATTGAGAGGGAGGAGGTACTAGCAGTTTTAGCAGGCTTAAAAGTGGATAAATCCCCAGGCCCAGACGAGATGTATCCCAGAATAACAACAGAAAATGCTGGAAAAACTCAGCAGGCCAGGCAACATCCGTGGAGAGAAAATAGAGTCAACATTTCAGGTGAACCCTTTGTCAAGACTCAAAGAAGCACAGGAAATGAAATAGATTAAGAGGCCAGGCTGGGAGAGAACAAAAGAGAAGAGACAATTGGGCCAGAAATTCCAGGCCAGAAGCGTGAGTGCGCTCGGGGTACTCACGCTTCTGGCCGTTGGAAATGCCGGCGTTCAGCAGGAACAGCGCATGCGGGGAACGCCGGCATTTCCAGACCTCGAGCGCGTGCGACTGCACAGGCAGCGCTTGCGCAGTGAACTTCGTGGATTTCATTCATGAAATCCGTGAGGGTAAGTCCTCAGAACTTACACTGAAAAAAAGCAAGTGTAAAGTGGTTCATTGGCTGCGGAGGAAGATATATTTTATCGTGGAGCTTTTGAAATGCAATATTTTTGTTTGGGAAAGGGAGGGAAGTTATTTTAAGAAATTTTAAGTAAGTTTTAAAGTTAAAATTTTTTTTTTTTTTAAAGGGTTTTCAGAACGGTAGGTAGAAGGAGCAATTGTGGCTGTGTGAATGGAATGTGAGAATGAGTTATGTATGTATGTCCACATATATTCCTTTACGTATATGCATGTATGTTTTATATTCCTTTACTATGAATGTATGTTTTTAATTATGATTTTCCAATAAGTTACTTTCTCTGAAAGTCATAATTAAATAATACATTCATACACATAAGTAAAGGAATATATACATAACACGCAAAGGAATATATACAGACATACATACTTTCAGAAGCTCCACGATAAGAAATATCTTCCTCTGTAGCAACTGTACCCATGCTTTTTTCATGTGTAAGTTGTAATGACTGGACCTCACTGAAAGCATTAATGAAAGCGGCGAATTATACTGCGCACGCGCTGCATGTGCAGTCGCACGCGTTCTGCCTCTGAACCCCTTCGTTCAGAGGACAGGAAATGCCGGTTTTCCCCACATGCACTGTGCATGCTGAAAACCGGCATTTCATCCGGCCAGATGCGTAAGTACCCCAACCGTACTAGCGCATTTGGAAGGGAATTATTGGGCCAACATTTTACATGTCAATAAAATAAAAAATTTAACACTTGCACGACTTGCCCCCTCGCATCTGCGACTGAGGGTCCAAGGAGGTGCATTGAGCAAGAGGTCATCATCGGACGTATCCTCACACTGTTCCCTTTGGGGAACTGTATGAAGTGGTGGAAGGATTTATGGCCGTGATTAACGCTCATTCCGTGACCGTAACCATCTTTGAACCAGCCATTAGGGTGGTTAGTCCTATGGCGGGAGGGTTTTACGGGCTCCCACAACCCATCTGAGGGGGGGGGGCCACCAACACCCACGGATGCAAGTATCCCGCTGGATGTCCACCCAGAATTTAAAGTTGGAGCTCCGACTCCACTTGCCGGGACTGTCTGGAGTGGGGTTCAAAACCCTACTCCTTCTGGCCCAGCGGAGGGGATGCTTACTGCTACGCAAAAGGCCCACTCCGCACAAAAGGTGACACCCATACGTTTCCTGCGCCTTTTCCCTCCCCGTGACTGGAGCCCTATGCTGCCATTTCACGTTGCTAATCGGATTGGGCGTTTGTCATAGCGGTAGGATCCCCGCCGCTGGGCCAGATCAGGGTAGGGTTTCGAACCCCGCTCCAGACAGTCCCGGCAAGTGGAGTCGGAGCTCCGGCTCTAAATTCTGGGTTGACATCCAGTGGGATATTTGCGTCCGTGGGTGTGGGTGGCCCCCCCTCCTTGTATAGCTTGTGGGAGCCCGTAAAACCCTCCCGCCATAGGACTAACCGCCCTAATGGCTGGTTCAAAGATGGTTACGGTCACGGAATGAGCGTTAATCACGGCCATAAATCCTTCCACCACTTCATACAGTTCCCCAAAGGGAACAGTGCGAAGACACGTATGACGACGACATTGCTAAATAAATAAATGGAATTAAAAAAATTCTTTTAGGGCTTTTAAAAGTCTTTAAATTGCTTTAATTCTCTTTAAAACTACTTCAGATTACTCAAAATAATGTAAACATTTTAAAAATTTTATAAAAGTTACCAAAATCTTGAAAAAACTTCCAAAAACCTATTTAAACTGCTGCTTTGCATGTAAAAAAGCAAAGCAGCTTGACAGAAACATTGGGGGCGTGTCCAGTGAAACTGAGACCTCAAGGGGCGTGTCTCACTTACACTGCACGCTCCTGGGTCCGCGCTGGCTGCACTCCTGGGCGGCGTGACGTCATACGCTGCCCGGGATTCTTGTTTCAGTTTCTGGAAGTGCAGGCGTCCCTGGAGCTGATTGGCAGGAGCACGGGGTAAGTGCAAATACGGGGCTTGCACGCGCTGCAAGCCCCGTTCTGGAATTTCTGGCCCATTAAGAGGTATTCAAAATGAGACAAGATGGTGATAGGACTAGTGGAGACAAAAGACGGCTCTAGATTAGGTGTTCACACTAGTCCTATCACCATCTCGTCTCATTTTGAATACCTCTTAATGTCCCCTCTTCTCTTTTGTTCTCTCCCAGCCTGGCCTCTTAATCTATTTCATTTCCTGTGCTTCTTCTAGTCTTGACAAAGGGTTCACCTGAAATGTTGACTCTATTTTCTCTCCACGGATGTTGCCTGGCCTGCTGAGTTTTCCCAGCATTTTCTGTTGTTATTTCGGATTTCCAGCATCTGCAGTATTTTGCTATCAGATGAGATGCATCCCAGGCTGCTGTGTGAGGCAAGGGAGGAGATTGCAGAGGGTCCGACACAAATTTTCAGAACCTCTCTGGCCACAGGGGAGGTGCCAGAGGACTGGGGGACAGCTAACGTAGTACCATTATTCAAGAAGAGTAGTAGTGATAAACCATGGAATTACAGGCCAGTGAGCCTAAGATCAGTGGTAGGGAAATTATAGGAAAAAATTCTGAGGGACAGAATTAGTCTCCATTTGGAGAGACAAGGATTAATCAAGGATAGTCTGCATAGCTTTTTCAGGGGGAGATCATGTCTAAACAATTTGATTGAATTTTTCGAGGGGGTGACTCGATGTGTGGACGACAGTAGTACAGTTGATGTAGTCTACATGAACTTCAGTAAAGCTTTTGACAAAGTCCCGCATGGGAGACTGGTCAAGAAGGTAAGAGCCCATGGGATCTGTAGTGTATGTACCTTTAAGGGGAGAACTACTTTTTACAGCTCCTGTATACTGTAGTACCGGCAGTGACCACACCTGTATATAAACCCTGAGTAGGGATCTGTACAGTTAGTTTTAGAGTAACCCTCATCCAGTAAACACCTGTTGATTGTTCCCTGCAGTCTCTTGTCTAATTATTGAAGGACACACAACATCAAGATACACGGATATAACATTGGCAACGAGAAGATTCAAACCTACCTGCAACTCTGCATCACATCCCAGGGATTCGCTCCTGGAGAACAGTGAAAGAAGAAGGCCGAGTCCAGAAGCACGGGCGTCGACCACGGGAAACCCCCAGTCATCCAGGGGAGATTTGAGCATCACAGGGGAGGCTGTCGAGAGCCGGGCTTGGTTCTCCAGTCACGGTGGTCCAGCGAAACGGGCTGGCAACAGGTACGGCGCAGACCCTTCCCGGACAGCGGTGGCTAGAGCCGACCGACGGCACAGAAAAAGGCCGAGCAGCATCGACGGGAGAAGAGAGAGGGTAGAGCGCACAGGGCGCAGCTGGTGTTCAGGACCGAGCAGCGTCGACGGGAGAAGAGAGAGGGTAGAGCACACAGGGCGCAGCCGGTGTTCAGGACCGAGCGGCGTCAACGAGAGAGAGCAGAGCGCAGCCGATGTTCAAGGGCCGAGCAGCGTCAACGAGAGAGAGAGGCATGCAGGAAAATGCGCAGAGCGCAGCCGGTATTCAAGGGCCGAACAGCGTCAGCGGGGAAGAAAGTAAAGCGCGGGAGACGCCCTTTTGAGCCGCAGCGGAGAAGAAGGGAGAGCGCGGAAGATGCCATTTTGAGCCAGTCTAAACACACCCAGGGATGCCAAAGAGTGTCAGTGTCACAGCATTTGGCAATGAAGCCGAAGATTGGACAACATATGTCGAACGCATAGAAGTGTACTGCAAGGCGAATGAAGTGCCAGATGACAGGAAAGCGCTGGTATTGTTGAATTCAGTGGGTGCAAAAACATATGGCTTGCTGCGAAACCTAGTAACCCCAGAGAAGCCAGTGGAAAAGGATTTTGAAAACATAGTGTCAATCCTACAGGACCACTTAAACCCCACACCGCTGCTGATAGCAGAAAGATTTAAGTTTCACAAAGGAACCAGCATAAAGATGAAAGTAATGCTGAGTTTTAACTGAACTGCGCAAGCTATCGAAACACTGCCAGTTTGGAACGGGACTAGCAGATACTTTAAGGGACAAGTTTGTGTGTGGGCTTCAAAGTGAAGGAACCCAGAAACGGCTTCTATCAGAAAAGGATCTCACGCTGGACAAGGCTTTCAGCATGGCAGTATCACATGAAGCAGCAGCACGGGGCGCGGCAGAGATACAATGGAGACCGCAAGAATATGGCACAAATGAAATGTCATACGGAACAGTGAAGTGCTATCGCTGCGTCAGAACAACACACGACCATAAGGATTGCTGGTTCAAGGACCAAGTGTGCAGACAGTGTGGAAAAGTAGGACACATAGCAAGAGTCTGCAGGTCGGAAAAGAAAACCAGCAGCAAGAAATCTCCACAGGAGAAGTACAAGAAGGTACATAAGGTGACGGAGAGTAGTTCAGATGAACAGAAATGTGATACAGACTCTGGAAGCAAGGAGCTGGGTTGTCTGAAACTACATAATGTGATCAAAACGGAGGATCACCAAACTATCTGGGTCATGCTCAAGATAGCCGGAGTCCAAGGGAAAATGGAATTGGACACAGGATCAGCCCTAACAGTCATAAACCGAAGGGACTACAAGCGACTATTCTCACATATACCCTTGAGAGATACAGAGATTGTCTTGAAGACGTACACGGGGCAAAAAGTCTACCCCGAAGGAAAAATAAGGGTGAACGTTATATATAACGGCAAGGAAACACCAAAAATGGACCTATATGTATTGCCAGATGGAGGACCACCACTACTAGGATGTGAATGGATCCGGAAGATACAGCTAGATTGGCATGCCATACAAGCACTGACTGTAGATGCCAAAAAGGATGACAACGTCACACCTGGACGACTGTCAAAAATGCTAACTGACACACAAGAAGTGTTCCAGGAGGGACTCGGAACACTAAAAGGCATAACAGCGACGATCAAAATAGAGGAAAATGCAAGCCCAAAGTTTTTTAAGGCCAGACCGGTACCTTATGCGATCCGTCCAGCCGTCGAAGCAGAGCTGGAAGGTTTGGAACATTCAGGAGTACTGTCCAAAGTGGACTGGAGCGAGTTGGCTACACCCATTGTTCCTGTAATGAAGAGGTCGTTGAGTAATACGCCTGGGGAACCAAAGAAGGTTCGCATCTGTGGGGACTTTAACGTGACAGTGAACCCAGTCCTTCACACTGTACAATATCCGCTTCCGTGGATTGAAGATATTTTCGCCTCGCTATCTGGAGGGAAACGCTTCACTATGATTGATCTGGCCCAGGCGTACCTGCAAATGGAGGTAGAAGAAGCCTCGAAACAGTACCTCATGATCAACACTCATAAAGGTCTCTACCAATACAACCGGCTGGTGTTTGGGGTAGCATCAGCTCCGGCTATTTGGCAAAGGGCAATGGATCAAGTCCTGCAAGGGATTCCAGGGACCCAGTGTTATTTGGACGACATCCTGGTCACGGGCGAAAATGAAAGTGATCACCTCGCCAACCTGGAGCAGGTGCTCACTAGATTGAAGGATAATGGGCTCCGAGCTAATCGCCACAAATGCAAGTTTTTTCCAGAAGCAGATCTCGTATTGTGGCCACGTTATTGATGAACAGGTGTTACATAAGTCCCCTGAAAAGATTGAGGCAGTAGTCAAGGATCCAGCACCGGAAAATGTGTCACAACTGAGGTCGTTCCTCAGGCTGGGGAACTACTACCATAAGTTCTTGCCGAATTTGTCTACAGTACTACACCCACTGAACACCCTACTGCAAATAGGGGCACCATGGAAGTGGAATGACGAATGTAAATGAGCTTTCCAGAAGTGCAAAGAATTGATCACATCAAAAGAGGTGTTGGCTCATTTCAACCCAGCACTACCAATTCAGTTGGCGTGTGATGCATCACCCTATGGCATTGGAGCGGTGCTGTCGCAGAAATTCCCAGATGGCTCGGAGAGGCTAGTAGCCTTTGCGTCTCGGTCACTAACCTCAGCCGAGCGTAACTACGCCCAGATTGACAGGGAGGCCCTCAGCCTAGTGTGGGGAATGAAAAAGTTCAAACACTATCTGCACGGGCAGAAGTTCACCTTGCTGACTGACCGCCAACCACTTATCTCCATCTTTAATCCAAAGAAGGGCGTTCCGGTGATGACTGCGCAACGGCTACAAAGATGGTCCCTTTATCTAGGGGCGAACCAATATGAAATCGAGTATAAGGGCACGAAACAGCATGGAAACGCTGATGGGCTATCACGCCTGCCACTGCCTACTGCGGAGGAAGCACCAGCAGTGGACCCTGTCGAAATATTTCATTCGACTATAATTGAACACTTGCCAGTAACTAACGCTGATATAGAGAAAGAGACCCGAAATGACCCGACACTGTCTCAGGTATATGACTTGACGGTGAAGGGATGGCCAACACATGGCGACTCACTGTTGCCAGCATTCTCATCCAGAAGAGAACAGCTGTCAGTATGCCAGGGGACCTTGATGTGTGGATCCCGAGTGGTAATTCCACCCAAGTTAAGGGAGAGATTGCTCAATGAGCTTCACGAAGGCCATCTGGGAGGGGTGAAAATGAAAAGCCTTGCTAGGGCTTATGTGTGGTGGCCGGGGATCGATCAGCAAATCAAGGACCTGACAAGGAGCTGCTCAGGATGCCAGAAGGTCCAAAATGCACCACCACATGCCCCTCTACAACCATGGGAGTAGCCCTCATCTCCATGGCAACGGGTGCATATTGATTTTGCTGGTCCATTCATGGACTCAATGTTTTTAATAGCCGTGAATGCGCACTCGAAATGGGTTGAGGTGATCAAAATGTCCTCCACCACCACGGAGAAAACTATTGCAGTCCTACGGGCCATATTTGCCAGGAACGGCTTGCCAGAGCAGATTTGCTCTGATAACGGACCACAATTTGTGTCCGAAGAGTTTTGAAGATTTATGAAAAGGAATGGGATAAGGCATTACACATCCACCCCGTATCATCCAGCCACAAGTGGATTGGCTGAGAGGTTCGTACAAACCTTTAAAAAAGCAGTAAGGGCCATGTGCGATGACAACATTCCACTGCAGCATAAGGTGGACAATTTCCTGTTAGCCTACAGAAATGCGACACATGCAGTCACCAACCAGACCCCGGCCATGATCTTCTTTAACCGAAGGTTGAGATCTCGTCTGGATTTGCTCAGACCAAATGTACGAAGAGATGTTGAGAATAAGCAATTCCAGCACATCAATGAGAAGCTGACAAGGAGCTTCTATGTAGGGCAACCAGTCTTGGCCCACGACTACCGAACAGAGAAATAGCAACCAGGAACGATATGCACATGGCAGGGGCCACTAATGTACACAGTGGATGTTGGGGAGAACATTGTGAGAAGCCATGTTGACCAGATCCTAGAGTCACAGGAACGAGTCAACCCCATGTCTCGCGTACC
Organism: Somniosus microcephalus; assembly: GCF_052327205.1. Taxonomy (NCBI): domain Eukaryota; kingdom Metazoa; phylum Chordata; class Chondrichthyes; order Squaliformes; family Somniosidae; genus Somniosus; species Somniosus microcephalus. The sequence continues at coordinate 48,086,577 of NC_140996.1, read as the reverse complement.
TGGTGATGAACCCGACATACAGGCGGCATCTACCCCAGAAACAGTAGCATCGGAAGCTGATGAGCCAACCGACGACAGGGGGCCAGAATCGCCTCCGCACCAAGAGCGAGACACTCAGGAAAGGCGCTATCCAGAAAGGATCAGGAAGCCTCCCCAAAGACTGAATTTATAAATAGACTATTTTCAGTTAATGTTGCATGTTAAAAGTGTTAATTGTAATTAGTTGATATTTAATTGTTAAATGAATGTTATGGTACTGTTAATCTAAAAGGGGAGGAATTGTAGTGTATGTACCTTTAAGGGGAGAACTACTTTTTACAGCTCCTTTATACTATAGTACCGGCAGTGACCACACCTGTATATAAACCCTGAGTAGGGATCTGTACAGTTAGTTTTAGAATAACCCTCATCCAGTAAACTCCTGTTGATTGTTCCCTGCAGTCTCTTGTCTAATTATTGAAGGACACACAACATCAAGATACACGGATCTAACGGGATCCAGGGCAATTTGGCACATTGGATCCAAAATTGGCTTAGTGGAAGGAGGCAGAGAGTGATGGTCGAAATTTGTTTTTGTGACTGGAATCCTGTGTCCAGTGCTGTACCACAATGTTCGGTGTTGGGTCCCTTGCTGTTTGTCGTGTACATTAATGATTTAGATATGAATGTAGGAGGTATGATCAGTAAGTTCACAGATGACACGAAAATTGGTGGAGTGGTAAATAGCAAGGAGGGAAGCTTCAGGCTACTGGATGATATAGACGGGTTGGTCAGATGGGCAGAACAGTGGCAAATGGAATTTAAACCTGAAAAATTTGAGTTGATGCATTTTGGGAGGACTAACAAGGCAAGGGAATACACAATGAATGGTTGGACCATAGGAAGTACAAAGGATCAGAGGGACCTTGGTGTGCATGTACATAGATCCCTTAAGGCAGCAGGATGGGTAGATAAGGTGGTTAAAAAGGCATATGGGATACTTGACTTCATTAGCTGACGCATAGGATATAAGAGCAGGGAGGTTATGTTGGAGCTGTACAAAACGCTAGTTAGGCCACAGCTGGAATACTGTGTGCATTTCTGGTCACCACACTATAGGAAGGATGTGATTGCATTGGAGAGGGTGCAGAGGAGATTCACCAGGACATTACCTGGACTGGAGCGCTTCAGCTATGAAGAGAGACTGAACAGGCTGGGGTTGTTTTCCTTAGAGCAGAGAAGGCTGAGGGGGGACCTGATTGAGGTGTACAAAATTCTGAGGGGCATAGATAGGGTAGATAGAAAGGAACTTTTCCCCTTAGTAAAGGGGTCAATAACCATGGGGCATAGTTTCAAGGTAAGGGGCAGGAGGTTTAGAGGGGATTTGAGGAAAACCTTTTTCACCCAGAGGGTGGTTGGAATCTGGAAATCACTGCCTGAAAGGGTGGTAGAGGTAGGAACCCTCACAACATTCAAGAAGCATTTAGATGAGCTCTTGAAATGCCATAGCATACAAGGCTACAGACCAAGTGCTGGAAAATGGGATTATAATAGACAGGGTGATGGCCGGCACAGACACGATGAGCCGAAGGGCCTCTTTCTGTGCAGTGTAACTCTATGACTCTATGTCTCCTGATTTCCATGTTTAACTCCACATGTGTGGACGGCAGAAGTTGCTGTCCAATTTATTCTTATAACGGTGAGCATTGGCAGCCTCAACCTTATTTCTACCACAAAATCACAGCCATTATCCAAGCAGTATGTGGCCTCATTATTCTTCCTACCAAAATGCACCGCCATACACTTTTCTTTATTGAAGTTAATTTGCCAATTGTACACCTATTCTGCAAGTTTATTGAAGTCCTCTTGCATTTTGTCGCATTCTTTCTTTGTGTTAACTATACCCCCCAATATGGTGTCATTCGCAAATTTTAAAATTGCACTTCTGATTTCAGGGTCCAAATCATGAATGTAAATTGTGAACAACAGTGGTCCCAGCACCAATCCCTGTGGAACAGTACTTCCCACTTTTTGCCAGTCTGACTAGCTACCCTTAACCCCTACTCTCTATTATCTGTTTTGTAGCCAACTTGCTATTCATTCTGCTCCACATGCTCTGATCTTAGTTATGAGTCGACTATGCGATACCTTATCGAAGGCCTTTGAAATCCAAATATATTGGCCCAGAAATTAGGATCGGGGGCTTGCCGCGCGTGCAATCCCCTGATGTGCACTGACCCGGCGCACCGACATCTGAAGCCTGGGCCTGCTTGGAATTCCTGTCACTGGCCCGGTTCAGATGTCGGCGCGATGTGCTTGCCTGATCCAGCGGCGTAGTTAGTGCGATGTGCTGGCTGGGATCAGGGGAGGGGAAACTTCATTCATGAGTTTGATTATAAGAACTGTCAAACTCATGAAAAGTACAGGCGCCCAAAAGACTAGTTTAACTTTAAATAAAATTTTAAAAAACATCCCAATAATTAAATAAACTATAAATAACTTTAAAAACTATTTTAAACAATTAATCAAATTATTGAAAATATAATTTTTTAAGAAATCGGGTCTAAAAATAAACTTACCTTACTGTAAAGTCCTTAAAAACAATAAAGCTGTGGAAAAAATGTTATAATTTTAAACAATAGACCACTTACCTTCAAGAATCAAGTCCTTACGCCTCCTTTTTATATGTCTAAAAAGTTCAGGCCCTTGCACACGGGCAAACTTGCCAAAAAGAAGGAAGTTCAATGCGTGCGCGCAGGACCTCTGAACCCCTTGGAGGAAATGCCGGTTTCCCGCGCATGCACTGTGCATGCTGAAACCCGGCACTTCCAACGGGCCAACGCGTACACCGTCCGTACTCACGCGTTGGGACCGGAATTACTGGCCCATTACATCTACTACATTACACTTGTCTACTCTCTCTGTTATTTCTTCAAAGAATTCAATAAGGTTGGTCAAGCTTGGCCTTCCCTTTTGAAAACCGTGCTGATTACTCTTTATTATATTTTCAGTTTCATGGGGGGAAGAATTGGGTTGATTTGCACCTCTCATTAGCTCCACCTTCTGCTTGGGGCGCTACTACTGAATTTCCGGCAGAGGGACGGTAACTTTTTTGGGGCGCTGGTGACGTTAGCACCCCAAAAGGGGCGTCACCCAATTTTTCCCACTAGATGTTTTTCAATTAGATCTTTGAACAAAGATTCCATTATCTTCCCTGCCACCAATGTTAAGCTAACTATTATACAGTTCCTTGGACTTGTTCTATCTCCCTTTTCAAATATCGGAATCACATTAACTGTCCGTCAGTCCTCTGGCACTATTTCCTTTATTAATGATTTTTTATATATATGTAATAGTGCCTCTACTATCTCTTCCCTAACTTATTTTAATATGTGCCGATGCAATCCAGCTATGCCAGGGGTTTAATCCTCTCTAAGTTTGATTAGTTTATCAATTATCTCCCCCCTTTCTATCTTAAATGTTTTTATTCTCTTCTAATGTCATGCGCACCTTATAAGTCTCCCTGGTAAATACTGAGGCAAAATAATTATTCAATATTTCTGCCATTTCGCTGTCATTAAGTGAGTTTATCTTGTGCATCCCTTAGTAGCCCCACCCCTAGTTCCCTTTTGTTAGTTATGTGTCTGTGGAATACATTACTATTTCTTTTTATATTCCTTGATAATTTAATTTTGTAGTTCTTCTTTGCATGCCTAACTGTTACCCTGACTACTTTCCTAACCTTTTGATATTCCCTTTTGTTCTCCTCTCCTTTACCATCTATGTACTTAGAGTATGCCTTTTTCTTCAGTTTCAATTTTACCCTCATGACTTTATTCATCCATTTTGTTTCATTATAGCTAGTTTGCCCTTGTTTTTTAGAGGAACATTTTTCTGCTGAACTCTATTGATCATCATTTTAAATATTTCCCACTGCTGTTCTATCTCTTTGTCTGTCATTTTTCCCCCAATTTAACTTCCCTAGTTCTATTCTCATCCCCTCAAAATTAGCTTTCTCCAATCTACTACTTTGGTCTTTGTCTTACTTATGGCTCTCTCAATCATTATTTGAAAGCTTATTATGCTGGGATTGTTATTGCCTAGACGTTCCCCCAAGCTTACTGCTCTTATCTGTTTTGGTTCATTTCCCATTAGTAGATCCAGCAGTGATTCCTCGCTGGTTGGACTTCTTATGTACTGGGTAAGAAAGTTCTTTATACACTTGTAAGATTCGCAAAATTGAACATTGTCCTATAAGGGTCTATTGGCAGAAGAGGCCTTAATTTTAAAGACTTAGGGGGAGAAATTGGGTGAGTAGCGCCACCTGTTAGTGCCTAAAGAGGCAGTCAGTGGCTGTAGCGCCACTGGCTGCGTCTCCGGTGATATTCAGTAGGGGCGCTAATGGTGGCGTTAGGCATTTGCGCTGCACCACCACCGATGATGTCATTGGTGTGCGCAGCGCCCCATTCGTGCGCCGTTCACGATATTTGGTAGCGAACGCCACAGTTGCGCCGCTCGCTACCCGCGCCCGGTTCACGGGGCCTTACTGTGCCGGCAGCAGCGCAAGTTAAGGTGGAGGTGCGGTGCGGCCGCTTTTTCGGCGGCCGCCGGCCAGCACCTCCGTCCCCGGCCTCCTATCCCCCCCCCCGCGGCATTGCCAGCTGTTTCCCGAGAGCCCGGCACTTCTCCTTGGTGCCGGGCTCATTTGCCGGCACTCGCGATTGGGGATCACGCTGTTGCAGGCACCTCCCCCTTAACAGTGGGAGGAAGGCCTGCAGTGCCGCAGCGTGCCGTGCCGCAGCGTGTGGCGCTGCGGCACGTTGCGCTGCGATATTCAGTTTCAGCACCCTAAGAGGGACGCGGAGCGCCTCGAGCCTCGCCCCGTCTCCCTCGAGGGGCACTGAAACTGAATTTCTGGCGATTGGTATCACTCCGATCGCTGCGCTAAATCCTGCGCTCCGCCGACTTTTGCGCCACTTTGGCGCCCCAACCCAATTTCTAGGCCTTAGACTTTTTGAAGGAATCCAAAAACCCAATTCCATGCAAAGTAGTTGTGGCACCAGCCACTGAGCCCTCAGCACCGCCGAGCTATAGTAAGGTTTGGCCCGAAGGGGGAGGTGGTGAAAGAAAAGGAAGCCGAGGTGGAACAGGAGGAGGAACAACCTCTGGCAGTACAGCCGGAGCTGGCACCAATGTGTCCCACTCGGCACCAGAGGTATGGTCCCACCGACACCAATGGCGCGGACGGACCCCACATGAACCAGATCGTGCTGCCCCAGGGTGCCCAACAACTCAGGGCAATGGTGAGCCACCTCCCAAAACTCACCAAGAAGGGAGATCCCTCAGCCCATTTCAGGGAGGTAGAGGAGACAGCCGCCGTCAAAGATAGTGATGATCTTGAGCAGGCGAAGATGTTACTATTCTCCCTGGATAGCACAATCCTTCAGTGCCTCTCAGCAGGGAGCAAGGGGGGACAGAAAGGGTATGTGGACCTCAGGGATGAGGTCCTGGAAGTTCTGGGAGTGGACGAAGGTAATCCGTTCCTCCATGTGGAAGGGACTGTGCAGCTAACTGGAGAACCCCCACGGGTTTTCGCAGAAAGGCTGTGGCCAGTGTATCGGCGCAGCTGTCCGGGCATGCCTGAACGGGCGGCAATGAACGATGTTCAGCGGGTTCATTGGCTCCGTTGTCTGGTTGCCAACAGCCTGCCACAGATAAAGGCCCATGCCAAATCTTGGTTTGACCCCCAAGGTCCCGGTGTCACGGAGGAGACGGTGCTCCGACAGCTCACCATTGCATACAAGAATTGTAGGAGTTAGGAGACACCACCCTCTAAGGGAAAAGTGCATGAGGCAAGACCCGCAGCCCCAAGTAAAAAGGAGTGGCATCAGGAAGGGAATCGCCCTACCCAAGCCAAGTTCAATTGCTACGGGTGTGGGAAGGATGGACATTGGCGCAAGGACTGTAAAAATCCGTGGAAGGATAATGAGGGAAAATCTCCCGCAGCCCCGGTCCCAGAAAAGGGAACCAGTGCAGCTATGGATCCCGCTGCAATAGAGTCAATTATAGAGACAATGCGGTCTCTTACGATTGCGCAGGGGAGGATAGCCGTCGCCACCAGTCCTGCCGTTCCTGCAGCCCCGACCACTGCACCCCAATGACTAGAATCAGCGCAGCCTGTCTACCTGTGTCCGCTGCGATATGATATATGGAAAAGAACCATCGTGGAGATGGAGGTAGAGGAGGTGAAAGGTACCTATCTATTGGATACGGGGGCATCGTGCACCATGATCCACTCAGATAACCCTACGACCTCACCTCTGTCCACCGGGGTCCCATATATGCTATCGGGCTTCACAGGCGAAGAACAGGCTGGCGCATTTTCCATTCCCCTCTCCATTCATTTAGGACCACTCTACACCACGTGGAAGTGTACCCTAATGAAGTGGGAGGCGGGGGGTGGAAAGGGGGTCCTTGGGTCTGATTTCCTAGTAGAACATGGGATTCTCATGGATCTTAGAAATCATTGTCTCTGGGGAGCGAGTACGGGGGAGAAAGGAAAAGGGGGTTTCAAGGTGAAACAAAAGAAGGCACGGATCAGTCGGCGGGAAGTAAAATTCCTAGGTCTGACCATCCGCGCTGGAGTGAGAGCAATAGAAGGGGCAAGACGGGAATCGGTGCAAGACCCACCAGTTCCCGCCACCAGCGTAGTGGAGTTGCCCCAATGCACTAAATGGTTTCACATCAATCAGTGCAAACTGTTTAAGCCGGGTGCAAAAGAGCCAACAACTGAAGCCAGGTCTGAGGGTAAAAATCCTCAGCCTGAGGCACGCGATGAGTCACAGACCACACAGGCTGGAACCGCAGCCTGTTTGAGGGGAGAAGCTATCCCGCCCACCTGGGAGGTTTCCCCATTGGCCTGGGACACGGACGGGGAAGAGCCCGAAGACCAGGGCCCTCCCCCTGATCCGAACGCCATCGGGGGGGAGCCCGAACAGCCAGGCCCCGCCCCTGACATGATTCTGGAGGAGGTGGAGTCGGAGGACTGAGGTCCCACCCTCGACTCAAGCTTAGGGGAGGTAGAACTTGGGGGCGTAGATTCTCCACCTGTAGGGGCAGGTAGGGAGAAGTCGTCTGCCACAGACCCAAATCCCAAAGGGGCAGAGCCTGAGGGAAGGGAGCCGAAGCCGGCAGTCGTGGTGGAGCCATGGGCTTTGAGGGCTAAAATCCCAACCACAGGTCCACTCGCTAAGGGAGCCTCGCACAAGACAACCCTTCGCAGGTCATCTCGGATGCCTCAGCCAAGAAAAACCTGGCCAGATCTCCCCTACGTCAGCAGACACCGACTTGGGAAACCCCATGAAAAACGCAGTCCCCAATTGGCAGCAAAAGGCTGCGGGGGACCCAAGCTACAGGTCAGTGCAGCCCTGCCACAGGGCGCGGTGAGCTGCAGTCTGAACAGGGATTAGGCAAGCCGCCCGGGGATGGGTGGCGCTGTACATAAGTTTAGTTAAGTTTAAGTTTAAGTTTAAGGTGTGTAATTTTAAGGCGATAGTATGTATAAGTAATAGTTTGGAATCTGCCCAGCATGTGTGTCTGTTTGGGATCGGGGTCGAAAGACCCGATCATGCCTTCACCTAGGCCAGAATCTCTCGGGAGCCTGTCTGTATCATTTAATCTGTTGCAGGAACAAAAGGTACCATGGAAAAGATTCTCATCGCGCTCGCGGTGATCGGATGTAGCTGGGCCTATCGGGGCTTCACCAAGGACTCCATAGTGTATGGATGTTCCGGGGACACAGCCCCCATTGCGACGGATGGGTCGGGCACGCGTGACATTGAGGAGACAGCCACCGACTTCCACGAGTGGAGGTGGCCAGAATGGCTGGGGTCAAACTCTACGGAATATTCCAGGCAGTCGGGATTCGCATACAGAGAGAATTCTCTAATGTGTCCCAGGGTGAGGATCATCGCACCCAGAGTCAGCATTACCGTCGGGAAGATTTGTTTGGTCTGCACGGGACATGTTCCTTTGGACCGATGGTGGTGGCTGCGGAAGCTGAGTAAGACCATGAAGCACTCCACGGTCGAGTGGGAGAGACTGGGTAACAATACCCATCGGACTATTATGGGGACTCATGGGGGATTGAGTGTCTGTTGGGACAAATGGTGGGAACCAGATGAGGGGATTTACATCTGTATGTGGGGTTCAGAACGCGTCTGCCCCACAGGCGTCTCCATCTTTTTCCAAAGACAGTGGCAGGATGCTGGGAAAGGAATGAGGTGGGACGTCAGCACACGGGCATGCGGAGTCCCATACTCTCAGATCCCGGTAAATGCCACTGAGCTCATCACCCGCCCCCGCATGCCCCTGCCCATGATACCGGCAGCCAAAGCCCGCAAGGAAGGTTACCCCACCACTACCATGTGAACTGGGAACGGATTGGTATTAGTGCCCACAGGACAGGTGCTGTACCAAGGGCTGCACTACGCGGTGGCCTCTGTGATTTTAAACCTCACTGAGGTGCTATTGCCAGAGTGGTGCCCCAAGGAAACGGAGCAATTGTACCAGGTCCTGTTAAAAACATGTTCAGACAGTTTTATGAGTTCGACTTTGCCAATGTCGACAGAGTCGGACTGCACACCACACCACATGAGGTCTTGGACAGGGTAGGGAGACAAAGAAGGGGTACAGTAAATGATATTTTTACAGCCTTTAACACAGGGACTTCCGTCATCAACACTCTGGATGACGTGGAGCTGCAGACTCAGATCAATGACTTAAAAGGATGGTTAAGAAAGACACTGACATACGAGAATAAGGTAGTGGGTTCTGAGTTACATGAGGAACAGGCCATGACACTACACTTGAAAGAAATTATAGCGGAGCTGAAGAAACATGCTAAAATGGTAAATGCTCTCATCAGGGAGGATCAGAATGCGTCAGATCAGGCTGCGCAGAACGAAGGGTGCGTGCTGTATGGGGCGTGGTTACTGGGTGAGGGCCGCAGTAATCTGGAGGATTTAAAACAAGGTTTGGTCCCCTCCTGGATCACCAATAAGCACCTCGCAGCCCTCCACCCTTTTGAGAACGCATTGAGTCCATGCCAGCTCAGACTAGCTTCAGAGGCCTACCCAGTCCCAGTGGACTGTGGGAGGTCTAATCATACCATTATGGTTATAGTGGTAAGAATGCCGGTAATGGGAAAAATAGCTAAACCCGCCCCGGTATACAGGGTGGAGAACATTGGAGTCATTCAGGGGGATGCACGCATTCGCTACACAGCGGTCCCACCATACATCATTTGATGGGAGCATGCAATGACAGGTACCGACCTCTCGGGGTGCCGGAGCCGGGGAGCATACATCATCCTGTGTCCCCAGCACTTGAATGCCTATTCGAAACCACAGTGCGGATTCTGAACTGCTGGCGCGAAGCCTATAAATTGCACCATGGAGGCAATGACACAAGGCCATGTGCCCCCGCAGGTGGCATATATAGGAGGCCGGACATACTGTGTCACCACTGCAGCGCCCCACTGCCAACATGGACAGCACGACTGGTGTTCGGTCAGTGACAGCAGTTTCTGCTTCAAACCCAGGGCAGAAGTTCAAGTGGCCCAAGAGCGAATTGTCCCCATTCCTGAACCTTCCACTGTTCACATTACTGTTAAAGAGAATTTCACCGATCTGCAATGATTCGTTGCACATTTTGGGTATATCATTCCCCCTCTCCCTGAACACCTCACCAAGATACTAAAAGCCGTTGCCGTTTCGCAGAAACATTTTTACATGCTGGAGCAGAAGACGTTAGAAATAGGGGCAGACATATTGGATATAGTGACCCCACAGTGGTGGGACCTGTTCACTAATATAGAAGTCCCTTCATGGATTAAGATAGCCTCCCACATCCTTGCAGTGTGTCAGGTTTTTATTGTGATGTATTTACTGTTTGTACATTGTAAGAGGGACAAGCGTGTCCAGAAATATGAGAACAGAGGAGAATGGAGAGAGCATTATGTGCGAGTAGAAGAGGAGACACCCGTTTAATTTTGCTGCTATGTATAAAGTTAAAGTTCCCTCCCTCCTCCATTTTTGATAGTATTCATGTATGATTCTGTGTGTATTTTTCTTTCTTTATGGTATTTTTATTGATATGTGTTGCTATTAATAAAAGAGAATATGTATGAACCAGGTGGTGTAGGGGTATTAGGCCCCCCTCCATGCCTGGAAATGTGGGTGTCAGATTTTAATTCCAATGTATTGCCATCTATAGATGCTTTATGTACACTGCGGGTTTTCTGAAATGGGAAATACATATGTCGTGGGGTCGTAGATAGGTAAATACAGGGGCTGGTTTGATTGTGGAGAGTCAGAAAATTTTGCTTACCCAGAATTATGATACTTCAAGCAAGTTATAGTATCATCAGGGAGGACTGTAAGATTTGCAAAACAGAACATTGTCCTATAAGGGTCTATTGGCAGAAGAGGCCTTAATTTTAAAGACTGTTTTAAAAGAAGCCCAGGAAAAGGGGCATACAAAATGGCCACCAGACCCCGTGACCAGCTTTTTGGGACACTTTAAAATGATTCCTGCAGTCCCCAGACAGCCTTTGTGGATTTCGCCCACAGTAAGTTCTGGAAGGTCGTTTCAGAGAAAACAAAACCAGACCGAACCACATACATATGGATTGGATGCAGATCCAGTCAGATCGGCCTGTAGATAAAGGCCATCTAAATGTTTGCCCAGACAAAGGAAAACAGTTTAATATTCATAGGGGGAACATCAAGAACCATTTAAGACATCAGAAGGACGTTTAAACCAATACAGGGCCATGCCAGACCAGAGATGGCCGTTACCGGCCATCCCAAAGTAGTTTAAAACATAATAACTACCCTGCTGTGCTACAAGCCCGCCAAAAGTTAAACAAAGACTAACCTTGATTTGGTGGGAGATAAAGGCCTCCACGGAAAAGTATAACTGGAGTCCCGGGGTAGCCATCGGTAGCTTTGAGCTTTTGCAGCCTTTTCAGCCTGGAGCCTGTAGCTGGTAGCTTTTGAGCTAGCTTGCTCTTTCGAGAGCCGTGGAGGGACGTCGATCCGGAGACCAGCCAAAAAGGTGATTCGAGTCTGCGTCCCGCCCAGGGTAACCATCGGGAGATCATCGACAAACCCCGTGACGTTGACGAGACGAAGGACAGCAGCCCTTCAGAAGAAACCTATCTGAAAATGGTAAACCAGCTGGGCTCTGCGAAGAAACCTATTTGACCATGATCAAATAGGTGGTCTCTGTCCACGCCGTCGTCCAGGCCCGCCAGCATCCAGCCTGTCCGTGACCTTCACCTCGAGGAAGAAGAGGGAGAGTCGCAGCCCGCAGCACTGACCACGTGGAGACAGGACGCCTGAAAGGATCAAAATGCAGGCCTTTTTCAAAACTCTACACTTTCCAAATGGATTGGTGAGCATTTTTCTGGCCCCTCACAATCTGATCTAGATAGGCTTAGGGGGTGGGCATTTAAGGGGTAATTTTAACAATGAGTTGTTGTCCCTCGATGTTCCGTGTGTTTCCCCATTTCGTGATGACTTTTGTAAAGTATAATATGTCTGTATATATCTTGGCCAGTACTATATTATGATTTGTTTTTCCCTCCCATGTACCTTATTGGCTTGCAGTTTGATTTGTTCCTTTATGCAATAAAGTTTCATTTCATTTTCATTAAACCTGGTCGATCGAGTTTTCTCTGCATTGTAGTTCCTGCCTCAAAGTCCAGTGTATAGAATCTAAGGGGGAGTGGGTCGAACCACTCAAGGTTTTACTGTGCAAGAGAGAGAGGCCTCTAGAGAGAGAAACCTCTGTGATCTCTAAGAAAACCCCTTACAAACTGTACAAACTCCATTCCCTTTTCCCCTTTCCCTACCTCTTCCTGCCAGTTTAATTTGGGGTAGGTTAAATCTCCCATGATTATTATTTGCTGTCTTTTACTCATTTCATAGATTTGCCTACATATTTCTTCCTCCACTTCACTTCCACTATTAGGTTGTCTGCAGAATACCTCTGTTAACCTGCAGGTGCATCCTTGCACTCATTTGATATTGCTCTTTTCCCTCCAGAATACTCTGATAAAGAGGGATGGCGAGTGACATTTGAATAGATGATTTTGTAGACACATTACCATTGCTGTTTCCTTGGCAAACACTTCCATATGACTGATTGGTGCAACTTTAAGAAGATATGCATAGCTTCAGTAGTAAAAGCAAAAAGGAAGCAAAAAAATGACAAATTGTGAGTTTAAAATATAGTCACTCACTATAACCACCAAGCAAACTTCTCTTTAAGAAAAAGGATCTATATGGCTGGATTTTAGCCTCATGTTATTGGGTGCTGAGGAACTGAAATGCTGTTCAATGGCTGACACTGCACTGTGGGGCCGTCACCGTACATTTTTGGAACCTCATTGAACGTGGTGCACTTCTGCTGCACAGATCTTCAGTTGCACACAATCTTTCCCAACAGATTATGGTGCACAATACACAACAGGCCTCAGTGTCCAATGACATGGATTGCCTGTAGCTGATGTGCATCAATACTACTGCAGTTGAACATTGCATTACAAATAGTGTGACACAACAATAAGCAAATTATTAATGCTGGGGTTAGCCCTTCATAGCAGTTGGATTCAAATTCCCAGAGATCATGCTGAAGTCATACAGTGCCCAAACCACACTGCACCTAGAATACTGTGCACAATTTTAGTCACCAAAATATAATGTACAGTATCTAGAATACTGTGTATAATTCAAGACAACAAAACATAATGTACAGTATCTAGAATACTGTGTATAATTCAAGTCACCAAAACATAATGTACAGTATCTAGAATACTGTGTATAATTCAAGTCACCAAAACATAATGTACAGTATCTAGAATACTGTGTATAATTCTAGTCACCAAAACATTATGTACAGGATCTAGAATACTGTGTATAATTCTAGTCACCAAAACATTGGCCCAGTAATTCGGGTCGGTGGCTTGCCGCGCGTGCAAGCCCCTGATATGCACTTACCCGACGCGCTGACATTTCACCTCCAGGGACGCCTGGAATTCGTGTTTGAAAAAGAAGAATCCCGGGCAGCGTCTGACGTCATGCCGCCCAGGAGTGCAGCCAGCGCGAAGCCTGGAGCGCGCTGTGCAACTGAGACACGCCCCTTGAGGTCTCAGTTTAATAGGACACGCCCCCAATGTTTCTCACAAGCTGCTAAGCATTTTTACATGCAAAGCAGCATTTTAAATAGGTTTTTGGTATTTTTATGAAGCTTTTGGTAACTTTTATAAACTTTTAAAAACGTTTACATTATTTTGAAGAATCTGAAGTAGTTTTAAACAGAATTAAAGCTATTTAAAGACTTTTTAAAGCCCTAAAATATTTTTTTTTATTCCATTTATTTATTTACCAATGTCGTCGTCATACGTGTCTTCACACTGTTCCCTTTGGGAAACTGTATGAAGTGGTGGAAGGATTTATGGCCGTGATTAACACTCATTCCGTGACCGTAACCATCTTTGATCCAGCCATTAGGGTGGTTAGTCCTATGGCGGGAGGGTTTTACGGGCTCCCACAAGCTATACAAGGAGGGGGGGCCACCCACACCCACGGACGCAAATATCCCACTGGATGTCAACCCAGAATTTAGAGCCGGAGCTCCGACTCCACTTGCCGGGACTGTCTGGAGCGGGGTTCGAAACCCTACCCCGTCTGGCCCAGCGGCGGGGATCCTACCGCTATGCCAAAGGCCCAATCCGATTAGCAACGTGAAATGGCTGGAATGAGCACAATTCACGGCATTAAAAGAACTCACAATTGAACTGATGATGACCTCAGCAATCTCCTCAACGAGGTGGAGGCGCAGCGCCTGCTCATCATTGGTAATGAGAAGTCAAAGGCGCAGCAAAAAGGACAGATGATAGCTTGGTCTTTCAAGTGGCAGCATAGGGCTCCAGTCACGGGGAGGGAAAAGGCGCAGGAAACGTATGGGTGTCACCTTTTGCGCGGAGTGGGCCTTTTGCGTAGCGGTAAGCATCCCCGCCGCTGGGCCAGAAGGAGTAGGGTTTCAAATCCTGCACAAGACTGTCCCGGCAAGTGGAGTCGGAGCTCCAACTATAAATTCTGGGTGGACATCCAGCGGGATACTTGCGTCCGCGGGTGTTGGTGGCCCCACCCCTCAGATGGGTTGTGGGAGCCCGTAAAACCCTCACGCCATAGGACTAACCACCCTAATGGCTGGTATGAAGATGGTTATGGTCACGGAAGGAGTGTTAACGTGGCCAAAAATCCTTCCACCACTTCATACAGTTCCCGAAAGGGAACAGTGTGAGGATACGTACGACGATGACCTGTTGCGCAATGCACCTCCTTGGACCCTCAGTCGCAGATGCGAGGGGGCAAATCGTGCAATTGTTAAATTTTTCATTTTATTGACATGTAAAATGTTGGCCCAGTAATTCCCTTCCAAACGCGCGAGTACGGTCGGGGTACTTACGCGTCTGTCCGGAGGAAATGCCGGTTTTCAGCATGCACAGCGCATGCGGGGAAAACCGGCATTTCATGTCCTCTGAACGAAGGGGCTCAGAGGCAGAATGCGTGCGACTGTACAGGCAGCGCGTGCACAGTAAAATTTGCCGCTTTCATTCATGCTTTCAGTGAGGTCAAGTCAATTCAACTTACACATGAAAAAAGCATGAGTACAGTTGCTCCAGAGGCTGCGGTTGTTTGGGAAAGGGATTAAAGTTATTTTAAGAAATGCTGAGGTAAGTTTTAAAGTTTATTTTTGTTTTTTAAAACGGGTTTTCAGTACTGTAGGTAGAAGGATCAATTGTGGCTATGTGAATTGAATTTGCTGTGTTTATTAAATGTGAAAATGACTCCAACATTTTTAAGAAAGAAACTTTTCATCAGTAATATATTCTTTTAAGTAATTATGTATGTATGTCTGTATATATTCCTTTGCGTGTATGAATATATTCCTTTACTTATGTGTATGAATGTATGTATTTAATTATGACTTTCAGAGAAAGTAACTTATTGGAAAATCATAATTAAAAACATACATTCATACACATAAGTAAAGGAATATAAAACATACATACATATACGTAAAGGAATATATGCGGACATACATACATACATAATTACTTATTACTGATGAAAAGTTTCTTTCTTAAAAGTGTTGGAAATGTTACATTACTCATTTTAGAACACGCATTCTCACATTCAATTCACACAGCCACGATTGCTCCTTCTACCTACCGTACTGAAAACCCGTTTAAAAAAAAAACTTTAAACTTTAAAACTAACCTCAGCATTTCTTAAAATAACTTTGCTCCCTTTCCCAAACAAAAATATTGCCTTTCAGAAGCTCCACGATAAAATATATCTTCCTCCGCAGCCTTGGACCAACTTTACACATGCTTTTTTCAAGTGTAACTTGTAAGGACTTACCCTCACTGAATCCATGAATGAAATCGATGAAGTTCACTGCGCACGCGCTGCCTGTGCAGTCGCACGCGCTGTGCCTCTGAACCCCTTCGTTCAGAGGACCGGAAATGCCGGCGTTCTCCGCATGCACGGTGTTTCCTGAACGCCGGCATTTCATCCGGCCAGATGCGTGAGTACCCAGACCGTACTCACGCATTTGGACCCGAATTACTGGGCCATTATGTACAGTATCTAGAATACTATGTATAATTCTAGTCACCAAAACATAATGTACAGTATCTAGAATACTGTGTATAATTCTAGTCACCAAAACATAATGTACAGTATCTAGAATACTGTGTATAATTCTAGTCCTCAAAACATAATGTACAGTATCTAGAATACTGCGTACATTTCTAGTCACTGAAACAAATATACGGTATCTAGAATACTGCATACATTTTCAGTCACCAAAGCATAATGGAGTCATTTAGATGCTAGAGGCAGTGCAGATGAGTAACCTATCAGAGGGAAAAACTACATAGAATAATTTGATAAGTTAAATAAATAGAAGGAGAATCAGGTGAGCTCTGTTACAGGCATAGGATCACCCCAACCCTATTGTACTCTGCTCCATCCAGGCAATGCTTTACGCCCAGGTAGTAAAGACAATGGGCTGGATTTTCTTTCAGGTGCGGGTTGGTGTTGTGTAATCTACATTTCGTGTTATCCACACAAATCTAATTCGATGTGGGAGATTGATGCAATTTTAACTTAATTGCCCAACTGAGATCCAGCATGTGGGAACCAATGGCAAATGAGTATTTCCAGTCAGAAAGTCGCATAATATGATGTCATTATTGCTGCTGAATTTAAGGTCTGCAACAAGCTTTGCTTCATCTGCAGGCTGCCAACTTTTTGGCATTTACTGTTAGAGGAACCTGGAGTCACAATGGCCAGTTGCAGACCTAAGGCTGCTCCCAGGTTCGACGACATTGCCCTGCAGGCTTTAGTGGAGGGAGCAAGAGCTCACAGGAGGTGCTCTTCCCTTCATCAGGGAGGAAGAAGCCTCCCCAGCAGACAAAGGCTGTGTGACAGCAAGTGGCAGAAGAGGTCAACTCCTTATCGTCTACCCGCAGAACCTCAATACAGTGCAGGAAGAGATTTCATGATCTTCAGCGCACTGGGAAAGTGAGTATGAATTTCCCATCACTCTCAATCTGATCCCCATTGCCTTTCCTCACCAGCACTCAGATTTAGCAATCTCTTCCTCCACATCCCACTTGACATTGACATCCATGCACCCTTACCCATTCCCCCTCTCTCTATGGTCACATTCACCTAACTATTCGAATATGCAGCCCTCACACTCCCTATCACTCTGATGCTATGAAAACAACTGACAACACACAGGGAGGGCCATTGGTCTTGCCACCGCACTCCATATTTGTCTCCTTCTAAGCATTTATGCTATGGATTCTCTACACTCACCCCTTCATTCTCACTCAACATCCATTTGTCTCCCTCATTGCAGGAAAAGAGAGCTCACAATAAAAGAGAATGAGCGAGGACAGGAGGAGGGCCACCATCAGTAGCCCACCTCACCCCCTGGGAGGAGGCGGTCCTGGAGATCGTAGGAGTGGAGGGCGACGCACATATGGGGGATGGACAGATGGGTGCATCACACCAAGCTGGTGACAGAATAGTTTTCCATCTCTCTCATTGACATTGCATGAGTCACTGATAATATTTCGGAAGCTCTAACAGATGGACTAATGATCACCTGCAATATGCAATGTGCATGTAACCTTGACATCACATCTCTGACTCTTTCCTTTACTCCACAACAGGACCAGCGCAGGCAGCCGTCCCCATTAGCCAGGTGGAACAGACTGAGCCTCCAGACTCCTCAACTTCTGAGGGTGCAGCATCAGCAGAATTCAGTGCACCCAGCACCAGCGCAGACACCCGCACCTCGGTGGGACCTTCGGGACATCGAGTAGTGTTGTCACCTGGTGTATCACAGCTCACAAGTGAGCATCAGCAGATTGTGGAGACAGGGACAGCAGTGGAGAGTCCTAGTCGGAGGGCCCAGGACTCTGCCAGCTCGGCTCAGCTGCATGTCGACCCTTTGCCTCTGGGTCCATCCACAGTATCAGCGGTGATGGCACTCCAGGAAAAGATGCAGTAGGCTCTGGAAGGTTTTGTCTCCAGGGTCGCTGTGAATGTGGAGTGAATGGAGGAGTCCATAGCGAACATGAGCAGAGCCTTTGTGGAGTCATTGGCACATGAACGCATCACCACGTAAAGGATGGCAACCTCTGTAGAAAGGATGGCTACAGTAGAGGAGAGGATGGCTACGGCCATGGAGGAGCTAAGTCGCCAGTGTGTTGAAAACATGGTGATTGTTCAGAATAGACTGACGTCTCTGGAGGAGCGATGGTCAGCTGTTGAACAGAGAAACCAGACCTTCATGGCAGTCCATCTGAGTAGGACTGCCAGTGCAGATACAGGTCCCCATGGCCCCCCTGATGTGCAGCAAGGTGCTCTCAAGCCACTTGCAAGCGCTGAGGGGGACCTGACCCATGAGAGGGAAGTTGGTGGCAGACATCAAGGAAGTGGGTGCTCCTCTCCAAGTGCTCACATTTCTATGCCACTGCAGAGCCCTCGGTCAGAGCCCCACCGGAGTACACACCCAAGTGAGATAGGCGTCTCAACACCTGCACAGCTGCAGGAGCAGCAGACTGCTGATGAGCCCTCACAGGTTCGCTACCCCAGAGGACGCCCATCAAAGGTGTCGAGACAGGAGCAGCAAGAAAGTGAGCAATGGGCCTCCACATCGGCTGAAGCTACAGGGGAAGCACCACGTAGGAGCATGCGTAAGAGAAAGATACTGCACAAATAGTCAAAAGGGAAGTCACTTGTGTGAAATTTGATGTCTTATGTGTAGAAGCCACCATATGAATGATGTACATAAAAAATCTGATGGCTACTGCTGTAGTTGTGCCGTGTGTCATTTTGCAAATGGAACTTCCACATTGATGGCTTAGGATTACTTGCAATTGTCAGTATGGTGGTCAAATTGCTAGGAATCAGCTGATTTGTGGCCATTGTCGATGCTCAGGTAAGAAGATGCGAGGCAAAAGTGCTTGAGTGGCTAGGCTAAGCAAATCTGGCCAAGATGAATGCGTTCATTGCATCCCGGGCAGCTATGTTCTCACGTACTGCTGCCGCTGGTTGATGGGCCTCTGTAGGATGTTCGTTTTCGATCTCCTCCTCCTCCTCCTACGCCATGTTCTTCGCAGCCTTCAACATGTCATCGATGACGATGAACACCTTGCTAAGGCCATCCCCATGCCTCCTGTACTGGCCGCGCTAGATGTGCTCCTATCTAGCTATCCAGCAAGTTAAACACTCATTCAAAATAATTCTTCCTGAAGCCGTTGCTGTTTTGAAGCTTTACTTGAACAAATTTGTGAAACTGTAAACAAAGACAAAGTATGTTTTGTACATAAACTGAGTACTACACATTCGATATTACACAAGATATAAACATATTTACAACAGTAGAATAGACAAATTGTATAACTAACTAACATTTGAACTAACTTCTGTAACTATTAAATTTTAACCTTTAATAAACATAGTATTATCAAAATATTACTCTGACAACATTGCTATTATGCTAAGAACTAAAGATACTCACAGATATTGCATTTGGCCTAACATATGAAGTCAGATTACATTAGATTGTAAGTGGAACTTCTCATAGCAAATTCTCCATTACTCAAGTCAGGTTCTTCCTGGCAAAACTGCTCCCTGGGGTCAACAGGAAGAAAGGTAAGAAGGTCAAATGACCACTCACAGGAAGAAAGGAACAAAGGTCAAATGACCTCACACAGGAAGAAAGGAACAGATGACCTTTCCAGCTTACAAACTGTTAACACAATAACCGCCACCAGAGGGTGCTATTGCATGTAAAAAATGTCCATCGGTCCAGAACACCTCCACTAGTCGCCTTCAAACAGCCGCCTAACCTCAAACAGATCATCATTCGCAGCAAATTACCCAGCTTTCAGGAGAACAGCGACCACGACACCACACAACCCTGCCACAGCAACCTCTGCAAGACATGCCAGATCATCAACACAGATACCATCATCACACATGAGGACACCACCCACCAGGTACATGGTACATACTCATGTGACTCGGCCAACGTTGTCTACCTCACACATTGCAGGAAAGGATGCCCCGGAGCATGGTACATCGGCAAGGCCATGCAGACACTGCGACAATGGATGAACGGACACCGCGCAACAATCGCCAGGCAGGAGTGCTCCCTCCCAGTCGGGGAACACTTCAGCAGTCAAGGACATTCAGCCTCCGATCTTCGGGTAAGCATTCTCCAAGGCGGCCTTCGAGACACACGACAACGCAAAATCGTCGAGCAGAAACTGATAGCCAAGTTCTGCACCCATGAGGATGGCCTCAACCGAGATCTTGGGTTCATGTCACGCTACATGTAACCCCACCTGATGTAGGGTCATCCAGACTCGAGTCATCGTTGGCTTGTTCTCTCCACACAGATGCGGCCGGACCTGCTGTGATTTCCAGCAAAAAAAATGTTTTTTGTCTGTTTTTTTGTTTTTCATACAGACCACAGCATCTGCAACATTTGACCCCTTGTGACCCCACCTCATTTTTCTTTGATGTAATGTTTTCCTGACTGACCTGTTGGGACACCATTTACACCTTTGATTGCTGTGATTATCTCTCTGCTGAGGTGTGATAAATGGCAGTTAGAAAGATTACCTGTAAACATCTGACATTATTCTCTGACTATATAAGCTGTGTTTTTATGCATCTCTCCACTTCACCTGACGAAGGAGCAGCGCTCCGAAAGCTTGTGATTTCAAATAAAGCTGTTGGACTATAACCTGGTGTTGTGTGATTTCTTACATTCCTCCTCATCTGGGGAGGATATGTGAAGAGCCACTTGGTCCTCAGGAATCTGCAAGCCACGACGCTGTGCCATGTTGTGAAGTGCACAGCAAACCACAACAATTCTGGAGACCCTGTCTGCTGCTTACTGCAGGGCTCCACCTGATCTATCCAGGCATCTGAAGTGCATCTTCAGCAAACCGATGGTTTGCTCGATTATTGCTCTGGTGGACATGTGGCTGGAGTTGTAGCTCTCCCCAGCTTCATTGGAGGGTGCCCTCAGCGGCGTCATTAGTCACGTCCTCAGGGGATAGCCCTTGTCCCAAGTAGCCATCCGTTAAGTTGGTCTGGCGGACTGAATAATGGAGGCACACTAGACTGCCACAGTATGAAGGAGTCATGGCAACTGCCAGGGTACTTGGCACAGGCATGCAAAATTTCATTCTTGTGGTCACACACCAGCTGAACGTTAAGGGAGTGGAAGCCCTTGCGATTGACAAAAATACCTGGATTGCGATGGGGTGCCTTAAGGGTCACATGTGTGCAGTCAATGATGCCCTGCACCCTTGGAAAGCCTGCCAGATTAGCTAATCCAACCGCACGCGCCATGACACTTGCTTGATCCTTGGTGAAATGGATGTGATTGTGCGCGAGGGCAAAGAGGGCATTGGTTACCTGCGTGATGCAAGTGTGTGCGGCCACCTGGGAGATGCCGCTGATGTCTGCTGCTGATCCCTGGAATGAGCCTGAGGCAAAAAAGTTGCATGCGGTGGTGACTTTGATGGCCACTGGTAAGGGTTATCCACCTGGTCCTCTGGCCTGCAGGTCTTGTTGCAGCATTGCGCAGATGTCACCCACTACCTCTCGCGAAAGTCGGAGCCGCCTTTGGCATTGCTGCTCAGACATGTTGAGATAGCTGACCCTGTGTCTGTAGACCCTGTTCGGGGGGTATCTCCTGCGCCGACGAGCTTCCAAGCGCTGGCCTCTTCTGGCCTGTGCATCTTCAGCTGGGTGAGCAGCAGCCTGGCGCTCAGGTTGTTGCTGCTGATGTTGGGGCTGCTTCTGTTGTTGCTGCTGCTGTTGGGGCTGCTGTTGTTGTTGCTGCTGTTGTTCGGCCTCATCTAATATCCAGAAGGGAAGGAAATAAATGGCTCCCATGCTTCTGGTGGATGCCTCAGTTGAGGAAGCGCTCAGTGAAACTGGCGAGAGGGGTTTCCCAGGAGGTCACACTGGAGATGGGTGTCAGTCTCCAAACTTCCACAGCTGTGGTTATGCCTTCTAAAAGGTCCCCCAGACCTGAGACTACATAGTCCTGCCACCTGCAATTGATGGCTGATCAAATCTCCTCTTTAATGTTTGACCTGCAGCTGATAGTCAGCAATCCAATTGTGCTCTCGCCAGGTTTCACCGTCGTGTTTCCCACCAGGCGTGTTACATGTGGGAAAAGGGTTAAAATCGCAATGGCCATTCAAAATGGCATTATAGAGGCAATTTAGAGGTTGTTAAGGGCCTTAACAGCCTATCCCGCCTGTTGGAGGCGGGACGGAGTCGGGACCTTTAGACACGATTTTTTGAAAATTGCATGGAGGCGGGATGGATTCGGGGTCAGGCCCGCCCACCAGTTTCTGCAATTTTAACCATCCGCATGCCTCCAATCCCGCCTCCACGGCCCAATGAAAATCCTGCCCAATATCTACCCAATATATCATAATATTGTCAGTCAATTTATTTTTATTTATTTTATTTTAATTGTCTTGTAGTAGATATGTTTTAGTTCTGAAGTTACATAATGAGATCAAGGTATTTATTTGACATTCCTTTTTCCTCTATTTTAGTAGAGGTGTTACCCAAGTTACTTTAAACAAATTAACACTCCTGTTAAAATAGGAAAGAGACCTGTTTAAGACAAAGGTGTTCATGTGCTAGTATCCCATGGGCTAATTTCAAGGCTATTTGAATTTCCAACCCTGTATAAATGCTGCAAAGAGGTGGCTTCATTTGTAGCAACACAAGTGGGACAAATTATTCTAAGATAGCAGCATGAAACTAGTTTTAGAAATGTAATGTCGTAGATGCATTAAACAGAAAAATTATTACACATTGATGCATTTAACCAAAAGCAAAGAATGTGAGCTAATAAGGTGTTGATGAATGCTGCTAATGACTTCTGCAGGCAGCTAATGATAGCTTTTAGTAGGTGGCAAACAATCATTTTTTCAATGTGATGAATAATATGAATGAGTTTGATACATTTTCTTCAAGCTTAAGTTTACTTTTGTCTTCATCCAGATTTTGCCATTATACCTAACAGCCCTGACTGAACAATAATCAGGAAGTATATATTTATTTTTAGCAAACAGTGTAGTAGGAAGCCAAACCAGGTGCTTGTACACGGTTTATTTCTGTAACTTGGATAGCTCATTAGATGTAAATTTTGTACTGACTCGGTAAATGCTACAGAAGGAACAATTATAGATCATTGTCAGGGTGGGGCAGGCTATTTACATGTCAAAAAGCTCCATCTCACTGTTCATTTATCTGGTTTTCTTATCAATGAATTCAGCCTGTCACAATAAAATATTTATGGTATTTGGAGATTAAAGGCCCTATTTTTTGAATGTATGGCCACAGAGTTACTTTATAAAAAGTTTTTTTTTACTGCAAATGGGATTAGAATAGACAGGGCTTGATGGCCGGCACAGACACGATGGGCCGAAGGGCCTCTTTCTGTGCTGTATAACTCTTTGACTATGACTCTATGACTATGTATTTATCAGTTACAAATTGGATCAACTCATGCAATTATTAGGGAATCTAGCACAGGTACACTTTGGGCTGTAACTGGTTATTGCCATGCTGATAAGTAACTCTTTTTCAATGCAACATGTCTAAATATATTGGTGATGGTTACTTAAACTGTCTAATCACTGGCCATCAGCAATAATTACAGTTAAATACCAGAACAAGGTGAAAATGAGGCCACTGACCACTATAAGTCACTGGGGCTAAAGCATTCTTCTTCAGATTCCGGTTGGGCTAATTCGCTGCGTAAGGCCAAAACTGCACAGGGAGCTTTTAATATTTATGCAAACAAGCTGACCCCAGAGAAAATTGCGCAATTAACTCATGGTTCTTCTGCTTTGCCCTGGCACCTAGCCATTCTTAACTGAAGTTTACTGGATTCCAAAATCTACCCTATCCTAGCTACAAAGTTGGATCTCAGAGCAGAGCCCTTGTGAGTGGTTTTGCAGCAGAGTTTCTCCATCTCTGTTGCTACTGGACTCTCATCATTGTGTTAGGATGATGCTCTGTCACTCAGGCACTCGATTGTGCCCAACAAGGAAGCCAGCATTTCACGTTTTTTTTAAAAAATGGCTAAAAATTGAGGAGCGCCCCATTAGGGGGCATTAATTTTGTGGGGGTGCTACTCCCGGAAATAGTATTGGCCCCGCGACAGAAATTGAGTGGTAGCGCCCCAGGAGGAATGCGGGGCGCTACTGGAAGTGCCCCGTGTCCCTCTTGGGGTGAGGGAATATCACGGTGCTACATGCCGCAGTATTGCAGGTCTTCCTCCCCTTCTTAAAGGGGAGGGGCTTTGCCCAATGCAACCCGGGGCCCAGCTGTGCCCCCAGGGATCAGGAGTGCTGGCAAAAGAGCCCGGCACTCAAAAGAAGTGCCGGACACTTGAAGCGTAGCCAACACTCCACAAGGGGGGCGGTTCAGGAGGCCGGGGACGGCAGAGCAGGCAGGTGCTGGCAGGCGGCCAGCAAGAAAAATGGCTGCCCCGCACCTCGCCTTTAAGTAGCACCTCCTCGGCCGCAGGTAGGCCCCACGGACCCCGTCGGACGTATCATCCGGCGGTGAAACAGGGGGCGCTCCCGAAGATCGCGGCCGGGGCGTGTGCGGGGCGCTGTGCACGGCGATGATATCATCGCCAGTGGCGCAGCACTGCGGGGCGCTACCGGTTAGCGTCGCCACTAACATCCCACTAAATTTCGCGGGAGGTGTGTATTGAGTCTGTGGTTTCAATTGCAGTTATACTGAATAACAGGACACAGACTACAGAAGTAAGTAAACAGGTCTTTAGTGATTGAGGGTCAGGGCTGAACTGGGATACACTTTGCTCCGCAGGGTTTATATACCAGTGTGGTCACCACCAGTACTACAATGTACAGGAGCCATCAAAAAGTAGTCCATCACCTTAAGGTATCCTCTTATGGTGGTACAGGTTACATACACTACAATTCCTCCCCTTTTAGCTTAACAGTGTACACCCCAAATTAAACATTACATGGATAACATATATACAATTTACACACAAAACTGTTCAAAGATTCAGTCTCTGAGGAGGCCTCCTGATCCGGGCCGGATAACGCCTTTCAGAGGTCTCTGGTTCTCGTTGCTGGGGTGACTCATCCACTTGATCTCCTATGGATTGAACATCATCATGTACGTTCGAGTCTGAGGTAGATGCTACAGGCTCAATAAGTTCTTCAGCTGGTGTCTCTGCCGTAGACATGGGGTCGAACCTTGTTCTCGATTCCACAAGTTGGTCAGCATGATGTCGTATTACGTTCTCTCCAACGTCTACCGTGTACATCAAGGGTCCTTGTCGTGCACGAATTGTTCCAGGTTGCCATTTATCATTCCTATAGTCCCTGGCCAACACTGGTTGTCCTATTTCGAAACTACGAGTGGCCTTGTTGTTTGCATGCTGGAATTACTTGTTTTCGACTTCCCTTCGCACATTGGGTTTCAACAAATCCAACCGGGACCGCAACCTTCTGTTATAGAACATTATGGCAGGGCTTTGATTTGTCACTGCATGCGTGGCGTTTCGATACACCATCAGGAAATTGTCCACCTTGTGTTGTAGTGGAATATGGTCTTCACTCATGGCCTTTATCGCCTTTTTGAACATTTGTACAAATCTCTCGGCCAACCCATTTGTAGCCGGGTGATATGGGGCAGATGTATAGTGTTTCACCCCATTCTTTTTCATGAATTTCTGGAATTCTTCTGACACGAACTGTGGTCCGTTGTCTGAACATATTTGCTCCGGCAACCTATTCCTTGAAAATATGGTTCTTAGAACTGCGATCGTCTTCTCAGAGGTAGTGGTCGACATCTTAATCACTTCTGGCCATTTAGAATGTGCGTCTACTGCTATCAAAAACATGGAATCCATGAATGGACCTGCAAAGTCGATATGCACACGTTGCCATGGGGCTGAAGGCCATTCCCACGGATGCAGCGGTGCAATTGGAGGTGCGTTTTGAACTTTTTGGCACCCTGAGCAGCTTTTAGTCAGATCCTCTATTTGTTTGTCGATACCTGGCCACCACACATAAGCCCTAGCAAGGCTTTCCATCTTGACTCCCCCCAGATGACCTTCGTGCAATTCTTTCAGAACTCTCTCTCTTAATTTTGGAGGAATAATCACCCTTGTTCCATACATCAATGTTCCTTGACATACGGACAGCTGTTCTCGTCTGGCTGAGAATGCTGGTAACAGTGGTTCACCATGTGCTGGCCATCCCTTCACTGTCAAGTCATAGACAGTGTCGGGTCATTTCGGGTCTCTCTCTCAATACCCGCATTGGTGACTGGTAAGCATTCGATGATGGTCGAGTGAAGTATCTCGACAGGGTCAACTGCCGGTGCCTCTTCCGCTGTAGGTAGTGGCAAGCGCGACAGCCCATCAGCATTACCATGTTGCTTTGTACCTTTGAATTCAATATCATATTGATGTGCCCCTAGGAAAAGGGACCATCTCTGAAGCCTCTGCGCCGTCATTACCGGAACACCCTTCTTAGGGTTGAAAATGGAAACCAACGGCTGGTGATCTGTCAGCAGCGTAAACTTTTGGCCTTGCCGGTAATGGTTAAATTTCTTAACTCCCACACGAGGCTGAGAGCCTCCCTATCTATCTGAGCATAGTTGCGCTCAGCGGAGGTCAATGATCTGGATGCGAAAGCGACTGGCCTTTCCGAGCCATCTGGAAACTTTTGTGAGAGCACTGCCCCGATACCATATGGAGAAGCATCACAAGCTAAGCGAATAGGCAGCGTTGGGTTAAAGTGAGCCAACACTTCCTTAGAGGTGATCAGTGCCTTGTTCTTTTGAAAAGCCCGCTGACAATCATCGCTCCACTTCCATGGTATTCCCATTTGCAAAAGAGTGTTTAGCGGGTGTAACACCGTGGATAAATTTGGAAGAAACTTGTGGTAATAGTTAACCAACCTGAGCAACGACCTCAACTGGGATACATTTTCCGGTGCAGGAGCTTTGACAACAGCTTCGATCTTGTCAGGTGACTTATGGAGCACCTCCCGGTCAATGACGTGGGCACAGTACGAATTTCGCTTTTGAAAGAACTCGCATTTCTGGCAATTAACTCTGAGCCCATATTCTTTCAATCTGATGAGCACCTGCTCCAAATTCGCGAGGTGATCCTTATCGTTATCTCCTGTTATCAGGATGTCATCCAGGTAGCATTGTGTGCCTGGAATTCCCTGCAATACCTGCTCCATGGCCCTTTGCCAAATCGCTGGAGCCGATGCCACTCCAAAAACCAGTCAATTGTACCGATATAAGCCCTTATGCGTGTTGATCGTGAGATACTGATGTGACGCTTCATCAACTTTCATCTGTAGGTACGCCTGCGCCAGGTCTATCTTAGTGAAGTGTTTCCCGCCAGACAGCGAAGCGAAGATATCTTCAATCCGCGGAAGCGGATATTGCACCGTGTGAAGAACCGGATTAACAGTGGTCTTGAAATCGCCACAGATGCGAACCTTCCCAGGTTCCCCCGGCTTGTTGCTCAACGAATGCTTCATGACAGGAACAATGGGTGTAGCCCATTCGCTCCAGTCCACCTTGGACAGTACCCCTGAACGTTCTTGCCCTTCCAGCTCTGCTTCCACAGCAGGTCGTATCGCATAAGGCACCGGTCTGGCTTTGAAAAATTTTGGGTTTGCATGTTCTTCAACCGTGATGGTTGCCGTAATTCCTTTCAGTGTTCCAAGTCCCTGTTGGAACACCTCCTTAGCATCGTCTAAGATTTTCGACAGTCGTTTAGGTTTGACGTCGTCCTCCTTACAGGCATCTACAGTCAGTGCTTGTATGGAATGCCAGTCCACATTTACTCTCCGGAGCCATTCCCGTCCCAGTAGTGGCGGACCTCCATCAGGTAACACATGCAAGTCAATTTTCTGACTTTCTTTACCATTGTAGACCACGTTTACTTTTAACTTTCCTTTGGGGTATACTATTTGCCCCGTGTATGTTTTCAATACAATCTCCGTAACCCTCAGGGGAATGTGCGAGAATAACCTTTTGTAATCATGCTTATTCATGACCGTTAATGCCGACCCAGTGTCTAATTCCATCTTCACTTGGACCCCTGCAATCCGAAGCATGACCCAGATAGTTTGGTGGTCTGCTGTGTTACCCACATTATGTATTTTCAGACAACCCAGTTGCTTACTGCTGGAGTCTGAATCCGTCTTCTGTTCATCCGAACTGTTCTCTGTCACCTTGTGTACTTTTTTGTACTTCTCCTGCGGTGACTTTTTGCTGCTGGTCTTCTTTCCGGACCAGCATACTCTCGCTATGTGACCAAGTTTGCCACATTGCCTGCATTCTTTATCTTTGAACCAGCACTGGTTCTGGTCATGCGTTGTCCTTCCACAACGATAGCACTTTACTGTGCCCAATGCCATTTCATTGGTGCTGAATTCCAATGGCCTTTGCTGTATCTCTGCAGTGCCCCGTGCTGCTGCCTCATGGGATGCTGCAATGCTGATAGCTTTGTCCAGCGTGAGGTCCTTTTCCTCTAGCAGTCGCTTCTGGGTTCCTTCCCTTAGGAGCCCACACACAAACTTGTCTCTCAGTGTGTCTGCTAGTCCTGTTCCGAACTGGCAGTACTTTGATAACTTGCGCAGTTCTGTTAGGAATTCAGCGTTGCTTTTGTCTTTAAGTTGAATTATTTTGTAGAATTTAAATCGTTCCGCTATCAGCAGCGGCATGGGGTTTAAATGCTCCTGCAGGATAGTAACAATATCCACGAAACTCTTCCCTACCGGTTTGTCTGGTGTTACAAGGTTCCTTAATAACCCGTACATCTTCGCACCCATTGAGTTTAATAGGGTTAGTGCTTTCTTATCATCCGGTACCTCATTCGTTTTACAGTAAACTTCGATGCGTTCCACATAAGTGGCCCAATCTTCCACATCGTTATCAAAAGCAGTGATGTTACCCGTTTTTGGCATCCTTGCTGAGTTTCTCCTTCCCCTTTGGATATTATTATTTTTTTTTTTTTTTTTTTTTTTTCCAAGATGGCGGCTTTTCCCGTGCTTGGCGGCTTTCCCCGCGCTTGTCTTCTTCCCCCGCCGACTCAAAATGGCGATTCCCACGCTGTTGCCGTCCACGCCTCCCAGCGGTCCTTTACTTTCCCCTGCGTTGCTGCTCTTGTTCCCCCGCCGCTCCTGCGGTCTTTGTGGCCATAAACACTTTTCTGGCTGCAGCGCATCTCTGCCCGATTGCAGTCCAGCCCCTGACACCGGCTGCGGTCGTGTTCTCCGCCCTTTTCGTCGTTTTCCCTCCCCTTCTCCCACTGACAACTCGGCCGAATTCCCCCCCGTGCCGCTCGGTCGGGCTTACCCGCCGCTGTAGTAGAAGGGATGCTCACTGATGCTTGACTTCGTGGTCAGCAAACCAACCCGGGTTTCCGATGGCCTCCCGTGCGATGCAGGATGTTGAGGGCGGATGCCCTTTTCGATGCCCGTTCCTGAGGACGAAGCTTCCTTTGATGCAAAACTGCCGCAAGGTAAGATCAGACTCGTCGCCACTGTTGAGTCTGTGGTTTCAATTGCAGTTATACTGAATAACAGGACACAGACTACAGAAGTAAGTAAATAGGTCTTCCGTGATTGAGGGTCAGGGCTGAACTGGGATACACTTTGCTCCGCAGGGTTTATATACCGGTGTGGTCACCACCGGTACTACAATGTACAGGAGCCATCAAAAAGTGGTCCATCACCTTAAGGTATCCTCTTAAGGTGGTACAGGTTACATACACTACAGTGTGGGTGGCGCCGCGCCCTGGAGCTAGCTGCTTTGCGTCCCATTAGTACCCTAAGAGGGCACTAACGGGAGGTGCAAAGCAACCGAATTTTTACCCCAAAGAGTTTTAAAGCAATTTGGCAGAGAAATTTCTGCAGGATGGAATAGGCCTGATATGGAATCTCAGCATGGAGGATGGACTGCCAGCTGAGACAGCTGAATAGCAGTGAAATCACAAAATTAAGGAAGGAGATGTCCGATTTAAAGAAAAGTAAGTAATGCTGACTGTCAATCATCATAGATTACTATATAATTCGTCTGAATCATAATCGTCATACCTGGCAATATTCTTTAATTGCTATGTGTACACATATGAATCTTGCATTGATATCAATGGTAGTCTAAGGCAGTGGATTAATTATTCATTTCATTGCACAGTATTATTGGATGACAAAGTCCAACACCGCTTTCAGTGTGCCAGTGCAGCCTTCGGTTACCTGAGGAAGAGAGTGTTTGAAGACCAGGACC
Organism: Somniosus microcephalus; assembly: GCF_052327205.1. Classification (NCBI taxonomy): domain Eukaryota; kingdom Metazoa; phylum Chordata; class Chondrichthyes; order Squaliformes; family Somniosidae; genus Somniosus; species Somniosus microcephalus. The sequence continues at coordinate 48,056,587 of NC_140996.1, read as the reverse complement.
TCAAACCCGGCACTAAGCTCATGGTCTACAGAGCAGCAGTGATACCCGCCCTGCTTTATGCCTCAGAGACATGGACCATATACAGCAGGCACCTCAAAGCACTGGAGAGGTACCACCAACGCTGCCTCCGCAAGATCCTTCAAATCCATTGACAGGATAGGCGCACCAACGTCTGTGTTCTTGCTCAGGACAACATCCCCAGCATCGAAGCTTTGACCATGCTCGATCAGCTCCAATGGATGGGCCACATCGTCCGCATGCCCGATACGAGTCTCCCAAAACAAGCGCTCTACTTGGTGCTCCGGCACGGCAAGAGAGCCCCAGGTGTGCAGCGGAAGCGCTTCAAGGACACCCTCAAAGCCTCCTTGAAAAAGTGTAACATCCACACCGACACCTGGGAATCCCTGGCCCAAGACCGCATAAAGTGGAGGAGAAGCATCTGGGAAGGCGCCGAACACCTCGAGTCTCTTCGCTGGGAGTAAGCGGAAACTAAGCGCAGGCAGCGCAAGGAGCGCACGTCAACCCAGGCACCCCACCCACCCGCCCCTTCAACCACCGTCTGCCCCACCTGTGACAGAGACTGTAGGTCCAGCATTGGCCTCATCAGTCACCTGCGAACTCATTTTTAACGTGGAAGCAAATCATCCTCGGTTCCGAGGGACTGCCTAAGACGAAGATTGAACAGTATTATTAACTTGAGTTTATTTATGGCTGTGATGCAAGACAGGCACTGGGACTGTTGTGCAAGGAGAAATAAGGGCTGTTACAAACACAAGTACTAAAGTGTAGCTGAAGAAGTTAATTCTCTAACTATCTAACATATGCCTTTCTCATTCAGTATCTGCAAGGTATTTAGTTTATGGAATTCACCCCACCCTAGCATTGTACAAAATGTAGTGCAGCCTTTACTTCTTCTCATACATTGTATAATTTTCATAGCCAAGAAAAAATGGTATTGTGGTGGCAATAATTAGCATCAACTGGGGGACAGGGGCCAAAACATCAGACCACTCACCCCTCATGAAGAAGCCATAATAGATTACATAGGATTACATAAGATATGCAGCACAGAAACAGGTCATTCGGCCCAAGATGTCCATGCCGGCGTTTATGCTCCACTCGAGCCTCCTCATCTAAATCTGTCAGCATAACCCTCTATTCACTTCTCCTTCTTGTCTAGCCTCCTCTTAAATGCATCTATACTATTCGCTTCAAACGCTCCCTATGGCAGCGAGTTCCACATTCTCACCACTCTTTGGGTAAGGAAGCTTCTTCTGAATTCTCTAATGGATTTCTTGGTGACTATCTTCTATTGATGGCCTCTAGTTATGCTCTTCCCCACAAGTGGAAACATTGGGCTGGATGTTGTCAATGGGGAGCTTTTGGAGGTGGGACATCCACTTTTTGGGTTGTAGTCCCGCCTCCATCAACTTGTGGCCAACCCACGCTATTTTCCCTTGATTGGCCTTGTTAAGCCCGCCCAGCGGTCTTAGCAGGCCAATTAAGGGACACCTAGTTACTGTGACGTCAGTGATTGACATTTCATCTGTCAAGAGCTTTTGACAGATGAAAAATCAACATTTGACAGCTCTGTGAAGCTGTCAAACACGGACAATCTGTCTTCTAACTTGAGTCCTTCTACTCAGACTCAGTTAGAGAGCTCTCCAAACCAGAAAGCAGAGGCTGCAGCTTTTGACAGTTCAGCGGCCATTCTGCTTTCTGTGCCAGCGAGCTGAGGGACTCCCGAGAACTGAATGGAGGAAGCCTGCAGGAGAAAGTAAAGGTAAGTATGTAGGATTCGCAAAATTGAACTTTATATTATAATGGGTTGAATGGCAGAAGAGGCCATGATTTTAAAGACTATTTTAAAAGAAGCCCAGAAAAGGGGGCATACAAAATGGCCACCAGACCCCGTGATCAACTTATTGGGACACTTTAAAATGGTTCCTGAAAATCCTCAGACAGCTTTGTGGATGCAGCCCAAAGTAAGTTCTGGAAGCCGTTTCTGAGAGAACAAAACCAGACACTCACATATACATATAGATTGGATGCAGATCCAGTCAAGATCGGCCTGTAGATAAAGGCCATCTAAATGTTGACCCAGACAAAAGGGAACAGTTTCATATTCATGAGAAGAGCATCAAGGGCCCATTAAGGACATCACCAGGACATTAAAAACAATGAAGGTCATTCCAGACAAGAGATGGCCCATTACCGGCCATCCAAGAACAGTTTAAAATATAATAACTACCCCGTTGTGCAACAAGCCCGCCAAAAGTTAAACAAAGACTAACCTGATTTGGCGCGAGATAAGAGCTTCTGGAAAGAAGTATAATTGGGAGACACACGGGTAGGAATTTGGTTATTCAGCTTTCCAGCTTGCAGGCCTGTCCAGCTTTTGAGCTGGGTAAAGAGGAGCTGCTTTGGGAGAAGATCAGCGTGACTCCTCTCCATCGTTGGAGAGGAAGAAGAAGAAGACTAAGCCGCCATCAAGAAGGTCGTTCGAGCCGGCGTCCCGCCCCGGGGTAAAACATTGGGAGATCATCGACCAACCCCGGGCCATTGACGAAATGAGAGGCCATCGACCCACAGCAAGGACCAGGAGAAGAGACAAGAAAAAAACGACAGAAGAAGCCGAGGTTGAGCAGCCGCCCCCGACCCCCACCTCAGGAGAGAGGTGAGGCGCAGCTCGCTGGGGCTCCACGATCCACGTGGAGACGGGACGCCTGAAAGGATCAAACGCAGACCGGTTTCAAAACCTTGCCCTTCCTAGTTGGATTGGTGAGCATGTTTCTGGCCCTTCATAATCAGACCTAGATAGGTTTAAGGGGGTGGATATTTAAGGGGATTATTAACATGAGTTGTTATCCCTCGATGTTCCGTGTGTTTCCCTATTACATGATGATTTTTGTAGAGTATAATATGCCTGTATTTGCCTTAGTTAGTATTGTGTCGTTATGATTTGTTTGTGTTTTTCCCTCCCATGTAATCTCTTATTTGCTTGCATTTGATTTGTGTTACCATATGCAATAAAATTTCATTTTGTTTCATCAAACTTGGTCTATAAGAGTTTTCTCTACATTGTAGTTCCTGCCCCAAAGTCCAGAGTACAGAATCTAAGGGGTGAGTGGGTCAAACCACTCAAGGTTTTACTGTGCAAGAGAGAGAGGCCTCTAGAGAGAGAAACCTCTGCGATCTAAAACCCCTTACAGAAAATGGCGACCGTGGCAGGACTCTGGCAGCAGGATTGCAATGTAATAGATCCAAGTTTGAATGGTTGAAATGCAATGGATGAGAGGATAGCAGATTATGTCTTTGGCAAGATAAATCTCACTAAGCAGTGGATTTCTGATTTCTTACTGGATGGGCATCCGGTGGATGCTGCCATCAGGTGGACAGAGAGCAAAGAGCATAAGAAGGCAGCAGAGATAGAGGAAAAGGCCATGGGTGGGGAAAAACTCATCACAGCGCTTCATGCGCTGAATCAGGAACGCCAAGTGGTAGCTAATCAACATCAGTCTATGATAGAGTATCTGGAGTGCCAGGTTACTGAGGCAAAAATCAATGAAAGGAGGATCCGGGAGAAAAACGCCCGCCTCGCACAACAGCTAAGAGTGCAGGAGGAGAGAGTAGTGGAGGTGAAGGCAGCTTACAAGCTAGCCCTCGAGCACGGGTTTGAGAGCACAGACCACGGCCCCTGCCAAAAGACCATAGAGGACCTAAGAATGGCCCTGGTTAAGGCAAAATGCATCGTGTGTCTCGTCAGCCCAACAGCCAGTCACATGGACTTTTTAAAGGAATCAAAACAGCCGATTCCAGCTGAAGTAGTTGTGGTACCAGCCACCGAGCCCTCAGCACCGCCGAGCTATAGTGAGACTTGGCCGGAAAAACAGGGGGTGGTAAAAGAGGAGGTAGCTGAGGTGGAATGTGAGGCAGAACAGCCACTGGTAGCGAAGCCGGGACCGGCACCAATGTGTCCCGCTCAACACCAGAGGTTCGGTCCCAACGCCGCCAATGGCGATGTCGGACCCCTCCAGAACCAGCTCGTGATGCCCTATGCTGCCCCGCAATTAAGGTCCATGGTGAGCCATCTCGCACGACTCACAGTAAAGGGAGATCCCTCGATTCATTTCAGGGAGATAGAGGAAACAGCAGCCATTAATGACTGTGATGATCAGGAACAGGTGAAACTGTTGCTTTTCTCCCTGGATTGCACAATCCTTTGGTGCCTCTCAGATAAGAGTAAGAGGGGACGGAAAGGGTATACGGATCTCAGGGAAGAAGTTTTAGAAGTAATGGGAGTGGACGACGGTAGTCCATTCGACCGTGTGGAAGGGACCGTGCAACTATCTGGAGAACCCCCACGGGTTTTCGCAGAAAGGCTGTGGCCGGTGTATCGACGCAGCTGTCCGGGCATGCCTGAACAGGTTGCAATGAACGACGAACAGCGGGTTCATTGGCTCCGTTGCTTGGTTACCAACAGCTTGCCGCAGATACGGGCCCTAGCCAGATCTTGGTTTGATCCCCAAGGTCCCGGTGTCACGGAGGAGACGGTGCTCCGTCAGCTCAACGTTGCGTATAAGAATTGTAGAGGGCAGGAAACACCTCCCCAGAAGGGAAAGGTGCATGAGGCAAAACCCGCAGCCTCAAGCAAGAAGGAGTGGCATCAGGAGGGGAGTCGCCCTGCCCAAGCCAAGCTCAATTGCTATGGGTGTGGGAAGGATGGACATTGGCGCAAGGAATGTAGAAATCCGTGGAAGGATAATAAGGGAAAATTTCCTGCAGCCCAAGCCCAAGCCCAGACCGTTGCCCCAGCACCTGCCCAAACCCAAGCCGTAGCTCCTGCCCCAGCACAAGGAGCTGGTGCAATTATGGATCTCGCTGCGATTGAATCAATCATAGAGGCAATGCAGTGTCTGATGATTTCGCAGGGGAAGATAGCCGTGACCACTGCTCTTGTCGCTCCCGAAACCCCGACTCCTGTACCCAAATGACTAGAGCCGGCGTAGCCCTTCTACCTGTGTGTGCTGCGATATGATGTATGGAGACGACCCCTCGTGGAGATGGAAGTGGAGGAGGTAAAAGGGACCTCTCTGTTTGATACGGGAGCATCATGCACCGTGATCCACGCAGATAAACCCACCGCCTCGCCTCTGTCCACCGGGGTCCTGTCGGACTTCACGGGCAAAGAACAGGCTGGCACACATTCCATTCCCCTCTCCATTCGTTTAGGACCACTCTATTACGTCCGTGAATGCTTGAGACACGGACAACAGGATTTGAACAAAACAAGTCTTTACTGATGGAAGTCAATAGTGAAACTGGAACAACAGAGGCTCACTAGCGCCTTTTATTCAGGGGTGGTCACTGCCGGTACTGCAGTCTGAGACCAGTTATTCTCTTAAAGGTACATACACAACAATTCCTCCCCTTTTAGATAAACAGTACATAACATTCATTTAATAACTAAATGATAACTAATTACAATCACAATTACGATTGCTAGATACATTGGTTAAGTTTAAGCAATTATAAGTTCAGTCTTTGAGGAGGCTTCCTGATTCTGTCTGGATAACGCCTCTTTGGGTTATCAGGTTCTTCTGGCAATGTTGAGTCGGGATCAATGTCGTTGTTTGGTTCATCTGCTTCCAATATTATCGGTTCTGCGGTAGCTGCAATTGGTACGTCGATTTCATTACCAGGTGTATCAGATCGTGGTGTGGAGTTGAAGTTTTCCAGTGACTCTAGAATCTGGTCAGCAAGGCGTCTTACAATGCTCTCTCCAACGTCTATGGTATACATGAGAGGTCCTTGCCGTGTACAAATCGTTCCTGGCTGCCATTTCTCAGTGCAGTAGTTCCGGACCAAAACTGGTTGACCTATCTTAAAACTCCTGGTCGGCCTTTCATTCATATTCTGAAACTGCCTGTTCTCCACATCTCTTCGGACGTTTGGCTTAACCAAATCCAAGCAGCATCGTAGTCTTCGATTGAAGAACATCATGGCTGGAGTTTGGTTGGCAAGCGCATGTGTCGCATTCCGGTAGGCAAACAAGAAGTTGTCCACCTTGTGTTGTAGGGGTATATCTTCATTACACATTGCCTTGATAGCCTTCTTGAATGTTTGGACAAACCTCTCGGCCAATCCATTAGTGGCTGGATGATATGGGGCGGATGTGTAAGGCTTAACACCATTGTTCTTTAAGAACCTCCGGAACTCTTCAGACACAAACTGTGGTCCATTGTCAGAGCAAATCTGTTCAGGCAGTCCATTCCTGGCGAATGTGGTTCGTAAAACTGTGATAGTTTTTTCCGTGGAGGTTGAGGACATTTTTATTACCTCTGGCCACTTTGAATGTGCATCCACCGCAATTAAAAACATCGAGTCCATGAAGGGACCAGCAAAATCAATGTGCACCCTTTGCCATGGAGATGAGGGCCACTCCCATGGATGCAGAGGGGCTTGAGGTGGGGCGTTTTGGACCTTCTGGCATCCTGCACAGCTCTTGGTCATCTCTTCGATTTCTCTATCGATTCCCGGCCACCACACAAACGCTCTGGCTAAGTTCTTCATTTTTACCCAACCCAGATGACCCTCATGAAGCTCATTGAGCACTCTATCCGTCAACTTAGGTGGAATTACTACTCTGGATCCACACATCAAGGTTCCTCTGCACACTGACAGCTGTTCTCTTCTCGGCGAGAATGCTGGCAGCAGTGGTTTGCCATGTGCTGGCCATCCCTTCACCGTTAAATCATAGACCCGTGATAGTGTCGGGTCATTACGTGTTTCCTTTTCTATGTTTGCATTCGTCACAGGGAGGCATTCGACTATGGTCGAGTGGAATAACTCCATTGGATCCACTGCAAGGTCTTCTTCTTCCACCATCAGCAATGGTAGGCGTGACAATCCATTAGCATTCCCATGCTGTTTAGTTCCTTTGTACTCAATGTCATATTGGTGTGCCCCTAGGAAAAGGGTCCACCTCTGCAGCCATTGTGCTGTCATTATCGGTACGCCCTTCTGAGGGTTGAAAATGGAGACAAGAGGTTGATGATCAGTTAGTAGAGTAAATTTTTGACCGTGCAGGTAGTGATTGAACTTCTTCACCCCCCACACTAGGCTGAGGGCCTCTCTGTCAATCTGGGCGTAGTTACGCTCGGCAGAAGTTAACGAGTGTGATGCAAAAGCTATCGGCCTCTCTAAGCCATCAAGGAATTTATGTGACAGTACCGCCCCAATGCCGTAGGGAGACCCATCACACGCCAGTCTGATCGGCAGTGCTGGGTTGTAATGAGCCAATACTTCCCTTGAAGTGATTAAGTCCTTACTCTTCTGAAAAGCCCGCTTACAATCATTGCTCCATTCCTATGCTACTCCCGTTCGTAGCAGGGCATTCAGTGGGTGCAGAATTGTCGACAAATTCGGCAAAAACTTATGGTAGTAATTCACCAATTCGAGGAATGACCTCAGTTGCGACACATTTTCAGGTGCTGGGGCCTTAACAACTGCTTCAATTTTGTCAGGGGACTTATGTAACCCCTCTTCATCAATCACGTGGCCACAATACGATATCTGTTTCTTAAAAAACTCGCACTTGGGACGGTTGGCTCGCAGCCCATGTTCCCGTAGTCTAGTGAGCACCTGTTCTAGGTTGTTAAGGTGTTCACTGTCATCTTCACCTGTCACAATGATGTCGTCCAAGTAACACTGAGTCCCCGGAATCCCTTGCAGGACTTGTTCCATCGCTCTTTGCCATATCGCCGGAGCCGATGCTACTCCGAATACCAATTGATGATACTGGTAAAGGCCTTTGTGAGTGTTTATCGTGAGATACTTCCTAGAGGACTCTTCAACCTCCATCTGCAAATATGCTTGTGCTAGGTCAATTTTTGTAAAACGCTTCCCTCCAGACAGTGAGGCAAAGATGTCTTCTATCCATGGAAGAGGATATTGTACTGTGTGAAGGACTGGGTTCGCCGTCACCTTGAAATCCCCACAGATGCGAATCTTCCTTGGCTCCCCGGACTTATTGCTCAACGTTTTCTTCATGACAGGAACGATGGGTGTCGCCCACTCGCTCCAGTCGACCTTAGACAACACGCCTGCCTTCTCCAGATTCTCCAGCTCTGCCTTGACGGCTGGGCGAATTGCATATGGTACCGATCTTGCTTTGAAAAACTTGGGAACTGCATTCTCTTCTATTTTTATTGAGGCGGTTACGCATTTAAGCATGCCCAGTTCTTGTTGAAATACCTCTTTGGCGTTAGCTAAGATTGTTGACAATCGTCCAGGAGTGACGTCTTCATCTTTTTTACCATCCACCGTCATTGCATGAATGGAGTGCCAATCTAAGTTTATCTTCCTGATCCATTCCCGTCCCAATAACGGTGGTCCACCATTTGGCAGTATGTAGAGATACAATTTCCGTATTTTCTTGCCGTTGTATTCGACAGGCACCCTTATTTTTCCTCTGGGGTATACTTTTTGCCCCGTATACGTCGTCAAGACGATGGATGTCTCTCTCAAGGGTATGTGTGAAAATAGCCGCTCGTAGCCTCGTCGATTCATGACGGTTAGCGCTGATCCTGTATCCAATTCCATTTTAACTTGGGACCCTGCTATCATGAGGGTGACCCAAATGGTTCGGTGATCCTCTTTTGCGATTACATTGTGAAGTTTGAGACAGCTTAGTCTCCTGTTCCCGGATTCACTATCGCTTATCTGGTCTTCGGAGCTACTGTCCGTCATCTTTTGTACTTTCTTGTACGGTTCCTTAGTAGCCTTTTTGTTGTCGCTGGTCTTCTTCCCAGACCTGCAAACTCGTGCAATGTGTCCCATCTTCCCGCATTGCCTGCATATTTTGTCCTTGGACCAGCAGTCCTTCTGGTCATGGTTAGTTCTGCCGCAGCGATAACATTTTGCAAATCCCCATGTCATTTCGTGGTTGCCGTATTCCTGTGGTTTTTGTTGAATTTCTGCAGCTCCCCTGGCTGCTGCTTCATACGATACTGCCACGCTGAAAGCCTTATCTAGCGTCAGCTCTTTCTCTGAGAGTAACTTCTTCTGTGTTCCTTCACTCAGGAGTCCACAGACAAATTTGTCCCGTAGGATATCTGCCAGTCCTGCTCTTAACTGGCAGTGCTTTGATAGCTTTCGTAGTTCCGTAAGGTACTCAGCATTGCTCTCATCTTTATGCTGAGTTCTCCTGTGGGATTTAAATCTTTCTGCTATCAATAGTGGTGCAGGGTTTAGGTGTTCCTGTAGGACAGCAACAATTTCGTTAAAACTCTTCGCCTTCGGTTTAGCTGGAGTAATCAGGTCCCACAATAGGCCGTACGTTCTAGCGCCCATTAAGTTTAGCAATATCGATGCCTTTTTCTCCTCAGCTATTTCGTTTGTCTCGAAATATACCTCGGCTCTTTCCACATACGTGGTCCAGTCCTCTATTGTATTATCAAAAGCAGTGACACAGCCAGCCTTCGGCATCTTGCAAATCTAAAATGGTGCCTCCCGTGCTTTGCCTTCTTCCCCGATTTAACAAAATGGTGCCTCCCGCACTTTGCCTTCTTCCCCTCTGATTAAGATGGCGCCTCCCGCGCTTTGCCTTCTTCCCCGCTGTTGCTAGCACTGCTTTCCACGGTTCCCGTTGCAACCTGCAGCTCCTTGCGGTTTCTTGCGCATTTAATATTTTTTTTGTTGTTATTTTCCCGTCGTGGAACAACCCTGTGGGACTCTTGCCTCCCCCTTCTCGGGTCTATAGGCAGCCCGGCTTCGTAGCACCGGCCGCGCCCTGTGTGCTCCACCCTCTCTCTCTCTTCTTCCCGACAACGCTGCTCGGCCCCGTTGCAAACCACCCGCTCGAGTTCGTGACCGCCGCAGCCCAGGAAGGATCAGTGCACTACCTGCCACCAGCCCGATTAGCTGAAGCACCATCGACAGGAACCAGGCCCCGCTTCCGACAGCTTCTCCAGCAATCTTCAACTCCGCAACACAGGGCGGATGCCCACGGTCGACGCCCGTTTCTACTGCCACTTACTTTCTTCTCTTTCTGGCCTCGACCTCTGCTCACTTCGCTGTAGGAATGGATCCCAGGAGGTGGTGCAGACTGTAGGTAGGTTTGTATCTGCTCGTCGCCAGTATTACGTCCGTGAATGATTGAGACACGGACAGCAGGAGTTGAACAAAACAAGTCTTTACTGATGGAAGTCAATAGTGAAACTGGAAGAACAGAGGCTCACTAGCGCCTTTTATAAAGGGGTGGTCACTGCCAGTACTGCAGTCTGAGACCAGTTATTCTCTTAAAGGTACATACACAACACACTCCATACCACGTGGAAGTGTACACTAATGAAATGGGAGGTGGGGGGTGGAGCGGGAGTCCTTGGGTCTGATTTCTTGGTAGCCCACGGGATCCTCGTGGACCTGAGAAATCACTGTCTCTGGGGAGTGTGTGCAAGCATGAAAGGGGTAGAGGATGCCACTGTCAACCCAACGAAAGCACAGGTCGGCCGGCGGGAAGTCAAATTACTGGGTTTGACCCTCCACGCTGGCGAGAGAGGCACAGACCAGGATAGCCAGGAATCAGTGCAAAATCCACCAGCCCCCACCAGTTGTGCAGTGGAGGTGTCCCGACGCAACAAGTGGTTTCACATAAAATGGTGCAAACTGTTTAAACCGGGTGCTAGAGTATCAGCAACTGAAGCCAGGTCTGAGGGTAAAGATCCTCAGCCTGAGGGGTGCGATGAGCCACAGACCAGACAAGCTGGTGTTGTAGCCTGCTTGGAAGGAGAAGCCGCCCCGCCCACCTGGGGGAAGGCTTCCCCTATGGCCTGGGACTCAGACGAGGAGGAGCCCGAACAGCAAAGCCCCGCCCTCGACACGATTCTGGAGGAGGTGGAGTCGGAGGACGGAGGTCCAGCCCTCAACTCAAGCGTGGGGGAAGTAGAAATTGGGGGTGGAGATTATCCACCTGTAGGGACAGGTGAGGAGGAGTCGTCTGCCACAGACCCAAATCCCAAAGGGTCGGAGCCTGAGGGAGGGAGCCGAAGCCCACAGTCGTTGAAGACCCACGGGCTGTGAGAGCTAAAGTCCCACCCAAATGTTCACTCGACAAGGGAGCCGACCCAAATCCCAAAGGGGCGGAGTCTGAGGGAAGGGAGCCAAAGCCCACAGTCATGGAAGAGCCACGGGCTTTGAGAGCTAAAATCCCACCCGAAGGTCCATTCGCTAAGGGAGCCACGCCCAAAGTACCTCTTCGCAGGTCGACTCGAACGCCTCAGCCGGTAAAACCTTGGCCCGATTCCCCCGTTCTCAGTAAACGGCGACTTGAGAAATCCCTGACAAAACGCAGTCCCCGATTGACAGCAAAAGGCTGCGGGGAGCCCAAGCCACAGGTCACTGCAGCCCCACCGCAGGGAGCGGCGAGCTGCAGTCCAATCAGGGATTAGGCAAGCCACCCTGGGACGGACGGCGCTGTACATAAGTTAAGTTTAAGTTTTAGGTTTAAGTTGTGTAAATATTAAAGTGATAAGTGTTAAGTAGTTTGGAAACTGCTCAGTGTGTGTGCTATTTTGGATCGAGGTCGAAAGACCCGATCATGCCTTCACCTAAGCCAGAATCTCTCGGGAGCCTGGCGGCATTGTTTAATTTGTTGCAGGAACCAGGAGATAGATGAGAGGGATCCTCGTCGCATTCATGATGATCGGATAGAGCTGGGCCTATCGGGGCCGCACTAAGGACTCCACCATTTATGGGTGCTCTGGCAGCAGAGGCCCCGTCGCGACTGATGGAACCGGCCCACGGGACGCTGAAGAGACTGCCATATACTTCCATGAAGGGAGATGGCCAGGCTGGCTGGGGTCGAACTCTACTGACTACTCCAGCCAGACGGGGTCTGCATACAGAGAAACGTCTCTGATGTGCCCCAGGGTGAGGGCCATCGCACCCTGGATCAGCGTCACCGCCGGGAAGAAGATTTGCCTTGTTTGTAACGGACAGGCACCTTTGAATCGCTGGTGGTGGCTGCGCAAGTTGAGCAGCACCTTGAAGAACTGCACAATTGAGTGGGAAAGACTGGGTAACAACACCCATCGGACTATTACGGGAACTCATGGGGGGTTGAGTGTCTGTTGGGACAAATGGTGGGAATCAGATGAGGGGATCTACATCTGTATGTGGGGTTCAGAACGCGTTTGCCCCACAGGTGTCTCCATCTTTTTCCAAAGGCAGTGGCAGGATGCTGGACAAGGAATGAGGTGGGACGTCAGCACACGGGCATGCGGAGTCCCATACTCTCAGATCCCAGTAAACGCCACTGAGCTCATCGCCTGACCCTGCAAGCCCCAGCCCACAATTCCAGTAGCTAAAGCCCTCAAGGAAGGGTGCCCCACCACAACAAAGGGACCGGGGAACGGATTGGTATTGGTACCCAAATGTCAGGTGCTGTACCAAGGGGTGCACTATGCGGTGGCTTCGGTGATTTTAAACCTCGCCGAGGTGCGGTTGCCAGAGTGGTGCCCCAGGGAAACAGAGCAATTATACCAGGTCCTGTTAACAAACATGTTTAAACAGTTTTACGAATTCGACTTTGCCGATGTCGACAGAGCCGAATTGTACACCACACCACATGAGGTCTTGGACAGGATAGGGAGGCAAAGAAGGGGTGCAGTAAATAATATTTTCACAGCTTTTAATACAGGAACTTCCGTCATCAACACACTGGATGATGTGGAGCTGCAAACCCAAATCAATGGTTTGAAAACACAGTAAAGAAAGATACTGACTGACGAGAATAAGGTAGTGGGTTCTGAGTTACATGAGGAACAGGCCATGACACTACACTTAAAAGAGATAATAGCTGAGCTGGAGAAACACGCCAAACGGTAAATGCTCTCATCAGGGAGGATCGGAACGCGTCTGAGCAGGCTGCGCAGAACGAAGCTTGTGTGCTATACGGGGCATGGTTACTAGGCGAGGGCTGCAGTAACCTGGAGGATTTGAAACAAAGTTTAGTCCCCTCCTGGATCAGCAACAAGCACCTTGCAGCCCTCCACCCTTTTGAGAATGCATTGAGTCCGTGCCAGCTCAGACTAGCTTCAGAGGCCTATCCAGTCCCACTGGACTGTGGACGGTCTAATCACACCATTATGGGTATAGTGGTAAGGATGCCAATGATGGGAAAGACAGCTAAACCTGCCCCGGTATACAGGGTGGAGAACATTCGAGTCATTCAGGGGGGTGCGCACATTCGCTACACATGGGTCCCACCTTACGTCATTCGATGGGAGCACTTGAATGCCCATTCAAAACCACAGTGCGGGTTCAGAACTGCTGGCATGGAGCCTATAAATTGCAACATGGAGGCAATGGCAGAAGGCCATGTGCCCCCGCAGATGGCATATATAGGAGGTGGGACATACTGTGTCACCACTGCAGCGCCCCACTACCAACATGGACAGCACGGTTGGTGTCCGGTTACTGACAGCAGCTTCTGTTTCAAGCCCAGGGCAAAGGTTCAAGTGGCCCAAGAGCGAATTGTCCCCATTCCTGAACCTTCCACTGTTCACATCAATGTTAAAGAGAATTTCATCAATCTTCAGCGATTCGTTGCACATTTTGGATATATCATTCACCCTCTCCCTGAAAACCTCACCAAGATATTAAAAGCCGTTGTTGTTTCACAGAAACATTTCTATACACTGGAGCAGAAGACTTTAGAGATAGGGGCAAACATATTGGATATAGTGACCCCACCATGGTGGGACCTGTTCACTAATATAGAAGTCCCTTCTTGGATTAGGATAGCCTCCCACATTCTTGTAGTGTGCCAGGTTATCATTGTAGTTTATTTACTGTTTGTACACTGTATAAAGGTCAAACATTCGCAAAAGTATGAGAATAGAGGGGAATGGAGGGAGCATTATGCGCGGGTACAAGAAGAGACACCCGTTTAGATTTTTGCTGCTGTGTATAAAGTTAAAGTTTTCCCTCCCTCCTCTGTATTATTTTTGACATGTATTCATGTACATTTTAATTTTCGTGTGTGTACTTTATTTTTTCTTATTGAAGTTTATTGGATGTGTTGTTATTATTAAAAGATACTGTGTATGCACCAGGTGATGTAGGGGTATAAGGCCCCCCTCCACGACTGGAAGTAAGTTGTCAGATTTTATCTCCAATGTATTGCCATCTATAGATGCTTAATGTACACTAGGTTTTTCTGAAATAGGAAATGCATGTGGCGTGGGGTCATAGATAGGTAAATACTGGGGATGGTTAGATTATGGAAAGTCAGAAAATTTTGCTCACCCAGAATTATGATACTTCAAGCAAGTTACAGTTCATCACGGGGGAGTGTAGGATTCACAAAATTGAACTTTATATTATAATGGGTTGAATGGCAGAAGAGGCCATGATTTTAAAGACTATTTTAAAAGAAGCCCAGAAAATGGGCATACAAAATGGCCACCAGACCCCGTGATCAATTTATTGCGACACTTTAAAAGGGTTCCTGCAAATCCTCAGGCAGCTTTGTGGATTCAGCCCAAAGTAAGTTCTGGAAGCCGTTTCTGAGAGAACGAAACCAGACACTCACATATACATATAGATTGGATGCAGATCCAGTCAAGATCGGCCTGTAGATAAAGGCCATCTAAATGTTGACCCAGACAAAAGGGAACAGTTTCATATTCATGAGAAGAGCATCAAGGGCCCATTAAGCACATCACCAGGACATTAAAAACAATGAAGGTCATTCCAGACCAGAGATGGCCCATTACCGGCCATCCAAGAACAGTTTAAAATATAATAACTACCCCGTTGTGCAACAAGCCCGCCAAAAGTTAAACAAAGACTAACCTGATTTGGCGCGAGATAAGAGCTTCTGGAAAGAAGTATAATTGGGAGGCACACGGGTAGGAATTGGGTTATTCAGCTTTCCAGCTTGCAGGCCTGTCCAGCTTTTGAGCTGGGTAAAGAGGAGCTGCTTTGGGAGAAGATCAGCGTGACTCCTCTCCATCATCGGAGAGGAAGAAGAAGAAGACTAAGCCGCCATCAAGATGGTCAATCGAGCCGGCATCCCACCCTGGGGTAAAACATCGGGAGATCATCGACCAACCCCGGGCCGTTGATGACACGAGAGGCCATCAACCCACAGCAAGGCCCAGGAGAAGAGACAAGAAAAAAATGACAGAAGAAGCCGAGGTCGAGCAGTCGCCCCCGACCCCCACCTCAGGAGAGAGGTGAGGCGCAGCTCGCTGGGGCTCCACGATCCACGTGGAGACGGGATGCCTGAAAGGATCAAACGCAGACCTGTTTCAAAACCTTGCACTTCCTAGTTGGATTGGTGAGCATGTTTCTGGCCCTTCATAATCAGACCTAGATAGGTTTAAGGGGGTGGATATTTAAGGGTATAATTAACATGAGTTGTTATCCCTCGATGTTCCGTGTGTTTCCCTATTTCATGATGATTTTTGTAGAGTATAATATGCCTGTATTTGCCTTAGTTAGTATTGTGTCATTATGATTTGTTTGTGTTTTTCCCTCCCATGTACTCTCTTATTTGCTTGCATTTGATTTGTGTTACCATATGCAATAAAATTTCATTTCATTTAATCAAACTTGGTCTATAAGAGTTTTCTCTACATTCTAGTTCCTGCCCCAAAGTCCAGAGTACAGAATCTAAGGGGCGAGTGGGTCGAACCACTCAAGGTTTTACTGTGCAAGAGAGAGAGGCCTCTAGAGAGAGAAACCTCTGCAATCTAAAACCCCTTACAAGTAAAAGTTATTAAAACACTTTAGCCTTACCTCACACACTTACCTCTGCACACATGCACCCATCACTCACCAGCACAACGGACATCTCGACCCCTCCAAGCCGTTCAGACCAACGGTCCGCCTCGCTAACTTGGCATGGCTTGGAGCTGTCGGGAAGCCCACACTTCAGGGCTAAAAATAGGGATTAGGCAAAATACTGCCTGTTAATTACCTGTTAACAGGCAGTTAATTGTCAGTAATCCCCTTCCCGCCTCGGGGAGGCAGCTCCCAGCACAGGTCGGATACCCGCCTCCTGGGACATTGGCACAGAGGCGGGTTGGGGGCGGGATGGGTTCCTGCCCCCCGATTTTGCATTTTCCCACCACTTCCGCCTCCAAACCTGCCTCCTTGGGGCTTGGAAATTCGAGCCCATTCTCTCCGTATCCACTCTCACAAAACCTTTCATAATTTTAAAGATCACTATTAGGCCACCCCTCAACCTTCTTTTTTTAAGAGAAAAGAGACCCAGCCTGTTCATCCTTTCCTGATTTGTGTACCCTCACATTTCTGGTATCATCCTTGTAAATCTTCTCTGCATCCTCTCCAATGCCTCCATATCCTTTTTATAATATGGCGACCAGATGTTATCAGGCAGGAGACAATGCATGGCCTATATGATGTAGACGTTTGTGCAGTATTTAATATAAGTGTTTGTGCACTGTGTTAAAGACTGTCACTTGACTTATGTTTAAAGCAGTATTTATGTCCCTCTTTGAAATGTAACATATACTGCTACTGTAATAACAAATGCTTTCAAATGGCCAAATGCTAATCATGTTGGAAGCTGAATGACAAGATCAACCTGGTCCCTTACAGTCTGCAACCTGCACCAGAGGATGCTGCATTGCACATATTCCAGACAACAACCCAGCACCTCACATTTCATAGGATGATCGTGAACATCTGGATGCTGCATGGGGTGAGTTACTGATCATGCGTGAGGAAGTAACAAAGTAGTGGGTATTGAATGACACCTGTAGGGGGTGGCGTGTGCCCAGTCAGCTCTGCCCCTGACTGTCTCTGAGTGGTTCGAATCGCTCCCACACCCCTGGTTTCTAGACACCGGACTTAGGTACAGGCGGCGATACAGAATTAGAGTAGACAACTGGTTTTGTACAAGAAAACCGTAATTTTATTAAAGGCACAATAATGTTACAACACTGGAAAAATCACTAGAATAATTACAGACATATAAAAGTACACTTAGTTGGGAATGGGGAACACACGGCACAACGAGGGAACAATCACATTAATAATCCCCCTACCTTCTCCCACCCCCAATACCTAACTAGATTGAGCTTAGAAGGGCCAGGGATTTATGCTCACCAATGGTGTTTCCTTGACAGTTCCAAACCTGTCGATCAAGCCGGTTGCGGTTTTGGGGTTTGCTCTCTGTGTCCTTTGGGGCCTGCCGTCCCCACGTGGTCTCAGTCTTGGGAACTGCGAAGGTTCCTCAGTTGGGTTAAGTCCGCTGATGTGGTACAGGCACGGTCATGGATTTGTCCGGTAAGTCCCCTTTTCTTTTGGCAGAAATAGGGACAGTAAAGTCTTTTGTTGGATACCTTAGGTTGTAGAGTGGAAACTTCGTGTTTTGTTCTTCTTGTGGTGGTTTGGTCATCGAGTTTTGTTGCGGCTGGGGCTCGGTTGGTGGCCCTCGGTGTCGGATTGGTCGTGTAAGGCTGCGGTTGCGGCCTAGCTGTCTTCGTTTGAGCCTGCCCCGCTGTGCTGTGACGTTGATCTTGCTGTTTGGCTCCGTTCCTCACACCATGCCCCTATGGCTCGCCCTCGATCTTGTTGCTTGGCTTTGTTCCTTATCGTGCCCCGATGGCTGGCCCTCTCCTGCCGCGCGTTTGGCCCCCAGTGTTATGGTGGGCGTTTCTTCGGTGTCAGCGCGGGACAAGAAGAGAAGAATCGAGAGACAAGAGAGACCTTGGCTACTGGTGGGCCTACAATTATACAGGTTCTTCACCCCTTATCTGCGCGCCAAATCAGGTCGAGTGCTTTGTTTAATTTTGGCGGGCTCGTCTAAAGTGTTTACAGTCATTCACCTTAACGGCTTTTGGGGCAGTTGTCTCCTTGCTTAACGGCTTCAATATCCTGGCTGTTTGTCATTTATGAAGTTTAATCGTCTTTTCCTGGCTTGGTAGCTACTTTGAGCTGTTACCGATTATTTATGCAGAAAGTTAATGGCCTCAAGATTAGGTCTATCCTGAGTCGATCTGTTTCAAGATGAAGAATGCATATTCTGTGTTTATCTAGCTGTCTGGCTTTAGAAATGACAAAGTCTTTCACAGGTCCATGCATGCCAGGTTTCTCTTCAAAGCTTTGAATGGGCCTGCTACACACCCTCCTGCTTAGCGGGAATTAAGCATGACTGAGCCCTGTTGAGTGACTTCGTGATTCCATCCTTATAGGACTGTCAATGAAAATTGGGCCATTACATCGGCAAGAAGAGCTTAACAAGTCTCTTTGTTCGGTGCATGAGCAAATGCCAGTTGGAATGGAATGGACTGTGGATTTTACCACTCAGTTCATCATTTAAGTTGAGCAAAAGTTGTCTGCACTACAAACTGCCACTGAGCAACATGCAGCATGACTGGCATCTGCAGGGGTGATATTAAGCATGCAGGGTGAGAATGCACTATCACCATGTCTCAGGAATGATAGCTTGGTGCTGACACCCATACCCCAATGTTCGATACCTGTCAAATTAAGTACTTTTAGATATGAAATACAGATACACATGAGTTGGGGGATTCACAGAGGCCTGCTCTGGCTTTGTGGGAGAACTGGAGACTTGGGGCTGGATTTTGTCATGGGGCGGGTTGGGGGTGGGTCAGGTGGTCGGCGGGTCCCGCCTCCAATAGGAGGTGGGATAATTGAACGATTTGGCCCTAACTGGGCACTTGATTCCCAGCGTGTGGAAACCCCTGGCCCAATGAGTCTTTTGGTCCTGAAACTCACCTCTGATGATGTCATCTATGCAGCTGCATTTAAGGCCTGCAAGCAGCCTTTGTTCATTTTCTGCTTTACAACTTTATTTGGAGAGGCTTCTGAGGGATTTCTTTTGCACAGATGTCAAGTTCAAGGCCCAAGTGTGCACCCCGCTTTGATGAGGACTCCCTCAAAGCTCTGGTGGAGAGAGCCAGAGGTCAGAAGGAAGTGCTGTTTCCTTCCTCTGTGTTAAGTCTGTGTGTTCTAGTTATTGTTAATAAGAATCACTGCACACAGACCACAAGAATAAATTCAACAGGTCTTTACTAGTCGAAGGTCAGGCTGAACTGCCCAATAAATCATTACACAGCACTTATATACCGGTGTGGTCACCACCGGTATTACAGTATACAGCAGCCAAGATAAAGTAGTGCATCTCTTAAAATAGTTCTCTTAAAGGTGGAATGGTTACATACACCACAATCCTCCCTTTTTAGCTTAACAGTATATATTCCCCATTTAACATAACATAATAACATATATACACAACTTCATGTAAAAACAGTTCACAGATTCAGTCTCTGAGGAGGCCTCCTGATCCGAGATGGATAACGCCTTTCAGGGGTCTCTGGTTCTCGTTGCTGGGGTGACTCATCTAGTTGATCCCCTATGGATAGGACATCATCATCAGGTATATTCACTTCTGAGGTAGATGCTTCAGGTTCACTAACTTCCTCCACGGTTGTCTCTGTCGTAACCATGGGCTCGACCCTTGTTCTCGATCCCACCAGTTGGTCAGCATGACGTCGCATTACGTTTTCACCAACATCTACCGTGTACATCAGGGGTCCTTGTCTGGCCCGAATTGTTCCAGATTGCCATTTCTCATTTTTATAGTCCCTGGCTAACACCGGTTGTCCTATTTCAAAACTCCGAGTGGGCTTGTTATTGATATGCTGGAACTGTTTGTTTTCGACTTCCCTCCACACATTTGGTTTTAACAAGTCCAACCTGGACTGCAACCTCCTGTTATAGAACATCATGGCAGGACTTTGGTTTGTTGTTGCATGGGTGGCGTTTCGATATGCCAGTAGGAAATTGTCCACCTTGTGTTGCAGTGGAATCTGATCTTTGCTCATGGCATTTATTGCCTTTTTGAACGTCTGTACAAACCTCTCGGCCAGCCCATTCGTAGCTGGATGATATGGGGCAGAGGTATAATGTTTCACCCCATTCTTCTTCAGGAATTTCTGGAATTCCTCTGACACGAACTGTGGTCCGTTGTCTGAACATATTTGCTCTGGCAATCCATTTCTTGCAAATATCGTTCTTAGCACCGCGATCGTCTTCTCCGAGGTAGTGGTAGTCATTTTAATCACTTCTGGCCATTTAGAATGTGCGTCCACCGCAATTAAAAACATGGAGTCCATGAATGGACCAGCAAAGTCAATATGTACACATTGCCATGGGGTTGAAGGCCATTCCCATGGATGCAGCGGTGCAATTGGAGGTGCATTTTGGACTTTTTGGCACCCTGAGCAGCTTTTCATCAGATCCTCTATCTGTTGGTCGATACCCGGCCACCACACATAAGCCCTAGCAAGGCTTTTCATCTTGACTCCCCCCAGATGACCTTCATGACTCTCTCTCTTAACTTAGGAGGGATAATCACCCTTGTTCCATACATCAATGTTCCCTGACAGATGGACAGCTGTTCTCGTCTTGCTGAGAATGCCGGTAACAGTGGATCACCATGGGCTGGCCATCCCTTTACTGTCAATTCGTAGACCCGGGACAGTGTCGGGTCATTCCTCGTCTCCCTTTCAATATTTGCATTGGTGACAGGTAAACATTCGATGATGGTCGAGTGAAAAAACTCCACCGGGTCAACCGTCGGTGCCTTCTCCTCAGTAGGTAGTGGCAGGCGCGACAGCCCATCAGCATTACCATGCTGCTTTGTACCTTTGAATTCTATCTGATATTGATGTGCCCCTAGGAAAAGGGACCATCTCTGGAGCCTCTGTGCTGTCATCACCGAAACACCCTTCTTAGGGTTAAAAATGGATACCAACGGCTGGTGGTCTGTCAGCAGTGTAAACTTCTGGCCCTGCAGGTAATGATTAAACTTCTTTACTCCCCACACAAGGCTGAGAGCCTCCCTATCTATCTGAGCATAGTTGCGCTCAGCGGAGGTCAATGATCTGGATGCAAATGCGACTGGCCTTTCCAAGTCATTTGGGAACTTGTGTGAGAGTACTGCTCCAATACCATAAGGAGAAGCATCACAAGCTAAACGAATAGGTAGCGTTGGGTTGAAGTGAGCCAACACTTCCTCTGAGGTGATCAATGCCTTGCTTTTGCGAAAGGCCTTCTTACAGTCCTCGCTCCACTTCCATGGTACTTCTTTCTGCAAAAGAGCGTTCAGCGGGTGCAGCACCGTGGATAGATTTGGCAGAAACTTATGGTAATAGTTAATCAACCCTAGGAACGACCTCAACTGGGATACATTTTCCGGAGCGGGAGCCTTCACAACAGCTTTGATCTTGTCAGGTGACTTGTGCAGCCCCTCCTGGTCAATGATATGACCACAGTACGAGATCCGTTTCTGAAAGAACTCACATTTCTGGCGATTAACTCGAAGTCCATATTCCTTCAATCTGGTGAGCACCAGTTTCAAATTTGCAAGGTGTTCCTCATCGTCATCTCCTGTAATCAGGATATCGTCCAAGTAACATTGAGTGCTTGGAATTCCCTGTAATACCTGCTCCATGGCCCTCTGCCAAATTGCTGGAGCCGAAGCCACTTCAAAAACCAATCTATTATATCGATACAAGCCTCTGTGCGTGTTGATTGTGAGATACTGGCGGGACTCTTCCTCAACTTCCATCTGTAAGTACGCTTGCGCCAGGTCTATCTTGGTGAAGTGTTTCCCGCCAGACAGTGAAGGAAAGATATCCTCAATCCACGGAAGCGGATATTGCACCGTGTGAAGCACCGGATTAACCGTGATCTTGAAGTCTCCACAGATGCGAACCTTCCCCGGTTCCCCTGGCTTGTTACTCGATGAACGCTTCATGACGGGAACAATGGGCGTGGCCCACTCACTCCAGTCCACCTTAGACAGTACTCCTGAACGTTCTAGCCCTTCCAGCTCAGCTTCCACAGCAGGTCGTATCGCATAAGGTACCGGTCTGGCTTTGAAAAATTTTGGGTTTGCATGTTCTGCAATCTTGATTTTTGCCGTAATTCCTCTCAGTGTTCCCAGTCCCTGTTGGAACACCTCTTTAGCCTCATCCAATATTCTGGACAATCGTTCAGGTTTGACATCTTTTTTTCCGGAATCTACCGTTATTGTTTTTAGGGAGTGCCAATCCATATTTATTTTCCTGATCCACTCCCGTCCCAGAAGTGGTGGACCTCCCTCAGGTAGTACATATAAGTCCATTCCTTGGTGTTCTTTGCCCTTGTGTACCACCTTGACTTTTATCTTTCCGATGGGGTATACTCTTTGCCCCGTGTATGTCTGCAATACTATCTCCGTATCCCGTAGGGGAATATGTGTGAATAACCTTTTGTAATCTTGCTTATTCATGACCGTCAATGCCGATCCGGTGTCCAATTCCATCTTCACTTGGACTCCTGCTATCTGAAGTGTGACCCAGATAGTTTGTAGGTCAGCTTCCTTACTCACATTGTGAATTCTCAGACTACCCAGTTCCTTGCTGTTGGAGTCTGAATCCGAATTCTGTTCATCCGAACTCTTCTCAGCCACCTTATGTACCTTTCTGCACTTTTCCTGTGGTGACTTTTTGTTGCTGGTCTTCTTTCCTGACCGGCATACTTTAGCTATGTGACCAAGCTTGCTACATTTTCTACATTCCTGATTTTTAAACCAGCATTGGTTCTGATCGTGTGTTGTCTTTCCACAACGATAACATTTCGCTGTACCCAAAGCCATTTGATCTACGCTGAGTACCTTCAGCTGCATTTCCGCAGTGCCTCTCGCTGCGGCTTCGTGCGATGCTGCAATAGTGACAGCCTTATCAAGTGTAAGATCATTCTCTTCAAGTAGCCGCTTTTGTGTTCCTTCTTTCGACAATCCACACACGAATTTGTCTCTCAGTGCCTCTGTCGGTCTTACCCCAAACTGACAGTATTTCGCTAGCTTACGCAGTTCAATTAAATACTCCGCGTTGCTTTCCTCTTTCAGTTGCGTTCTCACATAAAATTTAAATCGTTCCGCTAACATCAGTGGTGTGGGGTTCAAATGATTTCTCAGGACAGCAACAATATTAGCGAAAGCCTGATCCGCTGGTTTAGCTGGTGATAGAAGATGCTTCAATAGCCCGTATGTCTTCGCACCCATTGAGTTTAGTAAGGTTAGTGCTTTATCTTCATCTGATATTTTATTTGCCTTACAATAAATCTCTATGCCTTCTACATACGTGGCCCAATCTTCAACATCAGCATCGAAATCGTTGATGTTACCACGCTTAGGCATCCTCGCAATCTTCTTGAGAAACAAAAAGAAATTTTTCTTTTATTTTTTTTTTCAAAATGGCGGTTTCCCGCGCATGTCTTCTTCCCCCGCCTACGAAAATGGCGGCTTCCCGCGTTTGCCTTTCTCCCCCGCTGGCTGTAATGGCGATTGCCGTATTGCTGTGTTCGCCCTCCCCAGCGGTTCTTAAATCGTGCCTCCCAGCCCCTCTTGCAGTCCGGTCCTTTCCCCCGGCTGCGGCTGAGTTCTACGCGTTTTTTTTAAAATTATTATTATTTTCTCCCGCGCCTCGCGGCCTCGGTAGCTGCCCGGCCTTTTTCCCCGGTCACGGTCGAGCTCTCTCTCGACGCTGTTGCGTCTCCCAGGCCGCTTGCAGCCCGGTCTTTTACACCGGCTGCGTTTGCATTCACCGCGGCTCCCGTGCCTGACGCTGCCCCAGTCTCAGCGCCTCTGGCCCTGACTTCTGTCTGGCTCTTTTCCCCGGCCGTGGTCAAGTTCTCCGCCCTTATATCCTCCATTTTTCCCTCCCCTACTTCACAGCCAACGTGGCCGACTTGCTGCTCGTCGCTGATCGGCTTACCCACCACCGTGGTAGAAGGGATGATCACTGCCTGTTGCTGATGGAAGGCTTCGTGTCAGGATTCTTCCTTGCTCTTCAGACCCGAGTCTTTTCTCAGCAGGATGATGAGGGCGGATGCCTCTTCTCGACGCCTGTTAAACTGCCTTGGATATATCTCTGCCGCAGGGTAAGATCGTCATCGTCGCCACTGTTAAGTCTGTGTGTTCTAGTTATTGTTAATAAGAATCACTGCACACAGACCACAAGAATAAATTCAACAGGTCTTTACTAGTCGAAGGTCAGGCTGAACTGCCCAATAAATCATTACACAGCACTTATATACCGGTGTGGTCACCACCGGTATTACAGTATACAGCAGCCAAGATAAAGTAGTGCATCTCTTAAAATAGTTCTCTTAAAGGTGGAACGGTTACATACACCACAATCTGGGAGGAAAAAGCCTCCCCAGCAGACCAAAGCTGTGTGGCTGCAAGTGGCACAGGAGGTCAGTGCCATCTCAATGTGCAGCAGAACCTGGCTGCAGTGCAGAAAGAGGTTTTATGACCTTCTCCGCACAGGAAAAGTGAGCATTACATCACCGTGACCCTCAATCTGCTCCTCATCTCCTCTCATCACCAGCACTCTTCATTGCCAACCTCTTCCTCCACATCCCACTTGAACCTTACATCTCTGCACCCTTAACCATTCCCTCTCTCTCTATGAACACATTCACTTAACTATTCGACTATGCAGCCCTCACACTCCCTATCACTGTTATGCTATGACAACAACTTACAGCACACAGGGAGGGCCCTTGGTCTTGGACCTCACTCCATCTTTATGTCCTTCTAAGCATTTCTGTTATGGATTCTCTGTACTCACTCCCTCATTCTCACTCAAACTCCACTTGTGTCCCTCATTGCAGGAAAAGAGAGCCCACAATAAGAGGAAAAGGGTGAAGACAGGAGAAGGGCCACCCTCAATAGTCCAGCTCACCAGTGCAGAGGAGGCAGCCCTGGAGATCGTGGGAGCCGAGGAGGATGCGCAAGTGGGGGATGGACAGATGGGCACATCAGAGCAAGCTGGTGACAGAATTGTTTTTCATCTCTCTCATTGACAGTGCATGAGTGGCTGTTAATGATTCTGATGCTCTAACAGATTGACTAATGATCATCTGCACAATTCCATGTGCATGCAACGTTTATATCACATGTCTAACTCATTCCTTTACTCTCCCACAGGACCATTGACAGCCCCGCTCCCCACTGTCCAGGAGGAAGAGCCTGAGCTGGAAGACTCCTCAGAGGAAGCTGCAACCTCTGAGGGCGCAGCGTCACCAGAATTAAGCGCACCCAGCACCAGCGCAGACACTCACACTTTGGTGTGACCTTCGGGAAATAGATTAGTGTTGTCACCTGGTGTATCACAGCTCACAAGTGAGCATCAGCAGATGGTAGATGCAGGGACAGCAGTGGAGTTTCCTCGTCAGAGGTCGCAGGGCGCTGCCAGCTTGGCTCAGCTGCATGGCGACCCTGTGCCTCCGGGTCCATCTAGAAGGAGAGCGGTGCTGGAACTCCAGGAACAGGTGCAGGAGTCTCTGGCAGGTTTTGTCTCCAGGGTCACTGCGAGTGTGGAGCGGATGGAGGAGTCCATCGCTAACATGAGCAGAGCCTTTGTGGAGGCATTGGCACCTGATTGCATCACCCCGGAAAGGATGGCAACCTCCGTGGAAAGGATGGTTACGGTAGAGGAGAGGATGGCTATGGCCATGGAGGAGCTAAGTCGCCAGAGTCTTGAAAACATGGTCATTGTTCAGAATAGACTGACATCTCTGGAGGAGCGATGGACAGCTATTGAGCAGAGAAACCAGAGCTTCATGGAAGTCCTCTGGAGTAGGACTGCCAGTGCTGAAACAGGTCCTCATGGCCCCCCTGAAGTGCAGCAAGGTGCTCTCAAGCCACTTGCTAGCTTTGACGTGGACCTGACCCATGAGAGGGATGTTGTTGCAGACAACAAGGAAGTAGGGGCTCCTCTCCAAGTGCTCACACTTCCATGCCACTGCAGAGCCCTCGGTCAGAGCCCCAAAAGAGTCCTCACCCAACTGAGATGGGCGCCTCATCCCCTGCACAGCCGCAGGAGCAGCAGACTGTTGGCGAGCCCTCACAGGCTCGCAACCCCAGAGGACACCCGCCAAAGGCATCGAGGAAGAAGCAGCATGAAAGTGAGCAAGAGGCCTCCACATCTGCTGAAACTACAGGGGAAGCACCATGTAGGAGCACGCGTAAGAGGAAGATAAAGCACAAGTAGTCACAAGGGTAGACATTGGGTGTTCTGTTGTGTTTAATTGTCAAAAGCCATCCATGAATTAATGTTACAAAATGACTTGATGGCAAACTGTTGAAGTTGTGGGCTGTGTCATCTCGCAAGTGGGACTTCCACATTGAGGGCTCAGGGCGACTTGGAATTGTCAGTATGGTGGTCAGAGTGATAGGAAGCTGCAGGTTCTTCTCCATTGTTTATGGTGTGGTAAGAAGGTACAAGCCAACTGTGTTTTATTTGGGCAGCCTAAGCAAACCTGGCCAAGATAAGAACATAAGAACATAAGAAATAGAAGCAGGAGTAGGCCAATCGGCCCCTCGAGCCTGCTCCGCCATTCAATAAGATCATGGCTGATCTGATCCTAACCGCCAATCTACTATCACAGAACCATCTCCTGAATCTAACAGAATTAGACACACGAAATAGGAGCAGGATCAGGCTACACGGCCCCTGGGCCCGCTCTGCTACCCACAGGGCCATGACCGATCCGAAACTAGACTCATGTCCAAATTCCTGCCCGTTCCCCGTAACCCTTAATTCCCTTTACTTCTAGGAAACTGTCTATTTCTGTTTTAAATTTATGTAATGATGTAGCTTCTACAGCTTTTTGGGGCAGCATATTCCATGGACCTACCACCCTCTGAGTGAAGTAGTTCCTCCTCATCTCAGTTTTGAAAGAACAGCCCCTTATTCTAAGCCTATGCCCCCTAGTTCTAGTTTCACCCACCATCGGAAACATCCTCCCCGCATCCACCTGATCCAACTCCTTCACAAGCTTATATGTTTCAATAAGATCGCCTCTCATTCTTCTGAACTCCAATGAGTAGAGTCCCAATCTACTCAACCTCTCCTCATATGTCTATCCCCTCATCCCCGGGATTAACCGAGTGAACCTTCTTTGTACTGACTCAAGAGCAAGTATGTCTTTTCTTAAGTATGGACACCAAAACTGTATGCAATATTCCAGGCACGGTCTCACCAATACCTTGTACAACTGAAGCAATACCTCCCTATTTTTATATTCTATCCCCCTAGCAATGAAAGCCAACATTCCATTGGCCTTCTTAATCACTTGCTGCACCTGCATACTAACGTTTTGAGTTTCGTGCACCAGGACCCCCAGATCCCTTTGTACTTCAGCACTTTCCAGTTTCTTGCCATTAAGATAATAACTTGCTCTACGATTTTTCCTGCCAAAGTGCGTAACCTCACACTTTCCAGTATTGTATTCCATCTGCCAAATCTCTGCCCACTTACTTAGCCTGTCTATGTCCCCTTGCAGGTTTTTTATGTCCTCCTCACTCACTACTTTCCCTCCCATCTTAGTATCATCTGCAAACTTTGATATGTTACACTCGGTCCCCTCCGCCAAATCGTTAATATAGATTGTAAAGAGTTGGGGACCCAGCACTGACCCCTGCGGAACACCACTAGTTACTGGTTGCCAGTCTGAGAATGAACCATTTATCCCAACTCTCTGCCTTCTGTTAGATAGCCTCTATCCATGCCAGAATATTACCCCCAATCCTGTGATTTTTTATCTTAAGCAATAATCTTTTGTGTGGCACCTTGTCAACTGCTTTTTGGAAGTCTAAATACACTACATCCACTGGTACCCCTTTATCCACCCTATATGTTACTTCCTCAAAGAACTCCAGCAAATTTGTCAAACATGACTTCCCCTTTATAAAACCATGCTGACTTTGTCCTATTAAATTATGATTATCCAAATGTCCTGTTACTGTCTCCTTAATAATGGACTCCAATATTTTACCTACCACAGATTTTAGGTTAACTGGTCTATAGTTTCCAGCCTTCTGTCTACTGCCCTTTTTAAATAAATGTATTACATTAGCAGTTTTCCAGTCTGCCGGGACCTTTGCTGAGTCCAGGGAGTTTTGGAAAATTATTACCAATGCATCCACAATCCCTACCGCCACTGCCCTCAAGACCCTAGGATGTAAGCCATCAGGTCCAGGTGATTTATTCGCCTTGAGTCCCATTATTTTACCGAGTACCACTTCCTTAGTGATTTTGATCGTGTTTAGCTCCTCCCCCCCATAGCCCCCTGTTTGTCCAGTGTTGGGATATTCTTAGTGTCTTCTACTGTAAAGACTGATACAAAATATTCATTCAGTGTTTTTGCCATCTCCATATTTCCCACCATTAATTTCCCAGTCTCATCCTCTAAGGGACCAACATTTACTTTAGCCACCCTTTTTCTTTTTATATAACTATAAAAACTCTTACTATCTGTTTTTATATTTTTTGCTAATTTAATTTCATAATCTATCTTCCCTTTCTTAATCAATCTTTTTGTTATTTTTTGCTGTTCTTTAAAGTTTTCCCAATCCTCTATCCTCCCACTAGATTTGGCTACCTTATATGCCCTTGTTTTTAGTCGAATACTATCCTTAATTTCTTTACTTAGCTACGGATGGCTGTCTTTTCTTTTACACCCTTTTCTTCTCAGTGGAATATATATTTTTTGGAAGTTGTAAAATAACTCCTTAAATGTACACCACTGATCATGTATCGTCTTACCCTTTAATCTATTTTCCCAATCCACTCTACTCAATTCCGCTCTCATACCTTCATAGTCTCCTTTATTCAAGCTTAGCACACTAGTTTGAGATCCAACCTTCTCACCCTCTAATTAAATATGGAATTCAACCATGTTATGGTCACTCATTCCAAAGGGATCCTTTACTAGGACATTTTTAATTAATCCTGTCTCATTACACAGGACCAGGTCTAAGGTTGCTTGCCCCCTGGTCGGTTCAGTTACATACTGCTCAAG
The DNA here is from genome assembly GCF_052327205.1 of Somniosus microcephalus. Lineage (NCBI taxonomy): Eukaryota > Metazoa > Chordata > Chondrichthyes > Squaliformes > Somniosidae > Somniosus > Somniosus microcephalus. The sequence continues at coordinate 48,027,661 of NC_140996.1, read as the reverse complement.
AAACCCATCCCTAATACACTCAATGAACTCATCCTCAAGGCAGCCCTGCCTAATTTGATTTGTCCAATTAATATGATAGTTAAAATCCCCCATAATTATAGATGCTCCCTTATTACAAGCCTCAACTATTTCCTAATTGATACTCCGTCCAACAGAGTTGCAACTGTTCGGAGGCCTATAGGCTACGCCCACTAGTGTTTTTTTCCCCTTATTATTCCTTACCTCCACCCAAACTGTTTCATTATCCTGATCTTTTGACCCAATATCATTTCTCTGTATTACAGTGATTCCTTCCTTTATTAACATAGCCACCCCACCTCCCCTTCCTTCCTGCCTGTCCTTCCTGATCGTTAAATAACCTGGTATAAGATGAGTGCATCCCTTGCATCCCGGGCAGCAACGTTCTCGTGTGCTGCTGCCGCTGGTTGAAGCGCCTCCGCAAGCTGTTCGTTGTCACTCTCCTCCTCCTTTTCCTCATCCGAGGAGGCTATGCAATGAGTCACTTGTACCTCAGGCAGCTGCAAGCCATGATGCTGTGCCATGCTGTGAAGTGCACAGCAGACCACGATGATTCTGGAGACCCTGGCTGCTGAGTACTGCAGGGTTCCACCTGATCAACCAAGACATCTGAATTGCATCTTCAGCAAGCCGATGGTTTGCTTGATATTGGATCTGGTGGAAATGTGGCTGGAGTTGTAGCGCTCCTTAGCTTTGCTGGATGGACCCCCTCAACGGCGTCATTAGCCATGTCTTCAGGGGATAGCCCTTGTCTCCAAGTAGCCATCTGCAAAGTTGGTCTGGCAGACTGAAGAGCGGAGGCACACTAGACTGCTGCAGGATGAAGGAGACATGGCAACTGCCAGGGTACTTGGTGCAAACATGCAAAATTTCCTTCTTCTGGTTACACACCAGCTGCACGTTGAGGGAGTGAAAGCCCTTGTGGTTGACAAAAATACCTGGATTGTGATGGGGTGCCTTAAGGGCCACATGTGTGCTGTCTACGACGCCCTGCACCCTTGGAAAGCCTGCCAGATTAGCAAATCCAACCGCTCGCATGGTTACACTTGCTTGACCCTTGGAGAAGTTGATGTAATTGTGCATGTTGGAAAAGAGGGCATCAGTTACCTGCATGATGCAAGTGTGTGCGGCTGCCTGGGAGGTGTCTGCTGTTGATCCCTGGAATGAGCCTGAAGCAAAAATGTTGAGTGCGGTGGTGACTTTGACGTCCACTGGTAAGGGGTGTCCACCCATTCCTTGGACTCCAGGTCTTGCTGCAGCATTGTGCAGATGTCACCCACTAACTTTCGTGAAAGTCTGAGCCTCCTTTGGCACTGTTGCTCAGTCATGTTGAGGTAGCTCATCATCTGTCTGTAAATCCTGTTTTGGGGGTATCTCCTGCAGCAACATCCTTCCCTGCGCTGGCGCCTTCTGGGCTGTGCTGCTTCAGGTGGGTGAGCAGCAGGTTGGCGCTCCTGTTGTTGCTCCTGCTGTTGGTGCTGCTGTTGTTCAGGTTCTGCTGCTGCTGCGGCTGGTCTTCATCCGAATCTGAGGTTCAGGAGGAAAGGAAATAAATGGTTCCCATGCTGCAGGTATATACCTCAGTTGAGGAAGCGCTCAGTCAAGGTGGGGAAAGGGGTTTCCCAGGAGGTCTCAGTAGAGATGGATCTCAGCTTCAAAACTTCCAAAATCAGTAGACCTGCAAAACATTCTCCCAGATCTGAGAAAAGTAAGTTCTGCCACCTGCAAATGACCATTGTGGAAAACTCTGTTTTTATGGTGGAGCTGTAGCTATTAGTAAACCATCCACTTGTGAGCCTGCCAGGATTAACTGGCGTGTTTCAGGAGAGACATGCAGCACATGGGGAATGCGTTAAACTCTGAAAGGCCTCTCAATATGGCATTATAGAGGTACATAAGTGGTTGTTAAGTGCCTTAAGGGACTTTCCCGCCTCTTAGAGGCAGGACCGAAACGGGGTCTGCAAGCCTGCATTTGGGAAAGTTGCTCAGCGACGGGTCGGAGGCGGGATTGGAGCCCGACGGCATTTTTGGCAACTTTCCCACCTGACCCGCCTTCAAACCCACCTCCTCGGGCCTGGCAAAATCCAGCCCTTGGCCTCCATTTGGGACATACACAATGAAGCACAAAAACAGGTGGATGGCTTAAAATTCTTCCAGGCCCCTACCAGCACATGCTTCAGGGCCAGTGAGATGAGAAGTTGCAGCAAGCATCAAGTGCTTTCAGTAAGAATAAAACAGGCTATATTTGGCTTCCAGGGACAACATTCTGTGTATGCAGCATGTAGGTAGCAGTGTAATCATAAGCAGGCCGTTAAGCAACCTCTCAGAAATCTACTGCTTCCATTAACAATCACATAGAATTATAGAGTATCAGACAATCCACAGAGCTGTGGCAGACATAGCACAAGGGGTCAGCACAGCTGAGTACCATAATATAAATATTTACACAGAACATATGCACTCAATGAAATATACTGTAAATGAATTCTGGACATTATAAAGATTGAATTCATGTGTAATTTACTATTGCTAATATACACCCTTAATTTATCTGCAATCAAGACAACAGCCTGGGAAATATGTCACCTTTTTTGCACAAAGTAACATAGATAGATCTCAATGGGGAAAAAATGGAGATATTAGTTTAGATTCCCTTGTCCAGGCCAGGAATGGCCTGACTTTGCTGTTCTGAGGCACTTCGATGACACCCCTGCATAGGCATACCTCTTGGTAGAGCCTAGCGCTAGCAGAAGGAGCAGCTACAGGGCCACCAGGTATGTATCAAGCCTTGAAGATTGAGACCTTCTGGCTGCTGATGGAGGTCTCAATTAGACTCGGGAGAGGGGTCATTAAAAATTCAAAACATCATTGTTTGCAGTCTTTGGCCTGTCCCCTGGAACCCCATGGACCCTCCAATCATTGGGGGTTCAGGGGCAGGCCACAATGCCATGTTTTCAAGGTGGCATGCACTGAGGCATCCAGCAAGTGTTCACATAAGAGAATAAGGCAGGAGGTGGGGAATATCTCATCCCCTCTCATTTAATGGGCTTCATTGGGCCTACACCAACTGTAGGCAGAGACCAAGCTCCGCTCCCCAAAGGAAAGCTCTGGAAATCCCCCAAAATCTGTGGGATATGTTAAAGGGGTAGAACCAAGTCTCTGACCCTTTTTGCTGACCATTTGTGTCAGGGCAACAACAACAACTTGTATTTATATAGCGCCTTTAACGTAGTAAAACCTCCCAAGGCGCTTGACAGGAGCATTATAAAATTAAATTTGACACTCAACCACATAAGGAGATATTAGGGCAGATGACCAAAAGCTTGGTCAAAGAGGTAGGTTTTAAGGAGCGTCTTAAAGGAGGAAAGAGAGGAAGAGAGGCAGAGAGGTTTAGGGAAGGAATTCCATAGCTTAGGGCCTTGGCAGCTGAAGGCACGGCCACCAATGGTGGAGCAATTGAAATTGGGGATGCTCAACAGGCCAGAATTAGAGGAGCGCAGAGATCTCAGAGTGTTGTGAGGCTGGAGGAGATTATAAAGATAGGAAGCCAACGGGGAAGGAAAATTGACCCTCCTGTCTCATCAGCAAACATCAAACTTATCCTTGCCCTCTTCCTAAGCCCTGTCTTGCCATATGCTGTGCATCTTTGCCAAGCATATTTTTACTCATTTCAATGTCAATATTGTGCAGCATGCGACATACCTTTATTATTCTGCCAACTTAATCTGGAGTTGGCAGAATAATGGTGCTAAACATCTCGGAGTAATTCAAACATTGGAATGTTGATTCAGTAGTCTAAAATACACTCTATTATGGTTCTTCCTCTGTGTCAACTGAAATTTTCAAGACTAAGATCAACGGATTTTTGTTAGGTATGGGTAGCAAGGGATATCGAGTAAAGGTGGGTAAATGGAATTGAGGTACAGATCAGCCATGATCGAATAGAATGGACTACTCCTGTTCCTATGTTCCTATTATGTGCCTTGTTATTGGGCCATTCTTGAGAGATAGAGGGGGTCTTCAAAGGTGTCAGCTGATCCGATCAGGCAGTCATATCTCCTATGAGCCTTGTTTTCCCTTTCAAACAGTTATAGAACCCTTGACTCCATCAACTTAAGTGCACTGTGAATACTGCCCAGAAAACAATCAGTTTGTTGTATAATTTTCTGCGCAAAGTTGTTCACCATCTTTATGTCAGGTAAACAAAAACCTTTTTATTGCAAAGGGTAGGTTAATGTAATATAGTGCATGAAAGGTGAGCTGAGTATTCAGTCTTGTACTTGGGAAAATGCCACACATCTGGAAAAATTGGAATTCATCAAACTGCTATTATGTGGCACTGGTATGCTGAAAGGAAACATCCATTACCAATACAGGTAGACTATCCTTCATCCGAAAACCTCGGGACCAGCCGTGTTTCGGTTTTTGGAAAATTTCGGATTTCGGAAGGTATTTTATAAGACTGGGAAATTTGTCGGGGGTGGGTCGGCGGGGGTCCGCGGGGGGTCGGGGGTGGGGGTTGTCGGGGTCGGCGGTGGGGGTCGGCGGGGGTTGGGATCGGCGGGGGGGTTGGCGGGGGTCCGCGGGGGGGTCGGCGGGAGTCGGGGTCGGCGGGGGTGTCGGCGGGGGGTCGGTGGGGTGTCCGCGGGGGGGTCCGCGGGGGGTCGCCGGCGGGGGTCGGGGTCGTGTGCACGACTTACGCTGACCCTCTGCTCAGTGTAAGTCGTGCGTCACTCTGGTCATGTCGTGCGCACGACTTACGCTGAACGAAAAAACCTTCGGTTTTTAGAGGGTTTCGGTTTTCGGAAGTTCAGATAAAAGGTAGTCTACCTGTATTATGCTTCTGCAGGCAGAGTTGGATCAAGAATTCTTGAGGCCCTGGGCACCAAGAACATTAAGGGTCTCAATGCACCCTCAACACAACCCCCTCAATCCATTAAAACAGAAACATGTAATAAAATGCATGGAGAAATACACTTGTAGATTATTGACATACTGAACTAATAATAAAGCAAATTATATCACCATATATTCTGCTTAAATGAAACTGATGCTACCTGCAATTTTTTTGTGTTATGGTGACCATATTTGGCTTGGGCCCCTGGGCACAGGCTCTGTAGGCCCGGGCATTAATCAGCTCCTGTCTTCATGTCGGAAAAGAATAATGTAGCAAAAGTTCTCAAGGACGACTTACTGATGCTGGGCAGGAGCTGAGATTCCTGAAAGGTCTCTTGAAACTTTGCTTGCCAACCGACCTCAAAATGAATACTGACTGATCCTCGTGATGTCTCTAAATGGTACCTGTTAGGATCCAGTTACACAAACGCTTAATGCAAAATTTACCACTGAAAGAATGATTTGGACATTGACTCTTGATTGCATGGACAGGCTGAGGTCAGAGATTATGGCCTCGATATTAACCCCCCCAAGGCGGACAGGAGAAGGTCAAGGGGGTGGGTTAAAAATGAAAAAAACAGGGAACATGGTCCTAACCCTCCGCGTATAGACCCATTGCTATTTTTACAGTGGTGGGTTTTGAGGCATCTGAGTGCCCTGCCATCGAGAGGCATGATACTTCATTAACATATTTAAATCAGGCTCCCACAATGCAATTGGGTAAATTTAGCAGTTTCCCCAGGGGTCGAGAAACCCGGCAGTGAAAGTATGGCGGGAGCTGCCAGCTCCACAAGATAAATGCCTTTTCCAGCACTCCTTGTGGACTAGGAGGAGAAGGAGTGCTCCCCCTGGCCCCTCAAGGAAGCTCAGCTTCCCCTCTGCTGATCGTGGCCTTCTCTCTCTCCCCGCTGCCATGATCGCCACCCTCCCCCTCGCCTCGATGGCCTCTCTCACCAAGCTTCAATCACGGCCTTCCCTACCACCCTCCCCCAAGCCCCGAATGTCAATATTCCTGCCTTGCAATTGCCGTGGACCGTTCCCAAGGGTCCCTGGCTGTGGCCCTCTGCTGCTGGTTGTTCAACCTATCAGCTGGCCAGGTTATCAATTTGGTCAGCTGCTGGGCAGGAAATGGAAGAAATAAATCTTAATGAGGTCTTGCTGATGACCTGGCATCCCCGGCCTTGCCAGGTTCTTCTGCAGTTTTCCACCTTCCCCCACCCCCTCCCCACCTCTCCGCAAATATTGCGGACCACATCTTTGCTGGGCCACAGTCTCCTCAACCACTACTCTTCATTGAGATCATGGCAACTGACTTACTGCTTCACACATGCCACTTAAAGTCTTCTGTTGCTAATAACCAAATGCTCTGAGCAGCTCCAGTAACCACGTGAACATTGCCTATTCGCTCAGCCACTTTGATTCCTGGCTGAAGTGCGAACAATTAGCATATTGTAAGAAATTTGAACATTTCTTTTTAATCCATGTATAACAACCAGTTAACATGGAAAAAAGCAGCAAGTAGTGCCTGTTTTGTGCATTACAATATCTTACACACCATTCTAATGTTTGGAGCATACACTTTAATGCAAATTCATCAATTTACAGCTATTTAACATCTATTTAGCATATGCAGCATCACAAGCTCTCAGATGAAGTTAGATTAACCAGGTGTTGACGAATGTGAGCACTGCTATTTGATGTAATTTGATGATCAACCTTCACGTTGATTGATTGTCTGCAATTTTCAGAGTGAATGTCATCCATCCAACACCTTGGGAAAACCTGCAGTAGAAACAAAATGGTTGCCAGGTGTTTCTGTGGACTACCAGAGAATGAATAAGATGCCAGACATCTGGAACACTGCATTTGTCACCTTCTCATTGAGATGGACATAGTGGCCCTGATATTTACGGGGAGGCAGAGAGGTTGCAGGCCAGGTCGTATATGGCTGAAGAATCCAGCAAGGCCACAGTTGCAGAAGCCCTGCTGCTCTTAAAGGCAGGACCACATTAAGATTTTTTATCTCCGTTTCCCAGCTAGTAGCCAGCCAAATGGACAGCCAGGCTGGCAGGCAGGAGGGAGAACCACTGGCAGGGGGTCCTGACTGTGGAGCCTTGGGGACGGCCCTGGCAACTGGGAGGTGGGAGAGGCCCAGCAATCAGGAGAGATGGGGAGTAATTCGGCAATCGGGGCTGGAGGGAGGTTAGTCATCGCAGCTGGGGGACGCAGAATGCTTCCTTGAGGAGCCTGGAGGGAGCACGCCTGCCCTTCCTGGCCCTCAAGCAATGCAGAAAGAGGCACATATCTTGTAGAGCCAGCAGCTCCCGCCTCCCTTTTGTTGCTGAGTTGTCTGACACCCCGGGAAACATGTGCAGCAACAGTAAGTTTTAAATTGTGCTGCCAATTGCACTGTGGGAGCCCAATTAAAAAAGCTGAAATGCAAAAATTTCACTTTTTAACATCTCCCACTTCCCTCTAACTCTCTCCCACCTGTCATGGAGGTGCTAATATCGAGGTGGGTGTCTTGAACAACGCCACTGTAATCTGCACTTACCTTGGAACTGGGTAACATAAACATTAATAGGCACTGAAAAGTTTACAGTCATAGGCATGGTGTGAAGGAATAAGCCATATTTCAGAAAAATACACCATCATATGAACAGAATTCTGATTATATTAATACATGATATGGGTTTAAAAATCTAAAGTCTCAATGACACAAGCTGTGCAAACAGGCTTCTGAGATGGGATGGTTTGATAACACAAAAGTTGTAAACACCACAAGCTTTTGAAATGGGAATTGGTTAAAAATACTAAAACAATGGTCCTATTGAAATAGCAGTTTGGCACTTTCAGAAGGTTTGGAGTTTGGGAGAAACACAATGGAATGACCCAAGTAAAGTGTTAAAAATTAACACTTTGAACAGGAACACAGAATATTAAAAAACCATGTGCCTTTTAAACGTAACATCAAATGAAACAGGAAACACGATATAATATAACCAACTAAGATGGCTAGGAAAACAAACACCCTAGTTGAAGTGTCTTTAATTTACATGTTGTAAATATGATACCAACAGAACACTTTGAAGAAATGACTTCAATAGATGCACCAAGCAATCACATGGTGATTGTATTGAACTTGGAACACCACGGAGGCAGGAGTCTGTGGTTGTAACCAGTTAAGGTGGTTTTGAATTGAATGGAAGCCCTTCGATCAGAATGGCATCAAATAAATACTACTGTCATATTGTGTTTTGTGGTAAGTTTTTGGAACACCTAAACAACAGATAGAAGCCTGCAAGCTAATGGTTGAATTGGCAGTAAGTATAGAGAAAAGTTGACTAGAGACAATTAGCTTACATCAGCAGAAAACTTCAAAGGATAAAACACTAAAAAAAGGTATAAAAATAGAGCTTTACAAATAGACAGTCAGAAGTCACTGGAAAGGGGCAAAGCGATTCTCTCAACTTCAGAGGCATGCTCTGTAAGTTTTTAACTCTGAGTCTCGGGGATCAAGGTACTTTTAATTTGATTTTGGTGGATATTTTGGATTAGAATTAAGAGTAAGAAATGTAAAAATGTATGAAGTTAAGATTTGAGAATAAGGATCTCTGAGAAAAAGAAATGTAAGCTATTTGTATTTTGAACTGTTAAAGTTGCGATTGACTCATAAGCTGTTAACTGTATGTCAGCTCTTAAATAAATCTATATATTTTTAGAATTGTCTCACAGAGTATTTCTGTATCAAACTCGTGAACTCAATTTCTGTACACTCTTTTGTAAGGAGTTGCAGAATTCTGGGGGGGGGGGTTTCCGGACCCTGATAATATCTGGAAAGTTACATTCTAGTTAAACTTATTAAAAGTGCTATCCGCCGAAGGTAACATTTCACGTCGTTCCTTTCCTTTAGGGAGAGATAGTCTGAACCTTTAGACCCATTTAAGCATCTTATAGAATTCAGCTATCTTTAACTTTAGTTGAAGGTGAACGTCTGGGGAATATGCCTGATCTGGGGTAGCCCAAAAAGGGCTAGGACTAGTAATTATTCCTTCAATGGTTCAAACTGAAGACAACATTTATCTGTTATTAGATCCCTGGTATTCTGAAATTTCATTTCACCAACCTAATAAAAAGTAGACTAAATGTGATCCACCCAGAATGATTGGCTTAATTAGATTGAGTGGCAATTACCATTGCGATAAACTCGCAGATGATGCAGAATTGTGGTTATATTGTCGAGAAAGCTCTTACCACCTAAAATGTTATTGTGTTGCCTTGGTAAAGATCCAAAAAGATTCTCCTGAAAAGTTCTTGATCAATTTTATGTAAGTTCTAAGAATGGCTAAATTCCATAGTGCTCACAATTAACCATATGGCAAACAGGCAACCGCATGATTGTTGTCAATCAAAAGCAAAATACTGTGGATGCTGGGAAATCCAAAATAAAAATAGAAATTGCAGGAATCATTCATCAGGTCAGGTAGCATCTATGGAGAGAGAAACAGAGTAAACCGGGGAAATTTTAACCCTCAAGAATGGGTGGGAGGTAAAAAAATGATTGCATTGTAGAGCATGAGTGCAACCCGGCTCCAACATCGCCACTTCTGGGTTTAACGGAGGCGCGCTTGGATGCCAGCCAGAAACGGACGAAACTGGGGATTTAATTATTGCAGGTGGGTGGGTAGTTATTGGCAACGTCCTTAGGAGACATTAATCTGGCCTTTACAAGTTACTTTTAACTTAACTTAACTTTAATTTGAGCAGCACGGGCTTGGGAAACTGACCAGGGAAATGGAGGTGAGTTTGAGCAGCATTTCAGGTGGGTATTTAAACTTGTCATTGTCTCATCTGAATAAAAGCTGGTGTCTCAGTTCCCTCTGGCAAACGTCTGGCAGAGAGTGCTTGCAGGCTTTCAAACTGACAAGATCTGGATAGGAGGCGGGTTGGATGTGTTTGACAGCAAGTCAGAAGAGGAAGATCATCACCATCCACAGCAATAACGAGGTGCTGTGGTGGGATCAACATGTGCACAAGAGTGAGGTGCACAGGAAGGAGTTGCACAGGAGGGAGGTGCACAGGAGAGAGGTACACAAGAGTGAGGTGCACAGGAAGGAGGTGCACAGGAAGGAGGTGCACAGGAAGGAGGTGCACAGGAGAGAGGTGCACAGGAGAGAGGTGAACAGGAGAGGATCCAAGGTCGCAGGAGGCACTACCCATGTCACAGGGTTTACAGACAGAGGTTCAGCTTCCTTGACCTCTCAGAAGAGCAGTGCTTCCACAGGCTGAGGCTGTCATGTCAGGTGGTGGCAGGTATCTGCAGCATCCTGGAGGAAGACCTTGCACAGCAGAGAGGATTTCAGGTGGAGGAGGATGAAGGGGCTCATCAGTCATCTTTGGATGAGAAGAACATCGATGAAGATGAGGAGGAGGAGGAAGAAGTTGGGGCATCCTTTGTCAGACCAACCCCTTATATTGCTGCCCGGGATGCCCTAATATTGCGAAGGTACACCTAGTGTGAAACATAAAAAATGGAATCCTGCGATCCACTCCTACCACCAGGACCACCCCGCCCCCCAACCCTCCCTTTAGACGAAACAGTCTAAACCACTCATCCGCCCATTGCACATCCGCCCGATGGGTCCTGTCATATATTCATCATGAAGCAAGTTAAACAGCGAGCTGACATTCGGGATGCAATAATGGGCAAGACATGGAAGTGTTGCTAGTCAATATATTTTATCTGCCATCATAAAAAAAAGGAAACTTAACAATATAACATTGTGTTAAACACATGTGCATACCCTTGGTGAATTACAATTTCTTGGCCATATTGCTTCTGCATGGTGCATCCCTTGTGGCTTCAGCAGAGGTAGAGGCAGGCTGCCTTGACTGCTGAGATGCTTTTTGGCCTATGCTCTCCTGGTTTTGGAACCCCTGAGGGCCCCACCAAAGACTGATCCACATTCACCTGTGCTGGGGCAGATTCGGCCATGAGGAGATGAGGCAGCATGTTGGGTAATGGCTGGGGGGTGGGGGGACAACAGGTGAGAAGTGGGAGCACTTTGAGTGGAATTCCCACTTCCATGTCCCCTTTTGCCATCATCACTCTCCTGGGCCAGCACCACATCACTCCTACCACTCTGCTACAGACCAGATTGGTGGAGCTCAGTGACACATTGTAAGGCCGCTGATACGGTGTCTATCATCCTGTTTAAGGCAGCAGACATCATTTGCATGGCTGTGGACATAGCCTGCATGGATTCACTTGAGAGCCATGCTTGAAGCTCCATGGAGGCGACCACTCATTCCATGGCAGATAGTGTCGCAATTCCCTGCGTCACCAATCCACCAGCAATTGAGTTGGAATCTTTCAGCCTCCCTGCTATTGTGGAGAGTTTGTGTAGCATGTCTGATAGTACCTCGCTAAGTTGCTGATGCACTTCTAGCATTCCCCTTCTCAACGATAGCCCCCAGGTTCCAGCATCTGTGTCCAGCTGCACAGAGCTTCGAGTGGATTGCGCCCCCCCAAGCACAAATACTCGCCATAGAAGTGCGAGTATTTGTGCTGGTGCATGGCTGTACATCCTGTGATGGTTCACCCTCAGGAGGATTAAGGTCCTCGGAGGAATCGACCTCTTGCTTTATGCATGAAGGTCCTGGAAGTCAAAAGAAAGGGATATGATTTAGTCATGGCAAAGTCACAATCTTGACAATCACCATACTCAGTCTTCTCATCGTTCAGTCATTGATGAAATAAAGTCAGCATATGTGTGTCAGAGATATTTGTAATTTTGGTACCAGCTACCTATGAGCTACCTGTCACTCAATCTCTGACTGAGAGGGATACAAATGCACTATTTTTCTTTTTTTTATTATTTGTTTATGGGATCTGGGCGTCGCTGGCAAGGCCAGCATTTATTGCCCATCCCTAATTGCCCTTGAGAAGGTGGTGGTGAGCCGCCTTCTTAAACCGCTGCGGTCCGTGAGGTGAAGGTACTCCCACAGTGCTGTTAGGTAGGGAGTTCCAGGATTTTGACCCAGCGACGATGAAGGATCGGCGATACACTTCTAAGTCAGTGTGACTTGGAGGGGAACTTGGAGGTGGTGGTGTTCCCAGGCGCCTGCTGCCCTTGTCCTTCTAGGTGGTAGAGGTCGCGGGTTTCGGAGGTGCTGCCAAAGAAGCCTTGGTGAGTTGCTGCAATGCATCTTGTAGATGGTACACACTGCAGCCACGGTACACCAGTGCTGGAGGGAGTGAATGTTTAAGGAGGTGGATAGGGTGCTAATCAAGTGGGCTGCTTTGTCCTGGATGGTTTTGAGCTTCTTGAATGTTGTTGGAGCTGCACTCATCCAGGCAAGTGGAGAGTATTCCATCACACTCCTTACTTGTGCCTTGTAGATGGTGGAAAGGCATTGGGGAGTCAGGAGGTGAGACACTCGCCACAGAATACCTAGCCTCTGATCTGCTCTTGTTGCCACAGTATTTACGTGGCTAATTCAGTTATGTTTCTGGTTAATGGTAACCCCCAGGATGTTGATAGTGGGGGATTTGGCAATGGTAATGCCATTGAATGTCAAGGGGAGGTGGTTAGACTCTCGCTTGTTGGAGATAGTCATTGCCTGGCACTTCTGTGGCTTGAATGTTACCTGCCACTTATCAGCCCAAGCCTGAACATTGTCCAGGTCTTGTTGCATGCAGGCATGGACTGCTTCATTATCTGTAGAGTTGTGAATGGCGCTGAACACTGCAGTCATCAGCGAACATCCCCATTTCTGACCTTATGTTGGAGGGAAGGTCATTGATGAAGCAGCTGAAGATGGTTGGGCCTAGGACACTGCCCTGAGGAACTCCTGCAGTGATGTCCTGGGGCCGTGATGATTGACTTTCAACCACCACAACCATCTTCGTTTGCGCTAGGTATGACTCCAGCAAGTGGAGCGTTCTCCCCCTGATTCCCATTGACTTCAATTTTACTAGGGATCCTTGATGCCAGACTTGGCCAAATGCTGCCTTGAAGTCAAGGGCAGTCACTCTCACCACACCTCTGGAATTCAGCTCCTTTGTCCATGTATGGACCAAGGCTGAAATGAGGCCAGGAGCCGAGTGGTCTTGGCAGAAACGAAACTGGGCATCAGTGAGCAGGTTATTGGTGAGTAAGTCCTGCTTGATAGCACTGTTGATGACACCTTCTATCAGTTTGCTGATGATTGAGAGTAAGTTTATTGGGCGGTAATTGGCCGGGTTGGATTTGTCCTGCTTTTTGTGGACAGGACATACCTGGACCTCCTCCTCTGCATCTGTTAGTGACTATTTGTGGTGCCCACCTCCAGTCATCTCCCTCTCCCTTGTGTTTTCCCTCTCTTACATAGGATTACATCGGACATACAGCACAGAAACAGGCCATTCGGACCAACAGTTTATGTTCCACTCGATCCTCCTCCCGTCTTTCCTCATCTAACTCTATCAGCATAACCCTCTAGCTTCCCCTTAATTGCATCTATACTATTCACTTCAACAACTCCTGTAAGGGGTTTAAGATCACAGAGGTTTCTCTCTCTAGAGGCCTCTCTCTCTTGCACAGTAAACCATGAGTGGTTCGACCCACTCGCCCCTTAGATTCTGTACTCTGGACTTTGGGGCAGGAACTACAATGTAGAGAAAACTTTTATAGACCAAGTTTGATGAAACAAAATGGAATTTTATTGCAAAATGTAAAACAAATCAAAATACAAGCAAATAAAAGGGTACATGGGAGGGGAAAACACAAACAAATCATAACGATACAATACTAACTAAGGCAAATACAGGCATATTATGCTCTACAAAGATGATCATGAAATGGGGAAAACACACGGAACGTCGAGAGACTGTAGGATTCGCAAAATTGAACTTTATATTATAAAGGGTCGAATGGCAGAAGAGGCCATGATTTTAAAGACTATTTTTAAAAGAAGCCCAGAAAAAGGGGCATTCAAAATGGCCACCAGACCCCATGATCAGCTTATTGGGACACTTTCAAATGGTTCCTGCAAGTCCTCAGACAGCTTTGTGGATTCAGCCCAAAGTAAGTTCTGGAAGCCGTTTCTGAGAGAACAAAACCAGACACCCACATATACATATAGATTGGATCCAGATCCAGTCGAGAACGGCCTGTAGATAAAGGCCATCTAAATGTTGACCCAGACAAAAGGGAAGAGTTTCATATTCATGAGAAGAGCATCAAGGGCCCGTTAAGGACATCACCAGGACATTAAAAACAATGAAGGTCATCCCAGACCAGAGATGGGCCGTTACCGGCCATCCAAGAACAGTTTAAAATATAATAAGTACCCCTTTGTGCAACAAGCCCGCCCAAAGTTAAACAAAGACTAACCTGATTTGGCGCGAGATAAGGGCTTCTGGAAAAGAAGTATAATTGTGAGAACACCCGGGGAAGGACAGAACAGGACAAGGAGACGCAGGAGGCACGCTCGTCAGCTTTCCAGCTTGCAGGCCTGTCCAGCTTTTGAGCTGGGTTACGAGGAGTCGCTTTGGGAGAAGATCAGCAGGACTCCTCTCCATCGATGGAGAGGAAGAAGAAGAAGACCAAACCACCATCAAGAAGACCGTTCGAGCCGACGTCCCGCCCCGGGAAAAAACATCAGGAGATCATCGACCAACCCCGGGCCGTTGACGAAACGCGAGGCCCTCTCCAGGCTCGGGTGAAGAGACAAAATCAAACTACAGAAAGAACCTGACCGGGGTCGAACCGACGATCCCCGACCCCGCCGACATCCAGGCCAGCCGGTGTCCAGCTGCCCCCGACCCCCACCTCAGGAGAGAGGTGTGGCGCAGCTCGCTGGGGCTCCACAATCCACGTGGAGACGGGATGCCTGAAAGGACCAAACGCAGACTGGTTCAAAACCTTGCACTTCCTAGTTGGATTGGTGAGCATGTTTCTGGCCCTCCATAATCAGATCTAGATAGGTTTAAGGGGGTGGATATTTAAGGGTCTAATTAACATGAGTTGTTATCCCTCGATGTTCCGTGTGTTTCCCTATTTCATGATGATTTTTGTAGAGTATAGCATGCCTGTATTTGCCTTAGTTAGTATTGTGTCATTATGATTTGTTTGTGTTTTTCCCTCCCATGTACTCTCTTATCTGCTTGCATTTGATTTGTGTTTCCATATGCAATAACATTTCATTTTGTTTCATCAAACTTGGTCTACAAGAGTTTTCTCTACATTGTAGTTCCTGCCCCAAAGTCCAGAGTACAGAATCTAAGGGGTGAGTGGGTCGAACCACTCAAGGTTTTACTGTGCAAGAGAGAGAGGCCTCTAGAGAGAGAAACCTCTGCAATCTAAAACCCCTTACAGAAAATGGCAACCGCGGCAGGACTCTGGCAGCAGGATTGCAATGTAATAGATCCAAGTTTGAATGGTCGAGTTGCAATGGATGAGAGGATAGCAGATTATGTCTTTGGCAAGATAAATCACACTAAGCAGTGGATTTCTGATCTCTTGCTGGATGGGCGTCTGGTGGACGCAGCCATCAGGTGGACAGACAGCAAAGAGCATAAGAAGTCAGTGGAGAAGGTAGTATGGCTGATGTGTTACAAGAAGCAGGTCCAGATCTTGGACTGGGTCGTTGCAGCACAGGCAGCCAGGATCGCAACCCAGGCAGTAGAGATAAAGGAAAAGGCCATGGGTGGGGAAAAACTCATCACAGCGCTTCAGGCGCTAAATCAGGAACGCCAAGTGGTAGCTAGTCAACATCAGTCTAGGATAGAGTACCTGGAGTGCCAGGTTACTGAGGCAAAGATCAATGAAACGAGGATCCGGGAGAAAAACGCCCGCCTCGCACAACAGCTAGGCGCGCAGGAGGAGAGAGTAGTGGAGGTTAAGGCAGCTTACAAGCTAGCCCTCAAGCACGGGTTAGAGAGCACGGACCACGGCCCCTGCCAAAAGACCATAGAGGACCTAAGAATGGCCCTGGTTAAGGCAAAAGGCATGGTGTGCCTCGACAGCCCGAAAGCCAGTCTCATGGACTTTTTAAAGGAATCGAAACAGCCGATTCCAGCTGAAGTAGTTGTGGTACAAGCCACCGAGCCCTCAGCACCGCCGAGCTATAGTGAGACTTGGCCGGAACAACAGGGGGTGGTGAAAGAGGAGGTAGCCGAGGTGGAATGTCAGGAAGAACAACCACTGGTAGCAAAGTCGGGACCGGCACCAATGTGTCCCGCTCGGCACCAGAGGTTCAGTTCCAACGCCGCCAATGGCGATGTCGGACCCCACCAGAACCAGCTGGTGGTGCCCTACGCTGCCCCGCAATTACGGTCCATGGTGAGCCACCTCGCATGACTCACAGTAAAGGGAGATCCCTTGATACATTTCAGGGAGATAGAGGAAACAGCAGCCATTAATGACTGTGATGAACAGGAACAGGTGAATCTGTTGCTATTCTCCCTGGATTGCACAATCCTTCAGTGCCTCTCAGATGAGAGTAAGAGGGGACGGAAAGGGTATACGGATCTCAGGGAGGAAGTTGTAGAAGTAATGGGAGTTGTTATGTTCATTAATAACTAGTCGTTTTTATTAAGAACAGCTAGCTTTTGCTAGACACTTTATTGAGCACATGTGGACTAGGTACAGTATCTGTAGAGGCATCCATCTTGACTGCTGCCTTGTGGGTAGCCTGGTGCATCGTGGGTAGCCCACTCTTATATACATACAGCACCACCTAGTGTACCATTCCAGAATGACAGGTTACTGATCATTACATCCCCCTTTCTTTGAGGTTAAACAAAATCACTATCAATCAATATCAATCAATCATAACAACATAAACATCTTCAACAGTCAATACATTTTCAATGTAGTTTTCTTTGTACTCAAAGGTTAAGTCTATCAGGCTTTGTTACTTCACGTGTGGATCTTTTCAGCATAGGTAAGTCTGATGTGTTTTCATGAGAGCCTGTATGTGTGTTTGTGTTAGATTGTTCTGGTGGTGAGTGACAAGATTCAGTTGCGGCATTGTCATCGATTTGCTCTTCGATAGTCTCTTGTGTTTTTAGGAGGGAACGGCGGTTCCTCCTGAGAATCTGTCTTTCCTCAGTTCTAACAGTGTATGACCTTGGTCCTACTTCCTCAAGAACTGTAGCTTTCCTGTTCCATGCATCTGGATCTTCAATCCTGACAACATCATCCCTTGTCAATGGTTTCAGAGTTTTGGATGACTTGTCACAGAATCACAGAATCACAGAAACCCCACAGTGCAGATCGAGGCCATTTCGGCCCATCGAGCCTGCACCGACACATATCCCACCCGATCCCCGTAACCCCTACACCAACACATATCCCACCCTATCCCCGTAACCCCACATATTTAATCCCCCTAACACTAAGGGTCAATTTATCATAGCCAATCATCCTAACCCGCACATCTTTGGACTGTGGGAGGAAACCGGAGCACCCGGAGGAAACCCACGCAAACACGGGGAGAATGTGCAAACTCCACACAGACAGTCACCTGAGGCTGGATTCGAACCCGATTTCTGTTTCAGCTTTAACAGTTGAACTCTCTGTCTCAGTTCCTTACTCTGCTTTTCTTTTGCACAGCAGGGTAGCGTGGTACGCAACTTGCGACCCATTAGAAGTTCAGCAGGTGAAGAACCAGAGTCTAAAGGTGAGGCTCGGTAGATCAGCAGGGCGAGATAAGGATCAGACTTGCCTTCTGTCACTTTATTCAGTAGCTGCTTGAGAACTTGAACACCTTTCTCTGCCATACCATTCGACCGAGCATACAAAGGACTGGATGTGATGTGTTGAAAGTCATAATGTGCTGCAAACTGTTGCCACTCCTTACAGCTAAAGCACGGACCATTGTCACAAACGGCAATCCTGGGAATTCCATGTCTGACGAAGATGGATTTCACAGGCATTGTAACACTGCTTGCTGTGGTGCTTTAGAGCAGCGCCATCTCAGGATAGTTAGAATAGTAGTCAATCACTATTAGATAGTCTTTACCGTTTAAATGAAAAAGGTCCATACCAACCTTTTGCCATGGTGCTGTTGGTATGTCAGCTACTATCATTGGTTCCTTTGCTTGTTTGTTTTGGTGTTTCTGACATGTCTCACATTTGCCTATCATGTTCTCAATGCCCTTATTTATGCCAGGCCAATAAACAGTGTCTCTTGCTCTCCTTTTGCATTTTTCAATTCCGAGGTGTCCCTCATGAATCCTTTTGAGCATGTCTTGACGTAGAGCCTGTGGAATGACTATTCTGTTCTGTTTTAGTAATAGTCCACTTGCGACACTCAATTCTGACCTTATTTGAAAATATTTTGGACAGGAACCTTTTGGCCAACCATGATGAATGTTCTCTATTACTGTTTGTAATACTGTATCTTTTACTGTTTCTTCTGCTATTTGCTTTGATTTTGTGTCTGACACGGGCAGCGCAGCAGTGACCATACTCACATGAACACCCACGTCTTCTTCAGTAGAGTTCACTTGACTCATTGTGGGTGTTCGGGATAGTGCATCTGCTAACATTATGTATTTGCCTGGTGTGTAGATGAGTTCAAAGTCATATCTTTGTAGCTTCATCATGAGTCGTTGAATCCTTGGAGACATCTCATTCAGGTTCTTTTTTATGATGGCAACCAGTGAGCTGTGGTCTGTCTCAACTGTGAAGGTGGGAAGTCCATATATGTAGCCACGAAACTTTTCTAGTCCAACTACCAAGCCTAGACATTCCTTTTCAATCTGGGCGTATCGACACTCAGTACCAGTCATAGACCTGGAGGCATAGGCAACAGGCTTCCAATCTTCACCCTCTGCTTGTAGCAAGACCGCACCTAGGTCATCTTTTGATGCATCCGTTGACACTTTGATTCTTTTTGTTGGGTCAAAAAGGTGAGTAGAGGTGTGGTTGTCAGCACGCTTTTGAGGTTTATCCACTCTTGTTCATGTCTTTCTGTCCATGCAAACTCATTTGTTTTACGTAGCAGGTCTCGCAGACAGGCTGTCTTGGCTGACAAGTTAGGAATGAACTTTCCAATGAAGTTTGTCATCCCCATGATGCGTAGCACTCCTTTTTTGTCAGTGGGTCGGGGCATTTTGAGTATGGCGTTTACTTTTTCCATATCTGGCTCTATTTCTTTACCAGATAGATTATCTCCTAGGAAAGTGACTTCCTGGATGCCAAACTGACACTTGGCTTTTTTGAGCTTCAGTCCATTCTGGCGTATGCTCTGTAGCACTTTAGTCAGTCTCTCATTGTGTTCTTTCAGTGTGGAGCCCCAGATGATGATGTCATCAACATAGACCTGAACTCCTTCCAGACCTTCAATTATGTGTTCCATCGCTCTATGAAAGATTTCAGATGCAGATATTATCCCGAAAGGCATTCTGAGGAAACAATACCTGCCAAATAGTGTGTTGACGGTACAGTATTTGGTGCTCTCTTCATCCAGATTTAGTTGCCAAAATCCTTGTGAGGCATCGAGCTTTGTAAAGTATCTGGCACCTGACATTTCACTGGTGATTTCTTCTCACTTGGGAATCTGGTAGTGTTCATGTTTTATGTTTGCATTTAAGTCCTTTGGATCCATGCATATTCTTAGATCATTGTTCTTTTTCTTTACACATACCATGGAGTTAACCCAGTCTGTTGGCTCTTCGACTTTCCTGATGACTCCTAGTGTGGTCATTCTGTCCAGTTCATTCTTGAGCCGGTCACGCAGGGGTGCTGGAACTCTTCGTGGAGCATGTACCATTGGCTGAGCATCTTCCTTTAGCTGGATCTTGTAAGTGAATGGTCGAACTCCAAATCCTTTGAACACATCCTGGAAATTATTCACTACAGAATCCACCGAGTCATCTGGTCTGCTTATGGCACAGTTTATACGGTAGACTCTCTTGACCAGTTCCAGGTCCGCACAAGCTTTGTCACCCAGTAGTGAATCAAGTCCTTCAGCCACAACAGAAAACATGAGATGATGCACTTTGTCTTTGACTGTCACTTTAAGTCTGCATAAACCTAAGCTATCTATTTTCTGTCCATTATAGTCCTTCACTAGTACTGACTTTTTCTGTATTTTGGGCTTTTCTTTCATATTGTTAATGTCACTCATACTGATTAAGTTTGCTTTTGCCCCAGTGTCTAGTTTCAATGTAACTAATGCTCCATTTACCTGCATTGGGATCATCCATTTGTCCTCTTTTACTGCATTAACTTTATGTTCAGCATTGTTAATTCCTGAGGGCTGCACATTTTCTGTATCCTTTTTGATATTGTCACATGACACCATTCCCACAAAACATGTCTCACTTAAATCAGTGTCCTCAATCACATTAACTCGTTGCCCTTTCTTTGTTTTTACTTTTGAAAAGCATTGTTTGGCAAAGTGATTCTTTCCATTACACTTTGTGCACATTTTTCCAAACGCTGGGCATTGTCTTAACTGGTGTTTGTAAACACAGCGTTTACAATTAAAAATGTCATCCTCTGATTGCTTTTAATTTCTGTTCTGCCCATGTTTCTTCCCCTTGTAGGACACAGCTCCGACAGCAGCATTATCACTCATTACAATCGCATCATTATTGATTTCACTGAAAGTCTTCGCGTGCTTTCGAGCTAGCTCGCTGGCTTGGCATATTTTCACAGCATTTTCCAATGTTAGTTCGGTTTCTCTCAACAGACATTCCCTGACCTTTTTATCATGAATACCAAACACAATTTGGTCACGAATCATGGATGCTTTCAGCTCAGAGAAATTACATGTCTGTGCTTTCAGTTTCAGATCGGTCAAAAAGCTATCAAAAGTCTCATTTTGCCGCTGTGTCCGAGAACAGAACACGTACCTTTCATAGGCCTCATTCTTTTTGGGAGAACAATGTGTATCAAATTTCTTTAGCACATCTTCTAATTTTTCTCTGTTCTCCTCTGGATTAAATACAAAAGTATTAAATACCTTTATCGCCTGTGGGCCTGCAACCGTGAGCAGCAATGCTATTTTCCTTGCGTCTGGCTTCATACCATACCCGATGGCAGCAATGTAGATTTTGAATTGTTGTTTAAAATCTGCCAAATGTAGTCGATATTTCCTGTGAGTTTCAAACGCTCTGGTGGCTTCAAATTCTTCATGTCGCGTTGCACAATATTCAGCAGGTCTTACCAATCCTGGTACCATGTTATGTTCATTAATAACTAGTCGTTTTTATTAAGAACAGCTAGCTTTTGCTAGACACTTTATTGAGCACATGTGGACTAGGTACAGTATCTGTAGAGGCATCCATCTTGACTGCTGCCTTGTGGGTAGCCTGGTGCATTGTGGGTAGGCCACTCTTATATATATACAGCACCACCTAGTGTACCATTCCAGAATGACAGGTTACTGATCATTACAGGAGTGGATGACGGTAGTCCGTTCGACCGTGTGGAAGGGACCGTGCAACTATCTGGAGAACCCCCATGGGTTTTTGCAGAAAGGCTGTGGCCAGTGTATCGATGCAACTGTCCGGGCATGCCTGAATGGGTTGCAATGAACGATGAACAGTGGGTTCAATGGCTCCGTTGCTTGGTTACCAGCAGCTTGCCACAGATACGGGCCCTAGCCAGGTCTTGGTTTGATCCCCAAGCTCCCGGTGTCACGGAGGAGACGGTGCTCTGTAGGATTTGCAAAATTGGACTTTGTATTAATAAGGGTCAAATGGCAGAAGAGGCCATGATTTTAAAGACAGCTTTGAAAGAAGCCCAGAAAAAGGGGCATACAAAATGGCCGCCATGCCATGTGACCGGCTTATTGGGACATTTTAAAATGGTTCCTGCAAATCCTCAGACAGCTTTGTGGATTCAACCCACAGTAAGTTTTGGAAGCCGTTTCTGAGAGAACTAAACCAGACCCACACATATACATATGGATCAGATGCAGATCCAGTCAAGATCGGCCTGGAGACAGAGGCCATCTAAATGTTGACCCAGACAAAAGGGGACAATTTCATATTCATGAGAACAGCACCAAGGACTAGATAACAAGATCAGCAGGACATTAAAAACAATGAAGGTCATTCCAGACCAGAGATGGGCCTTTACCGGCCATCGAAAATATTTTAAAATATAATAACTACCCCGCTGTGCTCCCAGCCCGCCAAAAGTTAAACAAAGACTAACCTGATTTTGGGCGGGAAGTGGAGACTGCTGAAGAAAGCTATAACTGGAGGGGTTGGAGTTGTACGGACACTCAGACGGAAGACACGGCAGACACACACTCGGAGAGAGACACACGACCGAGTGGCAGTGGGTGAAGAGGAGTCGCTTCAGGAGAAGATCAGCAAACTCCAGCCCACCATCGGAGGAGGAAGAAGAATCAAGCCAACATCGAGTAAGCCATTTCGAAGCCGGCGTCCTGCCCCGGGGAAAATATCGGGAGATCAGCGACCATCCCCGGGCCGTTGCCAGAACGAGAGGCCATCGACCCAACTTGGGAGAAGAAACAAAAAAATAAAACCCCAATAGAAGAAAACTTCCAGCCACCCCGGCTCGGGAGAAGAGATAAAAACAAACTGAAGAAGCGATGGGAGCCAGCCCAAGGCTCCTCTGACCAGGGTCGAGCCGACGATCCCCGACCCCGCCGACATCCAGAACCAGCCGGTGTCCAGCCGCCCCCGACCCCCACCTCAGGAGAGGTGTGGCGTAGCTCGCTGGGGCTCCACGATCCACGTGGAGATGGAACGCCTGAAAGGATCAAAGGCAGACTGGTTCAAAACCTTGCACTTCCTAGTTGGATTGGTGAGCATGTTTCTGGCCCTTCACAATCAGATCCAGATAGGTTTAAGGGGGTGGATTTTAAGTGTACAATTAACATGAGATGTTGTCCCTCGATGTTCCGTGTGTTTCCTTATTTCATGATGATTTTTGTAGAGTATAAGATGCCTGTATTTACCTTAGTTAGTATTGTGTCGTTATGATTTGTTTGTGTTTTTTTCCCTCCCATGTACTCGCTTATCTGCTTGCATTTGATTTGATATTTTTCCTTATGCAATAAAATGTCATTTTGTTTCATCAAACTTGGTCTACAAGAGTTTTATCTACATTGTCGTTCCTGCCCCAAAGTCTAGAGTATAGAATCTAAGGGGCGAGTGGGTCGAACCACTCAAGGTTTTACTGTGCAAGAGAGAGAGGCCTCTAGAGAGAGAAACCTCAGAGACAACTCTGAAGGAAAACCTCTTACAGCTCCGCCAGCTCAACGTTGCGTATAAGAATTGTAGAGGTCAGGAAACACCTCCCCAGAAGGGAAAGGTGCATGAGGCAAAACCCGCAGCCCAAGCAAGAAGGAGTGGCGTCAGGAGGGGAATCGCCCTACCCAAGCCAAGCTCAATTGCTACGGATGTGGGAAGGATGGACATTGGCGCAAGGACTGTAGAAATCCGTGGAAGGATAATAAGGGAAAATTTCCCGCAGCCCAAGCCCAAGCCCAGACCGCCGCCCCAGCACCAGCCCAAACCCAAGCCGTAGCTCCTGCCCCAGCACAAGGAGCTGGTGCAGTTATGGATCCCACTGCGATTGAATCAATCATAGAGACAATGCGGTCTCTGATGATTTCGCAGGGGAAGATAGCCGTCACCACTGGTCCTGTCGCTCCCGAAACCCCGACCGCTGTGCCCACATGACTAGAGCTGGCGCAGCCCGTTTACTTGTGTGCGCTACGATATGATGTATGGAGACGACCCATCGTGGAGATGGAAGTGGAGGAGGTGAAAGGGACCTATTTGCTGGGTACGGGGGCATCGTGCACCATGACCACGCAGATAACCCCACCGTCTCGCCTCTGTCCACCGGGGTTCCATATATTCTGTCAGGCTTCACAGGCAAGGAACAGGCTGGCGCATTTTCCATTCCCCTCTCCGTTCATTTAGGACTGCTCCGCAGAAACTGGGAGTGTATACTGATGAAGTGGGATGTGGAGATTGGGAAAGGGATCCTCGGGTCTGATTTCTTGGTAGAACACGAGATCCTCGTGGATCTAAGAAATCATTGTCTTTGGGGAGCGGGTAAGGGTAAGCCGGGCAAGGTAGTCATAATCACAGGGAAAGGAGAAAGAGGGACCCTGTGCACCATGAAGCCGAAAAAGGGCTACGACCTCGAGCTCTTGGTCACAGGCGTCGACAAGATCTGCAGGCATTCGTGTCAGACCACCTGACAAAGTTTGCCACTCAAAAGCACGATTGCGGGAGGGTCACCGGGTTTGAGGTCAGAGTAGACGGAGACCCCATGGCCAGACCCCAAAAACAGTACAACTTCCCTGGGAAGCGGAGCCCGACATGGAGACAGCAATATCTTCACTGGTGCAGCAGAGCGTGTTGAGACCGATAGTCACCCATGTAAACTTTCCGTTATGGCCGGTGAGGAAGCCGGACGATTCCTGGAGAGCCACGGTGGACTACAGAGTCCTCAATAGCAACATCCCAGCCTGCGCGCCAACGGTAGCAGCAGTTACCGACCTGATAGGAAGTATTCCAGCCTCCGCGACCACGTTTACGGTGCTGAATATTTCTAATGGGTTTGGGTCCATCCCTTTAAGGAAGGAGGAGCAGTACAAGTTTGCTATTACGTTTAAAGGGCAACAGTACACCTGGAACTGCTTGCCACAGGGTTTCCACAACAGACCCAACATTTTACATCGACGCATGGCAGGGAGTTTAAAAGAGTTCAGCCAGCCCAATCAGCTAGTGCAGTACGATAGCAAAATACTGCAGATGTTGGAAATCCGAAATAACAACAGAAAATGCTGGAAAAACTCAGCAGGTCAGGCAACATCCGTGGAGAGAAATTTGAGTTGACGTTTCGGGTTGGACCCTTCTTCAAAACGGGAAAGAAAAGAAACTAGATCGAAGGCAGGGCTGCGATCGGACAAAAGAATAAAAGAAACAAAAGAAGTAAAAGAGATTAGAAGCTAGACGAGATGGTAATAGGCTGGGATTAGGTGTAAAGTGTACTGGCAGGGCAAAAGATAGCTGCCAGGTGTGAGGGAGAAACAAAAGGAAAGGGGGGGGGAAAGGAGTGGAACAATTACAAGAGAAAATGAAATGGGGGCCGAGCTTATGATCTGAAATTGTTGAACTCGATATTGAGTCCGGAAGGCTGCAGACTGCCTAATCGGAAGATGAGGTGCTGTTCCTCGAGTTTACGTTGAGCTTCCGTGGAACAATACAAGAGGCCAAGGACGGTGAGGTCCGAGTGGGAATGGAGCGGTGCATTAAAATGACAGGCGACCGGAAGCTCGGGGTCACCCTTACGGACTGAACGGAGGTGTTCCGCAAAGCGGTCACCCAATCTGCGTTTGGTCTCCCCAAAGTAGAGGAGACCGCATCGTGAGCAGCGAATTGTATTCTGTAGTGAGTAATTTCCAGGATGTGTTCAAAGGATTTGGAGTTCTATCATTCACTTACAAGATCCAGCTAAAGGAGGATGCTCAGCCAGTGGTACATGCTCCACGAAGAGTTCCAGCACCCCTGCGTGGCCGGCTCAAGAATGAACTGGACAGAATGACCACACTAGGAGTCATCAGGAAAGTCGAAGAGCCAACAGACTGGGTTAACTCCATGGTATGTGTAAAGAAAAAGAACAATGATCTAAGAATATGCATGGATCCAAAGGACTTAAATGCAAACGTAAAACGTGAACACTACCAGATTCCCAAGCGAGAAGAAATCACCAGTGAAATGTCAGGTGCCAGATACTTTACAAAGCTCGATGCCTCACAAGGATTTTGGCAACTAAAACTGGATGAAGAGAGCACCAAATACCGTACCTTCAACACACCATTTAGCAGGTATTGTTTCCTCAGAATGCCTTTCGGGATAATATCTGCGTCTGAAATCTTTCATAGAGCAATGGAACACATAATTGAAGGTTTGGAAGGAGTCTGGGTCTATGTTGATGATATCATCATCTGGGGCTCCACACTGAAAGAACACAATGAGCGACTGACTAAAGTGCTACAGAGCATACGCCGGAATGGACTGAAGCTCAACAAAGCCAAGTGTCAGTTTGATGTCCAGGAAGTCACTTTCCTAGGAGATATTCTATCTGGTGAAGGAATAGAGCCAGATATGGAAAAAGTAAATGCCATACTCAAAATGCCCGACCCACTGACAAAAAGGAGTACTACGCAGCATGGGGATGATAATCTTCATTGGAAAGTTCATTCCTAACTTGTCAGCCAAGGCAGCCTGTCTGCGAGACCTGCTACATAAAACAAATGAGGTCGCATGGACAGAAAGACATGAACAAGAGTGGATGAACCTCATAACAGTGCTGACAACCACACCTGTACTCACTTTCTTTGACCCAACAAAGAGAATCAAAGTGTCAACGGATGCATCAAAAGATGGCCTGGGCGCAGTCTTGCTACAAGCAGAGGGTGAAGATTGGAAGCCTGTTGCCTATGCCTCCAGGTCTATGACTGATACTGGGGCCTAGAAATTCAGTTGCGTTCGCCAGCCGTTAGCGCCTTAGGAGGGGTAGATCTCGAGCGCTATGCAATTAGCGCCCGGGCGCAGGACGATCTGCGCCTACGCCCAACTTCAGTAGACATTTAGCGCTGGCGCAAAGTGTTTGCGCACGCTCAGCTGCGCGCAGAACTTATGACGTCATTTCGTCGTGCAACGCCCTTTGTGTGCCCCAAACCGGAACTTCAGTTGTGCCCGGCCAATGTGGGCGTGGCGGTGTTAAGAACTGTGAAGTGGAATGCAGCAGAGGCCCTGCGGGCCTCGGGGAGCGCTAATTAAAGGGCACTTACACTGAACTATAAAGGCCAGCCATTTTGCTGCAATGACTTTTCTGCAACGGATTTCTGGACAGAGACCAAGGAAGAGACCTTACTGATTTGGCCCAACATAGGAGAGGTATTTTTGGCTTCTGGCCAGAGCTTGGAAATTTGCCTCATTGTCATTTCATTGTTTGCAAGTATATTATGGGGGCTGCATGGGGTTCCAACCCTCAGTTCCAGCATTATGTGCGAAGGGCTCGCAGACGCTGTGTGAGAGGGGCAGCCATGCCTAGACGCAGAGGGGGCATCAGGCGTTGGCAACGTAGGCCTTACCCACTCAGGGAATACCGCCAGCAGGTGTCCTATCTCACCATGACTGCCGCGCAGTGTGTTAAGAGGCTGCGCTTCAGAAGGGAGGTGGTTGCAGAGATCTGCCAGCTGCTTCACAGAGATCTGCGTCCACAGCTGATGTGCAGGACATCTCTGTCGGTGGAAGTGAAGGTCACGGTGGCTCTGAACTTTTATGCAAGCGGCTCCTTCCAAGCCGCTGCTGGGGACATAGCTAACATCTCCCAGTTCGCCGTGCATCGCTGCCTCCGGCAGGTCACCGATGCCCTTTTCACAAGGAGACACCAATTCATCTCCTTCCCCATGACCCTAGAGAGGCAGGAGCAGCGTGCAGTTGGATTTGCGAGGATCGCCGACTTCCCCATGGTGCAGGGCGCCATTGACTGCACGCATGTGGCTTTGCGGGCACCTATCGACAATGCCGAGGATTACCGCAACTGGAAGGGCTACCATTCCCTCAATGTACAGCTGGTGTGTGACCACAGGCAGCGCATCCTAGCTGTCAATGCCCGCTTTCCAGGCAGCAGCCACGATGCATTTATCCTGCGCCAGACTACTGTGGCTGACATGTTCCAGGCACAGCCTCCCCCAAGAGAATGGCTTATCGAGGACAAAGGCTATCCTTTGTGTACATGGCTCATGACCCCGCTCCGCGCGCCCAGGACCCCTGCTGAGGAGGCATACAATGAAAGCCATCAAGCCACAAGGAACATCATAGAACAAACGATTGGCGTCCTCAAGCAACAGTTCCGCTGCCTGGATCGCTCCGGCGGATCTCTGCAGTATTCGCCGGATAGAGTCTCCCAGTTCGTCGTCGTTTGCTGCATGCTGCACAACCTGGCTATCCGCAGGACACAGGCACTGCCACCTCACGTTGGACTACCACCTCAGGAGGACGAGCAGGAGGACCATGAGGAGGAGGAGGAGGAGGAGGAGGAGTACCAGCCCAGGAGGGAGCCACAAGGTCCAAGGGCCGTCCGTCGGCGGCTTATTGAACGACACTTCTAGGCCCCCTGTCAGGGAATGGCTTGTGGCAATGAAGGCACATGAATGCAGCCGCTCCGCAAGCCCTCAGCCGGTTAACGCAACAACCACTTGAAACATCACACATGGACAAGCTGAATAAAGAAAAAGCTTTATTGAACAAACTCAGGGCCCTTCCCACATGAAACCCAAAAACAGACAACACCCCCAAAAAACAGTCAAAAACATATCTCACTCCCACAACCTGGGGAGGAATAACAAAACTTGTCCATCCAAATGGCCTTCATCCTCGGCCTTACCAAAAGAACCCCCCCCATAGACAACACAACCACCCCCATATAAAAAAACATTTGCCAACACACTCTACTTGGTGTGCCGAGAGGGCGAGTCCTTGTCCAGGCTTTTCCGGCCCCTGGTCGACCTGCTGCTCCGCCTCAACCTGGGCCCTGTGGGTGCTGCAAGGCTGGGGGAAGGCTCCTGAGGGGCACATTGCGTGACGGCAGATGCCCTTGGGGGTCGGCCTAGACGAGCTCTGGCCCTCGAGGGGCCGGCTGCTGACTGCTGCAGCTGTGGCTGGGCAGCATCAGTCCCTCCAGCAGCTCGTCGCAGCTTCGCTGGGGGAGTGGCAGTGGCGGCTGCAGCAATGGGGGCAAGCTGGCTGATGCCAGGCGCTCGCTGCTCGCCTGAGACACTGGCACTCGGCCGGGCTGGCACTGCAGCAAGCGCAGCAATCTGGTGAAGGCCAGACCGCTGTGCTGCTGCAGCGCGGCGGGTGCCCTGGCGATGCCTGCCTGACACAGCGAGTGTGGCAGCAGTGAGTGCCCGTACTGCCCTGGTCTGTGCCCGCATCAGACCAGCCAGTGACTGCACGGCACCACTGATCAACTGTCCACTCGCTGCCTGTGCTGCCCTGAATTCGTCCCGACTCGCGTCCTGTGCTGCCCTGAATTCGGCCCGACTCGCGTCCTGTGCTGCCCTCAATTCGGCCCGACTCGCGTCCTGTGATGCCCCGAATTCGGCCCGACTCGCATCCTGTGATGCCCCGAATTGTTCGAGACCCCTGGCCTGTGCTGCCGCGAGTTGTTTGAAACCCCTGGCCTGTGAGGCCCCGAAATCGGACACACTATGAGCCAGGGACTCAATGGCCTCAGGCAACCGTGCCACAACCCCCATGAACTCGGTGTGCCGACGATCCGAGTCCGCGGACATTTGATCAAGGAGGCGCACCTCCTGGGCGAGGACCGTCTCCGGACTGGAGGCCGGACTCTCCCTCTGGGGAGAAGGCAGCCGAGCTGCCCGACCCTTCCCGCGTGGCTGCACGCCACTGGGCCCAGCAACGACACTCCCCTGCAACACTTCCCCCCTCTGGGGAGAAGGCAGCCGAGCTGCCCGACCCTTCCCGCGTGGCTGGACGCCACTGGGCACAGGAGCTACACCCCCCTGCAACACTTCCCCCTGGCTCTCCTCCAGGGAAGACGTGTCCCCTCCATTGCCATCCCCTGGCGCGGATGAGGGTTCCCCCGATGGGCCGCCTTCCTCTTGCTCCTCCTCGTCCTCCTCTTCCGAGGGACTGACACTCGCAGCTTCAGGGACCTCCTCCTCACCAGCTGAAAGCAGGAAGGCACAAGAGTAGCTTTAGAGTGAGGAAAGGGCGTCAGCGAGGGAGGCATAAGTGGTGGCATTCTGCGCATTGGTCGGACAGTGGCAAAGGATGTAGATCTGAAGCGCAAGGGGAACGAGAGAGGTCCAAAAGGTCATGTCCTTACCATTGGGGCCCAGCACAGGGTCGGCATCTCCAATTGCAACGGGGCCAATCACCCGGGCACCCATGAGTTGACCCATGCGCTCCTCCAGGTCAATGAGCTGCTGGAACTTGGGACGGCCTCCCCCGGTGACAGTCCGGCTCTTCAGATTCTGGGCCAGCTTGGCCTGCAAGAGAAAGGACGGCCTCTAAGTACAGCGTGGTGCCCTGTTGTTGTGTGCACTGCCTCCCATGGTTGAATAGCTTGGCCAGTGTGGTGCCCTGTTGTTGTGTGCACTGCCTCCCATGGTCGAATAGCTTGGCCAGTGTGTAAAGTGCAGAAAGTGCAATTGATGTTCATGCCAGTGCCATAGCTGCTGGATGAGGACTGGCCATTAGGCCTTTGAGGTCCCTTTGCCCATAATGTGAGGTGCACATGCAAGGATGAGGAGGACACTGGAAAGGGTACTCACCCTGACAATCCGAGTGAGGTCCTTAAACTTTTTCCGGCATTGGACACCAGTCCTGGGGACATCACAGGTGGCTATGACCCTCTGGGCGATATCCCTCCAGGCTCTCCTGTACACCCTGTTGGGAGGCTTCTTGCCACTGTCCGGGAACAAGATATGGCTTCTCTTCTCCAAAGCCCTAACCAGCACCTTTAAATCATGGCCAGAGAAGCGTTGCGCTCGCTCACGGGCCCTCTGCATCCTTCCTGGCGCTATTTCTCTCCAGCAGCAGTGTTTAGGCCTAGCTGGAAGGCTGCAGTATCCAGGGCGTGGCAGCAGACCAAGTCGACCCTTCCCCCTTTAAGAGCTGGCCGGCGCCAGGGTGTCTGCTGTCAATCAAAACATGACCGCACCTGCGCTGCGCCCGGCCTCGGCGGTATCAGTCTGCACCGCCGGCTTAGCGCATAAGGATAGCCGTGCATCGCCAGTTTTAGCGCTCGAGCAAACCCCTTGGCCAAAGCTACTGAATTTCGGCGAAGTGGCCGCCACTTTCCGGCGGGCGCAAACTTTAGCGGCCGCCCGACTTCACCGCCCCAAAAGTGGCTATACTGAATTTCTAGGCCTGAGTTTCGATATGCCCAGATTGAAAAGGAATGTCTAGGCTTGGTAGTTGGATTAGAAAAGTTCCATGGCTACATATATGGAATTCCTACCTTCACAGTTGAGACAGACCACAGCCCACTGGTTGCCATCATAAAAAAGAACCTGAATGAGATGTCTCCAAGGATTCAACGACTCATGATGAAGCTGCAAAGATATGACTTCGAACAGATCTACACACCAGGCAAATACATAGTGTTAGCTGATGCACTATCCCGAGCACCCACAATGAGTCAAGTGAGCTCTACTGAAGAAGACGTGGATGTTCATGTGAGTATGTTCACTGCTGCGCTGCCCATGTCAGACACAAAATCAAAGCAAATAGCAGAAGAAACAGTAAAAGATACAGTGTTACAAACAGTAATGGAGAACATTCATCATGGTTGGCCAAAAGGTTCCTGTCCAAAGTACTTTCACATCAGGTCAGAGTTGAGTGTCGCAAGTGGACTATTACTAAAACAGAACAGAATAGTCATTCCACAGGCTCTACGTCAAGACATGCTCAAAAGGATTCATGAGGGACACCTCGGAATTGAAAAATGCAAAAGGAGAGCAAGAGACACTGTTTATTGGCCTGGCATAAGTAAGGACATTGAGAACATGATAGGCAAATTTGAGACATGTCAGAAACACCAAAACAAACAAGCAAAGGAACCAATGATAGAAGCTGACATACCAACAGCACCATAGAAAAAGGTTGGTATGGACCTTTTTCATTTAAATGGTAAAGAATATCTAATAGTGATTGACTACTATTCTAACTATCCTGAGATGGCGCTGCTCTAAAGCACCACAGCAAGCAGTATCATAATGCATGTGAAATCCTTCTTCGCCAGACATGCAATTCCCAGGATTGCCATTAGCGACAATGGTCCGTGCTTCAACTGTAAGGAGTGGCAACAGTTTGCAGCACATTATGACTTTCAGCACATCACATCCAGTCCTTTGTATGCTCAATCAAATGGTAAGGCAGAGAAAGGTGTTCAAGTTCTCAAGCAGCTACTGAAGAAAGCGACAGAAAGCAAGTCTGATCCTTATCTCGCCCTGCTGAGCTACCGAGCCTCACCTTTAGACTGTGGTTCTTCACCTGTTGAACTACTAATGGGTCACAAGTTGCGCACCACGCTACCCTGCTGTGCAAAAGAACAGCAAAGTAAGGAACTGAGACAGAGACTTCTACTGTTAAAGCTGAAACAGAAGTCATACTATGACAAGTCATCCAAAACTCTAAAACCATTGCCAAGGGATGATGTCAATGTCAAACAGAAATAGACAGTTTCCTAGAAGTAAAGGGAATTAAAGGTTACGGGGAGCGGGCAGGAATTTGGACATGAGTCTAGGTTCGGATCGGTCATGGCCCTGTGGGTAGCGGAGCAGGCCCAGGGGCTGTGTAGCCTGATCCTGCTCCTATTTCGTGTGTCTAATTCTGTTAGATTCAGGAGATGGTTCTGTGATAGTGGATTGGCGGTTAGGATCAGATCAGCCATGATCTTATTGAATGGCGGAGCAGGCTCGAGGGGCCAATTGGCCTACTCCTGCTCCTATTTCTTATGTTCTTATGTTCCTATGTTGTCAGGATTGAGGATCCAGATGCATGGAACAGGAAAGCTACAGTTCTTGAGGAAGTAGGACCAAGGTCATACTCTGTTCGAACTGAGGAAGGACAGATTCTCAGGAGGAACCGCTGTTCCCTCCTGAAAACACAAGAAACTATCCAAGAGCAGATTGATGACAATGCCGCAACTGAATCTTTTCATTCACCACCAGAACAATCTCATGAAAACACATCAGACTTACCCGTGCTGAGAAGACCCACACATGTAGTAAATAAGCCTGATAGACTTAATCTTTGAGTAAAAAGAAAAAAGTATATATTGAAAATGTATTGACTGTTGTGAAAATGTTTATGTTTATAGAGCACTAACAAAAGTGTTACTGATACCATCTTTATCGTTTTTCTTGAAAATTGATTGATATTGATTTTGTTAACCTCAAAGAAAGGGGGATGTAATGATCAATAACATGTCGTTCTGGAGTGGTTCGTTAGATGGAGCCGTAGAGCTGTATAGAGCTGCATATTTAGTTGTATGTGTTTAAGACTACACTACCCATGATGCACTAGGCTACACAGAAGGCAGTAGTCAAGATGGCTGCCTGCACACAGAAGCACACATGCTGAATCTCTACAGATGTTGTACCTAGAGAACGTGTACTGAATAAATGACTAGCTAGAAGCTAGCTGTGTTCATAATAAGAATGTCCAATTATTAATGAACATAACACTATTGGCCGAGTTATTGGAGCTGTTAGGCAGAAAGGGTTACAAAGTGAACCCAAAGAAGGCACGGATCGGCCAGCAGGAAGTGAAATTCCTGGGTCTGACCATCCGCGCCGGTGAGAGAGCCATAGATAAGGCCAGGTGGGAATCGGTACAAGATCTACCGATCCCCACTACCATAATGGGTGTGAGGTCCGTTCTGGGACTGACCGGGTACTGCAGAGACTTTATTGAGGACTATGCAGCCACAGCAGCCCCGCTGCTCCAACTCCTACACAAGGGAGTGGAGTGGTCCTGGGATGAGGGTTGCCAGGCAGCATTTGAGAAACTCAAGAGAGACTTGCAGACCGCGCCAGCCCTGGTGGCCATAGATGGGGGAGAGGAGTTTTTCCTGGAGCTAGCGGCTAGCGGGAATAGCTTGAGCGCTGTACTGCTTCAAGAGTGACACGGCAAGCTGAGGCCAGTGGTCTATTCCTCCAAGGTGCTCACTGATGTGGAAAGGAGTTTTTCCAATTGCGAGCAGCATCTTCTGGCCACGCATTTGGCTGTGAAAAGGTCTCTGATCTTCACAGGCACCTCTCCCATCACTCTCCTCACCCATCACACACCCACCCGAATGCTTCTAGATGGAAGGATAAAGGATGTGACAGTAAGCAGTGCACACACTGCACGCTGGACCCTCCTCCTTTCACAGATGGAGCTGAAGGTGAATGGTCTCTGCGAGCCCAAGCTCGCGGCCAACATGTTATATCCTGGAACAGCCCATCGGTGTTCCGTAGAAGGGGTGTGGGAGGTGGGCTTAGGTTTATGGGCCGGGATACATCCCACGGGCCGCGAGATCTACGTAGACGTTTCCAGCATGGTATCCGCTGGCAAACCACTCACAGGGTGTGGAGTTTATGACCCCACGGCAAACATTGCCCTGGCGATTAAGCTCCCCGGCACCATGAACGCCCAGCAGGCTGAACTGTCTGCGGTAGTGTACGTCGTTACACACCCCGAAATCTTCCCCACCCCCTACATGATTTGCTCGGACAGCGTGTTCACATGCAACTCATGTACGGATTACCTAGCCATCTGGTCCCGCCGCGGATATACCTCTGCGGACGGGTGACCCTTAACCGTAAACCCCCTGTTAGAAAAGACCTTAGCTGTGGTGGGAGAGAAAGGGGATGTCTTTATCCACAAGGTAAAGGCCCATTCCTCCACGGAACCCCACGGCGAGGGTAATCAGCAAGCGGATACGCTAGCCAGGGAAGGTGCCCGCACCGGCACTTTCTGGGATCCCTATGGGTCCAAACCCGTGGCAGTAATCCAAGGCAGGGATGGGACTCAGGGTACCACAGGGGTAACACTGCCCCCAGACGTCAAGACCGTCCAAACCCTAGATCCCGCCCTAAAAACAGTCCTCAAGGCCATCACTGAGGGCAAGGAAGTAGAGGGTCCATACGGTACAGCAGCCCTCTCCACCAAGGAAGGCATGCTGTTCCGAGAGGAACAGTGGGTTGTGCCACAGCAGCACCGGAGGGAATTCCTTCAACTGGCCCACGAGGGACCAGGAGCAGGACACCCCGGGCCTGAGGTCACCTGGCAACGGGTGGAACAGGCGGGGTGGTGGCCGGGACTTTGGGACGATGTCTGCGAGTTCTGCGCCAATTGCCTAGAGTGCGCTGCGAACAACCCAGACCCCCAGAAAAGGAAGGTGCCCATAGGGCACATCAGGAGAGTAGAGGGACCATGGCAGTCGATACAGGTCGACTATATCGGGCCCCTGCCGACCGCCCAGGGAGGCTATAAATACTGCCTTGTCCTGGTGGATGTGTTCACAAAGTGGGTGGAAGCCTTCCCATGCCGAACAGCCACGGCACTTAGTACTGCCAGGATCTTGGTCCAGGAGGTGTTCTCGCGGTGGGGACTACCACGATTTGTGGAGTCTGACCGAGGGGCTCATTTCACTGGCCAAGTGATGCAGGACACCCTCATGCTCTTAGGCATTGAAGGGAAGTGGCACGTGGCCCACAATCCACAGTCATCTGGGATTGTGGAACGCATGAACCGCACCTTAAAAAAAAAGTTGAGGAAGGAGACGAGGGACTCGCCCCAGAAATAGGCGGAGGCCTTGCCTCCAGTCCTCATGGGGATCCGGGCTAGCCAGTCTAAAAGTACGGGGTATTCCCCGCACGAATTAATGACTGGAAGAGCCCCGGTGCTCACTGAGGGGCAGCTCCGAGAGGTAAATTGGGACAAGTTTGCCCGGAACTTCTTTGAGCGCCTGAAACAGATCTATGGGCAAGCGGCTGGGAACATGGGAAGGCAGCATCAGGGCAACCGATTGCTGCTTGAACCCCGAAAGGCAATTGAGTGGGAAGTCGGAGATCAGGTCATGGTGAGAAACTAAGCCCGAGTAGGGAGTTTAGCACCACTGTACATGGGGCCCTACAGCATTGTAGACAAGGCCAGCCCCATGGTATATGCAGTGAAGCTGCCCCGGCGCACTAAATGGTTTCACAGCAATCAGTGCAAACTGTGCAAACCGGGTGCTAGAGCATCAGCAACCGAAGCCAGGTCTGAGGGTAAAGATCCTCAGCCTGAGGCGTGCGATGAGTCACAGACCACACAAGCTGGCGTTGTAGCCTGCTTGGAAGGAGAAGCTGCCCCGCCCACCTGGGGGGTGGCTTCCCCTATGGCCTGGGACTCGGACGAGTAGGAGCCCGAACAGCAAAGCCCCGCCCGCGACACGATTCTGGAGGAGGTGGAGTCGGAGTACGGAGGTCCCGCCCTCGACTCAAACGTGGGGGAGGTAGAAATTGGGGGCAGAGATCCTCCACCTGTGGTGACAGGTGAGGAGGTGCCGTCTGCCACAGGCCCAAATCCCGAAGGGGCGGAGCCTGAGGGGAGGGAGCCGAAGCCCGCAGTCGTGGAAGAGCCACCGGCTGTGAGAGCTGAAATCCCACCCGAAGGTCCACTCGCCAAGGGAGCATGCTCAAATCCCAAAGGGGCGGAGCCTGAGGGAAGGGAGCCAAAGCCCACAGTCGTGGAAGAGCCACGGGCTGTGAGAGCTAAAGTCCCACCCAAAGGTCCACTCGCTAAGGGAGCCACGCTCAAAGTACCTCTTCGCAGGTCGACTCGAACGCCTCAGCCGGTAAAACCTTGGCCCGATTCCCCCGTTCTCAGTAAACGCCGACTTGAGAAATCCCTGACAAAACGCAGCCCCCGATTGACAGCAAAAGGCTGCCGGGAACCCAAGCCACAGGTCACTGCAGCCCCACCGCAGGGAGCGGCGAGCTGCAGTCCAATCAGGGATTAGGCAAGCCGCCCGGGGACGGGCGGCGCTGTACATAAGTTAAGTTTAAGTTTTAAGTTTAAGGTGTGTAAATATTAAAGGTGATTAGAGTTATAAGTAGTTTTAAATCTGCTTTGTAATTGTCCTATTTTGGATCGAGGTCGAAGGACCCGATCATGCCTTCACCTAAGCCAGAATCTCTCGGGAGCCTGGCGGCATTGTTTAATTTGATGCAGGAACCAGGAGAAAGACGAGAGGGATCCTCGTCACGTTCATGCTGATCGGATGGAGCTGGGCCTATCGGGGCCGCACTAAAGACTCCACCATTTATGGGTGCTCTGGCAACAGAGGCCCTGTCGCGACTGATGGAACCGGCCCACGGGACGCTGAAGAGACTGCTGTCTACTTCCATGAAGGGAGATGGCCAGGCTGGCTGGGGTCGAACTCTACTGAATACTCCAGCCAGACGGGGTTCGCATACAGAGAAACGTCTCTGATGTGCCCCAGGGTGAGGATCATCGCACCAAGAATCAGCGTCACCATTGAGAAAAGGATTTGTTTGAACTGTCTGGGACATGTACCTTTGAGTCGCTGGTGGTGGCTCAGGAAGCTGAGTAAGACCATGAAGAATTCCACGGTAGAATGGGAAAGACTGGGTAACAACACCCATCGGACTATTACGGGGACTCATGGGGGGTTGAGTGTCTGTTGGGACAAATGGTGGGAGCCAGATGAGGGGATCTACATCTGTATGTGGGGTTCAGAACCCGCTTGCCCCACAGGCGTCTCCATCTTTTTACAAAGGCAGTGGCAGGATGCTGGACAAGGAGTGAGGTGGGACGTCAGCACACGGGCGTGCGGAGTCCCATACTCTTAGATCCCAGTAAACGCCACTGAGCTCATCACCCGACCCTGCAAGCTCCTGCCCACAATTCCGGTAGCTAAAGCTCTCAAGGAAGGGTGCCCCACCACAACAAAGGGACCCGGGAATGGATTGGTATTTCTACCCACAGGTCAGGTGCTGTACCAAGGGGTGCACTACGCGGTGGCTTCGGTGATTTTAAACCTGACCGAGGTGCGGTTGCCAGAGTGGTGCCCCAGGGAAACGGAACAATTATACCAGGTCCTGTTAACAAACATGTTTAAACAGTTTTACGAATTCGACTTTGCCGATGTCGACAGAGCCGAATTGTACACCACACCACATGAGGTCTTGGACAGGATAGGGAGGCAAAGAATGGGTGCAGTAAATGATATTTTCACAGCTTTTAATACAGGAGCTTCCGTCATCAACACACTGGATGATGTGGAGCTGCAAACCCAAATCAGTGGTTTGAAACACAGTTAAGAAAGATACTGACTGACGAGAATAAAGTAGTGGGTTCTGAGTTACATGAGGACAAGGCCATGACACTACACTTAAAAGAGATAATAGCTGAGCTGGAGAAACACGCCAAAACAGTAAATGCTCTCATCAGTGAGGATCGGAATGCGACGGATCAGGCTCAACAGAACGAAGCTTGTGTGCTGTACGGGGCGTGGTTACTGGGCGAGGGCCGCAGTAATCTGGAGGATTTGAAACAAGGTTTAGACCCCTCCTGGATCAGCAACAAGCACCTCGCAGCCCTCCACCCTTTTGAGAATGCATTGAGTCCGTGGCAGCTCAGACTAGCTTCAGAGGGCTACCCAGTCCCAGTGGACTGTGGACGGTCTAATCACACCATTATGGGTATAGTGGTAAGAATGCCGGTGATGGGAAAGACAGCTAAACCCGCCCTGGTATACAGGGTGGAGAACATTGGAGTCATTCAGGGGGGTGCGCACATTCGCTACACATGGGTCCCACCTTACGTCATTCGATGGGAGCATGCAATGATGGGCACCGACCTCTCGGGGTGCCAGAGCCGGGGAGCACACATCATCCTGTGTCCCCAGCATTTGAATGCCCATTCGAAACCACAGTGCGGGTTCAGAACTGCTGGCGCGAAGCCTATAAATTGCACCATGGAGGCAATGGCAGAAGGCCATGTGCACCCGCAGGTGGTATATATAGGAGGTGGGACATACTGTGTCACCACTGCAGTGCCCCACTACCAACATGGACAGCACGGTTGGTGTCCGGTTAGTGACAGCAGCTATTGTTTCAAGCCCAGGGCAGGAGTTCAAGTGGCCCAAGAGCGAATTGTCCCCATTCCTGAACCTTCCACTGTTCACATCACTGTTAAAGAAAATTTCACAGATCTGCAGCGATTCATTGCACATTTTGGATATATCATTCCCCCTCTCCCTGAAAACCTCACCAAGATATTAAAAGCCATTGTTGTTTCACAGAAACATTTCTATACACTGGAGCAGAAGACTTTAGAGATAGCGGCAAACATATTGGATATAGTGACCCCACCGAGGTGGGACCTGTTCACTAATATAGAAGTCCCTTCTTGGATTAGGATAGCCTCCCACATCCTTGTAGTGTGCCAGGTTATCATTGTAGTTTATTTACTGTTTGTACACTGTAAAAAGGACAAACATTCGCAAAAGTATGCGAATAGAGGGGAATGGAGGGAGCATTATGTGCGAGTAGAAGAAGAGACACCCATTTAGATTTTTGCTGCTCTGTATAAAGTTAAAGTTTTCCCTCCCTCCTCTGTATTATTTTTGATATGTATTCATGTGCATTTTAATTTTTGTGTGTGTACTTTATTTTTTCTTATTGAGTTTTATTAGATGTGTTGTTATTATTAAAAGATAGTGTGTATGCACCAGGTGATGTAGGGGTATAAGGCCCTCCTCCACGCCTGGAAGTAAGTTGTCAGATTTTAACTCCAAGGTATTGCCATCTATAGATGCTTAATGTACACTAGGTTTTTTCTGAAATGGGAAATGCATGTGTCGTGGGGTCATAGATAGGTAAATACTGGGGATGGTTAGATTATGGGAAGTCAGAAATTTTGCTCACCCAGAATTATGATAGTTCAAGCAAGTTACAGTTCATCACGGGGGAGTGTAGGATTCGCAAAATTGAACTTTATATTATAAAGGGTGAATGGCAGAAGAGGCCATGATTTTAAAGACTATTTTTATAAGAAGCCCAGAAAAAGGGGCTTTCAAAATGGCCACCAGACCCCGTGATCAGCTTATTGGGACACTTTCAAAGGGTTCCTGCAAATCCTCAGACAGCTTTGTGAATTCAGCCTAAAGTAAGTTCTGGAAGCCGTTTCTGAGAGAACGAAACCAGACACCCACATATACATACAGATTGGATACAGATCCAGTCGAGATCGGCCTGTAGATAAAGGCCATCTAAATGTTGACCCAGACAAAAGGGAACAGTTTCATATTCATGAGAAGAGCATCAAGGGCCCGTTAAGGACATCACCAGGACATTAAAAACAATGAAGGTCATTCCAGACCAGAGATGGGCCGTTACCGGCCATCCAAGAACAGTTTAAAATATAATAACTACCCCGTTGTGCAACAAGCCTGCCAAAAGTTAAACAAAGACTAACCTGATTTGGCGCGAGATATGGGCTTCTGGAAAAGAAGTATAATTGTGAGAACTCCCGGGGAGGGAAAGAACAGGACAAGGAGACGCAGGAGACACACTCGTCAGCTCTCCAGCTTGCAGGCCTGTCCAGCTTTTGAGCTGGGTTACGAGGAGTCGCTTTGGGAGAAGATCAGCGGGACTCCTCTCCACCGATGGAGAGGAAGAAGAAGAAGACCAAACCACCATCAAGGGGACCGTTCGAGCCGGCATCCCGCCCCGGGAAAAAACATCAGGAGATCATCGACCAACCCCGGGCCGTTGACGAAACGCGAGGCCCTTTCCAGCCTCGGGTGAAGAGACAAAATCAAAGTACAGAAAGAACCTGACCGGGGTCGAACCGACGATCCCCGACCCCGCCGACATCCAGGCCAGCCGGTGTTCAGCCGCCCCTGACCCCCACCTCAGGAGAGAGGTGTGGCGCAGCTCGCTGGGGCTCCACGATCCACATGGAGACGGGACGCCTGAAAGGACCAAACGCAGACTGGTTCAAAACCTTGCACTTCCTAGTTGGATTGGTGAGCATGTTTCTGGCCCTCCATAATCAGATCTAGATAGGTTTAAGGGGGTGGATATTTAAGGGTATAATTATCATGAGTTGTTATCCCTCGATGTTCCGTGTGTTTCCCTATTTCATGATGATTTTTGTAGAGTATAGTATGCCTGTATTTGCCTTAGTTAGTATTGTGTCGTTATGATTTATTTGTGTTTTTCCCTCCCATGTACTCTCTTATTTGCTTGCATTTGATTTGTGTTTCCATATGCAATAAAATTTCATTTTGTTTCATCAAACTTGGTCTATAAGAGTTTTCTCTACATTGTAGTTCCTGCCCCAAAGTCCAGAGTACAGAATCTAAGGGGCGAGTGGGTCGAACCACTCAAGGTTTTACTGTGCAAGAGAGAGAGGCCTCTAGAGAGAGAAACCTCTGCTATCTAAAACCCCTTACAGGACAACAACTCATGTTAATTATACCCTTAAATGTCCACCCCCTTAAACCTATCTAGATCTGATTATGAAGGGCCAGAAACTTGCTCACCAATCCAACTAGGAAGTGTAAGGTTTTGAAACAGGTCTGCGTTTGATCCTTTCAGGTGTCCTGCCTCCACGTGATTGTTGGAGCCCTGGCGAGCTGCGCCTCGCCTCTCTCCTGAGTTGGGGGTCGGGGACGGCTGGACACCGGCTGGTCTGGATGTCGGCGGGGTCAGGGATCATCTGCTCGACCCCAGTCAGAGGAGCCTCGGGCTGGCCCCCATCGTTTTTTTCTGTAGTTTTTAATTGTCTCTTCTCCCGAGCCGGAGTGGGTCGATGGCCTCTCGTTTTGTCAACGTCCCGGGGTTGGTCGATTATCTCCCGATGTTTTACCCCGGGGCGGGACACCAGCTCGAACCGTCTTCTTCTCCTTCTTCTAGCGATGATGCTACTGATACGATGGCAGCACCAC
The DNA here is from genome assembly GCF_052327205.1 of Somniosus microcephalus. NCBI lineage: Eukaryota > Metazoa > Chordata > Chondrichthyes > Squaliformes > Somniosidae > Somniosus > Somniosus microcephalus. The sequence continues at coordinate 47,986,259 of NC_140996.1, read as the reverse complement.
GATGGCTTTTTTTCTTCCTACCCCTGGGTTCCCAGATATACTTCTCATCAGAAGCCCTTATCTCGTGCCAAATCAGGTTCGTCTTTTGTTTTAATTTTGTTGGGCTGGGAGCACAACGGGGTAGTTATTATATTTTAAACTGTTCTTGGATGGCCGGTAACGGGCCATCTCTGGTCTGGAATGACCTTCATTGTTTTTAACGTCCTAGTGATGTCCTTAACGGGTCCTTGATGCTCTTCTCATGAATATGAAACTGTTCCCTTTTGTCTGGGTAAACACGTAGATGGCCTTTATCTACAGGCCGATCTTGACTGGATCTGCATCCAATCTATATGTATATGTGGGTTTCTGGTTTCGTTCTCTCAGAAACGGTTTCCAGAACTTACTGTGGGCTGAATCCACAAAGCTGTCTTAGGACTGCAGGAACCATTTTAAAGTGTCCCAATAAGTTGGTCACGGGATCTGGCGGCCATTTTGAATGCCCCTTTTTCCTAGGCTTCTTTTAAAACAGTCTTTAAAATCATGGCCTCTTCTGCCATTCGACCCTTTATATTATAAAGTTCAATTTTGCAAATCCTACACTCCCTATGGTAGCGAGTTCCACATTCTCACCACTCTCTGGGTAAAGAAGTTTCTTCTGAATTTCCTATTTGATTTCTTGTTGACTATCTTATGTTGATGGCCTCTAGTTTTGCTCTTCCCCACAATTGGAAATATTCTCTGTGTGTCTACTCTATCAAAATCTTTCATAATTTTAAAGACCTCTATTAATTCAGCCCCTCAGCATTCTCTTTACTATAGAAAAGAGACCCAGCCCATTCATCCTTTCCTGATAGCTATACCCTTGCATTTTTGGTATCATCCTTGTAAATCTTTTTTGTACCCACACCAGTGCCTTTATATACTTTTTATAATATGGCAACCAAAATTGTACCTAATACTCCAAGTGTGGTCTGACCAAGGTTCGATACAAGTTTAGCATAACTTCGATACTTTTCAATTCTATCCCTCTAGAAATAAACCCCAGTGTTTGGTTTCCTTTTATATGGCCACATTAAACTGCATTGCCACTTTTAGTGATTTGTGTATTTGTACTCCAAGATTCCTTTGCTCTTCTACCCATTTAGATTCTTATTTTCCAAGTAATATGTAACCTTCTTATTTTTCTTAACAATATTTAATACCTCACATTTATTTGTGTTGAAATTCATTTGCCAATTATATGCCCATTCTGCATGATTATTAATGTCTTGGGCCGCGGTTTTGCTGACCTTGTCCGATCCGTGGCGGGCGATGTCGGAGCCGGCTCCCAAGCCCGCTGCTGGCTCCATCCCACTGCTTGAAATGAATTTCTCTTGATAGAGCTTGTTAAGCCCACCCAGTGCTTTTCCCGGCCAATTAGAGGAAGCAGCTTTGGTGATATCATTTGATGCTGCGTTTTCTGCCGGTTTGCATAAAGGGACCATGGCCAACTTTATTTTCACATTTGTGCTGTCAGTGTTCTACAGCATTGAAGTGCTGCAAACACTGACAATGACTGCATAAAGGCACAGGGCTGCACCCAGGCTCTCCCACAGCACACAGGGAGGTCCTCTTCCCTTCCCATGGGCGGAAGAGATCTCCAACGGAGATCAACACAGCCTGGTTGCACATTGCAGAGGAGGGCACAAGCGGGGATGTGGTGAAGAGAACCTGGGTGCAGTGCCGCAAACATTTCAATGATCTCAGTAGATCACGAAACGTTAGTACAAAGTCACACTCAACCTCATCCTGCTGTGCCTCAAAATCTCGGCCTTGTAATTTGTTGCAGTCCTCCTCACTATTAACTATCCCCCCCAATTTAGTGTCATCTGTAAATTTAGAAATTGTGTTTTAGATTCCAAAGTCTAAATCACTGATATAAATAGTGAACAACATTGGTCCCAGCACTGGTCCTTGTGGGACCCCACTTTCCATCTTCAGCCACTCTGAATAGCTATCATTTACCCCTAGTCTCTGCTTTCTGTCTTGAAGTCAGCTAGCTATCAATTCTACTCCTACAAGGGGCAAAAAAACAGACCTGTGAGTGAGTGAGGTTTAGGTATTCACTCGATAGATGCAGTGCATTCGGTGAGGATGACTATTAGACAGATGCATCACATTGCATTAGGATTGGGGTGAGTGGTAACAGTGGATGGATAAATGGGGAGGTGATGAAGTGCATGGAAAGTGACAGCTGGGAGCTGCTGAAAGTTGAGTGGGTGTGAAAAATGATGTGATGGAGATCATTTAGTGAGACAAAGTGAAAGGGGCTGGGGCTTAAAGCACAGGATGTTGTTGAATCAGCAAATGTACTCACTTTTCCGGACCTGGGTATTACATTAAACTATCTCCTACATTGTATCCAACACTAAGGCACAACATTCCTGCTGCTCACCTCCTAAGCTACCTCCACCCAAGCCTTCTTGTTGAGACTACAGGTTGCTTCCTCCCATTGCTGGGGAAAAGTCTGTCCCTTCTGCTCCTGACTGCACCCAGCAGTAATTCCAACGAGACATCATTAAATCTGGGTGCTGCACTTGCTCTATGTCCACCATCCATCCTGAACACCTTCAACTTCCATTCGTGCATTGTCCCTTTAAATAGAGCTCACATTGTGTCCTGCGGATGCACATCATGTCCTCTGCGCAGCTTAGAGCTGCAAAAACCAGAAGTCAAAATTCATTGGTACCATTGAGTTGAGATCACAGATCCCTACCCATTTATTTGACTTCCAGGATTCACCCACACAACACCACCACCCAGCTCGGAAGCTGCCCTCATATTAATATCCGGGCCAGTGTTTCAGGTCGATGACCTTCCATTCATTTTCAAACATGTCACCCATCATTCATTTGAAGGATGATGTTACAAAGTAAATGTCAGTTTTTTTTTAACATTTTAACATTTTTCATTACCGAGGAGAAACAGCTTCACTTTTACACAAATGGGACGGAATTTTGCCGGCACTCAGGGGATGGGTTCGGAGGCGGGTCCGCTGTCAAAATCAAAAAGATTGACAGTGAGTCGGGATCCCGCTGTCAACCCGCCTCCATGTCAGTTTCCCAAGTGTCGGATCTCTGTCTGCGCTTTACAGACCTGACACCAAGCGGCAGGTGAGCCAACTCAGATACTTAAAAGATTGTTAAAAGGTACTTAAACACTATTTAACCTTCTACTTTCCATTTTACCAGCTTTTTCAAGAGGTACCCAGTGCTCGGGGATCATGTCAGGTGAGTTGGTCGGGCTGTCAATGACTCTCCATTCTTCTGAAGTTGACAGCTGCAAAAGTGGTATAAAAGCTATCATTTCACAGCTGTTCACTATCCAATCTGAGAAGCTGAAGCCTTCAGGATTTGGAACACCCTTTTGAGCTTTATGCAGTTTGGAAGTGTTTGGAGTAAACTCTCTATCCACTGTCACCTCCTTGGAACAACCTCTGTCACTATTGACATTCTGTCATCTCAACTTCAGCTGCCATCTATTCCATCAGCATCGGTGCCCTTCAAAAAATCTCACCTTGGTCCTCAGAATCCCTCCACAATCAGCACCAACACCAAAATTACCAGGCACACCAGCAGCATCAACAACAACATCAACCTTCTCCGCTATCACTTGATGCTGGACAGGATACAGGGCATCAGCACCTGATCACATTGCTGCCCGGGATGTGAGGGATGGACTCACCATGGCCGGAATTACTTCACTTGATGCTGTACACCCTGGCTGCCGATGGTGTGCCAGGTTGGCACCACCCCACACCAGCACCATAAAGCATCCCTACAATGACAATCCATTCCTTTAACACTCATCACTATTGCGGCGTGTGCCCTTATGTCTCACCATTCACTATAACTCATAAAGCCACTTCCAAAGGTGCAGACAAATCTGTCCAAGAAGGCAAAGTGTTCAAAATAAAGGTTTCAATGTTTGACAACACATTAGCAGAAACTCTACATGAACATTGGCTAAAAGACCCAAGTGCCTACCTTTGTGTGTTAGTTAGTATGATTGGACAAGGATGAGGGTGAGTGTGAGGGATGGCTAGTGAGATGGGGAAGTGATAATGTAGATAGAGAGAGAGGGATGGGTGGAGGTGCAAGGTAAGTTGGTGTGAGTAAGGATGTGCAGGAGTAGGGTAGGGAAGGCAGAGTGATGGGGATGTGATGAGTGGCACAGCAGGATGAGGTTGAGTGTGGCTTTGCAGAAACGTTTCATAATCTACTGAGATTATTGAAAGGTTTGCACTGTAGTTTATGTGCTTTAAGTCAGAACAACTTTTTACAGCTCCTGTATACTGTAGTACCAGCAGTAACCACACCGGTATATAAGCTGTGCGCATGCCTCTGTACTCCAGTCTAGAGATGACCCTCCTGCAGTAAAGACCTGTTGTTTGTTTATGTACAGCATCCATGTAATTCTTTATCCACTGAACCACGGATCTAACAGTGGCGACGAGTGTTGATGCAAATCTACTTGCAACATTAAACAAAAAAAATAAAAAATAGTCGAGTCCAGGAACACGGGCATCGACCGCAAGCAACCGCCCAGCAGTCAGGCAGAGATCCAACTTCGCTGGGGAGGCTGTGGAGAGCCGGGCTTGGTTCCCCAGCCACAACGAGCAGTAAGAGACCGACGACAGGTCCAGAGCAGACCCTTCCCGAGCAGCGGCGGCTGGAGCTGACCGACGGCGGAGAGAGAGAGCCGGGCAGCGTCGACGGGGTAAGAAAGAGGGTGAAGATAGCAGGGCGCAGCCGGGGATTGATCACCGAGCGGCGTTGAGGAAAAACACTGCAAACTGGAGAGAGAGAGGGTAAGAAACAGCCGGGTTCTAGACCGAGCGGCGTCGACAAATATCAAGAGAAGAACGCACAGAGCACAGCCAGGGATCACGGGCTGATCAGGGTCCGCGGGGCAAAGCAAAGGGAGATGCCGTTGAGCTGTGGAGAAGCAGGGAGAGCGCGGGAGGCGCCATTGAGCCGCAGAGAAGCAGGGAGAGTGCGGGAGGCGCCATTGAGCCACGGAGAAGAAGGAAGAGCGCGGGAGACGCCATTTTGTGAAATCGCAGCGGGGAAGACAGGCGAGCACGGGAAGGAAGGAAAGCGCGGGAGACGCCATTTTGTGCCAGCGGAGAAGAAGGGGAAGCGCGGGAGGCGCCATTGGGGATAGTTAACGCACAACCAAGGATGCCGAAGAGTGGCAGTATCTCTACGTTTGACAATGAAGTCGAAGATTGGGCGACATATGTGAAACGTATTGAGGTGTACTGCAGGGCGAATGAAGTGCCAGATGCTAATAAAGCACTGGTTCTGTTAAATTCCATGGGTGCAAAAACTTATGGGTTACTGCGAAATCTAATAACCCCAGAGAAGCCGGTAAACAAGGATTTTGGAAGCATAGTAGAAATCCTACAGGACCACTTAAGCCCCACACCGCTGCTGATAGCAGAATGATTTAAGTTCCATAAAAAGAACCAACACAAAGATGAAAGCAATGCTGAGTACTTAACGGAACTGCGCAAGCTATCGAAATACTGCCAGTTTGGAGCAGGACTAGCAGACACGTTAAGGGACAAGTTTGTGTGTGGGCTACAAAGTGAAGGAACCCAGAAACGGCTTCTATCAGGAAAGGACCTTACTCTGGACAAAGCTTTCAATATGGCAGTATCACATGAAGCAGCCGCAAGGGGCGCTGCAGAGATACAACGGAGACCGCAAGAATACGGCACCAACGAAATGACCTATGGAACAGGGAAGTGCTATCACTGCGGCAGAACAACACATGACCAGAAAGATTGTTGGTTCAAGCACCAAGTGTGCAGACAGTGTGGGAAAGCAGGACACATAGCAAGAGTCTGCAGGTCTGGGAAGAAAACCAACAGTAAGAAACCACCACAGGAGAAGTACAAAAAGGTACACCAGGTGATGGACAGTGGTTCAGATGAACAGAAAAGTGACACAGACTCCGGAAGCAAGGAGCTGGGTTGTCTGAAACTACATAATGTAACCGAAATAGAGGATCACCAGACTATCTGGGTTACACTCAAGGTAGACGGAGTCCAAGTGGAAATGGAATTGGACACAGGGTCAGCTCTAACAGTCATAAATCAAAGAGACTACAAGCGGCTATTTTCACACATATCCTTGAAAGCTACAGAGATTGTCTTGAAGACGTATACGGGGCAAAACGTCTACCCCAAAGGAAAAATAAGGGTGAAAGTGACATATGAAGGTCAGGAAATACCTAAAATGGATATATATGTATTGCCAAATGGAGGACCACCACTGCTAGGATGTGAGTGGATCTGGAAGATACATTTAGATTGGAATTCCATACAGGCACTGAAGGTGGAGGCCAAAAAGGATGACGAGGTCACACCTGGACGACTGTCAAAAATGCTAACTGACGCAAAAGAAGTGTTCCAGGAGGGACTAGGAACACTAAAAGGAATAACAGCAACAATTAAAATAGAGGATAATGCAAGCCCAAAGTTTCTGCAGGCCAGACCAGTGCCTTATGCGATCAGACCAGTGGTTGAAGCAGAGCTGGAAGGGTTGGAACATTCAGGAGTACTGTCCAAAGTGGACTGGAGCGAGTGGGGCTACACCCGTCGTCCCTGTAATGAAGAGGTCGTTGAGTAATATGCCTAGGGAACCAAAGAAGATCCGCATCTGTGGGGATTTTAAGGTGACAGTGAACCCAGTTCTTCACATGGTACAATATCCGCTTCCACGAATTGAGGATATTTTCACCTCGCTATCTGGTGGTAAACGCTTCACCAAAATTGATCTAGCCCAGGCGTACTTGCAAATGGAGGTAGAAGAAACTTTGAAACATTACCTTACGTTCAACACCCATAAAGGTCTCTATCAATACAACCGGCTGGTGTTTGGAGTAGCCTCGGCTCCGACTATCTGGCAAAGGGCGATGGATCAGGTCCTGCAAGGGATTCCAGGGACCCAGTATTATTTGGACGACATCTTGGTCACGGGCGAAAATGACGGTGATCACCTCGCTAACTTGGAGAAGGTGCTCGCCAGATTAAAGGAATATGGGTTACGAGCTAATCGCCACAAGTGCGAGTTTTTCCAGAAACAGATCTCGTATTGCGGCCACGTCATCGATGAAGAGGGGTTACATAAGTTCCCTGACAAGATTGAGGCAGTAGTCAAGGCTCCAGCACCGGAAAATGTGTCACAACTGAGGTCGTTCCTCGGGCTGGTAAACTATTACCACAAGTTCTTACCAAATTTGTCTACGGTATTACACCCGCTGAACACCCTACTGCAAACAGGGGTACCATGGAAGTGGGATGACGAACGTAGACGAGCTTTCCAGAAGTGTAAATAATTGATCATATCAAAGGAGGTGTTGGCCCATTTCAACCCAGCACTACCAATTCGTTTGGCATGTGATGCATCACCCTACGGCATTGGAGTGGTGCTGTCGCACAAATTCCCAGACGGGTTGGAGAGGCCAGTGGCTTTTGCGTCTCGGTCACTAACCTCAGCTGAGCGCAACTACGCCCAGGTTGACAGGAAGGCCCTCAGCCTAGTATGGGGGGTAAAAAAATTCAACCATTATCTGCATGGGCAGAAGTTCACCTTGCTGACTGACCACCAACCACTTGTCTCCATCTTTAATCCTAAGAAGGGCGTGCCAGTAATGACTGCACAGTAGTTACAAAGATGGTCCCTGTTTCTAGGGGCGAATCAATACGAAAAAAATATAAAGGCACGAAACAGCATGGGAACGCTGATGGGCTATCGCGCCTGCCACTGCCTACAGTGGAGGAAGCACCAGCAGTGGACCCTATCAAGATATTTTATTTGTCGATAATTGAACGATTGCCAGTAACAAATGCGGATATAGAGAAGGAGACCCGCAATGATCCGACGCTGTCACGGGTATATGAATTGACGGTGAGGGGATGGCCAACACATGGCGACTCACTGTTGCCAGCATTCTCATCCAGAAGAGAACAGCTGTCAGTATGTCAGGGGACAGTGATGTGTGGATCCAGAGTGGTGATTCCACCCAAGCTAAGGGAGAGAGTACTAAAGGAGCTACATGAAGGTCATCTGGGGGGAGTGAAAATGAAAACCCTTGCTAGGCCTTATGTGTGGTGGCCGGGGATCGATCAACAAATCGAAGACCTAACTAAGAGCTGCTTAGGATGCCAGAAGGTCCAAAATGCACCACCACATGCCCCTCTACACCCATGGGAGTGGCCCTCCTCTCCATGGCAACGGGTGCACATTGATTTCGCTGGTCCATTCATGGACTCAATGTTCTTAATAGCAGTGGATGCTCATTCAAAGTGGCCTGAGGTGATAAAGATGTCTTCAACCACTACAGAGAAAACGATTGCAGTCCTACGGACCATATTTGCCAGAAACGGTTTGCCAGAGCAGATCTTCTCTGATAATGGACCACAGTTTGTGTCCGACGAGTTCCAAAAATTCATGAAAAGGAATGGGGTAAGGCATTACACATCCGCCCCGTATCATCCAGCCACCAATGGATTGGCTGAGAGGTTCGTACAAACCTTTAAGAAGGCGATAAAGGCCATGTGCGACGAGGAAATTCCACTACAGCATAAGATGGACAATTTCTTATTAGCCTACCGAAACGCGACACATGCAGTTACCAACCAGACCCCGGCCATGATGTTCTTTAACCGAAGGTTGAGATCTCGTCTGGACTTGCTCAGACCAAATGTGCGAAGGAATGTTGAGGACAAACAATTCCAGCACATCAACGAGAAACCAACAAGGAGCTTCAATGTAGGGCAACCAGTCTTGGCCCGTGACTATCGAACAGAGAAGTGGCAACCCGGAACAATATGCACAAGGCAGGGGCCATTAATGTACACAGTGGATGTCGGGGAGAACATTGTGAGACGCCACATCGATCAGATCTTAGCGTCACAGGAAGGCGTCAACCCCATGTCTCGAGTACCTGCGGATGAACCCGACATACCGGTAGCATCTACTTCAGACCCAGTAGCAGTGGAACCTGATGAACTACCCAATGAACAGGGGTCAGAATTGCCTCTGCACCAAGAACAAGAACCTCTGGAAAGGCGCTATCCCGAAAGGGTCAGGAAGCCGCCCCAAAGACTGAATCTATAAATGGACCTTTTGTTATTGAATGTACATGTAAAAATGTAATTGTTATTTGAATATTAAGGGGGTATTATTAATCTAAAAAGGGAGGAATTGTAGTGTATGTGCTTTAAGTCAGAACTACTTTTTACAGCTCCTGTATACTATAGTACCGGCAGTAACCACACCGGTATATAAGCTGTGCGCATGCCTCTGTACTCCAGTCTAGAGATGACCCTCCTGCAGTAAAGACCTGTTGTTTGTTTATGTACAGCATCTGTGTAATTCTTTATCTACTGAACCACGGATCTTACATGCGCCACTGCAGCCTGGTCCTCCTGACGACATCCCTGATTGTGTCCTGCTGTGCAATGTGCAACCAGGCTGTGTTGGTCTCCTGGGGAGGTCTCTTCCACCCATTGGTGGTCACGTGCTGTGACTCCCTCCATAAGCATATGGAGGAAGTCATGGGAGAGCCTGGGTGCAGCTGTGCACCTTTGTGCAGTGCTTGCCAGTATTTGCAGCACCTCAATGCTGCAGAACGCTGACAGCACAACTGTCAAAATGAATGTGCACATGGTCCCTTTAAGGAAACCAGCTGATAACGCATCATCAAATGACATCATCAGACCCGCTTGTTTTTAATTGTTCGGGAACCTCGCAGGGCGGGCTTAACAAGCCCAATCAGGGCTAAATCATTTCAACAGAGCGCGATGGAACCGGGAGTGGAGTTGCAGTCCGCCACCTACCTCGGCCGCACTTAGCCCACCTCGGTAGACGAAATCGCGGCCATGGAGTGAGACTGCAAAGTAAAACAGACTCTTTGTGCTACACTTTCCATACAGAAAATACCATTATCACTGAACTGCCCTTTACAAAAACAGTGAAGTAATGATTAATTATTTTATTAGCTAACATTAGATATTGCTTTGTGTATATTAGTCATTTATTCTACTTACTCTAGAGACATGCATCCAGACTTTAATGATGCTGGAATATTCAGAACTGTTTTTTTAAATCTTATGACATTTTGCACAGTGATTTATAGAACTAGGAAGAATCACATGCTGTGTGTTTGATTTGAGAAAATTACCCAAAGTCTGTAACCCATTTAATTCATAATAAGCAGAGAAAAACAACTGTCTTATCAGTCAAATCTAATTAAAATGGTCCTGATGAAATGTATACAGTATCTTGGTTATCGTGCTTTGAGTGTTTCACTGATGCTGTATCTGTATATCAAACAAAGTGCTGAGCCCTACTGCTCTTCTTCTTCTTCTTAGGCAGTCCCTCCGAACCGAGGATGGCTTGCTTCCACATTAAAAATGAGCTCGCAGGTGACTGATTAGTCCAATGTGGGACCTACAGTCTCTGTCACAGGTGGGGCAGGCGGTGGTAGAAAGGGTGGGTGGGCGCGGTGCTTGGGTTGACGTGTGCTCCTTGCGCTGCCTGCGCTTGGCATCCGCTTGCTCCTGGCGAAGAGACTCGAGGTGTTCGGCGCCTTCCCAGATGCTTCTCCTCCACTTTGTGCGGTCTTGGGCCAGGGTTTCCCAGGTGTCGGTGGGGATGTTATGTAGGATTTGCAAAATTGGATTTAATATCAATAAGGGTTAAATGGCAGAAGAGGCCGTGATTTTAAAGACTGTTTTAAAAGAAGCCCAGAAAAAGGGGCATACAAAATGGCCACCATACCATGTGATCAGCTTATTGGGACACTTTAAAATGGTTCCTGCGCAACCTCAGACAGATTTTGTGGATTCAACCCACAGTAAGTTCTGGAAGCCGTTCCTGAGAGAACGAAACCAGACCCACAGGTATGCATATGGATTAGATGCAGACCTAGTCAAGATCGGCCTGGAGACAGAGGCCATCAAGATGTTGCCCCAGACAAAAGGGGGCCATTTCATATTCATGAGAACAGCACCCAGGACTAGATAACGAGATCAGCAGGACATTCAAAACAATGGAGGTAATTTCAAACCAGAGATGGTCCTGTTACCAGCCGTTTAAGACATTTTAAAATATAATGGCTACCCCACTGTGCTCACAGCCCGCCAAAAATAAAACAAAGACTAACCTGATTTTGGGCGGGAAGTGAAGCCACTGGAAGAAAAGTATATCTGGAGAGACCTTTTGGCAGTTGGGGCAAGCTTGGACAGTCACAAGGAGAGGAGAGTTGTTGGAAGAGCAAGCACCATGAACAAGCTGGCAGCTGGAGGACACGCAGGTTGGCACACAGACACGCCGGGTTGGAGAGCTGGAAACACGCAGCTTGAATCCGGACACCCAGAAGAAGGAGCAGTCAATCGCAGGCGTCCTGCCCCGGGGAAGCACAATGGGAGATCATCGACCGTCCCTGGGCCATTGCCGGAACGAGAGGCCATAGATCCAGCTTGGGAGAAGAGACAAAAAAATAAAGGTCCCAAGCGAAGAAACCTTCCAGCCACCACGGCTCAGTAGAAGAGAGGAAAGGAACCTGAAGAAGCAATGGGAGCCAGCCCAACGCTCCTCTAACCAGGGTCGAGCCGACGATCCTCGATCCCGCCGACATCCAGGCCCACCGGTGTCCAGCCGCCCCCAACCCCCACCTCAGGAGAGAGGTGTGGCACAGTTCGCAGGAGCTCCACGATCCACGTGGAGACGAGACGCCTAAAAGGACCAAACACAGACTCGATTTCAAAACCTTGCACTTCCTAGTGGGATTGGTGAGCATGTTTCTGGCCCTTCACAATCAGATCTAGATAGGTTTAATAAGGGGGTGGATTTTAAGGGTACAATTAACATGAGTTGTTGTCCCTCGATGTTCCGTGTGTTTCCTTATTTCATGATGATCTTTGTAGAGTATAAGATGCCTGTATTTGCCTTAGTTAGTACTGTGTCGTTATGATTTGTTTGTGTGTTTTTCCCTCCCATGTACTCCCTTATCTGCTTGCATTTGATTTGATATTTTTCCTTATGCAATAAAATTTCATTTTGATTCATCAAACTTGACCTACAAGAGTTTTCTCTACATTGTAGTTCCTGCGCCTAAGTCCAGAGTACAGAATCTAAGGGGCGAGTGGGTCGAACCACTCAAAGTTTACTGTGCTAGAGAGAGAAACCTCAGGGAAACCTCTCAAGGACCAAACCCCTTACAGTTGCACTTTTTCAAGGAGGCTTTGAGGGTGTCCTTGAAGCCCCACTGCACTGTGCATGCCGTACATTTATACAGCATCTTACTACTCAGGGCAAGCCAAAGCACTTCAAATCCAATGGATTATTTTGAAATAAAGTCACTGTTTTTATATAAATATACATGGGAGCAACACCCAACCTACATACATGATCTCAAAAACAACGAAAGAGATAAATTAATATTTAGTCTATTTTGTTCAGAAAGGAATATTGATTACGACAACACCCATCTCTTTAAATACTGCCATCAGGTATTTTATGTCTACCTAGACAGAACCTTAGTTTAACTTCTCATCCCAAAGGTAGAACCCCTTCATTAATGTATTGAAGTATCAGACTAGATAATGTACTTAAATCCTTGAGTGGGGTTTGAACTTATAACCTTCTGCATCAGAGGTGAAAGTGCTACCAACTGAGTCAAGCTGACGTATAGTAAAGACTCAATTTAAAACAGTTGAACAGACAGATGCTGTAGCACAAGTTTGTTTGAATAAAATATTGCTCAGCATTACAGTAAAGATGTTAACAGCTGTTTTTTATGGGAAACAACAGTTTTCACTGTAGGAGTTTTGCTAATTCTGTTTTGTGAAAATTAAACAAACTGCAATGATTCTTTCCTCTCCTACTCATATGCTTATAATGGAAAAGTGCCTGGATTTATATTTCCAATTACTTTCAGGAAGGTTTGGATTATATATATTTTTATTTTCCATATCAGCAAACTAATCATGAAGGATGATTCAATTAGTAAACTCTGTACTGTAATATTAAACTTGGGTAAAAATAATAGTTCACCAAAATAGCCCAAAACATACTGTAAATAATAAAGATGATGAACTGACTTCCAAGGGTATTCTAGAAAGTGATGAATTTTTAAAACCTGAAACAGCTACTTCTCCTTCATCCATGCATTAGAGAAAATGGAAGACCAAGCGACAAAATGTTCCCTGAGCAACTGCGGTGACACCAATGAACTGGTTAAAAGCAGAACATTTAAATAACCCATTAAAATTGTCCTTATAATAACAGCTATACTTCTTGACCTCTCCTGTGATGTAATGGTGTCACTCTGCTCTGTATACACTGATGATCAGTTTAATGGATAGTTCCCATGTCATTTATTGCTGCAATTCACACTGGAAACATATTTTCGATAATCAGTGATGTAACTAAAAGCTCCTACTTTTAACTTTTTAGTTTGAAGGTGAAGGTATATGCGTTGTAGTTAATGGGCGTGTATCAACCGAAACAAGAAAAAAATACACCGCATATAACCAGTAAACACTTTATTACATTCTAGTTAGTAACAATCCAAAAATTGAATAATAACAAGGGTAATGTATTACCCTGGAACACATCTACTTGTATGAACCAAAAGGTTGGTAGTTCTTAAACAAAATAATATAAGAAAGCATGGAACAACAAAAGAGCATTCATTCCATCAAACCTGTTCCTTTAACAGACCCTGAAGGATAAAAAAATGTGCATTATATTTAGTGTCTTAACGTGTCTCAAAGGCATTCACACATTGAATTACTATTGGAGTGCAGTAACTTTTCTTCTTCAGGCAAAACACAGTTGCCATTCTGCAAAAGCAATGAGATGAGAGGACAGATTTTTCTGTTCTTGCACCTGTGCATATTGGATAACCCTTGTGCAGTGAATAGGAGAAAATGAGACAGGGAAAATCACCCGCTCATGAAGGAACCCGCCCGATTTTCCAAACAAATGGATAGAAAATTGGGCAGACTCCCTCTTGGGTGTGTAATCCTCTTCGCCCAAGTTTCCTTTATTTGCTATGCCCAGATGATCCAATATGCCCAAGCATAGGAACAGGAAAATGTGTCCCAAGAGCTGTTTTATCATTGATTCCACCTGATTTCATAAACTGAGAAAAAGATTAACAAATACATTTTAAATAAAACTCCAGAATATTTATTTAATCTCACATGACACATTACTTGCCCATACCTCCCCATGCTTGATGCTTCCACAGTTCCAGCAGTTCAGGAAGCATCATGTTCCACACAGTATACAACCATCTCCATCACTACTTGTAATTAGAGCTCTCAGTTTCACTCCAGCTAAAATGCATTCCATGTTCATTTCGCTCTTCGCTTAAAACAGTTTTTCCTGCAAAAGAACTACTTTTATCCCTGCACAAAACCAGCTTTTCATTCTCATTTATTCACTGTCATTTTTACACTAACTAGACTACAGTCTACAGTGACCTACCTTTCTCCTCCTGGGAGAGGCAGCCCCTTTTTCCTTGACTGAAGCTGGTGTGTGCCAGTGTGAAAACTTGCATCAAGCTGCAGTCTGTACATTCTGCCGTAACAGTTTGGCAACCCTTGCAAGCAGTATCACCAGTGAAAGATCCCGTCAAACCCCTTATTGCCTGTTTCTGTGCCTCACACAGACATCCCCATGACATTCTTAATGTATTTATCTGAAAGAATATCAAACGAGTTTTCATGGATGCTTTTGAGTTAATTTAGACCACTTTGATCATGAGGATCAAATGGCATTCTTAAATTAATTTGGATATTGATTTTTGCAGCAAGGTTATCAAGTATTCCATACGAATATATGAGGCAAGGGTAACATGTCGATATAGCTAAGAGCTGCTTAGAATGCCTTTAAATCTTCACCGTGTCCTTTTACCTTTCAGACTGTGGGCAAAATGGAATCAAAGGAAATTTAATTGGAATATGCTGTGAATGCAACATGATGCATTAAACTTTTATGATAGGGATCCATGCTGAGTGGAAGGCAAGCCATTTGGAAACATTTTTGCTGCTAATTGTCACTGTGCTACTTACATTTCTACTCAGATATAGTTAACACTGGTAATATGAGTATTCATGGGCCTGCTTTGAGAATTTGCTTTTGCAAATATTTCTGTAAAATTGACAAAGTTAGTTATGAATAAGCGTACAAGTTAACAGGAAATATATTTGACTGGTGAAGCAAGTTAGGACAGGAATGTATGCTACGCTTATAAAATTACTCCTTTTCATAATCAGTTCTATTTTTTTTAACTCATCAATCATTTTTCTTGTGATTCCACTGATATTACATGCAGTCAGAATTGTTAATTGAATGACATTGCACATTTATATACCGTTCCAGCAACAATTCTCTGAACTTTGTTTATTTATCCCAGTATAATCCAGAAATAAGTCAATAGAACTGATCCTATTTTGTTTTATTCTCCCCCTCCTTTTTTCTGTAGATTTACTCTCTGCCTCACCCCTCTATTGACAATTTTCAATCCTCGGTGGTGCACAATTCCATTGATACCGGGCTCCCTCAAATATCTTGCTCAAGTGTCTGCTCTACACTTGTAAACCTGAAGTGTTTGTGCATTTATTTAACAGTTGTCCAAATAGACCCACTTGCAGCAGGGATCTCTGGATAATGAGCTGGATTTCTACCCAATGTTTTACTTCCTCATGGGTACTGAGCCTAATTTTGGCACCTCCACTGCCAACCCATTGGGATCAACCAATTCAACAGAGTGGAGACTCAAGCTTGGACTTTCCTGGTTTATATGGTTCAGCTGTTCACCGCCTTATCTAGCTGAACAGAGCATTGTTGCTGCTGAGCCCTTAGGGAATCCATTTAAAATCAGCACTGATTTGGTTTGGTAAAGTATTATGGTGGCATAGAATACTGGAGCATTAATGTGCTGCATCATAGAGTGGTATGACATGGGTTTATGCCCGCAAGTATCGAGCAAGACTAGAGAGGGTGGAAGGATTTTTTCCTTGCATAGTAATGCATGTGTGGTATACACTCCTGACTAAAACAGTGCTGAATGATAGTTGGTAATGGGACTGAATGTTCTCAGGGTAAGTAGAGATAGAAATGTTCCAGTGTTGTATGAAACATGTTGGTTTCATAGCTACTAAAACCATGGAAATATCATGCCATGGGCAGCCAATCAAGGATGAATGATGTCATGTGTAATGCTAGACAGATATTCTTGAGTTTTATTTGATTTAATTTTCAGATAGCAATTTGCATAGCCTTGCCTAATGAGATTAGAAGGGTTGCATAGGGTCCGGAGTAGAACAGATTGTACAAGGTCTGTTGAATAAATGGGCTCGATGGGTCAAAATTCCTTTGCTCGTTCCAGTTACTTATGCTTTCAAGTTTGGAATAACAAACAAATCAAAACATTGCAAAAGGATAAATTATTCAAAAGTGAGCAGTCTCTTTCAGGAATTTGTTTGTCTGAAAATGCCCATGCACTGACAGCAACCTCCTAAGATCAATCTTCTGTCTTCAATTTAATTTCTGAATGGACCATTAATGTCTACACTTCAATTGCTTCTCTTTAGGTGACTGGAGTTAAAGTACCTTTTTACTACCACCAGATATATCAAGCAGATGTTCTTAAGTATTTACAGCCCAAATCCATATTTGTCCTTAGCCAGATCTGGTTGCATAAAATCAGAACTGCATGAAACTTCAATTTGATATTCAATATTAACATATCTCGTGGGGCTAAAAGCAACTTAAATTTTAAAAAAGTGCTGACCTATGCTGGATTTTAAAAGTTTCAAGCTCTTATGGCAGCTCTAGTGTCTAATTTTACTCTTAACCTAATGTTTTGTTTTAACACCAAACCGTGGTCATGATCTATCTACTATTCTGGTCATTTTATTAAGTGTTAGTGCAGTATGAAGCGTGAAATCTTGCAGAAGGATTGAGTTCATCAACTTGAACTGAAAATTTGACAACATGCACCTGGAAGGAGTTTGATTTGAACCTTTTGTCATATATTTAATTGTTAACGAGGACACCAATAATATATTTTCAAGCACCTAGAACAGATGCACCCAGATGCAGCTGGCTGTTTGAAGCAGTTTATAAATTTCAGATTGCTCTGTGTTCAAATGTGATTAATAGAGATTTTGGTTCAACTCTTATCACGTGACATTACTGCGCCATGTTTCAGCAATTATAAGAGACCTATATTCATGTAACATTAACATTATGGCTAACTGCCAAAATACCTGAAACCTGTCTGCTTGAAACAATCTGCATGCACTATAATCTGGTTTATTATGAAAAATGTAATACCATATCAGTTCACCCATCACCAGATGACAACTTTGCATCGATTTCCCTTCCACGCATGACTTGAACCACTTTTGGAATTTCCTTCTAACTCAATATCTTTTCTTTAAAAAAAGAAAACAATGTTCAAACAAAATGCACTTGCACAGCTTTGAGGCATCCAAAACTGATATTCTCCAAGACTAAAACCTGACTGGCTACACTATGGCTAAAAGCCACATCAGTTTAGCATAATATCCATCAATAATTGCCTGACAGAAAGGAAGCAGTTAAAGAAGCAAAAATCTCTTCCTAAACTGCCAGCAGTGATTTGAACAGGACTGAATGGATCTACTGCAACAGCCTCGGCATATCACTTCGAACCACGGTCTGTCACAAGCTTCATTCTGAAGAAAAATGTACATCACCAACAACTTTGTGATTTATTACCTTGCGCTTTGCTTTACCAAACAAAGGAAATAAAACAAAACCATAATATGCAATTTCATGGATTTTTTTTGTTAATTTACATATGCTATTAATTGGTTTTCTAGTTCAATTTCATCTCTAACATTTGAATGGCCAAGCTTTTTTTCTACATTCTAGTGTGTCATCGACCATAATTATCAAGTCATTTATTTGAATACCTCAGTTTTAACACTGAATGTGCAAGTCTGTTTTAGTGCTGCAGAATGATATCATAAACATTGTACATGGCTTTGATAAGCAGTGGTGTATAGGAGCAAAAATGATGGACAGGTAAAGGCCTACTGGTCCATTCAGCCTGTCTCATACAGTTGTGATGTCTTGTGCATCACAATACATTCACTCTCCACCCCACCTGGAGCCATGTAGTCGCTTGGGAGAGGTGAAAAGCCAGATAAAAATACAAGCTAATTGGCAAACAAAACCTGGGAAAATTCCTCTCCTACCCCATTAGACAATCAAAACTCATCCAAGAGATCACATTGGCCCTGATTTACGTTACAGGATGTCTACCTCAGCTAGAAATAGGCCCAACTCTCGCTTGAAGAAATAAAATGAACCAGCATTCATCACACGAGCAGGCAACCTGTTCCACATGTCCATAATCTCTGGGAAAAGAAGAACCACCTGACATCCAGCCTAGTTCTGTCCTTACATAACTTATATAAGCATGACCACTGGTCCTCTTTAACCTATTCAGATGAAAATATTTGTCTACATAAACATAATCTTGTCCCTTCATTATTTTATAAACCTTGATCAAATCCCCTTCTGTCTATAATAACAACAGAAAAGGCTGGAAATACTCAGCAGGCCAGGCAGCATCCGTGGAGAGAGAAACAGAGTTAACGTTTCAGGACTGGGACCCTTCATCAGAACTGGAAAAAGCTGGAAATGTAACAGATATTAAGCGGGTGCAGAGACAGGGGGTGTGGTGTATGTGCCTTTAAGAGCCCCTGTGTACTGTAATGCCGGTAGTGGCCACTCGGGCTATATAAGCCTGTATAGTGTCTTGTATCTTTTAGTTCACCTCCAGACTTTGTTCAGTAAACACCTGTTAAACCAACTCCTGCATTCCGTGTCTCCATTAACACACGGATACAACAGTGGCAACGAAATGGAAACGGACTTACCTGCAATTCGGCAGCACCTCAAGGAGATCGATTCCTCAGAAGAAGGTTGAAGAAAAAAAAAAGAAAAAACTGTGGTTTCATCAGCTAGCCGGGCTGGTGGCAGGTACTGCAATAATCCTTCCTGAGCGGCGGGCTGGGGTTCAATCGGCTGGCTCTGCAGCGAGGCTGAGCAGCGAAGGCGGAGGCAAACAGAGACGGAGGGTGGAGCACTCGGGAGACGGCCAGCGCTGCAAAGCAGGTCAGCGTTCGGACCAAGCAGAGGGAGGGAAAAGTCCCAGAGAGTCCGGCGGGAACGAGTCTCCAACTATTAAAAATATCTGTATAAATAAAAACCGCGGAGAACAGCGTTGTCAGCAGTGGCAGCGGCGGGAAAGCGCTGGAGGCGCCATTTTTTTCTCGGCAGGGAAGAAAGGAAAGCGCGGGAGGCGCCATTTTTTTCAGGATGCCTAAGACTGGCAATATTACTGCTTTCGATAGTGATGTGGAGGATTGGACCACTTATGTGGAAAGAGTGGAGGTATATTGCACAGCGAATGAAATAGAGGATAATAAAATGGCATCGGTACTTCTAAATCTAATGGGCGCAAGGACATACGGGCTGTTACGAAACTTAATCACTCCAGCCAAACCGATGGACAAGAATTTTAAGGAGATTGTTGATACCCTACAGGAGCACTTAAACCCAACACCGCTGCTGATAGCGGAACGATTCAAATTCGTCAGGAGGAATCAGCACAAGAATGAAAGTAACGCTGATTACCTCACCGAATTAAGGAAGCTGTCAAAGCACTGCCAATTCGGGGCAGCACTGGCAGATTCTCTTCGAGACAAATTCATCTGCGGTCTCCTAAGTGAAGGAACACAGAAAAGGCTACTTTCTGAGAAAGATTTAACACTGGACAAGGCTTTCAGTGTGGCTGTATCATACGAAGCAGCAGCAAGAGGAGCTGCAGAGATACAGCAAAAGCCACAGGACTTCGGCACCCACGAAATGACACAGGGTTTCGAGAGATGTTATCGCTGCGGCAGATCCACCCATGACCAGAGGGACTGCTGGTTCAAGGACAAAGCATGCAGGCAATGCGGAAAGATGGGACACATTGCACGTGTATGCCGATCTGGAAACAAAAAATCCACTGACAGAGAAAAATCAATAAGGAAAAGTACAGAAAGGTACAAATGATGATGGACAGTAGCTCTGAAGACCAGAAGAGCGATAGCGACTCCGGAAACAAGAGACTAAGCTGTCTCAAATTACATAATGTAATTGCCAAAGAAGATTACCAGACCATTTGGGTTACCCTCACAATAGCAGGGTCCCAAGTTAAAATGGAGCTAGATACAGGATCAGCTCTGACCGTCATAAGTCGACGGGATTACGAGCGGCTATTTCCGCATATACCTTTGAAAGACACATCCATTATCTTGAAAACATATACGGGGCAGGAAGTATACCCCAGAGGGAAAATAAGGGTGCCTGTTGTATACAACGGCAAGGAAATACAGAAGTTGTATTTATACGTTCTGCAAGATGGTGGTCCACCGCTGTTGGGACATGAATGGATCAGGAAGATACGTTTAGACTGGCACTCCATTCAGGCACTGACGGTGGCCAGTAAGAAAAAAAATGATGATGACGTCATACCTGAACGATTAAAAGACATCTTGGCCAACGCCAAAGAAGTGTTTCAACAGGAACTAGGAACCTTGAAAGGCGTCACCGCCTCAATAAAAGTGGAAGATGCGGCAATTCCCAAGTATTTTAAGGCAAGGCCGGTGCCATACGCAATTCGTCCAGCAGTCGAGGCAGAGCTGGAGAATTTGGAAAAGGCAGGCGTGTTACCCAAGATAGATTGGAGTGAGTGGGCAACACCCATCATCCCGGTCATGAAGAAAACGTTGAATAATGATAAATCTGAAGAACAGAGAAAAATTCGCATCTGTGGGGACTTCAAGGTGACTGTAAACCCGGTCCTTCACACGGTACAGTATCCTCTTCCGAGGATAGAAGATATTTTCGCCTCACTATCCGGAGGGAAATGTTTCACCAAAATTGACTTGGCACAGGCATATCTACAGATGGAGGTTGAGGAGGCCTCTAAAAAGTATCTCACGATAAACACGCACAAAGGCCTGTACCAGTACAATCGACTGGTTTTCGGAGTGGCATCAGCTCCGGCTATCTGGCAAAGAGCTATGGAGCAAGTCCTGCAAGGGATTCCAGGGACTCAATGCTACCTAGACGACATCCTTGTAACAGGAGAAAATGACAACGAGCACCTTGCCAATTTGGAACAGGTGCTCACTAGGCTGAGAGAACGGGGCCTGCGAGCAAATTGCCCCAAGTGCGAATTTTTCCAGAAACAAATATCATATTGTGGCCACATAATTAACGAAGAAGGGTTGCATAAGTCACCTGAAAAAATTGAAGCGGTCATAAAAGCCCCAGCACCTGAAAATGTCTCACAATTAAGGTCGTTCCTGGGATTGATAAATTACTATCATAAATTTTTATTGAACTTGTCAACTGTTCTGCACACCCTTAAGGAACTGCTACAAACGGGAGTAATTTGGAAATGGAGCGAAGACTGTAAACGTGCCTTCCATAAATGCAAAGGCTTAATCACGTCCAAGGAAGTTTTGGCTCATTACAACCCATCACTGCCAATC
This sequence comes from Somniosus microcephalus, assembly GCF_052327205.1. Taxonomy (NCBI): domain Eukaryota; kingdom Metazoa; phylum Chordata; class Chondrichthyes; order Squaliformes; family Somniosidae; genus Somniosus; species Somniosus microcephalus. Next base: position 47,964,604 of record NC_140996.1, on the reverse strand, counting down.
AGACTGGCGTGCGATGCATCCCCTTATGGCGTAGGAGCAGTATTATTGCATAGATTCCCTGATGGCTCGGAGCAGCCGATAGCTTTTGCGTCACGCTCATTGAACTCAGCTGAGCGTAACTATGCCCAGATCGACAGGGAAGCACTCAGCCTGGTATGGGGAGTGAAGAAATTCAACCATTACCTACACGGACAAAAATTTACCTTGTTGACTGACCATCAACCCCTCGTCTCCATATTCAACCCTAAAAAGGGCGTTCCCATTATGACAGCGCAAAGGCTACAGAGGTGGTCCCTTTTCCTAGGGGCACACTAATATGACATAGAATACAAAGCATCAAAACAGCATGGAAATGCTGACGTTTTATCGCTTCTACCATTGCCAATGGTAGAAGAGGCACCGACAGTGGACCCAATGGAGATGTTCCACTCAACCATAGTGGAATGTCTACCAGTAACAAATTCTACCATTGAAAAGGAAACAAGAAATCACCCGACTCTCTCATGAGTCTACGATTTAATGATGAAGAGATGGCCAGCACATGGTGAACCACTGTTGCCAGCATTCTCGCAAAGAAGAGAACAGTTGTCAGTGTGCCGAGGAACCTTGATGTGTGGATCCAGAGTGGTGATCCCACCCAAACTCCAGGATAAAGTGCTAAAGGAGCTTCACGAGGGCCATCTGGGTGGAGTGAAAATGAAGAACCTAGCCAGAGCGTTTGTGTGGTGGCCAGGTATCGATGGAGACATCGAAGAAATGACCAAGGGCTGTCTAGGATGCCAGAAGGTCCAAAACGCCCCACCACAAGCCCCTCTACAGCCATGGGAGTGGCCCTCATCTCCATGGCAAAGGGTACACATCGACTTTGCTGGTCCATATATGGACTCAATGTTCTTAATCACGATTGATGCACACTCCAAGTGGCCGGAGGTAATAAAGATGTCCTCCACCACCACGGAAAAAACCATCACAGTATTAAGGACCATATTTGCCAGGAATGGGCTGCCTGAACAGATCTGTTCTGATAATGGACCGCAATTTGTGTCCGAAGAATTCAGGAAGTTCTTAAAAAACAATGGGGTTAAGCACTACACGTCCGCCCCATACCATCCCGCCACCAATGGATTGGCTGAAAGGTTTGTCCAGACCTTCAAGAAGGCCATAAAGGCCATGTGTAATGAAGACATAAATCTACAGCATAAGGTAGATAACTTCTTGTTTGCATACAGGAATGCAACACATGTGGTTACAAACCAAACTCCCGCCATGATGTTTTTCAATAGAAGACTAAGATGCCGGCTGGATTTGATCAAGCCAAACATCAGAAGGGACGTAGAGAACCGTCAATTTCAAGGCATGAGTGAAAGGCCAACTAGAACCTTCCAGATAGGTCAACAAGTTTTGGCCCGGGACTACCGTACCGAGAAATGGCAGCCTGGAACTATTTGCACATGACTAGGACCGCTGATGTATACCGTGGACATTGGAGAAAGCATAATAAGGCGCCATGCTGACCAGATCATAGAGTCATCCGAAAAGGGACAACCTACACCACAACTCTATACGCCTAATGATGAAGCAGAGATACCCATAGTATCTACCTCCGATCCGGTGATACTGGAACCAGATGAACCCGACAATGGCATTCAAGCCGAATCGACCTTGCCAAAAGAACCTACTACACCACCAAAAACTACTACACCACCGAGGCGTTATCCGGACCGAGTCAGGAAGCCTCCAGAGAGACTGACTTATAATTGATTAACTGCAGCAAATGTGTAGATTATTGTTCTTGTAAACATGTTAATTAATGATTACTTAAAATGTTATGTACTGGTTGTCCAAAAGGGGAGGAATTGTGGTGTATGTGCCTTTAAGAGCCCCTGTGCACTGTAATGCCGGTAGTGGCCACTCGGGCTATATAAGCCTGTATAGTGTCTTGTATCTTTTAGTTCACCTCCAGACTTTGTTCAGTAAAGACCTGTTAAACCAACTCCTGCATTCCGTGTCTCCATTAACACACGGATACAACGGGGGGGGTGGGGGGGGTTTAGGAGGGGAGGAAGGAATTGAAAGAACATGCTGTGAAAATGTTGCAAATGGGAATGGCAAAATCATACTGCATGAAACATGGGGCCAAGGATTATCTGAAATTGTTGAACTCTACGTTGAGTCTGGCAGGCTGCAAAGTGCCCAATCGAAAGATGAGGTGCTGTTCCTCGAACGTATGTTGAGCTTCACTGGAACAGTGTAAGAGGCTGAGGACGGTGAGATCAGAATGGGAGTGAAGTGGAGAATTAAAGTGACAGGCGACCGGAAGCTCAGGGTCACCCTTACAGACTGAACGGAGGTGTTCCGCAAAGCGGTCGCCCAATCTGTGCTTGGTCTCCCCAATGTAGAGGAGACCGCATCGTGAGCAGCGAATACAGTATATTAAATTGCAAGAAGTACAAGTAAATCGCTGTTTCACCTGGAAGGGGTGTTTTGCACCTGCTTAATATCTGTTACATTTCCAACATCCTCGGCCTCTTACACTGTTCCAGTGAAGCTTTTTCCAGTTCTAATGAAGGGTCCCAGACCTGAAACGTTAACTCTGTTTCTCTCTCATTGAGGTGCTGCAAACACTGACAAGCACTGCACAAAGGTGCAGGGCTGCACCCAGGCTCTCCCATTACTTCCTCCATATGCTTATGGAGGGAGTCACAGCACACAGGGAGGTTCTCTTCCCTTCCAATGGGTGGAGAAGACCTCCCCAGGAGACCAACACAGCCTGGTTACACATTGCACAGGAGGGCACAAACAAGGATGTCATCAGGAGGACCTGGCTGCAATGGTGCAAACCTTTCAATGATCTCAGTAGATCACAAAACATTACTGCAAAGCCACAATCAACCTCATCCTGCTGTGCCACTCATCAATTCCCCATCACTCTGCCTTCCCTACCCTACTCCTGCACATCCTTACACCAACTTAACTTGCACCTCCACCCATCCCTTTCTATCTACATTATCACTTCCCCATTTCACTAGCCACCCCTCATATTCACCCTCATCCTTGTCCAATCATACCAACTAACAACACACAATGGTAGATAGTTGGGTGTTATCGCCAATGTTCATGTAAAGTTTCTGTTAATGTGTTGTCGTACATTGAAATCTTTATTTTCAATAACTTGCATTCTTGGACAGATCTGTGTACACCTTTGGAAGTGGCTTAGTGATTTGCAATGAATGGTGAAACATAATGGTACCCCACCAATGGTGATGAGTGTGAAAGGAATGGTTTGGGCATTGTAGGGATGCTTTATGGTGTTGGTGTGGGGTGGTACCAACCTGGTGTATCATGTGACAGGCAGGGTGTACAGCATCAATGAAGTAAATCTGGCCATGTTGAGGCCATCCCTGGCCTCCCGGGCAGCAATGTGCTTGGGTCCTGATGTCCTGTGCCCTGTGCAGCATCAGGTGATTGCGGAGAAGGTTGGTGCTGTTGTTGGTGCTGCTGGCATGCCTGGTGATGTTGGTGTTGGGGTTCATCATGGTCTGATTCTGATGACCAAGGTGAGATTTTTTCAAGGACACCGATGCTGGTGGAATAGAAGTTTAGATGGCAGAAGCGATCTGTCAATGGGGAGAGAGGTTGCTCCAAGGAGGTGACACTGGATAGAGAGTTTGCTCCAAACACTTCACACCTCCATAAAGCTGAAAAGTGTATTCCAAATCCTGAAGGCTTCAGCCTCTATGTTGGAAATTGAACAGCTGTGAAATGGTAGCTTTTATACCACTTTTGCAGCAGTCAACTATTCAGAGCAATGCAGAGTCATTGAGAACCCGACACACTTACCTGATGTGATCCCTGAGCACCAGGAATCTCATAAAAAACATGGAAAAATCATTAGGACCTGAAAAAATGCTGCTTAAATACCTTTAAGCAGCTTCTTAAGTATCTCAATTACCTGACCTACTGCTTAGTGCCGGGTCTGCAAACCGCAGGCAGAGCCGGCGCTGGACAAATGAACAAGGAGGCGGGTTCAGAGCGGACTTCCGCACCGCTGTCAATCTCTGCCAGTTTGACAGTGGACCCGTCTCCGGACCTGCCCTCTGAGCGCTTTCAAAATTCAGCCCTATGTGTGAGCTTAAACAGTGAATAACAGAAGACTATCTGGTCATTGGAACCACCACACTCATTACCAAAGTTATCCTCATCCAGAATCCAGACAGGCACACTTCTAGCAAGAGTCATTAGTTTCAAACCAGTAGCAGAAACGCCGACCAACATTTCTAATCCCTAGCCAAGGGACGCTGAGACCAATTACAGCATATCTACTGTCACTCTCATTAAGATCAACCAACTCTGTACAGATTACGTTCGACCCTGTACTTTCCTTGTCTATGTAATTCAATATCACAATGCAAGCAGCATTTATACACAGAGCCATCAAGGTGGTTCTAGACTTTAAAAATATTATTGTCAATAATACAATTTAATAAATGTAGAGGGAATTGAAATATTTTAAAAATGCAGTTATCACTTTAAAGGAAGCTCATCCTCTGCCTGTATACCCTGTGTTGGTGGTACCAGCTCCGGCGCAGTACAGCCCTGTGTTGATGCCCTCTGTCCTGTGCAGCATCAGGTGATTGTGGAGAAAGTTGGTGTTGTTGCGGCTGCTGCTGGTGTGCCTGGTGCTGCTGGTGTTGGAGGTGATCGTGGTGGGATTCTGAGGACCAAGGTGAGAGAGTATAAAGGACACCCATTCTGATGGAATAGATGGCAGGTGAAGTAGAGATGTCAGAAGTGATCTGTCAATGGTGAGAGAGGTAATGAGGTCAGACTGGATGGAGACTTGTGTAAAGACTTGCAGCTTGGTGAATGTGTCGTGGAAATGCTTGTGGCTGAGAGAAGATATCTCTGTAAGGTGACAGCTTTTAAAGTACATTTGAAGCTATCAACTCAACAGCTGATTCAATGACCACTGAACTCCTGCCTCAGCTTGACAGATGTGGTCCATGGCCAGCGTGGACCCCATGAGCGAGCTGTCAAATGCAAATGGTAAGCTGAAAATCATTCTTAAGTTTCTCTAAACAAGCCACTAATTACCTGAATTGGGTCCCCGCCACTGTGTGTTGGGTCTGCTCAGTGCTGACAGACCCAACATTGGGAAAGGCGCATGGCTGCGGGTTCACAGCGGAGTCCCGATCCGCTGGGGAAAAAATACTCTCCCACTCATCCCACCACTGATCGTGCCCCCTGACCTCCTGGAAAATTCCGGACAATCTTTCTGTCACTCACATATACACACTCTTTCTTAGGAGTAGTATATTCTACAACTCTATTACAGATATTAAATCATTGTTCTCAGGACATATAACCCTTCCTAGGTACTTAGAAGTATGAAAATTCAACTATTCCTCAGGAGTAAAGGATATATTTTCACATTTTGAAAATATTATGGACAATGGGAGAGTTCATTTTCCTTACTCTGGTATGCGCCCGCCTTCAAGACTTCCACTTGCTTCCTCTCTGATTCTAAAATTCCCCAATGTCTCAAAATTTCCTCCTACTTTTTCTTTCTATGCAAGATCCCTGATACCCATTCATACCTCTAAAATTCCTTTCTACCATTACATGACCACTTTAATTCTCCTTCTCTTGATATATCTGCTTCAGTACATCGTTCCCCACTCATTGACAAGTTCAGCTTCTAAGGAATTTTGCCACATATAAAACAACAAAGCATAATCCCTGACGACCATGTGTGCGGGAAATGCATCCAGTTGCAGCTACTTGCAGACCGCATTGCGGCGCTCGAGCTGCGGGTGGATGAATTTTGGAGCATGTGCGATGCTGAGAGGCTCGTGGATAGCACGTTTAGCGAGTTGTTCACGCCTCAGGGTAGGGCAGCACAGGGGGTGACCATCAGGCGGAGCAACAAAGGCAGGCAGGTAGTGCAGGAAACCCCTGCGGACATCCCCCTTTCAAACAAGTATACCGCTTTGGATACTGTTGAGGGGGATGACTCACCAGGGGAAGGCAGCAGCAGCCAACTTCCTGGCACTGGGGGTGCTCCTGCTGCCCAGGAAGGGGGGAAAAAGAGTGGGAGAGCAATAGTGGTAGGGGATTCTATAGTAAGGGGAACAGATAGGCGTTTCTGTGGCCGTAGACGTGAATCCAGGATGGTTTGATGCCTCCCTGGTGCCAGGGTCAAGGATGTCACTGAGTGGCTGCAAGGCATTCTGGAGGGGGAGGGTGAACAGCCAGTGGTCGTGGTCCACATTGGTACCAACGACATAGGTAAAAAGAGGGATGAGGTCCTGCATGAAGAATTTAGGGAGCTAGGTAACAGATTAAAGAGCAGGACCTCAAAGGTTGTAATCTCTGGATTACTCCCAGTGCCACGTGCTAGTAAGTATAGGAATGGGAGGAGAGAGCAGATGAATGCGTGGCTAAAGAGTTGGTGTAGGGGGGAGGGTTTTACTTTCCTGGATCACTGGGCCTGCTTTTGGGAAAGGTGGGACTTGTACAAGTCAGATGGGTTGCACCTGAACCAGAGCGGGACAAATATCCTTGCGGGGAGGTTTGCTAGCACTGTTGGGGGGGGTTTAAACTAACTTGGCAGGGGGATGGGATACAGAGGGGAGCTGAAATAGGGGGGGATGTGCTGCCAATTATAGAGAAAAAAACAAGTCAGCTTGGTAGACAGGGCAAATATATAAGGGCAAGGCTGGATGGCATCTATTTTAATGCAAGGAGTCTTGCAAATAAGGTGGATGAACTGAAGGTGTTGATAAACACATGGGAGTATGATATTGTTGCTATCACGGAGACATGGTTGAGGGAAGGGCAAGACTGGCAGCTCAATATTCCGGGGTACAGAATCTTCAGGCGAGACAGAGGGGGAGGTATAAGAGGAGGGGGTGTCGCAATATTAATTAAGGAGTCAATTACTGTAGTAAGGAGGGATGATATATTAGCAGGGTCCTCTAATGAGGCCATATGGGTGGAGCTTAAAAACAAGAAGGGGGCAAGCACTTTGCTGGGAGTGTACTATAGGCCTCCAAACAGTCAGGGGGTGATAGAGGAACAGATATGTAGGCAAATCTCAGAGAAATGTGCAAATAATAGGGTAATAGTAATGGGGGATTTCAACTTCCCCAATATTAACTGGGATAGTCAGAGTGTGAAAGGCTCAGAGGGTGTAGAATTCTTGAAGTGCATCCAGGAGAGCTTTTTGAGCCAGCATGTAGAAAGTCCTACAAGAGAGGGGGCGGTACTGGACCTAATTCTAGGGAATGTGGCCGGCCAAGTGGAAAAAGTGCTAGTAGGTGAGCACTTTGGTGATAGTGACCATAATATGGTAAGATTTAAGGTGGTCATGGAAAAGGACAGGGATGGGCCAGAAATAAAGGTTCTAAATTGGGGGAAGGCCGATTTTAATAGGATAAGGCAGGATCTGGCCAAAATGGACTGGGATCAGCTACTTGTAGGAAAATCCGCATCGGAGCAATGGGAGGCTTTCAGAAGGGAGATTGAGATCATACAATGGCAACATGTTCCCGTAAAGGTCAAGGGTGGTTCCAAAAACCACAGGGAACCTTGGATGTCAGGGGATATACGAGAATGGATTAGGAAAAAAAGGAGGGCTTTTGGTAGATACAAAAGGCTAAAGACGGAGGAAGCCCTAGAGGAGTACAAAAAGTGCAGGGGGATACTTAAAAAAGAAATTAGGAGATCAAGGAGGGGCCATGAAATAACACTGGCGAGCAAAATAAAGGAAAATCCGAAGATGTTTTATAAGTATATTAAGGGTAAGAGGATAACTAGGGAAAAAATAGGGCCCATTAGGGGCAAAAGTGGCAATCTGTGTGTGGAGCCGGAAGATGTAGGAGGGGTTCTAAATGAATTTTTTGCATCTGTTTTCACTATGGAGAAGGATGATGTAGACATAGAAATAGGGCGGGGGGACTGTGATATGCTCGAACATATTAACATCGAGAGGGAGGAGGTATTGGCGGTTTTAGCTGGCCTAAAAATGGATAAATCCCCAGGCCCGGATGAAATGTATCCCAGGCTGCTGTGTGAGGCAAAGGAGGAGATTGCGGGGGCTCTAACACATATATTCAGGACCTCTCTGGCCACAGGGGATGTGCCAGAGGACTGGAGAACCGCTAATGTAGTACCATTATTCAAGAAGGGTAGTAGGGAAAAACCGGGGAACTACAGGCCAGTGAGCCTAACATCAGTGGTAGGAAAATTATTGGAAAAAATCCTGAGGGACAAAATTTGTCTCCACTTGGAGAGGCAAGGATTAATCAGGGATAGTCAACATGGCTTTGTCAAGGGAAGATCATGTCTGACTAATTTGATTGAATTTTTTGAGGGGGTGACTAGGTGTGTGGATGAGGGTAACGCAGTGGATGTGGTATACATGGATTTCAGTAAGGCCTTCGATAAAGTCCCGCACAGGAGACTGGTCAAGAAGGTAAGAGCCCATGGAATCCAGGGTGCCTTGGCACATTGGATACAAAACTGGCTTAGTGGCAGAAGGCAGAGGGTGATGGTCGAAGGTTGTTTTTGTGACTGGAAGCCTGTGGCCAGTGGGGTACCACAGAGATCGGTGCTGGGTCCCTTGCTGTTTGTGGTCTACATTAATGATTTGGATATGAGTGTAAAGGGTATGATCAGTAAGTTCGCGGATGATACAAAAATTGGTAGGGTGGTAAATAGCGAGGAGGGTAGCCTCAGTCTGCAGGACGATATAGATGGGTTGGTCAGATGGGCGGAACAGTGGCAAATGGAATTTAACCCAGAAAAGTGCGAGGTGATGCACTTTGGGGGGACTAACAAGGCAAAGGAATACACAATGAATGGAAAGACCCTAGGCAAGACGGAGGGTCAGAGGGATCTGGGTGTGCAAGTACACAGATCCCTGAAGGCGGCGGAACAGGTGGATAAGGTGGTAAAAAAGGCATATGGGATACTTGCCTTCATTAGCCGAGGCATTGAATATAAGAGCAAGGAGGTTATGATGGAGCTGTATAAAACACTGGTTAGGCCACAGCTGGAATACTGTGTGCAGTTCTGGTCGCCACACTACAGGAAGGATGTGATCGCGTTGGAGAGGGTGCAGAGGAGGTTCACCAGGATGTTACCAGGGCTGGAGCGCTTCAGCTATGAAGAGAGACTGGGCAGATTGGGTTTGTTTTCCTTGGAGCAGAGGAGGCTGAGGGGGGACATGATTGAGGTGTACAAAATTATGAGGGGCATAGATAGGATGGATGCTGAGGAGCTTTTTCCCTGAGTAGAGGGGTCAATAACTAGGGGGCATAGATTCAAGGTAAAGGGCGGGAGGTTTAGAGGGGATTTGAGAAAGAACTTTTTCACTCAGAGGGTGGTTGGAGTCTGGAACTCACTGCCTGAAAGGGTTGTGGAGGCAGAAACCCTCACAACATTTAAGAAGCATTTGGATGTGCACTTGAAATGCCATAGCATACAAGGCTACGGGCCAAATGCTGGAATATGGGATTAGATTAGACAGGGCTTGATGGCCGGCACGGACACGATGGGCCGAAGGGCCTCTATCCGTGCTGTATTACTCTATGACTCTATGACTCTATGACTAAAGTTAAAAGGTTCAGGATAGAGAATACAAAATATCAATGATAAAGTCAATTTTTTTCCAGTTCTTCCCTACCTTTAGTCTAATCTTCCTATTTTCCCAACATGTGGGAGGTAATAAAACTAAAGATTATTTCCAATAGCCATTTACTAAATACTATTTTTTACTTACAAGGTATAGTGAAGACACTTAACAGACAAACATCATTACATCACATTTCATTTCTTAGCCGTGAAACCTTGTTTGACTGCTGAAAATGGATATGGGTGGCTGATTAAATTACTGGCTTCATAACCCGAGATCCCATGAGATAATGAGTGACAAGGGGTGCCAGAGTGGTTGCTTGCTTTCACTGTTCACTGGAGCTTATTTCTGTTTCCAAAAATCTTTAATAACAATTACTAAAAGAAAAGTTTTTATCCAGTTTACAAATGAACTTACAACTTATTTCTTTACAGGGAGACATTATTCTCCTTTTGGAGGAGGAGAAATGAATTTTCTTGCAATAATTTAAGATATAAAAATAATAGTGTTATTTACTTTGCAGCATATTACATTTAAAATTTCTCAGTTAATTTCAACAAACCATTTACTGAAGTCATATATAATTGACTTTGGAAAGATTGAAGAAATTAGCTTTGTGCCATATTGATCAAAACAAGTCTAGCTCTGGTTTTTCCTTCCCTCAGGATCATATTATTAACTATTATTTTACTTATATAATAAATAAAGGTATTAAATGTTTGGGAATGAAGAAGTAGAGGGCATTAATGCTGATGTAAATAAAGTACCTGGATTATTGAATGTACACAGAAAAGGGAAAGGATGGTCCTCGTATATAAGAAAATGGGTGCACTGAAACAAACAACATGGGGAATAATTCAATATCGCCCATTTTGGGGTGGTAATATCGACCGGGCGCAAAGTTTAGCACCCGGCGCTAATTATCGCCTCCGACTGCAAAATTTGCCTCTATCGCCCCTGGAGGTGATTTGAGCGCTAAATCAGGGGCTACACACCTCTCTTAAGGTGCAAACGTCAGGGAGCGAGGCGCTACCTCAGAACGCTACTGAAGCTCAGGCGGTGCCAATTACCATGGAAGCCAGACAGACTGGCGCCATCCAGTTCTTAAAGGGGAGGGGCCATCTTGCTGGCCAGCCACTCACTGCTCATTGCAGCCTTGAATTTCGGCCTGGAGAGACCTCAAAAGCAATTGTTTTGGAAGCACTAATGGAGAGGCCCAGGGAAAGAGCACGGTGCTTAGGAACCTCAAAAGTGGTGCTCAGGGCCAAAACTCCTTAGGACAGCATTAAAACCAAAAATTTTGACGACAAGAAAAGGCAGGAAGCACCACCTTTGTCTTGTTTTGCACACTTTGTACAAAACTATTATATTGCAGGACAACGGAGTATTACAATTTAACACTTTTATTAAGCATTAGGCCTGATCTTACTCATAGCAGTATCAGTGGGGAAAAGCCTGGCATTAGGACCCCTAGCCTGGGTCTTCCAAACAATAGTAGTCCTTACAGATGCCTGCAGGCCGATGACAACTCAGCATGTGATCACATGTGAATATAATAGGTATTCCTTACAGATGCCTGTGGGCCAATGATAATTCAATATGCAAATGTTACATTCCCTTTCTTTTAAAAGAAAAATGTTATGCATTACTTTTAAACCTTTTTCTACATAATGTTCTCGGTAGCATAAACATATAAGTAAACTCAGCATTTAACTAGCACTGAAAACATCTCAATGTTTCAATAACGATGTACAGTTTTTTTTTAGGGCAGCGATCCGCCTACACCCTTTGACAGTTCACAAGTTAAGGATAACTCTAGGCTTGACCTCTCGTCCTGACATTGTGTGGTATGAAACTGAGCATGCTCCTGAATCGGTCAACAATTCAGGTTCAGGTTTAAGTTCAGGTAAGTATGATGTGTTTTGTGTATTGCTCTGTTCATCACACTCTGTTGAACTGATCCTCTCGTCGGAATGACGGTGTTGTTCCTTTGTGTTCAGGAGGTGGCTGTGATTGCGGCGGTATACCTGTCCTTCTGGGGTGCAGATGTGATATGATCGCTAAGTGTCAGCTGGCTGGATGACGACTGCTGGCTTCCAGTAGTCATGCTCCAGGATTCTGACGGATTCTCCATTGTGCAGCGGCGGCAGTAGTCTAGCTGACCTGTCATAGTATCTCTTTTTGTGTTGCTGTCTCTGTAAACGTTTTGCATGCACTTGCTTGCAGCTGACGACCTCTGGCTGCAGCTGCTGGTTGGTGCATGGAAGGATTGAGTGAAGTCTGTGGCTCATCAACAGCTGTGCTGGTGACTTGAAGTTGTCAACCAGAGTGTTGCGGTACTCAAGGAGACTAATGTAGGGGTCTCTTTTGTCTGCTTTAGCTTTGTCCATGAGTGTTTTTGCAATCTGGACAGTTTTTTCAGCAAGGCCATTACTTTGAGGGTAATGTGGGCTTGATATGACATGTAAGAAATCCCATGCCTTGGCAAATGACTCGAACTCTTTTGATTTGTATTGGGGGCCATTTTCTGAGACTAAAGTCTCTACCATGCCATGCCTGGCAAAGGCTGCCTTTAGCTTATGGATCACAGCTGCAGATGTGGTGCTTTGAAGCTTGTCCAGTTCAAAAAATCTGCTGTAGTAATCAACAGTCACTAGGTAGCCCTCGTTGTTCCATGTGAATAGATCCATTGCCGTGACCTGCCAGGGCCTGTCTGGGAGACAGTGAGGTATCATGGGCTCTTTGACATTTGATGTGCAGTGTTCTAGACAAATGGAACTTTTTCCGACAATGTCCTCAATGTGTTTGCATATTCCAGGCCAAAACATAATGTCACGTGCACTTTGTTTGCATTTTTCCATGCCCATATGTCCAGCATGATTTTTTGTCAACATCTCTTCTCTGAGACTGGTACGAATGATTATTTTCTCCTCTTTGAAGATGATTCTGTTGATTTGTGACAGTTCGTCTCTGTGGTTCCAGAATTCAGAAATGCTCTGAGGGCATTTCCTCCTTCCCTCAGGCCATCCTTCATGTATGACTTTGCTCAGCAGTGTGAGTTGTGCATCTTTCTCTGTTCCTGCTCGGATCTCCTTCAGTTTTGAGTCACTCACAGGTAAGCTGTTGTACACCATGTGCACCTGCACATCCATGCCTTCACTGAGGCTGCTCTCCTGGTAGCTAAGAGACTTTCTGGAGAGCGTGTCTGCAACAGGAATGTCTTTGCCTGGACAGTGAATGATTGTGAAGTCGTACTTCTGTAGCTGAAGGATCATTCTCTTTAGCCTTGGTGGGGCTGCGGTTAGTGGTTTCCTCATGATTGACTCGAGGGGCTTGTGGTCGGATTCCACAATGACTTGTCGGCCATAGACGTACTGGTGGAAATGCTTACATCGAAACAGAATTGCATATAGCTCTTTCTCGATTTGAGCATAGTTGATTTCACTGTCTGTGAGAGATCTGGAAGCGTAGCCGATGGGCTTTCCTTCTTGCAGTAATACTGCGCCTAGTCCATACTTTGACGCATCCACTTGTTGTCTGAGCTTTGTTGGGTTCAAAGCAGGCAAGAACTGGCCCTGGTTCTCTGGTGATTAGGTCTTTCATTTTCTGAAATGCTGTGCCATGTTGTTTGTCCCACAGGAACTCATTGGATTGTTTGAGCAACTGACGCATGGGTGCATTGATTTCGGAGAGGCTCGGGGCAAACTTGGCTAAGTAGTTAACCATGTCTAGTACTGTCTCTAGCTCTGCGCGGTTCTTTGGCCGCTCCATCTTCTTGATGGCGGAGATTTTCTCTGGATCCAGCTTAATGCCATCAGTTGAGAGGCGATGCCCAAAATAACTGATCTCGGTGGATCCGATTATGCTTTTTGGGGTTGAGCTGGATACTTTTCTCCTGTGATCTTCGTAGCATTGCACGGAGGTTCCTGTCATGTTCCACTCTATTCCTGCCATAGATGAGGATGTCATCTACGATTGCGACTACACCGTCGAGGCCTTCATAGGTTTCGTCGGTCTTCCGCTGGAATTCATCCTGAGCAGAGATAAGACCAAATGGTAAACGCAGAAATCGGTAGCGTCCAAATGGTGTGTTGAACATTGTTAGCTTAGATAACTTTTCCATGAGCTTGATAGTCCAGTATCCTGATCGTGCGTCAATTACACTGAAATAACGTGCTCCCACTAGCTTGGGTGTGATGTCATCTAGCTTTGGTAGATGGTAGTGAGGGCATTTGATAGCCTTGTTCAAATCTGTGGGGTCGAGACAGACTCTGAGCTTGCCTGTACATGATTTCTCAACCACTACTAATGCGTTGACCCACTCTGTCGGTTCTGTTTCCCGGATGATGATTTCTGTATTCTCCATGCTCTGCAGCTCCTCCTTCAGGTGACTATATAGAGCAAGGGGTATCCTTCTCGGTGGGCAAACCACAGGGGTTGCTGCTGGGTCACGGTGAATTGTGCATTCACCTGCGAATAGTCCGATTCCTTTGAAAACGTCAGCAAACTCCTCCATGACTGTCTGCTTCTCAACTGGTGCTGTCAATGATAGCACTAGCTTGATGAGGTCCATGTCTAAACATGCCTTTAGACCTAGCACTGGAGATGCTTGAATGTCAACAATGTAAAAATCCAACATCATGTCACTTTTTTTGTACTTGCATTTCATCATGCATGTGCCTTTTACAATGAGCTGCTCACCCCCATAGCTGGTCAGTCTGTGTGAGTTGGGCTGTAGCTCACACTCATCCTTCAAGCTGTGATACTCACTCAAAGGAATTACATTAACCTGAGCTCCAGTGTCTAAACCTAAGCTCTGTTCCTTGTTTTCCTATCTCAATATCTGCAAAAGCTTGCTCAGTCTCTGAAATCTGTTTTTTCTGTGACACAGAATCAATAAACAGTTCCTCTGCATTTGGCGCTCTATCTGGCATTTGGCTGTCACTCACTGTGTGTACTGTTATTCCAAAAACAGTCCTGCAAACTTTAGCAAAGTGGTTCCGTTTACCACATTTAGCACATTGCCTTCCTTTGGCAGGGCATTGCTCCTTTTTCCCATGCATCTTGTTTCCACAATATCCACTGTTTTTGAAGCGTTTTATGTCTGTGTCACCCATTTTTAGAACTCTCTCTGTTCTTTCTGTTCTGAAACACGCTCTCTGGGCGGTGTTCTTTGCTGTGTGTCTATTAACTCCATGCACTGTCTGTTCACGTGAGCTGCTCGTGGTGCCGGTTATAGTTTTCAACTGTGCTTGGGCTATCTCGTGCGATCTAGCTATGTCCATATCATAGCCCGGACCCAACATTCAAAAGTTTCTCTCTCACTTTAGCTGAATGTATTCCAAACACGATGCGGTCTCTGACCATCTTAACTTTATCGGCATATTCACAGTCTTTTACCAGTAGTTTTTACTCAGTCACAAACTGTTCAAATGACTCACTAGCTCCTTGTACTTTCTCCTGAAACTTGTACCTAGCGAACATCGTATTTGTCTTGGGCATCACATATGCTTCAAAACGGTCAAAATAACTTTTCAGTACCTTTGCTTCATCCGCGGTGAGAGACCATGTGTTAAAAATGTCTCTCCCTTTTTCTCCGATCCACAGGAGTAGGTAGCTGCATCTTTCTTCCTCCCCTTTGCTTTTCAGCGGCATCAACTCCACGTGTTGCTTGAACTTGCGCTATTCTACAGGTAAGTTCAAAGATCCCCAACCCATTTGGGGGAAGGGAGCTCCAACGATGTCCATTTTCAATTCCCTGTTCTGACACCATGTCTTGTTTTGCACACTTTGTACAAAAATAATAACTTGCAGGACAACGGAGTATTACAGTTTAACTCTTTTATTAAGCATTAGGTCTGATCTTACTCATAGCAGTACCAGTGGGGAAAAGCCTGGCATGAGGACCCCTAGCCTGGGTCTTCCAAATAATAGTAGTCCTTACAGATGCCTGCAGGCCAATGACAACTCAGCATGTGATCACATGTGAATATAATAGGTATTCCTTACAGATGCCTGCGGGCCAATGATAATTCAATATGCAAATGTTACAACCTTTAAATAGCGCTACCCCAGCCCCTTTCTGATTTGAAAATGTTCCAATCTACCTGTCGTACCTAGCAGCAGGCGCTAAGGCAGGGGGCACGACTCAATATCCAGTCTGGGATGCTACCATGGCGTTGCACGCTTGACTGACGTCATGCTCTGTGGGAGCAGGAGATTGTGGCGGTAGTGTTTAACACTGCCGCAAAATGACTGGTCAATTTCATGAGCAGCGCTAAAATTGCCGCGCTCGGGCGCTAAGTTCCTAGCGCTCCGTTAGTGCCCCCCAGAGGCACTAACGGGAGGCACTAACCAACTGATTTTTCCCCCCATTAGTTTAATGTGAGCCGGATTATTTTAGGAAAACAAGGAAGGAAAGTTTGTCATCAAATCAATGAAAGTATAATATATTACACCAGTAGGTAATAGTTATTTATGTAGTGATCAAAGTAAAGAATTTGGAAGGCTGTTAAATATCATGGGAGGAAAAGCAAAAGGTCAAAAAAAGAAATCATGGTAAATGAATGAAGGAGAAAAAATATCAAATAAATTTAGGACATTAGACAATGTGAAGAAAGTTGAAACTGTCAATATCACGATGCTGGGGGAAGGTAAAACATATAAATGAAGGCACAGAAAACTCTGGGCAAGAGTGATATCGACATGGGGTAAATATAAACAAGTTAACTGAGATTGGGATTCAATATTACAATATATGGACAAATATGAGATGGGTGACACATTGAATTAAAGTACTGTCCTTTCATCCCTAGGACTTGATTTTGAATCAATGCAAAAATAAATAATTAAAAGAATAAATTAAGAAAAAATAATGATTTGCATTTATATAGCATCTTTGATGACTTCAGGACATTTCAAAGTGCTTTAAAGCCATTGAAGTGTTTTTGGAGTGTAGTCACTGTTGTAATGTAAGAAACACGGCAGCCAATTTGCACACAGCAAGTGCCACAAACAACAACATGATAATCTGTTATATTGATGTTGGTTGAGGGATAAATATTAGGCAGGACACTGTGGAACACTCACCTGCTCTTCTTCAAAATAGTGCTATGGGATCTTTTATGTCCACCTGAGAGGACAGACAGGGCCTTGGTTTAACATCTCATCCAAGAGACAGCACTCTCTGACTGTATTGCACTGAAGTATCAGCCTAGATTTAGTGCTCAAGTCTCTGGAGTGGGACTTGAACCTCCAACTTTAAGACTTTAGAAGTGAGAGTGCTACATCTGAGCCATGGCTGATATGTAAGAAAGGGTAAGTTAATAGAACAGGGAGGAAAGAAAGCATAAAACCAGAAAGTGCTGAATCGGAGGTCAGTCAGCATCTGTAAAGAGAAAAATACATCTTGAATGTTTCAGGTATATGCAGTTCCTCCTTTTAACTGCACCTTCCTCTAAATGCTAATGAGAAGTTTTTTGCATGGTCAACTTGACTTGTAGTACCTTCAAAAGATTTGTTATTTTCCTTTTTAACAATTTTCCCATTAACCACTTAATTTCAGTTTTACAATCAACTTTGTTTGTATAAGAACAACAGAAAACGCTGGAAACACTCAGCAGGTCAGGCAGCATCGAGGAGAGAGAAACAGAGTCAACGTTTCGAGTCGGGGACACTGCCTCAGCTGGAGCATTTTAGACAATTCTGGGAACCACACTTCAGGAAAGATGGACAGGCCTTAGAAAAGGTACAGAGGAGGTTTTTCAGAATGTTCCCAGGGATGAGGGACTTCAGTTATAGAAACATAGAAACATAGAAGATAGGAGCAGGAGTAGGCCATTCGGCCCTTCGAGCCTGCTCCGCCATTCAATGAGATCATGGCTGATCATCCAAATTCAGTACCCTGTCCCTGCCTTCTCCCCATATCCCTTGATCTCCTTAGCCTTAAGAAATATATCCAACTCTTTTTTGAATATATTTAATGAACTAGCCTCCACCGCCCTCTGTGGCAGAGAATTCCACAGGTTCACCACTCTCTGGGTGAAGAAATTCCTCCTCATTTCAGTCCTAAATGGCTTACCCCTTATCCTTAGACTATGACCCCTGGTCCTGGACTCCCCGGCCATCATAAACATCCTTCCTGCATCTAGTCTGTCCAGGCCTGACAGAATTTTATAGGTTTCGATGAGATCCCCTCTCAATCTTCTAAACTCCAGTGAGTATAAGCCCAATCGACACAATCTCTCCTCATATGTCATTCCTGCCATCCCAGGTATCAGCCTGGTGAATCTTCGCTGCACTCCTTCCATGGCAAGAGCGTCCTTCCTCAGGTAAGGCGACCAAAACTGCACACAGTACTCAAGGTGTGGTCTCACCAAGGCCCTGTACAGCTGTAGCAAGACATCCTTGTTCCTGTACTCGAACCCTCTTGCTACGAAGGCCAACATACCATTTGCCTTCTTAACCGCCTGCTACACCTGCATGCTTACCTTCAGCGACTGGTGCACAAGAACACCCAGGTCTCTTTGCACTTCCCCTTCTCCCAATCTATTGCCATTCAAATAATAATCTGCCTTCCTGTTTTTGCCACCAAAGTGGATAACCTCACATTTATCCACATTATAGTGCATTTGCCATGTTTCTGCCCAATCACCCAATCTGTCCAAATCGTACTGGAGTTTCACGACATCCTCCTCACAGCTTGCCCTCCCACCCAGCTTTGTGTCGTCTGCAAATTTGGAGATATTACATCCAATTCCCTCGTCCAGATCATTAATATATATTGTGAACAGCTGGGGTCCTAGGACCGATCCTTGCGGTACCCCACTAGTCACTGCCTGCCACTCGGAAAACGACCCGTTTATTCCAACTCTTTGCTTTCTGTCCGCCAACCAGTTCTCTATCCAAGTCAATACATTGCCCCCAATCCCATGTGCCTTAATTTTGCACGCTAATCTATTATGTGGGACCTTATCCTGTCACTGCTTACCAAGTGCTCTGCTATTACATCTTTTATAATAGATTCTAGCATTTTCCCCACTACCGATGTCAGGCTTACCGGTCTATAATTCCCCGCTTTTTCTCGACCACCTTTTTTGAATAGTGGGGTAACATTAGCTACCCTTCAATCCATGGGTACTGTTCCAGAGTCTATCGAGTTCTGGAAGATGACCAGCAATGCATCTACTATTTCCAGGGCCACTTCCTTAAGTACCTTGGGATTTGGATTATCAGGCCCTGGGGATTTATCGGCCTTTAGTCCCATCAATTTTCCTAACACCATTTCCCTACAAATACTGATTTCTTTCAGTTCCACCCTTTCATCAGGCCCTATGTTCCCCGGCATCTCTGGGAGGTTATTTGTGTCCTCCTTTGTGACGACAGAACCAAAGTATGAATCTAGTTGGTCTGCCATTTCTTTGTTTCCCATTATAAATTCCCCTGATTCTGACTGTAAGGGACCTATGCTTGACTTCACCAATCTTTTTCTCTTCACATATCTATAAAAGCTTTTACAGTCAGTTTTTATGTTCCCTGATAGCTTACTCTCATATTCTATTTTCCCTTTCTTAATTAACCCCTTTGTCCTCCTTTGTTGAATCCTAAACTGCTCCCAATCCTCAGGATTATTGCTTTTTCTGGCCAATTTATATGTCGTCTCCTTGGATCTTATGCTATCCCTAATTTCCCTTGTTAGCCACGGTATGAGGAGAGGTTGGAAAAGTTAGGATAGTTCTCATTGGAAAAGAAAAGGATAAGAGGTGACCTGATAGAGTTTTTCAAGATGATAAGAGGTTTTGATAGCGTAGATAGAGAAAAACTATTCTGTCTGGTGAGTGGATCTATAACCAGAGGTCATAGATTTAAAATCATTGGCAAAAGATCTAGAGAGTAGATAAGGAGAATTTTATTCACGCAGAGAGTTGTCGGGATCTGGAACGCTCTACCTGAAAAGGTGGTGGAAGCTGGTTCCATAAATAATTTAAAAGGGAGCTGAACAGGAACTTGAGGATGAGGAAATTACAGGGATACGGACAAAAAGCGGGGATGTGGGACTAAGAGCCAGCACAGGCACGATGGTTTGAATGGTCTCCTTCTGTGCTGTAAGCTTCTATGATTCTATGGATAAGCCTGTGCATATGCAATTAGGTTGCCATTTGGAAGTCATACATTCTGTCCTTTATTGCTATAACCACAAAGAATAGGATAAACCTAACTCAGGCAATTATGACACTATCAGTCTCCTCACAACGATTAGTGACATGAAAGAAAGACTTGCATTTATATAGCGCCTTTCACAACCACCAGACGTCTCAAAGTGCTTTACAGCCAATGAAGTACTTTTGAAGTGGAGTCACTTGTAATTTGCTCACAGCAAGGTCCCACAAACAGCAATGTGATAATGACCAGATAATCTGTTTTAGTTATGTTGGTTGAGGGATAAGTGTTGGCCAGGACACCGGGGATAACTCCCCTGCTCTTCTTCGAAATAGTGCCATGGGATCTTTTACGTCCACCTGAGAGAGCAGACGGGTCCTCGGTTTAACGTCTCACCTGAAAGACGGCACCTCCAACATGATGGCAGGTGTCATTAATGGTACCATCAAGCAGCATATGGCGATCAATAACATGCTCACCGATGCTTAGTTCAAGAGTCAGTCAGCTCCAGAGCTCATTCCCACCTTGATCCCATTGTGGATACAAGAGTTGAATATGGGAGGAGTGGTGAACGTTGCTGCCCTTGATATAAATGCAGCATTCGAGTGAGTGGAACATGGCAAAACTGAGGTCAATGGAGATCAAAAGGAAAATTTTACAGTGGCTTACTTGACACAAAGGAAGATGGTTATGGCTGTCATTGGCCAATCATTGTAATTCCAGGATATTGCTGCAGGAGTTTCTCAGGGAAGCGTCCTTGGCCAATCCATCTTCAGCTGATTCATAAACACCATTCCTCTATTGTAAAGTAAGGCATTGGGTTGTTCACCGATGATTCTGCAGAGCTCAGCTGCATTTAAAAATCCTCTGATAAAGAAGCAGCCCATGCTAACCTGCAGCAGGAGTTGGACAATATCCAAACCTGGGCTGACAATGTAGGATTCGCAAAATTGAACTTTATATTATAAAGGGTCGAATGGCAGGAGAGGCCATGATTTTAAAGACTGTTTTAAAAGAAGCCCAGGAAAAAGGGGCATTCAAAATGGCTGCCAGACCCCGTGACCAACTTATTGGAACACTTTAAAATGGTTCCTGCAGTCCTCAGACAGCTTTGTGGATTCAGCCCACAGTAAGTTCTGGAAGCCGTTTCTGAGAGAATGAAACCAGACACCCACATATACATATAGATTGGATGCAGATCCAGTCAAGATCGACCAGTAGATAAAGGCCATCTAAATGTTTACCCAGACAAAAGGGAACAGTTTCATATTCATGAGAAGAGCATCAAGGACCCGTTAAGGACATCACCAGGACATTAAAAACAATGAAGGTTATTCCAGACCAGAGATGGCCCTTTACCGGCCATCCCAAAGTATTTTAAAATATAATAACTACCCCGCTGTGTGGTAAGCCCGCCAAAAGTTAAACAAAGACTAACCTGATTTGGGCGGGAGAAAGAGGCTTCTCCTGAGAAGTATATCTGGGGAACCCGGGGGTAGAAACAACACAGTCATCGTGGCGCTACCATCGTATCGGTGGCGTCATCGCTAGAAGAAGGAGAAGAAGATGGTTCAAGCCGGCGTCCCGCCCCGGGGTAAAACATCAGGAGATCATCGAACAACTCCGGGCCGTTGACGAAACGGGAGATCATCGACCAGCCCGAGGCCGTTGACGAAACGGGAGGCCATCGACCCACTCCGGCTCGGGAGAAGAGACAACAAAAAAAAGTACAGAAGGGAAAAAGGGGGCCCGTCCGAGGCTCCTCTGACCGGGGTCGAGCAGACGATCCTCGACTTCGCCGACATCCAGGCCCATCAGTGTCCAGCCTGTCTGTGACTGTCACCTCGAGAGAGAGAGAGAGAGAGAGAGAGATGTGGTGCAGCTCGCTGGGGCTCCACTAACCACATGGAGACAGGACGCCTGAAAGGATCAAAACACAAGACTTCAAAACTCTATACTTTTCCCATTGGACTGGTGAGCATGTTTCTGGCCCTTCCATAATCGGATCTAGATAGGTTAAAGGGGGTGGTCATTTAAGGGTATAATTAACATGAGTCGTTGTCCCTCGATGTTCCGTGTGTTTCCCCATTTCATGATGGTCTTTGTAGAGTATAATATGCCTGTATTTGCCTTAGTTAGTATTGTGTCGTTATGATTTGTTTGTGTTTTTCCCTCCCATGTACCCTCTTATTTGCTTGCATTTGATTTGTTTTACATTATGCAATAAAATTTCATTTTGTTTCATCAAACTTGGTCTATAGGAGTTTTGTCTACATTGTAGTTCCTGACCCAAACTCCAGAGTACAGAATCTAAGGGGCGAGTGGGTCGAACCACTCATGGTTTTACTGTGCAAGAGAGAAAGGCCTCTAGAGAAAGAAACCTCTGTGATCTAAAACCCCTTACAACAAATAGCAGGTAACATCCACACAACATAAATGCCATGCAATAACCATTTTGAACAAGAAAGCTCAGCCCTTCTATGGCACAATTATCACCAAGCCCTTCGCAATCAACATCCTAGGGATCACCTAGGGATCACCATTAACCAGAAGCTTAACTGCACTAGCCATATCATCACATTAGCTGCAAGGGCAGGGCCAAGGCTGGGTATTTAGTAATGAGTTGCTCACCTCTCCAAGCTTCCCCAAAATCTACAAAGCTCAGGTCAGGAGTGTACCAGAATATTCACCATTTGCCAGGATGAGTGCCGCCACACAAAACGCAAGAAGCATTTGATTAGCCTGCCTTGCCTGCAAATGGTGAGCAGTTGAGTGAGGTACCAGACCATATTTCAGCCTAAGCAATCAGCTTCAAAACAGAAAGCAGGAAAAGGGGAGAGAATTGGAAAAGAGAATAGGAGTGTTTGAATGGCCAAATGCTAATAAAACTATATAGCATTTTTCCAAGAGTATTTAAAGAAATGAAAATAGAGTGCTGCTGCTGATTTTTTTCAAAGCTTATTAAATATATGAATAGTGCGAACAAATTGGAATGTAACTAATGTTGTTCCAATTTTTGAAAAAGGTCAAAGCGTGATCCTAGTAACTATAGACCTGTCAGCTTGACATCGATAGTAGAAGAAGCACTGCAATCTATTATAAAGTAAGCAATTCAAAAGCACTTAATGAGAGTAAAGATAAGACACCATGGTTATTTGAAAGACAGGTTATGCCAAACAAAATTATAGAAATTTTTTGAGGAAGTAGCAGAATTGGTAATTGGTGTTAATGTGGTGTATATTGTACATCTTGACTTTCAGAAGGCAGTTTCTAAGGTGTCTCACAGAAGACCTGTGGCTGAAGTGAAAGTTATTTAAATAAAGCAGAGTTGTGAATTGCATAATAAACTGGGTAAAAACAGGAAACAGAAGAATCATTTTAACAGTTTTAATCAGGCAGTGTGAGCAGTGGAGGTCCCGCAGGTCAATCCTGGCACCACTGCTGTTCACAATATTAATATCCCAAATTCTTTAAAATAAAAGACTTAAGTTATCGGATGGCACCAAGTCGTGTGAGAAAACAGATGAAATTTTAAAATGGTCGTACAGAGTTATATCAGCACTTTGACAACAAGGAATTGATATTGACATACTGGAAAACATGGTTAAGACCAGACCTAAAGTACAGTGGAAAGGATTCTGAGAAGGACAACAAAGATGATTCTGGACTTTTGATTTATTGAGCTATGTAGAGGATGCCAACAAGGAGGATAAAAAAAATAAGAGTTTTTGAAATAATTCTCAAATTTCAAGTGAAAATAGATAGATTTGACAACTCGTGGTAATTTTTCAAAACCATTATTTTTCCGTACCTCACAATTTAATTCTAGTCACTTCTTTCAGCTGACATATTGATAGATATAGTAATATTACAAGATTTTGCCACTTCACTAATACATCATCAAAAATATAAAAACCTGTGTATTATTATCTCAGGATTACTCCCAGTGCCACATGCTAATGTGTATAGGAGCAGTATGATAAGACAGGTTAACGTATGGCTGCAGAAATGGTGCAGGAGGGAGGGCTTCAGATTCCTGGGATGTTGGAATCAGTTCTGGGGCAGGAGGGGCCTGTACAGGATGGATGGGTGGCACCTCAACAGGGCTGAGGCCAATGTCCTCACAGTGAGGTTAACTAGTGCTGTGGGGGAGGGTTTAAATTAATTTGGCTGGGGGAAAGGCAACAAAATGAAGCATTAGAGAGGAGATACAAGGTGCAGAGAGGGCGGTGAGAGACAAACAGCATTAGAATAAAGAATAGTTCAGAAATAGGAGGGATCAGACAGGGGGGCAGACTAAGATGGGTTTAGCTTGCATGTGCTTAAATGCACGGAGCATAGTAAATAAGGTTGGGGAGCTGCAGGCATAAGTAGCAACATGAGATTATGATATAGTGACAATAACAGGGACCTGGCTTAAACAAGGGGAGGAATGGGCACTTAATAGTCTTGGCTACAATGTATTCAGCAAAGATAGGGGAGGAAAAAAAGGAGGGGTGGCAGTATTGATCAAAGATACTGGTACATCACCAGAAAGGGATGATTTACTTGAGGGTTCAAAGACAGAATCTATTTGGTTAGAATTAAGGAACAATAGAGGAGTTATTATGCTGCTGGGTGTATACTATAGGCCACCAAATAGTAGGAATGTGAAAGAGGAGCAATTTTTCAGGCAAATTGCAGAAAGATGAAAGAACTTTAGAGTTGTGATAATCAGGGACTTCAATTATCCTAGTGTAGACTGGGATAGTAACAGTGTAAAGAGCAAAGAAGGGAATGAATTCTTGAACTGTGTACAAGAGAACTTTCTTGATTAGCATGTTTCCAGTCCAGCAAGGAAGGAGGCAGTGCTGGATGTGGTTCTGGGGAATGAAGTGAGGCAAGTGGAGCATGTTTTGTTGGGAGAGCATTTGGGAAACTGTGGTCACAATATCATTAAGTTTAGAGTAGTAATGGAAAAGGATGAGGAAAAATCAAATATGAAAATACTCAACTAGAGGAAAGCTAATTTCAGTGAGTTCGAAAGGGATCTAGCCCAGGTGGATTGGAATCAAAGATTGGCAGGCAAAATAATAAATGAGCAATGGGAAGCCTTCAAAGAGAAGATAGTTTAGGTACAGACTAGAATCATTCCCAGGAGGGAGACTTATAGCTATGTTAAAGGCGCTATATAAATGCAAGTTGTTGTTGTTGGGGAAAGGAAGGGTACACAAAGCTAGAGCTTCCTTGATGACTAAAGATATAATGATTAAAACTAAAAAGAAAAAGGAAGGTTCTGATAAATATCGGGTTCACAATTCAGTAGAGAACCAAGCTGAATACAAAATGTACAGCGGAAATCTGGAACAGGAAATAAGAGGAGCAAAGTGAGTGCATGAGAATAGATTAGTGGGTAACATAAAAGGGAACCCTAAAGTCTTTTAAAAACATATAAATAGTAAACGGGTAGTCAAGGAAGGTTGGGGCTGATTAGAGACCAAAAAAGAGATATTCTTGTGGAGGCAGAGGGCATGGCTGAGGTATTAAATGAGTACTTTGCACCTGTCTTCACAAAAGAAGATGCTGCCGACGTCACAGTAAAGTAGGAGGTCGTAGAAAATTAGGATAGGATCAAAATGGATAAAGAGTAGGAACATAAAAGGTTCGCAGCGCTCAAAGTAAAAAGGTTACCTGGTCCAGATGGGATGCACCCTCGGTTGCTGAGGGAAGTAAGGGTGGAAATTGCAGAGTTTCTGGCCAAAATCTTTCAATCCTCTTTAGATATGAGAGTGGTACTAAAGGACTGTAGGATTGCAAATGTTACACACCTGTCAAAAAAGGGGAGAGGGATAAACCCTGTAGGGGGTTTTCCTCGAGAGGTTTCCCTGAGGTTTCTCTCTCTAGAGGCCTCTCTCTCTTGCACAGTAAACCTTGGGTGGTTCGACCCACTCGCCCCTTAGATTCTATACTCTGGACTTAGGCACAGGAACTACAATGTAGAGAAAACTCTTGCAGACCAAGTTTGATGAAACAAAATGAAATGTTATTGCATAAGGAAAAATATCAAATCAAATGCAAGCAGATAAGGGAGTACATGGGAGGGAAAAACACACAAACAAATCATAACGACACAGTACTAACTAAAGCAAATACAGGCACCTTATACTCTACAAAGATCATCATGAAATAAGGAAACACACAGAACATCGAGGGACAACAGCTCATGTTAATTCTACCCTTAAATCCACCCCCTTGTTAAACCTATCTAGATCTGATTGTGAAGGGCCAGAAACATGCTCACCAATCCCTCTAGGAAGTGCAAGGTTTTGAAACCGAGTCTGTGTTTGGTCCTTTCAGGCGTTTCGTCTCCACATGGATCGCAGAGCCTCTGCGAGCTGCGCCACACCTCTCTCCTGAGGTAGGGGTCGGGGGTGGCTGGACACCGGCGGGCCTGGATGTCGGCGGGTTCGAGGATCGTCGGCTCGACCCTGGTTAGAGGAGCCTTGGGCTGGCTCCCATCGCTTCTTCAGGTTCCTTTTCTCTCTTCTCCTGAGCTGGGGTGGCTGGAAGGTTTCTTCTTTTGGGACCTTTATTTTTTTGTTTCTTCTCCCAAGCTGGGTCGATGGCCTCTCGGTCCGGCAACGGCCCGGGGATGGTCGATGATCTCCCGATGTGCTTCCCCGGGGCGTGCTTCTTCTTCTGGGTGTCCGGATTCAAGCTGTGTGTCTGAGCTCAAGCTGCAGGCTTGCAACTGTCTGCGTTCCAACTCGCTTTGGCCTCTTTTTCCAACTGCCAGAAAGTCTCTCCTGATATACCTTTCTTCCAGAGGCTTCACTTTCCGCCCAAAATCAGGTTAGTCTTTGTTTTATTTTTGGCGGGCTGCGAGCACAGTGGGGTAGCCATTATATTTTAAAATGTCTTAAATGGCTTGTAACAGGCCCATCTCTGGTCTGGAATTACCTTCATTGTTTTTAATAGCCTGCTGATCTCGTTATCTAGTCCTGGGTGCTGTTCTCACGAATATGAAATTGTCCCCTTTTGTCTGGGGCAACATTTTGATGGCCTCTGTCTCCAGGCCGATCGTGACTAGATCTGCATCTAATCCATATGCATACGTGTGGGTCTGGTTTCATTCTCTCAGAAACGGCTTGCAGAACTTACTGTGGGTTGAATCCACAAATCTGTCTGAGGTTGCGCAGGAACCATTTTAAAATGTCCCAATAAGCTGGTCACTTGGTATGGCGGCCATTTTGAATGCCCCTTTTTCTGGTCTTCTTTTAAAACAGTCTTTAAAATCACAGCCTCTTCTGCCATTTGACCCTTATTAATATAAAGTCCAATTTTGCGAATCCTACACTCCCCCCTGATGATACTGTAACTTGCTTGAAGTATCATAATTCTGGGTGAGCAAAATTTTCTGACTTTCCACAATCTAACCATCCCCAGTATTTACCTATCTATGACCCCACGACATGTGCATTTCCCATTTCAGAAAAATCTAGTGTACATTAAGCATCTATAGATGGCAATACCTTGGAATTAAAAATCTAACAACTTACTTCCAGGCGTGGAGGGGGTCCTTATATCTCTACATCACCTAGTGCATACACATTACTTTCTAATAATAACATCACATCTAATAAAACTTCAATAATAAAATAAAGTACATACACGAAAAATTCAAAATGCACGTGAATACATATAAAAAATCATACAGAGGAGGGAGGGAAAACTTTAACTTTATACAAAGCAGCAAAATCTAAATGGGTGTCTCTTCTTCTACCCGCACATAATGCTCCCTCCATTCCCCTCTATTCTCAAACTTTTGCGAATGATTGACCTTTTTACAGTGTACAAACAGTAAATAAACTAGAATGACAACCTGGCACACTACAAGAATGTGGGAGGCTATCCTAATCCAGGAAAGGATTTCTATATTAGTGAACAGGTCCCACCACGGTGGGGTCACTATGTCCAATATATCTGCTCCTATCTCTAGAGTCTTCTGCATCAGTGTGTAGAAGTGTTTCTGTGAAACAACAACGGCTTTTAATATCTTGGTGAGGTTTTCAGGGAGAGGGGGAATGATATATCCAAAATGTGCAACGAAACGCTGCAGATCGGTGAAATTCTCTTTCACAGTGATGTGAACAGTGGAAGGTTCAGGAATGGGGACAATTCGCTCTTGGGCCACTTGAACTTCTGCCCTGGGCTTGAAACAGAAGCTGCTGTCACTCACTGGACACCAACCGTGCTGTCCATGTTGGTAGTGGGGTGCTGCAGTGGTGACACAGTATGTCCCACCTCCAATATATGCCACCTGCGGGGGCACATGGCCTTGTGCCATTGCCTCCATGGTGCAATTTATAGGCTTCGCGCCAGCAGTTCTGAACCCGCACTGTGGTTTTGAATGGGCATTCAAGTGCTGGGGACACAGGATGATGTGTGCTCTCCGGCTCCGGCACCCCGAGAGGTCGGTACCCGTCATTGCATGCTCCCATCGAATGACGTAAGGTGGGACCCGTGTGTAGTGAATGTGCGCACCCCCCTGAATGACTCCAATGTTCTCCACCCTTTATACTGGGGCGGGTTTGGCTGACTTTTCCATCACCGGCATTCTTACCACTATACCGATGACGGTGTGATGAGACCGTCCACACTCCACTGGGACTGGGTAGGCCTCTGAAGCTAATCTGAGCTGGCACGGACTCAATGTATTCTCAAAAGGGTGGAGGACTGCGAGGTGCTTGTTGCTGATCCAGGAGGGGACTAAGCCTTGCTTTAAATCCTCTAGATTACTGCGGCCCTCGCCCAGTAACCACGCCCCGTATAGCACACAAGCTTCGTTCTGCGCAGCCTGATCGGACGCATTCCGATCCTCCCTGATGAGAGCATTTACCGTTCTGGCGTGTTTCTCCAGCTCAGCTATTATCTCTTTTAAGTGTAGTGTAATGGCCTGGTCCTCATGTAACTCAGAACCCACTACCTTATTCTCATCAGTCAGTATCTTTCTTAGCTGTGTTTTTAAACCATTAATCTGGGTTTGCAGCTTCATGTCATCCAGTGTGTTGATGACGGAAGTTGCTGTATTAAAAGCTGTGAAAATATCATTTACTGCACCCCTTCTTTGTCTCCCTACTCTGTCCAGGATCTCATGTGGTGTGGTGTACAATTTGGCTCTGTCGAAATCGGCAAAGTCGAATTCGTAAAACTGTTTTAACATGTTTGTTAACAGGACCTGGTATAATTGCTCCATTTCCTTGGGGCACCACGCTGGCAATCTTGCCTCGGTGAGGTTTAAAATCACCGAAGCCACCGCGTAGCGGTCCCCTTGGTACAGTACCTGATCTGTGGGTACCAATACCAATCCGTTCCTGGGTCCCTTTGTCGTGGTGGGGCACCCTTCCTTGAGGGCTTTAGCTACTGGAACTGTGGGCAGGGGCTTGCGGGGTCGGGTGACGAGCTCCGTGGCGTTTACTGGGATCTGTGAGTATGGGACTCCGCACGCCCGTGAGCTGACGTCCCACCTTATTCCTTGTCCAGCATCCTGCCACTATCTTTGTAAAAGATGGAGACGCCTGTGGGGCAAGCGCGTTCCGAACCCCACATACAGATGTAGAGCCCCTCATCTGGTTCCCACCATTTGTCCCAAAGGACACTCAAACCCCCGTGTGTTCCCGTTATTGTCCGATGGGTGTTGTTACCCAATCTTTCCCATTCCACCGTCGAGTACTTCATGGTGCTGCTCAACTTGCGCAGCCACCACCAGTGGTCCAAAGGTACATTTCCCAAAAAGTTCAAGCAAATCTTCTTGCCCACGGTGACGCTGATCCTGGGCGCAATGATCCGCACCCTGGGGCACATCAGAGACGTTTCTCTGTATGCAAACCCCATCTGGCTGGAGTATTCAGTAGAGTTCGACCCCAGCCAGCCTGGCCATCTTCCTTCATGGAAGTAGGCAGCAGTCTCTTCAGCGCCCCGTGAGCCGATTCCGTCAGTCACGATGGGGCCTCTATTTCCAGAGCACCCATATATCGTGGAGTCCTTGGTGTGGCCCCGATAGGCCCAGCTCCATCCGACCATCACGAACGCGACGAGAATCCCTCTCATCGTTCTCCTGGTTCCTGCAATAAATCAAACAATACAGCCAGGCTCCCGAGAGATTCTGGCTTAGGTGACGGCATGATCGGGTCTTTCGACTTTGATCCAAACAACACACATACTGGGCAGATTTAAAACTACTTACACTCTAATCATTTTAATATTTACACACCTTAAACTTAAACTAAACTTATTTACAGCGCCGCTAGTCCCCGGGCGGCTTGCCTAATCCCTGATTGGACTGCAGCTTGCTGCTCCCTATGGCGGGGCTGCAGTGACCTGTGGCTCTGGTTCCCCGCAGCCTTTTGCTGTTAATCAGGGACTGTGTTTTTTCATGGATTTCTGAAGTCGGAGTTTGCTGGGAGTGGGGGAATCGGGCCAAAGTTTTACAGGCTGAGGCGTTCGAGTTGACCTGCGAAAAGGTACTTTGGGCGTGTCTCCCTTAGCGAGTGGACCTTCGGGTGGGGCCTTAGCTCTCACAGCCCGTGGCTCTTCCACGACTGTAGGCTTCGGCTCCCTTCCCTCAGGCTCCGCCCCTTTGGGATTTTGGCAGGCTCCCTTGGCGAGTGGATCTTCGGGTAGGACTTCAGCTCTCACAGCCCGTGGCCCTTCCACGACAGTAGGCTTCGGCTCCCTCCCCTCAGGCTCCGCCCCTTCAGGAATTGGGCCTGTGGCAGATGGCTCCTCCTCACCTGTCCCTACAGGTGGAGAATCTCTGCCCCCAATTTCTACCTCCCCCACGCTCGAGTCGAGGGCGGTGTATTGATTTCTCTGTGGGTTCAATGACGACACATTCATGAAAGAGA
Source organism: Somniosus microcephalus (assembly GCF_052327205.1). Lineage (NCBI taxonomy): Eukaryota > Metazoa > Chordata > Chondrichthyes > Squaliformes > Somniosidae > Somniosus > Somniosus microcephalus. The sequence continues at coordinate 47,933,923 of NC_140996.1, read as the reverse complement.
ATGAGTTTTAATCTAAAGTCTGTTCAACTCTTTATACAGCTTTACAGGTGACATTATGCTAGTGATGCATCTAGAACGAAACTGAAACTAAACTAAACTGCCTTGCTTGTCTCGGACACATGCCCTCTGCTGGTCAGACAAAAGCAATCAATACATGCAAACATGCTGTTAAGGCATCATAATCGAACAGGCAAATACCATCTCTATTTGCTGATATCATTACATCTTCTTTTCTTAAAACAAAAGTATTTTACTTTTAACTAACAACATGTTTTCTTTGTATTAATCTGCATTTTAACTGTAACACTTAATGAACTTACATTATCATTATCATGATCAAGGTTTTTTAACCTTGCTTTGTGTGTTCACATGAAATATGTCAATACACTAGAACTTGAAGAAAGAATAAGATAACATTACTTCCTTCTATAACAATAGTCCTTAAATTTGCTCAATGCGTCTCTCAGGAGGCTTCACGTGTCTTGAGGATTTTCTGATTGATTGTCCTTGAATCTGAGTTGTTGCCTCAGATGATTGGTTCTCAGCTGTGTGATCAGGTTGTTCAACAGTATCAGTCTCTTGACCTGCTGTGGCTGGTCCCATGAGAAGATCTCGACGATTTCTTCTCAGAACAGCACCCTCATCTGTCTGAATGGTATATGATCTTGGTTGAACTTCACTCAGGACAGTTCCCTTCTGAGTCCATGTGTTTGTTTTGTCTTTGAACCTTACTTGGTCACCAGTGTGGAGTTCAGGTAGGTTTTGTGTTCCTCTGTCATAGTAGTACTTTTGCTTTTCTTTCTGTTGCTCTTTGAACTTCCTCACTTTCTCCCCCTCTTTTGTTTTCAGGAGGTTCTCCGGGATGGGTAGGTTTGACCTTAGCCGACGTCCCATAAGGAGTTGGGCTGGTGACATACCACACTCGAGCGGCGTTGTGCGGTATACAAGCATGCTCCGGTAGAAGTCAGTTCCACTGTCTTTTGCCTTGTACCTCAGTCTTTTCACTGTGTTTGCGGGCTCTCCTGGGTCAACAGCTCTGGACAACGTGTCTGCTGTATACATCAGCTTACCCGGTGTGTACGCAACATTCAGTTCATCATAGAGTGTCTCTCCTTCGCTTTCCACAACGAGGACTCTCTTTACCAGTTGCAGTCTCTCAGAGGCTTTTAAACCTAGTATGGCTTGCACATCCTTTGGCACCACGATTAATGCTAGCGTGTGCTCTCTGTCCTTGTGTATTACTTTGACAATGCATCTTCCTTTCACTGGTATTTCAGTACCTGAGTATCCTGTCACTTTCACTTTGATTCCATGTATCTTTGGTCTGGGCCTAATTTTCTTAAAATCAGTCTCTGATATCACATTAACTTGTGCTCCAGTATCCAATTTAAATGGAATGTGTATGTCATTCACTTTTAGTGTCAACATCCAGTCTCTTTCTTCTTTTTTGTTTTCAGACACAACATCTACATAGAACTCCTCTATGTCGCTTTCATCTACTGCATGGACCTTACTTTGTTGCACTTGGTTCTTGCAGCAATGGGCATAATGGTTGGTTTGTTGCAACTATTGCATGTTTTACCATATGCTGGACACTTTTTTGGTGGATGCTGTGTACCGCATCGACTACATGTCTTTCGATTGTCCCTTTCATTTTCGTTCGCTGGCCACGCCTCTTTTTTTACATTGGCGCTCTTTTTGTTAACCGGTTTGTGTCCGTTCATTCTCACTGCATCCACGTTGCAGCTATTGTCACTGAACAGCTCCTTTGCCTGCAACTTCACAGTCTCTGTAGCCCTACACAGTGTTATGGCTTTTCCCAGGTCTAGATCTTGCTCTCTTAGCAGTCTTTCCCTTAGACCATTATTCGGAATACCACACACCAGTCTGTCTTTTATCAGCGAGTCTGTCAATCCCCCAAATTCACACGATTTGCTTCTGTTTCTCAGTTCAGTCACATACTGATCAATAGCATCACCCACGACATGTAAGAACAGTGACGATTTCCTTTTATTACTTTTCTCGTCAGCTCCGATTGCTGATAAATACAACCCCACACGTTGTTTGAACCTTCTCCAATTTTCAGCCACATTACCTGTCAACTGAAGCGTCGCCGGTGGGAGTAAACCTTCCATTTTGCACTTTGTTAGCTATTCTCTAATGGTAAGTAACGATGTTCTCTTTTGGCTTGCTAATTTGTGGAGAGCTGATTTAACTTCAGATTTTTTCTTTTCATCTCTTTCAACCACTTCTGACACCATGTATTGATTTTTTTGTGGGTTCAATGACGACACATTCATGAAAGAGAATGAATTTTAATCTAAAGTCTGTTCAACTCTTTATATAGCTTTACAGGTGACATTATGCTAGTGATGCATCTCGAACAAAACTGAAACTAAACTAAGCTGCCTTGCTTGTCTCGGTCACATGCCCTCTGCTGGTCAGGCACAAGCAATCAATACATGCAAACATGCTGTTAAGGCATCATAATCGAACAGGCAAATACCATCTCTATTTGCTGATATCATTACAGGCGGGATCTCCATCCTCCGACTCCACCGCCTCCAGAATCGTGTTGAGGCGGGACATTGTTGTTCGGGCCCCTCCTTGTCCGAGTCCCATGCCATCGGAGAAAGCTCCCCCCAGGTGGGCGGGACCTCTTCTCCTTCCAAGCAGTCTACAACGCCAGCTTGTGTGGTCTGTGACTCATCGCGCGCCTCAGACTGAGGATCTTTATCCTCAGACCTGGCTTCGGTTGCTGATGCTCTCGCTCCCGGTTTAAACAGTTTGCACTGATTGATGTGAAACCATTTAGTGCGCCGGGGCAACTTCACTGCATATACCATGGGGCTGGTTTTGCCTACAATCTTGTAGGGCCCCCGGTACAGTGCTTCTGAACTCCCCACTCGGGCAGAGCCTCCTACCATGACCTTATTTCCTACTTCCCACTCCTGGGCTCCGGTGGTGGGGATTGATAGATCTTGTACCGATTCCCGTCTGGCTTCATCTATGGCTCTCTCACCGGCACGGATGGTCAGACCTGTTAAGTCTGTGTGTTATAATGAGAATTATTACACAGACCACAAGAGTAAATTTTAACAGGTCTTTACTAGTCGAAGGTCAGGGCGGAACTGCCCAATAAATCATTACGCAGCACTTATATACCGGTGTGGTCACCACCGGTATTACAGTATACAGCAGCCAAGATAAAGTCGTGCAACTCTTAAAATAGTTCTCTTAAAGGTGGAATGGTTACATACACCACAATCCTCCCTTTTTAGCTTATCAGTATATATTCCCCATTAAACATAACATACTAACGAATATACACAACTTCATGTAAAAACAGTTCACAGATTCAGTCTCTGAGGAGGCCTCTTGACTCGGTCCGGATACCGCCTCGGTGGTGTCGTAGTTTTCGGTGGTGTAGTAGGTTCTCGTTGCTGGGGTGACTCATCTAATAGTCCTTCACTGGACTTAACAGCTTGAACTTTCGTAACTTCAGAACCAGCATTGCTGACTTCTAAAGGCTCGAGTACCTTGGGAAATTTTTCTACTTCCAGACTGATTTGGCTCAGTTCGGAGGGATCACGTGCATGACCTGTTAGGGGTGATAATGGTTCAGATGAGTCATCATCTTCTGCTTCTTCTTCTCTATTGTCTTCTATTTCCTCCATCACTTCAGCTTTTGCCTCTGCCACCAATTCCCTGAGTGGCTTATTACTGCTGACACTGCTCACAAAAGGGTGCTCTTTCTTCTTAGCTTTCAACTGATCGATGAATTTGACATAATCCCTTTCTTGCTCAGCTTTGATTCGTTTGGCCTCATTGCGCAGACGGTTTGTGTGTTCCTGATCCATTTTCTCAATCAGCTGCTTCTGCTGTCTTCCCAGATTCTCCAACTCTGTGTCAAAGAACTTTTTCTTTGCATTCATCTCTTGCTCAAAACGGTGAATCATTTGTTCCAATTGCTGTTGTAGTTTGAGATTGAGTTGAGTTCGAGCCCGGTGTTCCTCAGAAATGTGTATGTCTGTAGACTGGACAGACTCAGAATTCTCTGTCAACCTATGTTGTTGTTGTTCAGTGGAATTCTGTTCTGATACTTTGTTCTCTTCTGAAGCATTTATGCACTCCTTCGTTTTTCCATCATTAGTCTGCAAGTCCATTTTAGACTTGTCTTTTGCACATGGGCTGGTCTTACCATCATCAGTTCCAGAGTCTGAGCTGATTGCCTTCACCGAGTTCTCACTCTCGGCTTTGTCACTGTCACTGCTGCATATGCCCTCATCCAATATTCTGGACAATCGTTCAGGTTTGACATCTTTTTTTCCGGAATCTACCGTTATTGCTTTTAGGGAGTGCCAGTCCATATTTATTTTCCTGATCTACTCCCGTCCCAGAAGTGGTGGACCTCCCTCAGGTAGTACATATATGTCCATTCCTTGGTGTTCTTTGCCCTTGTGTATCACCTTGACTTTTATCTTTCCGATGGGGTATACTCTTTGCCCCGTGTATGTCTGCAATACTATCTCTGTATCCCGTAGGGGAATGTGTGTGAATAACCTTTTGTAATCTTGCTTATTCATGACCGTCAACGCCGATCCGGTGTCCAATTCCATCTTCACTTGGACTCCTGCTATCTGCAGTGTGACCCAGATAGTTTGTCGGTCAGCTTCCTTACTCACATTGTGAATTCTCAGACTACCCAGTTCCTTGCTGTTGGAGTCTGAATCCGAATTCTGTTCATCCGAACTCTTCTCAGCCACCTTATGTACCTTTCTGCACTTTTCCTGCGGTGACTTTTTGTTGCTGGTCTTCTTTCCTGACCGGCATACTTTAGCTATGTGACCAAGCTTGCCGCATTTTCTACATTCCTGGTTTTTAAACCAGCATTGGTTCTGATCGTGTGTTGTCTTCCCACAACGATAACATTTCGTTGTACCCAAAGCCACTTGATCTACGCTGAGTACCGCTGCCTTCAGCTGCATTTCCGCAGTGCCTCTCGCTGCGGCTTCGTGCGATGCTGCAATAGTGACAGCCTTATCAAGTGTAAGATCATTCTCTTCAAGTAGCCGCGTTTGTGTTCCTTCTTTCGACAATCCACACACGAATTTGTCTCTCAGTGCCTCTGTCAGTCTTTCCCCAAACTGACAGTATTTCACTAGCTTACGCAGTTCAATTAAATACTCCGCGTTGCTTTCCTCTTTCCGTTGCGTTCTCGCATAAAATTTAAATCGTTCCGCTAACATCAGCGGTGTGGGGTTCAAATGATTTCTCAGGACAGCAACAATATTAGCGAAAGTCTGATCCGCCGGTTTAGTTGGTGATAGAAGATGCTTCAATAGCCCGTATGTCTTCGCACCCATTGAGTTTAGTAAGGTTAGTGCTTTATCTTTATTTGATATTTTATTTGCCTTACGATAAATCTCTATGCGTTCTACATACGTGGCCCAATCTTCAACATCGGGATCGAAATCGTTGATGTTACCACGCTTAGGCATCCTCGCAATCTTCTTGAGAAACAAAAAGAAATTTTTCTTTTATTTTTTTTTTCAAAATGGTGGTTTCCCGCGCTTGTCTTCTTCCCCCGCCTACGAAAATGGCGGCTTCCCGCATTTGCCTTTCTCCCCCGCTGGCTGTAATGGCGATTGCCGTATTGCTGCGTTCGCCCTCCCCAGCGGTTTTCAAATCGTGCCTCCCAGCCCCTCTTGCAGTCCGGTCCTTTCCCCCGGCTGCGGCTGAGTTCTCCGCGTTTTTTTTTATTTTCTCCCGTGCCTTACGCTGACCCGGTCGCTGCGCCTCGTGGCCTCGGTAGCTGCCCGGCCTTTTTCACCGGTCGCGGTCGAGCTCTCTCTCGACGCTGTTGCGTCTCCCAGCCCGCTTGCAGCCCGGTCTTTTACACCGGCTGCGTTTGCATTCACCGTGGCTCCTGTGCCTTACGCTGCCCCAGTCTCAGCGCCTCTGGCCCCGACTTCTGTCCGGCTCTTTTCCCCGGCCGTGGTCGAGTTCTCCGCCCTTATATCCTCCATTTTTCCCTCCCCTACTTCACAGCCAACGTGGCCGACTTGCTGCTCGTCGCTGATCGGCTTACCCACCACCGTGATAGAAGGGATGATCACTGCCTGTTGCTGACGGAAGGCTTCGTGTCAGAATTCTTCCTTTGCTCTTCAGACCCGAGTCTTTTCTCAGCAGGATGCTTGGATGTATCTCTGCCGCAGGGTAAGATCGTACTCGTCGCCACTGTTAAGTCTGTGTGTTATAATGAGAATTATTACACAGACCACAAGAGTAAATTTTAACATGTCTTTACTAGTCGAAGGTCATGGCGGAACTGCCCAATAAATCATTACGCAGCACTTATATACCGGTGTGGTCACCACCGGTATTATAGTATACAGCAGCCAAGATAAAGTAGTGCAACTCTTAAAGTAGTTCTCTTAAAGGTGGAACGGTTACATACACCACAAGACCCAGGAATTTCACTTCCTGCTGGCTGATCCGTGCCTTCTTTGGGTTTACTTTGAAACCCTTTCTTCCTAACAGCTCCAATAACTCGGCCAATAGTGGGCCATGCTCCTCTCTTGAGTCTGTGAACAGGAGCAGGTCGTCCACATACTGCACTAGCTGATTGGGCTGGCTGAACTCTTTTAAACTCCCTGCCATGCATTGATGGAATATGCTGAGGCTGTTGTGGAAACCCTGTGGCAAGCAGTTCCAGGTGTACTGTTGCCCTTTAAACGTAAAGGCAAATTTGTACTGATCCTCCCTCCGTAAAGGGATGGACCAAAACCCATTAGAAATATCCAGCACCGTGAACGTGGTCACGGAGGCTGGAATACTTCCTATCAGGTCGGCAACTGCTGCTACTGTTGGCGCGCAGGCTGGGGTGTTGCTGTTGAGGACCCTGTAGTCCACCGTGGCTCTCCAGGAATCATCCGGCTTCTTCACCGGCCATAACGGAGAGTTCACATGGGTGGCTATCGGTCTCAACATGCCCTGCTGCACCAGTGAAGACATTGATGTCTCCATGTCGGGCTCCACTTCCCAGGGGAATTTATACTGTTTTTGGTGTCGGGCCATGGGGTCCCCGTCCAAACTAACCACAAACCCGGTGACCCTCCCGCAATCGTGCTTGTGAGTGGCAAACTTCGCCAGATGATCGAACACGAATGCCTGCAAATCTTGTGGGACACCCGCGACCATGAGCTCTAGGTCTTAGCCTTCTTTTGGCTTCATGGTACACAGGGTCCCTCTTTCTCCTTCCCCTGGGATAACGACTACCTTGCCTGGCTCACCATTACCTGCTCCCCAAAGACAATGGTTTCTTAGGTCCACGAGGATCCCGTGTTCGACCAAGAAATCGGAACCGAGGATCCCTTTCCCATTCTCCACCTCCCACTTCATCAGTATACACCTCCACTTCGTGTGGAGTGGTCCTAAATGAATCGAGAGGGGAATGGAATGTGCGCCAGCCTATTCCTTGCCTGTGAAACCCGACAGAACATATGGAACCCCGGTGGACAGAGGCGATGTGGCGGGGTTATCTGTTTGGACCACGGTGTACGATGCCCCCGTATCCAACAAATAGGTCACTTTTACCTCCTGCACTTCCATCTCCACGAGGGGTCGCCTCCATATATCATATCGCAGCGCACACAAGTAAATGGGCTGCGCCGGCTCTAGTCGTTTGGGCACAGTGGTTGGGGTTTCGGGAGCGACAAGACCGGTGGTGACGGCTACTTTCCCCTGCGAAATCATCAGAGACCGCATTGTCTCTAACATCGATTCAATCGCAGCGGGATTCATAACCGCACCAGCACCTTGTGCTGGGGCAGGAGCTATGGCTTGGGTTTGGGCTGGTGCTGCGGCAGTGGTTTGGGCTTGGGCTTGGGCTGCGGGAAATCTCCCTTTATTATCCTTCCATGGATTTCTACAGTCCTTGCGCCAATGTCCATCCTTCCCACACCCGTAGCAATTGAGCTTGGCTTGGACAGGGCGATTCCCCTCCTGACGCCACTCCTGCTTGCTTGGGGCTACGGGTTTTGCCTCGTGCACTTTTCCCTTCTGGGGTGGTGTTTCCTGACCTCTGCAATTCTTATACGCTACATTAAGCTGACGGAGTACCATCTCTTCCGTAACACCGGGACCTTGGGGATCAAACCATGATCTGGCTAGGGCCCGTATCTCTGGCAAGCTGTTGGTGACCAAGCAACGGAGCCAATGAACCCACTGTTCGTTGCTCATTAAAGCCCGGTCAGGCATACCCGGACAGCTGCGTCGATATACTGGCCACAGCCTTTCTGCAAAAACCCGTGGGGGTTCTCCAGATAGCTGCACGGTCCCTTATACGCGGTCGAATGGACTGCCTTCGTCCACTCCCATTACTTCTAAAACTTCCTCCCTGAGATCCCCAATCCCTTTTCATCCCCTTTTACCATCCTCTGAGAGGCACTGAAGAATTGTGGGATCCAGGGAGAAAAGCAACAGTTTGACCTGTTCCTGTTCATCGCAGTCATTAATGGCTGCTGTTTCCTCTATCTCCCTGAAGTGAATCGAGGGATCTCCCTTTACTGTGAGTTGTGTGAGGTGGCTCATCATGGACCTTAATTGTGGGCCAGCGTAGGGCACCACGAGCTGGTTCTGGTGGGGTCCGACACTGCCATCGACAGTGTTGCGACCGAACCTCTGGTGCTGAGCGGGAAACATCGGTGCCAGTCCCGGCTTCGCTACCAGTGGCTCCTCCTCACACTCCACCTCGGCTACCTCCTCTTTCGCTACCCCCTCCTTTTCCGACCAAGTCTCACTATAGCTCGGCAGAGCTGAGGGCTCGGTGGCTGGTACCACAAATACCTCAGCAGGAATCAGCTGTTTTGATTCCTTCAAAAAGTCCATGTGACTGGCTTTCGGGCTGACGAGATACACCATGCCTCTTGCCTTAACCAGGGCCATTCTTAGGTCCTCTATGGTCTTTTGGCAGGGTCCATGGTCTGTGCTCTCAAACCCGTGCTCGAGGGCTAGCTTGTAAGCTGCCTTAACCTCCACTCCTCTCTCCTCCTGCGCTCTTAGCTGTTGTGCGAGGCGGGCGCTTTTCTCCCATATCCTCGTTTCATTAATCTTTGCCTCAGTAACCTGGCACTCCAGGTACTCTATCCTAGCCTGATGTTGACTAGCTACCACTTGGCGTTCCTGATTCAGCGTGTGAAGCGCTGTGATGAGTTTTTCCCCACCCATGGCCTTTTCCTCTATCTCTGCTGCCTGGGTTGTGATCTTGGCTGCCTGTGCTGCAACGACCCGGTCCAAAATCTGGACCTGATTCTTGTAACACATCAGCCACACTGCCTTTTCCACTGACTTCTTATGCTCTTTGCTCTCTGTCCACCTGATGGCTGCGTCCACCGGACGGCCATCCAGCAAGAGATCGGAAATCCACTGTTTAGTGAGATTTACCTTTCCAAAGATATAATCCGCTGTCCTCTCATCCATTGCATTTCAACCATTCAAACTTGGATCTGCTACATTGCAATCCTGCTGCCAGAGTCCTGCCGCGGTCACCATTTTCTGTAGGGGGTTTTCCTCGAGAGGTTTCCCTGAGGTTTCTCTCTCTAGGGGCCTCTCTCTCTTGCACAGTAAACCTTGAGTGGTTCGAACCACTCGCCCCTTAGATTCTATACTCTGGAATTAGGCACAGGAACTACAATGTAGAGAAAACTCTTGTAGACCAAGTTTGATGAAACAAAATGAAATGTAATTGCATAAGGAAAAATATCAAATCAAATGCAAACAGATAAGGGAGTACATGGGAGGGAAAAACACACAAACAAATAATAACGACACAGTACTAACTAAAGGAAATACAGGCATCTTATAATCTACAAAGTTCATCATGAAATAAGGAAACACACGGAACATCGAGGGACAACAACTCATGTTACTTGTACCCTTAAATCCACCCCCTTATTAAACCTAATTGTAGTGTATGTGCCTTTAAGAGCCCCAGGTGTGCTGTAATGCCGGTAATTGCCACTCGGGCTATACAAGCCTGTATATTCTGTATATCCGTTAGAACGCCCCCCCAGACTTTGCTTAGTAAATACCGATGAACCAACTCCTGTCTTCAGTGTCTTTATCAACACACGGACACTACAGTGGTGACGAAGTGGAAACGTACTTACCTGCAATTCGGCAGCACCTCAAGGACATCGATTCCTCGGGCGTCCAGAAGACTCAAGGAAGTGAGAGAAGCTGTGGTTTCACCAGCTGGCCAAGCTGGTGGCAGGTACTGCGCTAATCCTTCCTGGGCGTCAGGCTGGGGCTCCAGCGGCTGGCTCTACAGCTGAGACAGGCAACAAAATCGGAGGCAAGCAATAATGGACTGGGAGGGAGCACTCGGGAGATGGCCAGCGCGACAAGCAGGTCAGCGTTCAGACCTGGAGAGGAACTCCGGCGGGAACGAGTCTCCAACAGTAAATAAAAAAAATTCAAAAACGGAAACCGCAGTAAACAGCGTTGTCATCAACAGCAGTGGCGGGAAAGCACGGGAAGTGCCATATCTTTGCTGCAGAAAAGAAAAAAAGCACGGGAAGCACCATATCTTTTCTGAAATGCCTAAGTCTGGCAATATTGATGCTTTTGATAGCAAAATAGAGGATTGGACCACATACGTGGAAAGAGTAGAGGTATATTGCACTGCAAATGGAATAGAAGATGAAAAAAAAGCTTCAGTACTTCTGAACTTAATGGGCGCAAAGGCATACGGGCTGTTATGAAATGTAATCACTCCAGCCAAACCAAAGGACAAGAATTTTAAAGAAATTGTTGATACCCTGCAGGAGCACTTAAACCCAACACCGCTGCTGAGAGCGGAACGATTCAAGTTCTTCAAGAGGAATCAACGCAAGAATGAAAGTAACGCTGATTACCTAACCGAATTAAGAAAGCTATGAAAGTACTGCCAATTCGGGGCAGGACTATCAGATTATCTTCGAGACAAATTTGTTTGCGGTCTCTTAAGTGAAGGAACACAAAAAAGGCTGCTTTCTGAAAAAGATTTAACATTGGACAAAGCTTTCAGTATGGCTGTATCATACGAAGCAGCAGCAAGAGGAGCTGCAGAGATACAACAAAAGACATAGGACTTCGGCACCCATGAAATGACACAGGGTTTCGAAAGATGTTATCGCTGCGGCAGATCCACCCATAAACAGAGGGACTGCTGGTTCAAGGACAAAGCATGCAGGGAATGCGGAAAGATTGGACACATTGTACGGGTATGCCGATCTGGACAAAATAAATCCACAGACAGAGAAAAAAAAATCAATAAAGAAAAGTACAGGAAGGTACAAATGATGACGGACAGTAGCTCCGAAGACCAGAAGAGCGATAGCGACTTCGAAAACAAGAGACTAAGCTGTCTCAAATTACATAATGTACTTGCCAAACAGGATTACCAAACCATTTGGGTTACCCTCACGATAGCAGGGTCCCCAGTTAAAATGGAGCTAGATACAGGATCAGCTCTAACCGTAATAAATCGACGGGATTACGAGAGGCTATTTTCGCATATACCTCTAAAAGACACATCCATTATCTTAAAAACATATACGGGGCAGAAAGTATACCCCAAAGGAAAAATAAGGGTGCCTGTTGTATACAACGGCAAAGAAATACAAAAGTTGTATTTATACATTCTACAAGATGGCGGTCCACCGTTGTTGGGACATGAATTGATCAGAAAGATACGTTTAGACTGGCACTCCATTCAGGCACTGACGGTGACCAGTAAGAAAATAAACAATGATGACATCATACCTGAACGATTAAAAGACATCTTGGCCAACACCAAAGAAGTGTATCAAGAGAATCTAGGAACCTTGAAAGGCATCGCCGTCTCAATAAAAGTGGAAGATGCAGCAATTCCCATATTTTTAAGGCAAGACCGGTGCCATACGCAATACGTCCAGCAGTCGAGGCAGAGCTGGAGAATTTGGAAAAAGCAGGCGTATTATCCAAAATAGATTGGAGCGAGTGGGCAACACCCATCGTTCCAGTCATGAAAAAAGCATTGAATAAAGATAAATCTGAAGAACAGAGAAAAATTCGCATCTGTGGAGATTTCAAGGTGACTGTAAACCCGGTCCTTCACACAGTACAGTATCCTCTTCCGAGGATAGAAGATATTTTCGCCTCACTATCCGGAGGGAAACGTTTCACCAAAATTGACTTGGCACAGGCATATCTACAGATGGAGGTTGAGGAGGCCTCTAAAATGTATCTCACGATAAACACACACAAAGGCCTGTACCAGTACAATCGACTGGTTTTTGGAGTAGCATCAGCTCCAGCTATCTGGCAAAGAGCTATGGAGCAAGTCCTGCAAGGGATTCCAGGGACTCAATGCTACCTAGACGACATCCTTGTAACAGGAGAAAACGACAACGAGCACCTTGCCAATTTGGAGCAGGTGCTCACTAGGCTGAAAGAACGGGGCCTATGAGCGAATCGCCCCAAGTGCGAATTTTTCCAAAATCAGATATCATATTGTGGCCACATAATTAATAATGAAGGGTTGCATAAGTCACCTGAAAAAATTGAAGCGGTCATAAAAGCCCCAGCACCTGAAAATGTTTCACAATTAAGGTCGTTCCTGGGATTAATAAATTACTATCATAAATTTTTACCGAACTTATCAACTCTTCTGCACCCTCTTAATGAACGTCTACAAACAGGAGTGATTTGGAAATGGAACGAAGACTGTAAACGTGCCTTCCATAAATGCAAAGACTTAATCACATCCGAAGAAGTTTTGGCTCATTACAACCCATCACTGCCAATCAGACTGGCGTGCGATGCATCCCCTTACGGCATAGGAGCAGTATTATCCCATAAATTCCCTGATGGCTCAGAACGGCCGATAGCTTTTGCGTCACGCTCATTAAACTCAGCTGAGCGTAACTATGCCCAAATTGACAGGGAAGCACTCAGCTTGGTATGGGGAGTGAAGAAATTCAACCATTACCTACACGGACAAAAATTTACCTTGTTGACTGACCATCAACCCCTCATCTCCATATTCAACCCTAAAAAGGATGTTCCCATTATGACAGCGCAAAGGCTACAGAGGTGGTCCCTTTTTCTAGGGGCACACCAATACAACATAGAATACAAAGGATCAAAACAGCATGGGAATGCTGACGGTTTATCGCGCCTACCGTTGCCAATGGTAGAAGAGGCACCTACAGTAGACCCAATAGAAATGTTCCACTCTACCATAGTGGAATGTCTACCAGCAACAAATTCTGACATTGAAAGGGAGACGAGAAATGGCCCGACTCTCTCACGGGTCTACGATTTAACAGTGAAGGGATGGCCAGCACATGGCGAACCACTGTTGCCAGCATTCTCGCAAAGAAGAAAACAGCTGTCATTGTGCCGAGGAACCTTGATGTGTGGATCCAGAGTGGTAATTCCACCCAAACTCCAGGATAAAGTGCTAAAGGAGCTTCAGGAGGGGCATCTGGATGGAGTGAAAATGAAGAACCTAGCTAGGGCGTTTGTATGGTGGCCAGGTATCGATGGAGACATCGAAGAAATGACCAAGAGCTGCCTAGGATGCCAGAAGGTCCAAAACGCTCCACCACAAGCCCCTCTATATCCATGGGAGTGGCCCTCATCTCCCTGGCAAAGGGTGCACATCGACTTTGCTGGTCCATTTATGGACTTAATGTTCTTAATCGCGGTTGATGCACACTCCAAGTGGCCGGAGGTAATAAAGATGTCCTCCACCACCACGGAAAAAACCATCACAGTATTAAGGACCATATTTGCCAGGAATCGGCTGCCGGAACAGATATGTTCTGATAATGGACCGCAATTTGTGTCCGAAGAATTCAGAAAGTTCTTAAAAAACAATGGGGTTAAGCACTAAACGTCCGCCCCATACCATCCCGCCACCAATGGATTGGCTGAAAGGTTTGTCCAGACCTTCAAGAAGGCCATAAAGGCCATGGGTAATGAAGACATAAAACTTCAGCACAAGGTGGATAACTTCTTATTCGCATACAGGAATGCAACACATATGGTTACCAACCAAACTCCCGCCATGATGTTCTTCAATAGAAACCTAAGATGCCGGCTGGATTTGGTCAAGCCCAACATCAGAAGGGACGTGGAGAACCGGCAGTTTCAAGGCATGAATGAAAGGCCAACTAGAACCTTCCAGATAGGTCAACAAGTTTTGGCCCGGGACTACCGTACCGAGAAATGGCAGCCTGGAACTATCTGCACACGACTAGGACCACTGATGTATACCGTGGACATCGGAGAAAGCATAATAAGCGCCATGCTGACCAAATCGTAAAGTCATCCGAAAAGGGACAACCTACACCACAACTCTATACATCTAACGGTGAAGTAGAGTTACCCATATCTACCTCCGATCCGGTGATACTGGAACCCGATGAACCCGACACTGGCATTCAAGCCGAATCAGCCTTGCCAGAAGAACCTACTACACCACCAGAAACTACTGCACCCCCGAGGCGTTATCCGGACCGAGTCAGGAAGCCTCCTGAGAGACTGACTTATAATTAATTAACTACAGCAATGTATATTATTTTGCTTATAACATGTAATTAATAATTACTTAAAATATGATGTACTGGTTAGCTAAAAGGGGAGGAATTGTAGTGTATGTGCCTTTAAGAGCCCCAGGCGTGCTGTAATGCCGGTAATTGCCTCTCGGGCTATATAAGCCTGTATATTGTGTATATCCATTAGAACCCCCCCCCCCAGTCTTTGCTTAGTAAATACCTATGAACCAACTCCTGTCTTCAGTGTCTTTATCAACACACGGACACTACACTATCTAGATCTGATTGTGAAGGGCCAGAAACATGCTCACCAATCCCTCTAGGAAGTGCAATGTTTTGAAACCGAGTCTGTGTTTGGTCCTTTCAGGCGTTTCGTCTCCACGTGGATCGTGGAGCCCCTGCGAGCTGCGCCACACCTCTCTCCTGAGGTGGGGGTCGGGGGCGGCTGGACACCAGCGGGCCTGGATGTCGGCGGGGTCGAGGATCATCGGCTCAACGCTGGTTAGAGGAGCCTTGAGCTGGCTCCCATCGCTTCTTCAGGTTCCTTTTCTCTCTTCTCCCGAGCTGGGGTGGCTGGAAGGTTTCTTCTTTTGGGACTTTATTTTTTTGTTTCTTCTCCCAAGCTGGGTCGATGGCCTCTCGTTCCGGCAATGGCCCGGGGATGGTCGATGATCTCCCGATGTGCTTCCCCGGGGCGTGCTTCTTCTTCTGGGTGTCCGTATTCAAGCTGTGTGTCTGAGCTCAAGCTGCAGGCTTGCAACTGTCTGCGTTCCAACTCGCTTTGGCCTCTCTTTCCAACTGCCAAAAAGTCTCTCCAGATATACCTTTCTTCCAGAGGCTTCACTTCCCCCCCAAAATCAGGTTAGTCTTTGTTTTATTTTTGGCGAGCTGCGAGCACAGTAGGATAGCCATTATATTTTAAAATGTCTTTAAAGGCTGGCAACAGGCCCATCTCTGGTCTGGAATTACCTTCATTGTTTTTAATGGCCTGCTGATCTCGTTATCTAGTCCTGGGTGCTGTTCTAATGAATATGAAATTATCCCCTTTTGTCTGGGGCAACATTTTGATGGCCTCTGTCTCCAGGCCGATCTTGACTAGATCTGCATCTAATCCATATGCATACATGTGGGTCTGGTTTCGTTCTCACAGAAACGGCTTCCAGAACTTACTGTGGGTTTAATCCACAAATCTGTCTGAGGTTGCGCAGGAACCATTTTAAAATGTCCCAATAAGCTTGTCACATGGTATGGCGGCCATTTTGTATGCCCCTTTTTCTGGGCTTCTTTTAAAACAGTCTTTAAAATCACGGCCTCTTCTGCCATTTGACCCTTATTAGTATAAAGTCCAATTTTGCGAATCCTACAACCCGGCAACTACAGGGCAGTCAGTCTAATGGCAGTGGTAGGGAAACTTTTATGGAGACCAATCCAGGACAAACTTAATTAGCAATTGGAAAAATATGGGTTAATAAATGAAAGCTAGCATAGATTTGTTAAAGGTTTGACTAACTTGATTGAGTTCTCTGATGAAGTAATGGAGTGGGTTGATGACAATAATTTGGTTGATATTGTGTATATGGACTTTCAAAAGACATTTGATAATGTATCACATAATAGACTTGTTAGCAAAATTGAAGCCCATGGGATTAAAGTGGCATGGGAGTATGAGATTAGCTAAGGGACAAAAAGCAGAGAGTAGCAGTGAACGGTTGTTTTTCAGACTGGAGAGAAATGTGCAGTGGTGTCCCCTAGGGGTCAGTGCTGGGACCACTGCTCTTTTTGATATATGTTAATGACCTGGACTTAGGTATACAGAGCATAATTTTTAAGTTTACAGATGACATGAAACTCGGGAATATAGTAAACAGTAAGGAGGATAGTATCTATGATTCTATATCTCATTTTGGCAGTATCAATGCATCAAGAAGTAGTGCTTCATTAGAGAAGCTGAGATTGGGTTGAATTGCATGCTTCAAGCAGACCTCCAGCCATACTCCAACATAAACACTGCCATTGGCAGCAAAGGTAACCACTATTTTCAACATTTACTTGTCAGTCTCCTTTCAGGCATCCATCAGGAACATCATTCCCATCTGCCAATCTATGGGTGCATACCATGTCCACCATGGCCCCCAATGCATGGACAGTCATCTGTCTCATAAAATAATCAAACCACACCCTATATGTTGTCCAATGCTGTATCTTAACTCCCACTTATTCCCTTCCTTCTTTCCTTCCGATGGACCACTACAAGGGCAATAAAAAGAATCAACACCCCAGGCTCGGTGTATCTTACCTGCACTTGCAAAGTGCTTAGGAGGGCTGGGACAGTAGACTGATGAGATTGCTCCTGTTGTATATCTAGAAAAAAAAACTTGTATTACAATGGTTGAATCACATGCAAAATGAGTTCCATTAGGCTTTGGCACCACTTCTTGTCCTTGAGTTTATGTATTGATGGCAGTGAGTGAGTAAGTTGCTAGAGTGAGAATGAAGAGCTTGATAAAAATGCAACTAGCCCTCAACTTAGGGAATCCTACAACTTCCCCATCCTTGACCCCTTCTTTAGCCTTTATGCAAAGTACCCCAAGTGGTCCCTTCTCAACGCAATTAAGGGGCCAGTAATTGTGTAGCTCTCTTCCACTACAAGGTTGTCATCCATGGTTATTATCCACCTTGTCTTGTAAGGAGAGAAACACAGGTAGAAGTTAATATTGCTCAGGGGAGATACCGTGAAACATCAGAAATATTGTACAGACAACAGTGATTACATGAACATGTATCACACAGCTACATTGGTAAGAAAGGAAAATAGAGTCCAACTTGTTAGACCTATTCAATTTGAGTATTATGATTCTTTCCACTTTTTAGTTTATAGTCTTAAATAATTTAGGTTTGAGGATCTGCAATGAAACACTTTACGATGCAAAGTTCGACAGGAAAGTTAGGGAAATGATAGAGGGGGAGGAGCAGCCTCAGTGATTAAGGATGCAATAATTTCAATGATAAGAGAGGATATAACGAGAGGTAAGCAGGCAGTGGAGACTTTACGCGTAGAATTAACAAATAGCAAAGGATTTAAGACTATAGTCAGAGTTGTGTATGGGCCCCCTGGTAGCAGCTATGAAGTGCTAGATTGTATAACTGCAGAGATTAGACAAGCATGTTGCAAAGGCAGAGTTGTTTTAACAGGTGATTTTAACTTTCATATAGATTGGGATAAGCAGACTAGCACCTAACAGAAAGGTAGTGAATTTCTTGAGTGTGTTCAGGATAGTTTTTTGCAACAATATGCAACAAGGGGCCATGCCATATTAGATTTAACAATGTAATGAGCCAGATTTAGTAAACAGCCTAACAGTGCATGAATTTATCTAATTTATTTATCTAATTTATCTAATTTATCTAATTTATCTAATAGCAATCATAACATGATCAAGTTCAACATAGTGTTTGAAAGGGAGAAACGCAAAACAGCTACAAAGATTCTAGATTTAGGTAAGGCCGACTTCAATGGGATGAGACAGAGACTGTCCACAGTAAACTGGGCAAATCTGTTAATGGGTAAAATAACAGAAGATCAGTGGGAGATATTTTACGGGTGTGTACGAGCTGTGTACACACCTGTAGTGGCCTTGCAAGTGCCGGTTTCAGGCATGCGAAGCGCATGCGCTGAAAATCGGCTCTTCCAATCTGTCAAGAATCCTCCTGACAGATCGCACGCCTGCACAAGAGAAGGGCCTCCGCGGGTGGAGAGTTCCACTTTCTGCTGAACCTCTGCCCGCTGACAACCTTTAAATATCTTATGCCTGGTAAAAGCAGGCATAAGGCCTGCTTTTGCCAGCATAAGAGTTTAAAAAAGTTTAAAAAAAAGTTTTTTCCGCTCATTTATAATTTTAAAATACTTTTAAAAAAGGTAAGTTTATTTTTAGCCCCGTAAAAAGCTTTAATTATTTTATTCAAAAAATTTAATTTTTGTTTAAAATATTTAATTTAATGTAATTTTAACTAATTTTAAAAACATGATGTTTCTTTTGAATTTATTTAATGCTTTAGTGTGTTTTTTGAGTGATGCCCATTCATACTTTTGACAGGTCTACGCTGAGAGACCTGTCAAAAGTATGAAGGGAGATTCCCTTCTTCCATTGGTTCCCCATGGCCCACATGATCCCAGGGACGCTTGCGAACCGCATGCGCCCCTGGGATAACTGGGCCTCTGCGCATTTCGTCATGGAGAGGCCCAGGAATGGAAGTGTTGGGACCACCAGAGCCCTCAGGTAAGGGTGTAGATTTCTTTCCAGATTGGAGGCCTCCGCATGCAGGAAGCCTCCAATTGGAAATTACGGGCCATTGTGATACAGAACCAGTTATACCCCTGAAAGGCAAGAGCTCCACTTGCCAGAAAAACAGCCATGGACAACTAAAGAGGTAAGAGACATTATAAAGAAAAGAAAGACTTGCACTTAAATAAAGCCTTTCATGACCACCGGGCGTAGCAAAGAGGTTTACAGCCAAAGAAATACTTTTTGAACTGTAGTTACTGTTGTAATGCCAGTAAAGCTCCCACAAACATAAGAAATAGGAGCAGGAGTAGGTCATTTGGCCCCTCGAGCAATTCAATAATATCATGGCTAAACTTCCACCTCAACGCCACCCTCCTGCAACATCCCCACCTCCCTCGACTCTTCCAACATCTTAAAATCCATCCAATGCACTCAACAACTGAGCCTCCACAGCACTCCAGGGCTGAGATCTCCAAAGATTCACCACCCTCTGAGGGAAGAAATGTATCATCATCTCAGTCCTAAATGGCCGACCCCTCATTCTGAGACTGTGACCCCTGGTTCTAGACTCCCCAGTCAGGAGAAACATCATCCCTGCATCCACCCCGCCAAGCCAGTCCTCTAAACTCTAGAGAATATACACAGACAATCAATCTCTCCTCACAGGACAATCCCCCCATCCCAGGAATCAGTCTGCTGAACCTTCGTTGCACTCCCTCTATGGCTAGTATATCCCTCCCTAGGCAAGGAGACCAAAACTGTACACAATACTCCAGGTGTGGTCTCACCAGGGCCCTATATAATTGCAGTAAGACGTCTCTACTCTTAAACTCAAATCCTCCTGCAATAAAGGCGAACACACCACCCGCCTTCCCAATTGCTTGCTGTACCTGTATGCTAACATTCAGTAATTCGTGTATAAGGACACCCAGGTCCCTCTGAACACCAACATTTTTCAATCTCTCACCATATAAAAATACTCTGCTTTTCTATTTTTCATACCAAAGTGGATAACCACATTCCTCCACATTATATTACATTTGCAATGTTCTTGCCCACTCATTTAGCTTGTCTATATCTACTTGAAGCCTCTTTGCATCCT
The DNA here is from genome assembly GCF_052327205.1 of Somniosus microcephalus. Lineage (NCBI taxonomy): Eukaryota > Metazoa > Chordata > Chondrichthyes > Squaliformes > Somniosidae > Somniosus > Somniosus microcephalus. The sequence goes on along the minus strand of NC_140996.1, from coordinate 47,913,950 downwards.
CCTCACAACTTACATTCCCACCTAGCTTTGTATCATCTGCAAACTTGGATATATTACATTTGGTCCCCTCATCCAGGTCATTGATATAGATTGTGAATAGCTGAGGCCCAAACACTGATCCTTGCAGTACCCCACTAGTTACAGCCTGCCAACCCGAAAATGACCCATTTATTCCTACTCTCCATTTCTGTCCATTAACCAATCCGCAATCCATTCTAGTATATTACTCCCGATCCCATGAGCCCTAATTTTGTTTAATAACCTCTTGTGTGGCACCTTATCAAATGCCTTCTGAAAATCCAAATACACCACATCCAATGGTTACCCCTTATCTGTTCTGCTAGTTACAACCTCAAAAAACTAACAGATTCATCAAACACTATTTCCCTTTCATAAATCCATGTTGACTCTGCTCAATCCTATTCTTATTTTCTAAGTGCCCTGTTACCATGTCCTTAATAATAGATTCTAGCATTTTCACTATTACTGATGTCAGGCTAACTGGTCTGTAGTTCCCTGTTTTCTCTCTCCCTCCTTTCTTAAATAGTGGGGTTACATTTGCTAACTTCCAATCTGTGGGAACTGTTCTAGAATCAATGGAATTTTTGAAAATGACAACCAATACATCCACTATCTCTATAGCCAAATCTTTGAAATTCCGAGGATGTAGGCCATTAGGTCCTGGGGATTTATTGACTTTCAGTCCCAGTAATTTAAGAACATAAGAACATAAGAAATAGGAGCAGAAGTAGGCCAATTGGCCCCTCGAGCCTGCTCCGCCATTCAATAAGATCATGGCTGATCTGATCCTAACCGCCAATCCACTATGACAGGACTATCTCCTGAATCTAACAGCATTAGACACAAGAAAACAGGAGCAGGATCAGGCTACACGGCCCCTGGGCCCGCTCCACTACCCACAGGGCCATGACCTATCCGAACCTAGATTCATGTCCAAATTCCTGCCCGCTCCCCGTAACCCTTAATTCCCTTTTCTACTAGGAAACTGTCTATTTCTGTTTTAAATTTATTTAATGATGTAGCTTCGACAGCTTTTTGGGGCAGCATATTCCATGGACCTACCACCCTCTGAGTGAAGTAGTTCCTCCTCATCTCAGTTTTGAAAGAGCAGCCCCTTATTCTAAGACTATGCCCCCTAGTTCTAGTTTCACCCATCATCTGGAACATCCTCCCTGCATCCACCCGATCCAACCCCTTCATAATCTTATATGTTTCAATAAGATCGCCTCTCATTCTTCTGAACTCCAATGAGTAGAGTCCCAATCTACTCAACCTCTCCTCATATGTCCATCCCCTCATCCCCGGGATTAATCGAGTGAACCTTCTTTGTACTGACTCGAGAGCAAGTATGTCCTTTCTTAAGTATGGACACCAAAACTGTATGCAGTATTCCAGGTGCGGTCTCACCAATACCTTGTACAACTGAAGCAATACCTCCCTATTTTTATATTCTATCCCCCTAGCAATGAAAGCCAACATTCCATTGGCCTTCTTAATCACTTGCTGCACCTGCATACTAACCTTTTGAGTTTCGTGCACCAGGACCCCCAGATCCTTTTGTACTTCAGTACTTTCAAGTTTCTTGCCATTAAGATAATAACTTGCTCTACGATTCTTCCTGCCAAAGTGCATAACCTCACACTTTCCAGTATTGTATTCCATCTGCCAAATCTCTGCCCACTTACTTAGCCTGTCTATGTCCCCTTGCAGGTTTTTTATGTCCTCCTCACTCACTACTTTCCCTCCCATCTTAGTATCATCTGCAAACTTTGACGTGTTACACTCGGTCCCCTCCTCCAAATCGTTAATATAGATTGTAAAGAGTTGGGGACCCAGCACTGACCCCTGCGGAACACCACTGGTTACTGATTGCCAGTCTGAATATGAACCATTTATCCCAACTCTCTGCCTTCTGTTAGATAGCCAATCCTCTATCCATGCCAGAATATTACCCCCAATCCCGTGATTTTTTATCTTGAGCAATAATCTTTTGTGTGGCACCTTGTCAAATGCCTTTTGGAAGTCTAAATACACTACGTCCACTGGTTCACCTTTATCCACCCTATATGTTACTTCCTCAAAGAACTCCAGCAAATTTGTCAAACATGACTTCCCCTTCATAAAACCATGCTGACTTTGTCTTATTAAATTATGATTATCCAAATGTCCTGTTACTGTCTCCTTAATAATGGACTCCAAAATTTTACCTACCACAGATGTTAGGCTAACCGGTCTATAGTTTCCAGCCTTCTGTCTACTGCCCTTTTTAAATAAGGGTGTTACATTAGCAGTTTTCCAGTCTGCCGGGACCTTTGCTGAGTCCAGGGAGTTTTGGAAGATTATTACCAATGCATCCACAATCCCTACAGCCACTTCCCTCAAAACCCTGGGATGTAAGCCATCAGGTCCAGGTGATTTATCTGACTTGAGTCCCATTATTTTACCAAGTACTACTTCCTTAGTGATTTTGATCGTATTTAGCTCCTCCCCCCCTATAGCCCCCTGCTTGTCAAGTGTTGGGATATTCTTGGTGTCCTCCACTGTAAAGACTGATACAAAATATTCATTCAGTGTTTTTGCCATCTCCATATTTCCCACCATTAATTTCCCGGTCTCATCCTCTAAGGGACCAACATTTACTTTAGCCACCCTTTTTCTTTTTATATAACTATAAAAACTCTTACTATCTGTCTTTATATTTTTTGCTAATTTACTTTCATAATGTAACTTCCCTTTCTTAATCAATCTTTTTGTTATTTTTTGCTGTCTTTTAAAGTTTTCCCAATCCTCTATCCTCCCACTAGATTTGGCTACCTTATATGCCCTTGTTTTTAGTCGAATACTATCCTTAATTTCTTTACTTAGCCACGGATGGCTGTCTTTTCTTTTACACCCTTTTTTTCTCAGTGGAATATACTTTTTTTGGAATTTGTAAAATAACTCCTTAAATGTACACCACTGATCATGTATCGTCTTATCCTTTAACCTATTTTCCCAATCCACTTTACTCAATTCCGCTCTCATACCTTCATAGTCTCCTTTATTCAAGCTTAGCACGCTTGTTTGAGATACAGCCTCCTCACCCTCTAACTGAATATGGAATTCAACCATGTTATGGTCACTCATTCCAAGGGGATCCTTTACTGGGACATTTTTAATTAATCCTGTCTCGTTACACAGGACCAGATCTAAGGTTGCTTGCCCCCTGGTTAGTTCAGTTACATACTGCTCAAGAAACCCATCCCTAATACACTCAATGAACTCATCCTCAAGGCAGCCCTGCCCAATTTGATTCGTCCAATTTATATGATAGTTAAAATCCCCCATAATTATAGATGTTCCCTTATTACAAGCCTCAACTATTTCCTGATTGATACTCCGTCCAACCGAGTTGCGACTGTTCGGAGGCCTATATACTACACCCACTAGTGTTTTTTTCCCCTTATTATTCCTTATCTCCACCCAAACTGTTTCATTATCCTGATCCTTTGACCCAATATCATTTCTCTGTATTACAGTGATTCCTTCCTTTATTAACATAGCCAGCCCACCTCCCCTTCCTTCCTGCCTGTCCTTCCTGATTGTTAAATAACCTGGTATGTTTAATTCCCAGGCATTGTCAACCTGCAGCCATGTTTCTGTAATGGCCACAAGATCATACCCATATGTAGCTATTTGTGCCTTTAACTCGTCTATTTTGTTACGAATGCTACGTGCATTCAGATAGAGAACTTTCAAATATGTTTTGTGACACTTAGTTCCTGCTATTGCCCTTTTTATTACTTTACCTTTTACTCCACACCTTCTACCCCTTCCTGACACGCTCTGGTTTTTAATTTCCCCACTGCTACCTAAGTCTATGACCTTCTCTGTTGTCCTTTGTATTATTTGCTCTCTGGGAACCTCCCCCCCACTAGTTAGTTTAAAGCCCTCTCTACAGCCCTAGTTATATGATCCGCCAGGACTCTAGTCCCAGCACTGGCCAAGTGAAGCCCGTCCCAACGGAACAGCTCCCTCCTGTCCCAGTACTGGTGCCAGTGTCCCAGGAAGCAAAACCCATTTCTCCCACACCAGTCTTTTTCTCCAATACTATTTATTTATTATTATTAATTTCTTTCAGTTCCTCATTCTCACTAGACATTTGGTTCTCCACTATTTCCAGGAAGTTTTTTGTGTCTTCTTCCGTTAAGACAGACACACTGGGTTGGATTTTGCCAGCCCTGGAAAGGCGGGTTTGGAGGCAGTACTGCTGGGAAATTTGCAGAATCTGGGGGTGGGTGCCCATCCTGCCCCGAACCCGCCACGGTGCCATCTTCTCAGGAGGCGGGTAGCCGACACGCGCCGCGTCCCGTCTCCTGGAGGCGGGAAAGAGATTACAGCCACTTAACTGCCTGTTAACAGGTAGTTAACAGGCAGTTAAAAGGATTATCCCCATTTTTCCACCTGAGGCGTGGGCTTCCCGATGTCGGGAAACCCTTTCAGGGTCACCGAAGCGAGCAGTGGGTCTGCGGGGGTCGGAGGGTTCCAAAGCTGTGCTGTGACATTAAGTGATGGGAGCGAGTGTGGAGAGGTAAGTATGTGAGATGAGTGGAATGTGATAGAAAATGTTTACTTACCTTTGTTTCTTCCTGCAGGCTTCAACAGTTGGGGATGCGGAGACTCTCGCATCTCACCGGCAGAGATGACAGATGGCTGCTGCATTCTCCGATTTCTGCTCACAAAAGATGTTTGATGAGTCTTGAATACAAGGACTCATCAAACAACAGAGAATGTCACTGTTTGACAACTTCACAGTGCTGTCAAACGCTGATAATTCATCTGTCAAACATTTTTGACAGGTGAAACGTCATATGCTGACATTCTCCGTAACCGGCTTCCACTTAATTGGCCTGCTAAGCCCGCTGGGTAGGCTTAACAAGGTCAATCAAGGGAAAATAGCGTGGTTTGGTCAGAAGTTGATGGAGGCAGGACTGAAACCCTACAAGCAGCAGTCCCGCCTCCAACGCGCCCCCATTGGCAAAATCCAGCCGAAAGGATTTGTTTAATTTTTCTGCAATTTCCTTATTTCCCATATTAATTTCTCCTGTCTTAGCCTGTAAGGGATTCACATATACTTTCATTAATCTTTTTGTTTATACATACCTATAGATGCTTTTACAGTCTGTTTTTATGTCTCTCGCTAGTTTATTCTCATATTCTATTTTCCCTTTTTTTTAAATCAATTTCTTGGTCTTCCTTTGCTGAATTCTAAAATCCTCCCAATCCTCTGGTTTGGTACTCTTCTTTTGATCTAACACTATCTTTAACTTCTCTTGTTAGCCACAGTTGGACCACTTTTCCTATGGGGATTTTGTGCCTTAAAGGAATGTATATTTGTTGTAAATTATGTATTAATTCTTTAAATGCTAGCCATTGCTTCTCTACTATTGTATCTTTTAACGTAGTTTCCCAATCTACCTTAGCCAAGTCGCCCCTCATACCTATCTTCAGCAATGTGATAATGAGCAGATAATGTTCATTGAGGGATAAATATTGGCCAGGACACTAGGATAAGTAGAGAGTTTTTTTACTTCTTGCAAATAATTAATTAGACCATACCCATAAAATATATTCTAATATACTTTCCTCATTAGTTTAAGCTTTACACACAGAGGAGTTTCCCAAAATATTTCAGCAACTGCCAGTGAGACTCTGGGAGGTACATGTTCAAGTTTGATTGCAGTACTGCAGAGCTGAAGCACTTAAATTGGGCTCTTAGATCAAGACAGTGATGAAAATATGTAAACTGCTAAAGCTAGCTCACTTACAGATCAACAGACCTCATGGGCATTAATCACTGGGGAAAGGTACAAGATTCAATGTGAGTAGTAAACCAGAGAATCAGCATAAGCTAACCATTGCCAAATTAGCTGAAGTAGGTCTTGGCTGCCCAATGCAAAGGCCAAAGTAGTACTCAAGAAAAACATAAAACTAAAAGATAAAGCAAGCAAAAATGCTAAAAATAGTACAGATCCTGGTGAATAGGAAGGATAGAAAGAAAAGGGGGACAAAACAGAAAGTAAGAGCTACAAAAAGGAAGTATGAAAAGAAACTTGCAAGGGATATCAATATCAATACAAATGTTTTTTACAATTATATCAGGTAAAAAAGGCTGGTCAGGAGCCTTGAAAACTGATATTGATGATATTGTCAATGATAATAAGGAAATGGCGGACCTGTTGAATAATTACTTTGTGTCAGTATTTACAGTAGAGGAAGAGGATAGCATGCCAGAAATCCCAAAGAAACTAATATTGAATCAGGGACAGGGACTCAACAAAATTAATGTAAGTAAAATAACAGTAATGAAGAAAATAATGGCACTAAAGAGTGACAAATCCCCAGGACCAGATGGTTTCCATCCCAGGGTTTAAAGGAAGTAGGTTAGCACATTGCAGATGCCCTAACTATAATCTTCCAAAGTTCTCTCAATTCGGAAACTGTTCCTTTAGATTGGAAAATTGTGCATGGTTTTCCTCTCTCACCATTGTTTAAGAATGGTGAGAGAGGAAAACCAGGGAATGATAGGCCAGTTAGCCCATGATCTGTTGTCGGAAATTATTAGAGACTATAATTAAGGGTAGGGTGAGTGAACAGCTTGAAAATTTTCAGCTAATCAGAGAGAGCCAGCATGGATTTGTAAAAGGTAGGTCATGCCTGACGAAGCTAATTGAAATTTTTTAAGAGATGACTAATGTAGTAGACATGGGAATATCTATGGATGTTATTTATATGGACTTCCAGAAGGCATTTGATAAAGTCCCGCATAAGAAGCTGTTAACTAAAACTGAAACCCATGGAATTGAAGGCAAATTATTGACCTGGTTAGGAAATTGCCTGAGCGGCAGGAGACAGAGAGTAAGGATAATGGGCAGGTACTCTAATTGGCAGGGATCTGTGTTGGGGCCTCAACTATTCATCATATTTATTAATGATTTAGATGATGGGATAGAAAGCCACATATCTAAATTTGCCAATGACACAAAGATAAGCGACATTCTAGTGTAAGATTCGCAAAATTTCTGCATTTCCCCGAAGGCGGTTATTAATAAACGGGACCCTGTGTGGACATTTTAAATCAAAAAGGGTACCCAAGGTGGCGTCCGTGCCTTGTGGCAGAAAGCCTGTGGGATTTTAAAATGGATTCTGCAATGCAGACAGCTTGGAGAAATCGAAACCAAAGCTGCAGGTTTTTCTGTGAAGAGAGACTTTGGGCTAGATTTTCAGTATAGACAGTTTTGGGGCGCTAACCTTAGCGCCCGCCCGAAGTTAGCGCCCGCCCCAAAGTAGCGCCCCGTTGCCGGAAATTCAGTGGCTTCACCCTAAGAGGTTGGTGGAGCGCTAAAAGAGGCGTTCCACTACTATCTTTAGGCGTTAAGCCGGCGGTCCAGAGGGATAGCGCCCAGGCGGGGCGCAGCGCGGGTGCGGTCATTTTTGGACTGACAGCAGACCCCGTGGCGCCGACCAGCTCTTAAAGGGGGAAGGGACGAATTGGTCTGCTGCCACGCCCTGCACACTGCAGCCTTGCAAAGAGGCCTCAACACTGCTGCTCAGCCCCAGGGAGTCATGGCAACGCCAGAGAAGGCCCGTCAGCGTGCCCTGCGCTTCTCAGAGGGTGATCTGGACATAATGGTCACAGCTCTGGAGGTGAGGCGCAAGATCTTGTTCCCAGAGAGTGGGAGGAATCCAACCCACCACGACTACACCAAAGCCTGGAAGCAGATCGCCCAGAGGGTGACGTTCACCGGCGATGCCCCCAGGACCCACAAACAATGTCGTAAAAAATACAACGATCTGACCAGGATTGTGAAGGTGAGTAGCCTTTCCAGTCTCCTCCTCATTCTTGCATGTACACCTGACATGATGGGCAAAGGGAGCTGAAAGTCCTATTGGCCAGCCCTCAGCCAGCAGCATTGGGACAGTCATGAGCATCACATGGCCATTCGGCACTCTACACTTTGTCCAAGCTATTCCACCATGGGAGGCAGTGCACACTACATCAGGGCTTCACTCTGTCCACGCTATTCCACCATGGGAGGCAGTGCACACTACATCAGGGCTTCACTCTGTCCACGCTATTCCACCATGGGAGGCAGTGCACACTACATCAGGGCTTCAATCTGTCCACGCTATTCCACCATGGGAGGCAGTGCACACTACATCAGGGCTTCACTCTGTCCACGCTATTCCACCATGGGAGGCAGTGCACACTACATCAGGGCTTCACTCTGTCCACGCTATTCCACCATGGGAGGCAGTGCACACTACATCAGGGCTTCACTCTGTCCATGCTATTCCACCATGGAAGGCAGTGCACACTACATCAGGGCTTCACTCTGTCCACGCTATTCCACCATGGGAGGCAGTGCACACTACATCAGGGCTTCACTCTGTCCAAGCTATTCCACCATGGGAGGCAGTGCACACTACATCAGGGCTTCACTGCACACTTACAGCCCGTCCTTTCTCTTGCAGGCTAAAGTAGCGTTTAATCGCCAGGCGCGTGCCAGGGGTGGCCGCGCCAAGCTGCAGAAGCTCACTCGGCTGGAGGAGCGCGTGTGTGTGCTCATGGGAGCCCGTGTGATTGTCCCCACAGCGTGCGGAGTATCCGACCCTCCACTGCCCGGCAATGGTAAGGACCTCGCCTTTTGGCCCTCTCGCGTCGCACTGGCCCATCCGAGCTACCTCCTTTGCCACTGTCCCACCAATGTGCTGAATGCCACCAGTCCTAACTCCCTCGCTGACGCCGTCTCCTCACTCTGAAGCTACTCTTGTGCATTCCTGCTTTCAGCTGGTGACGACCAGGATCCTGAAGCTGCCAGTGACAGCACCTCCGACCAGGAGGAGGAGGAGGAGCAAGCCGGACCTTCGGGGGAACAGTCACGTCCCGCAGGAGAGGAGGAAATGCTTGACACCTCCTCACTGGACGAGTGCCTGGAGGAACTGTCGCAGGGCAATGCAGCTTCTGGGACCAGTGGCGTCCAGCCACCCAGGAGCCGTGCGCGTGGCCCGCGGCCTTCCCCCCAAAGGGGGCAAGGATCAGAGGGGAGTGCTGCTGATCGGCACACTCGCCGCCACCAACGCGGCAAGGGTCCCCTAGTTCGGCCCCCTCCTCCCCAGCGGGAGAGTCGCGACTCCAGTCTGGACACCTTCACCTCGGAGGAGGTGCGGAAGCTGGATAAGATGGCCGAGGATTCGGACCGGCGCCACACGGAGCTCATGAGCGTGGTGGGGCGCATGCCTGAGGCCATCGAGTCGCTGGCGACCAGTGTGCGCGAGTTCGGGGCAGCAACTGCCGCGAGTGGCCGCATGCTGACTGATGCCGTCAAGACCCTGGCGGCTGTGATGCGCGCGCACACCAGGACCACAGGGGCACTCACTGCTGCCACACGCGCTGTCTCAGGCAGGCATCGCCAGGGCAGCCGCCGCGCTAGACCATCCCAGCAAGCCGCCCCTCGGCTGATTGTTGCGGATCCTGCAGTGCGGGCCCGGCCGAGTGCCACCGTGCCACAGCACCAGCCAGCGCATCCCAGACGCCAGCTGGCCCACATTGCGCCATCCGTCGCCGCCATTCCCCCACTGGGGCGTCAAGGGCAAGCGGCTGCAGCTGATGGTGGCCAGGCTCAGGTGCGCCACTCAGCAGACGGCCCCTCGAGGCCCAAACGCCGTGTAGGCCGCCCCCCAGCGGCATCTGGCGGAAGGGCATCTGAGCCTCAGGCGCCTTCCCCCAGCCTCGCAGCAGCCACTGGGCAGAGCTTGCGAAGGAGCAGCAGGCCGGGCAGGCGAGGCAAAAGGCTGGGCAAGGTCTCGCCCTCGCGGGCCACTCAGTAGAGGGTGTGGGCAGCTTTCCTTTTATATGGCGGTGGCCATCTTTATTTTGCCCATGGTTGTGTTGTTGGAGGGCTTATTTTTTGCGTTAGGCCGACGTTGAGGCCCGGTTTGAAGAAAGGTGGAGTGACTCCTCCCCAGTTTGTGGGAGTGAGTCGTTTGTTGGGCTTTTTGTGGGGCCTGTTTATTGTTTTTGGGGATTCATGTGGGAAGGGCTTTTCATTTTTGTGTAATAAAAAATTATCTTTATTCATGCAGTCTCCATGGTTGTTCTTCTTAGTGTTTGTTGGCTTCGCCGGCTGAGGGCTTGCGGAGCGGCTGCATTCATCTTCCCTCATGGCCCCTGGCCATTCCCTGACAGGGGGCTTAGAAGTACCGTGTAATCAGGTGGCGTCGTGCGGCCCTTGGCCCTGGTCGCTCCCTCCTGGGAACGTACTCCTGCTCCTCCTCCTCCTCCTCCTCATGCTCCTCCTGCTCCTCCTCCTGAGGTGCTGGTCCAACGTCAGGTGGCAGTGCCTGAGTCCTGCGGATAGCCAGGTTGTGTAGCATGCAGCAAACCACCACAAATTGGGAGACCCGGTCCGGCGAATACTGGAGAGCTCCTCCGGAGCGATCAAGGCAGCGGAACCGCTGCTTGAGGACCCCAATAGTTAGCTCGATGATGTTGCAGGTGGTTTGATGGCTCTCGTTGTAGGCCTCTTCAGCAGCGGTCCTGGGCGCGCGGAGCGGGGTCATGAGCCAGGTGCACAAAGGATAGCCTTTGTCCCCGAGTAGCCATCCTCTTGGGGGAGGCTGTGCCTGGAACATGTCATGCACAGTACTCTGCCGCAGGATAAAGGCATCGTGGCTGCTGCCTGGGAAGCTGGCATTGACTGCCATGATGCGCTGCTTGTGGTCACAGACCAGCTGCACATTCAGAGAATGGTAGCCCTTCCTGTTGCGATACTGCTCGCCATGCTCCAGAGGGGCCCGCAAAGCCACATGCATACAGTCAATGGCGCCCTGCACCAAGGGGAATTCCCCGAGTCTGGAAAATCCCAATGCGCGCTGATGCTGGCTCTCCAGGGCCATGGGGAAGGAGATGAATTGGCTTCTCCTTCTGAACAGTGCTTCGGTCACCTGGCGGATGCAGCGATGCGCGCCGTACTGGGAGATGTTTGCTATGTCCCCAGCAGCGTATTGGAAGGAGCCGGTGGCATAGAAGTTCAATGCCACCGTCACCTTCACTTCCACCAGGAGAGACGTCCTGCACCTGAGCTTTGGCCGCAGATCTCGGCGAAGCAGGTGGCAGATCTCTGCAATCACCTCCTTTCGGAATCGGAGCCTTTTAACACATCGCGCGGCACTCATGTTTAGGTAGGAGCGCTGCTGGCGGTATAGCCTGACTGGGTAAGGCCTACGTGGCTGACGCCTGTAGCCCCCTCTGCCTCTAGCCAGGGCTGCCCCTCTCACAATGCGTCTGCGAGCCCTACGGACATGGAGCTGCAGCTCTGCGTTGGCACCCCATGCAACCCCCATCAAATCCTGGCAAACACTCTAATTTCCAAAAGGCCACTTGCAGCGCTCTGGCCTGAGTCCAAAAATACCTGGCTCTTGCTGCTTGAAACCAGTTAGCTATCCTCCTTGTTGTGTCTCCAGAAATGCGTTGCACAAGAGTGTTTTCTGAAAAAAGGCTGGCCTTTATACTGGAGAGTACGTCCCCTTTAATTTGCGCCCCCCGGGGTCCGCGCTGGTTGTGTTGCGTTCCTTTTTCCAAACGCTCCGGCCGCCAGCCGCACAATGGGGCGGTCCGACTGAAGTTTGGAATCGGGGCGCACAAAGGGCGTTGCACGAGGATGTGACGTCATTTTCTGCGCGCGCATCCGGGCGGGCGCTAAACTTTGCGCCGGCGCTAACGGGCAACTTAATTTGGGGCGGGGCGCAAACTGCGCTGCGCCCGGGCGCTACACGCACAGCGCCCGAAAATCACTTCTCTTAAGGCGCTAACTGCTGGCGCAAGCGACTGAAAATCTAGCCCTTTGTATTTTGCAACCAGACAGGACTCTGAATTATGCATTAGACCGAATTGGAGACAAAATCTAAATTCAGTTTAGGCCTATAGTAAAGGCCATCAAACAGTCTACATATATTATTGGAAACAGATTAACACAGCCAACGAGGCTGGACAGGCCCATCAAGGAACTTTCATGACAATACAAGTCAATTATCGGGCGGGTAGATGTGATTACCGGCCATCTAAAAACAGTTCGTATGGATTGCTACCATTATTTAAACTAGCCTGCCAAAATTAAGACAAAGCACTAACCTGATTTGGCGCGCAGATAAGGGTTTTCAACAAGGGTATAATTGAAGGCCCCCGGGTAGCACTCGGTGTGTTCGGGTCGTCAGGTGTGTTCATTGGTTGGTTGGTGTGCTGGTGCTGCTCTGCGGCCCCTTGCCCTCGTGGCTGCCGCTCTTTCCCCGTCCCGCGCTTACCCCCTGGCCTTTGCCAGTGCCTTTTCCCACTCGATCTGGACTCGCCCCGGCACCAGGTCGGGCAGACACGGACAATTCAGGCCAGGCGAGGCGGGACGCGACGAGGGGAGGAGGGATGACCACCGGAGGGAAGGCCACCCGAGGAAGACCAGCTGAAGACCAACTGAGGAGATGAACTGAGGGGAGGCTTCGAATTATCGGGCCTCCAGCCTCGGCCGACCTTCGAATATCTGCACACCAACTCAAACTGGCGGCTGTCGACGAAGGATCATCCCTGCAAGGTAAAGTACCCAAACAGAGACTTTAACTTTGGGGTACTCAAACCTGGACAATGCCCTTGCAGCGCCCGGAGACCACGTGACGAAGGCAGGCTCCAGAGAGCATCAAGAGCGAACCCCGAACCCAACCATTGTTTTGAGTCTAACAAACCTTTTGATTGGTGAGCATGAAGTTCTGACCCCTCATAGCTTAATCTAGTTAGGCATAGGGGGTGGGATAAGGATAAGGGGATTGTTAACATAGTTGTTTTCCCTCGATGTGCCGTGTGTTCCCCATTCCCTGTATAAGTATAGTTATGGTTCTCTTGTAATTTTGCCTGTAGAAGTGTACGCTTGTGATTTTCCATAAGATTGTATTAAGTTTTTCCACTTCAATAAAATCTTGGTTTTTGTTTACATCCAACCACCTGTCTACTTGAGTCTTCTCTGTACCGTCACCTTGTACCTAAGTCCGGTGTCTAGAACCCAGGGGCGTGGGAGCGATTCGAACCGCTCACAAAACAGTCAGGGGCATAACTGACTGGGCGTACATGCCTAACACCACCTGAAAGCAGAAAATTACAAAGGGATATTGATAGATTAAGTGAATGGGCAAAACTGTGGCAATGGATTTCAATGTACGCAAATGTGAGGTCATCCACTTTGGACCTAAAAAAGATAAACAAGGTACTTTCTGAATGGTGAAAAGCAAAAAACAATGGAGGTCCAAAGAAACTTGTGGGTCCAGGTACATAGATCATTAAACTGTCATGAACAGGTGCAGAAAATAATCAAAAAGGCTAATGGCATGCTGGACTTTATATCTGGAGGACTAGAATACAAGGGGGTAGAAGTTAAGCTACAGCTATATAAAGACAACACCTGCGAGCAGTTCTGGGCACCACATCTTAGGAAGGATATATTGGCCTTGGAGAAAGTGCAGCGAAGGTTTACCAGAAAGCCGGACTTTCAAGGTTAACCTACGAGGAGAGATTTCACAAATTAGGCTTGTATTCTCTTGAATTTAGAAGGTGATTTGATCAAATGTTTTCAAGATATTGAGGGGAACAAATAGCATAGATAGAGAGAATCTATTTCCACTGATTGGGGAGCCTAGGGGCTAGAAATTGTGTAAACCCAGTTTGGGGCAATAACTTTTATATCAGGTACTACCTCTTCCCTTGGAATGCTAAACGGAGGAAGAGGGGCAGGAATGGCAGAGCGCTGCACAATGTCCCGTACAGCAATGCCAGATTCACTGGCTCCTTCCCTCCCTTAAAGGGAAGGGCCAATGCTGAGGTCATTTAAAGGTAAGGCTGGGAATGGTTGACGACGGTTCCTGCGATTCGTTAAGAGCACTCTAAGAGATTGCAGGGCTGATCAATCATGGAATGGAAAAAATTCAAAAAACTGCACATTGAGGGTGATAATAAAATTTTGGCCTATCCAATGACCACTGCCTTTAATTACCGCTCCCCAAGCGGCCATCCACGGTGACAACACCTCCTGCAGCTGCCGTTGTTGACGCCCGGCAATGCTGCAGGGGGCGGAAGCGAATTTCAGATCTGGGGCGATATCAGGGCACTGCGTACCGGATGACATCATGATCACCGGGGTGCTAGAGACTGAGGCGCTAAGTCTTAACGCCAGCACAAAAGCGGCAATAAATTTCATCGGCGTTGCTCAATTCACTGCGCCTGGTCGCAAAACCATTTGTGCCTCATTATTGCCCCCGGAGGCGCTAACGGGAGGCGCAAAGGAGGCCAATTTCTCTCACATGAACTAGGGGGCATAGTCTCAAAATCAGAGCCAGACCTTTTAGGCGTGAAATTAGGAAATACTTCTACACACAAAGTTTGGAACTCTCTTCCGTAAACAGCAATTGATGCTAGATCAATTGTTAATTTTTAAGCTGAGATTGATAGATTTTTGTTAACCAAAGGTATTAAGGGATATGGGGCAAATGCAGGTATATGGAGTTAGGTCGCAGATCAGCCATGATCTCAATGAATGGTGGAACAGGCTCGAGGGGCTAAATGGCCTACTCCTGTTCCTATATTCCTAAGTTCCTTGATAAGTTTTATTCCATAGACAAAAACAGATCATACATAACTGATCCAGTAGCTACTATTAGTCCAACATTATCTTAGCTGTGAACTTGTCTCTTCCTGGGTGTAGGATTGAATCAAGCCACCTGTATTATCAGCTCTAAAACCACAAACAGAAGTGACCATTGGTTTCCTGTTAACGGTTAACTCGGTAGATCGGCTCATTGCATGATTATATCAGTAAGTGAAAAATGGCTGTATATAAGGCAAATTGAAAAGAGAACTCAGTGCAACTAAGTCTATCACACTGAATTGTAGTTAGTTTGCCCTGGGCACAAGCAAGGTCGAGGCTATTACTATATTCATATCTCGATATTGTGCTTTTATTGTCTAGTTCATAACCAATTCTCTGTACTGCAGGATTTATATATATTTTTAATTATTTGTTTATGGGATGTGGGCATCGCTGGCAAGGCCAGCATTTATTGCCCATCCCTAATTGCTCTTGAGAAGGTGGTGGTGAGCTGCCTTCTTGAACCGCTGCGGTCCATGTGGTGAAGGTACTCCCACAGTACTGCTAGGGAGGGAGTTCCAGGACTTTGACCCAGCGACGATGAAGGATTGGCGATATACTTCTAAGTCAGGATGGCGTGTGAATTGGAGGGGATCTTGGAGATGGTGGTGTTCTCATGTGCTTGCTGCCCTTGTCCTTCTAGGTGGAAGAGGTCGCGGGTTTGGGAGGTGCTGCCGAAGAAGCCTTGGCAACTTGCTGCAGTGCATCTTGCAGCCACGGTACGCCAGTGGTGGAGGGAGTGAATGTCTAAGGTGGTGGATGGGGTGCCAATCAAGTGGGCTGCTTTGTCCTGGATACTGCCGAGCTTTTTGAGTGTTGTTGGAGCTGCACTCATCCAGGCAAGTGGAGGGTATTCCATCACACTTCTTACTTGTGCCTTGTAGATGGTGGGAAGGCTTTGGGGAGTCAGGAGGTGAGACACTCGTCACAGAATACCTACCCTCTGACCTGCTCTTGTTGCCACAGTATTTATATGGCTGGTCCAGTTAAGTTTCTGGTCAATGGTGACCCCCCACGATGTTGATGGTGGGGGATTTGGTGATGGTGAAGTCGATGAATGCCAAGGGGAGGTGGTTAGACTCTCGCTTGTTGTAGATAGTCATTGCCTGGCACTTCTGTGGCATGAATGTTACCTGCCACTTATCAGCCCAAGCTTGAACGTTGTCCAGGTCTTGTTGCCTGTGGGCCTGGACTGCTTCATTATCTGAGGAGTTCTGAATCACACTGAGCACTGTGCAGTCATCAGCGAACCTCCCCATTTCTGATCTTACCTTGGAGGGAAGGTTATTGATGAAGCAGCTGACGATGGTTGAGCCTAGGACACTGCCCTGAGGAACTCCTGCAGCGATGTCCTGGGGCTGTGATGATTGACCTTCAACTACCAAAACCATCTTCCTTTGTGCTAGGTATGACTCCAGCCAGTGGATTGTTTTCTCCCTAATTCCCATTGACTTCAGTTTTACTAGGGCTCCTTGATGCCACACTCAGTCAAGTGCTGCTGTGATGTCAAGGACAGTCACTTTCACCTCACCTCTGGAATTCAGCTCCTTTGTCCATGTTTGGACCAAGGCTGTAATGAGGTCGGGAGCTGAGTGGTCTTGGCAGGTTTTTGATGATTAAGTGCCGCTTGATAGCACTGTCACTGATACCTTCCATCACTTTGCTGATGATTGAGAGTAGACTGATGAGGCGGTAAATGGCCAAATTGGATTTGTCCTGCTTTTTGTGGACAGAATATACCTGGGCAGTTTTCCACATTGTCGGATAGATGCCAGTGTTGTAGCTGTACTGGTAACAGCTTGGCTAGAGGCGCGGCCAGTTCTGGAGCACAAGTCTTTAGCATGATAGCCGGGATGTTATTGGGGCTCATAGCTTTTGCTGTATCCAGTGTGTTCAGCTGTTTCTTGATATCACATGGAGAGAATCAAATTCGCTGAAGACTGGCTTCTGTGATGGTGGGGTCCTCAGGAGTAGGCCGATATGAATCATCCACTCAGCACTTCTGGCTGAAGATGGTTGCAAATACTTCAGCTTTGTCCTTTGCACTCACGTGCTGGGCTCCACCATCACTGAGGATGGGTATTTTGATGGATCCTCCTCCTCCCGTTAGTTGTTTAATGGTCCACCACCATTTATGACTGTATGTGGCAGGACTGCAAATCTTTGATCTGATCCATTGATTGTGGGATCACTTAGCCTTGTCTATAGCATGCTGCCCCTGCTTTTTAGCATGCATATAGTTCTACCAAGACTGTCATAAACAGGTGCATCTGCCACAGGTAGATTGGTGAGGACGAGGTCAAGTAGGTTTTTCCCTCGTGTTGGTTCTCTCGCCACCTGTCGCAGGCCCAGACTCACAGTTACGTCCTTCAGGACTCGGCCAATAGTGATGCTACCGAGCCACTCTTGGTGATGGATATTGAGGTCTCCCACCCAGAGTACTTTCTGTGCCCTTGCTACTCTCAGTGCTTCTTCCAAGTGATGTGATGTTCAATATGGAGGAGTACCGATTTATCAACTGAGGGGTGGGGCAGTAGGTGGTAATCAGCAGGAGATTTCCTTGCCCATGCTTGACCTGAAGCCATGAGGCTTCTAGAGTCAATGTTGAGGACTCCCAGGGCCAATGTGCCACCATCCCTGGGTGTGTCCTGTCCCACCTGCCGGATGGTGATGGAGGAGTTTGGGACATTGGCTGAAAGGTATGATTCAGTGAGTATGACTATGTCAGACTGTTGTTTGACAGCTCTCCCAATTTTGGTAGAAGTCCCCAGATGTTGGTGAGGAGGACTTTGCAGGGTCGACTGGGCGTGCCATTGCCATGTCCATAGCCGGTGCCGGGTGATCCATCCAGTTGTGTTTCATAGCGGTTTGTTACAACTGACTGGCTTTCTAGGCCATTTCAGAGGGCAGATAAGAGTCAACCACATTGCTGTGAGTCTGGGTCACATATAGGCCAGACCAAGTGTAAGAAATAGCTGTTAGATTCAAGGATGGGTTTTAATTCTTAGAACAGAGACTGACAACAAGCAATCGGAAAAAGATAGCATAATTGCCAGCAAGGTCGAATATCAAACATCAAAATACAAATAGAAGTGACAAAGTAATTGTAACATGCAAGGAAACAGGGAGGATAGCACCTGCTAGATAACAAGGAGCCATGAAGCCATAAAATGCCCTTGAGGAAACTTGACAAAACATTCCTCAGAAAGATAAGAGGGAGGCCTTGTCAGTCATGCAGAAAGGGATGGTGAGGGTTGCCTTTCCGCTTCACAATTGGACAATAGGATGGGGATCAAATGATTGACACCAGGTGATTACCAGCCCACAAAAATAACTATAAATATAGACGACTGAGAGAGGAAATCAGGCAGTCAGGGGCGAAGGCTTCTCTGAGGGGGCTATGGCCTAACACGTTGGTTAAGTTTAGCCTCTGAGGTGGCTGATGGCCTAACATCTCCAACAACTTGAGAGATGACCCAACGGAAGTGACCACTGCAGCAGACTGCAGGAATCCACCCAATCCGAGACCACCGTACTGCCTCCCTGTCCGTCCATTCATGTCATTCCAATTCAGGAATCGTAGATCGCTCCTACTGTCACAGGTTGTATGTCTATTATACTCGGCTTGAACCATATGTAATATCTGATTATGCTTTAAAACTGTTGCTCTTTAATAAAAGCCTTACAACTTCTAAAGCCCTGTTGGGTAATCTGCGTGAGTCTGTGATCCTAATCTTTCATTGGTGTCAGAAGTGGGATCACAGAGTTAGGAGTTGTAAGGTTCCGGATGGGATGACCGGAGGGACCGGTCGAACGCACGTGATCATTGCTTAGACTGTGTATAGTGTTTTTTTCTCTCTGAAAGAAGGGAGCGGTAAAGAGCTAGTTGAAAGGTAAAACCAGAAGTACAATGACGTTGGCATATCACCGGGAACAGTTGATAGATAGCTTGAAGGAGGTAAAGCATAAAGTGCAGGAGAGAGAGGGAGAGATAAAGAAGGAAAAAGATTTAATTTGCAGGCTAACCAATCTGAAAACTCAGCAAAGGAAGGGAAAAAACAGGGATATGGAAAGCCAGGAAAAGCTGCTGAGACACCGATGTAAAAAGAGAAAATAAAGAGAAACTTAAAGTTTTACCGACATGGAAGTTATTAACATTTGTGCCGAGACAAATAAAACACAAGATTGCTGAGTGAAAGGAACCGTAAAAAATGCTGGAATTTCAGTTTGTGTGAAAGTGTGTGTTAAAGTGTGAAAGTTTTCCTGACTATGAATGTTTAAGAAGTTACAGTATTTCTTTTGTCTGAAAGTCTGTCTTTAAAAGAAAGATTCTGTTATGTTTGTTTTAGCTCCACCCACTTCTCTGTGATAAAAGTGTTTAAAATTTTTTGTCTTGTCTTGGATTTTGGAAGTTTTAAGAATGTGCGAATAAGATTGTGCCCCAAGAATTGGCAAAAAACCTTTGAACTAATTTAAGTTAAGCTGGTGTGTAAAAACTGAGAAGAGCAACAAAAAGTTTGTTTAACAAAAGATTAAGTTTCAGTCTAAGATTTAACCTTGGAGTCGCGGTTGCTATGGTGAAATCTTCAAACGCAGTTTGATTTGATTTGTTTAAATGTGAAAAACTAATTTTTCTCCAATTATATTCAATGTTTTTACAGTATTTTGGAAAGACATCTAAAGAAAGGGCAATAAGAAATATGACGTAATTTACTGTTTTCTGCAAGAATGTGCTATTTTGTTTTGTTTTATCTGTTCTGTTCATGTTTAGTTAAAGTGTGAAAACACAACTGTCTTTTCGATAGGGAAAGTTTTTTTTATTTACGTGAAGTGACGCAATTGCGTGTGCCTGACCATCTTTCGCACCACCTTCTTAAAAACCTGCAAAGGAGCTAACCCTTTCCACTGACAGCTGTTTAAGTTAACCAAGCAACAGCTTTAGTATGAAATTTAAAGATATTGGACATTATTAAATTTAAATTTCTTAATTTTAAGTTAATATTTCCCAGAAGGAAAATTATGATTTGATAACTTAACCCCTTGGGCTCTAAGTAGAGTCACAATGGAGTCTCTTCTTTCTTTTGTTATATGGAAGTTATCTTGTAAACTAATTGCAGCACTTCTGTCTCTAATGTTAAAACACTATGTAAGCCACCTAGCCTGAGAATCACTTGTTTCTGAAATTGGAAATGGAGGATAAATTTATAGAAATGAAATTGAACACTGTCAGTTCAATAATACTGCTGTTTGGATTTTGGGATAATTTTGAAATGACAAAATGGACTCAGGCACTATACATTTAGTTACTTTTGGGAAAATAAAATATCCTCTAAAATAATGATAAGTAAAAAAGTGTTAACAACTTGGATCAAGTGAGAACGTTTGATCTATGTTTTCTATCTTAAATATTGTACTGGACAGTAAAGTTTTTCCAGGACTCATGAATGAGATATGAATGGTAATTAAAGGAAAATGATTGAGGGTGTAAGATTGAAAAAGAAGAATTACACTACTGAACGGGAATTTTCTAAATTTTCTAGTGAAAGTCAGGAAAGTGTAGTTAAGAATAGTAAATTGATAGCTTTCTCTTAGAGACATTTGTGTTCCTGCCTTTAATGAACTTTTAAGAAAGCTGAATTTGATAGTCTGGCCACTACCCAAGACATCGGGCCCATGCAGAGGAAGATGAGCAAAGATCTCCAGACGACTACAATCTTTTGATAAGATGCCTGAAAGCCTGAGAAAAGCTTGTATTGGATGGTACGGTATGGAGATACCGGTATGAGTGTGCAAATGTGATTCGTTACGTATGAAGCAATTACCATCCAGGAATGTATGGTGAATTTACACTGAAGAACGGGTCTCAGACATGCTCAGTTACTTGACAACAGCAAGACATGAAATGGTTAATGTGGCTCAGGAGAGCGAGACAACTTTTAAAGCATTGACACATACTCCATCAAGAAACTATCTAATTAATGAAACAATCAGAATAGAGTTAAACACACTGGTACCTGTTAGATGGATTGAAATTGAAGTTGAAGTGGAGAGTTACATGGAATCTGGATTGGTACAATTGAGGGCTCAGGAGAAATCATGTTTAGTAAGAATTATCCACAAGATGGATATGAGTAAAAGCGATCTGGAGAATCTTTTAAGTCCATGATTTGTTGATTAGATGTTAAACTGTAAAGTCGCTTGAAATGATTGTAAGACTGATTTTAACTGTGACTGTAATAATTGTTTTTTGTAGGTAACAGAGCGTGGGAAAAACCAGTGCAAATCCAATATGAGGTGAAATTGGTGGTGCCTCCTGTGTCACTACTACCTCAACTACCATGCTTTATGGGTCTAACAGGACCTGCCCCATCAACCAACATGTTTTTAAGTATGAGCTACACAATTGTGTGGCACAATTCGGATACTTGGATATGACATTCCCCTGTTCTTTGAGGGTTTCAGTGAGCTCATGATGCGACTGCACTCCTCCCTAAAGCATTTTTATGTTTTGGAGCAAGACAACTCGAGAATAGATATTGAAATTGACAGCATCGGGGACAACTCACACTGGTGGGATGCTGGGCTTAATACATCAGCACACCCTTAGGTTCATATTATTTCACATGCTCTGGTAGTTATCCAAATTGTAATGATAGTGTATTTGATATATGTAACGTATGTAGTAAGACTTTGATACATAAGCCAATTGGGTACTCATGCCATGACTAACCAGCACTAACAAATTAATTGAGCACACCGAAAGAGAAGATCCGAAGCAATGTAGAGGAGACCCCAGGCGGGGTAACATCAGCAAAGATGGAAGAAACAGAGAATATCCCAGGTGGGGCAGAATTGGAACACCGGAACAGTGAATTGAATTTGAGTAAGGGGTCAGAAGTTGCTCCTTCTCCTCAAAGGAATGGACTGTAAGGAAGGGAGAAATCTTCAAGACTCCCTACAAACGAATGCCCAAGTTGAGAGAGCAATAAGAGATAGCTAGATTAGTCAAGATCCGATTGTGAGAAGTCAATAAGGATATTTCCTTCTCAAAGAAGGGAATTGTAAGAAATAGCTGTTAGATTCAAAGATGGGTTTTAATTCTTAGACCAAGGACTGACAACAGGCAAGCGGAAAAAGATAGCATAAATGCCAGCAAGGTCGAATATCAAGCATCAAAAGACAAATAGAAGTGATAAGGGAATTGTAAAATGCAAGGAAACAGGGAGGATAGCACCTGCTAGATAACAAGGAGCCACGAAGCAATAAAATGCCCTTGAAGAAACTTGACAAAACATTCCTCAGAAAGATAAGAGGGAGGCCTTGTCAGTCATGCAGAAAGGGACGGCGAGGGTTCCCTTCCCGCTTCACAATTGGACAATAGGATGGGGATCAAATGATTGACACCAGATGATTACCAGCCCACAAAAATAACTTTAAATATAGACGACCGAGAGAGGAAATCTGGCAGTCAGGGGCGAAGTCTTCTCCGAGGTGGCTACGGCCTAACACCTTGGTTAAGTTTAGCCTCTGAGGTGGCTGATGGCCTAACACCTCCAGCAGCTTGAGAGATGACCCAACGGAAGTGACCACTGCAGCAGACTGCAGGAATCCACCCAATCCGAGACCACCGTACTGCCTCCCCATCCGTCCGTTCGTGTCATTCCGATTCGGGAATCGTAGATCGCTCCTACTGTCACGGGTTGTATGTCTATTATACTCGGCTTAAACCACATGTAATATCCTTAAACCATATGTAATATCTGATTATGCTTTAAAACTGTAGCTCTTTAATAAAAGCCTTATAACTGCTAAAGCCCTGTTGGGTCATTTGTGTGATCCTAATCTTACACAGGTAAGGACAGAAGATTTCCTTCCACTGAAGGACATTAGTGAACCAGATGGGTTTTTACAACAACCCGATAGTTTCATAGTTACCGTTACTGACTTTTTATTCCAAATTTATTTAATTAACTGAATTTAAAGTCCCCAGCTACCATCGTGGGATTTAAACTCACATCTCTGGATCATTAATCCAGGTCTCTAGGATTACTAGCCCAGTAACATTACCACTACGCTGCTGCTCCCTTGAGAATAGCTAACACTTAACGGGCCAGAAATTCCAGAACGGGGCTTGCAGCGCGTGCAAGCCCCATATTTGCACTTACCCCGCGCTCCTGCCGATCAGCTTCTGGGACGCCTGAACTTGGAGAAATTGAAAGCACATTCCCGGGCAGCGTATGACGTCACGCCGCCCAGGAGTGCAGCCAGCGCGGACCCAGGAGCGTGCAGTGTAAGTGAGACACGCCCCTTGAGGTCTCAGTTTCACTGGACACGCCCCCAATGTTTCTGTCAAGCTGCTTTGCTTTTTTACATGCAAAGCAGCAGTTTAAATAGGTTTTTGGAAGTTTTTTGAAGATTTTGGTAACTTTTATAAACTTTTTTAAATGTTTACATTATTTTGAGTAATCTGAAGTAGTTTTAAAGAGAATTAAAGCAATTTAAAGACTTTTAAAAGCCCTAAAAGAATTTTTTTAATTCCATTTATTTATTTAGCAATGTCGTCGTCATACGTGTCTTCACACTGTTCCCTTTGGGGAACTGTATGAAGTGGTGGAAGGATTTATGGCCGTGATTAATGCTCATTCCGTGACCGTAACCATCTTTGAACCAGCCATTAGGGCGGTTAGTCCTATGGCGGGAGGGTTTTACGGGCTCCCACAAGCTATACAAGGAGGGGGGGGCCACCCACACCCACGGACGCAAATATCCCACTGGATGTCAACCCAGAATTTAGAGCCGGAGCTCCGACTCCACTTGCCGGGACTGTCTGGAGCGGGGTTCGAAACCCTACCCTGATCTGGCCCAGCGGCGGGGATCCTACCGCTATGACAAACGCCCAATCCGATTAGCTACGTGAAATGGCAGCATAGGGCTCCAGTCACGGGGAGGGAAAAGGCGCAGGAAACGTATGGGTGTCACCTTTTGTGCGGAGTGGGCCTTTTGCGTAGCAGTAAGCATCCCTGCCGTTGGGCCAGAAGGAGTAGGGTTTTGAACCCCACTCCAGACAGTCCCGGCAAGTGGAGTCGGAGCTCCAACTTTAAATTCTGGGTGGACATCCAGCGGGATACTTGCGTCCGTGGGTGTTGGTGGCCCCCCCCCTCAGATGGGTTGTGGGAGCCCGTAAAACCCTCCCGCCATAGGACTAACCACCCTAATGGCTGGTTCAAAGATGGTTACGGTCACGGAATGAGCGTTAATCACGGCCATAAATCCTTCCACCACTTCATACAGTTCCCCAAAGGGAACAGTGTGAGGATACGTGCGATGATGACCTCTTGCGCAATGCACCTCCTTGGACCCTCAGTCGCAGATGCGAGGGGGCAAGTCGTGCAAGTGTTAAATTTTTTATTTTATTGACATGTAAAATGTTGGCCCAATAATTCCCTTCCAAATGCGCTAGTACGGTCGGGGTACTTACGCATCTGGCCGGATGAAATGCCGGTTTTCAGCATGCACAGTGCATGTGGGGAAAACCGGCATTTCCTGTCCTCTGAACGAAGGGGTTCAGAGGCAGAACGCGTGCGACTGCACAGGCAGCGCGTGCGCAGTATAATTCGCCGCTTTCATTAATGCTTTCAGTGAGGTCCAGTCATTACAACTTACACATGAAAAAAGCATGGGTACAGTTGCTACAGAGGCTGCGGAGGAAGATATTTCTTATCGTGGAGCTTCTGAAAGTATGTATGTCTGTATATATTCCTTTGCGTGTTATGTATATATTCCTTTACTTATGTGTATGAATGTATTATTTAATTATGACTTTCAGAGAAAGTAACTTATTGGAAAATCATAATTAAAAACATACATTCATAGTAAAGGAATATAAAACATACATACATATACGTAAAGGAATATATGTGGACATACATACATAACTCATTCTCACATTCCATTCACACAGCCACAATTGCTCCTTCTACCTACCGTTCTGAAAACCCTTTTTAAAATAAAAAAATTTTAACTTTAAAACTTACTTAAAATTTCTTAAAATAACTTCCCTCCCTTTCCCAAACAAAAATATTGCATTTCAAAAGCTCCACGATAAAATATATCTTCCTCCGCAGCCAATGAACCACTTTACACTTGCTTTTTTTCAGTGTAACTTCTAAGGACTTAACCTCACGGATTTCATGAATGAAATCCACGAAGTTCACTGCGCAAGCGCTGCCTGTGCAGTCGCACGCGCTCGAGGTCTGGAAATGCCGGCGTTCCCCGCATGCGCTGTTCATGCTGAACGCCGGCATTTCCAACGGCCAGAAGCGTGAGTAAGCCGACCGCACTCACGCTTCTGGCCTGGAATTTCTGGCCCAACATTAATTCTTAAAGTTCTTCTGTATTTCAAGCATCCCAGAAAGATGTGAGTGAAGGTAGAATTGCAGATAACTGCAAAGGATTGTGTCTAAATGGGCATGCATAATAAGCACTAATATGAGGATCAAAAATTGTGAGGGGGATGAAAGAGTGCAATGTATCATTTATACTTTGCAATCATATTTCTGACAATGTCGTGATTCTTGGACTTATGTTTGCAGAGCAAATGGAATGTTTAGACTTCTTTCTGATCTGCAGACACATTCTGTGGGTGTTGCTTTCGGAGTTGACGTGTTGTCAACCCCGACAGATATTTTGCACTCTAATTCTTTGAAGCTTGTGTTTTTGTGTTCCAAATGTTGCTGTCCATCCGAGCCAGACCTGTTTGAGTACCCACTCTAGGATAGCATGTGAAAACATTTGGCATTTCTCTGCTACTCCCATTGCTGTTTTCATGGTTTTTAATACCTTGATGTCAGATTAAATATAATTGCCTCCAGAAATGCCACAGGCTTTAAGATCCATTTGCAGCCTTTTAAGGCACAATGGCGTGGGGGTGAAAATAGTCTTTGGCGGTCGTGCAAAACAGGCAATAACAAATTGCCTTCAATGGAAAGGGGTATAAAACTGGCTGTCAAATCACTCATTTTGCATTACTGTTAAAGACAAGTTTCATCCCTGAATCTCCAGCAAACAAAACTGTGAGTTCACAGTAAGAAAGAGCTTGCATTTATATTGTGCCTTTGACATTCCTGGGATGTCCAAAGGCACCTTACAGCCAGTTAATTACTTTTGAAGCATGCTCACTGTTGTTCTGTAGGCAGGTTGTGCACAATAAGGTCCCACAAACAACAATGAGATAAATGACCAGTTAACCTGATTTAGTGGTGTTAGTTGAGGGCTAAATGCTGGGTGTTCCCTCTATTAATGTTAATGAGATAGGTGATGGAAGTTTGAATGTTGGCAACCTCCAAAAGAATCAGCAGGTGTGTAGCCTGTACCATCTCCTTCCTCCATGGTCCAATGCCCATACAGGAAAATCTATCCAGTTGAGTGATGAATCAACTAGCTCACTAAAATTTCTTTTATCTTTCTCCTTGTCAAGTTCTGTCTCATCCATGAAGTATGCACCCCTCCTAGTCATGCCTCAAACATCAAGGCCTAGAAATTGGGTATAGCCCCGCTTGAGGCGTTAGAACTGGCGCTGCGCAAAGTTTATAGCCAGACGAAACTTATCGCCCCCAAAGGGGATTGTGGCTTGAATTCAGACATTGCACGGGCCTCCTAAGGCACAAAACTTCCGGCGCTGCCCAATATTGGCGCGGACGGGCGCAGCGCAGGTGATCTCAATTACCGATAACCACGAGACTTCCAGGCGCTGGCCGACTCTTAAAGGGGTGGGTCAGTCAGCCTTAGCTTCCACACTCAACGCCCTGTAGGCCTCAGAATCGCCGCTCGCCCTTCTCTGATGCAAAAAACTTGGTCAGGATGGAGAAGGTGAGACAGAGAGCAGAGCGCTTCAGCACTGAGGCTCTGGAGGAGTTGGTGTCCGCAGTGGAGTGCCGTCGAGATGTTCTGTATCCTAACAATGGCAGGAGGCCGAATCAAAAGGATTACCGCCGAGCTTGGAGGGATGTTTCTCAGAGGGTCAACTCCAGCAGCATGGCGACCAGGAGCCCTGTTCAGTGCAGGAAGAAATTCAACGACCTCACTCGGGTCGTTAGGGTGAGTGTTGTTTATGCAAACTTCTGATTCCCTCCATCTGCACCTGACTTCGCGCACCCTGTTGCCATGATGCCCCAATGGCCATCTGTCAGCAAGCACCATGGCCCTTTCTGGGCACACACATGGACATTTGACGCAAGGCATCATGTAAGGTCTCTTGCACCATGGCGGGCATGAGATGATCTCTCAAGGCATCATGTAAGGGCTCTTGCACCATGGGGGGCATGAGATGATCTCTCAAGGCATCATGTAAGGGCTCTTGCACCATGGGGGGCATGCGATGATCACTCAGGGCATCATGTAACAGAACTTCCCCTTCTTTCCCCTGCAGCCCAAGCTGGCGATGATCCGCAAGGACCCGCGTCGAACCGGTGGCGGACCTCCACAAGTGGTCACTCTCACGGATCTCGAGGAGAGAGTGCACCAGATTCTTGGAGGACGTCTGAGTGGTCCTGTTACCACTGCAGCTGCCGACCCCATTGTCGACAGCGAGGGTAAGGCTCTCACCTTTATCAGATTTGCCTTCCACTTGGTCCCCCCACCAGCATGCTTCCTCAGTGTGCAGCCATGTCAGAGCCTTGCCGCAATCTGGCATGCCTTGCCGCCAACCTGTCCTTTTGCTAAAGCCACTCTTCCACCTCCCTGCTTTCAGATGATTCATCACCAACTTGGGATCAACGCCCTGAAGCTGCCAGTGCCAGTGCCTCCGGAGGCGAGGATCAGGAGGAAGCCGGAGCATCCGTTCCAACCTCAGGGGAGCCTACACATCTGCAGACTGGGGATAGTAGTTCCCTGGAGGGGAGGGGGGGGCGCTGTGATGATGAGCCAGTTGCCGGAACAAGCGGCATGCAGCAATGCGAGGGGGGTAGGCAAGTTCGGCCACCGGCTCCCCGGAGGGCAAAGCAGGGAGTGATGACTGCTGCACAGAGTGCA
Source organism: Somniosus microcephalus (assembly GCF_052327205.1). NCBI lineage: Eukaryota > Metazoa > Chordata > Chondrichthyes > Squaliformes > Somniosidae > Somniosus > Somniosus microcephalus. The sequence goes on along the minus strand of NC_140996.1, from coordinate 47,886,180 downwards.
GAGGAGGTGCGTAGCCTGGCTGAAATGAGCACCGAGGCCCGGCTCAGGCACACTGAGCTGATGGCTGCAGTGGGGAGGATGCCTCAGTCGATAGAAACACTGGCAAAGAGTGTGTTGGACATTGGAGCAGCAATGGAGAGGACTGTCCAGGGCTTCGGGGCAGCAATGGGGAGGACTGTCCAGGGCTTCGAGGCTGCTATGGAAAGGACTGTTCAGAGCTTCGGACAATCCCTGGAAAGGTCTGTCCAGGGCTTGTCCGAAGCACTGGCACCTGCCACACAGGTCCTCACTGCTGCCACGCAGTCACTTGCTGGCCTCGTCCACACCCAGATTGAGACAACGCAAACTCTCACTGCAGCCACCCTATCTGCATCAGCTAGGATCACCCCGGGCCCTTCCAGTACCATACAAGGCCAGGAATCAGTGGAGCAGGCGATTGTGGCAGATGAGCCGAACCGGTCCCCTCAGAGAGCCAGTGTGTCGTCCGACCATGGTGCAGGTGTCCTCTCTCGGCAGGTGACCATTGCTCATGCCACCGCTGGAACGTCTGCAGTGCAGCTGCCACCACCTGCAGGGCACACTGCTTCCAGCCATGCTCAGATCAAGCAGCCTGCGTCCACACCCTCCAAGACCAGAGGTCAGCCAGGCCGTCCCTCAGGGGCTTCTGCGCTTCCACACAGTCAGCAGGCATCCCCCAGCCTTGACCCCGCCACTGGGGTTCAATTACGTAGGAGCAGCAGGGAGGGAAGGGGCCGACCGCGAAAGAGAAGTCGTTCTCCATCAAGGGGCAAGCAGTAGAGGGAGGTGCTGAGACGTTTCTTTGCCCAAATTCAAGGACTCCCTCACCTGTTGTGATTGTTGAAATTGGTTTGTTTAGTTTTGCGGCTTTGCTGAAGAGTTAACTGTTATTTTGTTAGTTATGGTTTCTGTTGACATGACGTTGTTATGCTGGAAGGAAGGACTTTTGTGACAATAAAGAAAAGTTTTAATTTGCAATGGTACACATTACTATTTACAGTCATGCTGGCCTTCAGAGGCTTTCAAAGATCCGAAGTGCGCAGGACGAATGACACCCATCATTCCGCCAGAGGGGCCTCGAACCGAGTACTGATGAGCCTCTGACGGATGGCCCTTCCACTTTCAGGAGCCCTCCCATCTTCCACCTCCTCCTCCTCCTCCTCCTCTTCCGCATGCTCCTCCTCCTCCTCCTGCGCATGCTCCTCCTCCTCCTCATCCGCCTGCTCGTCCTCCTCCGCCTCCTCCTCATCCGCCTGCTCTGCTGGACCTTGAGGGACAGCTGGCATTGGCTGGGTGCATCGAATCGCCAAGTTGTGGAGCATGCAGCAGACGACGACGATGTGACCCACTTGCTCCGGCGAGTACTGCAGGGCTCCCCCCGAATGGTCCAGACAGCGGAAACGCTGTTTGAGCACACCAATAGTGTGCTCTACAATGTTCCTGGTCGCCTGATGGCTGCAGTTGTACAGCTCTTCTGCTGGGGTGGCGGCCAAACAGAGTGGTGTCATGAACCATGGGCAGAGAGGATAGCCCTTGTCCCCAAGAAGCCAGCCTCGTGGGCGAGCCGGCCCCTCAAAAAGATCACAAACTGAGGTCTGCCGCAGGATGAAGGCATCGTGGCTGCTTCCTGGGAACTGGGCGTTGACTGCCATGATCATTTGGCGGTGGTCACAGACCAGCTGCACATTGAGGGAGTGGAACCCCTTGCGGTTGCGGAAGTCCTCAGGATTCAGTAATGGCGCCCGCAAAGCCACGTGTGTGCAATCAATCGCCCCCTGCACCATGGGGAAGTCCGCAATAGCAGCGAAGCCCTGCGCGCGCTCCACCTGCTTCTCCAGGGTCAGAGGGAAGGTGATGAATTGACGCCTTCATCTATAAAGGGCAGCTGTAACTTGCCGGATGCAACAATGGACTGCAAACTGAGTGATATTCGCAATGTCCCCAGTGGCTGACTGAAAGGATCCGGTGGCATAGAAATTGAGGGCAACAGTCACTTTAAAGGACACCGACAGAGCGGTCCTGCACCGTAGACGCGGCTGCAGATCCTTAGCAAGCAGGTGGCACAGCTCAGTTACAACCTCCTTCCCGAATCGGAGCCTTCGCACACACTGCTCCTCCGACATTGCAAGGTATGACACCTGCTGCCTGAATACCCTCGCAGCGTACCCTCGGATTGGCCGACCTCCATTGCCCCTCCTCCTTCTGGCCAATCCTGGCCCTCCCGCCGTCTCTCTGCCCCTTCACAGTGTCCGGCCATGAGGACGTGGCCCTCCAAAGCAGCTCCCATTCCGATGCCAGTCGGTCAAAACGCTGTTCGGTGTAGCGCTCCAACTGCTCCAGACAGGTTTGAAGGTTCCAAGTATTCTAAGGCTAAATTCAAAAAAATCTGCTCCACAGTAGCTCACCAACTCTCTCCAGCAACGATCACAATGAACAGGCCAAGTGGCTGCAGCTTTTATACTAGAGCTGTCCCCTTTAAATAGCGCCCCCCGACTCCGAGAAGGGCCTGGTAACGTTCCATCGAACTGTCACTAATAGCGCTAGGCGCAAAGGTTCCGGGCGCCACCGAATATCCGGTCAGGGGCGCCTAAAAGGCATTGCACACTGAAATGACGACATGATCTGCCTGCGCATGCGGGCGCGCGCTAACACTTAGTGCAGGCGTTAAATGTATCTATATATATAAAGCGGCTCTTCTGTCTGTCTGTCCCGATGTCTGTCTGTCTGTCTGTCCGTGTCCTATACGTTTGAAAGTTATAGAGCGTACTGACGCGCGCGTCACCTCAAAAGAAAGCTTGCGATTCCGGACCGGTCATAGGTGTATTTACCTTTCGGCCGGACAAAAACCGCGCCCGTGGTATCTGAAAAACGTTCAGCGTTCCGCTCATTAGCATCTCATTAGCGACCGTGTGACGTCGAGGTCGACCAATCGGACGGCGGGTTCCTTCCTACAGTTGAGTGTCGAGTGACTCGACGATTGACCAATCCTACGCTTCGGTGACCTGACCGGTCGACCAATCGGTGCGTGTGTGGGCGGGCCTTATCCTTCTGAACCAAGGTGAGTGGCCGCCATCTTGATTTTTCACGATTTTTTCCCCACACTTTGTGTTAGGGAAGTAAGGTAAATATTTGAATTATGTGTTAGGGAATTAATTAACAATTTATTTGAGTTTTATATTGTGTTTAGCAACCCCCCCCCTCCTCACCCTCGCGCAGGGGGGACTCGGGGCCTGAAGCTCAAAAAATTTCTCTCTCTCTCTCTCTTTCTTCCCTCTCTCTCTCTCCTTCTCCTCTTCCCTCTCTCTCCTTCTCCTCTTCCCTCTCTCCTCTTCCCTCTCTCTCCTTCTCCTCTTCCCTCTCTACTTCCCCCTCTCAGATTTCACGGTGTCGCGGACGGAGCGCGGGCGGGCCGCCCGAAGTTTCCCGCTCGCTAACGGCCGCCAAGCCGCCCTTGCCTGCTCCCCGCGGGCCGCCTCGCGCCGCCCGCACTGACCGCGCATGCGCCGCCCGCACTGACCGCGCATGCGCCGCCCGCCCGCAGCGGCCGTCCATCAGCCACGCGATACGCGGGGGACCCCAGCTCCGGTCCGTCCCGGCCTCAGAACCCGACCGCGCCTTAAGCGCTAGGCCCCACACGGCCGCTATTGCAACGGCACTGGACCTCAGGCGCTAGGCAGGGGGAGGGGCCGGAGAGAGGCACAGAGGGGAGTGGGGGAGCGGGGGAGTGGGGGAGGGGAGGGGAGGGGTGGGGGTGGGCGAGGGGAGGGGAGGGAGGGAGGGAGACAGGGGAGGGGAGGGAGGGAGAGGAGGGGAGGGGAGGGAGAGGAGGGGAGGGAGGGAGGGGAGGGGAGGGAGGGATAGGACAGGGAGAGGACATGACAGGGAGAGGGGGGACACACAGGGGCAGGGAGACCAAGCGCCCCAAAATTGCCCTCGCAACGCGGGGCTCCCCAGCTAGTAGTCAATATGGGAGGTGTCGCTATCTTGATTGCGCCCGCCCGAACATTGGGTAACGCCCCAATTCTCGGGCTCTTTAGGCGCTAATCGCTGGCGCTACCAACCGAATTTTTAGGCCCAAGTACCTTGCATTGGTTCATACTGAACTTCATTTGCAACTGGTTAACACAACTGCCAACCGTGTTGATGTCTCTTTATAAGATCTTGACTGCCATTGATGAATCCATGGTATTTCCTAGCCTGTTGTCATCGTGAGTTTAACTACTTTGCATGCAGACTGCCATTCCAGGTGAGTTATACATATCAGAAACAACAAGGAGTCTGAGGATCTACTCAATACCTGTCCCATTGACACCTTGCTCTCTTTAAGACTGCATGCAGTTTTCTTTCCGTTAGCCAGACTGTGTTAGCATCAAATGTAAAACATGGGATGGATAAATGCAATACAAAAATTATATTTTTATTTATTTGTAATTTACAAGTCATCTCGGAGGATTCCAGGTAACTTGTCTTGCTCCATCCGTAATGTTTTAGGTAAATGCTCCGATCACTGCTCCAGACAAGAACAATGGATTAGATGGGAAGGTTGCCTGTTATATCAATCATAATTATGATAGATGATATAGGATCCTCCCGGGTAGACCTGCAATAGCAATCGTAATCAGTACAGATGATCTAGGATCCTCCCAGGTAGACCTACAACATCAATTGTAATCAGTACAGATAATTTAGGATGATCCCAGGTAGACCTGCTAAATCAATCATAATCAGTACAGATGATCTAGGATCTTCCCAGGTTGACTAAGAGGCATGTGAGGCTTAGTTACGTATTTACATTCCATCATTAAATTCTCTATTTCCCCAATGTAATTGCACATCTCCTTCCATTTTTCATAGCCTCTCTTGGCAGAAATTCATTGGGGCTCAGATTCGGGCGTGAAATTGGCAATGTTGCCGCAACATCCTCCCAAACCTGGAGCCTTAAGCTGGCCCGAAGTTGGGCCTTGGGCCTCATCTAAATAAATTAGGTGAGCTGTCGCCACCTGTCGCACCTCCTTGGGCTGTTTGAATTTTGGGCCGCCTGCCTCACCAGCAATGGTTAAGCGCACTCTTGCTACATCTGGTTCCACAATAAAAGTAAAAACAATTTTTTTAAACTTACGTTTTTGGTGGCTAGCCGCTTGCTAGGCTGCTCCCATGCAAGCAAAACCAGAGCAGACCCGATGCCTGCTCCACTGAGGGCAGCCCAATTTCCCAGTGGTGTCTTAAAACTGGCATTCAGCCCCTCATTATCATATGCAAGAGGCCTAATGCCTGGTTTAAATCTGAGATGGAGAGATTTTTGTTAACCAAATGCATTAAGAGATATGGGGCAAAGACGGGTAAATGGAGTTAGATCACAGATCAGCCATAATCTCATTGAATGGTGGAACAGGCTTGAGGGGCTAAATGGCCTACTCCTGTTCCTTTGTTCCTATGATTAGGTGGCCACCACAGCCAACTGAAAAGTGGCCTGACCCAATATCAGGTCAGACATCTTTGAGGCGCCCTTGGGACATAGGCCGTTGGTCCCCGATATTGGCCCATGTGACACACATTTTACATTTGCATTACTATTGACTTGTTTCAAATTATTTAGTTTTGAATCCCCTATTATGGAATTTTAACAGAAGTTAAATAAAGTTTTTTTTAGGTTATTAGTGGATGTTCTGTGCTGTTGCTTATGCAAGACTGGTGCATGGTCATTGATGTAAGAAAACTACTAGGCACTTGGTCTGAGTATTAAACAAGGCTTTAATCAACTGTTTTTCAACATGGAAATCTAGTTGTGCCCTTCACTAGTTCCTGTTAAAGAATGTCTTGAGCAAGCTGGGCCCATGCATGAGTATTTATGCTCTCCCTGTACAGCGCCACCAGCAGGCCACCCAGTATTATTTCCTAAGTCATTTTCACATGAATGACAAGATTCATGTCAGTCATGATGTTGAGTTTATAATCTAACCTGTCCCTTTAAGGCCGTTGCTATTAATGGGCAAATTTGGGCATTTGTAGCTCCTACTGAAGTCTCTCCAAGGCCCATTGTAACTGCATTTAAATTTCATCCTGCAAGTCAAGGGCCTAGAAATTCATTATAGCCACTTTTGGGGCGGTAAAGTCGGGCGGCTGCTAAAGTTTGCGCCCGGCGCAAATTCGAGGCCACATCGCCGATATTCATTAGCTTCGCCTTAAGAGTTTGCTCGAGCGCTAAAACTGGCGATGCACGGCTCTCTTTAGGCGCTAAGCCGGAGGTGCTGAGCGATACCGCCGAGGCCAGGCACAGCGCAGGTGCGGCCATTTCTTGATTGACAGCAGACACCCTGGCGCCGGCCAGCTCTTAAGGGGGAAGGGTCGACTTGGTCTGCTGCCACGCCCTGGATACTGGAGCCCTCCAGCTAGGCCTGAACACTGCTGCTGGACCCAAATAGCGCCTCAAAGTATGGAGAAGGCCCGTGAACGAGCGCAGCGCTTCTCAGAGCATGATCTGAGGGTGCTGGTTAGCGCTGTTGAGAAGAGACGCCATATTTTGTTCCCAGACAATGGGAGGAAGCCGCCGGCCCGCGTCTACCGGAGAGCCTGGAGGCATGTCGCCACCAGGATGACATCCAACAGTGAGGTCCCCAGGAGCGCTGTACAATGCCGCAAGAAGCTAAATGACCTCGCCAGGATTGTCAGGGTGAGTACCCTTTCCAGTGTCCTCCTCATCCTTGCATGTGCACCTCACATTATGGGCAAAGGGACCTGAAAGCCCTAATGGCCAGCCCTCATGCAGCAGCTATGGGACAGTCATGAACATCAATTGCACATTGTGCACTTAACACACTGGCCAGGCTATTCGACCATGGGAGGCAGTGCACACAAGATCAGGGCTACACACTGGCCAGGCTATTCCACCATGGGAGGCAGTGCGCACAAGATCAGGGCTACACACTGGCCAGGCTATTCCACCATGGGAGGCAGTGCACACAAGATCAGGGCTACACACTGTACTTAGAGGCCGTCCTTTCTCTTGCAGGCCAAGCTGGCCAATAATAAGAGGAGCCGGACTGTGACCGGGGGAGGCGGACCCCAGATCCAGCCGCTCACCGAGCTGCAACAGCGCGTGGAGCACATCATGGGTGCCCGGGTGATTGGCCCTGTTGCATCTGGAGATGCCGACCCTGTTCTGGGCACCAATGGTAAGGACATCACCTTTTGGACCTCTCTCGTCCCACTAGCGCATCAGATCTACATCCTTTGCCACTGTCCGACCAATGCGCTGAATGCCACCACTCATGCATCCCTCGCTGACGCCCTCTCCTCACTCTAAAGCTACTCTTGTGCCTTCCTGCTTTCAGATGGTGAGGAGGAGGTCCCTGAAGTTGCCAGTGACAGCCCCTCAGAAGAGGAGGAGGAGGAGTAGCAAGAGGAAGGCGGCCCATCAGGGGAACCCTCAGCCGCAGCAAGCCATGCCACTGTAAGGGAGACGTCTTCCCTGGAGGGGAGCGTGGGGGAAGTGTCGGAGGGGAGTGTAGCTCCTGGGACCAGCGGCCTGCAGAAACGCGGGAGGGGGGTGGAAGCTCAGCGGCCTTCTCCCCAGAGGGGGGAAGGGTCGGAGGGGAGTCCAATTGCTGGGCCCAGCGGTGTCCAGCAACGCAGGAAGGGTCGGCCAGTTCGGCGGCCTTCTCCCCAGAGGGAGAGTCCAGCCTCCAGTCCGGAGACGGTCAACGCCGAGGAGATGCGCCGCCTCGAGGACATGTCCGTGGACTCGGAGCGCCGGCACACGGAGCTCATGGGGGTAGTGGGACGAATGCCTGAGGCCATCGAGTCCCTGTCTCGGAGTGTCACCGAATTCGGGGCCTCTCTGGCAGCGACTGGCCAGGTGATCAGTGGTGCCGTGCAGTCACTGGCTGCTCTGATGCGGTCACAGAACAGGGCAGCATGGGCAGTCACTGCTGCCACAGTCGCTGTGTCAGCCCGGCATCGCCAGGGCACCCGGCGCGCTGCAGCAGCACAGCGGTCTGTCCCTCGGCAGATTGCTGCGCATGCTGCAGTGCTGGCCCGGGTGAGTGCCAGTGTCTCAGGCGACCAGCGACCGCCTGCCATCCGCCAGCTTACCCCCATTCCTCCAGCCGCCACTGCCACTCCCCCAGTGGAGCTGCCATGAGCTGCTGCAGTGACTGATGCTGGCCAGCCACAGCTGCAGCATTCACCAGCCGGCCCCTCGAGGGCCAGACCTCGTCTAGGCCGACCCCCAAGGGCATCTGCCATCACGACATGTGCCCCTCAGGAGCCTTCCCCCAGCCTTGCAGCAGCCACTGGCCTCACTTTGAGGAGGAGCAGCAGGGCGTCCAGGGGCCGGCAAAGTTTGCAGAAGGCATCGCCCTCACGGGACACAAAGTAGAGGGTGTGTCCAAATGTTGTTTTTTTTGGAATGGTTGTTTTTTCAAGGCCGAGGATGAGGCCATTTTTGTTTACATCTTTTGTTAATCCTCCCCAGGTTGTGGGAGTGAGCCATGTGTGTGAGTGTTTTTTGGTGGTTTCGTGTGTTCTTGGTTTTCATGAGGGAAGGGCCCTGAGTTTGTACAATAAACCATTTTATTTATTCACATTGTCCATGTTTGATCTTTGAAGTGTTTGTTGCCTTAACCGGCTGAGGGCTTGCGGAGCGGCTGCAATCATGTTCTTTCATTGGCACAAGCCATTCCCTGACAGGGGGCCTAGAAGTGACGTTCAATAAGCCGCCGACGGGCGGCCCTTGGACCTTCTGCCTCCCTCCTGGGCTGGTACTCCTCGTCCTCCTCCTCCTCATGCTCCTCCTGCTCCTCCTGCTGAGGTGGTGGTCCAACGTGAGGTGGCAGTGCCTGAGTCCTGCGGATAGCCAGGTTGTGCAGCATGCAGCAAACGACGACGAATTGGGAGACTCACTCCTGCGAATACTGGAGGGCTCCCCCGGAGCGATCCAGACAGCGGAACCGTTGCTTCAGGACGCCGATTGTTTGTTCGATGAGGTTCCTGGTCGCTTGATGGCTCTCGTTGTATGCCTCTTCAGCAGGGGTCGTGGGCGCGCGGAGCGGGGTCATGAGCCACGTACACAAAGGATAGCCTTTGTCCCCGATAAGCCATCCTCTTGGGTGAGGCTGTGCCTGGAACATGTCAGCCACAGTTGTCTGTCGCAGGATAAAGGCATTGTGGCTGCTGCCTGGAAAGCGGGCATTGACAGCTAGGATGCGCTGCCTGTGGTCACACACCAGCTGTACGTTGAGGGAATGGTAGCCCTTCCGGTTGCGGTAATCCTCGGCATGCTCCAGAGGTGCCCGCAAAGCCACATGCGTGCAGTCAATGGCGCCCTGCACCATGGGGAAGCCCGCTATTCTTGCAAATCCCACTGCACGCTGCTGCTGCTTGTCCAGGGTCATGGGGAAGGAGATGAATTGACGTCTCCTTCTGAAAAGGGCATTGGTCACCTGGCGGATGCAGCAATGCACGGTGAACTGGGAGATGTTAGCGATGTCCCCAGCAGTGGATTGGAAGGAGCCGGTGGCATAGAAGTTGAGAGCCACCGTCACCTTCACTGCCACCGACAGAGACGTCCTGCGCATCAGCTGTGGACGCAGATCTCTGTGAAGCAGCTGGCAGATGTCTGCAACCACCTCCCTTCTGAATCGCAGCCTCCTAACACACTGCGCGGCAGACATGTTGAGATAGGAGAACTGCTGGCGGTATACCCTGGGTGGGTAAGGCCTCAGTTGGCGACGCCTGTTGCCCCCTCTGCGTCTAGCCAGGGCTGCCACTCTCTCACGGTGCCTGTAAGCCCTTCCGACATAAGGCTGAAACTCAGCGTTGGCATCCAATGCAGCCCCCATAATATGCTGGCAAACACTGAGATCTCAATGAAGGCAAAGAGAATTGCAAAGCTCTGGCCTGAAGCCAAAAAGACCTGTCCTAGTGTTGGGCCAAAGCAGTAAGCTCTCTTCCTTGGTCTCTCTCCAAAAATCCGTTGCACAAGAGTGAATGCTGCAAAATGGCTGCCCTTTATAGTGCAGGGTAAGTGCCCTTTAATTTGCGCTCCCCGCGGCCCGCCTCGGCTGTGTACCGTTCCACTTCACAGTCGTTAGGGCCGCCCGGCGCACAATGGGGCGGCGCGAGTGAAGTTCCGGTTCCGGGCGCACAAAGGGCGTTGCACGACGAAATGGCATCATGATCTGCGCGCGCAGCTGAGCGCGCGCAAAGACTTTGCGCCAGCGCTAAATGTCTACTGAAGTTGGGGCGAGGCGCAGATTGCGCAGCGCCCAGGCGCTAAGCGCCTAGCGCTCGAGATCTGCTCCTCCTAAGGCGCTAACGGCTGGCGCAGCCAACTGAATTTCTTGGCCAATGACTGGATTTGTTCCTTTTTTTTCTTTACATTGCTTTGCATAGTAACAAAGGTTAATTTAATTATATAATTTAATAAACATAAGTAAATGTTTTAAAAGTTTTTGTCAGACTTTTGCAGCATTGAATCCTTTCAACCTGACCCTCTGACTTCCCTCTGAAAAGAGTGTGTAAGCCACACTTTTTGATTTCATGGAATAGACTACACAATCAAAATTGAAAGTTATATTATTAAAAGTCTTGCATCCATAGCATCAAACAGCTCAAAAGCATCACATGTTAAAGATATCACAGGTTAACTATTCATGTTCACTGCATGGGTGGTAATCTGGTGGAGTGGATCACATGCCATTATCGAACCTGTCTGATTTTCATTCACCAATGGATGAAAAATTACCATGTATGTCTGTGAGGCAAACAATTGTAATTGGCTCAAATAATCATTATATGTTATATGGGACATGCTGACTGACTCAAATATCCCATTGACTAAATTTGAACCAATCCATTCATTAGTCAGCTCGGGAAAGCCACCAATCAACAAGTAGTAACTATCAGAAAACCAACCAATTAAATTGCTAATTATTTCAAAGGTGCCATTCACAAACCAACATGCACCACAAAATCAACCAATCCCGTTACTCAAACTGTGTGCATCAAGTCTTTTGAGTGGCCTTGTTGTTTCCTTTCACATCTCAGTGCATATTCCTAAAAATTCATACAAAATAAATAGATTAGAAATTACACCATTCTTCAAACAACTTACCTATAAAGTTAAGCATCAATGTGCGTAGATGACTCCTAAAACAAGCAGACCTATGACACATTTACCAAAATATACTATTCTTTGTTATACTTGTAATAAAACCACAGCCAGCAAGTAAAACATCAGGGCAAGACTTCCCAACTAAGCACCAGTCATTGTTTTTCCATGTCATTAATTGCTGAATGTAGCTCTGGTACTGGAGCAGTACAAGTAGTAATCACTGACTTCTAGCTAACGTAGTTCAGTAAAACAAGAAGATAAAAAGCATAAAACTGTCAGCCAATGCAGAGCAACAGTGGGAATAGCATGGCTCAGCATTTCTGCTTTAGTTTACACAATACCTGTATTTGGATTGGTTATTGTCCGAAGCGTTATGGGAAAATGCAGTTTGATCATTTATATACATCATGTTGATAAATGAAGAAGAAAGAAAGCAAACATTAATCAGACTGTGAATCTGGGAAGTAGTGTATTAATTAGTTAATGTTAATGCAAGATACGCAGGCTTAGCAATAGTGAATTACATCAGCAACCAAAGACTAAAAGAGGTCCTCAAATCTTTGTTGCAATCACACTGAAGTGTATTTGTGATGGAAACCACAATATTACAACTACAAACCCAGGCACTTATATTTGTGAATACAGAGCCTGCACTTTTGCGTGTCCATAATAATTAATATTAAGATTTAAGTTTTCATGGAACAGAAAACAAGAGAATGTTTAGCCGAATAGCTTTTGAAATAAAGCAGCTCCATTTTCTTGTGCAATAATTTCTCACAGATTATTTTCTTATGCATGTATGACAAAATTGACATTGACCTTCTGGGTACAGTTTGGGTACAAAAACTATTAAACTGATTTATTGGCACATTAACATTACACTAAATAAACAGTTAACTATCCATAACAACTCCACTCAATAAAAAATAACCTTGACGACACCAGCTGTTACATACATTGAGTCACGATGTTGATCTAAAACAAAGGACTGTTGAGGACATAGCCCTATAATATCTTTGATGCTTGTTAATGTCTAGTATTAAGTAAGTTTATTTTCATCTTTCAATCCTTTGTTTATGAAGGATTATATATGGAAGCAGCATTTATATTTGGATATAAATAAATAAACTGTCACACTTTTAACATTAATTGGAAATTTATTGTTATTAGACTTTTGGGGGGAGAAATTCATTATAGCCCCGTTTGGGGCGCTAACTTATAAAAGTTGAAAAAATTAGCGCCAGGCGTTAATGTCTTTCAACATTTAAAAAATTTGGTTTTGTGCTCCAGGAGGGAAGTAGAGCACTAAATCAAGCGCTCCACTTAATTTCTGGAGCGCAACAGGCAGCGGGCGGGGCGGTAGGTGAGCATCGTTGCACACTGGGCCGAGCAACGCTGGCACGTTGGAAGGTTCCTTCCCTCCCTTAAAGGGAAGGGACATTGCTGCAGGCTCTGCAAGGGAAAAACTTACCTGGCACTCGATGGCAGCCGCGATCCGGCCCGATCAGCTCGATGCACTGCAGCAGAGTGCCGGGCTGATCGATCGCTGGAGAAGAAAAATGGGAAAAAAAACAGAACATAATTTCAGATTTTTTATTACTGACCTCGGCCACCTCGCCTTTAAGTATCGCCCCCGAAGCGTCCGCCCTCCCAATGAACGCCTCCAGCAGCCGTTGGTACTTTCACCCGGTGATGCTGCAGGGGGCGGAATTGCAGTTCGGGTCCGGGGCACTAGCGGGGCGATGAGCATGGTGATGACGTCATGATCTCTGGGTGAAGGAGACCGGGGTGCAACGCCATACCGCCACCGCAAACCTTCCGCCGAATATCGCAGGAGTTGATATTCTCACTGTGCCTAGTCGGTAACTGATTACCGCCCGTTATTGCCCCCCCCCCCACCCGAGGCAATAACGGGAGGCGCAAAGGTACCCAATTTCTCCCCCCAGATCTTTTGCATAGTCTGCATTCTTTAGTAAATTGCCTACTGTTAGCTCCCCCGCCTTCTTGGGGTGCTACCATTTAATATTGTGGTGCTACGCACAACAGTGCCACACATGTTGGCACATAACGCCGCGGTATTACAGGCCTGTCTCCCCTGATTAAAGGGGGGGGCCTAGCGCAGCGTGCACCAGGGCCCTGCTGGAGCACCGGGGAGCTGGGTGCCAGGAAAACAGCCCGGCACTCAAGTGGAATGCCGAGCTGAACGATTGCAGCTGGGACCCCGCTTGAAGAAGCAGAAGTGGGCAGGTGCTGGCAGGTGGCCCAAAAAGAAATGGCAGCCGGCACCTACCATTTAAATTGCACCACCGCGGCCACAAAATCGCCACCCTGACCCTGTTGGACATAGCGTCCGGCCGTAGGTCAGGGGATGCGACCGAACTTCGCAGCCGGGGCACGAGCAGAAGTCATTAGCGGCGGCACGCCCAGGCGCTAGGGGCTTTGCGTCCCATTAGCGCCCCCTGGGAATGCTAACTGGAGGCGCAAAGCAATCCAATTTTTCCCCTAGCACATAGGTTTCTATCAAAGTTAAACTTCTGTTTGACATTCTCCTAATCAGCATCGCAGTCCTTTTTACAATATGAAGTCCATATTGCAACCCTATTGAGAATATTTGCTGCCGGTAATTGGTGTCATATTTCAGCCTTCTCAAATCATTGCGGTTACAGTAGCAGACTAAAACTAGCAGATAGGCAAAGCCCCTGCCTATGGAATGTAACAGATGGAGAAGGTCACAACATTGTATGTTCTTGCACTGACCTTTTGCTGCAGCTTTAATTATTTATGTGCTGTAATTTTTGTGGTGCCAAAATTATTCAGCCTTTGAAGCCTTATGCCCTGGGATTCAGCATTTCAAGTCTCAAAGATCACACTTGTGTTTCTTTAATAATGTGAAGGCAGGGATGTAGTTTAATAAAGAAAAGGCTACTAAATAATTGCATATCAGAGATTGGGTGGCACAGATAGCTATCACTTGCATCTCGGCTTTCATTCAGCTGAGAAAAATTGGATGACAGACCCTTCTCACTTTTTTGGCTACACGATTTGCATTTGCCATTTTAATGAAAGCATTAAGAGCTAGAAATTCATTGCAGAATGGGCAGTATCATTAGAAAAATTGGAGAATTAGTGCCAGGTGCTAATGCTTTAGACTGCATGCAAAATTCATGCTCAATGCTCAAATAAATGATTGGGGCATTAATTCAAGTCTTAAAGCCCAAGCTCATTGGCGTTACACTCAAAGGGTGGACCAATATTGCGTGCAGTCTAAACGCAAGTCATCATTGCCACAGGCTTTTTCCAGTTCTCTAAGGGGAGATTCATTGATGCTGCAGAACCTCATTCTCAGCATTGCTGGCTCAGCATGCAGCAGCAGGTCAAGGGAAGGGAGCCGAAGGACTGAAGCAGCTGTACTCATGGCAGATCCACACCCCAGGGAGAGAGTGCGCAGATTCTGCGATCAAGCATTGGAGTCATTGGTGTTCGCTGTGGAGAGACGGAGGGCAGTGCACTTCCCAACAAGTGGCAGGAGGCCCTCACCACAAGTCTTCGGCACCATGTGGAGTGAGGTAGCGCAGCACATCTCAGGCAGCACTGTGGTCCCCAGGACCCACACACAGTGCAGGAAGAAATTTAACGACCTCACTCAGGTGGTCAGGGTGAGTCAATATTTCAACAAATGCTACAAACCACCATCAGAACCACAGTCTTCACACACTGCCCAAAGCACCACTCCCCCAGCACTCACCCACCAGCAATCTCTACCTACCAACACTCACACCCACATCTCACACATTGCACACAATGACAGCTATTCAACTATGGCAGGCACATCACCCAAAAACATTGCTCCACACTCACTCACACACTTTTCTTTCTCTTGCAGGCCAAGGTCGCTCACAACAGGGGGGAGCAGGAGCACAAGCGGGGGACAAGCCGACATCCAACCACTGTCTGATCTGGAGAATAGAGTGCTGCAGATTATTGGGCACCAGGTGGTGGGCACCATGGCCACTGGCGACATTGACCCCCCTGGGGACAACAACAGTATGTTCATCCCGACTGCTCCTTCTCACATCCCACTTCCCCCTCACCTCACAAGCGTTTCGCACTTTCTAGCTAATCATGCTGTATGGATGCATTTCTCCCTTCCTGCCCCCTCCCCTCACCTTAACCTAACTCTTGTGCCTTTATGCTTTCAGATAATCAGCAAGCACCTGAGCAGCCTGTCCCTGAGGGCACCATAGAGAGAGAGGCAGGAGTAGAGGAGGAGGAAGAATCCATCACGTCACTGCATGTCTCACCCGCAGGCATCAGCTCAGATACGGGCACTACGCATTCTTTAGAGGCTAGTATAGTAGCGGGATCTGCACAGGGTGATGCACCGGGGATGAGTGGGCTGCAGCAAGGTCAGGGGGATAGGGTAGCTCGGGGGTCAGCTCCCTGGAGGGCGAGTTCGTGCATGAGTTCTGCTGCACAGGACTCAGTTGAGGACCTCGATGAGGAGGCATTTAGAAGAAGGGTGATGGGCATGCAAACGGAGATGATAGGTGCAATGACAAAGGAGCGTGGAGGAGTCTGCCTCCAACATTGCACAGAGCTCTGCGCACACCATGGAGCCCATCATTTCCAGTCTGCAAAGGATGTTGACTTCCAGAGAGATTGTGGCGACCCAGACCTGATGCCATGTGTGATGGGTGATCTGGCAGCTTCCATTGCAGCACAGGCGGAAGCGACACAATGTCTTCGTGCTGTAATGCAGTGTATGCTTGTTGTCATTCAATCTCAGACTGCTCTCATGCAATCTCAGCTTGATGCCGTGTGAGCTCTGACTGCTGCCATCTTGTCTGGGTCTACCACCGTTGACCGGGGCTTTCACAGTGTCGCAGCTGGCCAGAAATCTTTGCTTCAACAGATTGCTAGGGATGCTGAGGTGCTGGCCCGGGGGATTGGCATTGGGTCAGTGAAGCAGGAACCTGCTGTCCTCTCTCAGGATGACAGCATTTCTGCTCCCACCACTGCTTCTCTGCCATTGCCCTTGTCGCAGCCTGTCATCCAGCCAGCCCAGACTGCTGCCGCCCGTGCTGAGGTGGTGCAGTCTACAGCCAGGCCTTCCAGGCCCAGAAATGGTCCAGAGTTTTGAGCAAGGCCATCTGAAGTCTCACGCACGGACACTCAGCAGCCTTCCACCAGCCCTGCTGCAGCCACTGGGCCAACACTTCATAGGAGCGCAAGAGTAGGCAAAGGCACAGTAACGACAGGCACTAAAGGATTGCACAAGGGTGAATGGTTAATATTTTTGGTGTAAATATGTGTTCACTGATTTTTGATAAATTTATTAATTCAGTTTGGATTCTTTTGTAGTGGGTTTCATTTCGGCTTTGTGCTGTGATATGGCCTGTGACAGGGATGGAATGATGGGGATTCGGTGAGCAACAGGGACTTGCGGTTTAATTTATTGGGATCGTAGTCTGATGAGGCGATCAAGAACGGTCCTTCCTGAAGGCCGATTGAATGGCTGCCTCCTCCCTCATTCCTGTCCCTCCTCCACCTCGTTCTCCTCCTCCTCCACTGCCTCTTCCTCCTCCTAGGGTGGTCCCACAATCCCTGGTGGTAAGGGCTGGGCCCTCATGATGGCCAAGTTGTGGAGTGTGCAGCAGACCATGACAAAATGGGACACCCACTCAGCTGAGTACCTGAGGGCTACTCCCAAGCGGTCAAGGCAGCGGAACCTTTGCTTGAGTAGACCGATGGTCTGCTTGAAGATGTTCCTGGTGGCAGCATGGCTGTCATTATGAGTGCTGGTTAGGAATGTTGGGGTTGCGGAGGGGAGTCATGAGACAGGTGGAGAGTGGATAGCCCTTGTCTCCGAGCAGCCAGCCACGAACTTCATGTGGTGACTGTAAGAGTGCTGGCACAGGATGAAGATCTCGTTGCTGCTGCCAGGATAGCGGGCATTCACATTGAGGATTCGCTGTCTGTGGTCGCACACCAACTGCACATTAAGTGATTGGTAGCCTTTCTGGTTACGGAAGCCATGTCGGTTCAGTCAATGGCACCCTGCATCATGGGGATTCCCACTATCTTGGTAAAGCCACATGCACATTCATCCTGTTTCTCTCTGCTGATGGGGAAGGAAATGTAGTCCCTTCTCCTTGTGTAGAGAGCCTCTGTGACCTCCCGAATGCAGCGATGGATGGTGAACTGCAAGATGTTTGCTATGTCTCCTGTTGCAGACTGGAAGGATCTGCTGGCGAAGAAATTGAGGGTGACAGTGACCTTGACTGCCACTGAGAGAACCATGGTCGCCCTGATCTGAGGCTGGAGGTCTGGTTGCAGGAGGTGGCAGATTTCTGTGACCACCTCCTTGGTGAAGTGAAGCCTTTTAATACACTGCTCCTTGCTTAATTGGAGGCAGGAGAAGAGCTCTCGGAATACCCTCGGAGAGTAAGGCCTCCTGTTGAAAGCCCTGATGGCCCTCCTGCTCCCTCTGGCCACATGTTCCATTGTTTCTCGCTGCCTCCGCACCCTCCGCAGTAGATCCTGGTGGGACAGGTCGACTGCTAGTACAGCCCCTATTAATGTAAGCCAAGTGTAGCGGTTTGATATTTTTAAGAATAAATGTAGCTAGTTTTTCGTTCCCACAACACTCCTCATACAAAATAACCTATAAATTATTGAATTAAATGGTTGCACAATGTGAAACTGACAAGATAGCACTGAAACTCCACTAACCTGACAGCTGCGACTCATTAATCATGATCCCTTTAAATAACATCCCTGGAGCCGGCTTCTGACTACTTCATGCCAGCTCCCAAAATTATAGCTTCCTGTCACTTCTTAAAGCTAGCCTACAATGCTTAAAGCTACCCTGCACATCTTAAAGGGGAGGTGTATTGTGGCTGGAGCATGTGCTGCTGAGAGTTGTGTAGGAAGTGAACCTGACCAGGGAAACAGTGAAGAATAGCACAACATGGGAGAAAGCGGGCTCCAAGGTTTTTAAAATGCTACACTGGAGGCCTTGGTGGAGGAGGTGGAATGGAAGAGAGATGTCCTGTATCTGCAGGGGGCCAGGAGCAGATAGCCATGGAGGTCAATGCCAGGTGTCTAGCCCTGAGGAACTGGATGCAGTGCTGCAAGAAGTTTAATGACCTCACATGAGTGGTCAAGGTCAGTGAATGCATCATCAAATGCCATTATGTACCAACTGCACCACTAGCCTCAGACACCCAACAATTCACCACATCCCCATCGGTCACCTATCAACAATCTCTAACAATCAGGATCATACTTAACTTTCATATGCTCCACTGCACCTGCACACATTTAGCACTGCTGCGAGCCTCACACCCATATCTCACAGCTTGCACACGCTGCCAAGTATTCAACCATGACAGCCACATTAACCAACAGTTTGCACATCACTCACTAACACACACCCCGTCTCCCTTGCAGGAGAAGGTGGTGCACAACCGGAGGCAGCAGGAGCTAACCGAAGGGGGGCAAGTGTGCTTGCATGTCCTAACCCCCATGGAGGAGATGGTGCTGGCCAATATTGGAACAGCAATTGCTGAACACAGAGCCAGTGGCAGGACTGGATCAATTGAAGATGACGATATCCTCATATGTCCAAGGGGGAGTGTTTGCTAGTACGCTGGGGGAGGGGTTAATCTAAAATGGCAGGGGGTTGGGAACCTGAGCAGGGAGATAGAGGAAAGGGAAACAAGGATAGAAGCAAAAGACAGGAAGGAGAAAAGCAAAGGTGGCAATCGGAGAAATCAAGGCCTAGAAATTCAGTATAGCCACTTTTGGGGCGGTAAAGTCGGGCGGCCGCTGAAGTTTGCGCCCGGCGCAAAGTGGAGGCCACTTCGCCGATATTCAATAGCTTTGGCCAAGGAGTTTGCTCGAGCGCTAAAACTGGCGATGCACGGCTATCTTTAGACGCTAAGCCGGCGGTGCAGACTGATACCGCCGAGGCCGGGCGCAGCGCAGGTGCGGTCATTTCTTGATTGACAG
Organism: Somniosus microcephalus; assembly: GCF_052327205.1. Taxonomy (NCBI): domain Eukaryota; kingdom Metazoa; phylum Chordata; class Chondrichthyes; order Squaliformes; family Somniosidae; genus Somniosus; species Somniosus microcephalus. The sequence goes on along the minus strand of NC_140996.1, from coordinate 47,867,036 downwards.
CAGACACCCTGGCGCCGGCCAGCTCTTAAAGGGGGAAGGGTCGACTTGGTCTGCTGCCACGCCCTGGATACTGCAGCCCTCCAGCTAGGCCTAAACACTGCTGCTGGAGAGAAATAGCGCCAGGAAGGATGCAGAGGGCCCGTGAGTGAGCGCAGCGTTTCTCTGCCCATGATTTAAAGGTGTTGGTTAGGGCTTTGGAGAGGAGACGCCATATCTTGTTCCCGGACAGTGGCAAGAAGCCTGCCACCAGGGTGTACAGGAGAGCCTGGAGGGATATCGCCCAGAGGGTCACAGCCACCTGCGATGTCCCCAGGACTGGTGTCCAATGCCAGAAAAAGTTTAACGACCTCACTCGGATTGTCAGGGTGAGTACCCTTTCCAGTGTCCTCCTCATCCTTGCATGTGCACCTCACATTATGGGCAAAGGGACCTCAAAGCCCTAATGGCCAGCCCTCATCCAGCAGCTATGGCACTGGCATGAACATCAATTGCACTTTCTGCACTTTACACACTGGCCAAGCTATTCGACCATGAGAGGCAGTGCACACAACAACAGGGCACCACACTGGCCAAGCTATTCGACCATGGGAGGCAGTGCATACAACAACAGGGCACCACACTGGCCAAGCTATTCGACCATGGGAGGCAGTGCATACAACAACAGGGCACCACACTGGCCAAGCTATTCGACCATGGGAGGCAGTGCACACAACAACAGGGCAGCACACTGTACTTGGAGGCCGTCCTTTTTCTTGCAGGCCAAGCTGGCCCAGAACCTGAGGAGCCAGACTGACACCGGGGGAGGCCGCCCCAGTTCCAGCAGCTCAGTGACCTGGAGGAGCGCGTGGGTCGACTCATTGGTGGCCGGATGATTGGCCCCGTTGCATGTGGAGATGCCGACCCTGTGCTGGGCCCCAATTGTAAGGACATGACCTTTTGGACCTCTCTCGTTCCCCTTGCATTTCAGATCTACATCCTTTGCCACTGTCCGACCAATGCGCTGAATGCCACCACTCATGCCTCCCTCGCTGACGCCCTGTCCTCACTCTAAAGCTACTCTTGTGCCTTCCTGCTTTCAGCTGGTGAGGAGGAGGTCCCTGAAGCTGCCAGTGACAGTCCCTCGGAAGAGGAGGACGAGGAGGAGCAAGAGGAAGGCGGCCCATCGGGGGAACCCTCATCCGCGCCAGGGGATAGCAATGGAGGGGACACGTCTTCCCTGGAGGAGAGCCAGGGGGAATTGTTGCAGGGGGGTGTAGCTCCTGTGCCCAGTGGCGTCCAACCATGCGGGAAGGGTCGGGCAGCTCGGCGGCCTTCTCCCCAGAGGGGGGAAGTGTTGCAGGGGAGTGTAGCTCCTGGGCCCAGTGGCGTCCAGCCACGCGGGAAGGGTCGGGCAGCTCGGCGGCCTTCTCCCCAGAGGGGGGAAGAGTTGCAGGGGAGTGTAGCTCCTGTGCCCAGTGGCGTCCAGCCACGCGGGAAGGGTCGGGCAGCTCGGCGGCCTTCTCCCCAGAGGGGGGAAGTGTTGCAGGGGAGTGTAGTTGCTGGGCCCAGTGGCGTCCAGCCACGCGGGAAGGGTCGGGCAGCTCGGCGGCCTTCTCACCAGAGGGGGGAAGTGTTGCAGGGGAGTGCAGTTGCTGGGCCCAGTGGCGTCCAGCCACGCGGGAAGGGTCGGCCAGCTCGGCGGCCTTCTCCCCAGAGGGAGAGTCTGGCCTCTAGTCCGGAGACGGTCCTCGCCCAGGAGGTGCGCCTCCTCGATCAAATGTCCGCGGACTCGGATCGCCGGCACACCGAGTTCATGGGGGTTGTGGCGCGGTTGCTTGAGGCCATCGAGTCCCTGGCTCATAGTGTGTCCGATTTCGGGGCCTCACAGGCCAGGGGTTTCGAACAACTCGGGGCAGCACAGGCCAGGGGTCTCGAACAATTCGGGGCAGCACAGGACGCGAGTCGGCCCGAATTGAGGGCAGCACAGGACGCGAGTCGGGCTGAATTCAGGGCAGCACAGGACGCGAGTCGGGACAACTTCAGGGCAGCACAGGCAGCGAGTGGCCAGTTGATCAGTGGTGCCGTGCAGTCACTGGCTGGTCTGATGCGGGCACAGACCAGGGCAGTACGGGCACTCACTGCTGCCACACTCGCTGTGTCAGGCAGGCATCGCCAGGGCACCCGCCGCATTGCAGCAGCACAGCGGTCTGGCCTTCAGCAGATTGCTGCGCTTGCTGCAGTGCCAGCCCGGCCGAGTGCCAGTGTCTCAGGGGAGCAGCGAGCGCCTGGCATCAGCCAGCTTGCCCCCATTGCTGCAGCCGCCACTGCCACTCCCCCAGCGAAGCTGCCACGAGCTGCTGGAGAGACTGATGCTGCCCAGCCACAGCTGCAGCAGTCAGCAGCCGGCCCCTCGAGGGCCAGAGCTCGTCTAGGCCGACCCCCAAGGGCATCTGCCATCACGCAATGTGCCCCTCAGGAGCCTTCCCCCAGCCTTGCAGCACCCACAGGGCCCAGGTTGAGGCGGAGCAGCAGGTCGGCCAGGGGCCGGAAAAGGCTGGACAAGGACTCGCCCTCTCGGCACACAAAGTAGAGTGTGTTGCCAAATGTATTTTTATATGGGGGTGGTTGTGTTGTCTATGGGGGGGGTTGTTTTGGTAAGGCCGAGGATGAAGGCCATTTGGATGGAAAAGTTTTGTTATTCCTCCCCAGGTTGTGGGAGTGAGTCATGTGTTTGACTGTTTTTTGGGGGTGTTGTCTGTTTTTGGGTTTCATGTGGGAAGGGCCCTGAGTTTGTTCAATAAAGCTTTTTCTTTATTCAGCTTGTCCATGTTTGATGTTTGAAGTGGTTGTTGCGTTAACCGGCTGAGGGCTTGCGGAGCGGCTGCATTCATGTCCCTTCATTGCCACAAGCCATTCCCTGACAGGGGGCCTAGAAGTGTCGTTCAAAATGCCGACGACGGACAGCCCTTGGACCTTGTGGCTCCCTCCTGGTCTGGTACTCCTCCTCCTCCTCCTCCTCATGGTCCTCCTGCTCGTCCTCCTGAGGTGGTGGTCCAACGTGAGGTGGCAGTGCCTGAGTCCTGCGGATAGCCAGGTTGTGCAGCATGCAGCAAACAACGACGAACTGGGAGACTCTATCCGGCGAATACTGCAGAGATCCACCGGAGCGATCCAGGCAGCGGAACCATTGCTTGAGGACGCCAATCGTTTGCTCTATGATGTTCCTTGTGGCTTGATGGCTTTTGTTGTATGCCTCCTCAGCAGGGGTCCTGGGCGTGCGGAGCGGGGTCATGAGCCATGTACACAAAGGATAGCCTTTGTCCCCGATAAGCCATCCTCTTGGGGGAGGCTGTGCCTGGAACATGTCAGCCACAGTAGTCTGGCGCAGGATAAATGCATCGTGGCTGCTGCCTGGAAAGCGGGCATTGACAGCTAGGATGCGCTGCCTGTTGTCACACACCAGCTGTACATTGTGGGAATGGTAGCCCTTCCGGTTGCGGTAATCCTCGGCATTGTCGATAGGTGCCCGCAAAGCCACATGCGTGCAGTCAATGGCGCCCTGCACCATGGGGAAGTCCGCGATCCTCGCAATTCCGACTGCACACTGCTCCTGCCTCTCCAGGGTCCTGGGGAAGGAGATGAATTGGTGTCTCCTTGTGAAAAGGGCATCGGTGACCTGCCGGATGCAGCGATGCACGGCGAACTGGGATATGTTAGCTATGTCCCCAGCAGTGGCTTGGAAGGAGCCGCTTGCATAAAAGTTCAGAGCCACCGTGACCTTCACTTCCACCGACAGAGATGTCCTGCACATCAGCTGTGGACGCAGATCTCTGTGAAGCAGCTGGCAGATCTCTGCAACCACCTCCCTTCTGAAGCGCAGCCTCTTAACACACTGCGCGGCAGTCATGGTGAGATAGGACACCTGCTGGCAGTATTCCCTGAGTGGGTAAGGCCTACGTTGCCGACGCCTGATGCCCCCTCTGCATCTAGGCATGGCTGCCCCTCTCACACAGCGTCTGCGAGCCCTTCGCACATAATGCTGGAACTGAGGGTTGGCACCCCATGCAGCCCCCATAATACGCTTGCAAACAATGAAATCACAATGAGGCAAATTTCCAAGCTCTGACCAGAAGCCAAAAATACCTCTCCTATGTTGGGCCAAATCAGTAAGGTCTCTTCCTTGGTCTCTGTCCAGAAATCCGTTGCACAAAAGTCATTGCAGCAAAATGGCTGGCCTTTATAGTTCAGTGTAAGTGCCATTTAATTAGCGGTCCCCGAGGCCCGCAGGGCCTCTGCTGCGTTCCACTTCACAGTTCTTAGCACCGCCACGCCCACATTGGGCGGGCGCGACTGAAGTTCCGGTTTGGGGCGCACAAAGGGCGTTGCACGATGAAATGATGTCATAAGCTGCACGCGCAGCTGAGCACGCGCAAACACTTTGCGCCGGCGCTAAATGTCTACTGAAGTTGGGCGTATGCGCGGATCGCGCTGTGCCCGGCCGCTAAGTGGCTAGCGCTCGAAGTCTACTCCTCTTAAGGCGCTAACGGCTGGCGGACGCAACTGAATTTCTAGGCCCAAGGGTTTAAATCAAACATGGCCATAGTAAATAATAATTCTTAAAGGTGTAAGAGTGTTAAAAAAACAAGCCTGAAGGCCGTGTGTCTTAATGCGAGGAGCATTCGTAATAAGGTGGATGAATTAGCTGTGCAAATAGAGGTAAACGGATATGATATGATTGGGATTACAGAAACATGGCTCCAGGGTGACCAAGGCTGGGAACTCAACATCCAGGGTATTCAATATTCAGGAAAAATAGGCAAAAAGGAAAAGGAGGTGGGGTAGCATTGCTGGTTAAAGAGGGGATTAACACAATTGAAAGGAAGGACATTAGCTCTGATGATGTGGAATCTGTATGGGTGGAACTGAGAAATACCAACGGGCAGAAAATGTTAGTGGGAGTGATATACAGACCTACAAACAGTAATGCGGAGGTTGGGGATGGCATTTAACAGGAAATTAGAGACGTGTGCAATAAGGGTACAGCAGTTATCATGGGTGACTTTAACCTACATATAGATTGGGCTAACCAAATTAGTAATAACTAGCTGGGGAGCCCCGCGTTGCGAGGGCAATTTTGGGGCGTGAGCGCAATTTTGGGGTGCTTGGTCTCCCTGCCCCTGTGTGTCCCCCCTCTCCCTGTCATGTCCTCTCCCTGTCCTATCCCTCCCTCCCCTCCCCGCCTCTCCCTCCCCTGTCTCCCCTCCCTCCCTCCCCTCGCCCACCCCCACCCCTGCTCCCCCACTCCCCTCTGTCCCTCTCTCCGGCCCCTCCCCCTGCCTAGCGCCTGAGTTCCGGAGCTGAGGTCCCCCGCGTATCGCGCGGCTGATGGACGGTCGCTGTGGGTGGGCAGGCGGCGCATGCGCGGTCAGTGCGGGCGGCGCATGCACGGTCAGTGCGGGCGGCGCGAGCGCCCCGCGATTTCCCGAGGCTCGCCCCCCCGCGATTTCCCGAGGCTCTTCCCCCCGCGATTTCCCGAGGCTCTCCCGCCCCCCCCCCGCGATTTCCCGAGGCTCTCCCCCCCCCCCCGCGATTTCCTGAGGCTCTCCCCCCCCCCCCGCGATTTCCCGAGGCGCTCTACCCCCCCCGCGCTTTCCCGAGGCTCGCCCCCCCCGCGATTTCCCGAGGCTCTTCCCCCCGCGATTTCCCGAGGCTCTCCCCCCCCCCCCGCCCCCCGCGATTTCCCGAGGCTCTCCCCCCCCCCCGCGATTTCCCGAGGCTCTCCCCCCCCCCGCGATTTCCCGAGGCGCTCTATCCCCCCCGTGATTTCCCGAGGCTCTCCCCCCCCCTGCCCCCCCCCACGGTTTCCCGAGGCTCTCCCCCCCCCGCGATTTCCCGAGGCTCTCCCCCCCCCTATTAAATTGTTATTTAATTCCCTAACACATCATTAAAATATTTACCTTAGTTCCCTAACACACAGAAAGTGTGGGGGAAAAAATTGTGAAAAATCAAGATGGCGGCCACTCACCTCGGTTCAGAAGGATAAGGCCCGCCCACACACGCACCGATTGGTCGACCGGTCAGGTCACCGAAGCGTAGGATTGGTCAATCGTCGAGTCACTCGACACTCAACTGTAGGAAGGAACCCGCCGTCCGATTGGTTGACCTCGACGTCACACGGTCGCTAATGAGATGCTAGTGAGCGGAATGCTGAAGGTTTTTGGGATACCGCGGGCGGGATTTTTGTCCGGCCGAAACGTAAATACGCCTATCACCGGTCCGGAATCGCAAGCTTTCTTTTGAGGCGACGTGCGCGTCGGTACGCTCTTTAACTTTCAAACGTATAGAGAACGGACAGACAGACATCGGGACAGACAGAAGAGCCGCTTTATATATATAGATACTGTGGAGGAGGAATTCCTGGAGTGCATACGGGATGGTTTCCTGGACCAATATGTCAAGGGACCAATATGTCGAGGAACCAACTAGAGATCAGGCCATCTTAGACTGGGTATTATGTAATGAGAAAGGATTAATTAGCAATCTTGTTGTGCGAGGCACCTTGGGTCAGAGCGATCATAATATGATAGAATTCTTCATTAAGAGAGAGAGTGAAGTAGTTGACTCAGAGACTAGGGTTCTGAATTTGAATAAAGGAAACTACGATGGTATGAGGTGCTAGTTGGGTAGGATTGATTGGGGAATGTAACTCAAAGGGTTGACGGTGGATAGGCAATGGCAAACATTCAAAGATCGCATGGATGAACTACCGAATTTGTTCATCCCTGTTTGGCAGAAAAATAAAACAAAAAAGGTGACTCAACCATGGCTAACAAGGGAAATTAGGGATAGCATAAGATCCAAGGAGAGGACATACAAATCGGCCAGAAAAAGCAGTAAACCTGAGGTTTGGTAACAGTTTAGAATTCAGCAAAGGAGGACAAAGGGATTAATTAAGAGGGGGCAAATAGAGTATGAGAGTAAGCTTGCAGGGAACATAAAAACTGACTGTAAAAGCTTTTACAGATATGTGAAGAGAAAAAGATTGGTGAAGTCAAGCGTAGGTCCTTTGCAGTCAGAATCAGGGGAATTTATAATGGGGAACAAAGAAATGGCTGACCAATTAAATACATACTTTGGTTCTGTCTTCACAAAGGCCTAGAAATTCAGTGGCCTGTGCCACCAGTTTGCGCCCAAAGAGGGCTTTTGCGCCACTGGCCACACCTACCGCGATATTTAGCGGGGCGCTAATGGCGGCGTTAGCCTGTAGCGCTGCGCCGCCACCGATGACATCATCGGTGTGCGCAGCGCCCCGCTATCGCCCCACTGGCCATATTTGGTCGCTGCCGCCTCCTCCGCGCCGGCTGCAAACAGCGACCAGTACACAGGGGCCTACCTGTGGCGGTAGTGGGGCGAGTTAAGGTGGAGGTGCGGCCGGCCGCTTTTTCAGCGGCCGCCTGCCCGCACCTCCGTCCCCGGCCTCCTACACCCCCCCCCCGTGGCATTGCCAACTGTCTCCCGAGAGCCTGGCACTTCTCCTTGGTGCCGGGCTCATTTGCCGGCACTCGCGAGCGGGGATCGCGCTGTTGCAGGCACCTCCGCCTTAAGAGTGAGAGGAAGGCCTGCAGTACCGCAGGCTGCCATGCTGCAGTGGGTGGCGCTGCGGCACTTTGCGCGCCGATATTCAGTTTCAGCGCCCCAAGCGGGGCGCCGAAACCCTTGTTTAGCGGCTGGCTTCCACTTGGGGCGCTGAAACTGAATATCCCGCTGGCGCAAGTGGCTCCGCGCGCAGCGGTAATTCCGGCGCTCAGGCGAGCTGGGCGCCCCAAACTGAATTTTTAGCCCAAATAACCTCCCAGAGATGTCGGGGAAGATAGGGTCTAATGAGAGGGTTGAACTGAAAGAAATCAGTATCTGTAGGGAAATGGTGTAAGGGAAATTGACGGGATTGAAGGCCGATAAATCCCCAGGGCCTAATAATCTACATCCTAGGGTACTTAAGAATGTGGCCCTAGAAATATTAGATGCATTGCTGGTCATCTTCCAACATTCGATAGACTCTGGAACAGTTCCCATGGATTGGAGGGTAGCTAATGTTACCCCACTATTCAAAAAAGGTGGTAGAGAAAATGGGGAATTATAGACCGGTAAGCCTGACATCAGTAGTGGGGAAAATGCTAGAGTCCATTATAAAAGATGTAATAGCAGAGCACTTGGAAAACAGTGACAGGATCGGTCAAAGTCAACATGGATTTACAAAAGGTAAATCATGCTTGAATAATCTACTGGAATCTTTTGAGGATGTAACTGTTAGAATAGATAAGGGAGAACCAGTGGATGTGGTGTATTTGGACTTTCAGAAGGCTTTCGACAAGGACCCACATAGGAGATTAGCGTGTAAAGTTAAGGCGCATGGGATTGGGGGCAAGGTATTGACTTGGATAGAGAACTGGTTGGCAGACAGGAAGCAAAGAGTTGGACTAAACGGCTCTTTTTCCAAGTGGCATGCAGTGACTAGTGGGTACTGCAGGGATCGGTCCTAGGATCCCAGCTATTCACAATATATATTAATGATCTAGACGAGGGAACTAGATGTAATATCTCCAAGTTTGCAGATGACACAAAGCTGGGTGGGCGTGTGTGCTGTGAGGAGGATGCCGAGAAATTCCAGTATGTTTTGGACAGGTTGGGTGATTGGGCAGAAGCATGGCAGATGCAGTATAATGTGGATAAATGCGAGGTTATCCCCTTTGGTGGCAAAAACAGGAAGGCAGATTATTATCTGAACGGCAGTAGATTGGGAGAAGGGGAAGTGCAACGAGACCTGGGTGTCCTTGTGCACCAGTCGCTGAAGGTAAGCATGCAGGTACAGCAGGCGGTTAGGAAGGCAAATGGTATGGTGGCCTTCGTAGCGAGAGGGTTCGAGTACAGGAAGTAGGATGTCTTGCTGCAGTTGTGCAGGGCCTTGGTGAGACTATATCTTGAGTATTGTGTGCAGTTTTGGTCGCCTTATCTGAGGAAGGATGTTCTTGCCATGGAGGGAGTGCAGCGAAGATCCACCAGACTGATACCTGGGATGGCAGTAATGACGTATGAGGAGCTATTGCATCGATTGGTCTTGTACTCGCTGGAGTTTAGAATGAGAGGGGATCTCATTGAAACTTATAACATTCTAACAGGACTAGACAGACTAGATGCAGGAAGGATGTTCCCGATGGTCGGGGAGTCCAGAACCAGGGGTCACAGTCTAAGGATAAGTGGTAAGCCATTTAGAACAGAGATGAGGAGGAATTTCTTCACCCAGAGAGTGGTGAACCTGTGGAATTCTCTACCACAGAAGGCAGTGGAGGCCAATTCATCTTAAATATATTCAAGAAGGAGTTAGATATATTTCTTAAGGCTAAAGGGTTCAAGGGATATGGGGAGAAAGCAGGGACAGGGTACTGAATTCGGATGATCAGCCATGATCTCATTGAATGGCGGAGCAGGCTCGAGGGGCCGAATGGCCTACTCCTGCTCCTATCTTCTATGTTTCTACACCTAAACGTTCTTCTCACATCCGACTTCCTCCTCTTCCCACAATCTTTTCTGACTTACAAACTGCAGATAGTGTAAGCATGCACTGCTTAATTTCCCTCCCCCCACCCCTCACCTCCCCTCACCACAACCTTACCCTTGTGCATTTCTCCTTTCAGATACCCAAGAAGTGCAACCTAGCCAGGCAGTGAAGGAACAGCAAGAAGACAGTGATGATGAAGACACACCATCACTCGAATGGCAGCCACCAGTTCAGATACTGACACTGCGCATAATTTAGAAGATAGCATAGAGGCAGGATCTGCACATGGTGAGGCACTGGTCATGAATGGCCTGCTGCCAGAGCAGGGGACACGGAGAGCGCAGGTGCCCGCTCGCCAGAGGGCGACGTCACACACGAGTTCTGCTGCAGATAACTCAGATGAGGACTTCGATGTGGCAGGTTATAGAAGAAGGCTGATGTGTATGCACAATGAAATGCTTCGTGCATTGGGAAGCCTGCCAGAAAGCCTGCGTTCAATGTCAAGGAGCATGTAGGGGTCCTGCACCAACTTGGCACGGGGCTTTGTGCAGAGCTTGGAGCCTATCCTTTCCAGCATGGAAGTGTTGGCCAACTCCATTAGTGCACTTGTGGACAACATTCCTGTTAAGTTGCGCGGCCATGTGGCCACGCAGTGGTTTGGTAGTCCCTTATAGGCCACTCACTGGCTTTACAATGGAAATAACCATGCATGCACAAAAAATTGAATGGGCCACGCAGCCAGTAAAAGGGCACACGCACCCAAAAAAAAATTACAGGGCACATTGCTTGTGGACCTAACCATGATGCAGTATCTGATGGTCAATGTCTCAGCTTCTATTGCAGCACAAACATCTTCCACCAGAAGCCTGAGTGCTGCAGTGGAAGCTCAGCCTGAAGTCATGCAAGCTCAGCTTGCTGCCATCATGGTTGCAGATTCCAGTGTTCAAAGGGGCTTGCAGGGTCTCACAGCAGTCCAGCAATCTGTCCTCCAACAGATTAGTAGGCTTGCTGAGGTGCCATCCTGAGGAAGTGGCAGTGGCTCCATGGAGTGTGAATCTGCTGTCCTCTCTCAACATGGCAGCACTTGTGTTCCCACCAGTGCCCTTGCTGCTGCCTGTCAGCCAACCAGGCCAGACTGCTGCCACCCATGCTGAGATGGTACAGTCCAAAGCTGGACCTCTAGGCCCAGAGCTGCTCGATGTCATCCTCAAAGGCCATCTGCAGTTTCCTCCACTGAAAGTCAGCAGCCTTCCACTAGCCATGCTGCAACCGTTGATGTAGCATTACGTCGGAGCACCAGGACAGGCAAAGGTACACAGAAGACAGGCACTGAGGGAATGCACAAGGGTGATTAGTTTATGTTTGTATGCAATATGATATGATTTCATTTATTAATTAGGTTTGGAATTTTTATTTTGGGGTGTCTTTTATTTTTGCATTGTGGCCAAGATGACGAAGTGATGGTGAGTGACAGAGGGAGGGTAAGGAGTGTAGGACTATTGGTGAATGGGGAATTGGGGTTGCGGTTACTGGTATCTCATTCTAAGTAGTTCTTTTTGTACAGCCCAGGCAGAAAGGGGTTGCCTAGGTTGCTGCCTCCCTTCCTTTTCCTCTTCTTCCTCCTCTTCCTCTTGCTCCTTCTCCTCCTCTTCCCTCTTCTAGCAGTTAGGCCTGCTCTGTGCGGCCTCTGCTCATTCTCCCAGTCATGCTCTATTCTAAGGGGAAGACCTACTAGTGCATTCATGTCTGGCAGCAACTGGCTTGTGGAGAAGTCTTGAAGTCAGGAAAAAGTTCTTCAGCATTTGCGAACCCATTCCCAGTAAACTTTTGCAACTTGAAACAACTATGGAAAGCACCAAACACTTGTAGAATCATACCAACAACCAAAAGAAATCAACCAGCAACTAACCTGTAAGTATTGGATGATCCCTTTGAATAGCACTGGTGGAGGATGCTTCCTGCTACTTAATGTGAGTTCAGCTGTGCGAGGTTAAGAGACGGCATTGGCTGGAGTGTTGAGCTCCAAAATTGCAGTGCTGGCGTCAAATCAGCGCTGCATGCTGATTGACATCATGATCTGTCTGCTCTGCATTCTTCTGGCAGACATTAACTGCTCGCGTACTAATGCCCTCACCATTATGGCGTTTGAAGTGTGCGCGCGGCATCGGATGGCATTTTGGTCCCCTACCACTACCGAGCCTAATTTTGCGCCCATAAAATGACCTATTCAATGCCAAATCTAGACCTGTTTTCTGTTTTGCTCCAGTAACCCCCCTTAATTGGTTGAGACAAAACATTTGGAAGAAAATTATTTAACATTTCAGGGTTATTATAATGCAGGAAAATAAATAAATAGTACAAAGAATATATATAAATAAATCCGAAATGGTAAAATTCTCACTGAATTAAAGGAATATTTAAATACTGGAGTATAAAGATGTAGATCTTTAAAAGTGGGATACCAGGGAAGAAAGTCATAGAAAGGGCAAATGTGATGACATTTATACACGCGGGGGTGGGGGGAAGGGATGCATTTATATAGTGCTTCACATATTTTGGAGTACAATGACTTATGATATGTGGGCAAACACAATAGCCATTTAGCATATGGCAAGATTCCACAGACTGCAATGAAATGAAGGCCAGTTAATCTGTTTTTGATTGAATGTTGGTTAGAACATGAGGAAAATATCCATCACTTCTTCAAATACTACTGTGTATTGTTTAACATCCACCTGAACTGCGAGAGCAGGCAGACAAGGCCTTAATTTAATACCTGAACAAAGTGGGCTGATTTTGTGCTCACATCCTAGAGTAAAGCTTAGTACACACCGCCTAATAACCCAAAGGTGAGAGATCTGCTAACTGGGCCAAGCTGAAACTCTAGAGGAGCACTGAATACCACAGCAAGAAGATGATAATGGATCTGTACTTTTGTGTACTCCATTACAGAAAGGAAATTGAAGCCATGGAAAGGTGCAAGATAGATTCACTAGAATGATACCAGGAATGAGAAGCTATAGTTATGATGACAGACATAAAAACTGGAGCTATATTTACTGGAGCAGAGAAGGTTAAGGGGCGATCTAAAATAATTGTTCAAATTTATTAAAATGATTGAGAGGGTAAATAGTTCAAGATTTTCTATTCACATAGTATTAGGATTTTAAGTGGACGCTTTATCCACTCTGATATCTTAATAGTACATTCAATTTAAATAATCCATGTAGTATTTTTAAATCTAATAATGAGTTTGCCATTTGATGATACCATATACATGGAATTGCACATTATTTAAGATAAATGTATGAGTTACTTGTGAGCATTGGACTGTAAATTTATCAGTGCCAAGTTTTTCTTTTATGTTATGGCTTATTGCTGTCTATATGCAAGGTACCAGTGTGCATCAGTTGGATTTTTTGGATTATTGTATGGCTGGGAAATTTCTTGGCGTGAGAGCAGCTCCAAGGAGGCTCCCAGCCTATTTACATAGGATTACATAGCATAAATGGCACAGAAACAGGCCATTCGGCACAACCAGTCCATGCCGGTGTTTATGCTCCATTCGAGCCTCCTCCCATCTTTCCACATCTAACTCTATCAGCATAACCCTCTATTCCCTTCTCGTATGCTTATCTAACCTCCCTTTAAATGCATCTATACTATTCGCATCAACCAATCCCTGTGGTAGCGAGTTCCACATTCTCACCACTCTCTGGGAAAAGAAGCTTCTTCTGAATTCCCTATTGGATTTCTTGGTGACTATCTTATATTGATGGCCTCTAGTTTTGCTCTTCGCACAAGTGGATACACTGGCCGTGAATTTCCCGTTCTCAGTGGGTCCGTGGTGAGCGACGTCGGTGGCAGCTCTCAGCTCTGCGCCTGTCTTAATCTCGGCCTCTGACATGACTTTCCCCTGATTAGCCTTGTTAAGTCTGCCCAGCGAGTTTCCTGGCCAATTAACTGGAAGCAAGTCTGAAGACATCATTTGATGACGTGTCATCAGCCGGTTTCCTTAAAGAGATCATGCGCAAATTTTCTTTGACATTTGTGCTGTCAGTGTTCTACAGCATTGAAGTGCTTCAAACACTGACAAGCACTGCACAGAGGCACAGCATGCAAGGAGGTTCTCTTCCCTTCCAATGGGCAGAAAAGCCCTCCCCAGGAGACCAACGCAGCCTGGTTGCACATTGCACAGGAGGGCACAAGCAGGGATATTATCAGGAGGACCAGGCTGCAGTGGCTCAAACCTTTCAATGATCTCAGTAGATCACGAAATGTTATTGCAAAGCCGCACTCAACCTCATCCTGCTATGCCACTCTATATCCCCATCACTCTGCCTTCCCTACCCTACTCCGGCACATCCTTACACAAACCAACTTACCTTGCACCTCCACCCATCCCTCTCTATCTAAATTATCACATCCCCATCTGACTAGCCACCCCTCATGTAATGCATATACCTTTAAGTGGGGAACTATCTTTTACAGCTCATGTATACTGTAGTACCGGCAGTGACCACACCTGTATATAGCCCTGAGTAGTAATCTGTACAGATCAGTTCAACTGTGAGCCACGTTGAGTAAACACCTGTTGTACCATTTCTGCTGCAGTCTGTATCTTATTATACCCAGACGCAACATTGACGACGAGGCAAGTTCGAACCTACCTGCAACTCTGCATCACCTCCCGTGGATTCTTTCCTGGAGATCAGTGGATTGGAGGTCAAGGCCAGAGACTTGGGCGTCGACCACGGGCAACCGCCCAGTCATCCAGCAGAGACTCGAGAATTGCGGGGGAGGCTGTCGGGAGCCAGGCTTGGCATTCCAGTCGAGGTGGTCCAGCGAAACGGGCTGGCAACAGGTAGCGCGCAGACACTTCCCGGACAGCGGCGGGCTAGAGCCCGACCGAGCGGCACAGCAAAGGGCCGAGCAGCGTCGACGGGGGAGGGAGAGAGAGGGCAGAGCGCACAGGGTGCAGCCGGTGTTCAGGGGCCGAGCAGCGTCAGAGAGAGGGAGAGAGAGACACGCAGAAACCCGCGAGGCGCCGCCATTGCTACGAGGACCGCCGAGAGTGGTGTTGGCAGCAGCAGGGGAGGAAGGAAAGCACGGGAGATGCCATTTTAAGCCATTGGGAGATGCCATTTTAAACCACACCCAAAATGCCGAAGAGTGGCAGTATCACCGCATTTGAAAATGAAGTCAAAGATTGGACTACATATGTCGAGCGAATAGAGGTGCACTGCAAGGCAAATGAGGTGTCAGATGACAAGAAAGCATCGGTATTGTTAAATTTAATGGGTGCAAAGACGTATGGGTTATTACGAAATCTAGTAACCCCAACGAAGCCAATGGAAAAGAGTTTTGAAGACATAGTAACGATACTAAAGGAACATTTAAACCCCACACCACTGCTGATAGCAGAAAGATTCAAGTTTCACAAACAGAACCAGCATAAGGATGCAAGCAATGCTGATTATTTAACAGAACTGCGCAAACTATCGAAATACTGCCAGTTTGGAGCGGGACTGGCAGATACCTTAAGGGACAAGTTTGTGTGTGGGCTTCAAAGTGAAGGAACCCAGAAATGGCTTTTAGCTGAAAAGGACCTTACGCTGGAAAAGGCTTTCAGCATTGTGGTATCATATGAAGCAGCAGCACGGGGCGCTGCAGAGATACAACAGAGACCGCAAGAATATGGCACAAATGAAATGTCATATGGAACAGAGAAGTGCTATCACTGCGGCAGAACAACACACGACCAGAATGATTGCTGGTTCAAAGACAAAGTGTGCAGACAGTGTGGAAAAGTAGGACACATAGCACGAGTCTGCAGGTCGGGGAAAAAAAACCAGCAATAAGAAACCAACCAAAGAAAAGTACAAGTAGGTACATAAGATGACGGAGAATAGTTCAGACAAACAAAAGAGTGATTACGACTCCGAAAGCAGGGAACTGAGTTGCCTGAAACTACATAATGTGATTGCAATGGAGGACCACCGAACCATTTGGGTCACTCTCAAGAAAGCAGGAGTCCAGGTAAAGATGGAATTGGACACAGGATCAGCCCCAACAGTCATAAAACGACGGGACTACGAGCGGCTATTCTCACATATACCCTTGAGAGACACAAAAACTATTTTGAAGACATACACAGGGCAAAAAGTCTGCCCCAAAGGAAAAATAAGGGTGACCGTTATATATACCGGTACGGAAACACCAAAACTAGACCTGTATGTATTACAAGATGGAAGACCACCATTACTGGGACGTGAATGGATCCGGAAAATACAACTGGATTGGCATTCCATACAGGCACTGACTGTGGCTGACAAAAAGGATGATGACGTCACACCTGGGCGACTGTCAAAGATCCTAACTGACGCGAAAGAAGTGTTCCAGCAAGAATTCGGAACACTAAAACGCATGACAGCGACGATTAAAATTGAAGAAAACGCAAGGCCAAAATTTTTTAAGGCCATATGCGATCCGCCCAGCCGTCGAAGCAGAGCTGGAGAGTCTGGAACGTTCAGGTGTACTGTCCAAGGTAGACTGGAGCGAGTGGGCTACACCCATCGTCCCTGTGATGAAAAAGTCGTTAAGATTGATCTGGCCCAGGCGTATCTGCAAATGGAGGTAGAAGCATCAAAAAAATACCTCACAATCAACACCCATAAAGTTCTCTACCAATACAATTGGCTTGTATTCGGGGTAGCATCAGCTCCGGCTATTTGGCAGAGGGCAATGGAACAAGTCCTGCAAGGGATCCCAGGGACCCAGTGTTATTTGGATGACATCCTGGTCACGGGCGAAAATGACAGTGATCACCTTGCCAACCTGGAGCAGGTGCTCACTAGATTGCAGGAATATGGGCTCCGAGCTAACCGCCCCAAATGCGAGTTTTTTAGAAAACAGATCTCGTATTGTGGCCACGTTATCGAAAAAGAGGGGTTACATAAGTCCCCAGTGAAAATTGAGGCAGTAGTCAAGGCTCCAGCACCGGAAAATGTGTCACAACTGAGGTCGTTCCTCGGGCTGGTAAACTACTACCATAAGTTCTTGCCAAATTTGTCTACAATACTACACCCACTGAACACCCTACTGCAAACTGGGGTGCCATGGAAGTGGAATGACGAATGTAGTCGAGCTTTCCAGAAGAGCAAAACACTAATCACATCGAAAGAGGTATTGGCCCATTACAACCCAGCATTACCAATTCGGTTGGCATGTGATGCGTCACCCTACGGCATTGGAGCGTTGCTGTCGCACAAATTCTCGGACGGCTCAGAGAGGCCAATAGCCTGTCGGGGGTTTTGCTCTGCCCAATTACAGGGGTCTTTAGTGCCTGTTAATGTATTTGGCCTCTGTCTCCTTTATACCCTTGCAGCTTATGTTAGCCTGCAGGTCGGGTGTCACTAAACACCCTCTAAGGAGATAGAGAACAACAGCTTATAGGGGAGGACTAGAATACGGTGATGACCAGCACAGTTTATATCTAATCTGGGGGGTACTCCTGAGCCCAAGGGCTCCTATAGTCCTCTCTCTTTTTCCCTAGCCTGCTGTTCCCTTGTTTGGCGGGTTCGAAGCGCCCTAATGCCCCTATCTGGTTCTAACTCCAGAATTTGGATGGAGAATGGTGCACTTTAAATAGACACTCGGAGACAAGTAGTCCTTGGGAAAAAAACAGGTGACAACCAATTTTATTTGGTTCTACCACAAACGTAATAAACACATACACTCTATAACTATAAATAAAATATGGGAGAGAACGGACATGACGAAAATGTTTTACACTGTTTTAACTTTACCAAGTCCAATCCCACCAACCCACTTTCCTACCTAGACTAGACTGACAGTTGCAGGCCCTTTGATTATACTCACAGCCTACTTTGAGTGCGGTTGTTGGGTTGTTGCTGTTGTTGGTTGGTTTGTGCTTGATGGAAAAGGCTCCCGAAATAACGGGAGTGAATGCCGTCTTCCACAGCCACTTCGGTCGTTGCTGTCTTCTTGTTGATGTCCCCGGGACGGGAGTCGGTATACGGTGTGGTTTCTTGCGGTGATGTTGCGCCGTCTGGTAGTGGAGTAAACGTTCAGTATGCCGATTGAGTCTGGGGTCTGATGGTGGATCTTCTCATCAGCGTGGTTGGAGTTCTTTAGATGGTAGTTCGCCCCAGCTCGTCTCTCCCTCAGCTTCTTAACTCGCTCTCCTGCTCTTTCTTCTGGTCGCCTAATAATCTCTTGGTTCTGTATTTTATAAACAATTGCATTTCGGCATCTTCGCGCCCAATTAAATTGGTGTTTACAAGTGTGAGGGCAGGGGTATTGTTTTGAGTGCACATCGGCTCCTCCAAGTCTGCTGTCCCATTGTGTCAGTCCTGGGACTTGATTATTTTGGGCCACCTCTTAACTGTAGTGATCCCAAAACTATTGTCCCTAGTCCGAGTTGATTAAGGTGATGATGGCCTGTACTCATAGTTCGATTAGGGGTGAGTCACATATTCAAACCTGGGCCGGGTAGTCCCCATTGGCCGGGGATTTCCTTGCTTCAGGCCCGACTCAGTCCCCTGATTGTCCTTTGAGAATGCACTTTGTTTCAATTGGCCAACATCTATGCTTCGCTTCTGAGCCACAGTCCCCTGTATTCAGATATCCCAGCCTGCTTTTCGGGACCACTGCATTGGCCGAAAATGTTGGTTTTAAACTGTATAGGGCAATCCAATTTTGGTCACCTTGCCCTTAGAGGGCTCCAATAAAACGTGGTTGTGGATTTTCAAACCCTACAAGCCTTTGTGTCACGATCACTAACCTCAGCCGAGCGTAATTACGCCCAGATTGACAGGAAGGCCCTCAGCCTAGTGTGGGGAGTGAAAAAGTTCAATCACTATCTGCATGGGCAGAAATTCACCTTGCTGACGGATCACCAGCCTCTTGTCTCCATTTTTAATCCGAAGAAGGGCGTTCCGGTGATGACTGCGCAATGGCTACAAAGATGGTCACTTTTTCTAGGGGCGCACCACTATGAGATTGAATATAAGGGCACGAAACAGCATGGAAATGCTGATGGGCTGTCACGCCCACCACTGCCTACTGTGGAGGAAGCAGCAGCAGTAGATCCTGTCAATGTTCCATTCAACTATAGTTGAATACCTACCGGTAACTAACGCTTGTATCGAAAAGTAAACCCGAAATGACCCGACACTGTCTCGGGTATATGATTTGACGGTGAAGGGATGGCCAGCACATGGCGACTCACTGTTGCCAGCATTCTCGACAAGGAGAGAACAGCTGTCAGTGTGCTGGGGGACCTTGATGTGTGGATCCCGAGTGGTAATTCCACCCAAGTTAAGGGATAGAGTGCTCAATGAGCTTCATTAGGGTCATCTGGGAGGGGTAAAAATGAAAAGCCTAGCCAGGGCTTATGTGTGGTGGCCAGGAATCGATAAACAAATCGAGGACCTGACCAAGAGTTGCTCAGGATGCCAGAAAGTCCAAAATGCACCACCACAGGCCCCTCTACACCCAAGGAAGTGGCCCTCATCTCCATGGCAACGGGTGCATATTGATTTTGCCGGTCCATTCATGGACTCAATGTGTTTAATAGCCGTGGATGCGCACTCGAAATGGCCTGCGGTCATCAAAATGTCCTCCACCACCACGGAGAAAACTATTGCAGTCCTACAGACCATTTTTGCCAGGAATGGCTTGCCAGAACAGATTTGCTCCGACAACGGACCACAGTTTGTGTCCGAAGAGTTCAGGAGGTTCTTGAAAAAGAATGGGGTAAGGCATTACACATCTGCCCCGTATCATCCAGCCACAAATGGATTGGCTGAGAGGTTCGTACAAACCTTTAAAAAGGCAATAAAGGCTATGTACAATGACAACATTCCGCTGCAGCACAAGGTGGACAATTTCCTGTTCGCCTACCGGAATGCGACACATGCAGTCACCAACCAGGCCCCAGCCATGATGTTCTTTAACCGAAGGTTAAGATCTCGCCTGGATTTGCTCAGACCAAATGTACGAAGAGATGTTGAGAGTGAGCAATTCCAGCAGATCCATGAGAAGCCAACAAGAAGCTTCAATGTAGGGCAACCAGTCTTGGCCCGTGATTACCGAACAGAAAAATGGCAGCCAGGAACGATATGCACATGGCAGGGCCCACTAATGTACACAGTGGACGTTGGGGAAAGCATCGTGAGACGCCATGCTGACCAGATCCTAGAGTCACAGGAACAAGTCAACCCCATGCCTCGCCCATACGTACCTGGTGATGAACCCGACGTACAGGTCGCATCTACCCCAGAAACCGTAGCATCGGAAGCTGATGAACCAACCGACGACAGGGGCCAGAATCGCCTCCGCACCAAGAGCAAGACACTCGGGAAAGGCGCTATCCAGAAAGGATCAGGAAGCCTCCCCAAATACTGAATATATAAATAGACAATTTTCAGCTAATGTTGCATGTTAAAAGTGTTAATTGTAATTAGTTTGATATTTAATTGTTAAATGAGTGTTATGGTACTGTTAATCTAAAAGGGGAGGAATTGTAATGTATATACCTTTTAAGTGGGAAACTATCTTTTACAGCTCATGTATGCTGTAGTACCGGCAGTGACCACACCTGTATATAGCCCTCTGTACAGATCAGTTCAACTGTGAGCCACGTTGAGTAAACACCTGTTGTACCGTTTCTGCTGCAGTCTGTATCTTATTATATCCAGACGCAACACCTCACACTTACCCTCATCCTAATCCAATCATACTAACTAACAACACACAAGGGTAGCCACTTGTGTGTTTTAGCCCATTTTCACGTGAAGTTTCTGTTAATGTGCTGTCAAACATTGAAATCTTTATTTTCATCACTTTGCATTCTTGGGCAGATTTGTGTGCACATTTGGAAGTAGCTTAGTGAGCTGCAGTGAATAATGAGACATAATGGTACCCCCCACAGTGGTGATGAGTGTGAAAGGAATGGCTTGGACATTGTAGGGATGCTTTATGGTGTTGGTGTGCGGTGGTGCCAACCTGCTGCATCATGTGGCAGCCATGGTGAACAGCGTCAAGGGAAGTAAATGTGGCCATGGTGAGGTCATCTCTGGCGTCCCGGGCAGCAATGTGCTTGGGTGTTGATGCCCTGTGTCCTGTGCAGCATCAGGTGATTATGGAGATGATTGGTATGGTTATTGGTGCTGCTGATGTGCCTGGTGCTGCTGGTGCTGGGGCTGATCATGGTCAGATTCTGAGGACCAAGGTGAGAGAGTATAAAGTGCGCCCATGCTGATGGAATAGATGGCAGATGAAGAAGAGATGACAGAAGCGATCTGTCAATGGTGGAAGAGGTAATGAGCTCAGACTGCATGGAGACTTATGTAAAGACTTGCAGCATTCTGAATCTGTAGTGGAAATGCAGTTTAGAGATGCTAGTTCTTAAGTGAAGATATCTGATACAACTGGGAGCTTTGAGTTGACATTTGAAGCTGTCAACTCATCAACTCATTCAATCACAACTGAACTCCTGCCTCAGCTTCACTGACGAGGTCTAGGCACAGCAGGAAACTGGTGGGAGACCTGTGAAAGTTGAAAAGCTGGGAAAAACAAGCATTGTTAAGTGTCTGTAAACAAGCCACTAATAACTTGAATTTGCTCCTCCGCCACGGCCTGTCAGGTCTGCTCAGCGCTGTCAGACCTAACATCGGGAAATGCAGGTGCGCGCATTTTGACAGCGGGTTCCCGACCTGATGTCAATCATTTTAAATTTCACAGCTGACCTGCACCAATCAGGTCCGCTGAGCACCAGCAAAATTCCGCCTACACTCTCTGTATCTACTCTTTCAAAGCCTTTCATAATTTTAAAGACCTCTATTTGTTCACACCTCGGCTTTCTCTTTTCAAGAGGAAAGAGCCCCAGCTTGTTCATCCTTTCCTAACATAGAAGATAGGAGCAGGAGCAGGAGCAGGCCATTCAGCTCCTCGAGCCTGCTCCGCCATTCAATGCGATCATGGCTGATCATCCAAATTCAGTACCCTGTCCCTGCTTTCTCCCCATATCCCTTCATGCCTTTAGCCTTAAAAAATATATCCCACTCCTTCTTGAATATATTTAATGAATTGGCCTCTACTGCCTTCTGTGGTAGAGAATTCCACAGGTTCACCACTCTCTGGGTGAAGAAATTCCTCCTCATCTCTGTCCTAAATGGCTTACCCCTTATCCTTAGAATGTGACCCCTGGTTCTGGACTCCCCAACCATCAGGAAAATCCTTCCTGCATCTAGTCTGTCTAGCCCTGTTAGAATTTTATAAGTTTCAATGAGATCCCCTCTCATTCTTCTAAACTCCAGCGAGTACAAGCCCAATCGACCTCATACGTCATTCCTGCCATCCCAGGTATCAGCCTGGTGAATCTTTGCTGCGCTCCTTCCATGGCAAGAACATCCTTCCTCAGATAAGGCAATCAAAACTGCACACAATACTCAAGGTGTGGTCTCACCAAGGCCCTGTACAACTGCAGCAAGACATCCTTGTTCCTGTACTCAAATCCTCTCGCTACGAAGGCCAAAATACCATTTGCCTTCTTAACCGCCTGCTACACCTGCATGCTTACCTTCAGTGACTGGTGCACAAGGATGCCCAGGTCTCGTTGCACTTCCCCTTCTCCCAATCTATTGCCATTCAGATAATAATCTGCCTTCCTGTTTTTAACACCAAAGTGGATAACCTCGCATTTATCCACATTATGTTGCATCTGCCATGCTTCTGCCCAATCACCCAACCTGTCCAAATCATGCTGGAGTTTCTCGGCATCCTCCTCACAGCACACACGCCCACCCAGCTTTGTGTCATCTGCAAACTTGGAGATATTACATCTAGTTCCCTCGTCCAGATCATTAATATATATTGTGAATAGCTGGCGTCCAAGGACCGATCCCTGCGGTACCCCACTAGTCACTGCATGCCACTCGGAAAAAGAGCCGTTTATTCCAACTCTTTGCTTTCTGTCTGCCAACCAGTTCTCTATCCAAGTCAATACCTTGCCCCCAATCCAATGTGCCTTAACGTTACACGCTAATCTTTTATGCGGGACCTTATCGAAAGCCTTTTGAAAGTACAAATACACCACATCCACTGGTTCTCCCTAATCTATTTTACCAGTTACATCCTCAAAAAATTCCAGTGGATTAGTCAAGCATGATTTACCTTTTGTAAACCCATGTTGACTTTGTCCGATCCGGTCACTATTTTCCAAGTGCTCTGCTATTACATCTTTTACAATGGACTCTAGCATTTTCCCCACTACCGATGTCAGGCTCACCGGTCTGTAATTCCCTGTTTTCTCTCTACCACCTTTTTTGAACAGTGGGGTAACATTAGCTACCCGCCAATCCATGG
The DNA here is from genome assembly GCF_052327205.1 of Somniosus microcephalus. Classification (NCBI taxonomy): domain Eukaryota; kingdom Metazoa; phylum Chordata; class Chondrichthyes; order Squaliformes; family Somniosidae; genus Somniosus; species Somniosus microcephalus. The sequence continues at coordinate 47,844,109 of NC_140996.1, read as the reverse complement.
GTACTGTTCCAGAGTCTATCGAATTTTGGAAGATGACCAGCAATGCATCCATTATTTCTAGGGCCACTTCCTTACGTATCCTAGGATGTAGATTATCAGGCCCTGGGGATTTATTGGCCTTCAATCCCGTCAATTTCTCTAACACCATTTCCCTACAAATACTGATTTCTATCAGTTCCTCCCTTTCATTAGACCCTATTTTCCCTGACATCTCTGGGAGGTTATTTGTGTCCTAGTTTGTGAAGACAGAACCAAAGTATGTATTTAATTGGTCTGCCATTTCTTTGTTCCCATTATAAATTCCCCTGATTCTGACTGCAAGGGACCTACGCTTGACTTCACCAATCTTTTTCTCTTCACCTATCTCTAAATGCTTTTACTCTCAGTTTTTATGTTCCCTGAAAGCTTACTCTCATACTCTATTTCCCCCCTCTTAATTAATCCCTTTTTCCTCCTTTGTTGAATCCTAAACTGCTCCCAATCCTCAGGTTTACTGCTTTTCCTGATAGATATAACCTCGCAAATCTGGTAGCATCCTTGTAAATCATTTTTGCACTCTCTCCAGTGCCTCTATATCATTTTTTATATCATGGTGACCAGAGTTGTACACAATACTCCAAGTGTGGCCTAACCAAGTTTCAATACAAGTTTAGCATAACTTATTTAGTTTTCAATTCTACCCCTCTAGAAATAAACTCTAGTGCTTGGTTTGCTTTTTTAATGGCCTTATTAACCTGCGTCGCTACTTTACTGATTTGTGTATTTGTACGCCAACATCTCTTTGCTCTGCTACCCCATTTAGATTCTTATTTTCCAAGTAAAATGTGACCTCCATATTTTTTTTAACAAAATTTGATATCTCACATTTATCTGTGTTAAAATTTGTTTGCCAATTATATGCCCACACTGCAAGTTTATTAATGTCTTCTTGTAATTTGTTGCAGTCCTCCTCTGTATTTGCTATCACCCCCCTACTCCCTGCTTTCTGTCTTGAAGCCAGCTAGCTATCAATTCTGCTACTTGTCCCCTGACTCCGCAATCTCTGACCTTAATCATTAGTCTATTATGTGGTGCATTATCGAAGGCCTTTTGCAAATCAAGATAAATTACATCTACTGCATTAACCTTGTCTACTCTCTCTGTTACCTCTTCAAAAAATTCAGTGAGGTTGGTCAAGCAAGACTTTCCCTTTTGCAATCCATGCTCACTATTCATTATTATATTTTTGGTTTCTAGATTTTCTTCTATTTTTTTCTGTGCCATATTTCTCCTCTGTGCTGTAATTCCAAGCTAAGTGAAAAAACTTTCCTTTTTTGAATCTGAAAGTTATGTATGATGTTTTTTCTACAAACACTTAACATACTTGCATGAAATTCCTCACCTTGCTATTTTAACATCGGCATTAAAATAAACAGCTATGCCTCCATTAAAATAGCAGAGAGCGGAATTTGACATAAACACATATTAAGGGCCTGAAATCCCAGGATACCAATATTCCTTATTCTATACATAATCCAGTTGAATCCTCAATGAGGTTACTTGCTTGTCATTCTTGAAACATAGCTATTACTCTCCATATATTGTGACCCTCAAATTCTACAGCGGTTCTTGAGATCTACTATCATAACTTTGTCAGGATACCAGTGGAACCCACTGGGAATTGCACAAATGACAGTTATGCCACTTCTCTGGGGGGTTCTGCCAATCTCTCACTGAAGTTATGGCAGGAGATCCTCTGAACTCATTAACCAATCATCATGGTAAAGGTATATGAGGATCTGTTCAACTGAATAAATATTCCAATTAATTTGTTGAAAATCTGTTTTGCTGCACTTTGTTTCAAAAACCATCTTCATTGGACAAAGGACAATTCAATGCATAATTTAGCATCAAAGAAGAGAACTTGATAGTTACATAGAAATTCATAGGAACAAGAAAAGGCCATTCAAGCCAACAAACTGGCTCCTTTTCAGGGATCAACCCTACCTGTCTGCCTTTTCACTGTATCCTTCAACCTCAGTCACCTCAGAAATAACTGATGGTCTCTCAAAGCGATTTATACTGTTTGCTTCATTGGGTTTCCTCTGTAATTTAGTCTGTTCAATAATCTATGAATTCATTTTTAATGTTTATTCTCTACCAAAACTGTGGTCAATGGTGTTAAAGAGAAAACTCTCCAATGGCTAACACAAAGGAACATAGCTGTGTTGTCAGAGGCCAATCATTACATTGCTGCAAGAGTTCCTCAGGGAATTGCCTTTGGCCAAACCATCATCAATGAACTTTTCTCTGTCACGTCAGGAGTAGGACTATTCTCTGACAATTTCACAGTGTTCAGCTTAATTCACAACTCCAATAAAAAGGCAGCCCATGTCAGCCTACAGGAGGGTCTGGATTACACTGTGATAATAATTGGCAGGTCATACACTTAAGTAGTAGGTAATGGCTATCTACAACAAAGATAAACCCAGCTATTTCCCCCTGACCTTTAACCATCACCAACTCCCCAGCATCAATATCTTAAGGGGTCACCATTCATCAGAAGTTTAACTGGACCAGCTATATCAATGTTGTTAGCACTAAGACAGCATCAATCTGGCGGTGGCAGTGGCGGTGGTGGGCAGGAGTGAGCGCACGTGGCAGGTGGCAGCTGCCAATGACCAGCGGGAACGGTCTGAGGCAATGGTAAGTATGGAGGGGGGATTCCAGAGGTGATTGCAGGGGTGGCTTGGAGCAGGGGAAGCATGGAGCTCTCCTATCCTCCTGGCCCACAAGGAAATCTTAACAAACAAAATTCTCTTACCTTCTCAGCTCTTCTCTGGGTATGCTGTTCCTTGGCACACGGTGTTCCTGGCAAGGCTGGCACCGGGCACCAAACCGGCAACTGTTTGCCTAAATGGCATCTGGGTCTGTATTATGTTTTCATTTTAATGAGACCGGTCACATGCCTCCTAAAACTTTTTAGTAAAAATCGTGGCTGACATGAATGCAGTGGCAAGCTAGAGGGCAGGAGGCTGCATCTATTTTAATCCCCCACATGCCCCCGTACTCATCGGGCACAGGTTATGGGGGGAAGGTAAAATCAGCACTATAGTTTTAACAAACCATAGCACTGGCAACACCAGTGTCAGAAACAGAAGCCATCTTGTTTGCGATAAATTTTGCCTTTATTGAGCTACTAGGTATTGATTTCATTCAATGTGCAGATCTGATAATTGGCTCGGTAATTGGTAAGATTTACTATAGAAACCAAAGCGAATTGCTGTTGTTGAAAAAGCTTACAGTGGTCCAGATGTTAGCAGCAATGGATAAAATTACTGTAATTCTGGATGCTAGTTCAAAAGAGAAAATGGGGAACATTTTTACAGAAACTAAAACAAGCTCTGTTGCAGACAAAATGGCGAGGGGCATTTCATGTATTTCCGTAATCATATTCAGAAGTAATGGGCCAGAAATTAGGATCGGGAGCTTGCCGCGCGTGCAAGCCCCCGATCTGCACTCACCCTGCGCGCTGACATCTGAAGCCCGGGCCTGCTTGCATTTCCTGTCACTGGCCCGGTTCCGATGTCGGTGCGATGTGCTTACCTGATCCAGCGGCGTAGTTAGTGCGATGTGCCGGCTGGGATCAGGTGAGCACTCTGCAGCCAATCAGAGGAGGGGAAACTCATTCATGAGTTTGATAGTAAAGACTGTCAAACTCATGAAAAGTACGGGCGCCCGAAAGACTAGTTTAACTTTAATTAAAATTTTAAAAAACATCCCAATAATTAAATAAACTATAAATAACTTTTAAAAACTATTTAAAACAATTAATAAAATTTTTGAAAAAATTTTTTTTTTTACGAATTCGGGTCTAAAAATAAACTTACCTCACTGTAAAGTCCTTAAAAACAATGAAGCTCTGGAAAAAATGTAATAATTTTAAATAATAGACCACTTACCTTCAAGAATCCACTGCTTACGCCTCCTTTTTACATTTCCAAAAAGTTCAGTCCCTTGCACACGCGCAAACCTGTCTAAACGAAGGAAGTTCAACGCGTGCGCGCAGAGTCCTGCACGCACGCGTTGGACCTCTTAACCCCTTAGTTCGATGGAGAGGAAATGCCGGTTTCCCGTGCATGCGCTGTGCATGCTTGAATCTGGCACTTCCAACGGGCCCACGCGTGAGTACACCTTCCGTACTCACGCATTGGGACCGGAATTACTGGCCCAATATCTGAGGGTGATTGAATGGTGTTGATACACCATGAGATCATTAGAGGGGTTGTACTGCCAAAGTGTCAACACCCATGTCCTTAGTCAACTAAGAAACAAACTAAGATAAAGTTTTAAAATAGAAGTTCTAAAACAAGACATCATTGAAAATCCCAATCTCCTTGGCCAGCTTTTGTATCCCCAGGAGCAATTCAGAGGAAAGCTGCAAGTGAAGGGTTCTATGTGGCCTACAGACACTTGAATGTGGTTGTACAGTTGGATACATTACCCATGGCAAACATCCAAAATATTGTGCATGGTTCTGTGGGCCTGAGTATTGCAGCAAAATGTATTTGTACAGTGAATACTGGTAGATTACATCTGTTAAGCTAAAATCATATTTTTTCTCACATGAGTAACTATATCAAATCAAATGATGACTTCCAGCTTGAAGGCCATTCCTGCTAGGTTGAAACAGAAAATGCATGAGGTCTAATCAACTAGAAGTTATTCAGAGGATATTCAAAAGAACATAAGAACATAAGAAATAGGAGCAGGAGTAGGCCATTTGGCCCTTCGAGCCTGCTCTGCCATTCAATAAGATCATGGCTGATCTTTTACCTCATCTCCACTTTCCTGCACTATCCCCATATCCCCTGATTCCCTTAATATTCAAAAATCTATCGATCTCTGTCATGAATATATGAATTCCTTATCCTTTGCACACATCAGAAGATCTTGATTAATGTATTGGACAAAGAAAAAGTCCAGCTGAACTGTTAGATATGGTATTTGCCAGAAGATGGAAAATTGTAATTTCACAAAGAAAAAAGTGAATGATTTGGTCATAATCTTAGCAGGGATTGCATAAGATTCAGAGCACAGTTCAATATTACACAAGATTCAGAGCAAGGTTCAATTATTGCACTAGATTTAAAGCAAGGTTCAAAGAGAGCATGAGATTAAGACAGAAGTTCAATGATAGCATAAGTTTCAAAGCAAAGTACAATGATTTCATGAGATTCAGAGCAATGATCAATGATAGTATGAGATTCAGAACAAAGTTCAATGACAGCACGAGATTCAAAGCACAGTTAACTGATAGCATGAGATTCAGAGAAAAGTTCAATGAAAGCATGAGATTCAGAGCAAAATTCAATGATAGAATGAAATTCAGGGCAAAGTTCAATGATAGCATGGGATTCAGAGCAATGTTCAATGATAGCATGGGATTCAGAGCAAAGTTCAACAATAGCATTAGATTCAGAGCAAAGTTCAATGATAGAATGAAATTCAGGGCAAAGTTCAAAGCTAGCATGAGTTTCAAATCAAGGTTAATGATAGCATGAGATGCAAAGCAAAGTTAAATGAAAGCGGGATATTCAAGGCAAAGATCAATGATAGCATCAGATTCAGAAAAAAGTTCAATAATAGAAGGAACTCCAGAACAAAGTTCAAAGTCAGCATGAGAGCCAGAGCAATGTTCAATGTTAGCATGAGATTCAGATCAATGTTCAATGATGCACAAGATTCAGACATAAGTTCAATGACAGCATGAGATTCAGAGCAAAGTTCAATGATAGCATGGGATTCAGAGCAAAGTTCAACAATAGCTTTAGATTCAGAGCAAATTTCATTGAAAGCATGAGTTTCAGAAAAAAGTTCAATGTCAGCATGAGATTCAGAGCAAAGTTCAATGATAGCATGATATGCAGAGCAAAGTTCAATGATCGCTTGAGATTCAGAGCAAAATTCAATGATAGCATTAGATTCAGAGCGAAGTTCATGGTTGCAAGAGAATCAAAGCAAAGTTCAATGGCAGCTTGCGATTCAAGGCAATGATCAATGATAGAATGAGATTCAGACTATATATTCAGATCTACGTTCGATAATATCATGAGATTCAGAATAATGTTCAATGATAGCATGTGATTCAGGCTAATATTCAAAGATAGCATTAATTCCTGACAGAAGTTCAATGATAGCATGAGATTCAGAGCAAAGTTCAACAATAGCTTTAGATTCAGAGCAAATTTCAATGATAGCATTAGATTCAGAGCATAGTTGAATGATGGCATGAGATTCAGAGCTAAGTTCAATGATTGCATGAGATTCAGAGCAAAGTTCAATGATAGCATGAGATTCAAAGCAAATTCAATGAAACCTTGAGATTCAGAGCAAAGTACAATGATAGCATGAGATTCAGAGAAAAGTTCAAAGATAGCATGAGATTCAAAGCAAAATTCAATGATAGAATGAAATTCAGGGCAAAGTTCAATGATAGCATGGGATTCAGAGCAAAATTCAACAATAGCATTAAATTCAGAGCAAAGTTCAATGATAGAATGAAATTCAGGGCAAAGTTCAATGAAAGCATGAGATTCAAATTAAGGTTAATCATAGCATGAGATGCAAAGCAAAGTTAAATTAAAGCGGGATATTCAAGGCAAAGATCAATGATAGCATTGGATTCAGAAAAAAAGTTCAATGATAGAAGGAGCTCCAGAACAAAGTTCAAAGGCAGCATGAGATTCAGAGCCAAGTTCAATGATAGCATGAGATTCAGAGCAAAGTTCAATGACAGCATGAGATTCAGGGCAATGTTCAACAATAGCTTTAGATTCAGAGCAAATTTCAATGAAAGCATGAAATTCAGAGCAAAGTTCAATGATAGCATGGGATTCAGAGAATAGTTCAATGATTGCATGAGATTCAGTCTAAATTTCAATGATAGCAAGAGATTCAGAGCAATTTTCAATGATAGCATGACATGCAGAGCAAAGTTCAATGATTGCTTGAGATTCAGAGCAAAATTCAATGATAGCATTAGATTCAGAGTGAAGTTCATGGTTGTAAGAGAATCAAAGCAAAGTTCAATGACAGCATGCGATTCCGAGCAATGATCAATGATAGAATGAGATTCAGACTATATATTCAGAGCAACGTTCGATAATATCATGAGATTCAGAACAATGTTCAATGATAGCATGTGATTCAGACTAATATTCAAAGATAGCATTAATTCCTGACAGAAGTTCAATGATAGCAGCAGATTCAGAGCAAAGTTCAACAATAGCATTAGATTCAGTGCAAATTTCAATGATAGCATTAGATTCAGAGCATAGTTGAATGATAGCATGAGCTACAGAGCAAATTTTAATGATTGCATGAGATTCAGAGCAAAGTTCAACGATAGCATGAGATTCCAGGCAATGACCAATGATAGAATGAGATTTAGAGCAAAGTTCACTGATAGCATGAGATTCTGAGAAAAGTTCAACAATCGCTTGAGATTCACACTAAATTTCAATGATCGCTTGAGATCCAGAGCAAAATTTAATGATAGCATTAGATTCAGAGCAAAGTTCATGGTTGCAAGAGAATCAAAGCATAGTTCAATGATAGCATGAGATTCCGGGCAATGATCAATTATAAAATGAGATTCAGTCTAAATATTCAGAGCAACATTCGATGATTTCATGAGATTCAGAACAATGTTCAATGATAGCATGTGATTCAGATTAAAGTTCAATGATAGCATGAGATTCAGCATAATATTCAAAGATAGCATTAATTCCTGACAGAAGTTCAATGATAGCATGAGATTCAGAGCAATATTCAATGATAGCATGAGATTCAGAGCAATGTTCAATGATAGCATGAGATTCAGAGCAAAGTTCAATTATGCACTTATTTCAGACTAAATTTCAATGATAGCATGAGTTTCAGAGCAAAGTTCAATGATAGCATGAGATTCAGAGCAATGTTCAATGATAGCATGAGATTCAGAGCAATGTTTAACAATACCATTAGATTCAGAGCAGATTTCAATGATAGCATTAGATTCAGAGCATATTTGAATGATAGCAGGAGTTTAAGAGCAAAGTTCAATGATACCATGAGATTCTGAGCAAAGTTCAATGATACCATGAGATTCTGAGCAAAGTTCAATGATAGCATGAGATTCAGAGCAAAGTTCAATTATGCACTTATTTCAGACTAAATTTCAATGATAGCATGAGTTTCAGAGCAAAGTTCAATGATAGCATGAGGTTCAGAGCAACATTCAATTGAAAGGATATTTATTGTCGTAGCTTCTTTGGGGCTATCCCAGATCAGGTGTATTTTTCAGATGTTCACTTTCAAATTAAGTTTGAGTTAGCCGAATCCTAAAGACGATTAACTGGTTCTAAAGATCTGGGTATCACTCTCTAAGGTAAAGAGCACCCCGAGAATGTTAACATCCTCCAGATAGCAATTTAATACATTTAGCCAGACTGGAATGTCCCAGATATTATGAGGGTCCAGAGATCTCCCCTCAGAAATGTACCTCTTCACCAAAGAATGTATAGAGATTGGGTTTGCGAGCTTTTGATACAGAAGAGTTACGTGAGACAATTCTAAAAATATATAGAGAGTTATTAAAAGAACTGACATGCAATTTACAGTTGGTGAATCAGTCAATCGCAACGTTAACAGCTCTAAAAAGTGAAAAATATGATCTTGTTTTTAACAGAGAATCTCACTTTTAAATCTTTATTTCGCTACATTATTGCACTTCTTAAAAATTTCTACACAGGATATCCATCAATATAAAATTAACTTCGATCTCCGAGGTGCAAAGAGTGGTAGACCCCAGAGCCGCCTCTGTAGTCGAGAATCGCTTTGCCCAATTAAAGCGATTTGGCTACCTCATTGGTGACTTCAATATTTATACCCTTTTTCAGTTGCATTACTTAAGTTTTTTGCTGATCAAAGTTAATTATCACTTATCTTCCTGCTGACTTCTGCAATTCATACTGCCGCATCAGCTTGTAATATTCCAGATTCTGCTGAATCTCCAGGTGTTCTGGGCTCACCTTATAGAAGTTGTGAAGGGCAGATATCCCTTACTCCATGTGTCATCTTTAAGAGGTTTAATCAAGATCTTATATCCAGGGTTAACCATTATTCTGTTCCAACAAGGTCTCCCATTTGGAGCCACGCATTCCTCAGTTTTAATGAAGGTTATTTCTTCAGATTCTACAACTGTCTTATCTCAACAACAGGGCAATTCTTTCGTAAGATAGTATATTTTCTGAAAAGGTTATATAGTTTATTCCTTCACACAATGATAGCAAGAAATTCAGTGCAAAGTTCAATGATAGCATGAAATTCAGTGGAAAGTTCAATGATAGCTTGGGATTCAGAGCAAAGTTCAATGATAGCATGAGATTCAGAGCACACAGCAATGATAGCAGGTGATTCAGGCAAAGTTCAATAATAGCATTAGATTCAGAGCAAAGTTCAAAGATAGCATGAGATTAACAGCAAAGTTCAACAATTGTATTAGATACAGAGCAAAGTTCAATGACAGCTTTAGTTTCAGAGCAAAGTTCAATGATAGCATGAGATTTCGAGCAAAGATAAATGAAAGCATGAGATTCTGAGCAAAGTTCAATGATAGCAAGAGATACAGAGAAAAGTTCTACAAAAGCATTACATTCAGACAAAAGATCAATGATAGCATGAGTTTCAGAGCAACTTTTGATGACAGAATGAGATTCAGAACAAAGTTTAGTGATAGCATGAGTTTCAGTGCAAACTTCTGTAGGGGGGCATCTATTAACTTGATTAAGGTAATTTACCTGGTCTTGCAGCCTTTGCCTGCACTCTGACCAATTCCAATCTTTTACCTGGTTTACGGTAATGATGCGCTATCAATTACTCATAAAAGACTGAGAGTTAAGAGAGTAACTAAAGGCTTTTATTAACAAAAGAACGAAGGTCTGCCTCGAGTGGTCGACCGGTCCAGAAATACAAAGGGCTGGGGAGCAGTCACCTTTATACTAGGACTTGTGGGAGGAGTCAGCCGAGGCATGTCCAGGCATGTACACAGTGGAATACAAACAGTGGTTTACCACATTCACCCCTTGTTTAAAATTGAGTTCGGCGGGGTGAAGTGTATTAAAAGTTAGTGTATTGGAGTCTCTCCGGAGGTCTTGTCTGCCGCTGTGATCGGCGTGGCGACGGCAGGGGTAGTGGAGCTTCCGGTATCGAGTCCTGCGTGGGCTGTGGCACAGGCGTGTTGTCCTCGTAGATGTCGAGCGGGTCGCGGGGCCCAGGCCTGCCGTCTGCTGGGGCTGGATATCGGATCGTGGGGGTGGGTGGTAGTGAGTAGTGGGTTACTGCGGCCCCCGAGGGTGCAAGGTCTCTTATGGAGACTGTGTCCTCCCGCCCGTCCGGGTATGCAATGTAAGCATACTGGGGGTTGGCATGGAGGAGGTCGACCCTCTCGACCAGGGGGTCCGTTTTATGGGTCCTCACGTGCCTTCTCAGTAGGACCGGCCCTGGGGACGTCAGCCATGGCGGTAGCGATGTCCCCGATGTGGACTTCCTTGGGAAGACAAACATTTTCTCATGAGGGGTGGTGTTATTGGCAGTGCAGAGCAGTGACCGAATAGAGTGGAGCGCATCGGGTAGCACATTCTGCCAGCGGGAGGTTGGAAGGCCCCTAGACTTTAAGGCTAGCAGGGCGGCCTTCCAAACTGTCACATTTTCTCTTTCCACCTGTCCGTTCCCCCGGGGGTTGTAACTGGTGGTCCTGCTTGTGGCAATACCCCTAGTTAGCAGGTACTGACGGAGTTCGTCGCTCATAAACGATGAGCCCCGGTCGCTATGGATATAGCTGGGGAAACCGAACAGGGTGAAGAGGTCGTTCAGACATTTAATGACCGTGGCACTGGTCATGTCCGGGCAGGGGATGGCGAACGGGAAACGGGAGTACTCATCAATAATATTGAGGAAGTACACATTGCGGTCGGAGGAGGGGAGAGGCCCTTTAAAATCAACGCTCAGGCGCTCGAAGGGGCGAGTGGCTTTTATCAGGTGGGCCCTGTCTGGTCTATAAAAGTGCGGTTTGCACTCAGCGCAGACTTGGCAGTTCCTGGTCATGGTCCTGACCTCCTCAATAGAGTAAGGCAGGTTGCGGGCCTTGATGAAGTGGAAGAACCTGGTGACCCCCGGGTGGCAGAGGTCATTGTGGAGGGCCCGCAGTCTATCGATCTGCGCGCTGGCGCAGGTGCCACGCGATAGCGCATCCGGGGGTTCATTGAGCTTCCCGGGCCGGTACAAGATCTCGTAATTGTAGGTGGAAAGTTCGATTCTCCACCTCAAGATCTTGTCATTTTTGATTTTGCCCCTCTGCTTGTTGTTAAACATGAAAGCAACTGAACGTTGGTCAGTGAGCAGGGTAAATCGTTTTCCGGCCAGGTAGTGCCTCCAATGACGCACAGCCTCCACAATCGCCTGGGCCTCCTTCTCAACAGCGGAGTGTCTGGTCTCCGGGCCTTGGAGGGTTCGTGAAAAGAAGGCCACGGGTCTCCCCGCCTGATTGAGGGTAGCGGCCAGGGCAAAGTCGGACGCGTCGCTTTCCACCTGGAAGGGGATGGATTCGTCCACTGCGAGCATGGTGGCTTTGGCAATGTCTTCCTTGATACGGTGGAAGGCTAAGCGGGCCTCTGCCGTCAAGGGAAAAGAGGTGGACTTGATCAGCGGATGGGCCTTGTCCGCATAGTAGGGGACCCACTGGGCATAATAGGAGAAAAACCCTAGGCACCTCTTCAGGGCCTTGAGGCAGTGGGGCAGTGGGAGTTCCATAAGGGGACGCATCCGGTCGGGGTCGGGGCCGATGACTCCGTGTTCCACAACACAGCCAAGGCTGGCGAGGCGGTTTGTGCGGAATATGCACTTCTCCTTGTTATATGTCAGGTTCAGGAGTTGGGCGTGCGGAGGAATTTTTCGAGGTTTGCGTCATGGTCCTGCAAGTCACGGCCGCAGATGGTCACATTGTCCAGATATGGGAAAGTGGCCTGCAACGCATTTTGATCTACCATCCGGTCCATCTCCCTTTGGAAGACAGAGACCCCGTTGGTGACGCCAAAGGGAACCCTAAGGAAGTGGTAGAGGCGGCCGTTTGCCTCAAAGGCAGTATACTGGCGGTCCTCAGGGCGGATAGGGAGCTGGTGGTACGCTGATTTCAGGTCAATGGTCGAGAAGACGCGGTACTGCGCGATCTGGTTGACCATATCAGCTATGCGGGGGAGTGGGTAGGTGTCCAGCAGGGTGTAGCGGTTTAATGTCTGGCTGTAGTCGATGACCAGGCGCTGCTTCTCGCCGGTCTTAACGACCACAACCTGGGCTCGCCAGGGGCTGGTGCTGCCCTCAATAATCCCTTCCTTCAGGAGCCGCTCCACTTCGGTTTCAATGAAAACCCTGTCCCCGGCACTGTATCGCCTGCTCTTTGTGGCGATGGGCTTACAGTCGGGGGTGAGGTTAGCAAACAGTGGGGGGGGGGTGACTCTGAGTGTGGAGAGGTTGCACCTGGTGCGCGGCGGGCAATTTGGGAGCTGCTGGCTGCGGACTGTGAGTGGGGGTAGGGGTCCACCGTACGCCATCGTAACACTTTTAAGGTGGCACTGAAAATCTAACCCCAGCAGGATGGCAGCGCAGAGGTCGGGCAGGACCAGAAGTTTAAAATGATCGTACACGGTCCCGTCTACTACGAGTGTCACTACGCAGTAGCCGCCGATGTCCGCCGACTGGGACTCGGAGGCCATAGAAATCCGCTGGTGCGCAGGCAGGACTGGGAGAGAGCAACGCCACACCGTGTCGGGGTGGATGAAGCTCTCCGTGCTCCCAGAGTCAAAAAGGCAGATTGTAACGTGGCCATTTACCTTAATGTCCATTGTGGAACTGGCCAGCTGGTGCGGTCTCGCTTGGTCCAGTATAACGGATGCCAGCGTAGGGGTCGGTGTGTCGCTGCGGGTATCAGATGAGGCGGTGTTGGGGGCCTGCTGCGTTCCGGCTGTCGTCCAAGATGGCGGCGTCCATGATCCCCATGTGGCTGGAGGCGTCCAAAATGGCTGCTGTACCGGTGGTTCGCACAAGGCTGGTGAGGCCCAAGATGGCGGCCCGCATGGCCCACACGCGGCGCTGCTGGGGTTCAGGGTGGCTTTGGCCCTGCAGACGTTAGCGTAGTGTCCCTTCTTCCCGCAGCCCGAGCAGATCGCGTTTTTCGCCGGGCAGCGCGCTCTGGGGTGTTTTGCCTGGCCACAGAAGTAGCATTTCTGGCCTTGGGGCACTGCTGTCTGGCCTTGGGACACTGCTGCGGTAGTTGGGCCGTTGCTGGGGTGTGGCTGGGGTGGCACGGCGCTATGAGGCGGTCCTACCGTGTCCCAGGCTGTCATTCCCCGTGGCGTCCACGGTGCAGAGGAGTAGGCATCCATGCCCCGGTAGGCTGCATCCAATGATAGTGCGAGTTCAGAGGCCTTGTTGAGGTCAAGGTCACTCTGCTCCAACAGTCGCTGTCGGGTGTAATTGGATCTGTGGCCCGCTACAAAAGCGTCCCGGATAAGTTCCTCTGTGTACACGGCGGCCTTTACATCCTTACAACCACAGGCCCGGCCAAGCACAGACAGTGCCTGAAGGTATTCCACGGTCGATTCCCCAGGTTGTTGTTTACGACTCCCCAGAATGTGCCTGGCGCACACTTCGTTCACTGGGCGCGTGTACTGGTCCTTGAGGAGCTTGATAGCGTCCGCGTACGAGGTCGCGTCTTGGATGACCGAGTACACTCGGTGGTTCACTTTGGAGGTCAGGACATCCAGTTTGTCCTCGTCCGATTTGATTGCTGCGGAGGCGGTCAGGAATTTTGCGAAACACTTAAGCCAGTGAGTAAACTTGGTGGATGAGTCCGCCTCCTGATGATCTAAGTCCAGGCATGCTGGTGTGAGGATCTTCTCCATTATAAAAATTTTGTTAATAAAATTGATGCGCTATCAATTACTCATAAAAGACTGAGGGCTAGATTTTCAGTTGCTTGCGCCAGCAGTTAGCGCCTTAAGAGAAGTGATTTTCGGGCGCTATGCGTGTAGCGCCTGGGCGCAGCGCAGTTTGCGCCCCGCCCCAAATTAAGTTGCCCGTTAGCGCCGGCGCAAAGTTTAGCGGCCGCCCGGATGCGCGCGCAGAAAATGACGTCACATCCTCGTGCAACGCCCTTTGGCCGCCCCGAATCCAAACTTCAGTCGGACCGCCCCATTGTGCGGCTGGCGGCCAGAGCGTTTGTAAAATGGAACGCAACACACCCTGGGGAGCGCAAATTAAAGGGCACTCCTCCTGCACCATATACGGCACTCTGCATGTGTTGTGTGGAAGGATCAAGTGTGTGGTTGTGAACGGTGTATTTATGTTTCCGGACACCACCTCCACCACCACCACCACCTCCTCCTCCTCCTCCTCCTCCTCCTCCTCCTCCTCCTCCTCCTCCTCCTCCTCCTCATCATCATCATCATCATCATCATCATTTCCCCCCAGACTCTGCCTATGAAAAAAACACATGCACCCTTCCCCTTTAAGAGCTCACTGGCACCAGAGTGTCTGCCGTGCGCTGCGCCCGAGCTCAGGTGTTGCGCTCTGCACCGCCGGCTTAGCGCCTAAAGATAGTAGTGGAACGCCTCTTTTAGCGCTCCACCAACCTCTTAGGGCGAAGCCACTGAATTTCCGGCAACGGGGCGCTACTTTGGGGCGGGCGCTAACTTCGGGCGGGCGCAAAGGTTAGCGCCCCAAAACTGTCTATACTGAAAATCTAGGCCTGAGAGTTAAGAGAGTAACTTAAGGCTTTTATTAACAAAAGAATGAAGGTCTGCCTCGAGTGGTCGACCGGTCCAGAAATACAAAGGGCTGGGGAGCAGTCACCTTTATACCAGGACTTGTGGGAGGAGTCAGCCGAGGCATGTCCAGGCATGTACACAGTGGAATACAAACAGTGGTTTACCACAGGTAATTCACCTGGTCAGGCAGCCTGCTGCTACACTGTAAACCAATTTTCAAACAGCGGTTTCGAATCGCTACCCCACCTTCCAGTTCTGACTGAAGGACTTATAATTAATGATATTAAAACAGACACGTGGTTCGGATGAGAGAAAAAAAATCAAGTTTTATTAACTAAATGAACTACAATCAAATTATAAACTATACCACACGAACACAGTAAATTACAGTAAAATTGCTTAAATGGGGGAATGCAGATGGTAAAAATGAGGGATTAAATGGCTACAATGTTAATTAAACAACCTTAGCAATATCCCCTTAATTACCATCCCCCAACTACTTACTAGGTTGCTTTGCTGAGGAGTCAATAACCCTGCTCACCTGTGGTCCAGCGAAGTGAGAGAGAGAGAGAGAGAGAGAGAGAGATAGCTTCTCAGGAGCTATTTTTATACCTGGAAAAGTCTGTCTGCAAAATTCGCGCCCAAAAAGTTCCAATAGCAAAAGAAATGCTGTGATTGACTAATTCAAAGTGCTTGGAATGGGTTAATGTGTCTGCACTGTGGGGCCGAAATGTTCCTGCCCACATCCGGACTCAGAGACTAGGGTCCTCAATTTAAATAAAGGAAACTACGATGGTCTGAGGAGCGAGTTGGGTAGGCTTGATTGGGGAATGGCACTCAAAGGGTTGACGGGGGATAGGCAATGGCAAACATTCAAAGACCGAATGGATGAGCTACAGAATTTGTTCATCCCAGTTTGGCATAAAAATAAAACAAAAAAGGTGACTCAACCGTGGCTAACAAGGGAAATTAGGGATAGAATAAGATCCAAGGAGACGACATATAAATTGGCCAGAAAAAGCAATAATCCTGAGGATTGGGAGCAGTTTAGGATTCAACAAAGGAGGACAAAGGGATTAATTAAGAAAGGGAAAATAGAATATGAGAGTAAGCTTGTAGGGAACATAAAAACTGACTGTAATATAGATATGTGAAGAGAAAAAGATTGGTGAAGTCAAGCATAGGTCCCTTACAGTCAGAATCAGGGGAATTTATAATGGGAAGCAAAGAAATGGCAGACCAACTAAATTCATACTTTGGTTCTGTCTTCACAAAGCTGACACAAATAACCTCCCAGAGATGCCGGGGAACATAGGGCCTGATGAAAGGGTGGAACTGAAAGAAATCAGTATTTGTAGGGAAATGGTGTTAGGAAAATTGATGGGACTAAAGGCCAATAAATCCCCAGGGCCTGATAATCTACATCCCAGGATACTTAAGGAAGTGGCCCTGGAAATAGTAGATGCATTGCTGGTCATCTTCCAGAACTCAATAGGCTCTGGAACGGTACCCATGGATTGGAGGGTAGCTAATGTTACCCCACTATTCAAAAAAGGTGGTAGAGAAAAAGCAGGAAATTATAGACCGGTAAGCCTGACATCGGTAGTGGGGAAAATACTATAATCTATTATAAAAGATGTAATAGCAGAGCACTTGGTAAGCAGTGACAGGATCGGACAAAGTCAACATGGATTTACAAAAGGTAAATCATGCTTGACTAATCTACTGGAATTTTTTGAGGATGTAACTGGTAAAATAGATAAGGGAGAACCAGTGGATGTGGTGTATTTGGACTTTCAGAAGGCTTTCGATAAGGTCCCACATAAGAGATTAGCATGCAAAATTAAGGCACATGGGATTGGGGGCAAGGTATTGACTTGGATAGAGAACTGGTTGGCGGACAGAAAGCAAAGAGTTGGAATAAACGGGTCGTTTTCCAAGTGGCAGGCAGTGACTAGTGGGGTACCGCAAGGATCGGTCCTAGGACCCCAGTTGTTCACAATATATATTAATGATCTGGATGAGGGAATTGGATGTAATATCTCCAAATTTGCAGATGACACAAAGCTGGGTGGGAGGATAAGCTGTGAGGAGGATGTCGTGAAACTCCAGTACGATTTGGACAGATTGGGTGATTGGGCAGAAACATGGCAAATGCACTATAATGTGGATAAATGTGAGGTTATCCACTTTGGTGGCAAAAACAGGAAGGCAGATTATTATTTGAATGGCAATAGATTGGGAGAAGGGGAAGTGCAAAGAGACCTGGGTGTTCTTGTGCACCAGTCGCTGAAGGTAAGCATGCAGGTGTAGCAGGCGGTTAAGAAGGCAAATGGTATGTTGGCCTTCGTAGCAAGAGGGTTCAAGTACAGGAACAAGGATGTCTTGCTACAGTTGTACAGGGCATTGGTGAGACCGCACCTTGAGTACTGTGTGCAGTTTTGGTCGCCTTACCTGAGGAAGGACGTTCTTGCCATGGAAGGAGTGCAGCGAAGATTCAGCAGGCTGATACCTGGGATGGCAGGAATGATGTATGAGGAGAGATTGTGTCGATTGGGCTTATACTCACTGGAGTTTAGATGATTGAGAGGGGATCTCATCAAAACTTATAAAATTCTGTCAGGCCTGGACAGACTAGATGCAGGAAGGATGTTTATGATGGCCGGGGAGTCCAGAACCAGGGGTCATAGTCTAAGGATAAGGGGTAAGCCATTTAGGACTGAAATGAGGAGGAATTTCTTCACCCAGAGAGTGGCGAACCTATGGAATTCTCTGCCACAGAGGGCGGTGGAGGCCAGTTCATTAAATATATTCAAAAAAGAGTTGGATATATTTCTTAAGGCTAAAGGGATCAGGGGATATGGGGAGAAGGCAGGGACAGGGTACTGAATTGGGATGATCAGCCATGATCTCATTGAATGGTGGAGCAGGCTCGAAGGGCCGAATGGCCTACTCCTGCTCCTATCTTCTATGTTTCTATGTTTCTATGTTTCTAAAAGGGAATCCAACTGCTGTATTGTCTAATAATGGGTGATTCAAAAACCCATTCATTGCTTAAACTGTTACATATCAAAATCCGTTCCATGGTTTCAGTCTATCATTGTCTGTGAGTGCTTTGAATGGCTGTGTGAACAGAAGCAGTTTCAATCGATTGTCCTGCGGTTATTCTCAAGTGGGCTAATCTCTTAAGTAAATAATAAACTTCAAGTGCTGAGAGGGAAACTCCCGGGTTTGATTGGCAGGTCTATGACTGCCACTGTATCCTCCCACTTTTTCACACAGGCAACTCGAGCTGCTTTTAAAGCCCCAGTATCTTGGCCAATGCTTTCTGTGGTCATTTTAAAACCTTTTTCTGATTGCCCAAACTCCACGGAACAATTATTAATAAAAGTACTGTCTTAAGGTGTGTGAATATTTTCCACAGAGCTCCACGACTCCCGTGTTGTCCACATTCTTTCCATCTCAGAGCAGTCTTTTGCGGTTTTAGGCACATTTCAAAACATTGGCCCAGTAATTCCCCTCTGAACGCGTGAGTACGGTCGGGGTACTCACGCGTCTGGCCGGAGGAAATGCCCATGTTCAGCATGCACAGCGCATGCGGAGAAAACCGGCATTTCCAGTCCTCTGAACGAAGGGGTTCAGAGGCACAGCGCGTGCGACTGCACAGGCAGCGCTTGCGCAGTGAACTTCGTCGATTTCATTCATGGATTCAGTGAGGGTAAGTCCTTACAAGTTACACTTGAAAAAAGCATGAGTACAGTTGCTCCAGAGGCTGCGGAGGAAGATATTTCTTATCGTGGAGCTTCTGAAAGGCAATATTTTTGTTTGGGAAAGGGAGGAAAGTTATTTTAAGAAATGCTGAGGTAAGTTTTAAAGTTTAAATTTTTTTTTTTAAACGGGTTTTCAGTACGGTAGGTAGAAGGAGCAATTGTGGCTGTGTGAATTGAATGTGAAAATGAGTGTTCTAAAATGAGTTAACATTTCCAACACTTTTAAGAAAGAAACTTTTCATCAGTAATAAGTAATTATGTATGTATGTCCGCATATATTCCTTTACGTATATGTATATATGTTTTATATTCCTTTACTTATGTGTATGAATGTATAATTTTAATTATGATTTTCCAATAAGTTACTTTCTCTGAAAGTCATAATTAAATACATACATTCATACACATAAGTAAAGGAATATATACATACACGCAAAGGAATATATACAGACATACATACATAATTACTTAAAAGAATATATTACTGATGAAAAGTTTCTTTCTTAAAAATGTTGGAGTCATTTTTACATTTAATAAACACAGCAAATTCAATTCACATAGCCACAATTGATCCTTCTACCTACAGTACTGAAAACCCGTTTTAAAAAACAAAAATAAACTTTAAAACTTACCTCAGCATTTCTTAAAATAACTTTCCTCCCTTTCCCAAACAAAAATATTGCCTTTCAGAAGCTCCACGATAAGAAATATCTTCCTCCGCAGCCTCTGGAGCAACTGTACTCATGCTTTTTTCATGTGTAAGTTGTAAGGACTTGACCTCACTGAAAGCATGAATGAAAGCGGTGAATTTTACTGTGCACGCGCTGCCTGTACAGTCGCACGCGTTCTGCCTCTGAACCCCTTCGTTCAGAGGACAGGAAATGCCGGTTTTCCCCGCATGCGCTGTGCATGCTGAAAACCGGCATTTCCTCTGGCCAGACGCGTAAGTACCCCGACCGTACTCGCGCGTTTGGAAGGGAATTACTGGGCCAACATTTTACATGTCAATAAAATGAAAAAATTAACAATTGCACGATTTGCCCCCTCGCATCTGCGACTGAGGGTCCAAGGAGGTGCATTGCGCAAGAGGTCATCGTCGTACGTATCCTCACACTGTTCCCTTTCGGGAACTGTATGAAGTGGTGGAAGGATTTCTGGCCACGTTAACACTCCTTCCGTGACCATAACCATCTTCATACCAGCCATTAGGGTGGTTAGTCCTATGGCGTGAGTGTTTAACGGGCTCTCACAACCCATCTGAGGGGGGGGGGCCACCCACACCTGCGGACGCATGTATCCCGCTGGATGTCCACCCAGAATTTATAGTTGGAGCTCCGACTCCACTTGCCGGGACTGTCTGGAGCGGGGTTCAAAACCCTACTCCTTCTGGCCCAGCGGCGGGGATGCTTACCACTACGCAAAAGGCCCACTCCGCGCAAAAGGTGACACCCATACGTTTCCTGCGCCTTTTCCCTCCCCGTGACTGGAGCCCTATGCTGCCACTTGAAAGACCAAGCTATCATCTGTCCTTTTTGCGGCGCCTTTGACTTCTCATTACTAATGATGAGCAAGCGCTGTGCCTCCACCTCGTTGAGGAGATTGCCGAGGTCATCATCAGTTCAATTGTGAGTTCTTTTAATGCCGTGAGTTGTGCTCATTCCAGCCATTTCACGTTGCTAATCGGATTGGGCCTTTGGCGTAGCGGTAGGATCCCCGCCGCTGGGCCAGACGGGGTAGGGTTTCGAACCCTGCTCCACACAGTCCCGGCAAGTGGAGTCGGAGCTCCGGCTCTAAATTCTGGGTTGACATCCTGCGGGATATTTGCGTCCGTGGGTGTGGGTGGCCCCCCCTCCTTGTATAGCTTGTGGGAGCCCATAAAACCCTCCTGCCATAGGACTAACCACCCTAATGGCTGGTTCAAAGATGGTTACGGTCATGGAATGAGCGTTAATCATGGCCATAAATCCTTCCACCACTTCATACAGTTCCCCAAAGGGAACAGTGTGAAGACACGTATGATGACGACATTGCTAAATAAATAAATGGAATAAAAAAAATTCTTTAAGGGCTTTTAAAAGTCTTTAAATTGCTTTAATTCTGTTTAAAACTACTTCAGATTCTTCCAAATAATTTAAACGTTTTTAAAATTTTATAAAAGTTCACAAAACATTCATAAAATAGTAGATAACTTTCTTTCCCTGCAGCTGTGTAACTACAAAGTCCTCTGCAGCTGCTTGGAGAGATTGGGGGCGTGTCCTACTACAATGAGACCTTAAGGGGCGTGTCTCACTTGCACAGCGCGCTCCAGGCTTCGCGCTGGCTGCACTCCTGGGCGGCATGACGTCAAACGCTGCCCGGGATTCTTCTGTTTCAAAATGGAATTCCAGGCGTCCCTGGAGGTGAATGGCAGGCGCGTCGGGTAAGTGCATATCGGGGGCTTGCACGCGCGGCAAGCCACCGACCCGAATTACTGCCCCAATGTAGACAAGTCACATCACCCAATTCTTCATCCACGATGTGGACCAATATTTGCAAACTTCATGGAAAAATAGGGGAAATTTTGCAACCCCTCCAGTTCAATGATAGCATGAGATTCAGAGCAAAGTTCAATGATAGCATGAGATTCAGAGCAAAGTTCAATGATAGCATGAGATTCAGAGCAAAGTTCAATGATGGCATGAGATTTGAACAAAGTTCAAGGATTGCATGAGGTTGAGAGAAAAGTTCAATGATTGCATGAGATTCAGAACAAAATTCAATGACAGCATTACATTCAGAGTGAAGTTCATGGCTGCAAGAGAATCAATGCAAAGTTCAATGATAGCATGAGATTTCGGGCAATGATCAAAGATAGAATGAGAATCAGAGTAAAGTTCAATGATAGCATGAGATTCAGAGAAATGTTCGAAGATAGCATGAGATTCAGAGCAAAGTTCAACAATAGCATGAGATTAAGAGCAAAGTTCAATGATATCATGATATTCAGAGCAAAGTTCAATGATAGCATGATATTCAAACTAAATTTCAATGAACGCATGAGATTCAGAGAAAAATTCAATGATCGCATTAGATTCAGAGCAAAGTTCAATAATTGCATGGGATTCAATGTAAAGTTCAATGATCACATTAGATTCAGACAGAAGTTCAATGATAGCATGTGATTCAGACTAAAGGTCAAAGATAGCATGAGATTCAGAGCAAAGTTCAATGATAGCGTGAGATTCCAGGCATTGATCATTGATAGCATGAGATTCATCCAAAAGTTCGATGATAGCATGAGATTCAGAACAATTTTCAGTGATAGCATGAGTTTCAGAGCAAAGTTCAATGACAGCATGAGATTCAGGGCAAATTTCAATGAGAGCATAATATTCCATGCAAAGCTTCAATGATCGCATAAAATGCAGACTAAATTTCAATGATAGAATGAGATTCAGAGCGATGTTCATGGGAGCATGGAATTCAGGGCAATGTTCAATGTGTAGGGGGTTTCTCTTGCTCGTTCTGGTCTCCTACCAGGCTTCGTGCAATAATTACCCTTGAGCGGTTCGACCCACTCTCCCCTATGGTTCTAGACCTTGGACTTAGGTGCAGGGAACTGTAGTGCAGAGAAAGACTCAATAGACCAGGTTGAATAGCACGAAATGGATGCTTTTATTATTAAACAGTTTGCAGCATTATAAAATACATGTCATAAGCACAAATTAAAGCAACTACAAGCATGCACATATCTATAAACTTAATTCCATGGAAATGGGAAACACACGGCACATCGTAAAAGGGGAAACACATTACGATTACCCTTACCCCCTCCCCTAGACCTAGACTAAGTTTCGACCTGAGGAACTTGGAATCATGCTCACCACTTTCAGATTCGCAAAAGAGGGGGTTCGCAGCCTTTTGGTACAGCTTTCCGTCGTCACGTGGATTTGGAAACTTCTGGCGCAGCTTGTTTTTCTCTCTCTCAGGCGATGAGGCAGTGGACACAGCCTCGATGAGCGCTCGTCATGACTGAATCCGTTGTTGACACGAAGTTGAAGAACTGGCACATAGGAGACTCTGCCACCGATGTGATGTTGTAGAGATGGATGCACATTTACCGAATGGGATGTTGAGGCACTGGAGTGCTAGGCCCGGAGTGTCCTTTTATTTCTCGCTCCCGCCTGGCTTGGCGGTTTTTCAGAGGGTGTCTTCTCCTTCGGCCTGGGTCGTCGATGATCTCCCGACAAAAGTACCCGGGCCACCCTCGTTGTGGCCAAGCCTTGCCTGGCCGAACACCGACCACGTTCCGAAACCGAAGTGTTTAACCGAAGAGTCCGTCCCGAATTTCTTGAATCGCAATTGCTGGAACGTGTTCTCCAAGTGTGAAGCCTGGATCGTGAAGCGAAGCGTCCAGCCTGTGTCCTTACGAAAATTCGCCCTGATGGACTTTTCAAATCTATAGTTATACCCTTTTGGGACAGTCTTATCTCCCGCCAGATCATAGTCCAGTCTTTGTAATATTTTTGGCGGGCAGAAATCTCTGCAGGGGCGCTTTGTCTTGTAACGGGAGCTGGTGATAGCTTAACTTGCCTTCCTGGCCGATAATGTCTTTTACTTTGTCACCGTAACTCGGTTCACATATTGATCGGTCTGGAGATTGCCCTTGATGGCTGTTAAACGGTCTTTCCTTTGTACAGTAAATGGGTTTAAGTGTTCATTCTATTGTCCACCCATTTCTTGATGGGCCCCATCCTGTTACCTGGAACTGTTTTGTACATAGAATCCAATTAAAATATGTATGCTCAGTTCCCTGAGTTTCGGTTTCCCGATACTGGCTTTCGCGGGCTTACTGTCCTCAATCCACAAGCCTGTCTGGCTTGCAGTAGCAGAAATCAAATGGTCCCAGAAACTGATCACGAGGTCCGGCGGCCATTTTGTATGCCCTTTTTCCAAGGTTTTTCTGTATAAGCTTCTTTTGGTCAATAAAGCTGTATTATTAATCCTGTTTTCTTGCGTGATTAATTAATGAAAATGTTGAATCTTACAAATGAGGCACAAGCTTCATACTAAATATCAATGATAGAATAATATTCAGAGCAAAGGTCAATGATAGCATGAGATTCAGAGCAAACTTCAATGGTTGCATGAGATTCAGAGCAAAGTTCAACAGTAGCATCAGATTCCGTGCAAAGTTCAATGATAGCATGAGATTCAGAGCAAAGTTCGACGACAGCATTAGATTCAGAGCGATGTTCATGGTTGCAAGAGAATCAAAGCAAAGTTCAATGATACCATAAATTTCCGGGCAATGATCAATGATAGAACGAGATTCAGACTAAAGTTCAATGACAGCATTAGATTCAGAGCAAAGTTCAATCATAGCATGAGATTCAGAGCAAAGTTCAATGATTAATGAGATTCAGGGTAAAGTTGAATGATAGCATGAGATTCAGAGCCAAGTTCGATGATAGCATGAGATTCAGAACAAAGATCAGTGATAGCATTAGATTCACACTAAAGTTTAACAATAGCATGAGATTCAGAGCAAAGTTCAATGATTGAATGAGATTCAAGCAAAGTTCAATGATAGCATGAGATTCAGAGCAAAGTTCAATGATAGTGTAAGATTCAGAGCAACGTTCAATGATAGCATTAGATTCAGAGCAAACTTCAATGATTGCATGAGATTCAGACTAAAGTTCAATGAGAGCATGAGATTAAAGCAAAGTTCTATGATAGCATGAGATTTAGAGCAAAATTCGACGACAACGTTAGGTTCAGAGCGATGTTCATGGTTGCAAAATAATCAAAGCAACGTTCAATGATAGCGTAAGTTTCCGGGCAATGATCAATGATAGAATGCGATTCAGACTAAAGTACAATGATAGCAGGTGATTCAGAGCAACGTTCGATGATAGCATGAGATTCAGAACAAAGATCAGTGACAGCATGAGTTTCAGAGCAAAGTTCAATGATAGCATGAGATTCAGAGCAAAGTTCAATGATAGCATGATATTCAGAACAAAGATCAGTGATAGCATGAGATGCAGACTAAAGTTCAGTGACAGCATGATATACAGTGCAATGCTCAATGTTAGCATGAGATTCAGAGCAAATGTCATGGTTGCAACAGAAACAAAGCAACGTTCATTAATAGCGTGAGATTGCGGGCATTGATCATTGATAGCATGAGATTCAGTGTAAAGTTCGATGATAGCATGAGATTCAGAACAAAGTTCAGTGATAGCTTAAGTTTCAGAGCAAAGTTCAATGATAACATGAGATTGAGAGCAAAGTTCAATGATAGCATAATATTCAGAGCAAAGGTCAATGATTGCATGAGATTCAGACTAAAGGTCAATGATTGCATGAGATTCAGACTAAAGTTCAATGATAGCATGAGATTCAGAGCAAAGTTCAATGACAGCATGAGATTCAGAGCAAAGTTCAATGATAGCATGAGATTCAGAGCAAAGTTCAATGATTGCATGAGATTCAGCGCAAACTTCAATGATCGCATGAGATTGAGACTAAAGTTCAATGATAGCATGAGATTCAGAGCAAAGCTCAATGACAGCATGATGTTCAGAGAAAAGTTCAACAATAGCATGATGTTCAGAGCGAAGTTCAATGATTGAATGAGAATCAGAGAAATGTTAAATGATCGCATGAGGTTCAGAGCAAAGTTCAATGATAGCATGAGATTCAGAGCAAAGTTCGATGACGGCATGATATTCAGAGATAAGTTCAACAATAGCATGAGATTCAGAGCAAAGTTCAATGATAGCATGAGATTCAGGGCAAAGTTCATTGATAGTATGAAATTCAGAGCAAATATCAATGATTGCATGAGTTTCAGACTAAATTTCAATGATAGCATGAGATTAAGTGCAAAGGTCAATTATTGCATGAGATTCAAAGATTAGTTCAATGATTGCATGAGATTCAGAGAAAAGTTCAATGATCGCATAAGCTGCAGAATAAATTTCAAAGATAGAATGAGATTCAGAGCAAAGTTCAATGAAGCAGGAGACTCAGAGCAAAATTCAATGACAGCATTAGATTCAGAGTGATGTTCATGGTTGCAAAAGGATCATAGCAAAGTTCAATGATAGCTAAAGT
The DNA here is from genome assembly GCF_052327205.1 of Somniosus microcephalus. Taxonomy (NCBI): domain Eukaryota; kingdom Metazoa; phylum Chordata; class Chondrichthyes; order Squaliformes; family Somniosidae; genus Somniosus; species Somniosus microcephalus. The sequence goes on along the minus strand of NC_140996.1, from coordinate 47,818,392 downwards.
TTCCAGGCAATGATCAGTGATTAAATGAGGTTCAGAGCAAAGTTCAATGATAGCATGAGATTCAGACTAAAGTTTAATGATAACATGGAATTCAGGGCAAAGTTCAATGATGCACAAGATTCAGACTAATGTTCAATGACAGCATGTTATTCAGTGCAAAGTTCAATGTTAGCATGAGTCTCAGAACAAAGTTCATGGTTGTAAGAGAATCAAGGCAAAGTTCAATGATAGCTTGAGATTCTGAGCATTGATCAATGATAGCATGAGATTCAGAGCAAAGTTCAACAATAGCATCAGATTCCGTGCAAAGTTCAATGATAGCGTGAGATTCCGGGCATTGATCAATGGTAGCATGAGATTCAGCCTAAAGTTCAGTGATAGCATGAGGTCCAGAGCAAAGTTCAATGATAACATGAGATTCAGAGCAAACTTCAATGATAGCATAAAATTCAGACTAAATTTCAATGATAGCATGAGATTCAGAGCAAACTTCAATGTAGAATGAGATTCAGACTAATGTTCAACAATAGCATTAGATTCAGCACAAAGTTCAATGATAGCATTAGATTCAGAGTAAAGTTCAAAGATTTCATGAGATTCAGAGCAATATTGAATGACAGCATGATATTCAGAACAAAGTTGAACAATAGCATGAGGTTCAGAGTGAAGTTCAATGATTAAATGAGAATCAGAGAAAAGTTTAATGATCGCATGAGATTCAGAGCAAAGTTCAATGAACGCATGAGATTCACAGCAAAGTTCAATGATAGCATGAGATTCAGAGAAAAGTTAAATGATAGCATAAGATTCAGAGCAATGTTCAATGATAGCATTAGATTCAGAGGAAACCTCAATGATTGCATGAGATTCAGAGTAAAGTTCAATGACAGCATGAGATTCAGAGCAAAGTTCATGGTTGCAAGAGAATCAAAGGAAAGTTCAATGCTAGTGTGAGATTCCGGGCATTGATCATTGATAGCATGAGATTCAGCCTAATGTTCTAAGATAGCATGAGATTCAGAGCAAATTTCAATGATATCATGAGATTCAGAGCAAAATTCAATGATAGCTTGAGATTCAGAACAAAATTCAATGATAGCATGAGATTCAGAGGAAAATTCAATGACAGCAATAGATTCACAGCAAAATTCAATGATAGCGTGAGATTCAGAACAAAATTAAATGATAGCATTAGATTCAGAGCGAAGTTCATGGTTGCAAGAGAATCAAAGCAAAGTTCAATAATAGCATGAGATTCCGGGCAATGATCAATGATAGAATGAGATTCAGCCTAAAGATTCAGAGCGACATTCGATGATAGCATGAGATTCAGAACAATGTTCAATGATAGCATGTGATTCAGACTAAAGATCAATGATAGCATGAGATTCAGCATAATATTCAAAGATATCATTAAATCCTGACAGAAGTTCAATGATAGCATGACATTCAGAGCATAGTTTAACAATAGCTTTAGATTCAGAGCAAAGTTCAGAGATAGCATGAAATTTAGAGCAAAGTTCATGGTTGCAAGAGAATCAGAGCAAAGTTCAATAATAGCATAAGATTAGGGCAATGATCAATGATATAATTAGATTCAGCCTAAAGATACAGAGCAACGTTCGATGATAGCATGAGATTCAGAACAATGTTCAATGATAGCATATGATTCAGACTAAAGATCAATGATAGCATGAGATTCAGAACAATGTTCAATGATATCATGAGATTAAGAGCAAAGTTCAATGATAGCATTAGATTCAGCGCAAACTTCAATGATAGCATTAGATTCAGAGCAAAGTTCAGTGATAGCATGAAATTTAGAGCAAAGTTCATGGTTGCAAGAGAATCAAAGCAAATTTCAATGTTAGCATGAGATTCAGAGCAATGGTCAATAATAGCATGAGAATATGAGCAAAGTTTAACAATAGAATTAGATTCAGAGCAAAGTTCATGGTTGCAAGAGAATCAAAGCAAAGTTGAGTGATTGCATGAGATTCCGGGCATTGATCAATGAAAGCATGAGATTCAGAGCAAAGTTCAATGATAGCATGAGATTCAGAGCCAAGTTCAATGATAGCATGAGATTCAGAGCAAAGTTCAATGACAGCATGAGATTCAGAGCAAAGTTCAATGATAGCATGAGATTCAGAGCAAAGTTCGATGATAGCATTAGATTCAGAGCGACGTTCATGGTTGCAAGAGAATCAAAGCTAGGTGCGTTGATAGCGTGAGATTCCGGGCCATTATCAATGATCGAATGAGATTCATACTAAAGATTCAGAGCAACGATCGATGATAGCATGAGATTCAGTACAATGTTCAATGATAGCAGGTGATTCAGAGTAAAGATCAATGATGGCATGAGATTCAGAACAATGCTCAATGATATCATGAGATTAAGAGCAAAGTTCAATGATAGCATTAGATTCAGCGCAAACTTCAATGATAGCATTAGATTCAGAGCAAAGTTCAGTGATAGCACGAAATTTAGAGCAAAGTTCATGGTTGCAAGAGAATCAAAGCAAATGTCAATGTTAGCATGAGATTCAGAGCAATGGTCAATAATAGCATGAGAATATGAGCAAAGTTTAACAATAGAATTAGATTCAGAGCAAAGTTCATGGTTGCAAGAGAATCAAAGCAAAGTTGAGTGATTGCATGAGATTCCGGGCATTGATCAATGAAAGCATAAGATTCAGAGCAAAGTTCAATGATAGCATGAGATTCAGAGCCAAGTTCAATGATAGCATGAGATTCAGAGCAAAGTTCAATGACAGCATGAGATTCAGAGCAAAGTTCAATGATAGCATGAGATTCAGAGCAAAGTTCGATGATAGCATTAGATTCAGAGCGACGTTCATGGTTGCAAGAGAATCAAAGCTTGGTGCGTTGATAGCGTGAGATTCCGGGCCATTATCAATGATAGAATGAGATTCATACTAAAGATTCAGAGCAACGATCGATGATAGCATGAGATTCAGTACAATGTTCAATGATAGCAGGTGATTCAGAGTAAAGATCAATGATGGCATGAGATCAGCGAAATATTGAAAGGTAGCATTAATTCCTGACAGAAGTTCAAAGATAGCATGAGATTCTGAGCAAAGTTTAACAATAGCATTAGATTCAGAGCAAAGTTCAATGATACCATGAGATTCAGAGCAAAGTTCAATGATAGCATGATATTCAGAGCAAAGTTCAATGACAGCATGAGATTCTGAATCAAGTTTAATGATAGCATGATCTTCAGAGCAAAGTCCAATGATAGCATGAGATTCAGAGCAAAGTTCAGTGATAGCATGAGCTTCAGAACAAAGTTCATAGTTGCAAGTGAATCAATGCAAATTTCAACGATAGTGTGAGATTCCGGTCATTCATCAATGATAGCATGGGATTCAGACTAAAGGTCAATGACAGCATGTGATTCAGAGGAAATTTCAATGATGCTCCGGTTTCCTCCCACAGTCCAAAGATATGCGGGTTAGGTTGATTGGCTATGATAAATTGACCCTTAGTGTTAGGGGGATTAAATACGTGGGGTTACAGGGATAGGGTGGGATATGTGTTGGTGTAGGGGTTACGGGGATCGGGTGGGATATGTGTCGGTGCAGGCTCGATGGGCCGAAATTGCCTCTATCTGCACTGTGGGGTTTCTGTGTGATTCTGTGTGTGTGATATCATGAGATTCAGGGCAAAGTTCAATGACGCACATGTTTCAGACTAAAGTTCAATGATAGCATGAGTTTCAGATCAAAGTTCAATGATAGCATGAGGTTCAGAGCAAAGTTCAATTATAGTATGAGATTCTGAGCAACATTCAATTGAAAGGATATTTACTAGTCCTAGCCCCTTTGTGGCTACCCCAGATCAGGTGTATTTCTCAGATGTGCACTTTCAACTTAAGTTTGAGTTAGCCAAATCCTAAAGACGATTAACTGGGTCTAAAGATCTGGGTATCAAACTCTAAGGTAAGGAGCACCCCGAGAATGTTACCATCCTCCGGATAGCACTTTTAATAAGTTTAGCCAGACTGTAACATCCTGGATATTATGAGGGCCCAGAGAACTCCCCTCAGAAATGTACCTCATCACCAAAGAATGTACAGAGATTGGGCTTGCGAGCTATTGATACCGAACACTTATGCGAGACAATTTTAAAATACAGAGATTTATTAACAGAACCAACATGCAATTTACAGTTGATGAATCAATCAATCGCAACATTAACAGTTCTAAAAAGAGAAAAAAATGATTTGTTGTTAACAGAGAATCCTACTTTTAAATCTTTACTTTGCTACAGTATTGCAGTTCTTAAAATTTTCTATACAGGATATTCATCAATATAAAATTATCCTCGATCCCCAATGTAGAAAGTGCAGTAGACCACAGATCCGCCTCTGTAGTCGAGAATCGCTATGCCCGATTAAAGCGATTCTGCTACCTCATTATAGACTTCAATATTTATACCCTTTTTCAGTTGTATTCCTTAAGTTTTTTGCTGATCCAAGTTAATTATCACTATTCATCTTTCTGCTGACTCCTGCAATTCTCACTGCCACTTCAGCTTGTAATATTCCAGATTCTGCTGCATCTCCAGGTGATCTGGGTTCACCTTATAGAATGTGTGAAGGGCAGATGTCCCTTATTTCATGTGTCATCTTTAAGAGGTTTAATCAAGATCTTATATCCAGGGTTAACCATTGTTCTCTTCCAACAAGACCTCCCATTCGGAGCCACACATTCTTCTGTTTTAATGCAGGCTATCTATTCAGATTCTACAACAGTCTTATCTCAGCAACAACAGAATTCTTTCATAAGATAATGGCCCAGAAATTCGAGTCGGGGGCTTGCCGCGCGTGTAAGCCCCCGATCTGCACTTACCCGACGCGCCGGCCGTTGAGCTTCAGGGACGCCTGGAATTGCTGTTTTAAAATGTTGACTCCCGGGCAGCGTCAGACGTCACGCCGCCCAGGAGTGCAGCCAGCGCGAAGCCTGTAGCGCGCTGTGCAACTGAGACACGCCCCTTGAGGTCTCAGTTTAACAGGACACGCCCCCAATGTTTCTGCCAAGCTGCTAAGCATTTTTACATGCAAAGCAGCAGTTTAAATAGGTTTTTGGAAGTTTTTTGAAGCTTTTGGTAACTTTTATGAACTTTTAAAAACGTTTACATTATTTTGAAGAATCTGAAGTAGTTTTAAACAGAATTAAAGCAATTTAAAGACTTTTAAAAGCCCTAAAAGAATTTTTTAAATTCCATTTATTTATTTAGCAATGTCGTCGTCATACGTGTCTTCACACTGTTCCCTTTGGGGAACTGTATGAAGTGGTGGAAGGATTTATGGCCATGATTAACGCTCATTCCGTGACCGTAACCATCTTTGAACCAGCCATTAGGGCGGTTAGTCCTATGGCGGGAGGGTTTTACGGGCTCCCACAAGCTATACAAGGAGGGGGGGCCACCCACACCCACGGACGCAAATATCCCACTGGATGTCAACTCAGAATTTAGAGCCGGAGCTCCGACTCCACTTGCCGGGACTGTCTGGAGCGGGGTTCGAAACCCTACCCTGATCTGGCCCAGCGGCGGGGATCCTACCGCTATGCCAAAGGCCCACTCCGATTAGCAAAGTGAAATGGCTGGAATGAGCACAATTCACGGCATTAAAAGAACTCACAACTGAACTGATGATGACCTCAGCAATCTCCTCAAGGAGGTGGAGGCGCAGCGCCTGCTCATCATTGGTAATGAGAAGTCAAAGGCGCCGCAAAAAGGGCAGATGGTAGCTTGGTCTTTCAAGTGGCAGCATAGGGCTCCAGTCACGGGGAGGGAAAAGGCGCAGGAAACGTATGGGTGTCACCTTTTGTGCGGAGTGGGCCTTTTGCGTAGCAGTAAGCATGAGATTCACACGAAAGTTCAATGATAGCATGAGATTCAGAGCAAAGTTTAATGAGAGCATGAGATTCAGGGCAAAGTTCAATGATGCTCATGATTCAGACTAAAGTTCATTGACAGCATGATAGTCAATTCAATGATAGCATGAGATTATGAGCAAAGTTCAATGGTAGCATGAGATTCAGAGCAAAATTCAATGATAGCCTTAGATTCAGAGCAAAGTTCATGGTTGCAAGAGAATCAAAGCAAAGTTCAATAATTACGTGAGATTCCGGGCATTGATCAATTAATTCATGAGATTCAGCCTAAAGTTCAATGATAGCATGAGATTCAGTGCAAAGTTCAATGATAGCATTAAATTCTGACAAATGTTCAATGATAGCATGAGATTTAGAGCAATGTTCAATGATAGCATGATATTCAGTGCAAAGTTTAACAATAGCATTAGGTTCACAGCAAAGTTCAGTGATAGCATGAAATTCTGACAAACGTTCAATGATAGCATGAGATTCAGAGCAATGGTCAATGATAGCATGAGAATATAAGCAAAGTTTAACAATAGCATTAGATTCAGAGCAAAGTTCATGGTTGCAAGAGAATCAAAGCAAATTTGAATGATCGCATGAGATTCCGGGCATTGATCAGTGAAAGCATAAGTTTCAGCCTAAAGTTCAATGAGAGCATGAGATTCAGTGCAAAGTTCAATGATAGCATGAGATTCTGAGAAAAGTTCAATGATAGCATGAGATTCCGGGCCATGATCAATGATAGAATGAGATTCAGACTAAAGATTCAGAGCAACGTTCGATGATAGCGTGATATTCAGGACAGTGTTGAATGATAGCAGGTGATTCAGACTAAAGAGCAATGATCGCATGAGATTCACTGTGACGTAATAGAACTCACTACGCACTTGGTTTGAGCATAAAGCAAGGCTTTAATCAATTTATTTCAGAACATGGAAATCTAGTTGTAACCACTAGCTCCTTGTCTTTTACAAAATGTCCCTGGCAAGCTGGGGCCAACGCACAAGTATTTATACTCCTTGGACAGTGCCACCAGCTGGCCGTCCAGTGTTATTTCATAGGATGATGAGATTTATGACATTCTACCTGCCTAAAAGATTTGGGAATCCGACGACTTCCTCTTAACCGATTAGGCGGACCATGAATAGCTGCAGTCTTTTAGAGTTTTGTTTAGGGCCAGAAGGCACGACTCCCCGGATTGTGTCTTGGTCCCTGGGCTGCTTGTTCCGTGCCGGTGGATCGACAGCGCCCGTGTTGCTCTGATCAACCCGAGGGAGGCTGGGCAGAACGTGACTCCGGGTGCGCATCCCCACAGGCGCAGAACTGGCTTTGTCCCATTGGTTAGCCGAAGATTGACCGGCGTCCTGGCCTGGGGTGGCCATCCCACGGGGAGCGCTCGGCTCCCTGAGCGGATCCAGTGGGGCAGCCGGCAGATCCCTCGATGTCCCAGGCAGGGCTTCATCCTCGGGGGAGCGCAGAGAGTCGGCCTCATCCCCGCGGGACCCTCCATCAGTCGGGTCCGCGGAACCGACCAAACAGGAAGCCAGGTCCCGGAGCGAGACAGTGGACTCCCGACCATTCCGGGTACCACACGTGGGCGTATGTGGGGTTGACGTCCGTAAGTTCTACCTCGTCGATGAGAAGATCGGTTTTTGTCGATCGGACGAATCTTCAGAGCAACACGGGGCCAGGAGCTGCCAACCATGACGGTAGAGACGCCCCATGGGTTGAGCGACGCTGGAAGCTAAAGAATCGCTCGTGAGGTGTGACATTGGTAGAAGTAGAAATGAGAGACCTGATGGAATGCAACGCCTCAGCGAGCATAGTTTCCCTCTGTTGGTCTGATAGATTGCGTGACCTCAACGCAAGACGAACAGCGTTCCAAATGATAGCATTGTATCTCTCAACCTGTCCATTACCGATGGGATGGTGCGGTGTCGTTTTACTTGTTGCGATTCCCCGTTGGGAGAGATAACTTTTGAGTTCCCTTGACATGAAGGAGGGACCCCGATCAGAGTGGATGAAATTGGACATACCACAAAGGGAAAAGACTTGATCAAGGCATTTGATCACGGTGGAAGTAAGCATATTGGGACAGGGGAAAGCAAAGGGAAAGCATGAATATTCATCCACCATAGTCAGTAAGTAGGTGTTCCGTGTTGAGGAAGGCAATGGCCCTTTAAATTCAATGCTGAGTCGCTGCCTAGGCTGCATAGCGTGTATGTGCGAGCCATCCGATGGATGGAAGAATTGCGGTTTTAACTCCGCACAAATTTTACAAGAGGAGCACATTCTTTTCACATCTTCCGTAGAAAATGGGAGATTTTTAGATTGCACAAAGTGCAACATATGGGTAACGCCAGGATGGCATAAGTCAGTATGAAGATCCGCCAGAGTCAAAGTTGACATAGAAGAACAGAATGCCCATGTGAGGGTATCCGGGGCCACATTCTCTTTGCCGGGTCGATAATGTATGGTGTATCCAAAGGCAGCCAATTCCATCCTCCAGAGTTGTATTTGGTTATTCTTGATCTTAATGTGTTTCTGGTTATCCAGCATAAAGTCCACGGAGCGCTGATCAGTTATAAGTGTGAAATGGCGACGAGCGAGAAAATGACTCCATTTACGTACCGCTTCAATGATGGCCGTAGCCTCCTACTCGACAGGAGGATAATGGAGCTCACTACCCTGCAAAGTTCTGGACAGAAATGCAACGGGTCGACCACCTTGATTCAAGGTAGCAGAAATCGCCACCTCCGATGCGTCGCATTCGACCACGAAAGGAAGATTTTCATCAATGGAATGAAGAGTGGCTTTTTCCAGTTGTCGCTTGAGGAGGTTGAAAGCTGAAATAGCCGTTGCCTCCGATGGAAATGACTTTGCGTGAAGCAGGGGCTGGATCTTGTCGGAGAAGTGGGGTATCCATTTCGCACAATAGGTGAACATGCCGAGTGCCTGACGAAGAGAGCCAAGATTCGTATGGGGAGGGAGCTCCTGAAGCGGACGAAGTCGCTCTGGATCCGGTTTGATGATACTGTTGCCCACCCAGTAGCCAAGGATGTTGACTGATGGTACTGATTTCACAGATTTGGATTCAGTTAAGGTTAAGTTGCGACGACGGAGAACGTCAAAAAATTTCTGGAGATTGGCATCATGCTCCTTCTGGGTATGACCAGCAATGGTGATATTATCTAGATATGGAAAAGTGGCCGTTAAGTTCTCCTGTTTGACTAGGCTATCCATTACCCATTGGAAGACGGCCACCCAATTGGTGACCCCAAATGGAAGGTGACAAAACTGGTAAAGCCGACCATTGGCCTCAAAGGCCGTATACTTTTTGTCACAGTGCTTTAACGGTACTTGATGATATGCGCTCTTTAAATCAAAAGTTGAAAATACCTTGTAGTTGGCAAGGTTATTGACCATGTCATCGATGTGTGGTAGTGGGTAGGTATCCAGGTCGGTATACTGGTTAATAGTTTGCGAGTAATCGATGCAAAGACGTTTCTTGTGTTGCTTCAGAGGATTTTTAACAATGACGACTTGAGTCCGCCAGGAAGATGAATATGGCTCAATGATACCGTCAGCTAGAAGGCAAGAGATTTCTGCCTCGATAAAGGCTCGATCATCTCGGCTGAAACGTCCTGATATAGTAACTATGACTATGGGCTTATATCGGGGGGAAAGATTGGCAAAGAAGGAGGGCTCGTCGAGCGAAGCCACTGAAAGCGCACAAAACGGTACTTTGGAAACAGTAAGCTCCGGCTTTGGCCTTCCAAACTCAAAAGTGAGTCTTTTGTGTTGTTTCTGGAAATCCTGTGCCAGGAGCACATCACTGCATAGGTTCTTGTGCACCCCGAGCCAGGTGGAGAAATAAGTGCGGCCATTGAGAATAAGATCGACAAGACAAAAGCCGGAAGAATTGGTGGCAGTGTCGTCAGAGCCTTTGCAATTTCCCTGTCCGAGGGGTAAATACGCAGTTTTAACTTACTGACAGCCTGCTCACTAATGAAGCTGTCAGAGCTGCATGAGTCGATTAGTGCATTCAAAATGTGTCCATTTATCGAAACATTCGTGGCTGCATGGGACAAACTTAGGGGAAAAACAGCTGTGATGGGTGGAGGGGCAGTTTTACCCTTGACAGCTGTAACCTTAGTAGTGGTTCTTGGGGGAGGAGCAGTTTTATAGATTGCAGCTGTAACCTTAGTAGTGGCTCTTGGGGGAGGAGCAGTTTTATAGATAGTAGCTGCAAAACTAACAGGAGCTCTCGACCGGTACACCTTAGAAAAGTGGCCTTTCTTAGCAACAGCGGCTCTTGACTGGCATACCTTAGAAAAGTGACCTTTCTTGCTGCAATGATTGCAGGTCGCGTTACGAGCAGGACAACATTTCCTATAATGGGATGCTCCTCCACAGAAGAAACACTTCCTTCCAGATTGCCAAGATGCAGCTAGGGCGGGGTCGTCATCAGTGCAGGTTTCTAGGGTAGGGTTGTCATCAGCCGGGTTGGAATCATCATCCATGAGGGCTTCCGCCCGAGGCCTATTGAAAGAGTCACTAAAAGAGATAGCAGCAGCCCGTGCATGTGGTAAAAGATAGGTGTCTGCATTCCTCTTTGCTAATTCCAGAGAACATGCCTGGTCATAGGCAGCCTGTAACTTGAGGGTTTTATTCTCCAACAGACGCTGACGTATGAAGGGAGACGCAATCCCATTAATAAAGGATTCAAGAATTAACTCCTCCTGGTACTGCTCAGCTGTAATAGCTTTAAGATTACAATCCTTGCTTAGCCTGCAAAGTTTCTGAAGGAATTTGTCAAGTGATTCCCCGGGTTGTTGTCGAGTTGTGGCCAGTAGATGCTGAGAACAAATTTCATTTGGGGACTTGACATATAGCTGCTGTAGTATTTGGATAGCGGCGTCTTAGTCTACACAGTCTTTGATATAATCAAACACATGAGGGGATACGTAATTAGCAAGTATCTCTAATTTATCAGGAACATTTTCACCACATACCCTGAGGAAGTTGCTGAAAGTACAATACCAGTGTTTCCATACCTTAGCAGCTATAAGTGAATTCGGGTCCAGGTCGAGGTGGGCGGGGCTGATTAGTTTCTCCATGATGGATCGATTACTTGTCTGAGTTCCCTTCTATGGTTCGAGTCATAGCTGGCTGTTCCCGAAATCACCCAAAGCGTGGAGTCGATATTAAGTTGATTAAATTGATGTAATAAAACTCACTACACACTTGGTTTGAGCATAAAGCAAGGCTTTAATCAACTTATTTCAGAACATGGAAGTCTAGTTGTATCCACTAGCTCCTTTTCTTTTACAAAATGTCCCTGGCAATCTGGGGCCAATGCCCGGGTAATTATACTCCTTGGACGGCACCACCAGCTGGCCGTCCAGTGTTATTTCATAGGTAGTTTCTCGAAGATGAGATTTATGACACAGTGTAATATTGAAAGATAGCATTCAATCCTGACAGAAGTTCAATGATAGCATGAGATTCAGAGCAAAGTTTAACAATAGCATTAGATTCAGAGCAAAGTTGAATGATAGCATGAGATTCAGAGCAAAGTTCAAGAATAGCATGAGATTCAGAGCAAGGATCAATGATAGTATGAGATTATGAGGAAATTTTAACATAGCATGAGATTCAGAGCAAAGTTCATGGTTGGAAGAAAATCAAAGCAAAGTTGAATGATTGCGTGAGATTCCGGGCATTGAACAATGAAAGCATTAGATTCAGAATAAAGTTCAATGATAGCATGAGCTTCAGAACAGGGTTCAATGATAGCATGAGATTCAGAGCAATGTTCAATGATAGCATGTGATTCAGAGAAAAGTTCAATGATAGCATGAGCTTCAGAGCAAAGTTCATAGTTGCAAGAGAATCAATGCAAAGTTCAACGATAGTGTGAGATTGCGGTCATTGATCAATGATAACATGGGATTCACACTAAAGGTCAATGACAGCATGCGATTCAGAGCAAATTTCAATGATATCATGAGATTCAGGGCAAAGTTCAATGACGCACATGTTTCAGACTAAATTTCAATGATAGCATGAGTTTCAGATCAAAGTTCAATGATAGCATGAGTTTCATAGCAAAGTTCAATGAAAGCATGAGGTTCAGAGCAAAGTTCAATGATAGTATGAGATTCTGAGCAACATTCAATTGAAAGGATATTTACTAGTCCTAGCCACTTTGGGGCTATCCCAGATCAGGTTTATTTCTCAGATGTGCACTTTCAACTTAAGTTTGAGTTAGCCGAATCCTAAAGACGATTAACTGGGTCTAAAGATCTGGCTATCACTCTCTAAGGTAAAGTGCACCCCGAGAATGTTACCATCCTCCAGATAGCACTTTTAATAAGTTTAGCCAGGCTGGAATGTCCCGGATATTATGAGGGTCCAGAGATTTCCCCTCAGAAATGTACCTCTTCACCAAAGAATGTACAGAGATTGGGTTCATGAGCTATTGATACCGAACACTTATGTGAGACAATTCTAAAAATATATAGAGATTTTTAACAGAACCGACATGCAATTTACAGTTGGTGAATCAGTCAATCGCAACATTAACAGTTATAAAAAGAGAAAAATATGATTTGTTGTTAACAGAGAATCCTAATTTTAAACCTTTACTTCGCTACAGTATTGCAGTTCTTAAAATTTTCTATACAGGATATCCATCAATATAAAATTATCTTCGATCCCCAAGGTAAGAAGTGCAGTAGACCACAGATCCACCTCTGTAGTCGAGAATCGCTTTGCCCGATTAAAGCGATTCTGCTACCTCATTGGAGACTTCAATATTTATACCCTTTTTCAGTTGTATTCCTTAAGTTTTTTGCTGATCCAAGTTAATTATCACTATTCATCTTTCAGCTGACTCCTGCAATTCTTACTGCCACTTCAGCTTGTAATATTCCAGATTCTGCTGCATCTCCAGGTGATCTGGGTTCACCTTATAGAATGTGTGAAGGGCAGATTTCCCTTATTTCATGTGTCAGCTTTAAGAGCTTTAATCAAGATCTTATATCCAGGGTTAACCATTGTTCTGTTCATGGTGTTCCAACAAGGTCTCCCATTTGGAGCCACACATTCTTCTGTTTTAATGAAGGCTATTTATTCAGATTCTACAACAGTCTTATCTCAGCAACAACAGAATTCTTTCATAAGATAGTGCATTTTCTGAAAAGGTTATATAGTTTATTCCTACACACAATGATAGCATGAAATTCAATGCAAAGTCCAATGATAGCCTGAGATTCTGAGCAAAGATCAATGATAGAATAAGCTTCAGAGCAAAGTTAATGGTTGCAAGAGAATGAAAGCTAAGTTCAATGCTAGTGTGAGATTCCGGGCATTGATCAATGATAGCATGAGATTCAGAAGAAAGTTCAATGATAGCATGAGATTCAGGGCAATGTTCAACGATGCTCACGATTCAGAATAAAGTTCAATGACAGCTTGATATTCAGTTCAATGAAACATGAGATTTTGAGCAAAATTCAATGGTAGCATGAGATTCAGAGCAAAATTAAATGATAGCTTTAGATTCAGAGCAAAGTTCATGGTTGCAAGAGAATCAAAGCAAAGTTCAATAATAATGAGATTCCGGGCAATGATCAATGATAGATTGAGATTCAGCCTAATGATTCAGAGCAACGTTCGATGATAGCATGATATTCAGAACAATGTTCAATGATAGCATTAAATTCTGACAGAAGTTCATGAGGTTCAGAGCAATATTCAATGATAGCATCAGATTCAGAGCAAAGTTCATAGTTGCAAGAAATCAATGCATGAGATTCAGCATAATATTGAAAGCATTAATCCTGACAGAAGTTCAATGATACAACTTCAGATTCAGAGCAATGTTCAATGATCGCATGAGATTCAGAGCAAAGTTTAACAATAGCATTAGATTTAGAGCAAAGTTCAAAGATAGCATTAAATTCAGAGCATAGTTGAATGATAGCATGAGATTCAGAGCAATGTTCAATGATCGCATGAGATTCAGAGCAAAGTTTAACAATAGCATTAGATTCAGAGCAAAGTTCAAAGATAGCATTAGATTCAAAGCATAGTTGAATGATAGCATGAGATTCAGAGCAAAGTTCAATGATAGCATGAGATTCAGAGCAAATTTCAATGATCGCATGTGATTCAGAGAAAAGTTCACTGATTGCATGAGCTTCAGACTAAAGTTCAATGATGGCATGAGATTCAGAGCAAAGTTCAGTGATAGCATTAAACTCTGACTGAAGATCAATGATATCATGAGATTCAGAGCAATGTTCAATGAGAGCATAAGATTCAGAACAAAGATAAACAATATCATGAGATTCAGTGCAATGTTCAATGTTAGCATGATATACAGAGCAACGTTCAATGATAGCATGATATTCAGAGCAATGTTGAACAATTGCATGAGATTCAGAGCAAAGTTCAACAATAACATGAGATTCAGAGCAAAGTTGAATGATAACATGAGATTCAGACTAAAGTTCAATGATAGCATGAGATTCAGAGAAAATTTCAATGTTTGCATGAATTTCCGAGCAAAGTTCAACAATAGTATCAGTTTCAGAACAAAGTTCAATGATAGCATGAGATTCAGAGCAACATTCAGTGATCGCATGAGATTCTGAGCAAAGTTCAAAGATTGAATGAGACTCAGAGAAAAGCTCAACAATAGCATGAGATTCAGACTAAAGTTCAATGATGTCATGAGATTCAGAGAAAATTTCAATGATCGCATGAGATTCACAGCAAAGTTCATTGCATGAGTTTCAGAGAAAAGTTAAATGATATTCAGAGCAAAGTTCAACAATAGCAGGAGTTTAAGAGCAACATTCAACAATAGCAGGAGATTCAGAGCAAAGTTCAATGACAGCATGATACTCAGTGCAAAGTTCAATGATAGCGTGAGATTCAGAGCAAAGTTCAGAGTTGCAAGAGAATGAAAGCAAAGTTCAATGATAGCGTGAGATTCCGGGCATTGATCATTGATAGCATGAGATTCAGAACAAAGTTCAATGATTGCATGAGATTCAGACTAAATTTCAATGATAGCATGATATTCAGAGCAAAGTACAATGATAGCATGAGATTCACAGCAAAGTTCAATGATAGCATGAGAATCCTGGAGTGTTTGCGGGATGGTTTCCTGGACCAATATATCAAGGAACCAACCAGAGGTCAGGCCATTTTAGACTGGGAATTATGTAACGAGGAAGGATTAATTAGCAATCTTGTTGTACGAGGCCCCTTATCGGAGTGAGCATAATATGATCGAATTCTTCATTAAGATGGAGAATGAAATAGTTGACTCAGAGACTAGGGTACTGAATTTAAATAAAGGAAACTAGGATGGTCTGAGGTGCGAATTGGGTAGGATTGATTGGGGAATGTCACTCAAAGGGTTAACGGTGGTTAGGCAATGGCAAACATTCAAAGACCGCATGGATGAACTACAGAATTTGTTCATCCCAGTTTGGCATAAAAATAAAACAAAAAAGGTGACTCAACCGTGGCTAACAAAGGAAATTAGGGACAGCATAAGATCCAGGGAGAGGACATATAAATTGGCCAGAAAAAGCAGTAATCCAGAGGATTGGGAGCAGCTTAGGATTCAACAAAGGAGGACAAAGGGATTAATTAAGAAAGGGAAAATAGAATGAGAGTAAGCTTTCAGGGAACATAAAAACTGACTGTAAAACCTTTTATAGATATGTGAAGAGAAAAAGATTGGTGAAGTCAAGCATAGGTCCCTTGCAGTCAGAATCAGGGGAATTTATAATGGGGAACAAAGAAATGGCAGACCAATTAAATACATATTTTGATTCTGTCTTCAAAAAGGAGGACACAAATAAGCTCCCAGAAATGTCGGGGAACATAGGGTCTGATGAAAGGGAGGAACTGATAGAAATCAGTATTTGTAAGGAAATGGTGTTAGGGAAATTGATCGGATTGAAGGCCGATAAATCCCCAGTGCCTGATAATCTACATCCTAGGGTACTTAAGGAAGTGGCCCAGGAAATAGTAGATGCACTGCTGATCATCTTCCAACATTCGATGGAATCTGGAACAGTACCCATGGATTGGAGGGTAGTGTAATGATCAGTAACATGTCATTCTAGAATGGTACACTAGGTGGAGCTGTATGTTTAGTAAGGGGCTACCCACAAGGCAGTAGTCAAGATGGATGCCTGTACACTAGTCCACATGGCTGAATAAATGACTAGCTCAAGCTAGCTGTTCATAATGAAAACGTTTATTTATTTATGAACATAAAATAGTACCAGGATTGGTGATGTCTGCTGAATATTGTGAAACACGACATGGAAAATTTGAAGCCACCGGAGGGTTGGAAACTCACGGGGAATGTCGACTGCAATTGGCGGACTTTCAAACAACAAATCGAACTCTACATTGCCGCCATCGGGATCGGTACGATGCCAGACACAAGGAAAATAGCATTACTGCTCACGGTTGCAGGCCTGCAGGCGCTAGAGGTATTTAATACGTTTGTATTTGATCAAGAGGAGGACAGAGAAAAGATGGACGATGTGCTAAAGAAGTTTGATACACATTGTTCTCCCAAAAAGAATGAGACCTATGAGAAGTACTTGTTCCGTTCACGGACACAGCAGCAAAATGAGACTTTTGATAGCTTTTTGACCGATCTGAAACTGAAAGAACAGATATGTAATTTCTCTGAACAGAAATCATCCATGATTCATGACCAGATTGTGTTTGGTATTCATGATAAAATGGTCAGGGAACGTTTGTTGAGAGAAACTGAACTAACATTGGAGGATGCTGTGAAAATATGCCATGCCAGTGAGCTAGCTCAACAACATGCAAAGATTTTCAGTGAAATTAATAATAATGCAACTGTAATGAGTGACTGTGCTGCTGTCGGTGCTGTGTCCTACAATGGGAAGAAACAGGGGCAGAACAGAAATGCAAAGCAATCGGAGGATGGCATTTTTAATTGTAAACACTGTGGTTACCTGCACCAGTCAAGACAATGCCCAGCGTT
Organism: Somniosus microcephalus; assembly: GCF_052327205.1. Taxonomy (NCBI): domain Eukaryota; kingdom Metazoa; phylum Chordata; class Chondrichthyes; order Squaliformes; family Somniosidae; genus Somniosus; species Somniosus microcephalus. The sequence continues at coordinate 47,801,412 of NC_140996.1, read as the reverse complement.
TGGAAAAATGTGCACAAAATGTAATGGAAAGAATCCCTTTGCCAAACAATGCTATTCAAAAGTAAAAACACAGAAAGGGCAACAAGTCAATGTGATTGAGGACACTGATTTAAGTGAGCCATTTTTTGTAGGAATGGTGTCATGTGACAACTTAGAAAAGGATACAGAAAATATGTAGCCCTCAGGAATGGACAATGCTGAACATAAAGTTAATGCAGTAAAAGAAGACAAATGGATGATGCCACTGCAGATAAGTGGAGCATTAGTTACATTGAAACTAGACACTGGGGCAAAAGCAAACTTAATCAGTATGATTGACATTAAAAATATGAAAGAAAAGCCCAAAATACAGAAAAAGTCAGTACGACTGAAGAACTATAATGGACATAAAATAGATAGCTCAGGTGTATGCAGTCTTAAAGTCACAGTCAAAGACAAAGTGCATCATCTCATGTTTTCTGTTGTGGCTGAAGGACTTGATTCACTACTAGGTGACAAAGCTTGTGAGGACTTAGAACTGGTCAAGAGAGTCTACCGTATAAACTGTGCCATAAGCAGACCAGATGACTCGGTGGATTCTGTAGTGAATAATTTCCAGGATGTGTTCAAAGGATTTGGAGTTCTACCATTCACTTACAAGATACAGCTAAAGGAGGATGCTCAGCCAGTGCTACATGCTCCACGGAGAGTTCCAGAACCCCTGCGTGACCGGTTCAAGAAAGAACTGGACAGAATGACCACACTAGGAGTCATCAGGAAAGTCAAAGAGCCAACAGACTGGGTTAACTCCATGGTATGTGTAAAGAAAAAGAACAATGATCTAAGAGTATGCATGGATCCAAAGGACTTAAATGCAAACATAAAACGTGAACACTACCAGATTCCCAAGCGAGAAGAAATCACCAGTGAAATGTCAGGTGCCAGATACTTCACAAAGCTCGATGCCTCACAAGGATTTTGGCAACTAAAACTGGATGAAGAGAGCAACAAATACTGTACATTCAACCCACCATTTGTCAGGTATTGTTTCCTCAGAATGCCTTTCGGGATAATATCTGCATCTGAAATCTTTCATAGAGTGATGGAACACATAATTGAAGGTTTGGAAGGAGTTTGGGTCTATGTTGATGATATCATCATCTGGGGCTCCACACTGAAAGAACACAATGAGAGACTGACTAAAGTGCTACAGAGCACACGCTGGAATGGACTGAAGCTCAACAAAGCCAATTGTCAGTTTGGCATCCAGGAAGTCACTTTCCGAGGAGATAATCTATCTGGTAAAGGAATAGAGCCAGATATGGAAAAAGTAAACGCCATACTCAAAATGCCCCGACCCACTGACAAAAAAGGAGTGCTACGCATCATGGGGATGATAAACTTCATTGGAAAGTTCATTCCTAACTTGTCAGCCAAGACAGCCTGTCTGCGAGATCTGCTACATAAAACAAATGAGTTTGCATGGACAGAAAGACATGAACAAGAGTGGATGAACCTCAAAACAGTGCTGACAACCACAACTGTACTCACCTTCTTTGACCCAACAAAGAGAATCAAAGTGTCAACGGATGCCTCAAAAGATGGCCTAGGCACAGTCTTGCTACAAGCAGAGGGTGAAGATTGGAAGCATGTTGCCTATGCCTCCAGGTCTAGCACTGATTCTGAGTGTCAACATGCCCAGATTGAAAAGGAATGTCTGGGCTTTGTAGTTGGACTAGAAATGTTCCATGGCTACATATATGGACTTCCCACCTTCACAGTTGAGACAGACCACTGCCCACTGGTTGCCATCATAAAAAAAAATCTGAATGAGATGTCTCCAAGGATTCAACGACTCATGATGAAGCTGCAAAGATATGACTTTGAACTGATCTACACACCAGGCAAACACATAGTGTTAGCAGATGCACTATCCTGAGCACCCACAATGAGTCATGTGAGCTCTACTGAGGAAGACGTGAATGTTCATGTGAGTATGGTCACTGCTGCGCTGCCCGTGCCAGACACAAAATCAAAGCAAATAGCAGAAGAAACAGTAAAAGATACAGTGTTACATACAGTAATAGAGAACATTCATCATGGTTGGCCAAAAGGTTCCTGTCCAAAGTACTATCACATCAGGTCTGAGTTAAGTGTCGCAAGTGGACTATTACTAAAACAGAACAGAATAGTCATTCCACAGGCTCTACGTCAAGACATGCTCAAAAGGATTCATGAGGGACACCTCAGAATTGAAAAATGCAAAAGGAGAGCAAGAGACACTGTTTATTGGCCTGGCATAAATAAGGACATTGAGAACATGATAGGCATATGTGAGACATATCAGAAACACCAAAACAAACAAGCAAAGGAACCAATGATAGTAGCTGACTTACCAACAGCACCATGGCAAAAGGTTGGTATGGACCTCTTTCAATTGAATGGTAAAGACTATCTAACAGTGATTGACTACTATTCTAACTATCCTGAGATGGCACTGCTCTCAAGCACATCAGCAAGCAGTGTAATAATACATGTTAAATCCATCTTCACCAGACATGGAATTCCCAGGATTGCTGTTAGCGACAATGGTCTGTGCTTTAACTGTAAGGAGTGGCAACTGTTTGCAGCACATTATGACTTTCAACACATCACATCCAGTCCTCTGTTTGCTCAGTCGAATGATAAGGCAGAGAAAGGTGTTCAAGTTCTCAAACAGCTAATGAAGAAAGCAACAGAAAGCAAGTCTCGTCCTTATCTCGCCCTGCTGAGCTACCGAGCCTCCCCTTTAGACTTTGGTTCTTCACCTGCTGAACTCCTAATGGGTCGCAAGTTGCATACCACGCTACCCTGCTGTGCAAAAAAAAAGCAGAGTAAGGAACTGAGAAAGAGACTTTAACTGTTAAAGCTGAAACAGAAATCACACTATGACAAGTCATCCAAAACTCTGAAACCATTGACAAGGGATGATGTTGTCAGGATTGAGGATCCAGATGCATGGAACAGGAAAGCTACAGTTCTTGAGAAAGTAGGACCAAGGTCATACACTGTTAGAACTGAGGAAGGACAGATTCTCAGGAGGAACCGCCGTTCCCTCCTGAAAACACAAGAAACTATCCAAGAGCAAATCGATGACAATGCCGCAACTGAATCTTGTCACTCACCACCAGAACCATCTGACACAAACACACATACAGGCTCTCATGAAAACACATCAGACTTACCTGTGCTGAGAAGATCCACACGTGAAGTAAAAAAAGCCTGATAGACTTAATCTTTGAGCACAAGGAAAACTATAATAAAAGAATGAAAAGCTTAGAGTTCATAAAGTAAAGCTTTGAAAATGTGTTGACTGTTGTGAAGATGTTTATGTCATTATGATTGATTGATATTGATTGATATTGATTTTGTTTAACCTCTACGGAAGGGGGATATAATGATCAGTAACATGTCATTCTAGAATGGTACACTAGGTGGAGTTGTATGTTTAGTAAGGGGCTACCCACAAGGCAGTAGTCAAGATGGATGCCTGTACACTAGTCCACATGGCTGAATAAATGAATAGCTCAAGCTAGCTGTTTATAATGAAAACGTCTATTTATTTATGAACATAACAGGTAGCTAATGTTACCCCACTATTCAAAAAAGGTGGTAGAGAGAAAACAGGGAATTACAGACTGGTAAGCCTGACATCGGTAGTGGGGAAAATGCTGGAGTCCATTATAAAAGATATAATAGCAGAGCAATTGGAAAACAGTGACAGGATCAGACAAAGTCAACATGGGTTTACAAAAGGTAAATCGTGCTTGAATAATCAACTGGAACTTTTTGAGCATGTAACTAGTAAAATAGATAAGGGAGAACCAGTGGATGTGGTGTATTTGGACTTTCAGAAGGCTTTCGATAAGGTCCCACATAAGTGATTAGCATGTAAAGTTAAGGCACATGGGATTGGGAGCAAGGTATTGACTTGGATAGTGAACTGGTTGGCAGATAGAAAGCAAAGAGTTGGAATAAACGGGTCTTTTCCTGAGTGGCAGGCAGTGACTAGTGGGGTACCACAGAGATTGGTCCTTGGACCCCAGCTATTCACGATATATATTAATGATCTAGACAAGGGAACTAGATGTAATATCTCCAAATTTACAGATGACACAAATCTGGGTGGGCGTGTGTGCTGTGAGGAGGATGCCGAGAAACTACAGGATGATTTGGACAGGTTGGGTGATTGGGCAGGAGCATGGCAGATGCAGTATAACATGGATAAATGTGAGGTTATCCACTTTGGTGTCAAAAACAGGAAGGCAGATTATTATCTGAATGGCAGTAGATTGGGAGAATGGGAAGTGCAACGAGACCTGGGTGTCCTTGTGCACCAGTCGCTGAAGGTAAGCATGCTGGTGCAGCAGGCGTTTAAGAAGGCAAATGGTATGTTGGCCTTCATAGCGAGAAGATTTGAGTACAGGAACAAGGATATCTTGCTGCAGTTGTACAGGGCCTTGGTGAGACCACATCTTGAGTATTGTGTGCAGTTTTGGTCGCCTTATCTGAGGAAGGATATTCTTGCCATGGAAGGAGTTCAGCGAAGATTCACCTGTCTGATACCTGGGATGGCAGGAATGACATATGAGGAGAGATTGGGTCGATTGGGCTTGTACTCGCTGGAGTTTAGAAGAATGAGAGGGGATCTCATTGAAACTTATAAAATTCTGTCAGGACTGGACAGACTAGATGCAGGGAGGATGTTCCCAACGGTCGGGGAGTCCAGAACCAGGAGTCACAGTCTAAGGTTAAGGGGTAGACCTTTTAGGACAGAAATGAGGTGAAATTTCTTCACCCAGAGACTGGTGAACCTGTGGAATTCTCTACCACAGAAGGCAGTAGAGTCCAATTCATTACATATATGCAAGAAGGAGTTGGATATATTTCTTAAGGCTAAAGGGATCAAGGGGTATGGGGAGAAAGGGGTATGGGTACTGAACTTGGATGATCAGCCATGATCGCATTGAATGGTGGAGCAGGCTCGAGGGGCCAAATGGCCTACTCCTGCTCCTATCTTCTATGTTTCTAATTTTCTATTCACAGCAAAGTTCAATGATAGCATGAGATTCAGAGTAAAGTTTAATGATTGCATGAGATTCACAGATAAGTTCAATGATCGCATGAGATTCAGTCTAAATTTCAATGATAGCATGAGATTCAGTGCAATGTTCAATGTAAGTATGAGATTCAGAGCAAAGTTTAATAATAGCATTAGTTTCAGAGCAAAGTTCACTGATTGAATGAGAATCTGAGAAAAGTTTAATGATCGCATTTGATTCCGTGCAAAGTTCAATGATTGCATGAGATTCAGACTAAAGTTCAATGATCGCATGAGATTAAGAGCAAAGTTCAATGATAGCATGAGATTCAGAGCAAAGTTCAACAATCGCATGATTTTCAGAGCAATGTTTAACAATAGCAGGAGTTTCAGAGCAATGTTCATTCATAGCATGAGATTCAGAGCAAAGTTCAGTGATAGCATGAGATTCAGAGCAAAATTCATGGTTGCAAGAGAATCAAAGCAGAGTTCAATTATAGCATTAGATTCTGGGCATTGATCAATGATAGCATGAGCTTCAGCCTAAAGTTCAATGATAGCAGGAGATTCAGAGCAAAGTTCATGGTTACAAGAGAATCAAACCAAAGTTTAATGATAGTGTACAATTCCAGACATTGATCAATGATAGCATGAGATTCAGACTAAAGTTCGATGATAGAATGAGATTCAGAACAAATTTTAACAATAGCATGAGATTCAAAGCAAAGTTCAATGATAGCATGATATTCAGAGCAAATTTTAACAATAGCATGAGATTCAGAGCAAAGTTCAATGAATCCATGAGATTCAGAGAAAAGTTCACTGATCGATTGAGCTTCAGACTAAAGTCCAATGATAGCTTGAGATTCAGAGTAAAGTTCATTGAAAGCATTAAATTCTGACTGAAGTTCAATTATATCATGAGATTCAGAGCAATGGTTAATGATAACATGAGATTTAGAACAAAGATAAACAATATCATTAGATTCATAGCAAAATTCAATGAGAGCATGAGATTCAGAGCGAAGTTCAATGATAGCATGAGATTCACAATAAAGTTCAATGATCGCATGGGATTCAGACTAAAGTACAATGATCGCATGAGATTCAGAGCAATGATAAACAATATCATTAGATTCAGAGCACAGTTTAATGATAGCATTGGATTCAGAGCAAAATTCAATGATAGCATGAGATTCAGAGCAAAGTTCATGGTTGCAAGAGAATCAAAGCAAAGTTCAATGATAGCGTGAGTTTCTGGGCATTGCTCAATGATAGCATTAGATTCAGAGCAAAGTTCAATGAAAGCATGAGATTCAGAGCAAAGTTCAATGATAGCATGGGATTCAGAGCAAAGTTCAATGATAGCATGAGATTCAGAGCAAAGTTCAATGATAGCATTAGATTCAGAGCAAAGTTCAATGACAGCATGAGATTCAGAGCAAAGTTCAACGATAGCATGAGATTCAGAGCAAAGTTCAATGGCAGCATTAGATTCAGAGCAAAGTTCAATGACAGCATGAGATTCAGAGCAAAGTTCAACGATAGCATGAGATTCAGAGTAATGTTCAAAGACAGCATGAGATTCAGAGCAAAGTTCAATGATAGCATGAGATTCAGAGCAAAGTTCAATGATAGCATGAGATTCAGAGCAAAGTTCAATGATAGCATCAGATTCAGAGCAAAGTTCAATGATAGCATTAGATTCAGAGCAAAGTTCAATGATAGCATTAAATTCTGAACAAAGTTCATGGTTGCAAGAGAATTAAAGCAAAGTTCAATGGTAGCGTGAGATTCCAGGCAATAAGCAATGATAGCATGAGCTTTACACTAAAGTGCAGTGCTTGGATGAGATTCAGAGTAAAGTTCAATGATAGCATTAGATTCAGAGCATAGTTCAATTATAGCATGAGATTCAGAGCAAAGTTCAATGATATGAGATTCAGAGCAAAGTTCAATAATAGTATGAGATTCAGAGCAATGTTAAATGATGCACAAGATTCACACTAAATTTCAATGATAGCATTAAATTCAGAGCATAGTTCAATGATAGCATGAGATTCTGAGCAAATTTGAATAATAGAATGAGATTGAGAGCAAAGTTCATGATTGCAAGAGAATCAAAGCAAAGTTCAATGATAGCATGAGATTCCGGGCAATCATCAATAATAGCATGAGATTCAGAGCAAACTTCAATGAGAGCATTCGATTCAGAGAAACATTCATGGTTGCAAGAGAATCGAAGCAAAGTTCAATGATAGCTTGAGAATCCGATGATTGATCACTGATAGCATGAGATTCAGACTAAAGTGCAATGATAGCATGAGATTCCGAGTAAAGTTCAATGACAATATAAGATTCAGAGCAATGTTCAATGAGAGCATGAGCTTCAGAGCAAAGTTCCATGAGAGCATGAGCTTCAGAGCAAAGTTGAATGATAGCAATAGACTCAGATCAAAGTTGAATGATAGAATGAGATTCAGCCAAATTTCAAGGATAACATGAGATTCAGAGCAAAGTTGAATGATAGCATGAGATTCAGACTAAAGTGCAATGATAGCATGAGATTCCAAGCAATGTTCAATGACAGCATAAGATTCAGACCAAAGTTCAATGAGAACATGAGATTCAGAGCAAATTTCAATGATAGCGTGAGATTCAGCCCAAAGTTCAAATATAACATGAGATTCAGAGCAAAGTTCAATGACAGCATAAGATTCAGAACAAAGTTCAATGATAGCATAAGATTCAGAGCAATGTTCAATGAGAGGATGAGATTCAGAACAAAGTTCAATAATAGCATTAGAGCCAGAGCAAATTTCAATTATAGCATGAGCTTTAGAGCAAAGATGAATGATAGCATTAGACTCAGAGCAAAGTTCAAAAATAGCAAGAGATTCAGAGTAAAGTTCAATGATTGCATGGGATTCAGAGCAAAGTTGAATGATAGCATTTGATTGAGAGCAATGTTCAATAATAACATGAGATTCAGAACAAAGTTCAATGCGAGCATGCGATTCAGAGCAAAGCTCAATGATAGCATGAGATTCAGGGCAAAGTTCAATGATAGCATGAGATTCAGAACAACTTTCAATGACAGCATGAGATTCAGCACAAAGTTCTATAATAGCGTTAGAGTCAGAGCAAATTTCAATTATTGCATGAGGTTCAGAGCTATATTAAAAGAAAGCATGAGATTCTGTGCAAAGTTCAATGACAGCATGAGATTCAGAGCAAAGTTCAATGACAGCATGAGATTCAGAGCAAAGATCAATGATAGCATCAGATTCAGAGCAAAGTTCAATTATAGCATTAGATCCAGAGCAAAGTTCAATTATAGCATTAGATCCAGAGCAAAGTTCAATGATAGCATTAGATTCTGAGCAAAGTTCATGGTTGCAAGAGAATCAAAGCAAAGTTCAATGGTGGCGTTAGATTCCAGGCAATGATCAATGATAGCATGAGATTCACACTAAAGTGCAGTGATTGGATGAGATTCAGAGCAAAGTTCAATGATAGCATTAGATTCAGAGCAAATTTCAACGATATGAGATTCTGAGCAAATTTCAATGATATGAGATTCAGAGCAAAGTTCAACAATAGCATGAGATTCAGAGCAATGTTAAATGATGCACAAGGTTCACACTAAAGTTCAATGATAGCATTAAATTCAGAGCAAAGTTCAATGATAGCATGAGATTCTGAGCAAATTTGAATAATAGAATGAGATTCAGAGCAAAATTCATGGTTGCAAGAGAATCAAAGCAAAGTTCAATGATAGCATGAGATTCCGGGCAATCATCAATAATAGCATGAGATTCAGAGCAAACTTCAATGATACCATTAGATTCAGAGCAACATTCATGGTTGCAAGAGAATCGAAGCAAAGTTCAATGATAGCTTGAGGTTCCGATGATTGATCACTGATAGCATGAGATTCTGACTAAAGTGCAATGGTAGCATGAGATTCCGAGGAAAGTTCAATGACAATATAAGATTCAGATCAAAGTTCCATGAGAGCATGAGCTTCAGAGCAAAGTTGAATGATAGCAATAGACTCAGAGCAAAGTTCAATGATAGAATGAGATTCAGACTAAATTTCAATGATAGCATGCGATTCAGACTAAAGTGCAATGATAGCATGAGATTCAGAGCAAACTTCAAAGATAGAATTAGATTCAGAGCAAAGTTCATGGTTGCAAGAGAATCTAAGCAAAGTTCAGTGACAGCATGAGATTCAGAGTAAAGTTCACTGATAGTATAAGATTCCAAGCAATGTTCAATGAGAGCATGAGATTCAGCCCAAAGTTCAGTGAAAGCATGAGATTCTGAGCAAAGTTCAACTACAGCATATGATTCAGAACAATGTTCAGTGACAGCCTGAGATTCATAGCAATGTTCAATGACAGCATAAGATTCAGAACAAAGTTCAATGATAGCGTGAGATTCAGAGCAAAGTTCAATGATAGCATTAGATTCAGAGCAAAGTTCAATGATAGCATGAGATTAAAACAAAGTTCAATGATAGCATGAGATTCAGATCAAATTTCCATGAGAGCATGAGCTTTAGAGCAAAGATGAATGATAGCATTAGACTCAGAGCAAAGTTTAAAAATAGCATGTGACTCAGAGTAAAGTTCAATGATTGCATGGGATACAGAGCAAAGTTGAATGATAGCATTTGATTGAGAGCAATGTTCAAAAATAGCATGACATTCAGAACAAAGTTCAATGACAGCATGTGATTCAGTGCAAAGTTCAACGATAGCATGAGATTCAGTGCAGAGTTCAATGACAGCATGAGATTCAGCACAAAGTTCAATAATAGCTTTAGATTTAGAGCAAATTTCAATTATAGCATGAGGTTCAGAGCAATCTTCAATGAAAGCATGAGATTCCGTGCAAAGTTCAACCATAGCATGAGATTCATAGCAAAGTTCAATGATACCATGAGATTCAGTGCAAAGTAAAAGGAAAAAGGGTGGCTAAAGTAAATGTTGGTCCCTTAGAGGATGAGACCGGGAAATTAATGGTGGGAAATATGGAGATGGCAAAAACACTGAATGAATATTTTACATCAGTCTTTACAGTAGAAGACACTAAGAATATCCCAACACTGGACAAACAGGGGGCTAAAGGGGGGGAGGAGCTAAACACGACCAAAATCACTAAGGAAGTGGTACTCGGTAAAATAATGGGACTCAAGGCGGATAAATCACCTGGACCTGATGGCTTAAATCCTAGGGTCTTGAGGGAAGTGGCGATAGGGATTGTGGATGCATTGGTAATAATTTTCCAAACTCCCTGGACTCGGCAAAGGTCCCAGCAGACTGGAAAACTGCAAATGTAACACGCTTATTTAAAAAGGGCAGTAGACAGAAGGCTGGAAACTATAGACCGGTTAGCCTAACATCTGTGGTAGGTAAAATTTTGAAGTCCATTATTAAGGAGACAGTAACAGGACATTTGGATAATCATAATTTAATAGGACAAAGTCAGCATGGTTTTGTGAAGGGGAAGTCATGTTTGACAAATTTGCTGGAGTTCTTTGAGGAAGTAACGTATAGGGTGGATAAAGGGGAACCAGTGGATGTAGTGTATTTAGACTTCCAAAAGGCATTTGACAAGGTACCACACAAAAGATTATTGCTTAAGATAAAAAATCACAGGATTGGGGGTAATATTCTGGCATGGATAGAGGATTGGCTATCTAACAGAAGGCAGAGAGTTGGGATAAATGGTTCATTCTCAGACTGGCAATCAGTAACTAGTGGTGTTCCGCAGGGGTCAGTGCTGGGTCCCCAACTCTTTACAATCCATATTAACGATTTGGAGGAGGGGACCGAGTGTAACATATCAAAGTTTGCAGATGATACTAAGATGGGAGGGAAAGTAGTGAGTGAGGAGGACATAAAAAACCTGCAAGGGGACATAGACAGGCTAAGTAAGTGGGCAGAGATTTGGCAGATGGAATACAATACCAGAAAGTGTGAGGTTATGCATTTTGGCAGGAAAAATCGTAGAGCAAGTTATTATCTTAATGGCAAGAAACTGGAAAGTACTGAAGTACAAAGGGATCTGGGGGTCCTGGTGCACGAAACTCAAAAGGTTAGTATGCAGGTGCAGCAAGTGATTAAGAAGGCCAATGGAATGTTGGCTTTCATTGCTAGGTGGATAGAATATAAAAATAGGGAGGTATTGCTTCAGTTGTACAAGGTATTGGTGAGACCGCACCTGGAATACTGCGTACAGTTTTGGTGTCCATACTTAAGAAAGGACATACTTGCTCTCGAGTCAGTACAAAGAAGGTTCACTCGGTTAATCCCTGGGATGAGGGGATGGACATATGAGGAGAGGTTGAGTAGATTGGGACTCTACTCATTGGAGTTCAGAAGAATGAGAGGCGATCTTATTGAAACATATAAGATTGTGAAGGGGTTGGATCGGGTGGAAGCGGGGAAGATGTTCCCGATGATGGGTGAAACTAGAACTAGGGGGCATAGTCTTATAATAAGGGGCTGCTCTTTCAAAACTGAGATGAGGAGGAACTACTTCACTCAGAGGGTGGTAGGTCCATGGAATATGCTGCCCCAAAAAGCTGTAGAAGGTACATCATTACATAAATTTAAAACAGAAATAGACAGTTTCCTAGAAGTAAAGGGAATTAAAGGTTATGGGGAGCGGGCAGGAATTTGGACATGAGTCTAGGTTCGGATTGGTCATGGCCCTGTGGGTAGCGGAGCGGGCCCAGGGGCCGTGTAGCCTGATCCTGCTCCTATTTTGTGTGTCTAATTCTGTTAGATTCAGGAGATGGTTCTGTGATAGTGGATTGGCGGTTAGGATCAGATCAGCCATGATCTTATTGAATGGCGGAGCAGGCTCGAGGGGCCGATTGGCCTACTCCTGCTCCTATTTCTTATGTTCTTATATTCTTATGTTCAATAATAGCATGAATTTTAGATCAAAGTTCAATGAAAGCATGAGATTCATTGCAAAGTTCAATGATAGCATGAGGTTCAGAGCAAAATACAATGAAAGCATGAGGTTCAGACTACAGTTCAATGCTGGCATGAGATTCAGAGCAAAATCCAATGATATCATTAGATTCAGAGCAAATTTCAATGAAAGCATGAGATTCAGAGCAAAGTTCAATGATAGCATAAGTTACAGAACAAAGTTTATTTATTTCAAGACAAAATGAATTGAGCAGTGAAAAAGACGAGAAATATATTTATGAAAAGTTAACAGCAAAAATATTTTTTTCTTGGTAATTTATAAGTTAATGTGGACAGCTTAGTGAAAAGATAGTTGAACTGATAAAACCGGTGAATCAGCTTCTGAAAACATACATAATGAAAAGGGTCAGATTCGATAGAAATATATAAGAGAATGCTAAAGGAGCTGTAACCAACTTTATAACTTCACCACTTTTGTTTCAGTTAATTACTGCAAGTCTGCGTGATTTTATCCTGTGATGAGTAGTGTATTGGATGATTTTTGGTCAGAAATGTTTTTTTGATCATTTTCAGTTGTGAGCAGTGTAGGGGGTTTTAGATCGCAGAGGTTTCTCTCGAGAGAGGCCTCTCTCTCTTGCACAGGAAAACCGTGAGTGGTTCGACCCACTCGCCCCTTAGATTCTGTACTCTGGATTTGGGGAAGGAACTACAATGTAGAGAAAACTCTTATAGACCAAGTTTGATGAAATAAAATGGAATTTTATTGCATAATGTAAAACAAATCAAAATGCAGGCAAATAAGAGGATACATGGGAGGGGAAAACACAAACAAATCATAACGACACAATACTAACTAAGGCAAATACAGGCATATTATACTCTACAAAGATCATCATGAAATGGGGAAAACACACGGAACATCGAGGGACAACAACTCATGTTAATTATACCCTTAAATATCCACCCCCTTAAAACTATCTAGATCTGACTATGAAGGGCCAGAAACATGCTCACCAATCCAACTAGGAAGTGCAAGGTTTTGAAACAGGTCTGCATTTGATCCTTTCAGGCGTCCCGTCTCCACGTGGTCGGTGGAGCCCCAGTGAAGTGCGCCACACCTCCCTCCTGAGGTGGGGGTCGGGGACGGCTGGACACCGGCTGCTCTGGATGTCGGCGGGGTCGGGGATCATTTGCTCAACCCCGGTCAGAGGAGCCTTGGGCTGGCCCCCATCATTTCTTCAGTTATTTAATTGTCTCTTCTCCCGAGCCGGAGTGGGTCGATGGCCTCTCGTTTCGTCAACGGCCCGGGGTTGGTCGATGATCTCCCGATGTTTTACCCTGGGGCGGGACGCCGGCTTGAACCATCTTCTTCTTCTTCCTCTCCGATGATGGCCGCTCCTTATATGGCTTTCTCCCATTTTCCACGATGCCTCCTTTCTACCTCTGGGTTCCCAGATATACTTCTCATCAGAAGCCCTTATCTCGCACCAAATCAGGTTTGTCTTTTGTTTTAATTTTGGCGGGCTGGGAGCACAACGGGGTAGTTATTATATTTTAAACTGTTCTTGGATGGCCGGTAACGGGCCATCTCTGGTCTGGAATGACCTTCATTGTTTTTAATGTCCTGGTGATGTCCTTAACGGGCCCTTGATGCTCTTCTCATGAATATGAAACTGTTCCCTTTTGTCTGGTTAAACATTTAGATGGCCTTTATCTACAGGCCGATCTTGACTGGATCTGCATCCAATCTATATGTATATGTGGGTGTCTGGTTTCGTCTCTCAGAAACGGCTTCCAGAACTTACTGTGGGCTGAATCCACAAAGCTGTCTGAGGACTGCAGGAACCATTTTAAAGTGTCCCAATAAGTTGGTCACGGGGTCTGGCGGACATTTTTAATGCCCCTTTTTCCTAGGCTTCTTTTAAAACAGTCTTTAAAATCATGGCCTCATCTGCCATTTGACCCTTTATAGTATAAAGTTCAATTTTGCGAATCCTACAAGCAGTCCTGGGCACCACAACTTAGGAAGGATATATATAGGCCTTGGAAGAAGTGCAGCGTAAGTTTACCAGAATAATACCCGGACTGCAAAGGTTAAATTAGGAGGAGTGATTACACAAATGAGGCTTGTTTTCCTTAGAATTTAGAAGGTTAAGGGGTGATCTGATCAAAGTTTTCATGATATTAAGGGGGACAGATAGGGTAATTAGACAGAAACTAATTCTGCTGGTTGGGGATTCTAGGACTAGGGGGCGTAGTCTAAAATTTAGAGCCAGACCTTTCAGGAGTGTAATTAGGAAACACTTCTACACACAAAGGGTGGTAGAAGTTTGGAACTCTCTTCCGCAAATGACAATTGACGCTAGATCAATTGTTAATTTTAAATCTGAGATTGATAGATTTTTGTTAACCAAAGGTATTAAGGGATATGGACCAAAGGTGGGTATATGGAGTTAGGTCACAGTTCAGCCATGATCTCATTGAATGGCAGAACATGCTCGAGAGGCTAAATGGCCTAATCCTGTTCCTATGTTTCCCTCCTAGTTGTCTCTTCCCCCATCATCTGTTGAATGCATTGAGCGTTTTCTGTGGTATGGCTTCACTGGCACAAGGTTTCCCATGATATTTCACCAATTGGCCATTCTTTATGCCTATGTGTCTCGACTGTATCTGTTTGATCAGAAATGGAATCACAACCAAATTCAATCCTATTGTCACAAGTACAGGTTGCTGAATAAGCCACATGTAGAAGCAGGGGAGGGGGCTGAGGCCAAATCTAGTATCACTACTATCACCCCAGCAGTGATTAATGAACTCAGCACTAGAGATAACACTTATGATCTTCCTGGTATGTCTGGCTCAATAACTCAGTGAAGCAACTCATTAAGCCATAAAGAAAGCCACTTATTCAAAAACAAGCTATTCCATTGTTGAAAAATTGCTGACAGAGGTTCAGGCCACACAAACAGAATATTCAACACTTACACAAATATAAATTTCATCAGCACTGCAGTAATATCCGGGATATAGGCCTAGAAATTGAGTGGGGTTAGCGCCCAATTAGCGGCGCTGGAGGGCATTGCGCTGGAATTATAGCCGTTTCTGAAATTGACTTGGGCCTTACCATCGGCGTTAGCCGGTAGCGCTGCGCCGGCACCGATGACGTCATCGGTGTGCGCAGCGTCCCGGTTGCCGTGGTAACCCGGCCCCAAGCCCAAATTCAGTTGCGCCCGCCTCGCCCGTGGCAGGCGCAACCAACGATTGTGGAAAGGGTTCTTACACGCCTTTGCGCCGGCGCATAAAGGTGGAGCGGCGGCCGGCCGCGTTCCCGGCGGCCACCTGCCCGCACCTCCCTTCCCGGACTCCTGCATCACCCCCCCCGCGGCCCTGATGTGTGTGTGCTGCGAGCCCGGCACTTCCCCGAGGTGCCGGACTCAGATGTCGGGGGAATCCGCCGGTCAGTTGTCGGCTGCAGGCAGCTCCTCCTTAACAGAAGGAGGAGGCCTGCAGTTCCCCAGCCTGCCGCACCGCATCGGGTGCCGCAGCGGGGGATTAGCGCCGGAAAACCCAATTGAACGCCCGTTTTGAGGCGCTAAAACCCTCCTTTAGCGCCCGCCGCCATCTGGGACCGGCGCAACCGAATTTTCGTCGGGCGCTGCCGCATTAACGCTGGCGCAAAATTTCTGGCGCGACAGCCCTGGCGAACCCACAACCCAATTTCTAGGCCATAGTTTCAGATGTTTAATAAAAGAAAGAAACTCTAGCAGTGATATGGGCCCGTATTTTCTGACCGGAGGCTTCCTGTGTGCTGAGGCCTCCGATCTGGAAAAAATCTACGGACTTACCTGAGGGCTCCTGAGGTGCGTATACTCAAAATGTGCAGGGCCCACGTATCCCAGAGGCGCATGTGGTTCGCAAGTGTCCCTGGGATCACGTGGGCCATGGGGAGCCAAAAGGAGATGGAGATATGAATGGAGATCACCCCAAAAACACTGTAAAACATTAAATATTTTTTTAAATCACAGTTTTAAAATGAGTTGAAATTAAAATAAGTTAAATATTTTAAACAAAAATGTAATTAAAAAAAAAATAATTAAAGATTTTTACAGGGCTAAAAATAAACTTACCTTTTTAAAAGTATTTTTAAATGATAAATGAGTGAAAATGTTTTTATTAATTTTTTTCAACTCTTATGCTGGTAAAAGCAGCCATTATGCCTGCTTTTACCAGGCGTAAGATTTCTAAGGGTTTTCAGCGGGCGGAGGTTCTCCAGAAAGCGGAACTCTCCACCCGCAGAGGCCCTTCTCCAGGGCAGGCGTCCGATCTGTCAAGAGCATTCTTGACAGATCAGAAATGCCGGTTTTCAATGCATGCGCTTTGCATGCCTGAAACTGGCATTTCCGATGTCCCTACGGGTGTGTACACAGCGCGTACGCACCCGTAGGGATTGGAATATACGGACTATTAACAAATTTTAACAAATATCCAAAAGTCTGGAAAAATCTACCATTCACTCCTCAACTACAAATGCACAAAAAGAAGGATGAATATTAATTTACAGACTGGCTTATATTCAAAATGGAGCAGTTTTGGAGTCAAATCACAAAGCAATAAAGTTGCTTACAAAGGATTATGCCAAGCTTGATGGAGTCTTTCATTGATAAGCTGGGACTAAGATCCTGATGAAACAAGGTGCAGAGATTGAAAAGCTGTAGTCTCAATGAAAATAAAGCTAGTCCCAAAGTGTTTTCATGCCCTGAAAATAGCAGGATTTCTAGCTTGTAATAAAAAGCTCATTTGGATATAAGTAGTGTAACTATTGTAGAAATATGTCAATGGATACAAATAACCATGCATATCTGTGGGGTGGAGGAGTGTCTGCAGGTTAAAATAAGTAATCAGTGCCCAACCAGTCTTTTGGTTCTAAAGCCATTCGGATAGAAATTTCTTTGCATTTCCCCAAGTTTTTGAGTACAAAATCGTCGTTCCACTTACCAAATTTGCACCAGAATTGCGTACAAAAAGTGTCGGCCACCATATTGGTTAGGGTTCTCATTAGACACCCCGGGTGGCTGCTTGAAATTAATGCTAGCCTCAGTAAAATTAGGACCCCTTTGGAAATTGGTGCCTGGGAGCTATTTAATGGGGTCCCCATCTCTATTCCAGTAAGTCTCTGGATAGTCGATTTGGGGGATTATTGGAGCCATTGTTGGCTGTCTTGGCTGATTTACAGCAGTTTTTGATACAACTTAGCTTTGAAGAGCTGATTTTTGGCTGCAGCTGCACTGTTTGACTCCATTGGCTGCAGAAGGCCCAGAAAAGGTGGGAATGTTGCTGGGAATATCATTGAGGCTCCCACACTGGCGGCAACAGCAATAACAGCAGCTGCACAGACCTGTGAAGGCTCCAGGAATGAGGCAATGCCAAGGAGGTGTTAAAGCATGTGAGTCTTCAGGCACAGGATGTATTATCTCAACATAACAGAGGAGCAGTGTGTGAGGAGGTTGTGCTTCAGCAGGCAGGCAGTCACTGACATATAGCACCTGTTGCAGTAGGAATTGGAGCCAACCACCAGAGCACACACAGCACTGCTTGTGGTGTGAAGGTAATGGTGGCTGTGATAAATCCATGTAGTGGAACAAGAACTCGAAGAGGCGATATCTTAGAATTAGCACAAGTACTTTATTAACAACTGTGTAGCAAACAAAACAGGTCTGCATCCTGGCATTCCACCTTTGCTGACCTTGACAGGAAGCAACCCACTGACCTTAACTAGTGGCAGCACTGGCTACAGCACCACCTGGTGGATAACCTTAATCATAACATCCCAGATTACTATATTCCTCCCCACTTAAGATTTCAGTATGAATTTCTTAACAACCAACCATTCCTAAGGGTCACATAAGAAGTCTCCATTCACTATGTTCCATACGTGATGAATCTAACAGGTCAGTATCAATCTCTCTGGTGGCTTGCGAGGCCTTTGTGAATGTCTAACAGTAAAGTCCCTGCTTGTTTGTAGTGAAGTCACCAGCTGCTCCTGAGCAGTGCTCAGAGTATCTGAATCTGCAACGATGGTTTCCTCTTGAAGAATAGGTTCCTGTGGAATTGTCTCTGTCCATGGTGGTGGCACCACAGATGCACTTGGATAACTGGGGGCAACACTGTCCTCAGCCATTGCATCTGGTGTGGTGTATGTAACCGTTCCACCTTTAAGAGAACTATTTTAAAAGATGCACTACTATATCTTGGCTGCTGTATACTGTAATACCAGTGGTGACCACACCGGTATATAAGTGTTGTGTAATGATTTATTGGGCAGCTCAGCCCAGACCTTCGACTAGTAAAGACCTGTTAAAAGTTACTCTTGTGATCTGTGTAGTAATTCTCATTATAACACACAGACTTAACAGTGGCGACGAGTATGATCTTACCCTGCGGCAGAGATACATCCAAGGCAGTTGACGGGCGTTGAGAGGAGGCATCCGCCCTCATCATCCTGCTGAGAAAAGGGGGGCATGGTGGCATAGTGGTTAGCACTGTTGCCTCACAGCGCCAGGGACCCAGGTTCAAATCTGGCCTCGGGCGACTGTCTGTGTGGAGTTTGCACATTCTCCCTGTGTCTGCGTGGGTTTCCTCCGGGTGCTCCGGTTTCCTCCCACAGTCCAAAGATGTGCAGGTTAGGTTGATTTGGCTATGATAAATTGACCCTTAGTGTTAGGGGATTAAATACGTGGGGTTACGGGGATAGGGTGGGATATGTGTCGGTGCAGGCTCGATGGGCCGAAGTGGCCTCTATCTGCACTGTAGATTCTGTGATTCTGTGATTCTGTGAAAAGACGCAGGTCTGAAGAGCAAAGGAAGAATCCTGACACAAAGTCTTCCATCAGCAACAGGCAGTGATCATCCCTTCTATCACGGTGGTGGGTAAGCCGATCAGCGACGAGCAGCAAGTCGGCCACGTTGGCTGTGAAGTAGGGGAGGGAAAAACAGAGGATATAAGGGCGGAGAACTCGACCACGGCCGGGGGAAAGGACCGGACTGCAAGAGGGGCTGGGAGGCACGATTTGAAAGCCGCTGGGGAGGGCGAACGCAGCAATATGGCAATCGCCATTACAGCCAGCGGGGGAGAAAGGCAAACGCGGGAAGCCGCCATTTTCATAGGCGGGGGAAGAAGACAAGCGCGGGAAACCGCCATTTTGAAAAAAAAAATAAAAGAAAAATTTCTTTTTGTTTCTCAAGAAGATTGCGAGGATGCCCAAGCGTGGTAACATCAACGATTTCGATCCCGATGTTGAAGATTGGGCCACGTATGTAGAACGCATAGATATATATTGTAAGGCAAATAAAATATCAGATGAAGATAAAGCACTAACCTTACTAAACTCAATGGGTGCGAAGACATACGGGCTATTGAAGCATCTTCTATCACCAGCTAAACCGGCGGATCAGACTTTCGCTAATATTGTTGCTGTCCTGAAGAATCATTTGAACCCCACACCGCTGATGTTAGCGGAACGATTTAAATTTTATGCAAGAACGCAACGGAAAGAGGAAAGCAACGCGGAGTATTTAATTGAACTGCATAAGCTAGCGAAATACTGTCAGTTTGGGGAAAGACTGACAGAGGCACTGAGAGACAAATTCGTGTGTGGATTGTCAAAAGAAGGAACACAAAAGCGGCTGCTTGAAGAGAATGATCTTACACTTGATAAGGCTGTCACTATTGCAGCATCGCACGAAGCCGCAGCGAGAGGCACTGTGGAAATGCAGCTGAAGGCAGCGGTACTCAGCGTAGATCAAATGGCTTTGGGTACAACGAAATGTTATCGTTGTGGAAAGACAACACATGATCAGAACCAATGCTGGTTTAAAAACCAGGAATGTAGAAAATGTGGCAAGCTTGGTCACATAGCTAAAGTATGCCGGTCAGGAAAGAAGACCAGCAACAAAAAGTCACCGCAGGAAAAGTGCAGAAAGGTACATAAGGTGGCTGAGAAGAGTTCGGATGAACAGAATTCGGATTCAGATTCCAACAGCAAGGAATTGGGTAGTCTGAGAATTCACAATGTGAGTAAGGAAGCTGACCGACAAACTATCTGGGTCACACTGCAGATAGCAGGAGTCCAAGTGAAGATGGAATTGGACACCGGATCGGCGTTGACGGTCATGAATAAGCAAGATTACAAAAGGTTATTCACACATATTCCCCTACGGGATACGGAGATAGTATTGCAGACATACACGGGGCAAAGCGTATACCCCATCGGAAAGATAAAAGTCAAGGTGATACACAAGGGCAAAGAACACCAAGGAATGGACATATATGTACTACCTGAGGGAGGTCCACCACTTCTGGGACGGGAGTGGATCAGGAAAATAAATATGGACTGGCACTCCCTAAAAGCAATAACGGTAGATTCCGGAAAAAAAGATGTCAAACCTGAACGATTGTCCAGAATATTGGATGAGGCTAAAGAGGTGTTCCAACAGGGACTGGGAACACTGAGAGGAATTAAGGCAAAAATCAAGATTGCAGAACATGCACACCCAAAATTTTTCAAAGCCAGACCGGTACCTTATGCGATACGACCTGCTGTGGAAGCTGAGCTGGAAGGGCTAGAACATGCAGGAGTACTGTCTAAGGTGGACTGGAGTGAGTGGGCCACGCCCATTGTTCCCGTCATGAAGCGTTCATCGAGTAACAAGCCAGGGGAACCGGGGAAGGTCCGCATCTGTGGAGACTTCAAGATCACAGTTAATCTGGTGCTTCACACGGTGCAATATCCGCTTCCGCGGATTGAGGATATCTTTGCTTCATTGTCTGGCGGGAAACACTTCACCAAGATAGACCTGGCGCAAGCGTACTTACAGATGGAAGTTGAGGAAGAGTCGCGCCAGTATCTCACAATCAACACGCACAGAGGCTTGTATCGATATAATAGACTGGTTTTTGGAGTGGCTTCGGCTCCAGCAATTTGGCAGAGGGCCATGGAGCAGGTATTACAGGGAATTCCAAACACCCAATGTTACTTGGACGATATCCTGATTACAAGAGATGACGATGAGGAACACCTTGCAAATTTGAAACTGGTGCTCACCAGATTGAAGGAATATGGACTTCGAGTGAATTGCCAGAAATGTGAGTTCTTTCAGAAGCGGATCTCGTACTGTGGTCATGTCATTGACCAGGAGGGGCTGCACAAGTCACCTGACAAGATCGAAGCTGTTGTGAAGGCTCCCGCTCCGGAAAATGTGTCCCAGTTGAGGTCGTTCCTAGGGTTGATTAACTATTAACATAAGGTTCTGCCAAATCTATCCACGGTGCTGCACCCGCTGAATGCTCTTTTGCAGAAAGAAGTACCATGGAAGTGGAGCGAGGACTGTAAGAAGGCCTTTCGCAAAAGCAAGTCATTGATCACCTCAGAGGAAGTGTTGGCTCATTTCAACCCAACGCTACCTATTCGTTTAGCTTGTGATGCTTCTCCTTATGGTATTGGAGCAGTACTCTCACACAAGTTGCCAAATGGCTTGGAAAGGCCAGTCGCATTTGCATCCAGATCATTGACCTCCGCTGAGCGCAACTATGCTCAGATAGATAGGGAGGCTCTCAGCCTGGTGTGGGGAGTAAAGAAGTTTAATCATTACCTGCAGGGCCAGAAGTTTACACTGCTGACAGACCACCAGCCGTTGATATCCATATTCAACCCTAAAAAGGGCGTTTCCATTATGACAGCGCAAAGGCTACAGA
Source organism: Somniosus microcephalus (assembly GCF_052327205.1). NCBI lineage: Eukaryota > Metazoa > Chordata > Chondrichthyes > Squaliformes > Somniosidae > Somniosus > Somniosus microcephalus. The sequence continues at coordinate 47,779,646 of NC_140996.1, read as the reverse complement.
GGTGGTCCCTTTTCCTAGGGGCACACGAATATGACATAGAATACAAAGGATCAAAACAGCATGGGAATGCTGACGGTTTATCGCGCCTACCGTTGCCAACGGTAGAAGAGGCGCCTACAGTGGACCCAGTGGAGATGTTCCACTCAACCATAGTGGAATGTCTACCAGTAACAAATTCTACCATTGAAAAGGAAACGAGAAATGACCCGACTCTCTCACGAGTCTACGATTTAATGATGAAGGGATGGCCAGCACATGGCGAACCACTGTTGCCAGCATTCTCGCAAAGAAGAGAACAGCTGTCAGTGTGCCGAGGAACCTTGATGTGTGGATCCAGAGTGGTGATTCCACCCAAACTTCAACATAAAGTGCTAAAGGAGCTCCACGAGGGGCATCTGGGTGGAGTGAAAATGAAGAACCTAGCCAGAGCGTTTGTTTGGTGGCCAGGTATCGATGGAGACATCGAAGAAATGACCAAGAGCTGTCTAGGATGCCAGAAGGTCCAAAACGCCCCACCACAAGCCCCTCTACATCCATGGGAGTGGCCATCATCTCCATGGCAAAGGATACATATCGACTTTGCTGGTCCATTTAAGGACTCAATGTTCTTAATCGCGGTGGATGCACACTCCAAGTGGCCGGAGGTAATAAAGATGTCCTCCACCACCACGGAAAAAACCATCACAGTATTAAGGACCATATTTGCCAAGAATGGGCTGCCGGAACAGATCTGTTCTGATAATGTACCACAATTTGTGTCCGAAGAATTCAGGAAGTTCTTAAAAAACAATGGGGTTAAGCACTACACGTCCGCCCCATACCATCCCGCCACCAATGGATTAGCTGAAAGGTTTGTCCAGACCTTCAAGAACGCCATAAAGGCCATGGGTAATGAAGACATAAATCTACAACATAAGGTAGATAACTTCTTGTTGCCGTACAGGAATGCAACACATGCGGTTACAAACCAAACTCCCGCCATGATGTTTTTCAATAGAAGACTAAGATGCCGGCTGGATTTGATCAAGCCAAACTTCAGAAGGGACGTAGAGAACCGGCAATTTCAAGTCATGAATGAAAGGCCAACTAGAACCTTCCAGATAGGTCAACAAGTTTTGGCCCGGGACTACCGTACCGAGAAATGGCAGCTTGGAACTATTTGCACATGACTAGGACCGCTGATGTATACCGTGGACATTGGTGAAAGCATAATAAGGCGCCATGCTGACCAGATCATAGAGTCATCCGAAAAGGGACAACCTACCCCACAACTTTATATGCCTAATGATGAAGCAGAGATACCCATAGTATCTACCTCCGATCCGGTGATACTGGAACCAGATGAACCCGACACTGGTATTCAAGCTGAATCGACCTTGCCAAAAGAACCTACTACACCACCGAAAACTACTACACCACCGAGGCGTTATCCGGACCGAGTCAGGAAGCCTCCAGAGAGACTGAATCTGTGAACTGTTTTTACAGGGAGTTGTGTATATATGTTATTATGTTATGTTTAATGGGGAATATATACTGTTAAGCTAAAAAGGGAGGATTGTGGTGTATGTAACTGTTCCACCTTTAAGAGAACTATTTTAAGTGATGCACTGCTTTATCTTGGCTGCTGTATACTGTAATACCGGTGGTGACCACACCGGTATATAAGTGTTGTGTAATGATTTATTGGGCAGTTCAGCCCGGACCTTCGACTAGTAAAGACCTGTTAAAAGTTACTCTTGTGATCTGTGTAGTAATTCTCATTATAACACACAGACTTAACATCTGGAACCTTCATTTCAATTTCCTCGTGTCTGTGAAGCATCTGATCTACATGTCTGCGTACTACCCTTCCATCTCCCAACATGACCTTGTATGATACTGGCCCTGTCATTGTATCTATGAAGCTAGGAATCCACTTTGGTCCATAACTGAAATTCCTGGTAAGGACCGCATCGCCTTCTCCAAAACTTCGGCTTTGTTCTTTTGTCATGGTTCTCTTTTTGTTTGTTTTGTCTGTTTTCCATTTTCCTTTTTAGGTCTGGGTGGAGAAGGTCAAGAGTGGAGCGTAGTCTATGACCTAATAACATCTCAGCAGGAGAGAGTGCTATTGTGGATTGAGGTGTTATTCTGTAGCTGAACAGAACCCGTGACACTTTGGCTGCTAAACTCCCGTCTGCACTTTTTTTTCATCATCTCTTTAAATGTTTGTACGGCTCTCTCCGCAAGTCCATTTGTGGATGGATGATATGGAGCCGAGGTCACCTGCACTATGCCATTTTTTCTCATGAACTCTTTTGTCTCTGTACTCACAAAACAAGCGGCATTGTCACTTACCACGACCTCCGGTAGCCCTTGATTACTGAAGCTCCGATACAGGCAGTCTACAGTAGTAGTGGAGGAAGCAGAATTAACAGGATAAACATCCATCCATTTGGAATGTGCATCAATGATTATGAGGAACATCTTCCTCATGAATGGACCTGCATAATCTAAGTGCAATCTTCTCCATGGTTTATCCGGCCACTCCCAGGGGTGGAGATGAGCCGCTGCTGGTGCCTTCCTGTGTGCCTGACAAGTGCTGCATGTCTTGACTAGATTTTCTATCTCCTCATCAAGCTTTGGCCACCACAAGTAACTCCTAGCCAAGGCTTTCATATGCGAGACCCCAGGATGACACTGATGTAGACTGTAGTGCTGGCTGTGGAATAATCACTCGTGCTCCCCACAACATGAAACCATCCTGCACACTCAGCTCTCTTTTCCTGACACTGTAGGGTGTGAAGTCCGCCCCTTCCGGATGCTGTGGCCATCCCCTCACCACATATTCTCGAACTCTAGACAGTACTGGATCTTTACCTGTCCATGTTCTTACTTGCTCTGTAGTCACAAGTGCCGTGTCAGTATCCTCCAACATCAAAACTCTGTCCTCTGGAGCTGCACGGATAGGTGTGCCTGGCAGTGGAAGATGGCTCAAGGCATCTGCGTTCCCATGGTACTTGCCCGCCTTGTAGACGATGACATACTCATATGCCCTCAACATCACGGCCCACCTCTGGATCCGGGGTGACACCATCTGTGGAACTGCTTTCATTTCATTGAAAAGAGAGATAAGAGGTTTATGATCGGTGCATATGATGAACTTCCTCCCATATATGTACTTGTGGAACCTCTGTAACCCAAACATTACTGCTAACCCCTCTTTGTCTAACTGGGAATAGTTTTTTCCGCTGGTGTTAGAGTTCGGGACATAAACCCTATTGGTCTTTCAGTTCCATCTTCCATGCGGTGTGAAAGAACTGCCCCCACCCTGTAAGGTGAAGTGTCACAAGAGAGAATGATGTCTTTCTCTTCATTGTAGTGAACCAGCACATCCGACGACAGCATCAATTTCTTGGACTGTTCAAATGAAACCCCCTGCTCCTCTCCCCACTGCCACTGTGTCTCCTTACGCAGTAGTTTGTGAAGCGGTGCTAACACTGTTGACAAGATTGATAAATACCTGTTATAATACTTCAGCAGTCCCAGTTAAGCTTTTAACTCAGCCACATTGATTGGAGCAGGGGCATCCTGCAGTGCTTGTACCTTCTCCTTGAGTGGATGGAGCCCAGTGGCATCCACTCTGTGTCCCAGGAACACTGCCAGGAAAGTGCACTTACTCCTCTTGAGTCGTAACGCTGCCCTCTCCAATCTCTGTAGTACCTCTCTCCGAGTACTCAGATGCTCCTGGTAGTTTCTTCCCGTCACCAGAATGTCATCCAGACAGATGGAAACATGTGGAATCCCTTGTAGTACACCTTCAATTGTCCTCTGGAAGATAGCTGGACTAGATGAGACACCAAACGATAAGCGGTTATATGTAAACAAGCCCTTGTGTGTATTTATGGTGACATACTTCTTTGATTCATCATCCAGTGTAATCTGCAAGTATGCATGACTCATATCCAACTTTGTGAATTTCTTTCCTCCAGCCAGGTTTGCAAAGAGATCCTCTGTTTTGGGAATGGGATACTGCTCTAGTTTGGACACCCGATTGACTGTCAATTTATAATCTCCACAGAGTCTTACCGAATTGTCCGGTTTCAAAACAGGTACTATGGGAGCTGCCCATTCTGAACATTTGACTGGCTCCAGTATGTTCTCTCTCAATAGACGGTCAAGCTCAGCGTCTACCTTTGGCTTCATGGCATAAGACACAGGTCGTTGTTTAAAAAACCTTGGTGGTGCCTCATTGTCTACATAAATCTTAGCTGGGGGGCCATTAAATGTGCCAAGTTCCTCCTTGAACACATTCTCATGTTCACTCCACACTTCTTGCAAAGTCAACTGTTTGCCCGCATTTATTTGATGTACTGCTCCCTAGTCTAATTTAAATTCTTTTATCCAGCCCCGACCTAACAGGTTTGGTCCAGTACCCGATACTATAACTACAGGTAGCTGTTCCACTGTGTCCCTGTGCTGCACAGTCACATTAGCTGCACCTAATGTCACTACTCATTCACCTGTATATGTTTTAAGATGCAGAGAGCAAGACTGTAACTCTGGAACTTTTGCACGGTTCCACAATTTTGAGTACTCTGCCTTGTTCATTATGGTTACACCGCACCCTGTATCAACTTCAAAGTTCACCTTAGAGTCATTTACTGTCAGTTGCAATGTGATAGGAGCCACTTTTGGAATGTGCTCTAACATGCTATACATTATGAACATGTCCTCTTCTTCCTCAGCTTCCCCGCTGATCTGGTGTGCTCCCTGTTTTTTCACTTCTCTTCCTTGGTTTTGCTTTCCTCCCCCTTTTTGCTTGGATTCCTCCACAGGTGATTTTGCCCTGCATGCTCATTTTATGTGTCCTTGTTTCCCACACTTGTGGCAGTTTTCCTCCAGAAACTGGCATTCACTCACCAGGTGATCGCCCTTGCATTTATAACATGCCTTCCCATGCTCATGTTGTGGTTTCTGATGCATGTTTAACTTGTGCACAACAACCTGACCTGCAACTTGCTTAGCATTAGCCCTGTCTGAAGCCTGTATTTCTTTTACATCTCGGTTCACTGTCTCTATGGCTTGAGCAAGTTCCAATGCTTTTTCATAAGTAAGCCCAGTCTCGGATAATAATCTATGCTGCATTCGGTCGTCCATTATTCCACAAACTAGCCTATCTCTCAGCATTTCCTTCAGGTTGTTCCCATAATTGCAATCTTGTGCTAATTTACGCAACACCGCGACATAGTCCATTACACTCTTTTCCTCTTTTCTGTTCCTTGAATTAAACTTGAACCGCTGTAAAATCTCACAAGGCTTGAGGTTGAAATGTTCTTTGAGCAAGGCCACTAATTTAACAAATGATTTGTCTCCAGGCTTTTCAGGACTGAGCAGATTCCTCAGCAAACTGTAGGTCTGGCTTCCCACTGAACTAAGCAGAATGGCTTTCCTTTTTCCGGCATCATTTATTTCATTTGCTTCGAAGAAATAACCCAACACTTCACAGTATTCCTCCCAGGTTTGTGCTTGAATATCAAAAGCGGAGACAGTTCCTATCGTGGCAGCCATGCTCTCTTCCAACTGGTAGCTAACTTTAGCTCGTGATTTTGTAGTTTAAAAGTCCCGGCAGACTTCTCTTCTTTATTCAGTGCCCATTTTACCTCGTCGCCAAATGTGATAAATCCATGCAGTAGAACAAGAACTCAAAGAGACGATATCTTAGAATTAGCATGAGTACTTTATTAACAACTGTGTAGCAAACAAAACAGGCCTGCATCCTGCATCCTGGCATTCCACCTTTGCTGACCTTGAAAGGAAGGAACCCCCTGACCTTAACTAGTGGCAGCACTGGCTACAACACCACCTGGTGGATAACCTTAATCATAAAATCCCAGATTACTATAGTGGCTCTCAACTTTCATGACACAGGCTCATTCCAGGCTGTAACAGCTGGCATTTAAAAAAAAAAAATTTTGATGGGATGTGGGCGTCACTGGCTAGGCCTGCTTTTAGTGCCCATCCATAATTGCCCTTGAGAAGATGGTGGTGAGCCGCCTTCTTGAACCGCTGCAGTCCATATGGTGTAGGTACACCCACAATGCTGTTAGGAAGGGAGTTCCAGGATTTTGGCCCAGCGACAGTGAAGGTTCGGCGATACAGGTCCAAGTCAGGATGGTGTGTGGCTTGGAGGGGAACTTGTAGGTGGTGATGTTCCCATGCGTCTGCTGCCCTTGTCCTTCTAAGTGGTAGAGGTCGCGGGTTTGGAAGGTGCTGTTGAAGGAGCTTTGGCGAGTTGCTGCAGTGCATCTTGTAGATGGTACACACTGCAGCCACAGTGCGCCGGTGGTGGAGGGAGTGAATGTTGAAGGTGGTGGATGGAGTGCCAATCAAGCGGGCTGCTTTATCCTGAATGGTGTTGAGCTTCTTGAGTGTTGTTGGAGCTGCACTCATCCAGGCAAGTGGAGAGTATTCCATCACACTCCTGACTTGTGCCTTGTAGATGGTGGAAAGGCTTTGGGGAGTCAGGAGGTGAGACATTCGCTGCAGAATTCCCAGCCTCTGGCCTGCTCTTGTAGCCACAGTATTTATATGGCTGGCCCAGTTCAGTTTCTGATCAATGGTAACCCCCAGGATGTTGATAGTGGGGGATTCAGCGATGGTAATGCCATTGAATGTCAAGGGGAGATGGTTGGAGTCTCGCTTGTTGGAGATGGTCATTGCCTGGCACTTTTGTGGTGCGAATGTTACTTGCCACTTGTCAGCCCAAGTCTGAATGTTGTCCAGGTCTTGCTGCATATGGACACGGACTGCGTCAGTATCTGACGAGTCTCGAATGGTGCTGAACAGTGTGCAATCATCAGCGAACATCCCCACTTCTGACCTTATGATGGAGGGAAGGTCATTGATGAAACAGCTGAAGATGGTTGGGCCTAGGACACTGCCCTGCGGAACTCCTGCAGTGATGTCATGTGATTGAGATGAATGACCTCCAACAACCACAGCCAACTTCCTTTGTGCTAGGTATGATTCCAACCAATGGAGAGTTTTCCCCTTGATTCCCATTGACTTCAGTTTTGCTAGGGCTCCTTGATGCCACACTCGATCAAATGCTGCCTTGATGTCAAGGGCAGTCACTCTCACCTCACCTCTTGAGTTCAGCTCTTTTGTCCATGTTTGGACCAAGGCTGTAATGAGGTCAGGAGCTGAGTGGCCCTGGTGGAACCCAAACTGGGCGTCAGTTAGCAGGTTATTGCTGAGTAAGTGCCGCTTGATAGCACTGTCGACGACACCTTCCATCACTTTGCTGATGATTGAGAGTAGACTGATGGGACGGTAATTGGCCGGGTCGGATTTGTCCTGCTTTTTGTAGACAGGACATACTTGGGCAATTTTCCACATTGCCGGGTAGATGCCAATGTTGTAGCTGTACTGGAACAGCTTGGTTAGGGGCGCAGCTAGTTCTGGAGCACAAGTCTTCAGTAACACCTGTCAGTTTGATGTCCATACGGCCATCAGGCAAGTGACAGGTGCCTTCTTAATGAGGAAGCAGCAATACATCACCTTCTCAATGCAGGCTGCTGATCAGGTGGTGAGAGTTGAGGGGTTTAACTCCATTTCTGAATTTCCCCAGGCGCAAGGTGTAATTGACTGGGTACACATTATCCTGCATTCTCCCTATCACAAACCAGCCATGTTTTATAACAGGAAGGGATTCCACTCTCTGGTCTGTGACAACAGGCAGTGAATAATGTAGCTCTGTGCCTGCTTGTCACTGATTCTCTTCCGGTGCTGGAGGTGATGCTTACTCCCTCTGCCGCCTTCCTCCATACAGTTTGCATCACCCTCTTAAGGGGCTTCCTTCCTTTGGTGCACAATAATCATACTCTTGCCATGTTAGAAGGACCTCCAAGGAAACTTCCAAGAATCAGGGAGCACCTTCTTGCTATTGACTCTCCTGACCATGCTGGTTCAACCATTCTTGTAGAAAACTGATTCTGTTCTTGAACTGGCTGCAGCCTTTTTAAGGTTGCATCAGAACTGTATTTCCCTCCTTCCCGATGGTGGTAAACTTGTTGAGTGGCATTACTGTTTCAAACCTGTCCCTCATAGCAAATGCTAGCCCGGGAAGAAAATGCAATGGAATATCAGTGGGTTCATTTTGTCAGGTGGTATGTACCCTCCATTGCTAACCAGCCAATGGAAGGAAAATCCAGGCCTTAATGTCAGTTAAGGTTTTGTACAGAGCTACTAATGATAAATAGGCCTGTATTCTCTTTGGTAAAGTAAATTCAACAACAACAACTTGCATTTATAAAACGTACCAAGGCACTTTACAGAAACCTCATTAGGCAAAATTCTACACCAAGCAAAGAAGGAGATAGTGGAGTGGTGACTCAAGGCTTGTTAAAAGAGGTTTAGGGAGGGAATTCCAATGCGTAGAGCCTAGATGGCTGAAGGCACGGTCACCAATAGTGGGGTGAAGGAAGTGAGGGATGCACAAGAAGCCAGAGGAAAACAGACTTCTTGGAGCGCTATTGACAGAGGAGAGCAAGGATCAATAGTGCTTGATGTGCTCCAGCCAAATCTACTGATGGATGGCTAAAGCAGTTGTGGGCCTGATTAATCAAGTTTCTGCCTCTTGGATTTGAGGCAAAGATAGGGCCCATACAAAAAAAATGACCAGGGTGGGAGAGAAAGAGGGGGTGATATTCACCGGATATTTTAGGCAGTAAAGAGCCTCCAAGATGACCAAGATGGGGTCTTAATCTGAAACGTTGGTTTAGCCCGTGTTTAGCACAAGATGGCATCTTGCTAATGGAGTTGAAGCTTGCGCGGAGAACGACCACACAGAGGATCATTAAGGGGCTGATTCCCACTTAAATTGCCTGCTAGCACTCACTAAAGAGGTTGCATGGCATTTTGATGGATAGTGCTTGACCTAACTCCCTCTCCTAACAACGACCAGCTGATTGTGAGTAAACAAGGCGTTGTTGATGATTTCAAGCGCTACTTAAAGGCATACTCACCTTTTACTGTTCACTTGCTGCTGGAGGTTTGAAGACGACTTTTGAAACACATCAGGAGACTTCATGGGATACTTTGTCAAGACTTCACCAACACTCAAGCAACATTTATTCTGGGAATTTTCTGAGGACTTCACCTAAAAAGCATAAGTGCTGTGCTACTCTATCTTATAGGAGTCACCAGGGGAAAGGGAGTACTTTGTCATCGGCATCTTGCTAGGGGTCCCCCTTGGTCTGCAGGAGGAATGGGAGGAGGACCTATGACCAGGCAGAGCAGCACCAGCTGCTGCAGGAGAGAGGGATAAGCGTGACAGGATGGCGAGGTGGACTCCCTCCCCCTGTGGATATAGGACATCCCTCCTCCTCTGGATACCCTTCACTTGAACCTCCAGTAACACATCTGAGAACCTGCACACCCTCTGCCTCGGTGCCTGAGTCACCCTGAAACCTGCCGCTGTGTGTCATCAAGCACACTCCACAACTTCAGTGGAAGTGGGTGAATGGAGCCCACATATACTGCTCCATGAAAATTACATGCTAAAACCAGACTTTCAACAGGCATGTCTTATAAGCAGAGGACCCATTTAGCGCTTGTTTTCACCCTTGCACCAAAATAATGCCCTAAGGGTGTTATGGGGACAAGGGCATAAAATATGGAGGTGAGGGTGTGGTTGTGCAAATTGACAGCTGCAGAAGTATCGTGGTTAATGGAGGGTTAAAAACGATGTAGTTGAGAGTTAAGAAAAGATAAAAAAGGAGATATAGTTAATGAGCTGAGGTTCAGAATGACAGCCAAAATGGTCACATAGGGAATCAGCTTACATAGGCATGACAATGATTAGGAGAGACATGTTCTGATTGTAATCAGATGATAGGGAAAAGACAATATGGGTGGTCCCAAAGTTAGTCTGAGGTCATTTCTTGAATTGAAGTTGACTTGGAGTCAGCTTGGAGCATCGACAAAACAATATCCAGGTTCGGAGACTGTTGTAGAGAACTCGCCAAGGCTTCTTCGACAGCACCTCTCAAATCTGTGACCTCTACCACCTAGAAGGACATGGGTAGCAGGCGCATGGGAACACCAGGAGCTAATTCCGTAATAAGTCAAAATAATGCCCTAAGGGTGTTATGGGGACAAGGGCGTTTTCCAGGGTGGCTCCGCTGAAGCAGGTCACCATCCCGAGACTGGAATTGACGGCAGCGGTTGTTGCAGTTAAAGTTGACCAGGTGATGCGTAAAGAGTTACAGCTCCCATTAGAAGAATCTGTCTTCTGGACGGATAGCACGACGGTGCTGAAGTATATAGAGAATGAGAAGATACGCTTCAAGACCTTCGTAGCAAGCAGAATCTCATCCATTAGAGAAGCTACACAACCATCTCAATGGAGGTATGTAAACACCTCATTAAACCCAGCAGATCAAGCCTCACGGGGATTGAAGGCTGAAAACTTCACGAGGAGCGAAACTTGGATACAAGGCCCAAGTTATCTGCTGGAAACAGAGAGATCATGGCCAGAAAGACCAGATATGCCAAGTCAGATTGCTGAAGACGACGTCGAAGTCAAGAGATCAGTCACAGTAAATCTCATAAATACGAAAGAGAGGTGTATTCCATTAATTACTACATAACCAGGCCTATGTAACCTGAGCTTTTCCCTGTGTCCATTTGCATGCGTATTTTGGCTGCTGCTCCAGACCCGAGCCGTTCACTTCTATTTCCACATTTTTCTCCCCCCTTTTCCTTTTCCTTAATTACTCTTCGACTTTCCTACTCTCCTGCCGCTGCCCCAGGTTTGACTCCCTCTCAGATAAGCCTACAGCTTCCCTCTGTGCCTCTCTTGGCATCCTCTGAAGGGCCCATCGAGGCACGTGTCGCTGCCTCCTCATGGGCAGCAAACCCAACTGTCCCATCCTACTTTCACGCTGACCTTCCCACCCAGCGCGCCTGCTGGGGGATAATCTTGCCAATCTCCGCCCCATCCAAATTTCCCGTCCCAGTGCTGGTCCGGTGGACTCTGGCAGTGGGTCAGCCATCATCAACCCTCTCCGCATCTCCCTCCAGAATGTCTGTTCACTTACGAACAAGGACATTGTCATCCATGAGCTTGTCGTGAATGATTGCATCGACACCATGGCCCTGACGGAAACTTGGCTGAGGGGTGATGACACCTTACTTTGCACCACTTGCTCCGTCCAGAACGCCATGGTAGTGGTATGGCTCTCATCATCAAATCACAACTTGGTCTGTCCCCCTACTCCTCCGGCACGTTCTCCTCCTTTGAGCATCTCACCTTATTCCATCCCTCTCACCTGTCATTTAAAATTCTCGTTCTCTACAGCCCACTCAATTACCATAAAAACTTTATTACCAAGATATCTTCACTGCTTTGCTCCCTCAGCCTCTGCACTGAGCGACTTCTTATCCTCGGTGATTTCAACCTCCATCTCAATTCATCATGCTCTCTCTCCTCTGAGTTCACTATCCTCCGATCCTCCCTTAATCTCTACCTCCATGTAATCTCCCCAACCCGTATTCATGGCCATCCCCTCGATCTTGCCATCTCTGGTGGCCTTGCTACTCCCATTGTGCCAATCGCAGATAAGGCCATCTCAGGCCATTTCCTTGTATCCCTCTCCACCCAAATCCCCCTTCGACCACCCCCCAACCCTACTTCCGTCTGTGTCCGCCCCGGAAAAAAACTCTCTCCAACTCTCTTACAACTGTACTTCTGAAATCCTAACTATCGAGCCTTTGCCCTTCCATTCACCACGATATTTCTGCAGCTACAGATCTGCTCAACCACACACTCTCCCCCAATTTTGATGCCCTGGTCCCTATTAAAACAATTACTCTCTCTCACCCTGGCCGTTGCCCCCCGGTACGGCCCTCATCTTTGCTTCCTTAAGTCCAAGGGACACAGACTTGAATGGATATGGCGGACAACTGGTTTAGCCATTCACCGCCAGATCTGGCTGCACCACACAAAGCATTATCAGGTCCTGCTCTCATCTACCAAAATTGCTGACTATTCCAGAATGCAAAGATAAACCCCAGCTCCTATTCCCTACTGCAAACCATGTCCTTAAACCCCTCTCCCCTGTCTCCTCCACCCTCACCTCCGATAGCAAGTGTGAGGATCTCATAGACTTCTTTGTCTCTAAGATTGACACCATCCATTCAGCTGCCTCTGTCACTTCCCTTCCTTCCCTTATCCCACCGGGCCAAACTTGCAATAAGGTTCCCATCTGCTCTAGCTCTGAACTCGCATCTTTCTCCAGTTTCTCTCCGATCTCCCCTCATGACCTTTCCGCACTCATCTTGTCCATGAAACCACTTCCTGCTCACTCAACCCTATTCCCACCAAACTGCTGACAACCCAACTTCCTTTTCTGGCCCCCATGTTAGCTGACATTGCTAATGGTTCTCTCTCCTCAGGTACTGTCCCCCTCTCCCTCAAAACTGCTGTCATCACCGTTCTCCTCAAAAAAACAACCCTTGAACCCCCTGTATTGCAAACTATAGCCCCATCTCCAACATCCCTTTCCTCTCCAAAGTCCTTGAGCATGTTGTCACCTCCCAAATCCGTGCCCATCTTTCCTGCAACTTCATGTTTGAATCCTTCCAATTAGGTTTCTGCCCCTGCCACAATACCGGAACAGCTCTCATCAATTCACAAATGACATCAATTGTGACTGTGACAAAGGAAAATTATCCCTCCTCGTTATTCTCGACCTGTCTGCAGCCTTTGACATGGTTGACCTCTCCATCCTCCTCCAACGCCTCTCCACCGTCGTCCAGCTCGGTGGTAGTGCACTCGCCTGGTTCCATTCTTATCAATCTAATCGTAGCCAGAAAATCACCTGCAATGGCTTCTCTTCCTGCTCCCGCATTGTTACTTCTGGTGCCCCCCAAGGATCTATCCTTGACCCCCTCCTATTTCTCATCTACATTTTGCCCCTTGGCGACATCATCCGAAAACATAGCGTAGGGCGTGGCGCGTGAGCCCAGTCAGTTATGCCTCTGACTGCCCGTGAGCAGTTTGAATCACTCCCACGCCCCTGAGATTCTTGACACTGGACTTAGGTACAGGTAGCGATACAGAAAAGACTCGAGTAGACAGGTGGTTTGGATGTAAGCAAAACTCAAGATTTTATTAAACATTAAAATTAAAACGGTCTTATGAGAAGTTACCAGTATATAAAATTACAGGCAAATACAAATAACTATACTTATACAGGGAATGGGGAACACACGGCACATTGAGGGAAAATAGCTACCTTAACAATCCCCTTATCCTTATCCCACGCCCTATAACTAACTAGATTAAGCTATGAGGGGCCAGAATTTATGCTCACCAATCAAAAGGGGTCTGCTGGACTCAAAACAGCGGTGGGGTTCGGGGTTCGCTCTTGGCGCTCTCTGGAGCCTGCTGTCATCACGTGGTCTCCGGGTGCTGCAAGGGCGTTGTCCAGGTTCGAGTACCCCAAAGTTAAATTCTCTGTTTGGGTACTTTACCTTGCAGGGATGATGGTTCCTCTTCTTCAGCCGACAGTTTGAGTTTATATAAAGATAGTCGCAGGTTGGCTTAGACTGAAGGCCCGATGATTCGAAGCCTACCCTCAGTTTGTCTCCTCTGTTGGTCTCCCCAGTTGGTATTCCTCAGTTGGTCTTCCTCAGTTGGTTTCCCTCCTCCCCTCATCGCGTCCCGCCTTGCCTGGCCTGAATTGTCCATGTCCGCCCGATGCAGTGCCTGGGCGATTTCCAGATGGAGTGGGAAAAGGCACGGGCAAAGGCCAGGGGGTAAGCACGGGACGGGGAAAGAGCGACAGCCACGAGGGCGAGGGGCAGAAGAGCCAAGCAGAGAGAGAGAGCGAGAGAGCGATTGCTACCCGGGGCCTTCAATTATATTCTTTTCGAAAATCCTTATCTGCGCGCCAAATCAGGATAGTTCTTTGTCTTAATCTTGGCGGGCTATTTTAAATAATGGTAGCAATCTATACTAACTGTTTTTAGATGGCCGGTAACCGCATCTACCGGCCCGATAAGTGACTTGTTTTGTTATGAATGTTCCTTGATGGGCCTGTCCAGCCTCGATGGCTTCCTTAATCTGTTGCCGATTATTTATGTAAACTGCTTGATGGCCTTAACTATAGGCCTAACTGGGTTTAGATTTGTCTCCAATTCGATCTAATACATAATTCAAAGTCCTGTCTGGTTTCAAAATAGAAAGTCTCTCTTCACAGAAACTGCAGCTTTGGTTTCGATTTCTCCACAAGCTGCCTGCGTTGCAGAGTCCAACTTTTAAAATCTCACAGGCTTTCTGCCACGAGGCACGGACGCCATCTTGGGTACCCTTTTTGATTTAAAATGTCCACGCAGGGTTCCGTTTATTAATAACAACCTTTGGGGAAATGTAGAAATTTTGCAAATCTTAAACTACCCCCGTGATACTAAAACTTGCTTGAAGTATCATACTTTTAAGGTGAGCAAAATTTTTCTGACCCTCCATACAGACTTTACACACATCCAAGCATGGAGGGGGTCCAACACCCCTGCACCACTTGGTACACGTATCTTTATTAAACCGCGTCGCAATAAAAACAAAAGAAAAACCTTTATTAAAAATAACAAACACGAAAAAGACAACAAACTTCAATAAAAATACAGGGAAAAAGACTTAAACAGGTGTATCTCCCTCCACCTTTACATAATGTTCCTTCCAGATCCTCTGGTTTCGGAATTCTGACCACTAACTTTTTCCTTTGCACTGAATACAAACTAAATACAACACTATCCCTAACTGACAAACCATGAGAATGTGGGAAGCCAGTCTGATCCATGAAGGGACCTCTATATTACTGAAAATGTTCCACCAGGGTGGAATCACAATATCCAGTATCTTAGTCCCTATCTCTGCTGTTTTCTGTTCGAGAGTGTAAAAATGTTCCTGTGAAACTATAACGGCTTTGAGTATTTTGGTAAGGTGTTCAGGGATAGTGGGAATTTCATAGCCAAAGTGCACTACGTACTTTTGCAAATTCGTAAAATTCTCCTTCACAGTGAGGTGAACAGTGGAGGGTTCAGGAATGGGGACAATTCGCTCCTGGGCCACTTCAACTTCTGCCTCAGGTTTAAACCAGAAACTGCTGTCACTAACTGGAACCAACTGTGCTGTCCATGCTGGTAGTGGGACGCGCCGGTGGTGACACAATATGTCCCACCTCCTATATATGCTACCTGTGGGGGAACATGGCCTTGTGCCATTGCCTCCATGGTACATGTTGTGTTTGTACCACTATACACAACTACATAAAATAATAACGCAGCAGAGACTGAGAGTAACTTCAAGTGATCTTTACTGGGTAACTGGAACTTCGGCACTGACTATACAAATCAATATGCGTCTGTTATATACGCTCGCAACTAAGGATGTACATCCGCAAAACAAAGTAGTCCCTTCAATGTTGTATACATTACACTTCCTCCCCCTTTAGTTTAATAGTATATTAACGCAAAATTTATATAATTTACAGTAACCTTTTTGTTTTCTTAAAAGTAACAAAATTCAAATTCCAATATAACATTTTATTTTGTCAACAGCCCTTTTACAAGTCA
The DNA here is from genome assembly GCF_052327205.1 of Somniosus microcephalus. Lineage (NCBI taxonomy): Eukaryota > Metazoa > Chordata > Chondrichthyes > Squaliformes > Somniosidae > Somniosus > Somniosus microcephalus. Next base: position 47,764,028 of record NC_140996.1, on the reverse strand, counting down.
AGTCTCTGGGGAGGCCTCCTCTGCCTCTCTGGGTAACGTCTCTCCAGACTCTTTTGCCTTTGGGAATGAGACTGTACAGGTTCAGGTGCATCAGGTGGGCTATCAGCACAGGTAGAGCTGTCAGCTGTGGATGAGGCTGGTGCTGATGCTGATGAATCAGGAGTGTCTGTTCCCATGTCAGGTGAGTCTGGGCGAGGTATAGGGGTGTTTTCCATCTGAACATCCAGGATTTGGTCCACATGATGTCTCAAAACGTTCTCTCCCACATCCACAGTATACATCAGTGGTCCCTCTCTTGTGGATATTGTCCCTGGTTGCCACTTTTCCATCCGGAAATCACGAGCAAGAACTGACTGTCCCACACTGAAGCTTCTTGTTGGCTTAGCATTCAAATGTTTGAACTGTTTGTTCTCTACATCACGACGTACATTCGGTTTAAGAAGGTCCATGCGAGATCTCAGGTTCCTGTTCAGAAACATCACCGCTGGAGTCTGATTAGTGGCTGCGTGTACTGCGTTCCAATAAGCAAAGAGGAAATTGTCTATCTTGTGTTGCAGTGATAGATTCTCGCTGTACATTGCTTTGATGGCCTTCTTGAAAGTCTGCACGAATCTTTCTGCCAAGCCATTTGTAGCTGGATGGTACGGAGCAGATGTGTAGTGCTTGATTCCTATTTCCTCATGAAACCTTGGAATTCGTCAGAGACAAATTGTCATCCATTGTCTGTGCAGATTTGTTCTGGTAGGCCATTTCTAGTGAACATGGTCCTCAGAACTGAAATGGTCTTTTCAGCTGTGGTTACTTTCATTTTAATGACCTCGGGCCATTTGGAATGTGCATCGACTGCAATCAAGAACATGGAGTCCATGAACGGTCCAGCAAAGTCGATGTGCACACATTGCCATGGTGATGAGGGCCATTCCCATGGATGGAAAGGGGCTTGTGGTGGTGCGTTCTGGACCTTTTGACATCCTGAGCAGCTCTTTGTCAGGTCCTCAATCTGTTTGTCAATTCCCGGCCACCACACGTATCCACGGGCAAGGCTTTTCATCTTTACCGTACCTAAGTGGCCTTCATGCAGTTCATCTAGCACTCGGTTACGAAGCTTGGGAGGAATCACAACTCGTGAGCCGCACATCAGTGTTCCCTGACACACTGATAACTGCTCCCTCCTAGCTGAGAATGCTGGAAACAATGAGTCACCATGCACTGGCCATCCCTTCACAGTGATGTCATAAACTTTTGACAATGTAGGGTCATTGCGTGTTTCTCTTTCAATGAGGGAGTTTGTCACTGGTAGCTGCTCAACTATTGTCGTGTGAAATACCTCTGCTGAGTCAACTGTTGTAGTTCTCTCTGAGGTTGGCAGTGGTAACCATGATAAACCATCAGTGTTGCCATGTTGCTTGGTCCCCTTGTATTCAATGTCATACAGGTGAGCCCCTAGGAAGAGTGACCATCGCTGTAGCCGTTGTGCCGTCATCACTGGAATGCACTTCCTTGGGTTGAAGATTGAAACGAGAGGCTGGTGGTCAGTTGGCAGTGTAAACTGTTGACCATACAAGTAGTGGTTGAATCTCTTGACTCCCAACACAAGGCTGAGGGCTTCTCGGTCAATCTGTGCATAATTGCATTCAGCTGCAGTCAATGATCTTGAGGCAAAAGCTATTGGCCTTTCTGAGCCGTCTGGGAACTTATGTGACAACACGGCACCAATGCCATGGGGTGAAGCACCACATGCCAGTCGAATAGGTAAGGATGGGTCAAAGTGAGCTAGCACCTCTTCTGAAGTAATGAGTCTTTTACTCTCTTGAAAAGCTTGTTCACAGCTGTCACTCCACTTCCATTGTGACCCTGTCTGTAGCAGTGCATTTAGTGGATGTAACACTGTGGATAGGTTGGGCAAGAACTTGTGATAGTAGTTCACCAGTCCAAGATATGATCTCAACTGAGACACATTTTCAAGGGTTGCTGCATTAATCACAGCTTCAATCTTGTCTGGAGACTTGTGTAAACCATCCTAGTCAATCACATGTCCACAGTATGAGATTTCCTTTTTGAAAAACTCACACTTGTCTCGGTTCGCTCGGAGCCCATACTCCCATAACCTGATGAGCACCTGTTCAAGGTTGGAAAGGTGGTTGTTGTCATTCTTGCCAGTAATGATGATGTCATCAAGATAACACTGAGTACCTGGGATCCCCTGCAGGACTTGGTCCATTGCCCTTTGCCAGATTGCTGGAGCTGATGCTATTCCGAATACCAGCCGATTGTACTGGTAAAGGCCTTTGTGCGTATTTATTGTCAGGTACTTCTTTGATGCATCATCAATTTCCATTTGGAGATAGGCCTGGGCCAAGTCAATCTTTGTGAAGTGTTCCCCTCTTGACAGGGCAGCAAAGATGTCCTCAATGCGAGGCAATGTGTACTGTATTGTGTGGAGGACTGGGTTAACAGTCACTTTAAAGTCTCCACAGATGCACGCTTTTCTTGGCTTTCCTGGTTTTGTGCTGGAGGTTTTCTTCATCACTGGAACTATAGGTGTGGCCCATTCACTCCATTCCACCTTGGGCAGGACCCCTAACTATTCCAAGTTCTCCAGCTTTGCTTCTACTGAAGGGCGAATTGCATAAGGCACTGGTCTGGCCTTGTGGAACTTTGGATTTGCGTTCTCCTCAATCTTAATTTTTGCTTTCATGCCCTTAAGTGTTCCTATTCCCTTCTTGAACACTTCCTGTGAGTCAGAGAGTATTTGTGACAGTCTCTCAGGAGTGGCGTTGCTGCCGTCCTTTGCTGACAGAGTGCTTGGATGGTGTGCCAATCCAACTGTATTTTCCTGAGCCATTCACATCCCAGTAATGGTGGTCCTCCATTTTCCACTGCATAGAGGTTCAATTGCGGTAGTTTTTTTTCTTTGTATGTCACTGTCACTTTTATTTTACCTTTGGGGCACACTCTTTGTCCTGTGTATGTCTTTAACAGTACTTTAGTTGGCCTGTAGAGATCACTGTTAAAGCTGAGCCTGTGTCCAACTCCATTTTCAGCCTAACTCCTGCCACTTCTGGAGTAACCCATATTATTCTGTGATCCCCTGTCTCTTTCACACTGTGTAGTTTTAGACAAGCCACATCCTCTTCCTCTGTGTTTGTGTCACCTTTTTCTTTATCTGAACTGTCTCCAGTCACGTAGTGTACCTTCTTGTATATATCTTTGAAAGGTTTCTTGTTTTCAGTCACTTGATGTACCTTTTTGTTACTCTGTATTGTATCAGTTTTCGGCTTCTTATTTGCTTTGCAGACTCTTTCAATGTGCCCTCGTCTGCCACATTGTCTTTAAACCAACAGTCATTGTGGTCATGTGACATTTTGCCACAGCGATAGCACTTCTTTTCTTGTTTCAGTGACCTTTTATTCATTGAATATTCCAGGGATTTTTGTTTGAATTTCTAAAGCGCCACGTGTTGCTGCTTCCATTGATATTGCAATACTTAGAGCCTTCTCCAATGTGAGGTCTTTTTCAGACAGGAGCTTCTTTTGTGTGCTTTCACTTTGCATGCCACACACAAATCTGTCCCTCAATGCGTCTGATAAGCCCACTCCAAATTGGCAATGTTCTGATAATTTGCGCAACTTTGCCAAATATTCAGAAATGCTTTCATTTTTGCTCTGGTTCCATTTATGGAATTTAAATCTTTCGGCTATGAGCAGTGGTTTGGGGCTTAAATGGTCTTGGAGTGTGTCCACTATTTGTTTGAATGTTTTGTTTGCTGGCTTTTCAGGGGTTAATAAACTACGTAGCAGCTCGTATGTCTTTGCACCCATAACACTCAGCAAAACAGTGGCTTTCTTTTCTACCTCCACTCCGTTAGCCTCACAGTACAACTCCACTCTTTCAATGTAAGTTGCCCAGTCTTCAATGCTGCTATCAAACGCTGCAATCATGCCAATCATCGCCATTTTTTTTCCAAACCCATTTTTCTTTCTTTACTAGTTAGCTAGCATCATGCAAGTCCTGTGCACTTTTCACTTGACTTACGTATCCCCTGCCTAGCTTAGCAAGTGTGCTCCGTTTTCTCTACCTTCTCGCTCCTTTCTTCCAAATTTCGGTGTCCTCTGGATGCGATGCCAGAATAGGAAGACGTAGGTTCATAATTCTCGTCGCCAATTTGTTGTGTTTGTACTGCTATACACAACTACATAAAATAATAAAGCAGCAGAGACTGAGAGCAACTTCAAGTGATCTTTACTGGGTAACTGGAACTTCGGCACTGGCTATACAATTCAATATGCGTCTGTTATATACGCTCGCAACTAAGGATGTACATCCGCAAAACAAAGTAGTCCCTTCAATGTTGTATACATTACAGTGCAATTTATAGGTTTTGCGCCAGCAGCTCTGAACCCACACTGCGGTTTTGAATAGGCATTCAAGTGCTGGGGACACAGGATTATGTGTGCTCCCCAGCTCCGGCACCCTGAGAGGTCAGTACCTGTCATAGCGTGCTCCCACTTTATGATGTAGGGCTGGACCGCTGTGAAACAAATGTATGAACACCCTTAAATGACTCCAATGTTCTTCACCCTGTATACCGGTGTGGGTCGGGCTGTCCTACCCATGACCGGCATCTGAACTACTACTCCCATGATTGTGTGGTTGGACCGCCCACAATCCACGGGGACTGGGTAGGCTTCGGAGGTTAGCCGGAGTTGGCACAGGCTCAATGCATTCTCAAAAGGGTGGAGGGCTGCGAGGTGCTTGTTGCTAATCCAGGAGGGGACCAAACCCTGTTTTAAATCCTCCAGATTACTGCGGCCCTCGCCCAGTAACCACGCCCCGTATAACACGCACACCTCATTCTGCGCAGCCTGGTCAGAAGCATTTCTGCCCTCCCTTATGAGAGCATTTACCATCTTTGCTTGCTTTTCCAACTCCGTTATAATTTCCTTGAAATGGACCATCATGGCCTGGTCCTCATGCAACTCCGAGCCCACTACCTTGTTCTCATCCAGTAATATTTTCTTTAACTGTGTTTTTAAACCGTTTATCTGGGTCTGCAGCTCTATGTTATCTAAACTGTTGATGACAGAGGACCCAGTATTAAATGCAGTAAAAACATCATTCCATACTCCCCTTCTTTGCCTCCCTGAATTACCCAAAAATTCTCGGTGTGTGGTGTCCAGTTCGGTCTTGTCCATGTGGGCAAAATCGAACTCAAAAAACCTCTTGAACATGTCCTTTAATAGGGCCTGGTAAAACTGCTCTGTTTCTTTGGGGCACCACTCCGGTAAATGTACCTCGGTGAGATTTAAAATCACTGAGGCTACCGCGTAGTGTACCCCCTGGCACAGCATCTAATCGGTGGGGACTAGTACCAACCCATTCCCTGGTCCCTTGGTGGCGGTGGGGCAATCTTCCCTGGATAACCTCACCGCTTGCGCCGTGGGTGGGGCACAAGCTCGGTGGCATTGACTGGGAATGGGGTGCAGGGAACCGCACACACCTTCAGGCTGGTATCCCACTTCATCCCCTCCCCGGTGTCGTGCCACTGCCGGTGGAACACGATGGATATGCCTGCGGGGCAGACCGTCTCTGACCCCCACATACAGATATAAATCCCTTGATCCGGTTCCCACCACTTGTCCCAACACACGCTTAGTCCTCCATGAGTCCCGGTAATCATCCGATGGGTGTTGTTTCCCAACCGTTCCTACTCAACTTCGGAGTTCCTCATGTCCTTGCTCAACTTTCTGAGCCACCACCACCTATCCAGTGGAATGTGTCCTTTACACGTCAAACATATTCACTTTCCAATGGTGATGCTGACCCTCATGGTAATGACTCGTACCCTGGGGTACAGGAGGAAGGCTTCCCCGTACGTGAATCCGGTTTGGCTGGAGTACTGAGATGAATTGGTACCCAGCCATCCTGGCCACCTTCCCTCATGGACGTAAATTACGGTTTCCTCCGCATCCCGCTCACTGCTCCCATCGATCGCTAGGGGTGCTCTGTCTCCCAAACACCCGTAGATGTGGGAGTCTTGGACATCGCCCCGTCTCTCTGCACTCATCCCAATCAGGGTGAATAGGATCACGATCCCTTCCATCCCGAAAGTCTTTCTGCAAAAAGATGTAAAAACATGCAGCCAGGTCCCCAAGAGATTATCTGGCTTGGTGAGGCATGGTCGGGTCCCGCGACCTCGACCCAAATATACACTTTTAACAAACTACTTAACTTAAAACTACCCATCACCTTATTTAACTTAAATCAAAAACACCCAAACTTAAGCTAAATAATTACACTTTACTTAAACTAAAACTTAAACTAAAACTATATACATCCGCCGCCCGTCTGCGGGCGGCCAGGCTAATCCCTGGTCAGGCTGTGACTCACCGCTACCCCCGGCATGACCGCACCGTCCTTCACTGTTGGTTCCTCACAGCCCGTGGCTGCTGGCTGATGACCTGTGTCCTTGGACCTCTCCCTGACTCGAGGGGCGGCCCTGAGTAACTGGAGGGCGGGTGACCATGGCTTGCTCGGCTGGGGCATCCGTGGGGACCTTCTAGGGGCTTTGACGGGTGGGGCTTTCTTGGCTGATGGTCCTTTTACCCGAACCGCTGCTCCCCCACGCTTGACCTCTCCCGAACCTGTGCTGGGGCAAGTAACTTTTCGCAGCCTGCTGCTGCGAGCTGAGAGTCTCCGCCCCCAGGTCCCATGGCAGGGTCCAGGGTGGGGTTTTCGACCTCAGGTCCCTCCTTCTCTACACCTGGGTTAGGGGCGGGGTTTTCGCCCTCAGGTACCTCCCCCTCATCTGGATCCCAGAAGAGTGGGGGAGTGACCCAATTGATGGGTGGGATGGCCCCTCCCTTCAAGCAAGCCACAGCGGCTGCCTGTGCAGTCTGTGGACTCCCTCCTGCTGCAGGCTAAGGATCTTTATCCTCAGACCTTTTCCCCAACTGGCTGCTTTCCCCTTTCAGGTGTAAACAGCTTATACTGGATGATATGGAACCATTTTGTACGCCGGGGCATCTTCAAGGCGTATACCATGGGGCTGCCTTTATCTACAATACTGTAGGACCCCATGCACAATGCCTCCAAACTACCTATTCAGCCATAATTCCTTACCATAACCTGATCTCCTATCTCCCACTTGTGGTGCTTCCTTGGGTTGAGCAGCAATCGGTTACTCCGATGCTGCCTTCCCATGTTCCCAGCCGCCTGCTCATGGACCTGCTTCAGGTGCTCAAAGCGGTTTCGGGCAAACCTGTCCCGGTTTGCCTCCCTGAGCTGACCCTCCGTGAGCACCGGGGCTAGTACATGGGTGGGGGTCTGCATAACCCTGCCAGTCACCAGCTCGTACGGGGAATACCCCGTTCTTTTAGACTGGCTGGCCCGGATCCCCATCAAAACCAATGGTAGGACCTCGGCCCATTTACGGTGTGAGTCCACCGTTTCCTTTCTTAACCTTTCTTTGAGGGTCCGATACATGCATTCTACAATCCCCGTTGACTGTGGGTTGTGGGCCACGTGCCATTTCCCCTCAATGCCTAGCAGCATAAGGGTGTTCTGCATCACCTGTCCGGTGAAGTGGCTCCCTTGGTCGGACTCCACAAACTGTGGTAGTCCCCACCTCGAGAACAGCTCCCGGACCAGGATCCTGGCAGTACCCAGAGCTGTGGCAGTTCTGCAGGGGAAGGCCTCTACCCACTTGGTAAACACGTCCACCAGGACTAGGCAGTACACATAGCCCCCCTGGGCAGTGGGCAGGGGCCCGATGTAGTCGACTTGTACCGACTGCCATGGTCCCTCTACCCTCCTGACATGTCCCATAGGGACCTTCCATTTGTGGGGGTCAGGGTTGTTTGCAGCGCACACAAGACAGCCTGCACAGAACTCACGGACATCATCCATGAGTCCTGGCCACCATTCCGCCTGTTCCAACTCTTATGTTCATTAATAAATAGACATTCTTATGAACACAGCTAGCTTTTGCTAGACACTTTTATTGAGCACATGTGGACTAGGTACAGTACCTGTAGAGGCATCCATCTTGACTGCTGCCTTCTGGGTAGCCTAATGCCTCATGGGTAATGTAGTCTTAATATACATACAGCTGGGTAGTGTAGTCTTATATACATACAGCTATATACAGCTGTACACAGCTCTACGGCTCCACCTAATGTCCACTATAGAATGACATGTTATTGATCATTACATCCCCCTTTCTTTGAGGTTTAACAAAATCAATATCAATCAACTTTCAAGAAAACAATAAAGATAATATCAGTAACACTTTTGTTAGTGCTCTATAAACATAAACATTTTCAAAACAGTCAACACATTTTCAAAGCTTTACATTGTACTCAAAGATGAAGTCTATCAGGCTTTTTTACTTCACGTGTGGATCTTCTCAACACGGGTAAGTCTGATGTGTCTTCATGAGATTGTTCTGGCGGTGAATGACAAGATGCAGTTGCGGCATTGTCATCAATCTGGTCTTGAATAGTCTCTTGTGTTTTTAGGAGGGAACGGCGGTTCCTCCTGAGAATCTGTCCATCCTCAGTTCTAACAGTGTATGACCTTGGTCCTACTTCCTCAAGAACTATAGCTTTCCTGTTCCATGCATCTGGATCCTCAATCCTGACAACATCATCCCTTGTCAATGGTTTTAGAGTTTTGGATGACTTGTCATAGCATGATTTCTGTTTCAGCTTTAACAGTTGAAGTCTCTGTCTCAGTTCCTCACTTTGCTGTTCTTTTGCACAGCAGGGTAGCGTGGTGCGCAACTTGCGACCCATTAGTAGTTCAGCAGGTGAAGAACCACAGTCTAAAGGTAAGGCTCGGTAGCTCAGCAGGGCGAGATAAGGATCAGACTTGCTTTCTGTCGCTTTCTTCAGTAGCTGCTTGAGAACTTGAACACCTTTCTCTGCCTTACCATTTGACTGAGCATACAAAGGACTGGATGTGATGTGCTGAAAGTCATAATGTGCTGCAAACTGTTGCCACTCCTTACAGTTGAAGCACGGACCATTGTCGCTAATGGCAATCCTGGGAATTCCATGTCTGGCGAAGATGGATTTCACATGCATTATGACACTGCTTGCTGTGGTGCTTGAGAGCAGCGCCATCTCAGGATAGTTAGAATAGTAGTCAATCACTATTAGATAGTCTTTACCATTTAAATGAAAAAGGTCCATAGCAACCTTTTGCCATGGTGCTGTTGGTATGTCAGCTACTATCATTGGTCCCTTTGCTTGTTTGTTTTGGTGTTTCTGACATGTCTCACATTTGCCTATCATGTTCTCAATGTCCTTATTTATGCCAGGCCAATAAACAGTGTCTCTTGCCCTCCTTTTGCATTTTTCAATTCTGAGGTGTCCCTCATGAATCCTTTTGAGCATGTCTTGACGTAGAGCCTGTGGAATGACTATTCTGTTCTGTTTTAGTAATAGTCCACTTGCGACACTCAATTCTGACCTTATGTGAAAATATTTGGGACAGGAACCTTTTGGCCAACCATGATGAATGTTCTCTATTACTGTTTGTAATACTGTATCTTTTACTGTTTCTTCTGCTATTTGCTTTGATTTTGTGTCTGACATGGGCAGCGCAGCAGTGACCATACTCACATGAACATCCACGTCTTCTTCAGTAAAGCTCACATGACTCATTGTGGGTGCTCGGGATAGTGCATCTGCTAACACTATGTGTTTGCCTGGTGTCTACATCAGTTCAAAGTCATATCTTTACAGCTTCATCATGAGTCATTGAATCCTTGGAGACATCTCATTCAGGTTTTATTTTATGATGGCAACCAGAGGGCTGTGGCCTGTCTCAACTGTGAAGGTGGGAAGTCCATATATGTAGCCATGAAACTTTTCTAGTCCAACTACCAAGCCTAGGCATTCCTTTTCAATCTGGGTGTATCGACACTCAGTATCAGTCATAGACCTGGAGGCATAGGCAACAGGCTTCCAATCTTCACCCTCTGCTTGTAGCAAGACCGCACCTAGGCCATCTTTTGATGCATCCGTTGACGCTTTGATTCTTTTTGTTGGGTCAAAGAAGGTGAGTACAGGTGTGGTTGTCAGCACTGTTTTGAGGTTTATCCACTCTTGTTCATGTCTTTATGTCCATGCGAACTCATTTGTTTTATATAGCAGGTATCGCAGACAGGCTGTCTTGGCTGATAAGTTAGGAATGAACTTTCCAATGAAGTTTATCATCCCCATGATGCGTAGCACTCCTTTTTTGTCAGTGGGTCGGGGCATTTTGAGTATGGCGTTTACTTTTTCCATATCTGGCTCTATTCCTTTACCAGATAGATTATCTCCTAGGAAAGTGACTTCCTGGATGCCAAACTGACACTTGGTTTTGTTGAGCTTCAGTCCATTCCGGCGTATGCTCTGCAGCACTTTAGTCAGTCTCTCATTGTGTTCTTTCAGTGTGGAGCCCCAGATGATGATGTCATCAACAGAGACCCGAACTCCTTCCAGACCTTCAATTATGTGTTCCATCGCTCTGTGAAAGATTTCAGATGCAGATATTATCCCGAAAGGCATTCTGAGGAAACAATACCTGCCAAATGGTGTTGAAGGTACAGTATTTGGTGCTCTCTTCATCCAGTTTTAGTTGCCAAAATCCTCTTGAGGCATCGAGCTTTGTAAAGTATCTGGCACCTGACATTTCACTGGTGATTTCTTCTCGCTTGGGAATCTGGTAGTGTTCACGTTTTATGTTTGCATTTAAGTCCTTTGGATCCATGCATATTCTTCGATCATTGTTCTTTTTCTTTACACGTACCATGGAGTTAACCCAGTCTGTTGGCTCTTCAACTTTCCTGATGACCCCTAGTGTGGCCATTCTGTCCAGTTCATTCTTGAGCCGGTCACGCAGGGGTGCTGGAACTCTTCGTGGAGCATGAACCACTGGCTGAGCATCCTCCTTTAGCTGGATCTTGTAAGTGAATGATAGAACTCCAAATCCGTTGAACACATCCTGGAAATTATTCACTACAGAATCCACCGAGTCATCTGGTCTGCTGATGGCACAGTTTATACGGTAGACTCTCTTGACCAGTTCTAAGTCCTCACAAGCTTTGTCACCCAGTGGTGAATCAAGTCTTTCAGCCACAACAGAAAACATGAGATGATGCACTTTGTCTTTGACTGTCACTTTAAGTCTGCATACACCTAAGCTATCTATTTTCTGTCCATTATAGTCCTTCAATAGTACTGACTTTTTCTGTATTTTGGGCTTTTCTTTCATATTGTTAATGTCACTCATACTGATTAAATTTGCTTTTGCCCCAGTGTCCAGTTTCAAGGTAACTAATGCTCCATTTACCTGCAGTGGGATCATCCATTTGTCCTCTTTTACTGCATTAACTTTATATTCAGCATTGTCCATTTCTGAGGGCTGCACATTTTCTGTATCCTTTTTGATATTGTCACATGACACCATTCCTACAAAATATGTCTCACTTAAATCAGTGTCCTCAATTACATTAACTCGTTGCCCTTTCTTAATTTGTACTTTTGAAAAGTATTGTTTGGCAAAGTGATTCTTTCCATTACACTTTGTGCACATTTTTTCAAATGCTGGGCATTGTCTTAACTGCTGTTTGTAACCACAGCGTTTACAATTAAACATTTCATCCTCCGATTGCTTTTCATTTCTGTTCTGCCCACGTTTCTTCCCCTTGTAGGACACAGCACCGACAGCAGCATTATCACTCATTACAATCGCATCATTATTGATTTCACTGAAAGTCTTTGCGTGCTTTCGAGCTAGCTCGCTGGCTTGGCATATTTTCACAGCATTTTCCAAATTTAGTTCGGTTTCTCTCAACAGACGTTCCCTGACTTTTTTATCATGAATACCAAACACAATCTGGTCATGAATCATGGTTGCTTTGAGCTCAGAGAAATTACATGTCTGTGCTTTCAGTTTCAGATCAGTTATAAAGCTATCAAAAGTCTCATTTTGCTGCTGTGTCCGAGAACGGAAGATGTGCATCAAATTTTTTTAGCTCATCTTCTACTTTTTCTCTGTTCTCCTCTGGAATAAATACAAATGTATTAAATACCTCTATCGCCTGTGGGCCTGCAACCGTAAGCAGCAATGCTATCTTCCTTGCGTCTGGCTTCGTACCGAATCCGATGGCTGCAATTTAGAGTTCGAATTGTTGTTTAAAGTCTGCCAATTGTAGTCAATATTTCCTTTGAGTTTCAACCGCTCTGGTGGCTTCAAATTCTCCATGTCGCTTTTCACAATTTTCAGCAGATCTTCACCAATCCCACTCCTGGTACCATCTTATGTACATTAATAAATAGACATTCTTATTATGAACACAGCTAGCTTTTGCTAGACACTTTTATTGAGCACATGTGGGCTAGGTACAATATCTGTAGAGGCATCCATCTTGACTGCTGCCTTCTGGGTAGCCTAGTGCCTCATGGGTAATGTAGCCTTAATATACATAGAGCTGGGTAGTGTAGTCTTATATACCTACAGCTATATACAGCTCTACACAGCTCTACGGCTCCACCTAGTGTCCACTATAGAATGACATGTTATTGATCATTACACCAACTGCTGCCAGGTGGTCTCAGGCCCGGAGTCCCGCTCCTGGACCCTCATGGGCCAGTTGAATGAATTCCCTCCGGTGCTGCTGCGGCACAACCCACTGTTCCCCCGGAACAGCATGCCCTCTTTAACGGAGAGGGTCGCTGTGCTGTATGGATCTTCTACTCCATTTCCCTCAGCTACAGCGCTGAGGATTGCTTTGAGGACGGGGTCTTGGGCTTGGACCATCTTAAGGTCCGGGCCTAATGTTACCCCTACACTCCGTTGGGTCCCGTCCCTGCCTCTGACCGCCGCCATGGGTCTGGACCCAAATGGGTCCCAGAAAGTACCTGCACGGGCACCATCCTTGGCGAACAAATCAGCCTGCTGGTTGCCTTGGCCGTGGGGTTCTGTGGAGGAAAGAGCCTTCACCTTGTGGATGAAAACCTCCCCTTCCTCCCCCACTGCTTCCAGGATCTTTTCCAGCAGGGGCTTTACTGTGGGTGGTCTCACGTCAGCGGAGGTGTATCCGCGGCGGGACCAGATGGCTAGATACTCCATACACGAATTGCACGTAAACATGCTATCCGAGCAAATCGTGTAGCGGGTGGGGAAGATTTCGGGATGTGTAACAACATACACCACCGCGGACAGTTCAGCCTTCTGGGCGCTCATATTGCTGGGGAGCTTAATCGCTAGGGCAGTGTTTGCCGCTGGCTCGTAAACTCCACACCCCATGAGACGCTCACCAGCAGATACCATGCTGGGACCGTCTACATAGATTTTGTGGCCTGTGGGATGTATCCCATCCCATAAACCTATGTTTACTTCCCAAACCCCTTCAATGGAACACAGATGGGCTGTTTCAGGATATACCATGTTGGCTGCGAGCTTTGGCTCACAGAGACCCTTCACCCTCAGATCCATCTGTGAGAGGAGCAAGGTCCAGCGGGCAATGCGGGCACTGCTCACTGTCCCATCCTTGATCCTCCTGTCCAGAAGCATCTGGGTGGGTGTGTGATGGGTGAGGAGGTTGATGGGAGAGGTGCCTTTGAAGATCAATGGTCTTTTCATGGCCCAATGTGTGGCCAAAACATGCCGCTCACAATTGGAATAGCTCCTTTCCACATTTGTGAGTATCGTGGAGGAGTAGACCACCGGCCTCAGCCGGCCGTGCTGCTCTTGGAGCAGCACAGCACTCAGGCTGTCCCTGCTGGCTGCTACCTCCAGGAAAAACTCTTTCCCCCCATCTATGGCCCCTAAAGGTGGCGCGGTCTGCAAGTCTTCCTTGAGCCTGACAAATGGGGCCTGGCAACCCTCATCCCAAAGCCACTCCACTCCCTTGTGTAGGAGTCGCAGCAGAGGGGCTGCGGTGGCTGCATAATCCTCAATAAAGTCTCTACAGTGCCCGGTTAGCCCTAGAAACGACCCGCACACCCGTTACTGTGTTAGGGACCGGTAGTTCTTGTACCGCCTCCCTCCTAGCCTTATCTGTTATGTATGTACCTTTAAGGGGGGAACTATCTTTTACAGCTCATGTATACTGCAGTACTGGCAGTGAACACACCTGTATATAGCACTGAGTAGTAATCTGTACAGATCAGATCCAGTGTGAGCCACGTTGAGTAAACATCTGTTGTAATGTTCTCCTGCAGTCTGTGTCTTATTATACACGGACACAACATTGGCGACAAGGCAAGTTCGAACCTACCTGCAACTCTGCATCACCTCCCGGGGATTCGTTCCTGGAGATCAGTGGATTGGAGGTCAAGGCCAGAGACTCGGGCGTCGACCACGGGCAACCGCCCAGTCATCCAGCAGAGACTCGAGAATTGCGGGGGAGGCTGTCGAGAGCCAGGCTTGGCTTTCCGGTTGAGGTGGTCCAGCGAAACGGGCTGGCAACAGGTAGTGCGCAGACCCTTCCCGGACAGCAGCGGGCTAGAGCCCGACCGAGCAGCACAGCAAAGGGCCGAGCAGCATTGACGGGGGAGAGAGAGAGAGGGCAGAGCGCACAGGGCGCAGCCGGTGTTCAGGGGCCGAGCAGCATCGAAGAGAGGGAGAGAGAGACGTGCAGAAACCCGTGAGGCGCCGCCATTGCCACGAGGACCACCGAGAGCGGTGTTGGCAGCAGCACAGGAGAAGCGCGCGAAACCTACAGGGCACCGCCATTGCCACGAGAACTGCCGAGAGCGGCGTTGGCAGCAGCGGGGGAGGAAGGAAAGCGCGGGAGATGCCATTTTAAGCCATTGGGAGATGCCATTTTAAACCACCCCCAAAATGCCGAAGAGTGGCAGTATCACCGCATTTGACAATGAAGTCGAAGATTGGACTACATATGTCGAACGAATAGAGGTATACTGCAAGGCAAATGAGGTGTCAGATGACAAGAAATCGTCAGTATTGTTAAATTTAATGGGTGCAAAGACATATGGTTTATTACGAAATCTAGTAACCCCAACAAAGCCAATGGAAAAGAGTTTTGAAGACATAGTAACGATACTACAGGAACAGTTAAACCCCACACCGCTGCTGATAGCAGAAAGATTCAAGTTTCACAAACAGAACCAGCATAAGGATGAAAGCAATGCTGATTATTTAACAGAACTGCGCAAACTATCGAAACACTGCCAGTTTGGAGCGGGACTGGCAGATACCTTAAGGGACAAGTTTGTGTGTGGGCTTCAAAGTGAAGGAACCCAGAAACGGCGTTTATCTGAAAAGGACCTTACGCTGAAAAAGGCTTTCAGCATTGCGGTATCATATGAAGGAGCAGCACGGGGCACTGCAGAGATACAACAGAGACAGCAAGAATATGGCACAAACAAAATGTCATATAGAACAGAGAAGTGCTATCACTGTGGCAGAACAACACATGACCAGAATGATTGCTGGTTCAAAGACAAAGTGTGCAGACAGTGTGGAAAAGTAGGACACATAGCATGAGTCTGCTGGTCGGGAAAGAAAACCAGCAATAAGAAACCTACCAAAGAAAAGTACAAGAAGGTACATAAGATGACGGAGAATAGTTCAGACGAACAAAAGAGTGATAACGACTCCGAAAGCAGGGAACTGAGTTGTCTGAAACTACATAATGTGATCACAATGGAGGATCACCGAACCATTTGGGTCACTCTCAAGATAGCAGGAGTCCAGGTAAAGATGGAGTTGGACACAGGATCAGCCCTAACAGTCATAAACCGACGGGACTACGAGCGACTATTCTCACATACACCCTTGAGAGAAACAAAAATTATTTTGAAGACGTACACGGGGCAAAAAGTCTACCCCAAAGGAAAAATAAGGGTGACCGTTATATATAACGGTAAGGAAACAGCAAAACTAGACCTGTATGTATTGCAAGATGGAGGACCACCATTACTGGGACGTGAATGGATCCGGAAAATACAACTGGATTGGCATTCCATACAGGCACTGACTGTGGCTGACAAAAAGGATGACGACGTCACACCTGGGCGACTGTCAAAGATCCTAACTGACGCAAAAGAAGTGTTCCAGCAAGGACTCGGAACACTAAGAGGCATGACAGTGATGATTAAAATTGAAGAAAACGGAAGCCCAAAATTTTTTAAGGCTAGACCGGTACCTTATGCGATCCGCCCAGCCATCAAAGCAGAGCTGGAGAGTCTGGAATGTTCAGGTGTACTGTCCAAGGTAGACTGGAGCGAGTGGGCTACACCCATCGTCCCTGTGATGAAAAAGTCATTGAGCAGCACGCCTGGGGAGCCAAGGAATGTTCGCACCTGTGGGGACTTTAAGGTAACAGTAAGCCCGGTCCTTCACACCGTACAATATCCACTTCCGCGGGTTGAAGATATTTTCGCCTCGCTATCTGGAGGGAAACGCTTCACTAAGAGAGATCTGGCCCAGGCGTATCTGCAAATGGAGGTAGAAGAAGCATCAAAAAATACCTCACAATCAACGCCCATAAAGGTCTCTACCAATACAACCGGCTGGTATTCAGGGTAGCATCAGCTCCGGCTATTTGGCAGAGGGCAATGGAACAAGTCCTGCAAGGGATCCCAGGGACCCAGTGTTATTTGAACGACATCCTGGTCACGTGCGAAAATGACAGTGATCACCTTGCCAACCTGGAGCAGGTGCTCACTAGATTGCAGGAATATGGGCTCCGAGCTAACCGCCCCAATTGCGTGTTTTTTAGAAAACAGATCTCGTATTGTGGCCACGTTATCGATAAAGAGGGGTTACATAAGTCCCCAGAGAAGATTGAGGCAGTAGTCAAGGCTCCAGCACCAGAAAATGTCTCACAACTGAGGTCGTTCCTCAGGCTGGTAAACTGCTACCATAAGTTCTTGCCAAATTTTTCTGCAATACTACACCCAATGAACAACCTACTGCAAACTGGGGTGCCATGGAAGTGGAGTGATGAATGTAGATGAGCTTTCCAGAAGAGCAAAACACTAATCACATCGAAAGAGGTATTGGCCCATTACAACCCGGCATTCCCTATTCAGTTGGCATGTGATGCGTCACCCTACGGCATTGGAGCGGTGCTGTCGCTCAAATTCTCGGACAGCTCAGAGAGGCCAATAGCCTTTGCGTCATGATCACTAACCTCAGCCGATCGTAACAACGCCCAGATTGACAGGGAGGCCATCAGCCTAGTTTGGGGAGTGAAAAAGTTCAATCACTATCTGCACGGGCAGAAATTCACCTTGCTGACTGATCACCAGCCTCTTGTCTCCATTTAAAATCCAAAGAAGGGCATTCCGGTGATGACTGCACAACGACTACAAAGATGGTCACTTTTTCTAGGGGCGCACCACTATGAGATTGAATATAAGGGCACGAAACAGAATGGAAATGCTGATGGGCTATCACGCCTGCCACTGCCTACTGCGGAGGAATCACCAGAAGTGGGTCCTGTCAAAATATTCCATTCGACTATCGTTGAATACCTACCGGTAACTAATGCTTGTATCGAAAAGGAAACCCGAAATGACCCAGCACTGTCTCGGGTATATGATTTGACGGTGAAGGGATGGCCAGCACATGGCGACACACTGTTGCCAGCATTCTTGACAAGGAGAGAATAGCTGTCAGTGTGCCGGGGGACCTTGATGTGTGGATCCTGAGTGGTAATTCCACCCAAGTTAAGGGGTAGAGTGCTCAATGAGCTTCATGAGGGTCATCTGGGAGGGGTAAAAATGAAAAGCCTAGCCAGGGCTTATGTGTGGTGGCCGGGAATCCATAAACAAATCGAGGACCTGACCAAGAGCTGCTCAGGATGCCAGAAAGTCCAAAATGCACCACCACAGGCCCCTCTACACCCATGGGAGTGGCCCTCATCTCCATGGCAACGGGTGCATATTGATTTTGCTGGTCCATTCATGGACTCAATGTTTTTAATAGCCGTGGATGCGCACTCGAAATGGCCTGAGGTCATCAAAATGTCCTCCACCACAACGGAGAAAACGATTTGTTGCGTGTTAAAAGTGTTAATTGTAATTAGTTTGCTATGTAACTGTTAAATGAGTGTTATGGTACTGTTAATCTAAAAGGGGAGGAATTGTAATGTATATACCTTTAAGGGGGGAACTATTTTTACAGCTCATGTATACTGCAGTACCGGCAGTGAACACACCTGTATATAGCACTGAGTAGTAATCTGTACAGATCAGTTCCAGTGTGAGCCCCGTTGAGTAAACACCTGTTGTAACATTCTCCTGCAGTCTGTGTCTTATTATACACGGACACAACATTATCTATGGCCCTTTCTCCAGCGTGCACGGTCAGATCTAAGAATTTCACCTCCTGCTGGCCGATCTTCGCTTTCCTGGGATTTACCTTGAAATCCTTCTGTCCTAGCAGCTCGAGCAATTCGGCCAATAGCGGGCCATGCTCCTCTTTCGAATCAGTGAACAGGAGCAGGTCATGCACATATTGGACCAATTGCCTGGGCTGGCTAAATTCCTTCAAACTGTTGGCCGTGCACTGATGGAAAATGCTGGGGCTGTTGTTGAAGCCCTGTGGCAAACAGTTCCACGTGTACTGTTGCCCTTGCAAACTTGTACTGATCCTCCCTCCTTACAGGGATGGACCAAAACACATTTGAAATATCCAGCACCGTGTAAGTGGTCGCGGATGCTGGAATACTCCCGATGAGGTCGGCAACTGCTGCTACTGTGGGTGCGCAGGCTGGGATGTTGCTATTGAGCACCCGATAGTCCACCGTGGCCCTCCAGGAATTGTCCGGCTTCCTGACCGGCCATAATGGTGAATTCACGTGCGTAGCTATCGGTCTCAGATAGACCTGCTGCACTAACGAGGACATGGCTGCTTCCATGTCCGGCTCTGCTTCCCTGGGGAATTTATACTGTTTCTGTGGTCTGGATCCGATGTCCTAGGGGGAGTGTTTGCGAGTGCTGTTGGGGAGGGTTTAAACTAAAATATATGAAAGCGGAATTGATTAGAGTGGACTGGGAAAATAGATTAAATGGTAAGACGGTACATGATCAGTGGTGTACATTTAAGGAGTTATTTTACAACTTCCAAAAAATATATATTCCACTGAGGAAAAAAGGGTGTAAAAGAAAAGATAGCCATCCCTGGCTAAGTAAAGTAATTAAGGATAGTATCCGACTAAAAACAAGGGCATATAAGGTAGCCAAATCTAGTGGGAGGATGGAAGATTGGGAAGTCTTTAAAAGACAGCAAAAAATAACTAAAAGATTGATTAAGAAAGGGAAGATAGATTATGAAAGTAAATTAGCAAAAAATATAAAAACAGACAGCAAAAGCTTCTATAGTTATATGACTAGATAATAATCTACCCTCCTGTTTTTACCCCCAGGTGGCCCTGGAGATAGCAGATGCTCTAAGGATCATCTTCCGGAACTCCATTGACTCGGGAACAGTACCCGTGGATTGGAGGGTAGCTAATGTTACCCCAATATTTAAAAAGGGGGGTAGAGAGAAAGCAGGGAATTATAGACCAGTAAGCCTTACATCGGTTGTGGGCAGAATGCTAGAGTCCATTATTAAGGATAAAATAGCGGAGCACTTGACAAATGGGGAAAGGATCGGACAGAGTCAACATGGATTTACAAAGGGTAAATCGTGTTTGACTAATCTGCTGGAATTTTTTGAGGAAGTAACTGGTAAAATAGATGGGGGAGAGCCAGTGGATGTGGTGTACCTTGACTTCCAGAAAGCCTTCGATAAGGTTCCACACAAAAGATTATCATGCAAAATTAAGGCTCATGGGATTGGGGGCAAAGTATTAACGTGGATAGAGAACTGGCTGGCGGATAGAAAACAGAGAGTTGGAATAAACGGCTCGTTTTCGGAGTGGCAGGCAGTGACCAGCGGGGTGCCGCAAGGATCTGTCCTGGGACCCCAGCTGTTCACAATATATATAAATGATCTGGATCAGGGAATTGGATGCAATATTTCCAAATTCGCTGACGACACTAAACTAGGAGGAGGGGTGGGCTCTGATGAGGATGTCAGGAGGCTACAGTGCGATTTGGACAGGTTGGGGGAATGGGCGGATATGTGGCAGATGCACTATAATGTGGATAAATGCGAGGTTATCCACTTTGGGGGTAAAAACAGGAGGGTAGATTATTATCTAAATGGCAATAGATTGGGAGATGGGGAAGTGCAGAGGGACCTGGGTGTTCTTGTGCACCAGTCACTGAAGGAGAGCATGCAGGTGCAACAGGCGATTAAGAAGGCAAATGGTATGTTGGCCTTCATGTCAAGGGGGTTCGAGTATAGGAATAGGGATACCTTACTACAGCTGTACAAGGTGCTGGTGAGACCGCATCTGGAATATTGTGTACAGTTTTGGTCGCCCCATCTGCGGAAGGATGTTCTTGCCATGGAAAGAGTGCAACGGCGATTCACCAGGCTGATACCTGGAATGGTGGGAATGACCTACGAAGAGAGATTAAATAGTTTGGGCTTGTACTCACTGGAGTTTAGAAGATTGAGAGGGGATCTCATCGAAACATATAAAATTATGGCAGGCCTGGACAGGCTGAATTCAGAGAGAATGTTTCCAATGGCTGGGGAGCACAGAACCAGGGGCCACAGTCTAAAAATAGCGGGCAAATCATTTAAAACAGAGATGAGGAAGAATTTCTTCACTCAAAGAGTGGTGAGCCTGTGGAATTCCCTGCCACAGAGGGCTGCGAAGGCTAATTCAATAAATATTTTCAAGAGAGAATTGGATATATTTCTGAAGGCTAAGGGGATTAAGGGTTACGGAGAAAAGGCGGGGACGGGGTACTGAACTGGTAAGATCAGCTATGATCTCAGACGAAGATCAGCCATGATCTCATTGAATGGCGGAGCAGGCTCGAAGGGCCGAATGGCCTACTCCTGTTCCTATCTCTATGTTTCTATGTTTCTATGAAAAGAAAAAGGGTGGCTAAAGTAAATGTTGGTCCCTTAGAGGATGAGACCGGGAAATTAATGGTGGGAAACATGGAGATGGCAAAAACACTGAACAATTATTTTGTATCAGTCTTTACAGTAGAGGACACTAAGAATATCCCAACACTGGACAAACAAGGGGCTCTAGCGGGGGAGGAACTAAATACGATTAAAATCACTAAGGAAGTGGTACTTGGTAAAATAATGGGACTCAAGGCAGATAAATCCCCTGGACCTGATGGCTTGCATCCTAGGGTCTTGAGGGAAGTAGCGGTAGGGATTGTGGATGCATTGGTAATAATTTTCCAAAACTCACTGGACTCAGCAAAGGTCCCGGCAGATTGGAAAACTGCTAATGTAACACCCTTATTTAAAAAGGGTAGTAGGCAGAAGGCTGGAAACTATAGATCTGTTAGCCTAACATCTGTGGTTGGTAAAATGTTAGAGTCCATTATTAAGGAGACAGTAATGGGACATTTGGATAAACATAATTTAATAGGACAAACTCAGCATGGTTTCATGAAGGGGAAGTCATGTTTGACAAATTTGCTTGAGTTTTTTGAGGAAGTAACATACAGGGTGGATAAAGGGGAACCAGTGGACATAGTGTATTTAGACTTCCAAAAGGCATTTGACAAGGTGCCACACAAAAGATTATTGCTCAAGATAAAAAATCACGGGATTGGTGATATTCTGGTGTGGGTGGAGGATTGGCTCTCTAACAGAAAGCAGAGAGTTGGGATAAATGGTTCGTTCTCAGATTGGCAACCAGTAACTAGTGGTGTTCCGCAGGGGTCAGTGCTGGGTCCCCAACTCTTTACAATCTATATTAACGATTTGGAGGAGGGGACCGAGTGTAACATATCAAAGTTTGCAGATGATACAAAGATGGGACGGAAAGTAGTGAGTGAGGAGGACATAAAAAACCTGCAAAGGGACATAGACAGGCTAAGTAAGTGGGCATTGATTTGGCAGATGGAATAAATACTGGAAAGTGTGAGGTTATGCACTTTGGCAGGAAAAATCATAGAGCAAGTTATTATCTTAATGGCAAGAAACTGGAAAGTACTGTAGTACAAAGGGATCTGGGGGTCCTGGTGCACGAAACTCAAAAAGTTAGTATGCAGGTGCAACAAGTGATCAAGAAGGCCAATGGAATGTTGGCTTTTATTGCTAGGGGGATGGAATATAAAAACAGGGAGGTATTGCTGCAGTTGTACAAGGTATTGGTGAGACCGCACCTGGAATACTGCACACAGTTTTGGTGTCCATACTTAAGAAAATACATACTTGCTCTCGAGTCAGTACAAAGAAGGTTCACTCGGTTAATCCCGGGGATGAGGGGGTGGTCATATGAGGAGAGGTTGAGTAGATTGGGACTCTACTCATTGGAGTTCAGAAGAATGAGAGGCGATCTTATTGAAACATATAAGATTGTGAAGGGGCTTGATCGGGTGGATGCGGTGAGGATGTTCCCAATGATGGGTGAAACTAGAACTAGGGGGCATAATCTTAAAATAAGGGGCTGCTCTTTCAAAACTGAGATGAGGGGAAACTTCTTCACTCAGAGGGTGGTAGGTTTGTGGAATTTGCTGCCCCAGAAAGCTGTGGAAGCTACATCATTAAATAAATTTAAAACAGAAATAGATAGTTTCCTAGAAGTAAAGGGAATTAAGGGTTACGGGGAGCAGGCAGGAAATTGGACATGAGTCTAGGTTCAGAATGGTCATGACCCTGTGGGTAGTGGAGTGGGTCCAGGGGCCATGTAGCCTGGTTCTGCTCCCACTGTGTTCTAATTCTGTGTTAGATTTCAGGAGATGGTTTTATTCCTGTTCCTGGCTGGGGTGGAGATTGCCTTTACAGAAGGTAAGTACTGTAGAAAATATAGGGACAGAGTGACCTCCTGGAAGAATTTTGATCGCCTAGATGGGTCGGAGAGGAATTTCCCAGATTTTTTTCTCCCAAATTGGCCATTGGGTCTTTATCTGGTTTTTCGCCTCTCCCGGGAGATCACATGGGTTTGGGTAGATGCAGAGTGATAGAAGATTTGAGGTTAGGATCAGATCAGCCATGATCTTATTGAATGGTGGAGCAGGCTCGAGGGGCCGATTGGCCTACTCCTGCTCCTATTTCTTATGTTCTTATGTTCTTATGGCAGGGGGTTGGGAACCTGAGCAGGGAGATAGAGGAAAGGGAAACAAGGATAAAAGCAAATGATAGGAAGGAGAAAAACAAAAGTGGCAGTCAGAGAAATCAACGGTTTAAATCAAACATGGCCACAGTAAATAATAATTCTAGTACGTCTAAGAGTGTTAAAAAAACAAACCTGAATGCTTTGTGTCTTAATGCGAGGAGCATTTGTAATAAGGTGGATGCATTGGCTGCGCAAATAGAAGTGAACAAAAATGATTTGGTTGGGATTTCGGAAACGTGGCTCAAGGAAGGCCAGGACTGGGAACTCAACATCCAGGGGTATTCGATATTCAGGAAAGATAGGCAAAAAGGAAAGGGAGGTGGGGTAGCATTCCTGGTTAAAGAAGGGATTAACACAATTGTAATGAAGGATATTAGCTCTGATGAGGTGGAATCTGTATGGGTAGAATTGAGAAATACTAAGGGGAAAAAAACATTAGTGGGAGTGGTTTATACACCTCCAAACAGTAAGGCGGAGGTTGGGGATAGCATTAAAAGGGAAATTAAAGAGGTGTGCAATAAGGGCACAGCAGTCATCATGGGTGACTTTAATCTACATATAGATTGGGCCAACCAAATTAGTAACAATACTGTGGAGGAGGAATTCCTGGAGTGTTTACGGGATGGTTTCCTGGACCAATATGTCGAGGAACCAACCAGAGATCAGGCCATCTTAGACTGGGTATTATGTAACGAGAAAGGATTAATTAGCAATCTTGTTGTACGAGGCCCCTTGGGTCAGAGCGATCATATTATGAACAAATTCTTCATTAAGATTGAGAATGAAGTAGTTGACTTGGAGACTAGGGTCCTCAATTTAAATAAAGGAAACTATGATGGTCTGAGGAGCGAGTTGGGTAGGATTGATTGGGGAATGGCACTCAAATGGTTGACGGTGGATAGGCAATGGCAAACATTCAAAGACCGAATGGATGAACTACAGAATTTGTTCATCTCGGTTTGGCATAAAAATAAAACAAAAAAGGTGACCCAACCGTGGCTAACAAGGGAAATTAGGGATAGCATAAGGTCCAAGGAGAGGGCATATAAATTGGCCAGAAAAAGCAATAATCCTGAGGATTGGGAGCAGTTTACGATTCAACAAAGGAGGACAAAGGGATTAATTAAGAAAGGGAAAATAGAATATGAGAGTAAGCTTGCTGGTTACATAAAAAATGACTGTAAAAGCTTTTATAGATATGTGAAGAGAAAAAGATTGGTGAAGTCAAGCATAGGTCCCTTGCAGTCAGAATCGGGGGAATTTATAATGGGGAAGAAAGAAATGGCAGACCAACTAAATACATATTTTGGTTCTGTCTTCACAAAGGAGGACACAAATAACCTCCCAGAGATGCCGGGGAACATAGGGTCTGATGAAAGGGTGGAACTGAAAGAAATCAGTATTTGTAGGGAAATGGTGTTAGGAAAATTGATGGGACTGAAGGCCGATAAGTCCCCAGGGCCTGATAATCTACATCCCATGGTAATTAAGGAAGCGGCCCTCGAAATAATAGATGCATTGCTGGTCATCTTCCAGAATTCGATAGACTCTGGAACGGTACCCATGGATTGGCGGGTAGCTAATGTTACCCCACTATTCAAAAAAGGTGGTAGAGAAAAGGCGGGGAATTATAGACTGGTAAGCTTGACATCGGTAGTGGGGAAAATGCTGGAGTCCATTATAAAAGATGTAATAGCAGAGCACTTGTAAAGCAGTGACTGGATCGGACAAAGTCAACATGGATTTACAAAAGGTAAATCATGCTTGACTAACCTACTGGAATTTTTTGAGGATGTAACTGGTAAAATAGATAAGGGAGAACCAGTGGATGTGGTGTACTTGGACTTTCAGAAGGCTTTCGATAAGGTCCCGCATAAGAGATTAGCGTGCAAAATTAAAGCACATGGGATTGAGGGGCAAGGTATTGACTTGGATAGAGAACTGGTTGGTGGACAGAAAGCAAAGAGTTGGAATAAATGGGTCATTTTCCGAGTGGCAGGCAGTGACTAGTGGGGTACCGCAAGGATCGGTCCTAGGACCCCAGCTGTTCACAATATATATTAATGATCTGGACGAGGGAATTGGATGTAATATCTCCAAATTTGCAGATGACACAAAGCTGGGTGGGAGGGTATGCTGTGAGGAGGGTGTCGTGAAACTCCAGCACGATTTGGACAGGTTGGCTGATTGGGCATTTTAATCACTCAACCATTGGTGGCTGTGCCTTCTGTTGCTTCAGCTTTAAGCTCTGGAATTCCTTCCCTAAACCTCTCCACCTCTCTACCTCCCTTTCCTTCTTTAAGATGCTCCTTAAAACCTATCTCTTTGACTAAGCTTTTGGTCACCTGCCCTAATTTCTCCTTCTGTGGCTCGGTGTCAAATTTTTTGTCTTATAACATTCCTGTGAAGTGCCTTGAGATGTTAAAGGCATTATATAAATACAAGTTGTTGTTGATGTGGCAATATATAGCCATTCCTTCATTGTCGCTATGTCGAAATCCTGGAACTTCTTACCTAACAGCACTATGGGAGTACCTTCACCACACGGACTGCAGAGGTTCAAGCAGGCAGATCACTGCCACCATTTCAAGGGCAATTAATGATGGACAATAAATGCTGGCCTTGCCAGCGATGGCCATATCTAGTGAATGAATAAAAAAAAAGTGAGTATTTTCCAAAACTGTTTGAGGGGTAGAGTATCAGTAGGCAAACTGCTGCAGGGTGTCCAGTGGAAAATAGAGAACCGCGGAGAGGTGGGTTGTCGGCCATGACCCAGCAGAGGTTGATCCAATGGTTCGGTGGAGGTGAGTAGTGGCATCAGTGTCAGTAATGCATACCTGCAGATCCAGGAAAGCAGAAGAGGGAAGAGCAGTGGGAATGAAAGGCAAGAACCCAGAGCAGTGATGTCCAGGGAGGCAGCGAACAGTGAAAGGTAAATCCACTGGCTCAGTACAGATGAGGAAGCTGGTAAGAAGAAAAGCTTTAGGGAAGTGCACAAAAGATTGCAAGCTGCCTTAGCAGTCTGGGAGCTGGTTCAACCCAGTCCAGCGAAGAGCACTGAAGGATGTGTGGAGTCAGCGACCATCAGAAGCAAGTGAAAAGTGAATAGCAGCGAAGAAAAGATCATCCAGCCGCAATAGAGAAAAATAAAGAGCAGGATGCGAACCAGCAGGAACAGATCAGATCTAGCTCCGTGTAGTGGAAATTTCCAACAGAGAATCAGAAAATTGAGGACAAAGGAGCCAGCCAGATATTACAATAGAGGCAGTCCAACAGAGAATACAGTTTTGTAGAAAGCGACTGCAACCATGGCGGTCACTGTAAAGTCCAGAGGCCAGTGGAGAATTGGATTTCGGACCAGGAGAAAGTGGCCTTCTATCCAGGACCCAGCAGAGTAAAGCTGAGAAGTCAACAATGCATTGAAGTACTGTCCAGAAACTCAGCAGCAAACAGCAGCAGGGGAGGGGGTGGGCACCGTACAACTGGTTACCTTAAAAACTGAAGCAACTGAGTAGCAGGTCAGAATTAAAGCAGTCAGGTCTTACAGTGTAGTCCAGCAGAACAGCATAGTCCTGTTGACAGAGGAATCCAGGAGTCCTGGAAATCAAATTTGAGCAGTGTTACAACTGTTGAAAAGAGCACAGTAAAGACACATAACAAACAGGGTCGTGGTATGGGCAATGTGCTCTGTGAAGGTAGCTTTCAACTTGTAACTTAGCTTATAGTTTGAGCTAAATGTACCCACTATTAGGGCCAGGTGATCTTAAGCAAGACCATAGGATGCTATTTTTCCCCCTCCCACATGGCAGCTGTCTTTCATTCTGCCAGCGCAATTCACACTTCATCAAGAGCCATCCTTTGTTCCTTAACATGTCCCATTACCATCTCCTCTTGCCTTGAATATCTCTTAATGCCTCTTTACTTCTCCTGTCTTCCATCCTAGCAGAGACCTTCCCTTTTGTTCTTTCATTCCCCTCCACCATTTCCCAGTCCCTAAACTTGCTTTTAAGCTTGTTCCATTTCCTGCTTTTTTCCAGTTCTGACAAAAGGTCTTCGACCTGAAACGTTAACTCGGTTTCTCTGTCCACTGATGCTGCCTGACCTGCTGAGTTTGCCAATGTTTTCTGTTGTTATTTCAAAGGATGGTAATGGTTGGCCACGGATAAAGTTGCAAAGGAGAGCTCAACCTAGAAATCTATCTATAGAAACATAGAAAAATAGGAGCAGGAGTAGGCCATTCGGCCCTTCGAGCCTGCTCTGCCATTCAATATGATCATGGCTGAGCCTTTATCTCAATACCATATTCCCGCTCTCTCCCCATACCCCTTGATGCCTTTTGTGTCTAGAACCCGCCGTCATCCTGTCCCACACGCGCCTTTCCCTCGGGCATGTTTGCCGGTATGGCAGCGACCCGACCGGCAGAGACGGACGACCTAATTGAAATCATTATGAACTTGTCAAACACTTAAGAGTCGGGAGCTGCCCGCTTAGGAGCCACCTTGGATATATAATTCCCTATTGGCACACCATGATCCACAGCTGAGTTCAATTTTTTTATATCCGTAAAGGGAAATATATTTCTGGTGAGTGTGGCTGCTCCTATTACATCTTAATAGCAAAGTTACTTCAATAATGTGTTGATCTCACTCGGTCTCTATAGAACAGGGATTGACAGCATCCTATTTCAATTAGTGGCAAAATTTATAGCACATTAAAATGTACCTTACTGTGCTGAACCCTGATGTCTCTGTGCCTATTACTATTTTATGCTCAGAGCAGTATTGTAAAAAGTATATCTGGTGCAAAATTTCTGTTTTAGATTATGAAAGTGGGTGCCAGCAAGTGAATGGATGAAACAAACTCATGGACCGGAATTTTCTGGGGTCCATGTGGGAGCCATCGGAGGCAGGTCAGGTGGGAAATTTGAAAAAAGCCAGAGTGGGTCGGAATCCCGACGTCATCCCGCCCCCCACATGCCTTTCCCTCGGGCATGTTTGCTGGTACGGCAGCGACCCGACCGGCAAAGACGGGCGACCTAATTGAAATCATTATGAACTTGTTGTCAAACACTTAAGAGCCTTTTTCCCTCTTCATTTCAAATTTCCCTGCATGGCCACAGGATTCACGTAGCTCTGGAACCACATCTGCCAAGCTGATATGGGAGTTGAGTGGCCATTGCTACAGCTGATTACTTGACAGCATCAAATGTACTATCAAAACTCCGACCTCAAAGCAGATCACTTTCCTCAAGCAGAAGCTGTTGCTGACTACATTGCCAGCACAGATTTAACTTTGTGCAGGCTGCAAGTGTTTCCAGCAAAGTCTCCAACCAGTGACACCTCATTGAAAGAACCTCTCCTACCATTGACAGATTGCTTCTGTCAACTCAACTTGACCTGCCGTCAATTCCATCAGAATGGGTGCCATTTATACTGTCGCACCTTGGTCCTCAGAGTCCTGATTTCCCTGATAGACTGATGGCTGGCTATGGGGTGGGGTGCTACAGGGCAGCCCGTTTCAGAGCAGTGAATGACTGACCGCAACATCATTATTTCCGTGTTTGGATGCATATGCGATAAATCCTGAAGTTAGCTTCAAAGGGGTAATAACAGTGAACGCTGTTCATTCGCTGTTATTACCCAACGCAGATTCTGGGCCATTATTGTTGTATTATTTGAAGACAAAAGAAAAGTCACAATAGCGAGATTCCAGTGAAGTGAGATAATACCAATATGTATTGCCGGCAACTGCCATTACCCAACACTCCATATCTGTGGAGAAGGGGGAACCTAGCTTGGTGCCTTAGAATAACGCTTTTCACAAATTGTATGTATGCAAATTGGTTGTCACATTTTCCTACAACAGTGGCTACATTACAACAATGTCTTACTGCAATTGTATAAGCCCCCCCCCCACGAAGATTTATTTGTTTTTTTTAAAAGAAACCCTGGTCAGACTGAGTTTTAAAATCCAGGGCACAACAAAATGGCTGCAGTCAGACCTCGTGACCGAAAGCCTGTCAGTTTCAATTCGGACCCTGGCAAGCTAACAGCTTGTGCATTTCAATGTCTGCAGCAAGGGGATCATGAAACCAGACAAGACTTTTGCATATGCATTGGGGACAAACCCAATTACAATCAGACCTACGCATAAAGGACATCAAGGTGTTTGCTCAAGCAATCAAAATAATCAGCGGGGCCATCGAGACGGGGCTGGCCCCCATCAAAACACCTTTTGAACAAAGGAGAGCAGTTGCAGAACCGGCAGGAACCGATTACCGGCCATCCAAGTCGATGGGCCAAGATCGATACCTTTTGTTTAATTCCAGCCCGCTCATATCAGACAAAAGAATGAGCTGATTGAGTATAGAGATAAGGGCTACCGAGGGGGTATAACTAGCCTCTCGAGAAGCCTTTCGCTCTCTCGCCTCACCTCCTGCGCCCTGCCTCGCCATCAACCAAGGAAGAAGAACATCAAAGGAGAGCCCGTCCAGAGAGGTAGGATGCCCTGTCAGAGACCTTTTAATTACTGGGGTATCTCTACCTGGACGGTGAAGTCTGTGCAACAGCGGGACCACGTGACATTGGCAGGCAACAGGGCAAAGGGGCAAGGCTTTTCTTTCAACATCTCAGGCTGGTGAGCATTATACTTCTGACCCATCACAAGATAAACTAGCTAGGTGTAGAGGGTGGGAGTTAAGGGGTTTGCTGAATTGTCATTTTAGCCATTTTCCCTCGATGTGCCATTTCTCCTCCCCTGTTAAGTGTAAGTGTACTGCATTTATATTATCCTTTTGTACAGTATTTTTATCTTATTTTCTCTGTTAATAAATTTTGGTTTTCTTTGTACCAAACCACTGGTCTGCTCGTTTGTCTATATCGCTATCTGCCAATAAGTCCGGGGATCAGAACTAAAGGGTGAGCGATCCGAACCGCTCAGAGATAAGGCAGCCAGAGGCATAACCAACTGGCCAAACCAAGTAGCAAAAACCCCCTACAGAATGGCGACCGTCGGCAGGACCCCGGCAGCAGTGTGCGATATAGCAGACAGAGGTGCGGACGAAGGAGCCGTAATGGAAGAGAGGTTGTCCGATTATGTGTTTAGAAAGGTGAATATCACCAAGAAGTGGATACTCACCCTATTACAGGCTGAGCGTCCCATAGATGCAGCCGCCCAGTGGACAGCCAGCAAACAACATAAGGGGTCAATAGAGAAAGCAGTGTGGCTTATGTGCTACAAGAAACAGGTCCTACTGTTGGACGGAGTTGTAGCAGCACAGGCTGCCAAACTTAAGAAATCGGCCCTAGAAATCCAGGACAAGGAGATAGAGATACAGGATAAGGCTTTAGCAGAGGAGAAATTGATAGTGGCGCTTCAGGCGCTAAACCAAGAAAGAGTGCAGACGGCAAAAGAACACCAGGCAAAAATAGAGCGCCTGGAGAGCTGGGTCGCTGAAGTTAAGAATAATACAATAGCAAAAATAAAGCGCCTGGAATGCCAGACTGCCAAAGTCAAAGGTAGCGCAAGGTACAAGGTGGAGTGTTTGGAGTTCCAGGTCAGAGAGGCAAGAGGTAGTGAGACAAGGTTACAGGACACAATTGCCCGCCTAACCCAAGAGATAAGAGAATAGGAGGAGAAGGTTAAAGAAGTAAAGGCAGCATATAGGCTGGCTTGCGACCGAGGCTTTGAGGAAGCAGATCATGGCCCCTGTAGGGAAGAGATAGAAACCTTGAGTATGGCTTTAGCGAGGGCTAAGGGGATGATATGCCTTATCAGCCCAAAGGCAGGCCAGTCGGACTTTACCGGCAACCCAAGCAGAACGGACCCACAGGCAGCGCAAAGAGATGAGCCAGCAAGGGAACCAGAGGTTTCACGGCCACCACCCATAGCTCCGAGCTTTCAGGAGGTCTGGCAGCATAGGGGGGTGGAAGATGAAGTGGTAGGGGAGGTGCAGCAGCCCCCGCTAGATAGGCCAGGGCCGGGACCGGTGAACCCCCTCCGACAACGGAGGAACGGCCCGCCCGGCGATGACGACGAACAAGGAGCCGTCCAAAACCAGTTTGTGATACCGCATGGCACCCAGCAACTCAGGGCCATGGTTAGTCACATCCCCAAGCTCTCCGAAAAGGGAGACCCCTCACTGCATTTTAGAGAGATAGAACAGGCAGCTTGCGTTAATGACTGCGATGACGCAGAGCAAGCCAAGATGCTGCTGTTTTCTCTGGAGGGTAAACTCCTCCAGACCCTATCAGATGAATATAAGAAGGGGCAGAAGGGATACGATGACTTAAGGGGTGAGATATTGGAGGCCATAGGTATGAATGATGGCAGCCCGTTCGCCCATGTAGAAAGAACGGTACAGCTCCCAGGTGAGTCCCCGCAGGCGTTCGCAGACAGGCTGTGGCTAGTCTACCGGAGGGCGTGCCCGGGAACGCCGGAACGAATGTTGATGGACCAAGACCAATTGGCCCACTGGCTCCGTTGTCTAATGACAAACTGCCTGCCCCAAATCCGAGCCCAGGCTGCAGCCTGGTTTGACCTCCGTAGCCCCCAGACCACCGAGGAAATGGTGATCTGCTAGCTCACAATAGCATTTAAAAATATAACGGGTATCGAGACGCCCCAACCCAAGGGGAAAGTCCATGAGTTTAAACCTGGGGGCCAGAATAAGAAAGAGTGGCACCAGGAGGGAAACCGTCCCTCCCAGAATAAGCTGAACTGTTACGGGTGCGGGAAGGACGGCCACTGGCGAAAGGATTGTATGAATCCCTGGAAGGAGAATAAGGGGAGGAATTCACCAGCCCCAGCCCAAAAGGCAGGGCCGGGTATCTCTCCCGCTGTGATCGAGCCACTCCTGGAGTCGATACAGTCCCTACGATCTCTCCTCCTGGCCAGCCAGGGGAAAATAGCTGCCACCACCGGTGTTGTAGTTCCCTCAGCCCCATCTGACTCCCCGCAATGACTGGAGCCCGCGCAGCCTGTCTACCTGTGTGATCTCCGGTCTGACGGATGGAAGAGACCACTCATGCAGATGGAGGTAGAGAAGGTTAAAGGGACTTATCTGCTGGATACGGGAGCATCGTGCGCCATGATCCACGCAGCTAACCCCACCACCTCACCTCTGTCTAGCGGGGTTCCATACGTCCTATCGGGATTCACAGGCAAGGAACAGGAGGGTGCGTTCTCCAAGCCGCTCTCAATCTGGCTGGGCACGCTCCAGACCAAGTGGACGTGCGTCCCGGCGAGGTGGGAAACGGAGGGAGGCAAAGGGATCCCAGGGGCTGACTTTATCGTGGGCCACGGGATCCTCGTGGATCTCCGCAATCATTGCCTCTGGGGAGCCGACACGGGTAAGGAGGGCAGTGTGGTAGTCATCCCAGGAAAGGAAGGGAAGGGGACCCTGTTTACTGTGAAGCCGAAAGATGGTTACACCCTCGGGCTCATGGCCGATGGTGTCCTGAGGGAATTCCAGGCATTCGTGCAAGCCCACCTGGCTGCTTTTGCCACGCACAAACACGACTGCGGGAGGGTCACCGGGTTTGATGTCAGAGTAGACGGGGACCCCATGGCCCGGCCCCAGAAGCAGTATAGCTTCCCCCGAGAAGCAGAGGCTGACATGGAAGCAGCCATGTCCTCTTTAGTACAGCAGGGAGTGTTGAGGCCCATAGCCACCCATGTTAATTCTCCGCTTTCGCCGGTTAAGAAAACGGACAATTCATGGTGAGCCACGGTGGACTATCGGGTGCTCAACAGCAATAGCCCCGCGTGTGCCCCCACAGTGGCAGCAGTTGCCAATCTCATCAGAAGTATTCCAGCATCTGCGACCACGTTCACGGTGCTGGATATTTCAAATGGGTTTTGGTCCATCCCTTTAAGGCAGGAGGACCAGTACAAATTTGCCTTTACTTTTAAAGGGCAACAGTACACTTGGAACTGCTTGCCACAAGGCTTTCATAACAGCCCCAGCATCTTCTACCAGTGTATGGCGGATAGTTTAAAATAATTTATTCAGCCCACCCAGTTAGTGCAGTATGTGGATGACCTGCTCTTGTTTACCGACTCAGTCGGGGAGCACGGCCCGCTGCTGGCCGAACTGCTGGAGCTGCTACAGTGTAAGGGGTTCAAAGTGAACCCGAAAAAGGCGCAGATCGGCCAGCGGGAAGTTAAATTCCTGGGCCTGACTGTCCGCGCCGGAGAGAGAGCCATAGACAAGGCGAGGAGGGAAGCGGTCCAAGAGCTACTGGTCCCCAACACAGTGAGAGGTGCGAGGTCATTCCTAGGGTTAACAGGGTACTGCAGAGACTTCATTGAAGACTATGCAGCCACAGCAGCCCCTATGCTCCGACTCCTACACAAGGGAGTGGAGTGGTGTTGGGATGAGGGGTGCCAGGCAGCATTTGTCCAGCTCAAGGGGGACCTGCAGACCGCACCAGCCCTGGGAGCCATCAATGGGGGGAAGGAGTTCTTCTTGGATGTAGCGGCCAGCGGGGATAGTCTCAGTGCTGTGCTGCTGCAGGAGTGGCACGGCAGGCTAAGACCCGTGGTCTACTCCTCCAGAGTGCTCACTGATGTGGAGAGGAGCTACTCAATTTGCGAACGGCACCTTTTGGCCACGTATTGGGCTGTGAAAATATCCTCGATCTTCACAGGCACCTCTCCCATCACCCTCCTCACACATCACACAGCCACCCAAATGCTTCTGGACGGGAGAATTAAAGATGGGACAGTCAGCGGTGCCCGCATTGCGCGCTGGACCCTCCTCCTCTTGCAGATGGATCTGAAGGTGAGGGGCCTTTGCGAGCCAAAGCTCGCGGCAAATATGGTATATTTTCGGGTGCTCGGGGAACAGGGCGCCGGTGGCGGTCGACGGTAGCGGCGTACGGGAGGCTTAGGAGACAACCGCTAACTTCCACGAGGGAACGTGGCCGGGGTGGCTGGGATCCAATTTGTTCCAGTGCTCCAGCCAGACCGGGTTCACCTACGGGGAGGCCTTCCTTCTGTGTCCCAGGATACGGATCATCACTCCCAGGATTAGCGTCACCATGGGCAAAAGGATATGTTAAACATGCAAGGGACACGTTCCCCTGGATAGGTGGTGGTGGCTCAGGAAACTAAGTAAAGGGATGGGGAACCCCAGAGTTGAGTGGGAATGGTTGGGGAACAACACTCATCGGACTATCACAGGGACCCACGGGGGGTTAAGTGTATGCTGGGATAAATGGTGGGAACCGGATCAGGGGATCTATGTCTGTATGTGGGGATCAGAGAAGGCCTGCCCCACAGGCATTTCCATCATTTTCCGCAGCCAGTGGCAAGAAAACGGGAGGGGGATGGACTGGGAGTCTCGCCTGGATGCATGCACGATCCCATACTCCCCAATCTCAGTTAATGCCACTGTACTAGTGACCCGCCGCCGACAGCCCCTGCGCACGACCGCGACGTCACGGATGACAGTAGAGGGATGCCCCGCCACCACCAAGGGACCAGGGAACAGCTTGGTGCTAGTACCTACAGACCAGGTGCTGTATCAAGGGGTGCACTACGCGGTAGCCTCCGTGATTTTAAACCTCACCGAGGTACACCTACCCACGTGGTGCCCCACAGAGACTGCGCAGTTGTATCAAGCCCTCTTAAAAGATATGTTCCGTAAATTTTATGAGTTTGATTTTTCAGGTGTTGACAGAACCAGACTATACACCCACAAGCTTTTGGATGGGATTGGGAGACAAAGAAGGGGTGCTTTTATCAGATTCCCCCTCTCCCAGAACACCTCCCCAAATTGCTAAAAGGCGTTTTAGTGTCACAATAACACTTCTATACCCTGGAACAGAAGACTGTCCAGATAGGGGCCGACATTTTAGATATTACGACCCCAACCTGGTGGGACATTTTTGAAAATATAGAGGTCCCATCCTGGATCTGTATGGCATCCCACATCCTGGTGGTGTGTCAGTTAGGGATAGTTCTCTACCTGGCGTGCATCCAGTGTAGGAGAAAGGGTCCCAAATTAGTGTTTAAAACCAAAAAGATGTGGAAGGAACATTATGCCCGGGTGGAAGAAGAGATACCTGTTTGAGTTTTGCGTCGCATCACTTAAACGTGATGGTCGTTGTTTGTTATTTTTAATAAAGATTGTTTCTTCGTTTCATTGTGTTATTTTAATAAAGATTGTGACTGTTTGATACTACAGAATAAAAATGTTGTAATGTACCAAGTGGTGCAGGGGTGTTGGAGCCCCTCCATGCTTGGATTGTTTGTAACAAATCGTATTTGCCATCTGTAGATGCCTGTCGTACAACGTGTTTTCCCTAAGTACGGGAAATGTGGGCTGAGGGATTATGGATAGGTAAATACAGGGGAAGGTTATTTGTGGGGGGTCAGAAATTTTGCTCACCTTGGTTGGACAGTTCAAGCAAGTTCCAGTATCCTAGGGGGGACTGAAGGATTCAAAAATTTCATACATCTCCCCCCCCCCAAAGATTTGTTTTTTTTTTTTCAAGAAACCCTGGCCAGACTGAGTTTTAAAATCCAGGGCACAACAAAATGGCTGCGGTCAGGCCTCGTGACCGAAAGCCTGTTAGTTTCAATTCGGACCCTGGCAAGCTAACAGCTTGTGCACTTCAATGTCTGCAGCAAGGAGATCACGAAACCAGACAAGACTTTTGCATATGCATTGGGGACAAACCCAATTACAATCAGACCTAAGCATAAAGGCCATCAAGGTGCTTGCTCAAACAATCAAAATAATCAGCGGGGCCATCGAGACTGGGCTGGCCCCCAGCAAAGAACCTGTTGGACAAAGGAGAGCAGTTGCAGAACCGGCAGGAACCGATTACCGGCCATCCAAGTCGATGGGCCAAGATCGATACCTTTTGTTTAATTCCAGCCCGCTCAAATCAGACAAAGGAATGAGCTGATTGAGCGTAGAGATAAGGGCTACCGAGGGGGTATAACTAGCCTCTCGAGAAGCCATTCGCTCTCTCGCCTCGCCTCCTGCGCCCTGCCTCGCCATCAACCAAGAAAGAAGACCATCGAAGGAGAGCCCGTCCAGAGAGGTAGGATACCCTGTCAGAGACCTTTTAATTACTGGGGTATCTCTACCTGGACGGTGAAGTCTGTGCAACAGCGGGACCACGTGACATTGGCAGGCAACAGGACAAAGGGGCAAGGCTTTTCTTTCAACATCTCAGACTGGTGAGCATTATACTTCTGACCCATCGCAAGATAATCTAGCTAGGTGTAGAGGGTGGGAGTTAAGGGGATTGCTGAATTGTCATTTTAGCCATTTTCCTTCGATGTGCCATTTCTCCTCCCCTGTTAACTGTAAGTGTACTGCATTCATATCATCCTTTTGTATAGTATTGTTATCTTATTTTCTCTGTTAATAAATATTGGTTTTCTTTGTACCAAACCACTGGTCTGCTCGTTTGTCTATATCGCTATCTGCCAATAATTCCGGGGATCAGAACTAAGGGGTGAGCGATCCGAACTGCCCAGAGATAAGGCAGCCGGAGATATAACCGACTGGCCAAATCAAGTAGCAAAAACCCCTACAGCATTGTGTATGCTTTTGTTCTCCTTACCTAAGGAAGGATATACTTGCCATAGAGGGAGGTTCACCAGACTGATCCCTGGGATTGGGGGATTGTACTATTAGGAGAGATTGAGTAGACTAGGCCTATATTCTCTAGAGTTTAGAAGAATGAGAGGTGATCTCATTGAAACATGCAAAATTCTTACAGGGCTTGACAGAATAGATGCAGGGAGGATGTTTCCCCTGGCTGGGGAGTCTAGAACCAGGGGTCATAGTCTCAGAATAAGGGGTCGGCCATTTAGGACTGAGATGAGGAGAAATTTCTTCACTCAGAAGATGGTGAATCTTTGGAATTCTCTACCCCAGAGGGCTGTGGAGGATCAGTCATTGATTATATTCAAGACAGAGAGCGATAGATTTTTGGATATTAAGGGAATCAAGGGATATGGGGATAGTGCGGGGAAGTGGAGTTGAGGTACAAGATCAGCCAAGAGGGAGATTTTCTTTTGGGACAGGCTTCACTTGAGCCATGTTGGGACCAGTGTCCTGGTGAATCAAATAACTAGGGCTGCAGATAGGGCTTTAAACTAAATAGTTGGGGGGGAGGGTTCAGGTGAGGGGAAATTTAGAAAGTTAAAGAGAAAGGACGAGACAATAGTGCAGGTAATGGTAACCAGATTGTGACAGGAAGCAACAGAGCATCCAAATATAAGAGTGCACCAGCAAACAGGGTCAGAGTAGGGAGAAATGGTAAAAAGACAAAATTAAAGGCTCTTTGTCTGAATGTACACAGCATTCCTAACGAGATAGATGAATTGACGGCACAAATAGAAATAAATGGGTATGATCTGATAGCCATCACAGAGGTGTGGTTGCAAGGTGACCAAGGCTGGGAACTGGAAATTTAGGGGTATTTGACAGAAAGGAAAATGACGTGGGCTCGCTCTGTTAATAAAGGATGAGATCAGTACAGTAGTGAGAAATGATCTTGGCTCAGAAGATCAAGATGTAGAATCAGTTTGGGTGGAGATAAGAAATACTAAGGGAAAGAAGTAACTGGTGGGAGATGTCTATAACAGTAGCTACACTATAGGACAGAGTATAAATCAAGAAATAATGCGGACTTGTAAGAAAGGTACTGCAATAATCATGGGAGATTTTAATCTACATATATATTGGACAAATCAAATTGGCAAAGGTAGTCTTGAGGATGAGTTCATGGAGTGTATTCGGGATGGTTTCTTAGAACAATACATTGTGGAACCAACCAGTTGTGAGGGAATAAGCCATGTTTCAGAAAGATACATCATAATTTGAACAGAATACTGATAATATTAATACATGATATACTGGGTTTAAAAATCTAAAGCCTCGGAGACACAGCCTGCAAACAGAAATACAGGCTTCTGAGATAAAAATCAGTTGTTTAACAAAGTTGTAAAAACAAAACAAGCTTTGAAATGGGAATTAGTTAAATATACTAAAACAATTACCGTATTGAAATGGCAGTTTGGCGCTTCCAAAAGGTCTGGAGTTTGGGAATAACACAATGAGAAGACCCAGTTTAAGGTGTTATAAGCTAACATGTAAAACAGAAACACAAACATTAAAAGAGGCATGTGCCTTTGAAAAGATGACATCAAGTAAAAGAAACACCTGCTGGTCAAATAGTTTTTATGTTAAACTTGGAAGACAGGAAACACAATTAAATATGCAACCAATTGAGATAGCTAGAAATGCATGAAACACTCTGGTCAAAGTGTCTTTAATATATACATAGTAAATATGATACCAACAAGAACACTTTGATGCTATGACTTCAATAGATGCACCAAGCAATTACATTGTGTTTGTATTGTACTTGGAACACCATGGAGTCATAACATCTGCTAAAAACCAGTAGAGCCAATATTAAGAATTGAATGAAAGAATTTTGTAAGAATGGCATCAAACAGAAACCATAGCTGTCATATTGTTTTATGATGGTTTTTGAAACACCTAAAGGTAGAGCCATAATTATGCATGTAATCGTTGAATTGACAGTAAGATAGAACGCATTCAAACAGAGAGAATGAATAAGACAATTAGCTGACAACAGCAGAGAACATCAAAGAATAAACCACTGCAAAAAGGGTATAAAAATAAGAGCTTTTCAAATAGAAAGTCAGAATTCGCATACGGGGCAAATGTTTCTCAACTTCACAGGCATGCTCTTTAAGGTTTTAACTTTGAGTCTCGGGTAATCAAAGTAATTGATTATGGTGGATAATCTGGATTTAGAAATAAGTAAGAAATGTAGAAATGTAACAAAGTAAAGATTTGATAATAAGGACCTCTGAAAAATAAAAAATGTAAGCTATCTGTATTTTGAATTGTAAATGTTGCAACTGATTCAACAGCTGTTAAATGAATGTTGGCTCTTAAATAAAACTATATGGGGGAGAAATACAGTTGTTAGCGCCAGCTGTTAGCACCTTAAGAGGGCGATAAGTGGGGCGTGAAGCGACTAGCACCCAGGCGTAGTGAGACCTGCGCCTCTCGCGAAATTGAGCAGACATTTAGCAGTGGCGCAAAACCGCAATGCCCGCTCAGCTGCAGCTCCTTACATCATTTCATTGTGCAACGCCCTTGGTGCGCCCCGAACTGGAACTTCAGTGGCGCCCCCCCTTCTTTCTGCCTGGCACTCCAAGCGACTGGTTGACTGGAATGGTTCCCAGTCGTTGTGGGGTTGTTGGGGGTGCTATATAAAGGAGGCTCTTCCTGGCTTCTTAGTGGCAGCCATTTTTGGACCACTACTTCTGTGTGAGAGCGAGCGAGATTTGCAGAGAGACAAAGGGAGAGGGCTTTCTGCATTGAGTCAGCGCTCGCACAGGTACTTCTGGTTTCAGCCTAGAACTTTGCAGTTGGATTGATTTTTCAATGCCATAGCCTTGAGTGGCCACACATTATGGGGACTGCAATGGGTGCAAACGTTGGGTTTCTCCATTGCATTGAGAGGGCTCAGAGATGCCGAGAGAGAGAGTGCCAATCATGGCCAGATGGAGGAGGGCCGACAGGCGTTGGCACAGGAGGCCTTACCCTCCCAGTGTATACCACCAGCAGTTCTCCTACCTCAACATGCCTGAGGAGCAGTGTATTCGGAGGCTTTGATTCAGAAGGGAGGTGGTCACTGAGCTCTGCCACCTACTTCAGAAAGATCTGCAGCCTCACCTGAGGAGCAGGATGTCTCTGTCGGTGGCAGTGAAGGTGACAGTGGATCTCAACTTCTATGCCACCGGCTCCTTCCAATCTGCTATTGGGGACATTGCCAATGTCTCCCAGTTTGCGGTGCATTGCTGCATCCACCAAGTCACGAATGCCCTCTTCAAAAGGAGACATCAGTACATTTCCTTCCACATGACCCTGGACAAGCAGCAAGAGCGTTCAATGGGATTTGCAAGAATAGCGGGCTTCCCCATGGTCCAGGGCGCCATTGACTGCATGCAAGTGGCTTTGCGGGTGCCTCAAGAGAATGCCAAGGATTACCACAACCAGAAGGGGTTCCATTCATTTAACGTCCAGTTGGTGTGTGACCACAGACAGCTGATACTAGCTGTCAATGCCCGCTTTCCAGGCAGCAGCCACAACGCCTTCATCCTGCGCCAGACTTCTCTGGCAGACCTTTTCGAAGACCCGGCTCACCCAGGCGGCTGGCTTCTCGGGGACAAGGGCTATCCTTTGTGCACCTGGCTGATGACCCCGCTCCGTGTGCCCAGCACCCCTGCTGAAGAACGATACAATGACAGCCATCAAGCGACCAGGAATATCATTGAGCACACAATCGGCGTGCTAAAGCAACAGTTCCACTGTCTGGACCATTCCAGGGGAGCCCTTCAGTACTCGCCTGAGCGAGTCTGCCATTTTGTTGTAGTGTGCTGCATGCTGCATAACCTGGCTATCCTCAGGACTCAGCCACTGCCAGCAGACATTGGAGCACCACCTGAGGAGGAGGAGGAGCACCAAGACGGGAGGGAGGCACAAAGTGTAAGGGCCGTCCGTCAGTGGCTTATTGCAAGTCGGTTCTAGGCCCCCTCTGAGGGAATGGCTTGTGCCATTGAAAGAACATGAATGGAATGGTTCCACAAACCCTGAGCCGGTTAAGGCAACAAATAGTTCAAAGAGCAAACATGCACAATCTGAATAAAGACAAATATTTATTTAACAAACTCTGTGCCCTTCCCGCATGACAAAGAAATACAGAGAAACACCCAATCAAAACAGCCAGACACATAACTGGCTCTCACAACCTGGAGACAATGAACAAAAGAGTTCACCAAAAATGACCATGATCCTCGGCCTTCACTAAAAAAATTAACAGCATTTTGCCACACCTCCTACTTTTTGGCCCGCGAGGGTGATCTGCTTCGCTTGCGAGATTGGCCCCTTCCCACCCTGCAGCTCCTCCGCAATGGGACCCCAGTGGCTGCAGCAAGGCTGGGGGAAGGCTGCTGAGTGTCAGAAAGTGAGTCGGCAGATGCCCTTGGGGGACGGCCTGGACCAGCTCTGGGCCTGGAAGGCCCGGCTGCTGACTGCTCCAACTCTGCATGGGTGGCAGCAGTCTGTCCTATGGGTGGTGGCAGCTGCAGTGGAGGAGTGACAATGTTGGCAGCAGGAATGCTGCCATCCTGACAGAGCACAGGCACTCCCTGGTCAGACAACACACTGGCACTCCCATGGCGCAGCACTGCAGCATGCGGAGCAATCTGCTGAAGCACAGACTGCTGGCGTACTGTGGTGTGGCGAGGGCCCCGGTGAATCCTGCCCAATCCAGCGAGTGTGGCAGCAGTCAGTGCTCGTGTGGCCTTAATCTGTGTCTGCATCAGACCAGCCACTGACTGCATGGCACCACTAAGCACTTGCGTGGAATCCGCCTTTGCTGCGTGTGCTGCACCGAAGTCCTGCAGACTCCTTGCCTGTGCTGCCCCGAAGTCCTTGCCAGTGACTCTATGGAGTCGGGCATCCTTGCCACTGCAGCCATGAGCTCAGTGTGCCTCTGCTACGCCTGGGCACCCATTTCAGCGAGGAGCCGCACCTCTTCTGCGCTCAGTGTAGCAGGACTGGAGGCCAGACTCTCCCTCCGGGGTGAAGGCCGCCGAACTTCCCTACCCCCCCCGCATTGCTGCAGCCCGCTGGGCCCCGGAGCATCACCCTCCTCAGACCCTTCGCCCCTGCTCCCCTCCAGGGATGCAGTGTCCCCATTATGGCCATGGGCTACCTCGGCTGAGGGTGGCACTGATGGTCCTGCTTCCTCTTCCTGCTTGCCTTCAGAATCACTCACAGTGGCAGCTTGAGGGCCCGCCTCCTCACCTGGCGAATCAGCATCTGAAAGCAGGGAGATACAAGAGTTGCTTTAGCGTGAGGACAGGGCGGCAGCGAGGAAGGCATGAGTGCTGCAATGCACTGTATTGGTTCAATAGTGGCAAAGGATTCTGGTGTGAGGCACAAGTGGAAGGAGAAAGGTCAAAAAAGGTGATGACCTTACTATTGCTGTCCAGAGCAGGGTCGGCATCTCTAGTGGCGATGGGGCCAATCATCTGGCCTGCCATAATCCGCTCCACTCGCTGCTCCAGATTGCTGAGGGCTTTAAGGTCAGGACGGCCTCCCCCGGTCCATTGCTGCTGCCTCCTATTGTGCGCCAGCTTGCCCTGCAAGAGAAAGGACAGGCTCTGAGTACAGTGTGAAGCCCTGATCTTGGCTGCAGTGCCTCCGAATGGTGGAATCGCCGTTACAGTGTGAAGTCCTGATCTTGGCTGCACTGACTCCCATGGTGGAATAGCCCTTACAGTGTCAAGCCCTGACCTTGGCTGCACTGCCTCCCATGGTTTGTAAAGTGGTGAATGTGCATGTGAGTTTCATGAAAGGCCCATAGGTGTTGGATGAGGGCTGGGCATTGGGGCTTTCAGGACCCTTTGGCCATAAAGTGAGGTGCACATGCAGGGATGAAGAGGATACTGGAAAGGGTACTCACCCTGACAACACGAGTGAGGTCGTTGACCTTCTTCCTGCATTGCACAGAGGCCCTAGGTACCATGCTGCTGGAGGTCATTCTGTGTGCCACCTCCCTCCAAGCTTTTCGATATTCGTTGCATAGCAGCCTCCTGCCACTGTCCGGAAACAGGATAGATCGCCTGTGCTCCACTGTGCCAATCAGAACCTGCAGGGCCCCCTCACTGAACCACTGTGCTCGCTCCCTGGCCCTCTCCATGGTCCTAGGCGTTAGAATGTGGCAGCAGGTCTGTCCAGGCTGAGAATCAGGGCTCCAATGTGCAGGGCGTGGCTGCAAGCCAAATCGACCCTCCCCCTTTAAGAGGTGACCGGCGCCAGCGTGTCTGCCTGCAATCGCTAACTGTCCACACCTGCACTGCACCCACCCTCAGTGGTAGTGCCTCGCTTATCCGGCTTAGCACCTTAGGACTGTCATGCAGCGCCTGCTTTAGCGCTCCAAGCACCTCTCGGGGCGAGGCAAGTCAATTTCAGTGAAGGTGGCGATAATTTGCGCCGGGCGCTAAATTTAGCGCCCGCTCGACTATAACGCCCCAAACGTGGCGATACTGAATTTCTTGGCCTATATTTTTAGAATTGTCTCAAAGAGTAATTCTGTATAAACTCATGAACCCAATTTCTGTACACTCTTTGAAAGGAGTTGCAGAATTCTGGGGCGTATTCCAGACCCTCATAATATCCGGAAGGTTACTGTCTAGGTAAACTTATTAAAAATGCTATCTGGAGGACAGTAACATCTTCAGTCATTCCTTTCCTTTTGGGAGAGATATCCTGAACCTTTAGACCCATTTAAGCACCTTATGGAATTCGGCTATCACTAACGTAAGTTGAAGGTGAACGTCTGGGGAATACGCCTGATCTGGGGTAGCCCGGGAAGAGCTAGGACCTGTAATTATCCCTTTAGAATGAACAGGCTATTTTAGATCTGGTAATGTGTAATGAGACAGGATTAATTAATGATCCCATAGTAAAGGATCCTATATGGAAGAGTGATCATAACATGATAGAATTTCACATTAAGTTTGAGGGTGAGAAACTTGGGTTTGAAACTAGTGTCTTAAATTTAAATAATGGCAATTACAAAGGTATGAAGACAGAGTTGGCTAAAGTGGACTGGGAAAATAGATTAAAAGGTAAGGCAGTAGAAAAGCAGTGGTAGCCATTTAAGGAGATATTTCATAACTCTCAACAAAGGTATATTCTAGTGAGAAAGAAAGACTCTAC
Source organism: Somniosus microcephalus (assembly GCF_052327205.1). Classification (NCBI taxonomy): domain Eukaryota; kingdom Metazoa; phylum Chordata; class Chondrichthyes; order Squaliformes; family Somniosidae; genus Somniosus; species Somniosus microcephalus. The sequence continues at coordinate 47,720,049 of NC_140996.1, read as the reverse complement.
GAGAAGGATGAACCATCAGTGGCTTATTAAGGAAGTTGAGGATGGTATCAAATTGAAAGAAAATGCATAGATTAGTGGTAGGCCAGAGGATTGGGAAATTTTTAGAAACCAGCAAAGGATGACTAAAAAAAAATAAAAAGGGAAAAATAGATTATGAGAGTAAACTAGCTAGAAATATAAAAAAAGACAGTAAGAGCTTCTACAAGTATATAAAAAGGAAGAGAGTAGCTAAAGTAAACATTGGTCCCTTAGAGGGTGAGACTGGAGAATTAATAATGGGAAACAAGGAAATGGCAGAGACTTTGAACAAATATATTGTATCTGTCTTCATGGTAGAAGACACTAAAAGCATCCCAATAATAATAAATAATCAAGGGGCAAAAGGGAGGGAAAAACTTAAATCAATCACTATCACTAGAGAAAAAGTACTGGGCAAACTAATGGGACTAAAGGCTGACAAGTCCCCTGGACCAGATGGCCTGCATCCTAAGTTCTTAAAAGAAGTGGCTGCAGAGATAATGGATGCATTGGTTGTAATCTTCCACATTCCCTAGATTCTGGAAAGGTCCCAGTGGATTGGAAAACCGCAAATGTACCACCCCTATTCAAGAAAGGAGGGAGACAGACAGCAGGAAGCCATAGGCCAGTTAGCCTACCATCTGTCATTGGGAAAATGCTGGAATCCATTATTAAGGGAGTAGCAGCAGGTAACTTAGAAAATCATAATCCAATCAAGCAGAGTCAGCATGGTTTTATGAAAGGGAAATCATGTTTGACAAATGTATTAGAGTTCTTTGAGGATGTAATGAGCAGGTTGGATCAAGGGGAAACGGTAGATGTACTGTATTTGGATTTCCAAAAGGCATTCGATAAGATGCCACATAAAAGGTTACTGCACAAGATAAGATCTCACGGGCTGGGGGTAATATATTAGCATGGATAGAGGATTGGCTAACAGAAAACAGAGAGTCAGGATAAATGGGTCATTTTCAGGTTGGCAAACTGTAACTAGTGGGGTGCCACAGGGATCAGTGCTGGGGCCTCAACTATTTACAATCTATATTAATGACTTGGATGAAGTGACTGAGTGCACTGTAGCCAAGTTTACTGATGATACAAGAATAGGTGGGAAAGCAAGTTGTGAGGAGGATACAAAGAGCCTGCAAAGGGATAAAAAAAAATGGCAGATGGAGTATAATGTGGGAAAATGTGAGGTTATCCACTTTGGTAGGAAAAATAGAAAAGCAAAATATTTAAATGGAGAGAGACTACAGAATGCTGCAGTACAGAAGGATCTGGGTGTCCTCATACATGAAACACAAAAAGTTAGCATGCAGGTACAGCAATAATTAGGAAGGCAAATGGAATGTTGGCCTGTTTTGCAAGAGAGATGGAGTATAAAAGTAGGGAAGTCTCGCTACAATTGTACAGGGCGTTGGTGAGACCATTGACTGCAATAGAACCGAATATCAAGCGCTGCGTATAATGGGTGGCTGATCCGAGACGGCCCGTTATGCGCCACCGCTGGAGAAGAATTTCTAGGCCATTGGCTTTGGCAGGGGTACAGCATAAATTCATCAGCGTGATACCAGGGCTTAAAGGGTTAAATTAGTAGGACAGATTGCAAAAGTTGGCTTGTATTCCTTTGAGTTTAAATGTTTGAGGGGTGATCAAATTAATTCTTTGAAATGATAAACGGATTTGATAAGGTAGATACGGAGAAACTGTTCCACTGGCGGGGGTGTTAGAGATCAAGATCTAGACTTCAACTGGCTGGGGGAAGAGTGTGAGAGGAGGTAATAAAAGCAATGATGTCACAACAGGTGAGAGAGCATGATCCAAGGTTCTCTGATGCAGCAGTGGAGGCCTTGGTGCAAGAGGTGAAAATGAGGAGAGAGGTCCTGTGTCCACAGGGGTTCCAGGAGGCCCTCCAGGCAAATTCGTAAAACCTAATGGGAGCAGAAAGCCATTGTGAATGCCAGCACTATAGCCCTGAGGACCTGGATGCAGTACAGGAAGATGTTTAATGACCTCACACGAGTAGTCAAGGTCAGTGAATTCAGCTTCAAATGCTATATCTCACCATCTGCATCAGTAGCCTCACATAATGCTCAATGCACCACAACTGTATCACTCACCTACCAACAATCTCTACCAAATATGACTCATACCCCACATTCCTAGCTTCGCCTCACCCTCAGGTACTTACCACTTCTGCAAGCCTCACACCCAGATCTCACAGCTTGCACATACTGTCAGCTATTCAACTATGAAGGGCATATCACCCAAACACATTGCACCACACTCACTGACACACTGCAGGACAAGATGGCTCACAACCGGTGCTAGCAGCACCTAACTGGCGTGGGACAGGCACACCTGCATAACCAGACCCCGATGGAGAAGATGGTGCTGGCCATTATTGGGAGGTCCATCGCTGAGTCTATGGCCAGCGGCGGGTCTGAAAGAATACAGGATGCTAGTATCCTCATATATAATTCTCCTTCTCACATCTCAATTCCCCCTCATCCCACAATCTCTTCTGATTTTCAAGCTGCACATGATGTAAGCACATACCTCTTACTTTCTCCCCTTCCCCTCAGCACCAGCTTACCCTTGTGCCTTGCTCCTTTCAGATAGACAAGAACTGACACCTGAAAACAGTTTGCAGCATTGTAAAATACATGTCATAAGCACAGATTAAAATAACTACAATCATGCACATATCTATAAACTTAACTCTATGGAAATGGGGAACAGGCGGCACATCGTAAAAGGGGAAACACATTACGATTACCCTTAACCCCCTCCCCTAGACCTAAACTAAGTTTCGACTTGAGGAACTCGGGATCATGCTCACCACTTTCAGATTCGCAAAAAGGGGTTCGCAGCCTTTTCGGCACAGCTTTCCGTCATCACGTGGATTTGGAAACTTCTGGCGCAGTTTGTTTTTCTTACGCGATGGAGCAGCAGATACAGTCTTGATGAGCGCTCGTCATGGATGAATCCGTTACCGACGTGACTTTAAGAACTGGATGCCCATGGAAGACTCTGTCACCGATGTGATGTTGTAGAACTGCACATGGGAAGTTCCTGGTCGAATGGGATGTTGAGGCACTGGAGTGCTAGGCCCGGAGTGTCCTTTTCTCCGGCCTGGATCGTCGTTTTCCCGAGGGTGTCTTCTCCTTCGGCCTGGGTCGTCGATGATCTCCCAACAAAAGTACCCGGGCCACCCTCGTCGTCTTCCGTTCCGCACCGAAGTTACGAATCGTACTGAAGAAATGAATTGTGAATCGTAGCGGTCGAGGTGAAGCGAAACGTAATCGTAGTCGTAATCGTCCTTCCCCCTGATGGACTTTTCAAATCCATAGTTATACCCTTTTGGGACAGTCTTATCTCCCGCCAAATCATAGTCCTGTCTTTGTAATATTTTTGGCGGGCAGAAATCTCTGCAGGGGCGCTTTGTCTTGTAACGGGAGCCGGTGATAGCTTAACTGGCTTTCCTGGGCCGATAATGTCTTTTACTTTGTCACCATAACTCGGTTCGTATATTGATCGGTCTGGAGATTGCCCTTGATGGCTGTCAAACGTTTTTCCTTTGTACAGTAAATGGGTTTAAGTGTTCATTCAATTGTCCGCTCATTTCTTGATGGGCTTCATCCTGTAACCCAAGACTGTCCTGTATTTAGAATCCAATTAATATGTATGCTCAGTTCCCTGAGTTTCGTTTTCCCGATACTGGCTTTCGCGGGCTTACTGTCCTCAATCCACAAGCCTGTCTGGCTTGCAGTAACAGAAATCAAATGGTCCCAGAAACTGATCACGAGGTCCGGTGGCCATTTTGTATGCCCTTTTATCAAAGGTTTTTCTGTACAAGCTTCTTTTGGTCAATAAAACTGTCTTATTAACCCTATTTTCTTGCATGATTAATTACTGAAAATTTCAAATCTTACAGTCCCCCCGTGATACTGATAGCTTGCTTAAAGTATCAATAATCCTTGGTGAGCAAATTTTCCCTGATTCCTCATATCCAAACATTCCTGGTAATTAACTATCTATGACCCTCACGACACATGCAGTTTCCATTTCAGAAAAATTACCTTGTGTACAGTTGGACAATCATAGGCAGTATTATCTTACACTATAACACATTCATCTTTCAGATGTGAAGGGGGCCAATGCCCCTTGCACCACCTGCATACACCTTTTATTAATCAAACAAAACAGAAAACTTATCAATCAGCTATAACGCAACAGTATTCACACACTTAAATCATGCAGTGGCTAAAATCAAGAGTGGAGGGACGCTTTAACTTTTAATACTCAGCAACTTAAACTGGGGTGTTCTCTTCCCCCACTCGTACATAGCGTTCTCTCCATTCTCCTGTGTTCTCGTGCCTCTGGAGGCGTTTGCCTCTCTTGCAGTGCACGAACAGCAGGAATATTACAATTAAAACCTGACACACTACTAGGATGTGGGATGCTATTCTAATCCAGGCCAGGATCTCTATATTAGTGAACAGGTCCCACCATGATGGGGTGACTATGTCCAATATGTCTTTCCCTATCTCTAATGTCTCCTTTTCCAGGGTGTAAAAATGCTTCTGTGAAACTATAGTGGCTTTTAAAATCTTGGTGAGGTGTTCGGGAAGAGGGGGAATGACATAACCAAAATGTGCAACGAATCGTTAAAAGTCCGTGAAATTCTCTTTTACAGTTAGGTGAATGGTGGAAGGTGCAGGAATGGGGACAATCCGTTGTTGTGCCACTTGAACTTCAGCCCTGGGTTTGAAACAGAAACTGCTGTCACTGACCGGACACCACTCGTGCTGTTCGTGGCGGTAGTGAGGCGCTGCCGTGCTGACACAGTATGTCCCACCCCCGATATATGCCACCTGCGGGGGCACATGGTCCTTTGCCATTGCCTCCACGGTGCAATTTATCGGCTTCGCGCTAGCGGTTCTGAACCCGCACTATGATTTCAAAAAGGCATTCAAGTGCTGGGGACACAGGATGATGTGTGCTCCCCGGCTTCGACACCCCGAGAGGTCAGTGCCTGCCATCGTACGCTCCCATCTGATGGCATATGGCGGGACCACTGCGTAACGAATGTGCGCACCCCCCTGAATGACTCCAATGTTCTCCACCATGTATACCGGGGCGGGCTTTGCTGCGGGACCCAACACCTGCATCCTTACCACTATTCCCATGATAGTGTGATTCGAGCGTCTGCAGTCCACTGGGACTGGGTACGCCTCTGCAGCTAGTCTGAGCTGGCATGGACTTAATGCGTTCTCGAAAGGGTGGAGCGCTTGCAAGTGCTTGTTGCTGATCCAGGACGGGACCAAACCTTGTTTTAAATCCTCCAGATTACTGCGGCCCTCGCCCAGTAACCACGCCCCGTATAGCACACAGGCCTCGTTCTGCGCAGCCTGATCGGACGCATTCCGATCCTCCTTAATGAGTGCATTTACCGTTCTAGCGTGTTTCTCCAGCTCAGCAATTATTTCTTTTAAGTGTAGTGTCATGGCCTGGTCTTCATGTAGCTCAGAACCCACTACCTTATTTTCGTCAGTCAGTATGTTCCTTAACTGTGTTTTTAAACCATTGATCTGTGTCTGCAGCTCCACGTTGTCTAGAGCGTTGACAACAGACGTCCCGGTGTTAAAAGCGGTGAAGATGTCATTTACAGTACCCCTTCTTTGCCTCCCTACCCGATCCAAAACTTCCTGTGGTGTGGTGTATAATTTGGCCTTGTCGATATCGGCAAAGTCAAACTCGTAAAATTGTCTGAACATTCGGGTTAACAGTACCTGGTACAACTGCTCCGTCTCCTTGGGACACCACTCTGGCAATCATACCTCAGTGAGGTTTAAAATCACTGAGGCCACCGCGTAGTGTACCCCTTGGTACAGCACCTGACCGGTGGGTACCAATACTAAACCGTTCCCGGGTCCCTTCCTGGTGGTGGGGCACCCTTCCTTCTGGGCTAGTGCTACCAGAATCGTGGGCAGGGGCTTGCGTGGGCGGGTGATGAGTTCAGTGGCGTTTACCGGAATCGGGGAGAATGGGGCTCCGCATGCCCGAGTGCTGACATCCCAACTCATCCCTTTCCCTTCATCCTGCCACTGCCTCTGGAAAAAGATGGATGCGCCCTTGGGGCAAACGCGTTTTGAACCCCACATACAAACATATATCCCTTCATCTGGTTCCCACTATTTGTCCCAACACACACGTAATTGTCCATGAGTCCCCGTAATTGTCCAATGGGTATTGTTACCCAGTCGTTCCCACTCGATAGTAGAGTTCTTCATGTCCTTTCCCAGCTTTCGCAACCACCACCATCTACTTAGCGGTACGTTCCCATTACACACCAAACAGATCCTCTTTCCCACGGTAACGCTGACTCTGGGTGCAAGGATCCTCACCCGAGGGCATGATAACGAAGTCCCTTGGTAGGCAAAACCGAAATTGCTGGAGTATTCCATAGAATTCGTCCCCAGCCATCCTGGCCATCTCCCTTGGTGGAAGTAGGTGGCGGTTTCCTCAACTTCTCGCTTCCCCGTCCCATCCGTCGCGATGGGGGCTGTGTGAATTGTGAATTGTGAATTGTGAATTGTGTCCCCAGAACATCCGAACATGATGACGTCCTTGGTGCGGCCCCGGTAGGCCAGCCCGCACCCGATCGCCGCGAGTACCACGAGAATCCTCTCCATTGTATCCCTGGTTTCTGTAACCGATAAGATGATGTAGCCAGGCTCCCAATAGGTGCTGGCTTAATTAAACGGACGCTGGGGTCCCCTGACCCCACTTCCAAACAACCACACATTCTGGGCAGACTCCGAAAACTACCTTTTAAAACATCCCCATCTTCTTAAACTTTACATACCTTAAACTAACATTGTACTTACCTAGCTTAACTTATCAGTACCTAAACCTATGTACAGCGCCGCCCTCCTTCGGGCGGCCTACTTAATTCCTGTGAGGGCTGCAGCATGCCGCTCCCTGTGGTGGGGCTGCACTGACCTTCGGCTTTGATCCCCCGCAGCCTGTCGCTGCTGAACGGGAACCGTGCCTTTCCTGGGCTGCTCTGGACCGAGGTTGGGGAAGATAAGGAGAATTTGGCCAATGCTTTCTGGGCTGAGGCGTTCGAGTCGACCTACGAGGGGATGCCTTGGGCGAGGCTCCCAGGGCTGATGGACTGGGGGTCAGGACTTTCACCGTCACAGCCTGTGGTCCCACCACAGCTGCCAGCTCCAGCTCCCTTCCCTCTGGCTCCGCCCCCCCGGGGCCGGGATTTGTGGCATCCGACTCCACCTCACCTGTCCCTACAGGTGGTGAGTCTCCGCCCCCAATCCCTACCTCCCCTAAGCTTGAGTCGAGGGCGGGATCTTCGTCCTCTGACTCTTCCTCCTCCGTGATCGGGTCAAGGGCATGGTCGAGCTTTTCGGGCTCTTCCTCGTCCGAATCCCAAATTAGAGGGGAGACCTCCCACTCTATTGGGATGACTCCTCCCTTCACGCAGGCTACAGTTCCAGCCTGTGTGGTCTGTGACTCTGTCGCAGGCTGAGGATTTTTGTCCTCAGACTTGGCCCCTGTTGTTGGCCCTTGTGCACCCTGCTTAAACAGCTTGCACCGCTTCATGCTAAACCACCTTTTTTGTCGGGACACCTCTACTGTACGAGTGTCGCAGACCGGCGGATTTTCCACCGATTCCGGCTCATCCTCCTGGTCTACTGTTCTCTTGCCAGCGCATAGGGTTAGACCCAAGAATTTTACTTCTCGCCGGCCAACCCGCGCCTTCGTAGGGGTTTCCTTAACACTCTCCATCTCCCTCACACTCGTACCCTCTCCCCAGAGACAGTGATTTCTTAGGTCCACGTGGATCCCGTGGGCTACCAGGAAATCAGACCCCAGGACTCCCGTTCCACCTCCCTCTTCCCACTTCATCAGGATACACTTCCACGTGGTGCGGAGTGGCCCTAAACGAAGGGAGAGGGGAAGGGAATGTGCGCCAGCCTGTTCTTCGCCCGTGAAGCCCAACAGACGATATGGGACCCCGGTGGACAGGAGCGAGGTGGTGGGGTTATCTGCGTGGATTATGGTTCACGATGCTCCCGTGTCCAACAGATAAGTTTCCTTCACCTCCTCTACCTCCATCTCTACGAGGGGTCGTCTCCATGCATCGTAGCGGAGCGCACACAGGTAGACGGGCTGCGCCGACTTTAGTCACTTGGGTACAGTGATCGGAGTTTCGGGAGCGCCAAGGCCGGTGGTGACAGCTATTTTCCCCTGCGAGGTCATCAGAGACCGCATTGTCTGTATGATTGACTCAATCGCAGCGGGATCCACAACCGCACCATCTCCTGGTGCTGGGGCAGCGGTCTGTGCTTCGGCTTGGGCTGCGGGAAACCTCCCTTTATTATCCTTCCACGGATTTTTACAGTCTCGGCGCCAATGACCTTCCTTCCCACACCCGTAACAACTGCTCTTGGCTTGGGGGGCGCGATTCCCCTCCTGATGCCATTCCTTTTTAGCAGGAGCTGCAGGCCTCGCCTCGTGCACCTTTCCCTTTGAGGAAGGCACATCCCTACTCTTGTTGTTCCTGTAACTTATCATGAGCTGATCAAGTACTACGTCCTCCGTGGAGCGGGGTTTAGTGGGGTCAAACCATGTTTTGGCCTGCTGCCTCACCAACGGCAAGCAATTGGCGACCAGACACCGGAGCCAATGAGCCCTTTGGTCATCATTCAGCCCGTTCTGGTCCGGCCCCCCCGGACAGCTGCGCCGATACACTGGCCACAACCTTCCGGCGAAAACCCGTGAGGGTTCTCCCTCTAGCTGTACCGTCCTTTCCAATCGGAGGAACGGAGTTCCGTCACCCTCCCCTATAATCTCCAGGATCTCGTCCCATAACTCCTCATACGCCTTGTGCCCCTCTCTTGTTCTCGTCAGGGAGACACTGGAGGAGCGAGCTGTCCAGGGAGAACAGCAGCATTTTGGACTGTTCAACCCCATCGCAGTCGTTAACTGCTGCGGTCTGCTCCATGTCCCTAAAATGTACAGAGGGATCTCCTGACTCGGAGACTTTTGGGATGTGACTGATCATTTCCCTTAACTGTCGTGCGCTATGGGGCATTATGATCTGATTCACGAGGGGTCCATCCTCGCCATCCTGGTCTGGACCGAGCCTCCGGTGTCACGTGGGACACATCGGTGCCGGTCCCGACTCTACTACCTGGTGTTGCTCTACCTCAAGAACCTCTGTGTCTGACTTCTCCGTTTCCTTCCCCGGAGTCCAAGACTCAGTATAGGCGGGAGGTGCCAAGGGCTCAGGGGTTGGTACCCCAACTGCCTCTTGTGGAATCAGTCTTTTGGATTCCTTGGCTAAAAGTAGCTGGCTCGCTGGTGGGTTTATGAGACACACCAAGCCATTTGCCTTTGCTAGGGCCATTCTCAGGTCCTCTAGCTCCCTGTGGCAAGCGCTATGGTCGGTGTTCTCAGACCTATCCTCCATGGCCATCTTATATGCTGCCCTAGCCCCCAAAATACTTTCCTCCTGTGCCGCTATCTGCTTAGCTAGGCGGAAACACCTCTCTCTCATTCTACCTTCACTGGCCTTGGCCTCAACGACCTGACACTCCAAGTAATCTATCCTGGTCTCATGGCGGTGAGTTACGGATTGGCGTTCCTGATTCAGTGCGTTAAGCGATTGAATCAGTTTCTGGCCTCCCGCAACCTTTTCCTCTACTTCTGTTAGTAGCCCTTTGATCTGGGCTGTCTGTGCTACAACGACCTGGTCCAAAAGCTGGACTTGCTTTTTGTAGCACATCAGCCAAACCGCCTTTTCTACCAATTTCTTATGCTCTTTGCTTTCTGTCCACTTGATGGCTGCGTCTAGTGGGCGCCTATCCCTTAATAGGTCAGATATCCATTGTTTTGAAAGGTTTACCTTCCCAAAAACATAATCCGCTATTCTCTCATCCATCACATTTCATTTATTCAGACCTTGATCTAACACACTACATTCCTGCTGCCAAGGTCCTGCCGCGGTCGCCATCTCTGTAGGGGGTTTCTCTTGCTCGTTCTGGTCTCCTACAAGGCTTCGTGCAATAATTACCCTTGAGTAGTTCGAACCACTCTTCCCTACGGTTCTAGACCTTGGACTTAGGTGCAGGGAACTGTAGTGCAGAGAAAAACTCAATAGACCAGGTTGAATAACACGAAATAGAGGCTTTTATTATAAAACAGTTTGCAGCATTGTAAAATACATGTCATAAGCACAGATTAAAATAACTACAATCATGCACATATCTATAAACTTAACTCTATGGAAATGGGGAACACACGGCACATCGTAAAAGGGGAAACACATTACGATTACCCTTAACCCCCTCCCCTAGACCTAAACTAAGTTTCGACTTGAGGAACTCGGGATCATGCTCACCACTTTCAGATTCGCAAAAAGGGGTTCACAGCCTTTTTGGCACAGCTTTCCGTCGTCACGTGGATTTGGAAACTTCTGGCGCAGTTTGTTTTTCTTACGCGATGGAGCAGCAGATACAGTCTTGATGAGTGCTCGTCATGGATGAATCCGTTACCGACGTGACTTTAAGAACTGGATGCCCATGGAAGACTCTGTCACCGATGTGATGTTGTAGAACTGCACATGGGAAGTTCCTGGTCGAATGGGATGTTGAGGCACTGGAGTGCTAGGCCCGGAGTGTCCTTTTCTCCGGCCTGGATCGTCATTTTCCCGAGGGTGTCTTCTCCTTCGGCCTGGGTCCTCGATGATCTCCCGACAAAAGTACCCGGGCCACCCTCGTCGTCTTCCGTTCCGCACCGAAGTCATGAATCGTACTGAAGAAATGAATTGTGAATCGTAGCGGTCGAGGTGAAGCGAAGCATAATCATAGTCGTAATCGTCCTTCCCCCGATGGACTTTTCAAATCCATAGTTATACCCTTTTGGGACAGTCTTATCTCCCGCCAAATCATAGTCCTGTCTTTGTAATATTTTTGGCGGGCAGAAATCTCTGCAGGGGCGCTTTGTCTTGTAACGGGAGCCGGTGATAGCTTAACTGGCTTTCCTGGGCCGATAATGTCTTTTACTTTGTCACCATAACTCGGTTCGTATATTGATCGGTCTGGAGATTGCCCTTGATGGCTGTCAAACGGTTTTCCGCTGTACAGTAAATGGGTTTAAGTGTTCATTCAATTGTCCGCCCATTTCTTGATGGGCCTCATCCTGTAACCCAAGACTGTCCTGTACTTAGAATCCAATTAATATGTATGCTCAGTTCCCCGAGTTTCGTTTTCCCGATATTGGCTTTCGCGGGCTTACTGTCCTCAATCCACAAGCCTGTCTGGCTTGCAGTAACAGAAATCAAATGGTCCCAGAAACTGATCACGAGGTCCGGCGGCCATTTTGTATGCCCTTTTATCAAAGGTTTTCCTGTACAAGCTTCTTTTGGTCAATAAAACTGTCTTATTAACCCTATTTTCTTGCGTGATTAATTACTGAAAATTTCGAATCTTACAGGCACTGGTGGAGGATCACTAAATATAAGAGCACCAAGACACTAATGATGAAGACACAGCACTGTCACTTGATTTCACACACACAGCCACCAGCTCAGATAGATTAGAGGTGGGATCTGCACGTGGTGAGACACTGGCCTGCAGCTTTGCACAAAGCCGTGTGCAAGGTAGGTGCCGGATACCTCCATGCTCCTTGACATTGCACTTAGGCTTACTAGCAGGCCTGCCACTGCACCAAGCATTCTGTTGTGCAAACCCATCAGCGTTCTTCTGTAGACCGCCCCATCAAAGTCCACATCTGTGTCCTCTGCAGCAGAACCCGTGTGCGACCTCGCCGTCCATGGAGCTGGCACCTGGGTTACCCTTTCCCCCTGCCCTGGCTGCAGCCCACTCATGCCTGGTGACTCACCACATGCTGATCCCTCCTCTAAGTTACCCTCTATACTCCACGCAGTGCCAGTGTCTGAGCTGGTTAACGCTGATTTATGCCCATTTATGCCCATTTTAAGTTCAGGTGTATTCTAATGAAATTGAGAGGATACTTGGGCAAAACATGATAGTGGCAAAATGGGAGCAACAGTGGCCACATTTACAGGTCTAACTTTCAGGTTGCACCAACAGAGGAAACTCCAGCACACAAGGTGGAGTGATGGAAAAATTCTGTTCCTCCACTCCAGAAAATGTTGCTCTCAACAGCACTGTGTGGAAAGATTTGTGTTTCTCAGGGGAACATAAATGGAAATTCAGATGGTGTGTTTTCACCAATGACTCACTCTCTCACACCTTTTCGGCACCTGGGTGTTTACGGTGACCTGTAAGCAAGCTGTCCAGTTGCCTCGATAGCAGGAGGTGCAAGACCAATTTGGAAGAGAACGAAGCAAGGGGCAGGGGGGTGGGCAGTGGCAGGGGGGGCGGGGACAGGGGAGATGAGTGGGGGGGTGGTGGGGGGTGGTGCAGGGGTTGCGGGTGGAAGGAAGAAAAGGAGTGATCACTTATTGCTCACATTAGAAGCTAACATATTCTTAAAACAAGTGTGAAGCAAGAAGATTACAAGACTTTATAAATATGTAACCATGTCCAAAACTCAAACAGAGTGTAAGAGCCATAAAAGCTTAAGAAAATACTTTAAAATAGTGGCTAAATGGCATAATACAGTTAATTTACCTGACCGACTTATTGTATTAAGAAACCCCCTATTTTCTTGCTCCAGTAGTATAGTCCGACACCCCCTTCATTCTTGCCACAATGGAACAGTCCCTAAGCCACACATGGGTGCAGCCATTTTACAGTTTAAACTGCACGTGGTGAAAGAGGCAGAAGCTGTGAGGTTTGGAGCAGTACAGTTTTTGACCGTGTTCGTTTATACCTGTTTGCTTTGTAATTCCGTTTGTTAAGTGTTATAGTAAACAGTTTAAAAGACAAAGCTACGTTTGGGAACGTTTTATTTTGACACGCGTCTACTCGTTGTTAAAGGCCCCACAGCTCAGTGGCCTGCCTGTTTGGAAACTAAGAAGCGCCACTACATTAGTCAAAAACTTGCCCCCTAAGAAGGAAGGGATGGAATCGTCGGCGAACGTATACATGAATGGTCACGGAGCCAGACGACAATATAAGAAAGCGAAGGTACAGTGACTGTTACTTGCTTTGTTCATTCTATCGAGAAGCTAAATAAGAGCTGCGGGTAAAATGGCCGAGGCCTTGCGGAGCCAGGAGCTTCCCTCAGCCAGAAGGATTGCTAGCCAAAAGAGGGAAATAAAGCTCACCCCAAAGGCAATGGAAGAGAAGTTACATAGAAGCATAGGTGCAAGGAAGGCTAAATTAGCTCAGATAACTGGAAAAATGAAGATAATTGATCGCCTCATGGAAGATAATGCTAATATTAAGAAAGCTGAAGACATAATGTATTACGATTTCTCCAAGCTGCATGAAGAATTTAATGTACTCAATGAAGATGTATTAGCACTTCTGTCTGAAGAAGAGGGAAACGATGATCAGCACAACTGGTTTGATCTTAAATCAACCAGCATTAAGGACTATATCAAGGCCACGGAACAGTGGATTTTAAAGATTCGTCAAGATGCTGATACAGCAGAGAAAGATAAAGTTGACGATGAAGTCGGACCAGACGATAGCATTTCAGAGACTTCCGCCAGACCGAGCAAAAATCGAAAAGAAGGTAGCTCTGTTTCTGGACGCAGGTCAGTCGCTTCCACCACAAGCTCGTCGCGACGCATGAGAGTGGAGGCTGAACGGGCGGCGTTGATGGCGCGCGCAGCATCGTTAGCGGAGAAGCAAGCTCTTGAATGGGAAGAGGCCCGACTGCAGGTCCAAGAGGCCCAACTGCAGGCCCAACGGGCCCAGGTGCAGGCAAAGAAAGAACAGCTGGAGATAAAAACAGCTATCGAGGTCTCAGACGCCAGGTTGAGTGCGTACGAAGATTATGAAGGCTCACGGGATGGCGGGAGCCACTGCCAGTCAACGTTGTCACATAGAGTTGGATCCAGGGCACCTTCAAGAGTTACAACAGAGCCCGAAGGCAATCCCCTGGCATTACAGCGTGGAAGAGTGGCCTCTCCACTAACAGGAGCACGTGATGCTACCCCAGACGTCAGACGGTCTAGACTAGACCCTGCTGATGACCACCAGAGGCCTGAAGACACAGGGAGAAGCCTATACCGAGTGATGCAACATCAGAACGAAATTACAGAGATGCTTGTAAAACAACAGAATCTGTTTCGACTCCCTCAAAGAGACATACCAGTGTTCCAAGGCGACCCACTCAAGTATAAGCCCTTCATCAGATCCTTTGAACAAGCCATTGACTCCAAAACAGAGAGCAGCAGTGATAAGTTGTACTACCTGGGACAGTACACCAGTGGTAAACCACAAGACCTGGTCAGAAGCTGTGAACTCTTGAGACCGGACCGGGGATACATAGAAGCCAGGAAGTTGCTGCAGGAGCACTATGGTAATGAGCTGAAGATAGCCACTGCATATATTGAAAAGGCTACCAAGTGGCCATAGATCAGATCGGAGGACGGAGAGGCATTGAACGCATACGTTCTTTTCCTCATAGGATGTCGCAACACCATGGAGGATGTTGAATTCATGGAAGAGATGGACAATCCTACGACTATGAGAATCACCATCTCTAAGCTTCCTTACAGGATGAGAGAACAATGGAGAAGAACAGCCTTTGAGATAATGGAGAGACGGAAAAGTAGAGCCAGGTTTGCAGACTTAGTGAATTTCATAGACAAACAGGCTAAAATTGCTAGGGACCCATTGTTTGGAAACATCCAGGATGTCAGCCCGACTACTGATGGAAGAGTGAAAGCCAAGCCTGTTGAATCAAAGACCCTCAGGAAAGGTGGTTCCAGGGGAAGCAGCTTTGCAACTATCGTCACTCAGGCCGAGGAAGAAAGGCCCCAGAACTCCTCTACCAAAAGGAGCAGCACAGGGACATCTGCTGATGCCTTTCAGAAGCCATGCTTATTCTGCCAGAAGAATCATACATTGGATTTCTGCAGCGACATCAAAGCACAGCCACATAAGGACAGAATCGAATTCCTGAAGTGCAACGGCCTATGTTTTGGATGTCTCTCTCAGGGGCACCTGAGTAGAAACTGTAAGCAAAGAACAACATGCAGAGAGTGAACTCGGAAACATCCCAGTCTGCTGCATATCCATAAAGAAGAACAAGTCCCTAAGAAGAGTGAAGAAAACAATACCGACGAGACGGTTGTTTCAAGTGCTCTGGTGTCGCTAGAACCAGAGACTTGTGGACTTACTGGGGCCGGTGACAGTGATTGTATTCTTGCCATCGTACCAGTAAGGATCAAGTCTAAGAGGAGTGAGAAGGTTGTGGAGACTTACGCCTTCATGGATCCAGGTAGTTCAGCAACGTTCTGCACAGAATCACTCATGCGACAGCTGAACGTTAGAGGCAGAAGATCAGAAATCCTATTACGCACCATGGGTCATGAGAAGGCAATGCAAAGTTATATCCTGTCAGACCTAGAAGTGTGTGGACTTGAAGAGAAGGACTTCATAGACCTGCCTAATGTTTTCACACAGAGGGAGATTCCTGTTAGAATAGGGAACCTAGCCCTGCAGAAGGATGTGGATAGATGGCCTTACCTAGAAAAGGTGCGTCTCCCATACATTGAAGCAGAAATTGGCCTATTAATTGGAACCAATGCCTACAAAACTATGGAGCCATGGCAGGTGATAAACAGCAAGGATGACGGACACTACGCCGTCAGGACAGCCCTTGGATGGGTAGTCAATGGACCGGTAAGGAGAGATGATGGCAACAAGTCGAACAAGGAGGAACGACAAAATGTCACAGTTAATCGCATCTCGATCGCAAGCATCGAAGAGCTGTTGATACAGCAGTTCAACGCAGACTTCTCAGAACGCAGCTGTGAGGAAAAGACAGAGATGTCACAAGAAGACCATCAGTTCATGGATTTGATGACAAGGTCTACACAGTTCATTGATGGCCACTATCACATTGGTTTGCCACTGAGAAGACAGACCGCGAAGATGCCGAACAATCGCTGCATAGCAGAGCAACGCGCCATCAGTCTAAAGAGAAAGCTGAACAAGAACCCCGACTTTCACAAAGACTACAAAGACTTCATGAGAAACATCATAGCGAAAGGCTATGCTGTAAAAGTGCCTGAAGAACAGTTGAACAGAGACGATGGAAGGGTCTGGTACATTCCTCATCACGGGGTGTATCACCCAAAGAAGAAAAAGATCCGTGTAGTGTTTGACTGCGCCGCCTCATTCAGAGGAACTTCACTGAATGATCAGCTGCTTCAAGGTCCTGATCTTACTAATACCCTCACTGGCGTCTTGACTAGGTTTAGACAAGAGCTCGTTGCCATGATGGCAGACATAGAATCAATGTTCTACCAAGTCAGAATCCCTGATGAAGGTGCTGATCTTCTGCGTTTCCTTTGGTGGCCAGATGGCGACGTTAGTCAAGCGATGGTGGAATGTAGAATGGCCGTACACTTGTTTGGAGCCACATCATCTCCCAGCTGTGCAAGCTACGCTCTCAGAAAAACTGCAGAAGATGGCAAAGGCAAAGCACCATCAGAGGCCGTGGAGACAATCTTCAGAAACTTTTATGTCGACGACTGTCTGAAGTCCGTGTCAACAGAAGACGATGCCATCGCACTGTCAAGAGACCTTAGAACTCTGTGTTCGAATGGAGGATTCCATCTGACTAAGTGGATAAGCAACAGCAGAGCAGTTCTAGCTTCTATCCCAGAAAAGGAAAGAGCCACTGAAGTCAAAGATCTGGACCTGAGCCACGATGTCCTTCCTATCGAGAGAGCTCTTGGTGTACAATGGTGCATCGAGTCAGACACGTTCAACTTCAGGATAATGGTGAACGAAAGACCATCCACAAGACGAGGGATTCTCTCCGTGGTCAGTTCCATCTACGACCCTCTCGGATTCCTGGCACCACTCATGCTGCCGGTGAAGCTGATGCTACGAGAGCTGTGTAGAGACAAGAGAGGCTGGGATGAAGATATCCCAGAAGGTCAAGCTCAGAGATGGCACAGATGGCTGACAGATTTGCAACAACTTTCTAGCTTCAACGTCAGTAGATGCATCAAGCCCGCGAGTTTTGGAGTTACAAGGACGGCTCAGCTACATCATTTCTCGGACGCCAGTGAGGACGGCTATGGCACGGCTACTTACCTCTTGCTGACAAATCAACAGGGCCAGAAACATTGTGCCTTCCTCATGGGGAAATCCAGGGTGGCTCCGCTGAAGCAGGTCACCATCCCGAGACTGGAATTGACGGCAGCGGTCGTTGCAGTTAAAGTTGACCAGGTGATGCGTAAAGAGTTACAGCTCCCATTAGAAGAATCTGTCTTCTGGACGGATAGCACGACGGTGCTGAAGTATATAGAGAATGAGAAGATACGCTTCAAGACCTTCGTAGCAAGCAGAATCTCATCCATTAGAGAAGCTACACAACCATCTCAATGGAGGTATGTAAACACCTCATTAAACCCAGCAGATCAAGCCTCACGGGGATTGAAGGCTGAAAACTTCACGAGGAGCGAAACTTGGATACAAGGCCCAAGTTATCTGCTGGAAACAGAGAGATCATGGCCAGAAAGACCAGATATGCCAAGTCAGATTGCTGAAGACGACGTCGAAGTCAAGAGATCAGTCACAGTAAATCTCATAAATACAAAAGAGAACTTCGACACAGTGAACAAGCTTGTTAACCATTTCTCAGGATGGCACCAGTTGAGGAAAGCAGTTGCATGGTTCCTAAGGTTGAAAGAGTTGCTGCTACACCGGAGCGGTAAGAGAAAAGAGTACCGAGCCACTATCAGTCAGTCTGAAAGTAACCCTGATAAGCAGAGAATGCTTCTACAGCAGTACATGCATCAGCACAAGACCACATTGGGCAAGAATTCACTGACCGTGGAGGATTTGGCCAAGGCTGAGAAGGAGATAGTTCGCTTCAGTCAAAGACAAAGATACCCAGAAGAAATCGAAGCTCTACAGCGAAATACTCCAATCAAGAAAGGTAGTCATATCTACAAGCTGGACCCTACACTGCAAGATGGAGTACTGAGGGTGGGAGGGAGACTAAACAAATCTGCTATGCCAGAGGAGGCCAAGCATTCTGCTATCCTTTCTAAGGACCTCCGGGTTGCTACTCTCATTCTTCAGCATATACACCAGAGTATTGGACACAGTGGGAGGAATCACGTGCTTGCGAAGCTAAGACAAAGGTACTGGATTCCAGGAGCTAATTCCGTAATAAGAAAAATACTCTCTGAATGCATTGTTTGCAGACGGTTACACACTAGAGCTGGGGAGCAGAAAATGGCAGGCCTGCCTGAAGACCGTTTGTTACCAGACAAGCCCCCATTTACAAACGTAGGGGTGGACTATTTCGGGCCTTTCGAGGTAAAGCGAGGACGGAGCCTTGTCAAGAGATATGGTGTGCTTTTCACTTGTTTGACCATCAGAGCAGTTCATATTGAGGTGGCACACACGCTTGACACTGATTCCTGTATTAACGCCTTGCGGCGCTTTGTCTGTAGAAGAGGACAGGTGTCCATTATGCGTTCTGATAATGGCACCAATTTCGTCGGAGCGGAGAGAGAACTACGGGAAGCGATTGAAGGTTGGAATCAGCTTAAAATACAGGAAGCCATGATGCAAACAGGAATTAAGTGGATCTTCAATCCTCCGGCTGCATCCCACCACGGAGGTGTCTGGGAAAGACAGATACGCACCGTAAGAAAACTACTCAGTTCTGTACTGAAGCAGCAAGCGCTTGACGACGAGGGACTCCAAACCGTTCTGTGCGAGGTCGAAGCCATCATTAATGGCCGACCGATAACTAAGACATCAGATGATCCCAATGACCTCGAAGCCCTGACTCCGAACCACCTGTTGTTGTTGAAAACACAGCCAGCCATGCCCCTGGGAGTCTTCAAAAAGGAAGATCTGTATGCCCGTTGGAAGTGGAGGCAAGTTCAGTATATGTCAGACCTTTTCTGGACCAGATGGACAAGAGAATACTTGCCTCTGCTACAGGAGCGTCAAAAATGGTCCAAAACAAAGAGGAACTTCATTGTCGGAGACATTGTCTTAATCGTGGATGATTCAGCCCCTAGAAATTCTTGGTTGATGGGAAAAATAATTAAGACCATGCCAGACTCCAGAGGCGTCGTTCGTCGCGTTTGTTTGCAAACCAAGACCAGTACCCTGGAAAGACCGATCACAAAGCTCTGCCTGCTACAAGAAGCAGTGTGAAAGGTTCCTGAACGAAAAAAGTGGACATTTATATTGTAAATATGTTGAACTCATTAGTTTATGACTCTTAAGAATGTTTGAGTAATTGATATGCTTCATGTGCCTAGTCAATTAGGGGCCGGAATGTAAGAGCCATAAAAGCTTAAGAAAATACTTTAAAATAGTGGCTAAATGGCATAATACAGTTAATTTACCTGACCGACTTATTGTATTAAGAAACCCCCTATTTTCTTGCTCCAGTAGTATAGTCCGACACCCCCTTCATTCTTGCCACAATGGAACAGTCCCTAAGCCACACATGGGTGCAGCCATTTTACAGTTTAAACTGCACGTGGTGAAAGAGGCAGAAGCTGTGAGGTTTGGAGCAGTACAGTTTTTGACCGTGTTCGTTTATACCTGTTTGCTTTGTAATTCCGTTTGTTAAGTGTTATAGTAAACAGTTTAAAAGACAAAGCTACGTTTGGGAACGTTTTATTTCGACACGCGTCTACTCGTTGTTAAAGGCCCCACAGCTCAGTGGCCTGCCTGTTTGGAAACTAAGAAGCGCCACTACACAGAGGAACAGTCATATATCACACATGGGCATGCTCAGTAGGACAAGCTGGTGTACTGGTTTTAGACAGGGTTATATTGTTGACTCTGAACCAGGTGATTTAAAAGTGATTTGTTTTGTATATTTATGTAAATAAACTTTGTCTTTCTCACGATCTATCTTTAGCTCATTCTATATTTATTAGGAATCTAATGAGACTTGCGTTATAACACCCTGAGAATGGCATTGTTTCACTTTCTTGGTTCCTCTTTAATTATTTGGTGATTTAGTACCCTCATGTGACTTCTGAACAATAGATAAATTCCACTCAAATTCTAGTTTCTTCATATATTTCAGTTCTGAACATATACTACAATGACTGCCCTGACAACAATCATATTAGTGCAATCTCATATATTTAATTCCAAACTTTGGAGGTAATGAAGTAGGTAAGGGGGATTCCTTTCCGAATAGACTAAAAATGTATGGTGCTGAAATTGTGCTGTGGGACACTAACATACAAATGATTAATACGCTCATTTTAAATTCCCCTCTCTGCTATTTTATCAGAGGCCTTAACCCTTTATTCTGCTTCTGGTTTGTGTGCTATGCCTAACCTGGAAGGGCCTCTTGTGAAAATGGAAAAGTGTTTAACTCTTCAGATTAATAGCCAGTTCCCCCAATTAAACAATAATAATTTTATCTCAGCTTTCAATTCTTCTGCTATATTAACCTACTGTTTTATAGTTAATCTCATTTTGATTTCAATAATGTTCTGCTTATTTACCTCACGTTAGCATCGCACTATAGAAGCAAATTCACAAAAATGTCAATGATTTTCATTATAAATTACATGTTTGAAAAAGACTGAACAATCGCTTTATTTTTGCTAATATATAAACTCCACTTATTCTCTTCTATGATTCCATGAAACAAAGAAACATAGAAACATAGAAGATAGGAGCAGGAGTAGGCCATTCGGCCCCTCGAGCCTGCTCTGCCATTTAATGAGATCATGGCTGATCATCCAAATTCAGTACCCTGTCCCTGCCTTCTCTCCATATCCCTTGATCACTTTAGCCTTAAAAAATATATCTAACTCCTTCTTGAATATACTTAATGAATTGGCCTCTACTGCCTTCTGTGTTAGAGAATTCCGCAGCTTCACCACTCTCTGGGTGAAGAAATTCCTCCTCATCTCAGTCCTAAATGGCTTACCTCTTATCTTTAGGCTGTGACCCCTGGTTCTGGACTGTTGTTCATTTTTACCATAACCTCATTTTTTTTGTTGATTTTGTTTAATATCCAAAACTTTCTTCATCTCTTTGCAGCTCCATTAATATACAACAGTGAAACAACATTTTCTGATTATTTGTGTATGGTTTTCATATTTTCTTCAATTCCCTGTTCTCCTCCTGTGTTACTGTTTTGCTGCCTTAGGGCTTGTTAATAAGATTGCTTCTTCCACATATTCCACTGTTTCCTTTGACGTGCGATATTCACTGACTCACCTAAAAATAACACATTTTAACATCAAGGACTAAAGCTAACTCTTGTTCTTCAATTGCAAGTGATTCAACTGCAAAGTAAGCCCAGATCTGTCACTCTGGCACTGTTCTCATTAGCTAATAAGTCCTACAGAGAATTTTCGTCATTTTAGTTACTACGTTATTTGTAAGCATTGATTCCCGCCCGCAGCCATCCAGATGGAAAGGCTGGCTGGCTGTTGGGCGGGCAAGCCTGTGGCACTAAGCCACAGAGAAGAGGGAGGGAGGGATTGGGTTGTGGTGGGGGCGGGGGCAGTGTGGGGGTGTCAGAGGCTGAACTCAAAATTGGTTTTTGTAAGCCTAGACTGCAGCTATTTTCTTGCAAAGTGGACAGAGTCTGTCAGTTTATGGAGCAGAGCAGACTGTTTGATATTTGTGTTGAGCACCCTTTCTCGGAGCACAGCATTGGCAGGCTCATGTTCTCTTCTCACAATTGGTGGATACAATGGGCAAGAAATTGGGCTTGGTCGCACCTTTGTTTGGGTGCTAAGATTGCAATTAGGGTACCAAAATGGCGTCTGCTGTACGCACTTCTGACAGGAAGTGCGGCCGACGCCACATTGGTAAAGGCATTAGCTCGCATGCAGTTAACATCTGCCGGAAATATGCAGAGCGGAGAGATCATAAGTACATAAGAACATAAGAAAAAGGAGCAGGAATAGGCCACTTGGCCCCTCGAGCCTGCTCCACCACTCAATAAGATCATGGTTGATATAGGGCTCAAAACCACTTCCCTGCCCGCTCCCCATAACCTTTCACTCTCTTTTCTTGCATAAATCAGTCTATCTCCACCTTAAATGTATTTAATGACCCAGCCTCCACAGTTCTCTGGAGCAGAGAATTCCACAAATTTACGACCCTCTGAGAGAAGAAATTCCTCCTCATCTCAGTTCTAAAAGAGCGACCCTTTTTCCTGAAACTATAACCCCGAGTTCTAGATTTCCCCACGAGGGGAACATTCTCTGCATCTACCTTGTCGAGCCCCCTCAGTATCTTATATGTTTCAATAAGATCATCTCTCATTCTTCTAAATTCCAATGAGTATAGGCCCAACCTACTCAACCTTTCTTCATAAGTCAAACCCCTCATCTCTGGAAGTAACCTAGTGAATCGTCTCTGAACTGCCTCCAATGCAAGTATATCCTTCCTAAATAAGGAGACCAAAACTGTACGCAGTACTCAAGGTGTGGTCTCACCAATACCCTGTACAGTTGTAGCAGGACATCCCTGCTTTTATACTCCAACCCCCTTGCAATAAGGGCCAACATTTCATTTGCCTTTTTGATTACTTGCTGTACCTGCATGCTAACTTTTTGTGTTTCATGCACAAGGACCCCCAGGTCCCTCTGAACTGTAGCATTTTGTAATCTCTCTCCACTTAAATAATAACTTGCTTTTTTATTTTTCCTGCCAAAATGGATAACCTCGCACTTTCCCACATTATACTTCATCTGCCAAATGTTAGCCCACTCACTTTACCTGTCTATATCCCTTTGCAGATTCTTTGAGTCTTCTGCACAACTTGCT
This sequence comes from Somniosus microcephalus, assembly GCF_052327205.1. Classification (NCBI taxonomy): domain Eukaryota; kingdom Metazoa; phylum Chordata; class Chondrichthyes; order Squaliformes; family Somniosidae; genus Somniosus; species Somniosus microcephalus. The sequence goes on along the minus strand of NC_140996.1, from coordinate 47,697,094 downwards.
TTCCCACCCACCTTTGTATCATCCGCAAACTTGGCTACATTACACTCGGTCCCTTCATCCAAGTCATTAATGTAGATTGTAAATAGTTGAGGAGCCTGCTCCGATCCCTGTGGCACCCCACTAGTTATCGTTTGCCAACCGGAAAATGACCCATTTATCCCGACTCTCTGCTTTCTGTTAGTTAGCCAATTCTCTATCCATGCTAATATATTACCCCCAACTCTGTGAGCTCTTCTCTTATCATGATGTCAATTAGCTTGCATTGCTGATTTAATGCCATGGCTGCCATTTTGGAGCGCAACTTTCTAGCTGACATCCTCTCTTAAAGCTCACACAGCTGAACATGCATTAAGCAGCAGGTGGGTACAGTAGCATAGTGGTAGTGTTACTGCACTAGAGATCCAGAGTATTTGCCTAATGATCTGGAGAAGTGAGTTCATAATCCCACCACAGACGCTAAGCAATATAAATTCAGTTAATTAAACAAATCTGGAATAAAAAGTCAGTAATGGTGACTGTGAAGCTATCAGATTGCCCACCTTAAGGGAAGGAAATCTTCCTCCTGTAATGTGGTTTAATTTTAACTGCTCTCTGAAATGGCCTATAAGCCACTCAGTTGTTTCAAACTGCTACAAAGAAGAATCTACTAAGAATAAAACCAGACCCCATGAAGTCTCATGGTATCTGGTCAAACATGGGCACAGAAACCTCCCGCTGATGACTGCCCCCCCTCAGCTGATGAATCAGCACTCCTCCATGTTGAACACCATTTGGAAGAAGACGAATCCTGTCTTCACACTGAGGACACATTCAATCATGTTGTGTGGCACTACCACTGTGCTAATTGGAACAGATTCAGAACAGATCTTTCAGCTCAATACTTTGTATCCATGAGGCGCTGTGGGCCATCAGCAGCAGATTTATATTACACCACATTTGTGTAACCTTATGGCCTGGCATATCCCTCACTCACCCATTACAATCAAGCCAAGCCAGGGACCAACCCTGGTTCAAGGAAGAGTGTAGAAGAGCATGCCAGGAGCAGCACCAGGCGTACCCAAAAATGAAGTGCCAACCTGGGCAAGCTACAACACTTGACCATATACATGGTAAATAGCGGAAGCAGCATGCTATAGACAGAGTTAAGCGATCCCACAACCAACGGATCAATCAAAGCTCTGCAGTCCTGCCACACCCAATTGTGAATGGTGGTGGATAATTAAACAACTAACAGGAGGAGGAGGCTCCATGAACCACCCTATCCTCAAGGATGGTGGAGCCCAACACATGAGTGCAAAAGACAAGGCTGAAACGTTTTCAGCCAGACGTGCGGAGTGGATGATTCAGCTCGGCCTTCTCCTGTGATCCCCACCATCACAGAAGCCAGTCTTCAGCCAATTCGATTCACTCCACATGATATCAAGAAACAGCTGAATGCATTGGATGCAGCAAAGTCATCCTGGCTGTCATGCTGAAGACTTGTGCTCCAGAACTAGCCGGGCCTCTACCCAAGCTGTTCCAGTAGTTACAACACTGGCATCTACCTGACAATGTCGAAAATTGGCCAGTTATGTCCTATCCGCAAAAAGCAGGACAAATCTAATCTGGTCAATTACCGCCCCATCAGTCTACTCTCAATCATCAGCAAAGTGATAGAAGGTGTGGTCAACAGTGCTATCAAGCGGCAGTTGATCACTAATAACCTGCTCAATGATGCTCAGTTTGGGTTCCGCCAGGACCACTCAGCTCCAGACCTCATTACAGGCTTGGTCCAAACATGGACAAAAGAGCTGACTTCCAGAGTTGAGGTGGGAGTGAATGTGTTTGATATCAAGGCAGCATTTGATCGAGTGTGGCATCAAGGGGACCTAGTAAAATTGAAGTAAATGGGATTCAGGGGGAAGTCTCTTCACCGGCTGGAGTTATACCTAACACAATGGAAGATGGTTGTGGTGGTTGGAGGCCAATCATCTCAGCCCCAGGACATCACTGCAGGAGTTCCTCAGGGAAGTGTCCTAGGCCCAACTATCTTCAGCTGCTTCATCAATGACATTCCCTCCATCATAGGGTCAGAACTGGGGATGTTCGCTGATGATTGCACTGTGCTCAGTTCCATTCGCAAGCCTCCGATAATGAAGTAGTCCGTGCCAGCCTACAGCAAGACCTGGATGACATTTAGGTTTGGGCTGATAAATGGCAAGTAATATTCGTAACCCACTTGATTGGCACCCCATCTTCCAGCTTAAACATTCACTCCCTCCACCAATGGTGCACCGTTGCTGCAGTGTGTACCATCTACAAGATGCACTGCAACAACTCGTCAAGGCTTCTTTAACAGCACCTTCCAATCCCGCGACCTCTACCACGTAGGCACATGGGAACATCATCACCTCCAAGTTCCCCTCCAAGTCACACACCATCCTGACTTGGAAATATACTGCTGTTCCTTCATAGCCACTGGGTGAAAATCCTGTAATTCCCTACCTAACAGCACTGTGGGAATACCTTCACCAAATGGACTGCAGCGGTTCAAGAAGGGGGGTTGCCACCACCTTCTCAAGCTCAATTATATTTGGGCAATAAATGCTGGCCTGTCCAAATGACGCCCACATCCGTGAATGAACAAAGCAAAAGGACCCTTCACCAATGGGATCGTCCACTACCTACAGTTTAGTGGTTGGTTGGTTTCTTCTGACAGTTGCTACACATCTACACGTTTTTGGATCTTTCCATAGTTGTTTCAAGTTTCAAAAGTGTACAGGGAGTGGTGTGACAGGTGCTGAATTACCTTTTGCTGACTTCAAGGCTTCTGCACAAACCAGTTGCTCCCAGACATAAGTGCACTAGTAGGCCTTCCCCTTGGAATAGCGCATGACTGGGAGAATGAGCAGAAGCCACACAGAGCAGGACAAGCTGCTAAAAGGGAGAGGAGGAGGTGGAGAAGGGCTCTCAGCAGGATGCCCAGGGTGTCCAGGGAGCTATTCTCCAATCTGAACCTCAGCGACGAACAACGTTTGAGACATCTATGTTTCACTAAGGAGGTCTTCACTGATATCTGGCAACTGCTTCAGCCACAACTCCAACCTCAGAACAAGGACGGCATTGCTAATGGATGTGAATACGAACTTGGCTGTAAACGATTATGCATCTGGCTCCTTCCAGGCTGGTGCTGGAGATATTTGCAACATCTCACAGTTTGCCATCCTGTGCTGCATAAGGGAGGTCACTGAAGCTTTCTCTTCAATGAGAGATGACTTAGTTTCCTTCCCTTTTGCCAGAGACAAGTAGGACAGTGAGCACAAGGGTTTGCAAGTTTTGCAGGCTTCCCTAAGTTGCAGAGTGCCATTGACTGCACGCACATTGCTTTGCGGGTAACGCATGTCAACTTTGCCTTGTATTGGAACCAAAAGTGATTCCACTCCCTCAACTTACAGCTGGTGTGTGACCATAGGCAGTGGATAATGCAGGTCAATGCCCGGTATCCTGTCAGCAGTCATGTTGCCTTCATTCTGTGCCAGTCTGCTATGCCAGCTGTACTTCAGCCAATAAAGTATGCCAAAGGGCGCTGCTGAGCGATACATCAGAGGAGATTGTGGGATGAGGGAGAAGTGGGATGTGAGAAGGAGGATTTGGTATTAGGATACTGTTATCTTCAATGATCTAAGAGCATTAAAAAAACAAGCCTGAAGGCTTTGTGTCTTAATGCAAGGAGCATTCGTAATAAGGTGGATGAATTAGCTGTGCAAAAAGAGGTAAACGAATATGATATGATTGCGATTACGGAAACATGCAGCCAGGATGGCCAAGGCTGGGAACTCAACATCCAGGGGTACTCAATATTCAGGAAAGATAGGCAAAAAGGAAAAGGAGGTGGGGTAGCATTGCTGGTTAAAGAGGGGATTAACACAACTGAAAGGAAAGATATTAGCTCTGATGATGTGGAATCTGTATGGGTAGAACTGAGAAATACCATGGGGCAGAAAACATTAGTGGGAGAGGTATATAGACCTCCAAACAGTAATGTGGAGGTCAGGGATGGCATTAAATGGGAAATTAGAGAAGCGTGCAATAAGGGCACAGTAGTTATCATGGGTGACTTTAATCTACATATAGGTTGGGCTAACCAAATTAGTAACAATACTGTGGAGGAGGAATTCCTGGAGTGTATACGCGATGGTTTCCTGGACCAATATGTCGAGGATCCAACTAGAGATCAGGCCATCTTAGACTAGGTATTATGTAATGAGAAAGGATTAATTAGCAATCTTGTTGTGCGAGGTCCCTTGGGTCGGAGCGATCATAATATGATAGAATTCTTCATTAAGATGGAGAGTGAAATAGTTGACTCAGAGACTAGGGTCCTGAATTTAAATAAAGGAGACTACGATGGTATGAGGTGCGAGTTGGGTAGGATTGATTGGGGAATGTCACTCAAAGGGTTGATGGTGGATGGGCTATGGCAAACATTCAAAGATCGCATGAATGACCTACAGAATTTGTTCATCCCAGTTTGGCATAAAAATAAAACAAAAAAGTTGACTCAACCGTGGCTAACAAGGGAAATTAGGGATAGCATAAGATCCAAGGAGAGGACATATAAATTGGCCAGAAAAAGCAGTACACCTGAGGATTGGGAGCAGTTTAGAATGCAACAAAGGAGGACAAAGGGATTAATTAAGAGGGGGAAAATAGAGTATGAGAGTAAGCTTGCAGGGAACATAAAAAACTGACTGTAAAAGCTTTTATAGATATGTGAAGAGAAAAAGATTGGTGAAGTCAAACGTAGGTCCCTTGCAGTCAGAATCAGGGGAATTTATAATGGGGAACGAAGAAATGGTGGAACAATTAAATACATAATTTGGATCTGTCTTCACTAAGGAGGACACAAATAACCTCCCAAAGATGTCGGGGAACATAGGTCTAATGAAAGGGAGGAACTGATAGAAATTAGTATTTGTAGGGAAATGGTGTTAGGGAAATTGACGGGATTGAGGGCCGATAAATCCCCACGGCCTGATAATCTACAACCTAGGGTAATAAAGGAAGTAGCCCTAGAGATAGTAGATGCATTGCTGATCGTCTTCCAACATTCAATAGACTCTGGAACAGTACCCATGGATTGGTGGGTAGCTAATGTTACCCCACTGTTCAAAAAGGGTGGTAGAGAGAAAACGGGGAATTACAGACCAATAAGCCTGACATCGGTAGTGGGGAAAATGCTATAGTCCATTATAAAGGATGTAATAGCAGAGCACTTGGAAAAAAGTGACTGGATCGGACAAAGTCAACATGGATTTACAAAAGGTAAATCGTGCTTGACTAATCTACTGGAATTTTTTGGGGATGTAACTGGTAAAATAGATAAGGGAGAACCAGTGGATGTGATGTATTTGGATTTTGAAAAGGCTTTCGATAAGGTCCCGCATAAGTGATTAGCATGTAAAATTAAGGCACATAGGATTGGGGGCAGTGTAGTGACTTGGATAGAGAACTGGTTGGCAGACAGAAAGCAAAGAGTTGGAATAAATGGCTCTTTTTCTGAGTGGCAGGCAGCGACTAGTTGGGTACCGCAGGGATCGGTCCTTGGACCCAAGCTATTCACAATATATTTTAATGATCTAGACAAGGGAACTAGATGTAATATCTCCAAGTTTGCAGATGCCAAAAAACTGGGTGGGCGTGTGTGCTGTGAGGGGGATGCCGAGAAACTCCAGTATGATTTGGACAGGTTGGGTGATTGGGCAGTACCATGGCAGATGCAATATAACGTGGATAAATGCGAGGTTATCCGCTCTGGTGTGAAAAACAGGAAGGCAGATTATTATCTGAATGGCAATAGATTGGCAGAAGGGGAAGTGCAACGAGACCTGGGTGTCCTTGTGCACCAGTCGCTGAAAGTAAGCATGCAGGTGCAGCAGGTGTTTAAGAAGGCAAATGGTATGTTAGCCTTCATAGCGAGAGGGTTTGAGTACAGGAACAAGGATGTCTTGCTGCAGTTGTACAGGGCCTTGGTGAGACCACATCTTGAGTATTGTGTGCAGTTTTGGTCGCCTTATCTGAGGAAGGATATTCTTGCCATGGAAGGAGTGCAGCGAAGATTCATCAGGCTGATACCTGGGATGGCAGGAATGATGTATGAGGAGAGATTGGGTCGATTGGGCTTTTACTCGCTGGAGTTTAGAAGAATAAGTGGGGATCTCATCGAAACTTATAAAATTCTAACAGGACTAGACAGACTAGATGCTGGAAGGATGATCCCGACGGTCGGGAGTCCAGAACCAGGGGTCACAGACTAAGGATAAGGTGTAGGCCATTTAGGACAGAGATAAGGAGGAATTTCTTCACCCAGAGAGTGGTGAACCTATGGAATTCTCTGCCAAAGAAGGCAGTAGAGGCCAATTCATTAAATATATTCAAGAAGGAGTTGGATATATTTCTTAAGGCTAAAGGGATCAAGGGATATGGGGGGAAGGCAGGAACAGGGTACAGAATTTGGTTGATCAGCCATGATCTTATTGAATGGCGGAGCAGGCTTGAGGGGCTGAATGGCCTACTCCTGCTCCTATCTTCTATGTTTCTGTGTTTCTATGCATTCAGCCCTGCCGCTGGCCATAGCCTCAGCAATGGCCCTTTCAATAATGGCCAGCACCATCTCCTCCATGGGGCTAGTTCATGCAGGCATGCCTCTGCCACTTCAGTTAGTTCCTGCTGCCTTTGGTTGTGTGCCACCTTCTCCTGCAGGAGATAGGGAATTGGGACAGTTAGTGTTGTGCAGTCTGTTTAGGTGATGTGGCTGGCAGTGTGGGCAAGCTGTGAGATGTGGGTGTGAGGCTTGCAGCAGTGCTAAATGTGTGAGGGTGATGTGAATCATATAAATGTTAGTTATGAGGCCTGATTGATAGAGATTGTTGGTAGGTAAGTGATGGGGCTGTGGTAATTTGAGCAGTGCCTGATGCTAGTTGTACAGTTGGTAGGATATGTCATTTGAAGATGCATTCACTGACCTTGACCACTCGTGTGAGGTCATTAAACATCTTGTGGCACTGCATCCTTGGGACTAAACTCATGGCATTGACCTCCATGGCTATCTGCTCCCACTGCCTTTTCATCATATGTCTGGAGGACCTCCTGGCCCCCTGCAGGTTCAGAACATCTCTTCTCTTTCTCACCTCCTCCACCAAGACCTCAAGTGCAGCATCGGAAAACCTGGCTGCTTGCCCTCTCCCATGTTCAGCCATTCGTCTGTCATTCTCAGGTTAAATTCTGTTCAAAAGAACTACCAGCACCTGCTCCAGCTACAATGCCCCTCCCCTTTAAGAGGTGCAGGCTAACATTAAACAGTGCAGGCTAGCTCTAAGTATTGCTAGCAAGTATCAATTTTGGCCCCCTGCTGCTGCATGCAGCCAATCAACAGTGTGGTTAGAAATCATGCCAATGAGCAGGCAGCATGAAGATGGCGTGCTGCCTGCATTACATTGAACTGGCACAGTGTAATTACGCATCGTGATCCCCACGCACGCTTTCGGGAGCTATCCAATATCGCCCCCATTGTGTTTATCCTGCATTTTTTGTTTAGATTTTATATCTGCTGCATCTGTAGCTTTTGTTCTCTTTCATTTCTCATGTTTTGCTTGTACATGGATCTCTGATGTGTCTTTTCACCTTTCTCCCTTTGAAGGTGTACATTCTTTTGTCTTTTGCTTATAAAGTCTCAGGAAATATATATTGGCCTTGGAGGGGTACAGTACAGATTCACCAGAATGATACCATCCTTAGAGGGTTAAATTATGAGGAAAGGTTGCATAAACTTTGCTTGTATTCCCTTGAAGTTTTTAATATGATAAACTAATTTGACAGGGTTAATACAGAGAAACTGGGGTAAAAAATGCATAAGGAGGCCGAATGCCTCAAGAATGCCCGAACAATATTCAGCCTGAAATTTGGTTGGGTCATTTTCAGATGGTTGTTGTTAATGGGTGACAGGCCCTTTTGTATGCTAATGAGGGTCCTCACCCTTGTTTTAGGTACCCACAGAGAAATTGGGCTGCTCTGAGAGAAATAGGCGGCAAACTGCAGCGCTCAGGTTTTCCACAAGTGGAGGCGGCTTAGCCAGTGGCCGCTGCCAAAATGGGTAAGTAATTTTTTGAAATTGCTGTGGAGCCAGGTGGAGTAGGAGAGCTCCTCTTGGCTCCACAACACACCAGGTGGAGTAGGAGAGCTCCTCCTGGCTCTACAGCACACCAGATGGAGTAGCAGAGCTCCTCCTGTCTCCACAACACACCAGGTGGAGTAGGAGAGCTCCTCCTGTCTCCACAACACACCAGGTGGAGTAGGAGAGCTCCTCCTGGCTCCACAACACACCAGGTGGAGTAGGAGAGCTCCTCCTGGCTCCACAACACACCTGATGGAGTAGGAGAGCCCCCCCTGGCTCCACAACACACCAGGTCGAGTAAGAGAGCTCCTCCTGTCTCCACAACACACCAGGTGGAGTAGGAGAGCTCCTCCTGGCTCCACAACACACCTGATGGAGTAGGAGAGCTCCTCCTTGCTCCACAACACACCAGGTGGAGTAGGAGAGCTCCTCCTGGCTCCACAACACACCAGGTGGAGTAGGAGAGCTCCTCCTGGCTCCATAACACACCTGATGGATGCTGCTGGCTGCAATTGGCCGATCTCTACCTTCCCGACACTTCCCCGAGGTCCGCTGCCAGCGAGGCAAACAACCCAAAATTAGTTTTCCAATATAGGTGAATTGCCCCTGTAAGCATGACAGGCTTGCCAAATGATTGAAATGATACCCAAGGCCCAATCCAGGACAAAATTAACAGTCACTTGGACAAGTGTGGATTAATTAAGGAAAGCCAGCATGAATTTGTTAAAAGCAAATTGTGTTTAACTAACTTGATAGAGTTTTTTGCTGGGGTAACAGAGAGGGTCGATGAGGGCAATGCGGTTGACATGGTGTACATGGACTTCTAAAAGGCGTTTGATAAAGTGCCACATAATAGGCTTGCCAGCGAAGTTGAAACCCATGGAATAAAAGGGACTGTGGGAGCATGGATACAAAATTGACTAAGTGAAAGGAAAGAGAGAGTAGTGGTGAATGGCTGTTTTTCGGACTGGAGAAAGGTATACAGTGGTGTTCCCCAGGGGTTGGTACTAGGACCACTGCTTTTCTTGATATATATCAATGACTTGGACTTGGGTGTACAGGGCACAATTTCAAAATTTGTAGATGACAAAAAAATTGGAAGTATAGTGAACAGTGGGGAGGATATTGATAGACTTCAGGAGGACATAGATAGGCTGGTGGAATGGGTGGGCACGTGGCAGATGAAATTTAATTAGAAAAGTGCGAAGTTATACATTTTGGTAGGAAGAACAAGGAGAGGCAATATAAACTAAAGGGTACAATTCTAAAGTGGGTGCATGAACAGAGAGACCTAGGGGTATAGGTGCACACATTTTTAAGATGGCCGGGCAGGTTGAGAAAGCGGTTAAAAAGGCATATGGGTTTATGGGCTTCATAAATAGAGGCAGTACAAAAGCAAGAAAGTTATGATGAACCATTATGAAACACTGGTCCGGCCTCAACTGGAATATTGTGTCCAGTTCTGGGCATCGCACTTTAGGAAGGATGTGAAGGTGTTAGATAGGATGCAGAAAAGATTTACAAGAAAGGTTCCAAGGATGAGGGACTTCAGTTACATGGATAGACTGGAGAAGCTGGTCTTGTTCTCCTTAGAGCAGCGCAGGATGAGAGGAGATTTGATAGAGGTGTTCAAAACCATGAGGGGTCTAGACAGAGTAGATAGAGAGAAACTGTTCCCATTAGCAGAAGTGTCGTGAACCAGAGGACACAGATTTAAGGTGATTGGCAGAAGAATCAAAGGCGACATGAGGAAAAACTTTGTTTACTGGCTAGGATCTGGAATGCACTTCCTGAGAGGGTGGTGGAAGCAGATTCAATCACAGCTTTCAAAAGTAAATTGGATAAGTACCTGAATTTAAACAATTTGCAGGTCTACAGGGAAAGGGTGGGGGAGTGGGACTAGCTGCAGTGCTCTTGCAGAGAGCCAGCATGGGCTCAACTGACCGGATGGCCTCCTTCTGTGCGGTAAGCATTCTATGATTCTATAATTTCCGGTTGAAGCACACTATTCCTGGGCAGCACCAATTCTTGGCCCAAAAAAGGGTCCAGACAAATTTTTACCCCACTATTTCCTATGATGGGGGAATATAGAACTAGAGTGTTTAATCTCAAAATTAGAGCTGCGCCATTTAGGAGTGAAATCAGGAAGTATACCTTCTTGTTAAGTGTTGAGTCTGTGTGTTCCAGATATACTTATTTTAAATAACTGGACACAGACAACAGGAAAAACTTAAACAGGTCTTTACTACTTGAAGGTCAGGGCTGAACCGCTTTACAAATTACTACACAGAGCTTATATACCGGTGTGGTCACCACCGGTACTACAATATACAGTAGCAAGAGAAAGTAGTCCATCTTCTTAAGGTAGTTCTCTTAAGGTGGTACAGGTTACATACACCACAATTCCTCCCTTTTTAGCTTAACAGTGTACACCCCAATTTAAACATAACATGGATAACATATATACAACTTTCATGCAACTGTTCAAAGATTCAGTCTCTGAGGAGGCCTCCTGATCCGAGTTGGATAACGCCTTTCAGGGGTCTCTGATTCTGGTTGCTGGGGTGACTCCTCTAATTGATCTCTTATGGATTGAACATCCTCATGTACGTTCGCGTTTGAGGTAGATGCTACAGGTTCAATAATTTCTTCCACTGTTGTCTCTGCCGTAGCCATGGGTTCGACCCTTGTTCTCGATTCTACAAGTTGGTCAGCATGACGTCGTCTTACGTTTTCACCAATCTCTACCGTGTACATCAGGGGTCCTTGTCTGGCACAAATTGTTCCAGATTGCCATTTCTCATTCTTATAGTCCCGGGCTAACACTGGTTGTCCTATTTCGAAACTCCGAGTGGTCTTGTTATTTACATGCTGGAACTGTTTGTTTTCGACTTCCCTACGCACATTTGGTTTTAACAAATCCAACCTGGACCGCAACCTCCTGTTATAAAACATCATGGCAGGACTTTGGTTTGTCACTGCATGTGTGGCGTTTCGATATGCCATTAGGAAATTGTCCACCTTGTGTTGTAGTGGAATATGGTCTTCGCTCATGGCCTTTATCGCCTTTTTGAACGTTTGTACAAATCTCTCGGCCAACCCATTTGTAGCCGGATGATATGGGGCAGATGTATAGTGTTTCACCCCATTCTTCTTCATGAATTTCTGGAATTCTTCTGACACGAACTGCGGTCCGTTGTCTGAACATATCTGTTCTGGCAATCCATTTCTTGCAAATATGGTCCTTAGAACTGCGATCGTCTTTTCCGAGGTAGTGGTCGCCATCTTAATCACTTCTGGCCATTTAGAATGTGCGTCTACCACTATCAGAAACATGGAATCCATGAATGGACCTTCAAAGTCGATATGTACACGCTGCCATGGGGTTGAAGGCCATTCCCATGGATGCAGCGGTGCAATTGGAGGTGCATTTTGAACTTTTTGGCACCCTGAGCAGCTTTTAGTCAGATCCTCTATTTGTTTGTCGATACCTGGCCACCACACATAAGCCCTAGCAAGGCTTTTCATCTTGACTCCCCCCAGATGACCTTCATGCAGTTCCTTTAGAACTCTCTCCCTTAATTTAGGAGGAATAATCACCCTTGTTCCATACATCAATGTTCCTTGACAAACGGACAGCTGTTCTCGTCTGGCTGAGAATGCCGGTAACAGTGGTTCGCCATGTGCTGGCCATCCCTTCACTGTCAATTCGTAGACCCGAGACAGTGTCGGGTCGTTCCTGGTCTCTCTCTCAATACTCGCATTGGTGACTGGCAAACATTCGATGATGGTCGAGTGAAATAACTCAACAGGGCCAACTGTCGGTGCCTCTTCCGCTGTAGGTAGTGGCAGGTGTGACAGCCCATCAGCATTACCATGTTGCTTTGTACCTTTGAATTCGATCTCATATTGATGTGCCCCTAGGAAAAGGGACCATCTCTGGAGCCTCTGCGCTGTCATCACCGAAACACCCTTCTTAGGGTTAAAAATGGAAACCAACGGCTGGTGGTCTGCTGTGTTACCCACATTATGTATTCTTAGACAACCCAGTCCCTTACTGCTGGAGTCTGAATCCGTCTTCTGTTCATCCGAACTGTTCTCAGTCACCTTGTGTACTTTTTTGTACTTCTTCTGTGGTGACTTTTTGTTGCTGGTCTTCTTTCCTGACCGGCATACTTTCGCTATGTGACCGAGTCTGCCACATTTTCTGCATTCTTGATCTTTGAACCAGCACTGGTTCTGATCGTGCGTTGTCCTTCCGCAACGATAGCACTTTACTGCACCCAATGCCATTTGATTGGTGCTGAGTTCCGATGGCATTAGCTGCATTTCCGCGGTGCCTCGTGCTGTCGCCTCGTGCGATGCTGCAATGGTGACAGCTTTATCTAGCGTATGGTCCTTTTCCTCTAGCAGTCGCTTCTGAGTTCCTTCTTTTAATAGTCCACACACGAACTTATCTCTCAGAGCATCTGCTAGTCCTGTACCAAACTGACAGTACTTTGATAGCTTGCGCAGTTCAATTAAGAATTCAGCGTTGCTTTCCTCTTTCAGCTGCGTTCTTCTGTAAAATTTAAATCGTTCCGCTATCAGCAGTGGCGTGGGGTTTAAATGCTCTTGCAGGATAGTAACAATATTCGCGAAAGTCTTATCCGCCGGTTTATCTGGTGTTACAAGGTGCCTTAATAACCCGTACGTCTTCGCACCCATCGAGTTTAATAGGGTTAGTGCTTTCTTTTCAGCCGGTATCTCATTTGCTGTACAATAAACTTCAATACACTCCACATAAGTGGCCCAATCTTCAACATCGCTATCAAAAGCAGTGATGTTACCGTTTTTAGGCATCCTTGTAAGTTTCTTTAAATATTTTATTTTTTTTTCCAAAATGGCGGCTTCCCGCGCTTGGCGGCTTTTCCCGCGCTTGTCTTCTTCCTGCGCCGACTAAAATGGCGGCTTCCCGCGCTTGGCTTCTTCCCCCGCTGGCTACAATGGCGATTACCGCGCTGTTGCCGTTCTCGCCTCACAGCGGTCCTTACTTTCCCCCGACGCTGCTGCTTTCACTCCCCGCTGTCCTCGTGGGTATTAGCGCTTCCTTTCTTGCTGCGCGTCTATTCCGATTGCAGCCCAGCCCTTTACACCGGCTGCGGTCGAGTTCTCCAACCTTTTTCCTCCGGTCCCGCCCCCCTCCTCCACTGACAACGTGGCCGACTTTCTGCCCGTGTCGCTAGATCGGCTTACCCACCGCCATGGAAGAAGGATGATCACTGCCTGTCGCTGATGGTGGACTTCGTGGTCAGCAATTCCAACCCGGGTTCTCGATGCCTCCCGTGCGAATGCGGTGCTCAGCAGGATGATGAGGGCGGATGCCTCTTCTCGACGCCCGTTCTGGGGACAAAGCTGCCTTGGATGCAATTGCCACTGGGTAAGATCGACTCGTCGCCACTGTTGAGTCTGTGTGTTCCAGATATACTTATTTTAAATAACTGGACACAGACAACAGGAAAAACTTAAACAGGTCTTTACTACTTGAAGGTCAGGGCTGAACTGCTTTACAAATTACTACACAGAGCTTATATACCGGTGTGGTCACCACCGGTACTACAATATACAGTAGCAAGAGAAAGTAGTCCATCTTCTTAAGGTAGTTCTCTTAAGGTGGTACAGGTTACATACACCACAATTCCTCCCTTTTTAGCTTAACAGTGTACACCCCAATTTAAACATAACATGGATAACATATATACAACTTTCATGCAACTGTTCAAAGATTCAGTCTCTGAGGAGGCCTCCTGATCCGAGTTGGATAACGCCTTTCAGGGGTCTCTGATTCTGGTTGCTGGGGTGACTCCTCTAATTGATCTCTTATGGATTGAACATCCTCATGTACGTTCGCGTTTGAGGTAGATGCTACAGGTTCAATAATTTCCTCCACTGGTGTCTCTGCCGTAGCCATGGTTTCGACCCTTGTTCTCGATTCTACAAGTTGGTCAGCATGACGTCGTCTTACGTTTTCACCAATCTCTACCGTGTACATCAGGGGTCCTTGTCTGGCACAAATTGTTCCAGATTGCCATTTCTCATTCTTATAGTCCCGGGCTAACACTGGTTGTCCTATTTCGAAACTCCGAGTGGTCTTGTTATTTACATGCTGGAACTGTTTGTTTTCGACTTCCCTACGCACATTTGGTTTTAACAAATCCAACCTGGACCGCAACCTCCTGTTATAAAACATCATGGCAGGACTTTGGTTTGTCACTGCATGTGTGGCGTTTCGATATGCCATTAGGAAATTGTCCACCTTGTGTTGTAGTGGAATATGGTCTTCGCTCATGGCCTTTATCGCCTTTTTGAACGTTTGTACAAATCTCTCGGCCAACCCATTTGTAGCCGGATGATATGGGGCAGATGTATAGTGTTTCACCCCATTCTTCTTCATGAATTTCTGGAATTCTTCTGACATGAACTGCGGTCCGTTGTCTGAACATATCTGTTCTGGCAATCCATTTCTTGCAAATATGGTTCTTAGAACTGCGATCGTCTTTTCCGAGGTAGTGGTCGCTATCTTAATCACTTCTGCCCATTTAGAATGTGCGTCTACCGCTATCAGAAACATGGAATCCATGAATGGACCTGCAAAGTCGATATGTACACGCTGCCATGGGGTTGAAGGCCATTCCCATGGATGCAGCGGTGCAATTGGAGGTGCATTTTGAACTTTTTGGCACCCTGAGCAGCTTTTAGTCAGATCCTCTATTTGTTTGTCGATACCTGGCCACCACACATAAGCCCTAGCAAGGCTTTTCATCTTGGCTCCCCCCAGATGACCTTCATGCAGTTCCTTTAGAACTCTCTCTCTTACTTTAGGAGGAATAATCACCCTTGTTCCATACATCAATGTTCCTTGACAAACGGACAGCTGTTCTCGTCTGGCTGAGAATGCCGGTAACAGTGGTTCGCCATGTGCTGGCCATCCCTTCACTGTCAATTCGTAGACCCGAGACAGTGTCGGGTCATTCCTGGTCTCTCTCTCAATACTCGCATTGGTGACTGGCAAACATTCGATGATGGTCGAGTGAAATAACTGAACAGGGTCAACTGTCGGTGCCTCTTCCGCTGTAGGTAGTGGCAGGCGCGACAGCCCATCAGCATTACCATGTTGCTTTGTACCTTTGAATTCGATCTCATATTGATGTGCCCCTAGGAAAAGGGACCATCTCTGGAGCCTCTGCTCTGTCATCACCGAAACACCCTTCTTAGGGTTAAAAATGGAAACCAACGGCTGGTGGTCTGCTGTGTTACCCACATTATGTATTCTTAGACAACCCAGTTCCTTACTGCTGGAGTCTGAATCCGTCTTCTGTTCATCCGAACTGTTCTCAGTCACCTTGTGTACTTTTTTGTACTTCTTCTGTGGTGACTTTTTGTTGCTGGTCTTCTTTCCTGACCGGCATGCTTTCGCTATGTGACCGAGTCTGCCACATTTTCTGCATTCTTGATCTTTGAACCAGCACTGGCTCTGATCGTGCATTGTCCTTCCGCAACGATAGCACTTTACTGCACCCAATGCCATTTGATTGGTGCTGAGTTCCGATGGCCTTAGCTGCATTTCCGCGGTGCCTCGTGCTGCCGCCTCGTGCGATGCTGCAATGGTGACAGCTTTATCTAGCGTAAGGTCCTTTTCCTCTAGCAGTCGCTTCTGAGTTCCTTCTTTTAATAGTCCACACACGAACTTATCTCTCAGAGCATCTGCTAGTCCTGTACCAAACTGACAGTACTTTGATAGCTTGCGCAGTTCAATTAAGAATTCAGCGTTGCTTTCCTCTTTCAGCTGCGTTCTTCTGTAAAATTTAAATCGTTCCGCTTTCAGCAGCGGCGTGGGGTTTAAATGCTCTTGCAGGATAGTAACAATATTCGCGAAAGTCTTATCCGCCGGTTTATCTGGTGTTACAAGGTGCCTTAATAACCCATACGTCTTCGCACCCATCGAGTTTAATAGGGTTAGTGCTTTCTTTTCAGCCGGTATCTCATTTGCTGTACAATAAACTTCAATACGCTCCACATAAGTGGCCCAATCTTCGACATCGCTATCAAAAGCAGTGATGTTACCGTTTTTAGGCATCCTTGTAAGTTTCTTTAAGTATTTTATTTTTTTTTCCAAAATGGCGGCTTCCCGCGCTTGGCGGCTTTTCCCGCGCTTGTCTTCTTCCTGCGCCGACTAAAATGGCGGCTTCCCGCGCTTGGCTTCTTCCCCCGCTGGCTACAATGGCGATTACCGCGCTGTTGCCGTTCTCGCCTCACAGCGGTCCTTAATTTCCCCCGACGCTGCTGCTTTTACTCCCCGCTGTCCTCGTGGGTATTAGCGCTTCCTTTCTTGCTGCGCGTCTATTCCGATTGCAGCCCGGCCCTTTACACTGGCTGCGGTCGAGTTCGCCGCCCTTTTTCCTCCGGTCTCGCCCCCCTTCTCCACTGACAACGCGGCCGACTTTCTGCCCGTGTCGCTAGATCGGCTTACCCACCACCGTGGAAGAAGGATGATCACTGCCTGTCGCTGATGGTGGACTTCATGGTCAGCAATTCCAACCCGGGTTCTCGATGCCTCCCGTGCGAATGCGGTGCTCAGCAGGATGATGAGGGCGGATGCCTCTTCTCGACGCCCGTTCTGGGGACGAAGCTGCCTTGGATGCAATTGCCGCTGGGTAAGATCGACTCGTCGCCACTGTTGAGTCTGTGTGTTCCAGATATACTTATTTTAAATAACTGGACACAGACAACAGGAAAAACTTAAACAGGTCTTTACTACTTGAAGGTCAGGGCTGAACTGCTTTACAAATTACTACACAGAGCTTATATACGGTGTGGTCACCACCGGTACTACAATATAAAGTAGCAAGAGAAAGTAGTCCATCTTCTTAAGGTAGTTCTCTTAAGGTGGTACAGGTTACATACACCACATTAAGAGTAATGGAAACCTGGAACTCTCGCCCCAAGAGGCTGCGGATGATGGGGCAGTTGAAATTATCAAGACTGAGATCGATAGGATTTTATTCGGGTATGAAGGGATACAGAACAAAGGTGGGTAAATGGAGTTGAGGCTCAGATCGGCAATTGTAATATATGTGGTAGAACAAATGAAGGACAGAGACAGCATGAGTTGCTAGTTCACGTGCTTGCTTTGCTAGGCCTGAGCACACTGAGCATGCTCGTACTAAACCATGTGACAAACCATGTGATAATGCATTACACTGCTTTCCCCTTAAAAAATGTATGTATTCCCCTTTCAAATACAACAAAACTATGGTCACAACTTTCCCAGCATTACATGTACCACATAACAAAAACTCCTTGCTTTTTTTCTTCTAAATGCACTACAAATCCTACAAATGAACTACAAATCCAGCTTAATAACAGGTTTGCGGAGCCTTCCTGATCTTCTTACAGAAGGTTTTGGTGTTGAACCAGTTTTCAGACTGTTTTGCTTTGGTTCCGAACTCAAAGATGACCCTGTTTCTGTCTCAGATTTGTTTGAATCTGGTACTTCAGTTACTGAAGTCTGAATGGAGTCAAATGCATGTATGTGTTCATGATCAAGTGGTTCAAGGTCACATCTTGGTTCATCTCTAGCAGAGATCATTTGATCTACATGAACACTTCAGATGTTGTCGCCAATTTCAACCAAATATATTTTGGTCCCACCAACCTCTACTATGGTTCCTATATCCCACTTGTGTGAACTCAACTTGCCAGGGGGACTGAGAACACGAACACACTCATTTTGTTTGAAACTGCGTTTTTTCTGCTTCATGTCATAATAACGTTTCTGACTCAACTGTTTCTGTTCAACCCTTGAAGCCAAATTTGGTTGAACAAGAATCAATCGTGTTCTCAATCTCCTCTTCATCGAGATTTCTGCTGGGGTATATCCAGTTGTAGTGTGCGGAGTAGTTCTGTACTTCAGCAAGAAATTTGCTAAACGTTGCTCATGCTAGGTCCCAAACAACCCTGCAACACTTGCTTTTTGAGAGCTTCTTTTACTATTCTGACTGACCTTTTGGCTGCTCCATTTGAAGCTGGATGGTGGAACAAGAATGCGTTTGAAACCATTCCATTTCATGAACTCTTGGAATAGAGCAGAACAGAACTGAGGGCCATTGTCAGAAACAGCTCTTCAGGTAAGCCATGCCATGCAAAGATAGGCCTCAACTCATCTATGGTACGTTCAATTGTAGTATTTGAACCCATGTGTTTCATTTCAATCCAATTTGAATGACTATCTACAAGTACCAGGAAATAATCATTTGCTTTCACACAGAAGTCTACATGTACTCTCTGAAAAGGTCTACCTGGCCATGATCCAGGATTGTAGTGGAGTTTTGGGTGGTTTGTTTCTGCAATTTTGGCAAACACTGCATTTGCTGACAGGTGATTCAAGATCACTGTCCAATCCAGGCTACTAAACAAAACTTCTTGCAATTGATTTCATACTGACGATCCCTGGATGATCAGTATGAAGTTCGGCCAAAATTCTATCTCTCAAAGAAGTAGTTACCACCATTCTGTTTCCCCACTTGATACAACCTTGAAAAGAAAGAAATACTTGCATTTATATAGCACCTTTCACAACCACCAGATGTCTCAAAGCGCTTTACAGCCAATGAAGTACTTTTGAAGTGAAGTCACTGTTGCAATTTGGGAAACACGGCAACCAATTTGCGCTCAAAAAACTCCCACAAACAGCAATGCGATAATGACCAGATAAACTGTTTTTGTTATGTTGACTGAGGGATAAATATTTGCCAGGACACCAGGGATAACTCCCCTCCTCTTCTTCGAAATAGTGCCATGGGATCTTTTACGTTCACCTGAGAGAGCAGATGGGGCCTCAGTTTAACGTCTCATCTGAAAGATGGCACCTCCAACAGAACAGCACTCCCTCAGCACTATACTGGAGTGTCAGCCTAGCTTCATGTGCTCAAGTTCCAGGAGTGGGACTTGAACCCACAACCTTCTGAATCAGAGGTGAGTGTGCTACCAACTTTTTTTTAATAAATATACTTTATTGAACATTAAGAACATTTACAACATCTTCATCATTTCATTGTATGATACAAATCAATTCTGGGTTAGGTTGATTGGCTATGATAAATTGACCCTTAGTGTTAGGGGGATTAAATACGTGGGGTTACAGGGATAGGGTGGGATATGTGTTGGTGTAGGGGTTACGGGGATCGGGTGGGATATGTGTCGGTGCAGGCTCGATGGGCCGAAATGGCCTCTATCTGCACTGTGGGGTTTCTGTGATTCTGTGATTCTGTGAATTCCATCGATCTGCACAGCCATTCCGCCACCACATTTTAACAACAAGACCTGAAGTTTAATTTGTCCCCTGTAACATATATTAATCGATTGTACTTTAAAAATTGGTTGTAAAATACTATCCTTAAATTCCTTTCTGAATAAAACATCCACAGAGCCTTATAATGATCTTTTAGCTTATATTTAAAATACTCTTTTAGATTGATTCTCCTCCCCTTAAAAAACAGAGCATTCCTTCTTTGCACAATCACGAATCTAGCCAAACTGAACATTAAATTAATTGCCGCTCCGCTAGACTCGGGCAGACTCTCCTGCAATCCCCATCTCAAAATTGAGTCCCACGGGATTCCCATTCTCGCTCTTCGGTCCCCACCAGCAAAAAAGCTTCACACA
The DNA here is from genome assembly GCF_052327205.1 of Somniosus microcephalus. Lineage (NCBI taxonomy): Eukaryota > Metazoa > Chordata > Chondrichthyes > Squaliformes > Somniosidae > Somniosus > Somniosus microcephalus. Next base: position 47,677,239 of record NC_140996.1, on the reverse strand, counting down.
ACTGTCGAACATAGTTCTTAAAGTCATTTAACTGCGGACATAACACCAGTAAATGTGACAGAGTCTCATCCCGTGTCCCACACACTGGGCAAGCTGCCGCCTCCACTTGCCCAATCTTGCACAAGACGATCATGGTAAAAATCCGGTTATGAGCCAATTTGAAATCCAGTTCAATCCACTCTGGACATTTAAAATTCGCCCACACTCCCTTCCAAATCCTGTTGATGTCAAGCTGTGGGTATATACTCTGCCAAAACTCCTGACCAGCAGGTGTCTTGAATCTCCATTCTCTAAATACCTCATAGAAATCTCAAGTATTACAGTTGTCAAATTGAATCAACTCTCCCCTTTCTCCAGTACAAAGCTTGGAAAAGCAGGATGCATTTTACTTCCTTTGGAGATTTCCGCATTTATTTCTTCCATCCAATCGTGTGGCATTGCCCTCACAATCTTCTCATACATAATTCCGATTGCTTTTTCCTCTACCTCCTGATCCTCCTCCCACACCATGTCCCTCACTATCGCTTCCGGCAACCAACCTGGAATCACCTCTTATAATACATCTTTCACAGATATAATCCTAGCTTTTATAAAAGCTTGATTAAATAAAACCTCTCCTTTGATGTTGACCCACCTGTTCAAAAATAAGGGCTGTTCTAAAAATTCCTCAGCCCCCTTGGGCATAAACTGCACACTTTTTAAAAATTGGGCCCAAGTCTCTACAACCCCCTTATAAAACCTAGGGAGAAGTTTAATCGATTTCAAAAACATATTATTGTATTCCATATACAATATCCCCTGCCCTCCTATCCCACTTCATTTAAAAAAATGCTCAAAACAACTCTTTCAAAAACTTGTATTTGACTTCTGAAGAAATCTCTTCACCCATTTGATTCTAAAGGATTTTTTCTTCAAATCAATATCTGGGAAATTGAGTCCTCCCTGATTTCTCCATCCAATGATGGTATTGTAAGCCATCAAGGCTGGTTTTGCTTCCCATAAAAACCTCACACAAGCCTCTCTGATGGACTTTTCCGCCCACACAGGAATATCCTCCACCGTCAATAAGTAGCATAGCTTAGATAGCAGGAGGGCAGACAACACTGTCGCCCTTCCTTGCACGTTCAAACACCATCTTACCCATCTTCCCAAAATCTTTTTAATTTTCATAACCTTCGGTTCCCAATTTAATCGATCCACTTCATCCCTGTCTTTCTTGCACCCCATATGCACCCCCAGAACTTCCAAAACCTCCACCACCTTAAAGAGACATTCCCCCAACCATTCCCCCCTACCCCTCCCTGCAACCAGGCATTGGGACTTACTATAATTCACTATGGCTCCTGAAGCTCTACAATATTCCTCCACTACATCCAGAGCTTTCCTCATTGATTCCCCATTTCTCAATGTTAAGTTTGTGTCATCTGCATATTGGTGTATCACCGACACCAGCCCAGAACTGGGGACCACAATCCCAACTGCACCTTGTTTCTTTCGCATCATGTAACCTAATGGTCCTGCTACCAATGTGTACAACAATGGGGACAGGGGACAACCCTGTCTCACTGATCTCTGTATCGGAAAATACTTGGATAGAAAACCATTACATTTAACACAGCTAAATATGTTTGAATAAAAAATCCTTATCCACTGAATGAAATTTTCCTTGAAACCAAATGCTTCCAAAACCTTCAATAAAAACTCATGCGAGACCCTATCAAAGGCTTTCTCTTGATCTATCTTTAATACATAAGCTTCCTTCCCACTCTCTTCCATGAGTTCTATCGCATCTCGGATTGAGACCACAGAGTCTGCGATGGCCCGGCCTATGACTCCATAGGACTGAGAGGGCCAAACTTCCTGCGGTAACACCTCCTTCAAACGATTTGCCATAACCCTCGCCAAGATCTTATAATCCACGTTTAATAATGTGATGGGCCTCCAATTCTTCAGATCCCGTCTATCCCCTTTATTTTTATAAGCTAAGCTTATGATACCTCTCCTCATAGATGGGGGCAGGCTTCCCTCAATTTTAATTTCCTTAAAAACTTCGAAGAGCAATGGACTTAAAATCTCGCAAAATTCTGCACTTAGTCCATCGGACCCTGGGCTTTCCCCCCCCCCCTTCATTCCACTTATTGCTACGTTTATTTCCGCTAATCCTACTTCTTTGTCACACATGCTTCTCTCATCCTCCTTTAAACCCTCTTCAATAAAAGCAGTAACCTTCTCCATCACCAAATTGGAAATGTCTTCTTTAGTATATAACTCTTGATAAAAGTTGCTAGCCGCCTCTAAAATCTCCCCACTTTCATGAATGATCTTCTCCCCAACCTTCAACTCTTCAATTAATGATAATCTTCGTCGCAGCTTTGCTTGCTCTAGAAAATATCCAGTGCATCTTTCACCCTCCAATGCATCTCTAGCCTTTGTACGCAAAATGGCCCCCTTGCATTTTTCAGCTTGCAATAATACCCACTCTTACTTTAGCACCCGGAACTTAGTCTCCGCTCCCTTATCCCCTCCGTCAACTGCTTTACAGACATCCGTAAACCTTTTATTTATATTATTTTCTTGACGCTGGCTAGCTGCCACCCTCTTTTTCCCATAAAGTACCGAAAAACTTTTACCTGATATTTGAAATTATCCCACCAAACTCTTCTTTCTTTCAAGAACAAAGGTTGCTTCCGAGCATTCTTTATTATATTTATAATCCCTTCTTTATAAGCAATTTCTTTCAGGTATTGATTGTTTAAAATCCACACCCCTGAACCGATCTTAACTCTGCTGTTCCTAATTCTAAGAACCAAAGCCGAGTGATCACTAAAAATTATTTTTTTATAATAAATCTCCAACACCTCAGAACTTAACTGTAGGGGGGCATCCTTTACCTGGTTTATGGTAATTTACCTGGTCAGGCAGCCTTGCCACTGCACTGTGACCAATTCCAATCAGCGGTTTCGAATTGCTAAACCCTCCTTCCAGTTCTGACTGGAGGAACTTATAATTAATGATATATTAAAAACGGACAAATGGTCAGGATGCAAGAAAGTCACATTTTATTAAAACTAAGGAAACTACACCACACAATCAAAGTAATCACGGTAAAATTGCTTAACAGGGGAAGGCAGGTGGCAAAAATGAGGGATAAATGGCTACAATGTTAATCTTACAATCTTAGCAACATTTCCTTTAAATTACCACCCCTTTACTTCCCACTAGATTGTCTTGCTAATGGGTCAGAAGCCTTGCTCAGCTGCAGTCCAAAGGGTAAAAGAAGAGAGAGATGCTTCTGGGAAGCTAACTTTTATACCCCTTTTTTGGGGCCCGCCCAGATCTGATGTTTCTGGGCTAAAACAAAAGAGATCCAAACTGTCCACTTGATATACAAACAAATGCTAATAGCATTCAATTGCTTTGTAAACAAAGCATTGTCCTGTGGTCATCTGGAACCACAATTGATTGACAGTCTTGAGTACTAAGCAAACAAAGTCCCTTTGTTCATGCTGGCAGTTTCAAGCAATTGATCTTAGAGTCAATTTCAGTGAATAGATGTGTGTAAACAACCCAGTGTGCTTGCTGTCAGATGATTAACTGATTCAAACGGGCTACTCCCCAGTGTGAACAAGCAGCTTGTAGGTTACCGGACCCGCCCAATACCACAAGGTGACTGACAGCTCGGGCTCCATTCAAACCCACTACAGGGCAGTGCTGAGCTTTTTCATATGCTAACAGCCTGTCTGTTTCATATGCTAACAGCCTGTCTGTTCTTTTAAATTCTGTTTCCATGAGGTCTGTTCAGCCATTTTTAACAGTCCAAAACTCAAGAGTACATCTTTTAATAAAATGTACAATCTTAAAGTGGGCGATTTTCACAAAGTTCTTTGATTCCAGTGTCCAAATGCTGCCCAGCTTATGAGCTTTTTAACACAGACTTTTGTGGTTCTGGGTATGTTTTAAAACATTGTCCAACAATTTAAATCACACAGGTCTTCATCCACGATGTGGATTAATATTTCCCAATCTTCGGGGTCTGAGGGGATTTTGCGACCCCTACATTTCACCCTTGGATACTTCCAACTTACTTGTAGTATCCTCTTGAAGAAGTGAGCAAAATTTTCTGACACCCCACAAACAATCAACCCCATACAGCTACCTACCACTGATCCCCTGACCCGTCTATTCCCCTCAAATCCGAGAAAAACCATGGTACAGTAGGCATCTACAGATACATCGATTACAAAATGTTACAGTAGGGGTCTCATACCCCTGCACCACTTGTTACATTATAACATGTTAAAAAATGTTGCAACCTTGGTTATACAATGTAATCAAAATGATCCCAAGCACAGAGAGGGTCCTACGGTTCTGCACCGCTTGGAACTGTAAAACAAAATACAAAAATCTTCACAAAACATTTGAAACATAATGCTGAAATAAATCCCGACCATCACGTGCCAATGATTGATCACAAAATTCAAGTGGGTATTGTTCCTCCCACCTGGGCTGTATATGTTCCTTCCACCCCCCCTTTAATGGTCTTAAACCTTTAAATATACAGAATGGATTTTACAAAACAGTCTGATCCACCAGCCCGAGCTGTTCCCTTGTCCCTTTGTGGAGGCAGTGTACCTCTCATGTTTCACGGACTGAGACAGGGGAGTATGGGATCATGACTCCCAGTCCCTCCCCCTCCCGTCTTCCCTCGACTGGCTGCAGAAAATGATGGGTGCCTGTGTGGCGGCACTCACTGGCCCCACACTCAAACTTGGATCCCTGATCCAGCCACCCACTCATCCTTCCCAGCCACACTGACACTCTAACTTTGCCTGTGGGCCCCTGGTAAGTTCCTCCCTTCCCTGAAATCACCCATGCGAACCTTGGGTCTCCCCCTCCCCTTTACAATCTTCCCCGGGCCATCACCACCCACTCCTGGGGAGCGCGTCCCTATCTGACAAAGTGCCCGCGCTTCCCCCCATGGCTCCTCAATAGCGAGGTCTCCCGCAAGTGAAATTTGGTCAGGATAGTGCAGGGTTGGGGCCATGCCCCACCCAGCTGGGGCCATCTCTTCCACATAGGATGAGTAGGCAGGTTCCTCCGGACCCTGTCCGGTTTCTCCTGAAGGTTGCTGCGGGGTCTCTTCCTGGATTTGTCCAGTGGCGAGGTGATCCCCAACATTTTGTATAACCATATCTTCATTCGATGCCCAGCTCGGGCTGGGCGAACAGGGCTGCTCCTTTACCCACTCTCCTGCAAAAGAACTTAAAAGGACATGCAGCCAGGTCTCTCACTGACCTGCTGCCTTAGGTGGAGACATGGTCGGGTCGCTCGACCTCGGACCAAAATACAAGCATTTGGCACACTTATAAACTTAAACTTTAAAATTAAACTCAAACCTACTAGTTACATTCTAAACTTAAAATTTAAACAACTTAAAAGCACGCTATAAACATTGGTAACTTAACACAAAGCTATAATACAAATGCCGCTCGTCTCCAGATGGCCAGGCTAATCTCTGGTGTCACTGTCACAGATTACTGCTGCCTGCAGCGAAGCTGGACTGCCTCCTGCTTCGGGTCCCTGGCAGCTTATGGCTGCTAGTTGGGGACCTCTGTGATCTGTTTTCTCCCGGGCTTGGGAGATTGCTCTTTGTGGTTGGTACTCTGGTGACCATCTTATCTTGGGCTTGCAGACCCGCTGAGACTTTCTGAGGGGCATCTCTGTGGGGGAAACTTTGGCTGATGGGCACTGAGTCTGGTTCACAGCCCTAGCTTGCTGGGAACCTTCTCCCCCTGATGCAAACAGCCCGCACTGTTTAATATACCTGGCAGCCTGCCAGTAATCTGGGTTTGTCTCCTTTTCCCTACCCACTCCCGTATTGGGGGCACGTATCCCCACACCACCCGCTGCTGGTGGCTGAAAATCTTCCTCTCCAGGTCCAATACCTGGTACCGGTTCCTTCCATATGTCCCCTGCAAGAGAAATTGCGATCCCTTCCTCCCCAGAGTCCCACACCATAGGGGGACCCACTCTAGAAGCGGGCTGGGAAGCTTCTCCCTTTAAAAAGGTGACTACGCCTGCGCGAACCTCCTCCCCGGAGTCCCACGGCAGAGGCTGTGAAACCTCTGTATTCAAACAGGCGACTGCGCCTGCACGAACCCAGTGTTGGGAAACCACTCCACTCAGGTGTGCGACTGCGCCTGCGCAGGGAAACTGAAGAGGTGCCGCTGTGGTCATGGGCTGGGGAACTGCGCCTGCGCAAACCTCCTCCCCGGAGTCCCACGGCAGAGGCTGTGAAACCTCTGTATTCAAACAGGCGACTGCCCCTGTGTGGGAAAACTGAAGAGGAGCTGCTGTGGTCACAGGCTGGAGAACTGCGCCTGCATGAGCCCAGTGTTGGGAAACCTCTCCCCTTAGGCGCATGACTGCGCCTGCGCAGGGAAACTGAAGAGGAGCCGCTGTGGTCATGGGCTGGGGACCTGCGCCTGCGCGAACAGACCGTTCAAAAGACTGGGGAATCCCTGTCTCCAGACCAGTGACTACGCATGCGTTGGCAGTCTCTTCAAAAGGCGGCTCCTCCATGGAGCCCCCCAAGCGATTTCTGTGAATGAACTCGCAGCAGCCTGCAGATTTCTACTCTCAGGCTGCAGTTTCTCTGTTTCTGAACTAAATAACTGGTCCAAATTTAAACTTTGGCCAAAACTTAGGTCCCACTGGGGTGGGGAAGTGTCCGAATTGGTGGGCCGGCTAACTTTTCCCTTGAAACAAGCCACAACGCCTGTCATTACAGCCTGTGAACTTGAACATGTATGGTCAGATTTATACAATTTAAATTGTTTGGCGTGGAACCACTTTGTGCACCGGGGTAGTTTTACTGCATAGACCATGGGGCTGGCCCTATCAACTATACTATAGCGTCCCATGTAGAGTGGCTCTAAACTTCCCACCCGGGCATAGTTTCTTACCATCACTAGGTCTCCTATCTCCCACTGGTGGCTCTTGCTAGGCTTGAGCAGCAGCCGATTATTCCGATGCAGCTTCCCCATGCTGTCTGCTGCCTGCCCATAAATTCGTTTGAGGTGTTCTAGGAGGGTTCGGGTGAATTTATCCCGGTTTATTCCCTGCAGTTGTCCTTCAGTGAGGACTGGGGCAAGCACATGAGTTGGGGTCCTCATAACTCTGCTGGTCATGAGCTCATGTGGTGAATGCCCTGTATTTTTGGACTGGCTGTCCCGGATCCCCATGAGGATCAGAGGTAGGGTCTCTGCCCATTTTTGGGGTGACCCCACGGCCTCTTTCCTCAATCTTTCTTTAAGGGTATGGTTCATATGCTCCACAATCCCTGAAGACCGTGGGTTGTAGGCTACGTGCCACTTCCCTTTGATACCGAGCAGCATGAGGGTGTTCTGCATGACTTGGCCAGTGACGTGGCTTCCCTGGTCGGACTCCATGAACTGGGGCAGTCCCCACCGCGAGAACACCTCCTTCACCAAGATCTTTGCAGTCCCCATTGCTGTGGCCGTCCTGCAGGGGAAGGCTTCCACCCACTTGGAAAACACATCCACCAGGACGAGGCAGTATTTGTAGCCTCCCTGGGTGGTGGGCAAGGGCCCTATATAGTCGATCTGGATCGACTGCCATGGTCCCTCCACCCTCCTAATGTGTCCCATGGGCATCTTCCTTTTGTGGGGATCGGAATTATTTGCTGCACACACAAGACAGCTAGCACAGAACTCACGGACATCTTCCCAGAGTCCTGGCCATCATCCCGCCTGTTCCACCCGTTGCCAGGTGGTCTCAGGCCTGGGGTGTCCCGCTCCCGGCCCCTCATGCACCAGCTGAAGGAACTCCCTCTGGTGTTGCTGGGGTACTACCCACTGTTCTGCCTTGAACAGCATGCCCTCCCTTATGGTGAGAGGGGCTGTGCTGTAGGGGCCCTCTATCCTTTTGCCCTCCATCACTGTGCTAATTATTGCCTTTAGGATGGGGTCCTGTGCCTGGACCATTTTAAGGTCTGGGGCCAACAATATTCCTGATTTTCCCTTGAGTCCCATCCCTGCCTGTAATCGCTGCCACTGGCCCGGACTCATATGGGCCCCAGAAAGTGCCTGCACGTGCACCCTCCTTGGCCAGCATATCGGCTTGCTGGTTGCCCTGGCTGCAGGGTTCTGTGGAGGAATGGGCTTTCACCTTATGGATGAAAACTGCAACTTCCTCCCCCACAGCTGCCAGGATTTTCTCCAGCAGGGGCTTTACTGTCAAGGGCTTCCCGTTGGTGGAGGTATACCCACGACGGGACCAGATGGCCAGGTACTCTGTGCACGAATTGCAAGTGAACATACTGTCAGACCAAATCGTATACGGGGTAGGGAAGATGTCGGGGTGTGTAACCACGCACATCACCGCGGACAGTTCAGCCTGCTGGGCACTCATGGTGTTAGGGAGCTTGATTGCCAAGGCAATGTCTGCCGTTGGGTCAAAGATCCCGCAACCTGTGGGTCGTACTCCAGCGGATACCATGCTGGAACCATCTACATAGATCTCGCAGCCCGTGGGATGTGTCCCAGCCCGTAAACCTATGTTCACTTCCCATACCCCATCTATGGAACATCGATGGGCTGTTCCAGGGTATACCATATTGGCCGCAAGCTTTGGCTCGCAAAGGCCCTTTACCTTCAGATCCATCTGTGAGAGGAGAAGGGTTCAGCGTGCAATGCGGATGTTGCTGACTGTCCCATCTTTAATCCTCCCATCCAAAAGCATCTGAGTGGGTGTGTGGTGTGTGAGGAGGGTGATGGGAGAGGTGCCTGCGAAGATCCCGGATTTCTTCACAGCCTATTATGTGGCTAAAAGGTGCCTTTCACATATTGAGTAGCTCCTATCTACATCGGTGAGTATTCTGGAGAAATAGACCACGGGTCTCAGCCTACCGTGCCGCTCTTGGAGCAGCACAGCACTCAGGCTATCCCCACTGGATGCTACCTCCAGAAAAACTCCCTTTTCCCATCTATTGCTCCTAGGGCTGGTGCGGTCTGCAGGTCTCCATTTAACTTAACAAATGCCGCCTGGCATCCCTCATCCCAGGACCACTCCACTCCCTTGTGTAGGAGATGGAGCAGAGGGGCTGCTGTGGCTGCATAGTCCTCCATAAAATCCCTGCAGTACCCCGTCAAACCCAGGAACGACCTCACCCCTCTTACTGAATTGGGAATCGGTAACTCCTGGACCGCTTCCCTCCTTGCCTTATCTATGGCCCTCTCTCCTGTGCGGACAGTCAGACCCAGGAATTTAACCTCTTGCTGACCGACCTGCGCCTTCTTGGGGTTGACTTTAAACCTCTTTCTCTGCAGCAGCTCCAGAAGCTCAGCCAATAGTGGGCCATGCTCCCCGACTGAGTTGGTAAATAAGAGCAGGTCATCCATATACTGTAGTAACTGAGTGGGCTGACTGAACTCTTTTAAACTATCCTTCATGCATTGGTGGAAGATGCTGTGGCTGTTGTGGAAACCCTGTGGTAGACAGTTCCAGGTATACTGCTGTTCCTTAAAGGTGAAGGCAAACTTATATTGGTCCTCCCGTTATAAAGGGATGGACCAGAACCCATTCAAAATGTCCAGCACCATGAATGTGTTCGCAGATGCTGGAATACTGCTCATAAGATTAGCCACTGCTTCTACTGTGGGGGCACACATGGGGATATTGCTGTTAAGCACCCGATAGTCCACCATGGCTCTCCATGAATTGTCCAGTTTCCTAACCGGCCAAAGTGGAGAATTAACATGAGTGGCTTTGGGCCTCAACACTCCCTGTTTAACTAAGGAGGTGATGGCTGCCTCCATGTCGGGTTTTGCCTCCTTAGGGAAATTGTACTGCTTCTGTGGTTGGGCCATGGGGTCCCTGTCTATTTTAACCTCAAACCCTGTGATCCTCCCGCAGTCGTGTTTATGGGTGGCAAACACTGTGAGTTTTGCCTGCACGACTGCCTGCAGTGCCTCCGGGACACCATTTACCATGAGCCCGAGGTCGTAACATTCTTTGGGCTTCACAGTACACAAGGTCCCTTTACCCTCCTTGCCCGGGATGACCACTACACCTTTTTCCCTGTCTGTGCTAGCCCCCCAATGGCAATGGTTGCGGAGATCCACGAGGATCCCATGGCTCACCATGGAGTCAGCCCCTAGGATCCCCTTCCCTTCCTCCTTATTCCACTTTGCCAGGATGCACGTCCACTTAGTTTGGAGCATGTCCAGACGGACTGAGAGGGTTCTGGAGTATACCCCCACCTGCTCCTGACCGGTGAATCCCGATAGTATGTATGGAACCCCGTTAGACAGAGGTGAGGTGGTGGGATTATCCGTATGGATCACGGTGCATGATGCCCCCGTATACAATAGATAAGTCCCTGTAACCTTCCCAAGCTCCATCTGTACGAGCGGTCTCTTCCATTCATCGTACCGGAGATTACACAGGTAGACAGGCTGCGCGTGCTCCAGTCATTGTGGGGAGGCAAAGGTGGGCGAGGGGGCTGCAGCACCACTGATGGCTGCGACCTTTCCCTGATTGGCCCTGAGGAAAGATTTTATCGACTCCATGACGGACTCGACTGCATCGGGAGGAGATTCTGTCTCTGCCTTCTGAGTTGGGGCTGCGGGGGTCCTGGCTTTATCGTCTCTCCCAGGCTGTTTACAATCCCTGCGCCAGTGGCCATCCTCCCCGCACCTGTAACAAGTGACCTTGTTCTGGGAGGGACGGCTCCCCTCCTGGCGCCACTCTTTCTTGTATTGAGCCGCAGGTTTAACCTCGTGCACCTTACCCTTTTGCTGGGGGGTCCCACTATTCCTACCATTCCTATATGCTACCGTGAGCTGCCGGATTACAGTCTGTTCGGTTGCTAGCGGGTCTCGGTTGCCAAAACAAGTATCAGCCTTTGCTTTTATCTGGGGCAGGCAATTGGACACCAGGCAACGAAGCCATTGGGTCCGCTGCCACTGGTTCAGGTGTGCCCTATCTTGACCCCCTGTACACGCGCTGTTGTTGACAGGCCACAGCCTGTCTGCAGATGCCTGAGGGGTCTCCCCTTCCTTCTGCAGTGTTTTCCCTATGCGATCGAACGGACTGCCATCATTCGCACCCATGGCTTCCAGTATTTCCTCCTTTAGGTCCTCAAAACCCTTCTGCCCTCTCTTAGCCTCATCTGAAAGGGTCTGATAGAGCTTACTATCTACAGTGAAAAGCAACATTTTGGCTTTCTCTTCGCCATCACAGCCGTTAACACAGGCTGCCTGTTCTATCCCTTGGAAGTGCATTGTGGGGTCTCCCTTTTCGGAGAGCAGGGGAATATGTTTCACCAGGCCTCTGAGCTGTTGGGTATCATAGGGTACCAGGTAGGGTTGCTAGACAGCCCCTTGGTCATTATCGTTCACAGGCGTACCGTACCTCCGTTGTCGGAGGGGGCACATTGGTCCTGGTCCCCGCCTGCCTAGCGGGACCTGCTGCCGTTCTCCTACCACCCCATTGTCCACCCCTTCTTGCTGCCAGAGCTCCTCAAAACTCGGAGCTGTGGGCTGCGGTCTTGGGATCTCTAATTCCCTAGCCAGCTCTGTTCTAGGTGCTGCCTGTGAGGCGGTTTGATTTGGGCTGCTGGTACTGTCCGACGGACTTCCCTTCAAGCTTATGAGACATACCATCCCTTTAGTCCTTAATAACTCCACACCCAAACACTATCTTTCTGCTACATGGGGTATGATCTGCTCCACTAAACCTTTGGTCGCAGGCCAGCTTATAAGCTGCCTTTACCTCCCTAACCTTTTCCTCCTGCTCTATTACTTCTGAGGTGAGGCGGGCATTCTCTTCCCTCAGTCTCATCTTGTTACTCTTTGCTTCTGTAATTTGGCACTTTAGGAACACTTTCTTGTGCCTCGCGTGGCTTTTGCCCTCGCTAGCTTCTCGGGTGAGATGTGCGTTTTCCTCCTGTAGCCTCATCTCACAGTCGCTAGCCTCTGTGATTTCCTGCACAATGCGCTCTATCTCTGCCTGGCATTTTGTGACCTCTAGTGTGAGCCGTGCATTTTCTTCCCGCAACCTCATCCCACTATCTCTGGCCTCATTCACCTCTCTTATGAGGTGTGCTACCTCCGCCTGGCATTTTTCAAACACTGACTCCCGATTCTTGGCCTCTGTAACCTCCTCCCGCACCCTCATCTCACCCTTCTTAACCTAGCCACCAACACCATAATAGATCAGCTTACACGCTGCCGCTAACTTCTGCAGGGCTACCCACAGACTGAAAGCAAGAAAAGCAAGAGCTGATACTTTCTCCGGATCCAGACCACTTACCATATCAAAAAATGCCTCCAGTCCCTTCGTGGTCGCCAATTTGTAGGGGGTCATCCTTTACCTGGTTTACGGTAATTTACCTGGTCAGGCAGCCTTGCCACTGCACTGTGACCAATTCCAATCAGCGGTTTCGAATCGCTAAACCCTCCTTCCAGTTCTGACTGGAGGAACTTATAATTAATGATATATTAAAAACGGACAAATGGTCTGGATGCAAGAAAGTCAAATTTTATTAAAACTAAAGAAACTACACCACATGATCAAAGTAATCACGGTAAAATTGCTTAACAGGGGAAGGCAAACGGCAAAAACGAGGGATAAATGGCTACAATGTTAATCTTACAATCTTAGCAACATTTCCTTTAAATTACCACCCCTTCACTTCTCACTAGATTGTCTTGCTAGTGGGTCAGAAGCCTTGCTCACCTGCATTCCAAAGAGTAAAAGAGAAGAGAGAGATGCTTCTGGGAAGCTATCTTTTATACCCCTTTTTTGGGGGCCTGCCCAGATCTGATGTTTCTGGGCTAGAACAAAAGAGATCCAAACTGTCCACTTGATATACAAACAAATGCTAATAGCATTCAATTGCTTTGTAAACAAAGCTTTGTCCTGTGGTCATCTGGAACCAGAATTGATTGACAGTCTTGAGCACTTAGCAAACAAAGTCCCTTTGTTCATGCTGGCAGTTTCAGGCACTTGATCTTAGAGTCAAATTTCAGTGAATGGATGTGTGTAAACAACGCAGTGTGCTTGCTGTCCGATGATTGGCTGATTCAAAAGGGCTACTCCCCAGTGCAAACAAGCAGCTTGAAGGTTACCGGACCCGCCCAATGCCACAAGGTGACTGACAGCTCGGGCTCCATTCAAACCCACTACAGGGCAGTGCTGAGCTTTTTCATATGCTAACAGCCTGTCTGTTTCATATGCTAACAGCCTGTCTGTTCTTTTAAATTCTGTTTCCATGAGGTCTGTTCAGCCATTTTTAACAGTCCAAAACTCAAGAGTACATCTTTTAATAAAATGTACAATCTTAAAGTGGGCGATTTTCACAAAGTTCTTTGATTCCAGTGTCCAAGTGCTGCCCAGCTTACGAGCTTTTTAACGCAGCCTTTTGCAGTTCTGGGTATGTTTTAAAACATTGTCCAACCCAGAGACAATTTAAATCACACAGGTCTTCGTCCACGATGTGGATTAATTACCGACCTTCAGGGGCTGAGGGGATTTTGCGACCCCTACATAACCCTTCCCGCATTAACACAAAATCTATTCGGCTCTGTCTTAAAACATCACCCACCCAACCTGATTTGGAGAATTCCCTTTTTATGTGTTTCTGGTCCCTCCATAAGTCTCTCAAATTTAAATTTGCCATCATTTTTACAATCATCCCTCTGGAGTTATCATCCTTAAAGGTCATCTGGGCTGAAATGTCCATCCGAGAAAAAAATACATTAAAATCCCCCACTATACAAGAATTTTCCACCTCTGCCACTTCAGTGAATAACCCCCGAAAAAAATTGCAACGCTTGCAATGGTCGTTCGGAGCATACATATTAAAGAGATCGCAATTAAATCCCTCCATTTTTACCCTTAGCTGTAAAAATCTCCCCTCAGTGTCCTTGTCCATCAAGGCAACGTTCTCTTTTATGGACGGACTCACCAAAACAGCCACCCCTCTACGGTTATTGTTCCCACAACTTGCAAACACCTCTCCCTTCCAAACCTTCTGAACTCTTTCTAGGATATCCTCATCCCAAAAGGTTTCTTGCAGACACAACAAGTCCGTGCCTTTAAAACCCTGCAACAACTGCTGCAATTTCCTCTCACCCCTCAGTCCGTTCACATTGATCGAGACCAATGTAATCATGGCTCCAAAGAAGGGAAGTATGCCTGATAATCTCCCCATCATTTAATCTCTGGCCCTTCCCTCCTCACATGCTCCTTCCCAACTTCTCAGGCAGCTGTTGCTTTTTCCTGCAGCCTCCGACTCGTTTTCCCCTCCTGTTTAAACTTTCCCTGCTGTTTCAGCCTCTTCCTTGCATTAAGTTTGGGCCCAGGAGCTGCCATTCCTCCCTCCTTCTGCCTCTCACTAACCTTTCCCTTTCCACATGAGGCCACCCCACCCCCTGACTTCCATGTCTCTGTCCCCCTCTAATTCCTCACACTCAAGCTCTTCTGCAACCCCCTGTGCCTGCGCCCCATCCGATACATAATCCTGCTCCCCATCAGATATTTCATCTCCCATAGAGAGTCTTCCTGCTATCGCAGTTTCTCCCACTGTGCCGCTCCCTTCGACCACATCTCCACCTCTGACCCTTGCACCCTGTTCCCTCTCTCCATGGGACAATGGCGCACCTAAATTGTTCCCTTCTGACATCTCTATCTCTCTGATCCCATCCTGCTGTCCCTTTAAGGCTCATGCCTCTTGCTCCCTCTCCCCATCCTGCCCCCTCCCGCTCACCAAGATATCCAACTCCCCGCCTCTCCCTGGAGCACCCACATCCACCACACACCCCGCTCCCGCCTCCTCTCCCCCCGCAGCCACCAGACTCACCAGGGGCAGCCGAACCGCACTAAGGCTCGATTCTGCACTCGACCCTCGCTGCCCGCTGCTGTCTTTGTTCCCCTCCACAGCACTCGGCGTGTTTTCCGCCATCTCCATCCCGTCCTCCACTCCGCCATCCTCTGTCTCTTCCTGTGCTCCTTTCCCCTTCATTTTACCGGCTGTGTCCTCCGACTGCACCACTCCTCTGGCCATTCCACTCTCATCTCCTTCTCCTTCTCCCATCTCCTCATCACTCATATCGCTCCCTTCTGCCACACACTCACAGCGGGTGGGGCCTTTGTGACACACCCCACAGCTCTCCACCTTGCAGCTCCGAGCGATATGTCCTGACTCAATGCAATTGTAACAATACAAATCAGGACAGTTTCTTACGAGATGGTCATGTCCCAGACAATAGTGACACACCTTTACTTGGTTATCATGCAGCACACGAAAGTACTGCACTCCTTCCAGTGTCTCGAACATCATACTGTACGGCAATGACCTCACCACATCTGGGAACCATACCTTTACATACCTGATTCCGTCTGCTACCCGTGTTCCCGGATAGTAGCTCCTCTTTATTTCAGAACAGATTTTAATGTCCCACGACTCCAAATTTTTGCTCAGCACTTTGTCCTCAATTTACAATGGAAAGTTCAAAAATGAAACCACTGATGCGCTATCAATTCCTCATAAAAGACAGAGAGTTAATCAATAGGCTTTTATTAGCAAAGAACAGAGCATGCCTCTCGTGGTTGCCTAGTATCCAAAAGGGCAGGGGGCTGCAGAGCAGTCACCTTTATACACGAGCATGTGGGTGGAGCCAGGGGCGGAGTCAGCTGAGGCATGCATAGGCACAACAGTGTGCAACAACAACAACAACAACAACAACAATAACAAACAATGGTTTACCACATTCACCCCTTGTTTAAAATTGAGTCTGGCGGGGTGAAGTGTACTAAAAGTTCGTATAAACTAAAAGTTCATGTAATTAACTCTATCAGGTGGCCTTGTATGCCGTCCTGATCGTCGTAGCAGTGGCGGTGATGGTGCAGCATCCAACGCCGAACCTGGCATCTCGTTGAGAGGTTGTGTAGTCAATAGCGGGTCCTGGGGCTGCGGCATGCCGTCTACAGGGGTTGGGGTGTGGGTAGTGGTGGGTGGCGATGGTGGTGTCTCGTGTGGAGACTGTGTCCTCCCGCCCATTCGGGTACGCTACGTAAGCATACTGGGGGTAGGCGTGGGTAGTGGTGGGTGGCGAAGGAAGTGTTTCGGGAGCACCCGAAGGTGCGAGGTCTCGTATGGAGACTGTGTCCTCCCGCCCGTCCGGGTACACCACGTAAGCATACTGAGGGTTGGCGTGGAGGAGGCTCACCCTCTCGACCAGGGGGTCCGTCTTATGGGACCTCACATGCTTCCGCAGTAGGACGGGTCCTGGAGAAGTCAGCCATGTCGGTAACGAGATCCCCGATGTGGACTTCCTGGGGAAGGAGAACATTCTCTCATGAGGGGTGGCATTGGTGGCTGTACAGAACAGTGACCGAATGGGATGGAGCGCCGCAGGGAGGACCTCCTGCCAGCGAGAGGTCGGAAGGCCCTTAGATTTCAAGTTTAAAAGGACTGCCTTCCAGACCGTCGCATTCTCTCTTTCCACCTGACCATTCCCCCGGGGGTTGTAGCTGGTGGTCCTGCTTGTAGCAATACCTCTCGCGAGCAGGTACTGACGAAGTTCATCGCTCATAAAGGATGAGCCCCTGTCGCTATGAATATAGCTAGGGAAACTGAACAAGGCGAAGAGGTCATTCAGACATTTAATGACCGTGGTACTGGTCATGTCTGAGCAAGGGATGGCAAACGGGAAACGGGAGTACTCGTCAATTATATTGAGGAAGTACACATTGCGGTCAGAGGAGGGGAGGGGCCCTTTAAATCGCCGCTCAGCCGCTCGAAGGGGCGCGTGGTCTTGATCAGGCTTGCTCTGTCTGGCCTATAAAAATGTGGTTTGCACTCGGCACAGATTTGGCAGTTCCTGGTCATGGTCCTGACCTCCTCGATGGAGTAGGGCAGGTTACGGGATTTGATGAAATGGAAGAACCTGGTGACCCCCGGGTGGCAGAGGTCATTGTGGAGGGTCTTCAGTCTATCAACCTGCGCGTTGGCGCATGTACCACGTGATAGGGCATCTGGGGGCTCATTGAGTTTCCCGGGTCGGTACAAGATATCGTAATTGTAGGTGGAGAGTTCGATTCTCCACCTCAAGATCTTGTCGTTCTTGATTTTGCCCCTCTGCTTATTATTAAACATAAAAGCTACTGAACGCTGGTCAGTGAGCAGGGTAAATCGTTTTCCGGCCAGGTAATGCCTCCAATGTCGCACAGCTTCCACAATGGCCTGGGCCTCCTTTTCGACAGAGGAGTGTCGAATCTCGGGGCCCTGGAGGGTCCTTGAGAAAAAGGCCACGGGTCTCCCCGCCTGGTTAAGGGTTGCAGCTAGGGCAAATTCAGATGCGTCGCTCTCCACTTGGAAAGGGATGGACTCATCCACTGCGTGCATTGTGGCCTTCGCAATATCTCTTTTTATGAGAGTGAAGGCTGCACATGCCTCTGCTGTCAGGGGGAAGGAGGCGGACTTGATGAGGGGTCTGGCTTTGTCCGCATAGTTGGGCACCCACTGAGCATAGTAAGAGAAAAACCCTAGGCATCTCTTCAGTGCTTTTTGGCAGTGGGGGAGGGGGAGCTCCATAAGGGGGCGCATTCTGTCGGGTTCGGGGCCGATGACTCCGTTCTCCACTACGCAGCCAAGAATGGCAAGGCGCGTGGTACGAAACATACATTTGTCCTTGTTGTATGTTAGATTCAGCCGCTGGGCCGTACGGAGGAATTTCTCTAGGTTAACATCGTGGTCCTGCTGGTCATGGCCGCAGATGGTGACGTTGTCTAGATAGGGGAAAGTGGCCTGGAGCGCGTTCTGGTCAACCATCCGGTCCATCTCCCGTTGGAAGACTGAAACCCCGTTGGTGACGCCGAAGGGAACTCTGAGGAAGTGGTAGAGACGACCGTCAGCTTCAAAAGCTGTGTACTGGCGGTCCTCAGCCCTGATGGGGAGCTGGTGGTATGCCGACTTCAGATCAATCGTCGAGAACACCCGGTATTGTGCTATCTGATTGACCATGTCAGATATGCGGGGGAGTGGGTATGCATCCAACTGGGTGTAGCGATTGATCGTCTGGCTGTAGTCAATAACTAGGCGCTGTTTTCCGCCAGTCTTCACCACCACCACTTGTGCTCACCATGTGCTGGTGCTACTCTCAATAATCCCTTCCTTCAGGAGTCTCGCTACCTCGGATTTAATGAAGCTTCTGTCCCCGGCACTGTAACGCCTGCTTTTGGTAGCGATGGGCTTACAGTCGCGGGTGAGGTTAGCGAACAAGGAGAGGGGGGAGACTTTAAGGGTGGAGAGGCTGCAAATGGTGCGCGGCGGGCGATTTAAAAGCTGCTGGCTGCCGACTGTGAGTGGGGGGAGGGGTCCGTCGTACGCTAAAGTGACACTTTTAAGGTGGCACTGAAAATCCAAACCCAGTAGAACGGCAGCGCAGAGATGGGGCAGGACAAGAAGTTTAAAATTTTTGTATTCTGTGCCCCGTACTGAAAGGGTCACTACGCAGTAGCCACCGATGTCCGCTGACTGGGCTTTGGAAGCCATAGAGATCAGATGGCGCATCGGCAGGACCGGGAGAGAGTAACTGCGCACCGTGTCGGGGTGTATGAAGCTCTCCGTGCTCCCGCTGTCAAAAAGGCAGGTAGTGGCGCGGCCGTTTACCGTAATGTCCATCATGGACCTGGACAGTTGATGAGGGAGAGATTGGTCCAGCGTCACGGAGGCCAGCGTATGGTCAAGCGAGTCGAAGTGGTCGTCAGATGAGGCGATGGTTGAGTCCGGGTCCCCCGTGATTGGAGTTGGAGGCGTCCAAGATGGCGGACAAAATGGCGGCGCCCATGATCCCGATCCCCACGCGGCTGGGGGAGCCCAAGATGGCGGACAAGATGGCTGCCCCCACGGTTCACACGCGGCGTTGCTGGCGTTAGCGGTTTTACCTTTGCAGGCGCTGACATAGTGTCCTTTCTTCCCGCAGCTGGAGCAGGTAGCATTTTTTGCCGGGCAGCGTGCTCTGGGGTGTTTTGCCTGACCACAAAAATAACATTTCTGTGCCTTGGACATTGCTGCAGCAGTTGGAGGTGGCGGTCCCATGACCCAAGATTGCGGCGTCCACGGTGCAGAGCGGTTAGGGGAGAAAGCGTCCATATTCCTGTGGGCCGCGTCGAGCGA
The DNA here is from genome assembly GCF_052327205.1 of Somniosus microcephalus. Lineage (NCBI taxonomy): Eukaryota > Metazoa > Chordata > Chondrichthyes > Squaliformes > Somniosidae > Somniosus > Somniosus microcephalus. The sequence continues at coordinate 47,658,032 of NC_140996.1, read as the reverse complement.
GAGCGCGAGGGACACTGCCTTTTTCAGGTCTATTTCTCCCTTCTCCAACAGTCTCTGCCGGGAGTAGTCGGACCTTAGACCCGCAACGAAAGCATCTCGGATCAGTCCCTCCGTGTGTGCTGCGGCTGATACTTCTTTGCAATCGCAGCCTCGGCTGAGTATCCGTAGTGCCCGTAGGAAAGCCTCCACCGATTCCCCAGGCTGCTGTCTGCGGGATCTTAAGAGGTGCCTGGCATAGACCGTATTTACCGGGCGTGCGTATTGCCCTTTAAGCAGATCGATAGTCGCCGCGTAGGTCGTCGCGTCCTGGATTAGTGTATAAACTTGGTGGCTCACCATTGAGGCCAGGATTTTCAGCTTGTTTTCGTCTAGGGTCACAGTTGAGGCTTCCAGGTAAGCCTCGAAACAACGCAGCCATTGTGCGAATTTGGTAGCCGAACCCGCTTCTTGGGGGTCTAGGTCCAGGCATGTTGGTCTGAGGGCTCGCAGCAGCGCCTGCTGCTCAGCGTTTGGCGCCGTCGGTTGAAGCAGCTCCTGCTGTTCACCATTTGGATTCGACATTTTGTTTTGCTAATAAAATTGATGCGCTATCAATTCCTCATAAAAGACAGAGAGTTAATCAATAGGCTTTTATTAGCAAAGAACAGAGCATGCCTCTCGTGGTTGCCTGGTATCCAAAAGGGCAGGGGGCTGCAGAGCAGTCACCTTTATACCCGGGCATGTGGGTGGAGCCAGGGGCGGAGTCAGCTGAGGCATGCATAGGCACAACAGTGTGCAACAACAACAACAACAACAACAACAATAACAAACAGTGGTTTACCACAACCACCACCTCCTCTGAATATAGCAGAGTCACCTCCAAGAATTTCTCACCAAATTTTAGATTGGGTAGCAGTTTTTCCACCTCCTCACGGCCACTGACCATCACCTCCAATCCCATATTCGGCTTTGTTCGGCATTCAAAGCAGTTTCCTTCGCCACAGTCCTCATGAACCGCCTGGATTATATCCCAGGCTCGAATCTTCTTATCTTCACACGGCACCACCACCGTGTTTTCTTTACCAAACCTCCTGAGGTCCTGGCCCAAATCTTTGGGCCTTGTTTTTCCCTTTCCCACCACAGTTTCTTCCCTAATTATATTTCATCACAGGTATATTGTCCTCTGAGGGGCCCGGCACTCCGGACCCCTCAGCAGCCATCTGGCTGTTTTTTGTGGGCCAAAAAGGCCCTGAAACCTGAAAACAAAACCCCAAAACCCACCACCAACATTTTACAAAACTCCTGTAGGGGGGCATCCTTTACCTGGTTTACAGTAATTTACCTGGTCAGGCAGCCTTTTTCCACTGCACTGTGACCAATTCGAATCAGCGGTTTCAAATCGCTAAACCACCCCTTCCAGTTCTGACTGGAGGAACTTATAATTAATGATATATTAAAAATGGACAAATGGTCTGGATGCAAGAAAGTCAAATTTTATTAAAATTAAAGAAACTACACCACACGATCAAAGCCATCACGGTAAAATTGCTTCACAGGGGAAGGCAGACGGCAAAAACAAGTGATAAATGGCTACAATGTTAATCTTACAATCTTAGCAACATTTCCCTTAAATTACCACCCCTTTACTTCTCACTAGATTGTCTTGCTAGTGGGTCAGAAGCCTTGCTCACCTGCATTCCAAAGAGTAAAAGAGAAGAGAGAGATGCTTCTGGGAAGCTATCTTTTATACCGCTTTTTTGGGGCCTGCCCAGATCTGATGTTTCTGGGCAAAAAGAAAAGAGATCCAAACTGTCCACTTGTCTGGGTAGGGTTTGGATAAAGTTGCAGTTTAAATGTGTCCATTGTCTGTGATGGCTTTCGAATAAAGCTGCAGTGGTTTGAATGTGTTCTCCCATTCATTTAAACGGTTCCTCCTCAGTTTGGATGTGTCCACTTGATATACAAACAAATGCTAATAGCATTCAATTGCTTTGTAAACAAAGCATTGTCCTGTGGTCATCTGGAAACGCAATTGATTGACAGTCTTGCGTGCTTAGCAAACAACATCCCTTTGTTCATGCTGGCAGTTTCAAGCACTTGATGTTAGAGTCAATTTCAGTGAATGGATGTGTGTAAACAACCCAGTGTGCTTGCTGTCCGATGATTGGCTGATTCAAATGGGCTACTCCCCAGTGTAAACAAACAGCTTGTAGGTTATCGGACACGCCCAATACCACAGGGTGACTGACAGCTCGGTCTCCATTCAAACCCACTACAGGGCAGCGCTGAGCTTTTTCATATGCTGACAGCCTGTCTGTTTCATATGCTAACAGCCTGTCTGTCCTTTTAAATTCTGTTTCCATGAGGTCTGTTCAGCCATTTTTAATAGTCCAAAACTCAAGAGTACATCTTTTAATAAAATGTACAATCTTAAAGTGTGCGCTTTTCACAACGTTCTTTGATTCCAGTGTGCAAGTGCTGCCCAGCTTACAAGCTTTTTAACACAGCCTTTTGTGGTTCTGGGCATGTTTTAAAACATTGTCCAACCCAGAGACAATTTAAATCACACAAGTCTTCATCCACGATGTGGGTTAATATTTCCCAATATTCGGGGGCTGAGGGGATTTTGCGACCCCTACATTCCGGCCTTGGATACTTCCAACTCTTGAAGAAGTGAGCAAAATTTTCTGACACCCCACAAACAATCATCCCCTGTATTTACCTATAGCTACCTACCACTGATCCCCCGACCCATCTATTCCCCTCAAATCCGAGAAAAACCATGGTGCGGTAGGCATCTACAGATACATCAATTACAAAATGTTACAATAGGTGTCCCATACCCCTGCACCACTTGTTACATTATAACATATTAGAAAATGTTGCAATCTTGTTTCTACAATGTAATCAAAATGATCCCAAGCACGGAGATGCTCCTACGTGTCTGCACCACTTGGAACTGTAAGACAATATACAAAAATCTTCATTAAATATTTGGAACAAAATGCTGAAACATTTGAAATAAAATGCTGAAATAAACCCCGACCATCATGTGCCAATGATGGGTCGCGAAATTCAAATGCGTATTGCTCCTCCCACCCGGGCAGTAAATGTTATTTCCAGTCCCCCTTTAATGGTCTTAAACTTTTAAAACATACAGAATGGATTTTACAGAGCAGTCTGATCCGCCAGCCCCGAGCTGTTCCCTTGACCCTTTGTGGAGGCGGGGTACCCCTCATGTTTCACAGACCGAGACAGGAGAGTATGGGATCGTGACTCCCAGTCGCTCCCCCTCCCGTCTTCCCTCGACTGGCTGCAGAAAATGATGGGTGCCTGAGTGGCATCTCTCACTGGCCCCACACTCAAACTTGGGTCCCTGATCTGGCCACCCACTCATCCTTCCCAGCTACACTGACACTCTAACTTTGCCCGTGGGCCCCGGGTGAGTTCCTCCCTTCCCTGAATGCACCCACGTGACTCTTGGGTCTCCCCCTCCCCTTTACAATCTTTCCCGGGCCATCACCACCCAATCCCGGGGAACGCGTCCCTATCTGACAAGGCGCCCGCGCTTCCCCACCATGACTCCTCAATAGCAAGGTCTCCTGCAAGTGAAATTCAGTCAGGATAGTGCTGGGTTGGGGCCGTGCCCCACCCAGCTGGGGCCATCTCTTCCACGTAGGATGAGTAGGCAGTTTCCTCCGGACCCTGTCCGATTTCTCCCGAAGGTCGCTGCAGGGTCTCTTCCTGGATTTGTCCAGTAGCAAGGTGATCCCCAACATTCTGTATAACCATATGTTCATTCGATGCCCAGCTCGGGCTGGGCGAACAGGGCTGCTCCTTTGTCCACTCTCCTGCAAAAGAACTTAAAAGGACATGCAGCCAGGTCTCTCACTGACCTGCTGCCGTAGGTGGAGACATGGTCGGGTCCCTCGACCTCGGACCAAAATACAAGCATTTGGCACACTTATAAACTTAAACTTTAAACTTAAATTCAAAAATACTAGTTACATTCAAAACTTAAAACTGAAACACCTTAAAAGCAAGCTATAAAAATTGGTAACTTAACACATGTAAGGGGTTTTCCTTGAGAGATTTCCCTGAGGTTTCTCTCTCTAGAGGCCTCTCTCTCTTGTACAGTAAAACCTTGAGTGGTTCGACCCACTCGCCCCTTAGATTCTATACTCTGGAATTAGGTGCAGGAACTACAATGCAGAGAAAACTCTTGTAGACCAAGTTTGATGAAACAAAATGAAATTTTATTGCATAAGGAAAAATATCAAATCAAATGCAAGCAGATAAGAGAGTACATGGAAGGGAAAAACACACAAACAAATCATAACAACACAGTACTAACTAAAGCAAATACAGTCATCTTATACCCTACAAAGATCATCATGAAATAAGGAAAAACACGGAACATCGAGGAACAACAACTCATGTTAATCGTACACTTAAATCCACCCCCTTATTAAACCTATCTAGATCTGATTGTGAAGGGCCAGAAACATGCTCACCAATCCCACTAGGAAGTGCAAGGTTTTGAAATCGAGTCTGTGTTTGGTCCTTTCAGGCGTTTTGTCTCCACGTGGATTCTGGAGCCCCTGCGAGCTGCGCCACACCTCTCTCCTGAGGTGGGGGTCGGGGGCGGCTGGACACCGGCAGGCCTGGATGTCGGTGGGGTTGAGGATCGTCGGCTCAACCCTGGTCAGAGGAGCCTTGTGCTGGCTCCCATCGCTTCTTCAGTTTTTTATCTATTCTCCCGAGCCGGGGTGGCTGGAAGGTTTCTTCTCTTGGGACCTTTATTTTTTTGTTTCTTCTCCCAAGTTGGGTCGATGGCCTCTCGTTCCAGCAATGGCCGGGGATGGTTGATGATCTCCCGATGTGTTTCCCCGGGGCGGGATGCCGGCTTCGAGACTGCCTTCTCGATGTTGGCTTTCTTCTTCCTCCTGTGAGTGCCTGCTTCTTCTTCTGAGTGTGTCTTCCATCTGAGCTCAAGCTGCAAGCTTGCCAGCTCTAGCTTCCTTTTCCAACTGCCGAAAAGTCTTCCAGATATGCTTTTCTTCCAGAAACTTCCGTCTCCCGCCCAAAATCAGGTTAGTCTTTGTTTTACTTTTGGCGGGCTGGGAGCACAGCGGGGTAGTTATTATATTTTAAAATGTCTTAAACAGCTGGTAAAGGCCCATCTCTGGTCTGGAATTACCTTCATTGTTTTTATTGTCCTGCTGATCTCGTTATCTAGTCCTGGGTGCTGTTCTCATGAATATGAAATTGTCCCCTTTTGTCTGGGTCAACATTTTGATGGCCTCTGTCTCCAGGCCGATCTTGACTGGATCTGCATCTAATCCATATGCTTGCGTGTGGGTCTGGTTTCGTTCTCTGAGAAACGGCTTCCAGATCTTGCTGTGGGTTGAATCCACAAAGTTGTCTGAGGTTGCGCAGGATCCATTTTAAAGTGTCCCACTAAGCTGGTCACATGGTATGGTGGCTGTAGTGTATGTAACTGTTCTACCTTTAAGAGAACTATTGTATGTAACCGTCCACCTTTAAGAGAACTACTTTAGGTGTGGCACTACTTTATCCTGGCTGCTGTATACTGTAATACCGACGGTGACCACACCGGTATATAAGTGCTGTGGCAGAATTTATTGGGCAGATTCGCCCTGACCTTCGAATAGTAAAGTCCTGTTAAAGTTACTCTTGTAGTCTGTGTATTACTTCGCTATACAACCCACAGACTTTACAGTGGCGACGAGTTCGCTCTTACCCTGCGGCAACAATACTTCTGAAGAAGTAAACGAGCGTCGAAAAGAGGCACCCGCCCTCGTCGTTTTGCTGAGAGAAAACTCGAGTCTGCAGACCAAGAAAGGAGGAAGGTTTCAAACACGAAGTCTTCCATCAGCAACAGGCACGGATTGTCCCTTCTGCCACGGTGGTGAGTGAGCTGATCAACATGAGAAGCAAGTCGGCCACGGTGACTGTGAGTAAAGGGAAAATAGAAACAAATAAACGGAGGATAAGGGCAGTGCACTCGACCACGGTCAAGGGGGAAAGGAGCCGGACAGAAGTCGGGCCCAGAGGCGCTGAGACTGGGGCAGCGTGGAGCAGAAGCCGCGGTACAAGCGGGCTGGGGAGCGTCGTGAGACAACTAGACCGCGACGGCGAAAAAGGCCGGACATATACCGCGACCACGAGGCGCTGCGACCGGGATCGTAAGGCGCGGGAAGATATAAACATAAATAAGCCACAGAGAACTCAGCCACAGCCGGGGAGGAAAGCACCGGACTGCGAGAATCTGGGAGGCGCGATTGGGGTGAAAAAGGCCAGACAGTGACTGAGACCACGAAGCGCTGCGACCAGATTGTAAGGTGCGGGAAGAGATAAAAATAAATAAACCGCGGAGAACGCAGCCGCAGCCGGGGAGTAAGCACCGGACTGCGAGAGGCTGGGAGGAGCGATTGGGTGAAAAAGGTTGGACAGTGACCGAGGCCACGAAGCGCTGCGACCGGGATCATAAGGCGCGGGAAGAGATAAAATAAATAAATCGCGGAGAACTCAGCCGCAGCCGGGGAGGGAAGCACCGGACTGCGAGAGGGCTGGGAGGCGCGATTGAGAGCCGCGCGAGCGGGAGAGACAGAGCCCGAGCGAGAGCCGCGCGAACGGGAGAGACAGAGCCCGAGAGAGAGCGAGCGAGAGCCGTGCGAGCGGGAGAGACAGAGCCCGAGGAAGACTGAGCGAGATCCAGCCCAGCGGCTGAAACTGTTCGCCGTCAACGGGTTGTACCCAGAGCCGGTTGCCCGGCCGAGAGAAGGGAACGCGCTGAAGCCGAAGCGCAGGCTGTGAACCCCGAAAGCCAGTGGCCGTCGCCCGAGGGAAAAGCTTACCCCTCCCGCCAGGGGAAGAAAAGCGGGAACCGCCATCTTGAAAGTGGGCGGGGAAAGAAGAGAAGCGCGGGAAACCGCGGGAAGCCGCCAGTAGGCGGAGAAAAAGACAGAAGCGGGAACCGCCATTTTGAAAGGGGCGGGGGAAAGAAGATATGCGCGGGGAAACCGCCATCTTGAAAAAAAAAAAAAAAAATTTTTAAAAAGAGTTAAAGAAATATTTTGTTGTTGTTTATCAGGGAGGTGAAGATGCCTAAGCGTGGTAACATCAACAATTTCGATTCCGAGGTAGAAGATTGGGCCACGTATGTGGAACGCATTGAGATATATTGTGAGGCCAATAAAATAGAGGATGATGATAAAGCTATAACCTTGCTAAACTCGATGGGGGCGAAGACATACGGGCTATTGAAGTATCTTCTAGCACCAGTTAAACCGGCGGATCAAACCTTCGATAATATTGTTGCTGTTCTGAAGGATCACTTGAACCCCACACCGCTGATGTTGGCGGAACGATTCAAATTTTATGCGAGAACGCAACGGAAAGAGGAAAGCAACGCGGAATACTTGGTCGAACTGCGTAGGCTAGCGAAATACTGCCAGTTTGGAGGAAATCTGGCAGAGGCATTGCGAGACAAGTTCGTGTGCGGGTTGTCGAAGGAAGGAACGCAAAAGCGACTGCTCGAAGAGAACGACCTTACACTGGATAGGGCTGTCCTTATTGCAGCATCACACGAAGCCGCAGCGAAAGGAACTGCGGAAATGCAGCTGAAGGCAGCGGTCCTCAGTGTGGATCAAATTACTTCAGGTGCAACAAAATGTTATCGTTGTGGGAAGACAACACACGACCAGAACCAATGCTGGTTTAAAAACCAGGACTGTAGGAAATGTGGCAAACTGGGTCACATAGCCAAAGTATGCCGGTCAGGGAAGAAGACCAACAACCAAAAAAAAAATCCATCACAGGAAAAGTACAACAAAGTACACAAGGTGGTTGAGAAGAGTTCAGATGAACAGAATTTGGATTCAGACCCAAGCGGCCAGGAACTGGGTGGTCTGAGAATTCATAATGTGAGTAAGGAAGCTGACCTACAAACTATCTGGGTCATGCTAAAAATAGCCGGAGTCCAAGTGAGAATGGAATTGGACACTGGATCAGCCCTATCAGTCATAAATCGAAGGGATTACAACCGGCTATTCTCACATATACCCTTGAGAGATACCGAGTTCGTATTGCAGACATACATGGGGCATAAAGTATACCCCATGGGAAAGATAAGAGTCAAGGTGAGAGACAGGGGCAAAGAACACCCCGGAATGGACTTATACGTACTACCTGAGGGAGGACCACCACTTCTAGGATGGGAATGGATCAAAAAATAGACATGGAATGGCACTACCTCAAAGCAATAACGAGTGAGGACTCGGGGCAGACAATCAGCTCAGACTCTGAAACGGATGACGATAAGACCAGCCCAAGCATGAAAGACAAGTCTAAAAAGAACTTGCTGACTAAGGTTGGTAGAACGAATGTGGGCCTAAAGGCTTATGCTCCAGAGGAGAACAAAGTTTCAGAACAGAATTCCTCTGAACAACAACAACATAGCTTGACAGAGAATTCTGAGTCTGTTCAAGTTACAGACATATATATTACTGAGGAACATCGAGCTCGAACGCAAACTTATTTCAGATTACGACAGCAATTAGAACAATTGAATTGCCGTCTCGAGCAAGAGATGAAAGCAATGAAAAAGTTCTATGATACCGAATGGGAGAATCTGGAAAGACAACAGAAGCAGCTGGGGAAGAAAAGGGAGCAGGAGCACACAAACCGTCTGCACGAGGAGGCCAAACGAATCAAAGCTGATTTGGCTTCTGAAGGGGCGTGCTCCAATCCGGTGGAACAAGATGTGCCGCAACTGAAGGCGCTGGTTAGCAGGTTGCAGGCAGAAAAAGCTGAGTTGGTCGACATGACTTCCGAGCTCCTACTGAAGTTGGGTGCAGCATCACCGAACGATTCATTTGTGGAAATTCGAATGATGGGGGCTGCGGATGATGGCGAAGTAAAAGCAGCAAAGGAGCCCCAGGACAAGGTTCTAAACAGCCCTGCAGCTAATGGAAAAGGGATGAGGACAGAAGAGTTAACAGCCAGCCAACTCCTCCAGGGCAAGGTTATAAACAGCCCTGTAGTTAATGGAAAAGGGATGATGGCAGAAGAGTTAACAGTCAGCCAACTCATTCATATGCTGAGGGATAAAACTCTAAAATGGGAAAAACTTAAATACGAGCCTCAATCTTCAAAGGGAAGGGAGCTCTCAAAAGTCATTGGAAGAGCTGAGGTGGCAACCCAGACTGAGAAGTCTGCAGCAGAACAGTCCTTAGATGCCAAAAGTACGCTGAAGCACGGCAATGTAGAACAACAGAATACTGAAACAGCTACTTCAGTAGAGGGATTGAATAGTCCGATCAATCAATCTCCGAATGAAGTTGAAGTATTGAAATCACAAATGAGGTCATTAGTAAAAGACTTGCAGGAAGCCCAGAAAAAGCGGGATGAATCTGAATGCATGATGAAGTCTCTTCAGGACAGATGTCGGGATTTGGAACAAAAGTCGGCTAACGTCCAGCTGGGTAAGGAGGAAATAGAAGACCCTCTCGCGGGCCTAGCTCAGGACGACACCGAATATTACCATGATCTGTTGAGTGACACTGAATATTACGAGGACCTGGTCTGCCCAGCTTGTGCTGAGAACTCCCAAAGTGCCGAAATCAGGATGAATCACTTAAAGTCTAAGGAACATAGGGAGATGGTGGCGTTACAGCTGGCAGCTGACAATGGAGCCCCGAGAGTCTCCAAGAAGCAAAAAAAGGAAAAGACGAAGCAGAAGATGATAACCATCTGAACCATTATTACCTCTACCCGATCACACACGTGGTCCCCCGAACGGAGCCAAATCAGTTGGAAAGTAGGAAAATTTCCCAAGGCAATCCAACTGTTTTTTGTTTGTTTTAAAAAGTTAGCAATGCTGGTTCAGAAGTGATGGAAGTAAAGCTGTTAAGTCTAGGGAAGGATGATGGGATGAGTCCCTCTAGCAAGGTGACCCGACTACACCACGGAGGCGTGGTCCGGACCGAGTCAAGAAGATCAGAGACTGAATCTGTGAACTGTTTCCCGCAGAGTCTGAATCTGTGAACTGTTTCCGCAGAGACTACCTCTGTGAACTGTTGTAGCATGAAGTTGGATATGTTATGATGTTATGTTAATGGGGAATATGTATGTTGTAAGCTAAAAAGGGAGGATTGTAGTGTATGTAACTGTTCTACCTTTAAGAGAACTATTGTATGTAACCGTCCACCTTTAAGAGAACTATTTTAGGTGTGGCACTACTTTATCCTGGCTGCTGTATACTGTAATACCGACGGTGACCACACCGGTATATAAGTGCTGTGGCAGAATTTATTGGGCAGATTCGCCCTGATCTTCGAATAGTAAAGTCCTGTTAAAGTTACTCTTGTAGTCTGTGTATTACTTCGCTATACAACCCACAGACTTTACAGTGGCCATTTTGTATGCCCCTTTTTCTGGACTTCTTTTAAAACAGTCTTTAAAATCATGGCCTCTTCTGCTATTTGACCCTTATTAATATAAAGTCCAATTTTGCAAAATCTACACTCCCCCCTGATGATACTGTAACTTGCTTGAAGTATCATAATTCTGGGTGAGCAAAATTTTCTGACTTTCCACAATCTAACTGTAGTGTATGTAACCTGTACCACCTTAAGAGGATACCTTAAGGTGATGGACTACTTTTTGATGGCTCCTGTACATTGTAGTACCGGTGGTGACCACACCAGTATATAAACCCTGTGGAGCAAAGTGTATCTCAGTTCAGCCCTGACCCTCAATCACTAAAGACCTGTTTACTTACTTCTGTAGTCTGTGTCTTGTTATTCAGTATAACTGCAATTGAAAACACAGACTCAACAGTGGCAACGAGTCTGATCTTACCTAGCGGCAGTTTTGCATCAAAGGAAGCTTCGTCCTCAGAAACGGGCATCGAAAAAGGGCATCCACCCTCAACATCCTGCATCGCATGGGAGGCCATCGGAAACCTGGGTTGGTTTGCTGGCCACGAAGTCAAGCATCAGTGAGCATCCCTTCTACGACAGCGGCATGGGGGGGAAGTCGGCCGAGTTGTCAGTGGGAGAAGGGGAGGGAAAACGATGAAAAGGGCGGAGAATACGACCGCAGCTGGTGTCAGGGGCCGGACTGCAATCGGGCAGAGACGCGCAGCAGCCAGAAAAGCGTTTATGGCCACAAGGACCGCGGGAGCGGCGGGGTAACAAGAGCAGCAACGCAGGGGAAAATAAAGGACTGCTGGGAGGCGTGGATGGCAACAGCGCGGGAATCACCATTTTGAGTTGGTGGGGGAAGAAGACAAGCGCGGGAAACCCGCCAAGCGCGGGAAAAGCCGCCATCTTGGAAAAAAAATTAAAATAATAATAATACTAATATCCAAAGGGGAAGGAGAAGCTCAGCAAGGATGCCAAAAACGGGTAACATCACTGCTTTTGATAGCGATGTGGAAGATTGGGCCACTTATGTGGAACGCATCGAAGTTTACTATACAACGAATGAGGTACCGGATGATAAGAAAGCACTAACCCTATTAAACTCAATGGGTGCGAAGACGTACGGGTTATTAAGGAACCTTGTAACACCAGACAAACCGGTAGGGAAGGGTTTCACGGATATTGCTACTATCCTGCAGGAGCATTTAAACCCCACGCCACTGCTGATAGCGGAACGATTTAAATTCTAGAAAAGAATTCAACTTAAAGAAGAAAGCAACGCTGAATTCCTAACAGAACTGCACAAGTTATCAAAGTACTGCCAGTTCGGAACAGGACTAGCAGACACACTGAGCGATAAGTTTGTGTGTGGGCTCCTAAGGGAAGGAACCCAGAAGCGACTGCTAGAGGAAAAGGACCTTACGCTGGACAAAGCTTTCAGCATTGCAGCATCACATGAGGCAGCAGCACGGGGCGCTGCAGAGATACAGCAAAGGCCATTGGAATTCAGCACCAATGAAATGGCATTGGGCACAGTAAAGTGCTATCGTTGTGGAAGGACAACGCATGACCAGAACCAGTGCTGGTTCAAAGATAAAGAATGCAGACAATGTGGCAAACTTGGTCACATAGCGAGAGTATGCCAGTCCGGAAAGAAGACCAGCAGCAAAAAGTCACCGCAGGAGAAGTATAAAAAAGTACACAAGGTGACAGAGAACAGTTCGGATGAGCAGAAGATGGATTCAGACTCCAGCAGTAAGCAACTGGGTTGTCTGAAAATACATAATGTGGGTAACACAGCAGACCACCAAACTATCTGGGTCATGCTTCGGATAGCAGGAATCCAAGTGAAGATGGAATTGGACTCTGGGTCGGCATTAATGGTCATGAATAAGCAAGATTACAAAAGGTTATTCTCACACATTCCCCTGAGGGATACGGAGATTGTATTGAAAACATACACGGGGCAAATAGTATACCCCAAAGGAAAGATAAAAGTAAAGGTGGTCTACAATGGTAAAGAAAGTCAGAAAATGGACTTGTATGTGTTACCTGATGCAGGTCCGCCACTGCTGGGACAGGAATGGATCCGGAGAATAAATGTGGACTGGCATTCCATACAAGCACTGACTGTAGATGCCTGTAAGGAGGATGACGTCAAACCTAAACAACTGTCCAAAATCTTAGACGATGCTAAGGAGGTGTTCCAACAGGGACTTGGAACACTGAAAGGAATTACGGCAACCATCAAGGTTGAAGAACAAGCAAACCCAAAATTTTTCAAAGCCAGACCGGTGCCTTATGCGATACAACCTGCTGTGGAAGCAGAGCTGGAAGGGCTAGAACGTTAAGGGGTACTGTCCAAGGTGGACTGGAGCGAATGGGCTACACCCATTGTTGCTGTCATGAAGCGTTCGTTGAGCAACAAGCCGGGGGAACCTGGGAAGGTTCGCATCTGTGGCGATTTCAAGATCACTGTTAATCCAGTTCTTCACACGGTGCAATATCCGCTTCCGCGGATTGAAGATATCTTCGCTGCGCTGTCTGGCGGGAAGCACTTCACTAAGATAGACCTGGCGCAGGCGTACCTACAGATGGAAGTTGATGAAGCGTCACGTCAGTATCACACGATCAACGCGCATAAGGGCTTATATCGGTATAATAGACTGGTTTTTGGAGTGGCATCGGCTCCAGCGATTTGGCAAAGGGCCATGGAGCAGGTATTGCAGGGAATTCCAGGCACACAATGCTACCTGGATGAAATCCTGATTACAGGAGATAACGATAAGGATCACCTCGCGAATTTGGAGCAGGTGCTCATCAGATTGAAAGAATATGGCCTCAGAGTTAATCGCCAGAAATGCGAGTTCTTTCAAAAGCGAATCTCGTACTGCGGCCACGTCATTGACCGGGAGGGTCTCCATAATTCACCTGACAAGATCGAAGCTGTTTTAAAAGCTCCTGCACCGGAAAATGTATCCCAGTTGAGGTCGTTCCTCGGGTTGGTTAACTATTACTACAAGTTTCTTCCAAATTTATCCACGGTGTTACACCCGCTAAACACTCTTTTGCAAATGGGAATACCATGGAAGTGGAGCGATGATGGTAAGCGGGCTTTTCAAAAGAGCCAGGCACTGATCACCTCTAAGGAAGTGTTGGCTCACTTTAACCCAATGCTGCATATTTGCTTAGCTTGTGATGCTTCTCCATATGGTATCGGGGCAGTGCTCTCATATAAGTTTCCAGATGGCTCAGAAAGGCCAGTCGCTTTCGCATCCAGATCATTGACCTCCGCTGAGCGCAACTATGCTCAGATAGATAGGGAGGCTCTCAGCCTCGTGTGGGGAGTTAAGAAATTTAACCATTACCTACAAGGCCAAAAGTTTACGCTGCTGACAGATCACCAGCCGTTGGTTTCCATTTTCAACCCTAAGAAGGGTGTTCCGGTAATAACGGCGCAGAGGCTTCAGAGATGGTCCCTTTTCCTAGGGGCACATCAATATGATATTGAATTCAAAGATACAAAGCAACATGGTAATGCTGATGGGCTGTCGCGCTTGCCACTACCTACAGCGGAAGAGGCACCGGCAGTTGACCCTGTCGAGATATTTCACTCAACCATCATCGAATGCTTACCAGTCACCAATGCAGGTATTGAGAGAGAGACCCGAAATGACCTGTCACTGTCTCGGGTCTACGACTTGACAGTGAAGGGATGGCCAGCACATGGCGAACCACTGTTACCAGCATTCTCAGCCAGACGAGAACAGCTGTCCGTATGTCAAGGAACATTGATGTATGGAACAAGGGTGATTATTCCTCCAAAATTAAGAGAGAGATTTCTGAAAGAATTGCACGAAGATCATCTGGGGGGAGTCAAGATGAAAAACCTTGCTGGGGCTTATGTGTGGTGGCCAGGTATCGACAAACAAATAGAGGATCTGACTAAAAGCTGCTCAGGGTGCCAAAAAGTTCAAAATGCACCTCCAATTGCACCGCTGCGTCCGTGGGAATGGCCTTCAACACCATGGCAACGTGTGCATATCGACTTTGCAGGTCCATTCATGGATTCCATGTTTTTGATAGCAGTAGACGCACATTCTAAATGGCCAGAGGTGATTAAGATGTCGACCACTACCTCTGAGAAGACGATCACAGTTCTAAGAACCATATTTGCAAGGAATGGGTTGCCAGAGCAAATATGATCAGACAACGGACCACAGTTCGTGTCAGAAGAATTCCAGAAATTCATGAAAAAGAATGGGGTGAAACACTATACGTCTGCCCCATATCATCCGGCTACAAATGGGTTGGCCGAGAGATTTGTACAAACGTTCAAAAAGGCGATAAAGGCCATGAGTGAAGACCATATTCCACTACAACACAAGGTGGACAATTTCCTGATGGCGTATCGAAACGCCACGCATGCAGTGACAAATCAAAGCCCTGCCATAATGTTCTATAACAGAAGGTTGCGGTCCCGGTTGGATTTGTTAAAACCCAATGTGCGAAGGGAAGTTGAAAACAAGCAATTCCAGCATGTAAATAACAAGGCCACTCGTAGTTTCAAAATAGGACAACCAGTGTTGGCCAGGGACTATAGGGATGATAAATGGCAACCTGGGACAATTTGGGCATGACAAGGACCCTTGATGTACACGGTAGACGTTGGAGAGAACGTAATACGACGTCATGCTGACCAAGTTGTGGAATCGAGAACAAGGGTCGACCTCATGTCTACTGCAGAGACACCAGTTGAAGAACTTATTGAGCCTGTAGCATCTTCCTCAGACTCGAACGTACATGATGATGTTCAATCCATAGGAGATCAAGTGGATGAGTCACCCCAGCAACGAGAACCAGAGACCCCTGAAAGGAGTTATCCGGCCTGGATCAGCAGGCCTCCTCAGAGACTGAATCTTTGAACAGTTTTGTGTGTAAATAAATTGTATATATGTTATCCATATAATGTTTTATTTGGGGTGTACACTGTTAAGCTAAAAGGGGAGTAATTGTAGTGTATGTAACCTGTACCACCTTAAGAGGATACCTTAACGTGATGGACTACTTTTTGATGGCTCCTGTACATTGTAGTACCGGTGGTGACCACACCGGTATATAAACCCTGCGGAGCGAAGTGTATCTCAGTTCAGCCCTGAACCTCAATCACTAAAGACCTGTTTACTTACTTCAGTAGTCTGTGTCCTGTTATTCAGTATAACTGAAATTGAAAACACAGACTCAACACTAACCATCCCCAGTATTGACCTATCTGTGACCCCACGACACATGCATTTCCCATTTCAGAAAAATCTAGTGTACATTAAGCATCTATAGATGGCAATACATTGGAGTTAAAAAAAAATCTAACAACTTACTTCCAGGCGTGGATGGGGTCCTTATACCCCTACATCACCTAGTGCATACATATTACCTTCTAATAATAACATCATATCTAATAAAACTTCAATAATAAAATAAAGTACACACACAAAAAATACAAAATGCACATGAATTCAACCAAAATAATACAGAGGTGGGAGGGAAAATTTTAACTTTATACAAAACAGCAAAAATCTAAACGGGTGTCTCTTCTTCTACCCGCACATAATGCTGCGTCCATTCCCCTCTATTCTCATACTTTTGCGAATGTTTGACACTTTTACAGTGTACAAACAGTAAATAAACTACAATGACAACCTGGCACACTACAAGGATGTGGGAGGCTATAATAATCCAGGAAGGGACTTCTGTATTAGTGAACAGGTCCCACCATGGTGGGGTCACTATATCCAATATGTCTGCCCCTATCTCTAAAGTCTTCTGCTCCAGTGTGTAGAAGTGTTTCTGTGAAACAACAATGGCTTTTAATATCTTGGTGAGGTGTTCAGGGAGAGGGGGAATGATATATCCAAAATGTGCAACAAATCACTGCAGATCGGTGAAATTATCTTTCACAGTGATGTGAACAGTGCAAGGTTCAGGAATGGGGACAATTCGCTCTTGGGCCACTTGAACTTCTGCCCTGGGCTTGAAACAGAAGCTGCTGTCACTAACCTGACACCAACCATGCTGTCCATGTTGGTAGTGGGGCGCTGCAGTGGTGACACAGTATGTCCCATCTCCTATATATGCCACCTGCGGGGGCACATGGCCTTGTGCCATTGCCTCCATGGTGCAATTTATAGGCTTCGCGCCAGCAGTTCTGAACCCGCACTGTGGTTTTGAATGGGCATTCAAGTGCTGGGGACACAGGATGATGTGTGCTTCCCGGCTCTGGCACCCCGAGAGGTCGGTACCCGTCATTGCATGCTCCCATCGAATGACGTAAGGTGGGACCCCTGTGTAGCGAATGTGCGCACCCCCCTGAATGACTCCAATGTTCTCCACCCTGTATACCGGGGCGGGTTTGGTTGTCTTTCCCATCACCGGCATTCTTGCCACTGGGACTGGGTAGGCCTCTGAAGCTAGTCTGAGCTGGCACGGACCCAATGTATTCTCAAAAGGGTGGAGGGCTGCGAGGTGCTTGTTGCTGAGCCAGGAGGGGACTTATCCTTGTTTTAAATCCTCCAGATTACTGCGGCCCTCGCCCATTAACCACGCCCCGTATAGCACACAAGCTTCGTTCTGCGCAGCCTGATCGGACGCATTCTGATCCTCCCTGATGAGAGCATTTACTGTTCTGGCATGTTTCTCCAGCTCAACTACAATCTCTTTTAAGTGTAGTGTCATGGCCTGGTCCTCATGTAAGTCAGAACCCACTACCTTATTCTCATCAGTCAGTATCTTTCTTAACTGTGTTTTCAAACCATTGATCTGGGTTTGCAGCTCCACATCATCCAGTGTGTTGATGACGGAAGTTCCTGTGTTAAAAGCTGTGAAAATATAATTTACTGCACCCCTTCTTTGCCTCCCTATTCTGTCCAAGACCTCATGTGGTGTGGTGTATAATTCGGCTCTGTCGACATCGGCAAAGTCGAATTCGTAAAACTGTTTAAACATGTTTGTTAACAGGACCTGGCATAATTGCTCCATTTCCCTGGGGCACCACGCTGGCAATCGTACCTCGGTGAGATTTAAAATCACCGAAGCCAGTGCGTAGTGGACCCCTTGGTACAGTACATGACCTGTGGGTACCAATACCAATCCGTTCCCGGGACCCTTTGTCGTGGTGGGTCACCCTTCCTTGAGGGCTTTAGCTACTGGAACTGTGGGCAGGGGCTTGCGGGGTCGGGTGATGAGCTCAGTGGCGTTTACTGGAATCTGAGAGTATGGGACTCCACACGCCCGTGTGCTGACGTCCCACCTCATTCCTTGTCCAGCATCCTGCCACTGTCTTTGGAAAAAGATGGAGACGCCTGTGGGGCAAGCGCGTTCTGAAACCCACATACAGATGTAGATCCCCTCATCTGGTTCCCACCATTTGTCCCAACAGACACTCAACCACCCGTGAGTTCCCGTTATTGTCCGATGGGTGTTATTACCCAATCTCTCCCATTCCACCGTTGAGTTCTTCATGGTGCTGCTCAACTTGCGCAGCCACCACCAGCGGTCCAAAGGTACATGTCCATGACAAACAAGGCAAATTTTCTTGCCCACGGTGACGTTGACCATGGGTGCAATGATCCGCACCCTGGGGCACATCAGAGACGTTTCTCTGTATACATACCCCGTCTGGCTGGAGTATTCAGTAGAGTTCGACCCCAGCCAGCCTGGCCATCTCCCTTCATGGAAGTAGGCAGCAGTCTCTTCAGCGTCCCGTGAGCCGGTTCCGTCAGTCGCGATGGGGCCTCTATTTCCAGAGCACCCATAGATCGTGGAGTCCTTGCTGCGGCCCCGATATGCCCAGCTCCATCCGATCATCACGAACGCGACGAGGATCCCTCTCATCTTTCTCCTGGTCCCTGCAATAAAACAAACAATATAGCCAGGCTCCCGAGAGATTCTGGCTTAGGTGACGGCATGATCGGGTCTTTTGACCTCGATCCAAAAAACACACACACACTGGGCAGATTTAAAACTACTTAAACTCTAATCATTAATATTTACACACGTTAAACTTAATCCTAAACTTATGTACAGCGCCGACCGTCCCCGGGTGGCTTGTCTAATCCCTGATTGGACTGCAGCTCGCCGCTCCCTGTGGCGGTGCTGCAGTGACCTGTGGCTTGGGTTCCCCGCAGCCTTTTGCTGTTAATCGGGGACTGTGTTTTTTCATGGATTTCTGAAGTCACCGTTTACTGGGAGCGGGGGAATCGGGCCAAGGTTTTACAGGCTGAGGCGTTCGAGTCGACCTGCGAAAAGGTACTTTGGGCGTACTCCCTTAGCGAGTGGACCTTCGGGTGGGACCTTAGCTCTCACAGCCCGTGGCTCTTCCACGACTGTAGGCTTCGGCTCCCTTTCCTCAGGCTCTGCCCCTTTGGGATTTGGGCAGGCTCCCTTGGTGAGGGGACCTTAGGGTGGGACTTCTTTTCTCAAAGTCCGTGGCTCTTCCACGACTGTAGGCTTCGGCTCCCTCCCCTCAGGCTCCGCCCCTTCGGGATTGGGTCTGTGGCAGGTGGCTCCTCCTCACCTGTCCCTACAGATGGAGAATCTCTGCCCCCAATTTCTACCTTCCCCACGCTCGAGTCGAGGGCGGGACCTCCGTCCTCCGACTCCACCTCCTCCAGAATCGTGTCGAGGGCAGGACATAGAAACATAGAAACATAGAAACATAGAAGATAGGAGCAGGAGTAGGCCATTCAGCCCTTCGAGCCTGCTCCGCCATTCCGCCATTGTTCGGGCCCCTCCTCGTCCGGGTCCCAGGCCATCGGAGAAAGCTCCCCCCCGGTGGGTGGGACCTCTTCTCCTTCCAAGCAGGCTACAACGCCAGCTTGTGTGGTCTGTGACTCATCGTTCGCCTCAGGCTGAGGATCTTTATCCTCAGACCTGGCTTCGGTTGCTGATGTCCTTGCACCCAGTTTAAACAGTTTGCACCGCTTCATGCTAAACCACTTGTTGCTTCGGGACACCGCCACTGTGCGAGTGGCGTAGACCGGTGGATTTTCCATAGATTCCGGCTCATCCTCCTGGTCTACGGTTCTCTCGCCAGCGCATAGGGTTAGACCCAAGAATTTTACTTCTCACCGGCCAACCCGCGCCTTTGTAGGGGTTTCCTTAACACTCTCTGGCCTAGAAATTGAGTGCCCTTAGCGCCGATTTTGCGGCGCTAGAGGGCCTAGCGCTGCATTTGGCGCCGGCGCCGAAATTGCCTGGGGCCCTTACGCCGTGGTAGACCGGTAGCGCTGCGCCGGCACCGATGACGTCATCGGTGTGCGCAGCGTCCCGGTTGCCATGCCGACGGGCCCCAGCGCCGAAATTCAGTTGCGGCCGCCTCGCCCGTGACAGCCGCAACTAAGACTCTGGCAATAGAGTCCAACATGTGTTTGCGCCGGCGCATTAAAGGCCCCGCGGCGGCCGGCCGCTTTCCCGCCGGCCGCCTGGCCGCAGCTCCCTCCCCGGACTTCCCCCCACCCCCCCCCCGGAACAGAAGCAAGCCCGGCACTTGTGCGAGGTGCCGGGCTCATTTTTTAAAAGATTTTCGCGGGCCGCGATCGGGTGCAGGCAGCTCCTCCTTAAGGGAAGGAGGAGGCCTGCACTTCCCGAGCCTGCCGCACCGCATCGGGTGCCGCAGCGCCGGAATTGCGGCGCGAAACGGCAGTTAGCGCCGATTTACCGCCGCAAAGACCCTTCAGTAGCGCCGGCAGCCGTTTGGGCGCGGCCCTGCTGAATTTTTGGCGTGCGCAGGGGGACTTAGCGCCGGCACTAACTTCCAGCGCTAAAGCCCTGGCTAAGCCAAAACTCAATTTCTAGGCCTCTATCTCCTTCACACTCGTACCCTCTCCTCAAAGACAATGATTTCTTAGGTCCACGTAGATCCCGTGGCCTACCAAGAAGTCAGACCCCAGGACTCCCGTTCCACCTCCCACCTCCCACTTCATCAGGGTACACTTCCACGTGGTGCGGAGTGGTCCTAAACGAATGGAGAGGGGAAGGGAATGAGCGCCAGCCTGTTCTTCGCCCGTGAAGCCCGACAGAAGGTATGGGACCCCGGTGGACAGAGGCGAGGCGGTGGGGTTATCTGCGTGGATTACGGTGCACGATGCTCCCGTATCCAACAAATAGGTCCCTTTCACACCCTCCACCTCTCTCTCCACGAGGGGTCATCTCCATACATCATATCGCAGTGCACACAGATAGACGGGCTGCGCCGACTCTAGTCACTTGGGTACAGCGATCGGAGTTTCGGGAGCGACAAGGCCTGTGGTGACAGCTATTTTCCCCTGCGAGGTCATCAGAGACCGCATTGTCTCTATGATTGACTCAATCGCAGCGGGAATCATAACTGCACCAGCTCCTTGCGCTGGGGCAGGAGCTACAGCTTGGGTTTGGGCTGGTGCTGGGGCGGCGGTCTGGGCTTGGGCTTGGGCTGTGGGAAATCTCCCTTTATTATCCTTCCACGGATTTCTACAGTCCTTAAACCAATGTCCATCCTTCCCACACCCGTAGCAATTGAGCTTGGCTTGGACAGGGCGATTCCCCTCCTGGCGCCACTCTTTCTTACTTGGGGCTGCGGGTTTTGCCTCATGCACCTTTCCCTTCTGGGAGGTGTTTCCTGACCCCTACAATTCTTGTACGCTACATTAAGCTGACAGAGTACCGTCTCCTCCGTGACGCTGGGACCTTGGGGATCAAACCAAGATCTGGCTAGGGCACGTATCTCTGGCAAGCTGTTGGTAACTAAACAATGGAGCCAATGAACCAGCTGTTCGTCACTCATTACAGCCCATTCAGGCATACCCGGACAGCTGCGTTGATACACTGGCCACAGCCTTTCTGCGAAAACCCGTGGGGGCTCTCCAGATAGCTGCACGGTCCCTTCTACACGGTCGAATAGACTACCGTCGTCCACTCCCATCACTTCTATAACTTCCTCCCTGAGATCCGCATACCCTTTCCGTCCCCTCTTACTGTCATCTGAGAGGCACTGAAGGTTTGTGCAATCCAGGGAGAAAAGCAACAGTTTCACCTGTTCCTGATCATCAGAGTCATTAATGGCTGCTGATTCCTCTATCTCCCTGAAATGAAGCGAGGGATCTCCTTTTACTGTGAGTCGTGCGAGGTGGCCCATCATGGCCCTTAATTGGGGGCCAGCGTAGGGCACCATGAGCTGGTTCTGGTGGGGTCCGATACTGCCATCGGCAGCGTTGGGACCGAACCTCTGGTGCCGAGCGGGACACATTGGTGCCGGTCCCGGCTTTGCGAACAGTGGTTCTTCCACACACTCCACCTCGGCTACCTCCTCTTTTGCTACCCCCTCCTTTTCCGACCAAGTCTCACTATAGCTCGGCGGTGCTGAGGGCTCGGTGGCTGGTACCACAATTACCTCAGCTGGAATCGGCTGTTTTGATTCCTTTAAAAAGTCCATGTGACTTGCTTTCGGGCTGACGAGACACACCATGCCTCTTGCCTTAACGAGGGCCGTTCTTAGGTCCTCTATGGTCTTTTGGCAGGGGCCGTGGTCTGTGCTCTCAAACCAGTGCTCGAGGGCTAGCTTGTAAGCTGCCTTAACCTCCACTACTCTCTCCTCCTGCACTCTTAGCTGTTGTGTGAGGTGAGCGTTTTTCTCCCGTATCCTCGTTTCATTGATCTTTGCCTCAGTAACCTCACACTCCAGGTACTCTATCCTGGCCTGATGTTGACTAGCTACCACTTGGCGTTCCTGATTCAGTGTGTGAAGCGCTGTGATGTGTTTTTCCCCACCCATGGCCTTTTCCTCTATCTCTGCTGCCTGGGTTGTGATCTTGGCTGCCTGTGCTGCAACGACCCGGTCCAAAATCTGGACCTGCTTCTTGTAGCACATCAGCCACACTGCCTTTTCCACTGACTACTTATGCTCTTTGCTCTCTGTCCACCTGATGGCTGCGTCCACCGGACGCCCATCCAGCAAGACATCGGAAATTCACTGTTTAGTGAGATATACCTTGCCAAAGGCATAATCCGCTATCCTCTCATCCATTGCATTTTGACCATTCAATCTTGGATCTACTACATTGCAATCCTGCTGCCAGAGTCCTGCCGTGGTCGCCATTTTCTGTAAGGGGTTTTCCTTGAGAGATTTCCCTGAGGTTTCTCTCTCTGGAGGCCTCTCTCTCTTGCACAGTAAAACCTTGAGTGGTTCGACCCACTCGCCCCTTAGATTCTATATTCTGGAATTAGGTGCAGGAACTACAATGTAGAGAAAACTCTTGTAGACCAAGCTTGATGTAACAAAATGAAATTTTATTGCATAAGGAAAAATATCAAATCAAATGCAAGCAGATAAGAGAGTACATGGAAGGGAAAAACACACAAACAAATCATAACGACACAGTACTAACTAAAGCAAATACAGGCATCTTATACTCTACCCTTAAATCCACCCCCTTATTAAACCTATCTAGATCTGATTGTGAAGGGCCAGAAACATGCTCACCAATCCCACTAGGAAGTGGAAGGTTTTGAAATCTAGTCTGTGTTTGGTCCTTTCAGGAGTTTTGTCTCCACGTGGATCATGGAGCCCCTGCGAGCTGTGCCACACCTCTCTCCTGAGGTGGGGGTCAGGGGCGGCTGGACACCGGCGGGCCTGGATGTCGGCAGGGTCGAAGATCGTCGGCTCGACCCTGGTTAGAGGAGCCTTGGGCTGGCTCCCATTGCTTCTTCAGTTTATTATCTCTTCTCCCGAGCCGGGGTGGCTGGAAGGTTTCTTCTCTTGGGACCTTTATTTTTTTGTTTCTTCTCCCACATTGGGTCGATGGCCTCTCGTTCCGGCAATGGCCCGGGGATGGTTGATGATCTCCCGATGTGTTTCCCCAGGGCGGGACGCCGGCTTCGAGATGGACTTCTCGATGTTGGCTTTCTTCTTCCTCCTGCGATTGCCTGCTTCTTCTTCTGAGTGTGTCTTCCGTCTGAGCTCAAGCTGCAAGCTTGCCAGCTCTAGCTTCCTTTTCCAACTGTCGAAAAGTCTTCCAGATATACTTTTCTTCCAGAAACTTCTGTCTTCCGCCCAAAATCAGGTTAGTCTTTGTTTTACTTTTGGCGGGCTGGGATCACAGCGGGGTAGTTATTATATTTTAAAATGTCTTAAACGGCTGGTAAAGGCACATCTCTGGTCTGGAATTACCTTCATTATTTTTAATGTCCTGCTGATCTCGTTATCTAGTCCTGGGTGCTGTTCTCATGAATATGAAATTGTCCCCTTTTGTCTGGGTCAACATTTTGATGGCCTCTGTCTCCAGGCCGATCCTGACTGGATCTGCATCTAATCCATATGCATACGTGTGGGTCTGGTTTCGTTCTCTCAGAAATGGCTTCCAGAACTTGCTGTGGGTTGAATCCACAAAGCTGTCTGAGGTTGCGCAGGAACCATTTTAAAGTGTCCCAATATGCTGGTCACATGGTATGGTGGCCATTCTGTATGCCCCTTTTTCTGGGCTTCTTTTAAAACAGTCTTTAAAATCATGGCCTCTTCTGCCATTTGACCCTTATTAATATAAAGTCCAATTTGGCGAATCCTACACACAAAGGTACAATACAAATGCCGCCCGCCTCCAGACGGCCAGGCTAATCTCTGGTGTCACTGTCGCAGATTACTGCTGCCTGCAGCGAAGCTGGACTGCCTCCTGCTTCTGGTCCCTGGCAGCTTATGGCTGCTAGTTGGGGACCTCTGTGATCTGTTTCCTCCCGGGCTCGGGAGATTGCTTTTTGTGGCGGGTACTCTGGTGACCATCTTATCTTGGGCTTGCAGACCCACTGAGACCTTCTGAGGGGCATCTCTGTGGGGGAAACTTTGGCTGACGGACCTTGAGCCTGGGTCACAGCCCTAGCAGGCTGGGAACCTACTCCCCCTGATGCAAACAGCCCGCACTCTTTAATATAGCTGGCAGCCTGCCAGTAATCTGGGTTTGTCTCCTTTTCCCTACCCACTCCTGTACTGGGGGCAGGTATCCCCTCACCACCCGCTGCTGGTGGCTGAAAATCTTCCTCTCCAGGTCCAAAACCTGGTGCCAGCTCCTTCCATATGTCCCCTGCAAGAGGAATTGCTATCACTTCCTCCCCAGAGTCCCACACATTAGGGGGAACCACTCTAGAAGCGGGCTGGGAAGCTTGTCCCTTTAAACAGGTGACTGCACCTGTGCAAACCTCCTCCCCGGAGTCCCACGGCAGTGGCTATGAAACCTCTGTATTCAAACAGGTGACTGCGCCTGCGCGGGAAAACTGAAGAGGAGCCGCTGTGGTCACGGGCTGGGGAACTGCGCCTGCGTGAACAGGCCATTCAAAAGACTGGGGAATTCCTGTCTCCAGACCAGTGACTACGCATGCGCGGGCAGTCTCTTCAAAAGGCGGCTCCTCCCTGGAGCCCCCCAAGCGATTTTCTGTGAATGAACTCGCAGCAGCCTGCAGATTTCTGCTCTCAGGCTGCGGTTTCTCTGTTCCTGAACTAAATAACTGGTTCAAATTTAAACTTTGGCCAAAACTTAGGTCCCACTGGGGCTGGGAAGGGTCCCAATTGGTGGGCCAGACAACTTTTCCCTTGAAACAAGCCACAGTGCCTGTCTTTTCAGCCTGCGAACTTGAACTTGTATGGTACATTGGTTGGCGTGGAACCACTTTGTGCACCGGGGTAGTTCTACTGCATAGACCATGGGGCTGGCCCTATCAACTCTGCTATAGGGTCCCATGTAGAGTGGCTCCTAACTTCCCATCCGGGCATAGTTTCTTACCATCACTAGGTCTCCTATCTCCCACTGGTGGCTCCACATACTGCAGTAACTGAGTGGGCTGAATGAACTCTTTTAAACTATCCTTCATGCATTGGTGGAAGATGCTGGGGCTGTTGTGGAAACCCTGTGGCAGACAGTTCCAGGTATACTGCTGTCCCTTAAAGGTGAAGGCAAACTTATATTGGTCCTCCCATTTTAAAGAGATGGACCAGAACCCATTCGAAATGTCCAGCACCGTGAATGTGTTCGCGGATGCTGGAATACTGCTAATAAGATTAGCCACTGCTTCTACTGTGGGGGCACATGCGGGGATATTGCTGTTAAGCACCCGATAGTCCACCGTGGCTCTCCATGAATTGTCCGGTTTCCCTAACCGGCCAATGTGGAGAATTAACATGAGTGGCTATGGGCCTCAACACTCCCTGTTTAACTAAGGAGGTGATGGCTGCCTCCATGTCGGGTTCTGCCTCCTTGGGGAAATTGTACTGCTTCTGTGGTCGGGCCATGGGGTCCCCGTCTATTTTAACCTCAAACCCTGTGATCCTCCCGCAGTCATGTTTATGGGTGGCAAACGCTGTGAGTTTTGCCTGCACGACTGCCTGCAGTGCCACCGGGACACCATTTACCATGAGCCCGAGGTCGTAATCTTCTTTGGGCTTCACATTAGACAAGGTCCCCTTACCCTCCTTGCCCGGGATGACCACTACACCTTCTTCCCTGTCTGTGCTAGTCCCCCAAAGGCAATGGTTGCGGAGATCCACGAGGATCCCATGGCTCACCATGAAGTCGGCCCCTAGGATTCCCTTTCCTTCCTCCTTATTCCACTTTGCCAGGATGCACGTCCACTTAGTTTGGAGCATGCCAAGATGGACTGAGAGGGGTCTAGAGTATACCCCCGCCTGCTCCTGAGCGGTGGATCCCGATAGTATGTATGGAACCCTGTTAGACAGAGGTGAGGTGGTGGGATTATCCATATGGATCACGGAGCATGATGCCCCCGTATCCAACAGATAAGTCCCTGTAACCTTCTCTACCTCCATCTGTACGAGCGGTCTCTTCCATTCATCGTACCGGAGATTACACAGACGGACAGGCTGCACGGGCTCCAGTCATTGTGGGGAGGCAGAGGTGGGCGAGTGGGCTGCAGCACCACTGATGGCTGCTACATTTCCCTGATTGGCCCTGAGGAAAGACTTTATCGACTCCATGACGGACTCAACTGTATCGGGAGGAGTTTCTGTCTCTGCCTTCTGAGTTGGGGCTGCGGGGGTTCTGGCTTTATCGTCTCTCCCAGGCTTTTTACAATCCCTGCACCAGTGGCCATCCTCCCCGCACCTGAATCAAGTGACCTTGTTCTGGGAGGGACGGCTCCCCTCCTGGCACCACTCTTTCTTGTATTGAGCCCCAGGTTTAACCTCGTGGACCTTACCCTTTTGCCGGGGGTTCCCTCTATTCCTACCATTCCTAAATGCTACCGTGAGCTGCCGGATTACAATCTCTTTGGTTGCTAGGAGGTCTCGGTGGTCAAACCAAGTATCAGCCTTTGCTTTTATCTGGGGCAGGCAATTGGACACCAGGCAGCAAAGACATTGGGCCCGCTGCCGCCGGTTCAGGTGTGCCCTATCTTGTACCCCTGTACACGCGCTGTTGTAGACTGGCCACAGCCTGTCTGCAAATGCCTGTGGTGTCTCCCTTTCCTACTGCAGTGTTTTCCCTATGCGATCGAATGGACTGCCGTCGTTCGCACCCATGGCTTCCAGTATTTCCTCCTTTAGGTCCTCAAAACCCTTCTGCCCTCTCTTCGCCTCATCTGAAAGGGTCTGATAGAGCTTATTATCTACAGAGAAAAGCAACATTTTGGCTTTCTCTTCGTCATCACAGCCGTTAACACATGCTGCCTGTCCTATCCCTTGGAAGTGCATTGAGGGGTCACCCTTTTCAGAGAGCAGTTGAATATGTTTCACCAGGCCTCTGAGCTGTTGGGTATCACAGGGTACCAGATAGGTGTGCTGAACAGCCCCTGGGTCATTATTGTTCACGGGCGTACCGTACCTCAGTTGTCGGAGGGGGCACATTGGTCCTGGTCCCCGCCTGCCTAGCGGGACCTGCTGGCGTTCTCCTACCACCCCATTGTCCACCCCTTCTTGCTGCCAGTGCTTCTCAAAACTTGGAGCTGTGTGCTGCGGTCTTGGTATCTCTAATTCCCTAGCCAGCTCTGTTCTGAGTGCTGCCTGTGGGGCGGTTTGATTTGGGCTGCTGGTACTGTCCGACGAACTTCCCTTCGGACGTATGAGACATACCATCCCTTTAGTCCTTAAAAACACCACACCCAAACTCTGTATCTTTCTGTTACATGGGGTATGATCTGCTCCACTAAACCTTTGGTCGCAGGCCAGCTCATAAGCTGCCTTTACCTACCTAACCATTTCCTCCTGCTCTGTTACTTCTGAGGTGAGGTGGGCATTCCCTTACCGCAGGCTCATCTCATTACTCTTTGCTTCTGTAATTTGGCACTTTAGGAACTCTATCTTGTGCCTCGCATGGCTTTTGCCCTCGCTAGCTTCTCGGGTGAGATGTGCGATTTCCTCCTGTAGCCTCATCTCACTGCCCCTAGCCTCTGTGTCTTCCTGCACAAGGTGCTCCATCTCTGCCTGGCATTTCGTGACCTCTAGTGTGAGACGTGCATTTTCTTCCTGTACCTCATCCCACTATCTCTAGTCTCATTCACCTCTCTTATGAGGCGTTCTATCTCAGCCTGGTATTTTTCAAACTCTGACTCCCGATTCTTGGCCTCTGTAACCTCCTCCCGCACCCTCATCTCACCCTTCTTAACCCAGCCACCTATACCATAATAGGTCAGCTTACATGCTGCCGTTAACTTCTGCAGGGCTACCCACAGACTGAAAGCAAGAAAAGCAAGAGCTGATGCTTTCTCCAGATCCAGACCACTTATCATATCAAAAACTGCCTCCAGTCCTGCCGCAGTCGCCAATTTGTTGAGGTGCATCCTTTACCTGGTTTACGGTAATTTACCTGGTCAGGCAGCCTTTTCCCACTGCACTGTGGCCAATTCCAATCAGCAGTTTTGAATCGCTGAACCACCCCTTCCAGTTCTGACTGGAGGAACTTATAATTAATGATATATTAAAAACGGACAAATGGTTTGGATGCAAGAAAGTCAAATTTTATTAAAACTAAAGAAACTACACCACATGATCAAAGTCATCACGGTAAAATTGCTTAACAGGGGAAGGCAGATGGCAAAAACGAGGGATAAATGGCTGCAATATTAATCTTACAATCTTACCAACATTTCCCTTAAATTACCACCCCTTTACTTCTCACTAGATTGTCTTGCTAGTGGGTCAGAAGCCTTGCTCACCTGCATTCCAAAGAGTAAAAGAGAAGAGAGAGATGCTTCTGGGAAGCTATCTTTTATACACATTTTTTGGGGGCCCAGCCAGATCTGATGTTTCTGGGCTAAAACAAAAGAGATCCAAACCGTCCACTTGTCTGGGGTTGGTTTGGATAAAGTTGCAGTTTAAATGTGTCCATTGTCTGTGATGGCTTTCAAATAAAGCTGCAGTGGTTTTAATGTGTTCTCCCATTCATTTAAATGGTTCCTCCTCAGTTTGGATGTGTCCACTTGATATACAAACAAATGCTAATAGCATTCAATTGCTTTATAAACAAAGCATTGTCCTGTGGTCATCTGGAACCGCAATTGATTGACAGTCTTGAGTGCTTAGCAAACAAAGTCCCTTTGTTCATGCTGGCTGTTTCAAGCACTGGATCTTAGAGTCAATTTCAGTGAATGGATGTGTGTAAACAACCCAGTGTGCTTGCTGTCCGATGGTTGACTGATTCAAACGGGCTACTCCCCAGTGTAATCAAACAGCTTGTAGGTTACCGGACCCACCCAATACCACAGGGTGACTGACAGCTCGGGCTCCATTCAAACCCACTACAGGGCAGCGCTGAGCTTTTTCATATGCTAACAGCCTGTCTGTTTCTTATGCTAACAGCCTGTCTGTCCTTTTAAATTCTGTTTCCATGAGGTCGCTTCAGCCATTTTTAACAGCCCAAAACTCAAGAGTACATCTTTTAATAAAATGTACAATCTTAAAGTGTGCGATTTTCACAAAGTTCTTTGATTCCAGTGTCCAATGCTGCCCAGCTTATGAGCTTTTTAACGCAGCCTTTTGCGGTTCTGGGTATGTTTTAAAACATTGTCCAACCCAGAGACAATTTAAATCACACAAGTCTTCATCCATGATGTGGATTAATATTTCCCGATCTTCGGGGGCTGAGGGGATTTTCCAACCCCTACACTCCCTCCAACTCCCAGCTGCAATCAGGCAACCAGCAACACCTGGCTCACTCCTAGCCCCTCCCACCTAGAGAGTGCTACCAACTGAGCCACAGCTGACACGCCACAAGACAATTTATTACGACAGTTATGGAATGGTTTCAGCTCTGTGTCCAGACACTGAGCAGTCCATCCATTCAAGATGTTATCATACACCCTTTTCAGTACTGAGTCCTTTTGAGTCTTAACTGCAATCTCAGCTGCATTCACGTGAAAGTCTTTGTCAACTGCACCTAGCATGAAAATCTTATCTTCACTCCCAACACATGAGTCCTCATGTGGCAACTTGGACAAAGCACCTGCGATTTTGCTTTGATTTGAAGTGCAATATTCAATCGTGTAGTCATAGTGTGACAACACTGCCCAAGCTTACGTTCTTGATGCAGCCTTTGGAGGGATGGCAGATTTGGGCCCCAATATTGCAGTTTGTGATCGGTTATCAGGGTAAACTTTCTGCCGATCAGGAACTGTTGAAATTTCTTGATTCCAAACACTATGGCGTGTGCTTCTTTTTCAATTTGTGCGTAGTTTCTTTCGCTCTTTGTGAGGATTCGTGATGCGAAAGCGATTGGGTTCTCTTGGCCATCATCCATTACGTGGCTTATTATAGCTCCCACACCATAACTGAAAGCATCACATGCTAACTTAAGCTCATGCTTTGTATCATAGTGCACAATAGAGCATCGCTAGAGAGACTTCTCTTACACACGTTGAAAGTTTTCTGCTGCACTTTCGTCCACTTCCACCGGACATCCTTCTTGAGGAGCTCATACAATGGAACTAAAAATCTAGATAACTCAGGTGAGAAACATTCGTAGTACTGGACCATTCCAAGGAAAGATCTTAACTCAGACACGTTCTGTGTCTATTGAGCATTGATGACAGCATCAACATTTTCCTTAACTGGTTGCAAGCCATTTGCATCAACTTTCAGACCAAGGTACACAACCTCGGGCTGCACAAAAGCACATTTGCTCCTTTTCAATTTGACATTGTGGGCATTCAACCTTTGAAGCACTATATCTAACACTTCTAGATTTTCTTCCCAGCCGGTTGTTGTGATCAGCACATCGTCTTGATTGCATAAGCAATTTCGAATTCCTTGCAAAATCTTATCATTCGTAGCCTGGAAAATTTTGTGAGAGGAGTTTACACCATACGGCAGCTTGGTGTTAATGGTCAAACATAGAAACATAGAAGATAGGAGCAGGAATAGGCCATTTGGCCCCTCGAGCCTGCTCCGCCATTACATGAGGTCATGGCTGATCATCCAAATTCAGTACCCTGTCCCTGCTTTCTCCCCATATCCCTTGATCACTTTAGCCTTAAGAAATATATCCAACTCCTGCTTGAATATATTTAATGAATTGGCCTCTACTGCCTTCTGTGGTAGCGAATTCCACAGATTCACCACTCTCTGGGTGAAGAAATTCCTCGCATTTCTGTCCGAAATGGCTTACCCCTTATCCTTAGACTGTGACCCCTGGTTCTGGACTCCTCGACCATCGGGAACATCCTTCCTGCATCTAGTCTGTCCAGTCCTGTCAGAATTTTATAAGTTTCAATGAGATCCCCTCTCAATCTTCTAAACTCCAGTGAGTATAAGCCCAATCGACCCAATCTCTCCTCATACTTCATTCCTGCCATCCCAGGTATCAGCCTGGTGAATATTCGATGAACTCCCTCCATGGCAGGAACATCCTTCCTCAGATAAGGTGACTAAAACTGCACACAATACTCAAGATGTGGTCTCACCAAGGCCCTGTACAACTGCAGCAAGACATCCTTGTTCCTGTACTCAAACCCTCTAACTACGAAGGCCAAAATATAATTTGCCTTCTTAACCACCTGCTGCACCTGCATGCTTACCTTCAGCGACTGGTGCACAAGGTCACCTAGGTCTCGTTGCACTTCCCCTTCTCCCAATCTATTGCCATTCAGATAATAATCTGCCTTCCTGTTTTTGACACCAAAGTGGACAACCTTACATTTATCCACGTTATATTGCATCTGCCATGCTTCTGCCCAATCACCCAACCTGTCCAAATCATCCTGGAGTTTGTCGGCATCCTCCTCACAGCACACACGCCCACCTAGCTTTGTGTCGTCTGCAAACTTGGAGATATTACATCTAGATCCCTTGTTTAGATCATTAATATATATTGTGAATAGCTGGGTTCCAAGGACTGATCCCTGCGGTACCCCACGAGTCACTGCCTGCACTCGGAAAAAGACCCATTTATTCCAACTCTTTGCTTTCTATCTGCCGACCAGTACTCTATCCAAATCAATACCTTGCCCCCAATCTCATGTGCCTTAAATTTACATGCTAATCTCTTATGCGGGATCTTATCAAAAGCCTTTTGAAAGTCCAAGTACACCACATCCACTAGTTCTCCATTATCTATTTTACCAGTTACATCCTCAAAAAAATCCAGTAGATTAGTCAAGCACAATTTACCTTATGTAAATTCATGTTGACTTTGTCCAATCCTGTCACTGTTTTCCAAGTGCTCTGCTATTACATCTTTTATAATAATGGACTGTAGCATTTTCCCCACTACCGATGTCAGGCTTACCAGTCAGTAATTCCCCATTTTCTCTCCACCACATTTTTTGAATAGTGGGGTAACATTAGCTACCCTCCAATCCATGGGTACTGTTACAGATTCTATTGAATGTTGGAAGATGATCAGCAATGCATCTACTATTTCTAGGGCCACTTCCTTAAGTACCCTAGGATGTAGATTATTAGGCCCTGGGGATTTATCGGCCTTCAATCCTGTCAATTTCCCTAACACCATTTCCCTAAAATTCTGATTTCTTTCAATGCCTCCCGTTATTTCCGCCCCTAAGTTCCCCGACATCTCTTGGAGGTTATTTGTGTCCTACTTTGTGAAGACAGAGCCAAAATATGTATTTAATTGGTCAGCTATTTCTTTGTTCCCCATTATAAATTCCCCTGATTCCGACTGGAAGGGACCTACGCTTGACTTCACCAATCTATTTCTCTTCACATATCTATAAAAGCTTTTAGAAACATAGAAACATAGAAGATAGGAGCAGGAGTAGGCCATTCGGCCCTTTGAGCCTGCTCCGCCATTCAATTAGATCATGGGTGATCATTCAATTCAGTACCCTGTCCCTGCCTTCTCCCCATATCCCTTGATCACTTTAGCCTCAAGAAATATATCCAACTCTTTCTTGAATATATTTAATGAACTGGCCTCCACCGCCCTCTGTGGCAGAGAATTCCACAGGTTCACCACTCTCTGGGTGAAGAAATTCCTCCTCATTTCAGTCCTAAATAGCTTACCTGTTATCCTTAGAATATGACCCCTGGTTCTGGACTCCCTGACCATCCGAAACATCCTTCCTTAACCTAGTCTGTCCAGACCTGACAGAATTTTATAGGTTTCAATGAGATCCCCTCTCAATCTTCTAAACTCCAGCGAG
The DNA here is from genome assembly GCF_052327205.1 of Somniosus microcephalus. NCBI lineage: Eukaryota > Metazoa > Chordata > Chondrichthyes > Squaliformes > Somniosidae > Somniosus > Somniosus microcephalus. Next base: position 47,624,976 of record NC_140996.1, on the reverse strand, counting down.
TATAAGCCCAATCGACACAACCTCTCCTCATACGTCATTCCTGCCATCCCAGGTGTCAGCCTGGTGAATCTTCGCTGCACTATCCCCATGGCAAGAACGTCCTTCCTCAGGTAAGGTGACCAAAACTGCACACAATACTCAAGGTGCGGTCTCACCAAGGCCCTGTACAACTGTAGCAAGACATCCTTGTTCCTGTACTCGAACCCTCTTGCTATGAAGGCCAACATACCATTTGCCTTCTTAACCGCCTGCTGCACCTGTATGCTTACCTTCAGCGACTGGTGCACAATAACACCCAGGTTTCTTTGCACTTCCCCTCCTCCCAATCTATTGCCATTCAAATAATAATCTGCCTTCATGTTTTTGCCACCAAAGTGGATAACCTCACATTTATCCACAGTATAGTGCATTTGCCATGTTGCTGCCCAATCACCCAACCTGTCCAAATCGTACTGGAGTTTCACGACATCCTCCTCACAGCTTACCCTCCCACCCAGCTTTGTGTCATCTGCAAATTTGGAGATATTACATCCAATTCCCTCATCCAGATCATTAATATATATTGTGAACAGCTGGGGTCCTAGAACCGATCCTTGCGGCACCCCACTAGTCACTGCCTGCCACTCGGAAAACGACCCATTTATTCCAACTCTTTGCTTTCTGTCCACTAACCAGTTCTCTATCCAAGTCAGTACCTAGCTCCCAATCCCATGTGCCTTAATTTTGCACGCTAATCTCTTATGTGGGACCTTATCGAAAGCCTTCTGAAAGTCCAAATACACCACATCCACTGATTCTCCCTTATCTTTTTTACCAGTTACATCCTCAAAAAATTCCAGTAGATTAGTCAAGCATGATTTACCTTTTGTAAATCCATGTTGACTTTGTCCAATCCTGTCACTGCTTTCCAAGTGCTCTGCTATTACATCTTTTATAATAGACACTAGCATTTTCCCCACTACCGATGTCAGGCTTACCGGTCTATAATTCCCCGCTTTTTCTCTACCACCTTTTTTGAATAGTGGGGTAACATTAGCTACCCTCCAATCCATGGGTACCGTTCCAGAGTCTATCGAGTTCTGGAAGATGACCAGCAATGCATCTACTATCTCTAGGGCCACTTCCTTAAGTACCCTGGGATGTAGACCATCAGGCCCTGGGGATTTATCGGCCTTCAGTCCCATCAATTTTCCTAACACCATTTCCCTACAAATGCTGATTTCTTTCAGATCCTCCCTTCCATCAGACCCTATGTTCCCCGGCATCTCTGGGAGGTTATTTGTGTCCTCCTTTGTGAAGCCAGAACCAAAGTATGTATTTAGTTGGTCAGCCATTTCCTTGTTTCCCATTATAATTTCCCCTGATTCTGACTGTGAGGGAACTACGCTTGACTTCACCAATCTTTTTCTCTTCACATATCTATAAAAGCTTTTACAGTCAGTTTTTATGTTCCCTGATAGCTTACTCTCGTATTCTATTTTCCCTTTTTAATTAGTCCCTTTGTCCTCCTTTGTTGACTCCTAAACTGCTCCCAATCCTCAGGATTATTGCTTTTTCTAGCCAATTTATAAGTCCTCTCCTTGGATCTTATGCTATCCCTAATTTCCCTTGTTAGCCACGGTTGAGCCACCTTTTTTGTTTAATTTTTATGCCAAACTGGGATGAACAAATTCTGTAGCTCATCCATTCGGTCTTTGAATGTTTGCCATTGCCTATCCACTGTCAACCCTTTGAGTGCCATTCCCCAATCAATCCTACCCAACTCGCTCCTCAGACCATCATAGTTTCCTTTATTTAAATTGAGGACCCTTGTCTCTGAGTCAACTACTTCATTCTCCATCTTAATGAAGAATTCGATCATATTATGATCGCTCCGACCCAAGGGGCTTCATACAACAAGATTGCTAATTAATCCTTTCTCATTACATAATACCCAGTCTAAGATGACCTGATCTCTAGTTGGTTCCTTGACATATTGGTCCAGGAAGCCATCCCGTATACACTCCAGGAATTCCTCCTCCACAGTATTTTTACTAATTTGGTTAGCCCAATCTATATGTAGATTAAAGTCGCCCATGATAACAGCTGTGCCCTTATTGCACGCTTCTCTAATTTCCCTTTTAATGCCATCCCCAAACTGCGCATTACTGTTTGGAGGTCTATTTCCCACTCCCGCTAATGTTTTCTGCCACTTGGTATTTTTCAGTTCTACCCATACAGATTCCACATCATCAGAGCTAATATCCTTCCTTACAATTGTGTTAATCCCCTCTTCAACCAGAAATGCTACCCCACCTCCCTTTCCTTTTTGCCTATCTTTCCTGCATATTGAATACCCCTGGATGTTGAGTTCCCAGCCTTGGCCACCCTGGGGCCATGTTTCCGTAATCCCAATCAAATCATATTCGTTTACCTCTATTTGCGCAGCTAATTCATCCAACTTATTATGAATGCTCCTCGCATTAAGACAAAAAACCTTCAGGCTTGTTTTTTTAACGCTCTTAGACCTTTTAGAATTATTATTTACTGTGGCCATGTTTGATTTAAACCGTTGATTTCTCTGACTGCCACTTTTGTTTTTCTCCTTCCTATTTTTTGCTTTTATCCTTGTTTCCCTTTCCTCTGTCTCCCGGCTCAGGATCCCAACCCCCTCCCAACCCTCCCCCAGAGCACTAGCAAACACTCCCCCTAGGACATTGGTCCCGGCCCTGCCCAGGTTCAAAGCATCCGTTTTGTACTAGTCCCACCTCCCCCAGAATTGGTTCCAATGTCCCAGGAATTTGAATCCCTCACCTTGCACCATTCCTCTAGCCATGTATTCATCTGAAATATCCTTCTATTTCTACTCTGATTAGCACGTGGCACTGGTAGCAATCCTAAGATTACTACCTTTGAGGTCCTATTTTCTAATTTACCTCCTAACTCCCTATATTCAGCTTTTAAGACCTCATCCCTTTTTTTACCTATATCGTTGGTACCTATATGCACCACAACAACTGGCTGTTCACCCTCCCCTTCCAAAATGTTCTGCAGCCACTCTGAGACATCCTTGACCCTTACACCAGGGAGGCAACACACCTGGAGTCTCGTTTGCAGCCGCAGAAACATCTATCTATTCCCCTTACAATTTAATCCCCTATTACTATAGCTCTACACCTCTTTTTCCTCCTGTCCTGTGAAGCAGAACCACCCCTCGTGCCTGGAATTTGGCTGCTGCTGCTTTCCCCTGATAAGCCATGGCCCTCAACAGTATTCAAAGTGGTATATCTGTTTGAGAGGGGGATGTCCACAGGGGACTCCTGCGCTACCTGCCTGCGCCTACTACTCTGCCTGTCGTTCACCCATTCCCTTTCTGCCTGTGCAACCTTTACCTGCGGTGTGGCCAACTGATTAAACGTGATATCCGCGATGTCCTCAGCATCATAAATGGTCCAGTATGTAATCAATCGCAGCTCCAGTGCCACAATGCAGTCTGACAGCAGCTGCAGCTGGGTACACTTCCTGCACACATGGCCATCAGGGACACAGAAAGTGTCCCTGAGTTCCCACATAGTGCAGGAGGAGCATACCATGGGGCTGAGCTCTCCTGCCATGACTTACCCTTTAATTAATTCAAATTAAATTAATTCAAATCAATCCCACCAATTACACCACAGTTAAATGATATACTTAAGGGCCCTGGTTCACCAACTGTCCCCACTACACCACAGAGAGCTTAGAAACTATAAACCACAGAGTTAAAGTTTAAAGAAGAGAGAAATACTCACCAACCAATCACTTACCTGCTTCCTGGTGGCATCGCACTTTGATTACTTTTTACGTCTCTCCCTCCCTCTGAGCTCGGAGCTCTGAGATTGGTAAGCCTAACTGAGCCTCGCCGCTGCTTTTAACACCACCGCCGCCACCTTGCTCCTCCCAGGTCCACCACCGTTGCCGCTCTGAGGCCTACCTGAGCCTCGCCGCTGCTTTTAACACCGCCGCCGCCACCTCGCTCCTCGCAGATCCACCGTCGCTCAGATAATGTTTGCTCTCTTTGTCAACATTCAGCTGAGCCTAAGAGTGCGACAGGTCAAGTTTGCGATGTAGGTAACGGGTACGGCTTATCCTCAACTGCTTGGTTGATAGTACCTTTGTAGTCACCACACAAACGCAGTTTTTTCTGCTTTGGGCACTACCACAATCGGGATAGCCCATTCACTTTTGTTAGTTTTTACTAGCACCCCGTTCTCTCTGAGTTTCACTAGCTCTTCCTTCACCCGATTTTTTAAAGCATAGGGGACCGGCCTTGCCTTACAATAGTCAGACTTTGCATTGGACTTGATGCGGATTTGCATGCCATTTCCAGTGATGCCCTCATAACTGTCTGTGAACATGCTGTCGTACTTGTTCAGCATTGTGTCGAGTTGCTTCTTTGAAGCATCTACACTGAAGATGTTTTTCCAGTCTAGTTTTAACTTTCTCAAACAGTCATTGCCAATGAGAGTTGGCCTGTTGTTGTAGCTCGCTACAATAATAGGCAGCTTTAATGACTGGCCATTGTGTTGAACTGTACATTCCATTTGTCCACATGTCTCCAGGATGTCTCCGGAGTAAGTTTTTAACTCGACGGTACTCTTTGTAAGAGGTATTTCATTAAATTTGCTCTCATATGTGTCCTTGCTCATGATAGAGCAGTCTGCCGCCGTTTCGATACACATATCAATATATTGCTCAGTCAGTTCTGAAGAAGGGTCATTGACCTGAAATGTTAACTGTATCTCTCTCCACAGATGCTACCTGACCTGTTGAGTATTTCTAGCATTTTCTGTTTTTATTTCAGATTGCCAACATCCACAGTATTTTGCTTTTGTATCAATATATTGCCCGTTGATCAAAAGTTTTGTATGGAAGTCTTTCACATGACTGCTAGCATTGCCGCTAGTGGCATAGATACTGTAGATGCCTAGTTCTTCAACATCAGGTGTGTTCACTTCAATAATGTGAATTACTCCATTTTGTTGTCGCTGCTTTGCATTGCCACGAGAATGGTTCTTACTTCCGGCTTTCGATCTAACTCTGCAAGCTGTTGAAATATGGCCTTGCTTCTGGCAGTGAAAACACTTTGCACTTCTGTATTGGCAGGACTGTGGTGAGTGATTTCCATTGCAGCGATAACAATTCACTGAACTGCTCTCACCAACATGCCTTTGACTTGGTCTCACAACTTTAGGTTTGGTGGTGGCTTTGTGACTGTAGACCTCAGCTGCACGAGTCACTTGAGTTGGATGGAGCTACCTAGCATTCTTAGATGCCATCTCCATAGATAGGGCAATTTTGCATGCTATATCAAATGTTAGGTTCGGTGTGTTCATTAACTTGGACTGTGTGCGCTCATCCACCAGTCCACACACAAACTTATCTCACAATGCACGATCTAAAAATGTGCCTATGTTACAATGCAAAGACAGGTTTTTAAGAGCTACAATGTACTCACTGATGATTTCACTTTGTTTTTGTTTTCTGGTAGTAAATTTATAGCTCTCTGCTATTTCTAATGGCTTTGGGTCGATATGGTCCTCGAGTCTCTCGACAATTTCTTCAAACGACACATCCTTCCCGTTCCCTGGCGTGACTAGGGTTATCAATGTTCCGTAGACATCTAGCGCAATCTCCATTAGAAAAATTGCATTCTTCCGTTCAGAAATTACTTTATTTTGAGCACACTACATGAGTACTTTAAACGTTTCCACTCAAATTTTTAACACTGTGTCCATGATCCCAAGAAATGGTTTTGAGATCCCATTCTCATTGCCAAAAATGTAATATATGTGGGTAGAACAAATGAAGGACAGAGACATGATGAATTGCTGGTCCATGTGCTTGCTTTATTAGGTCAGAGTGAACTGAGCATGTTCATACTAAACCATGTGACAAGCCATGTGATAATACATCAGCAATTATGTAATTGAATGGCAGACAGGCTCAATGGGCTGACTGACCTATTCATTTTCTTATGTTTCTAATGGGAAGGGAAATGGGAGAGGAGAAGATGATTAGGGGCAAAAAGGGGACTGTAGAGTGGCAGGAGGAATTTGAGCCTGGGGTAAAGGGAGGGGAAGTGCAAAGGGGAGGCAATGTTTGGGAAAATATCACAGGATGGAAAACTGCATCGGGAGAGAGTGGAGAGGAGGACCAGATAACTATTTCAGTATTGGGGAGGCAGAAAAACAGTTCATCAAATGGGTGATATGCTCCTTTGCAACAGCATCTAGGGAGATGGAAAACTACCACTGTCGTGGGGGGAAGGAATTGGAAAAGGGAGGGACTAAATAACTGCATAGTAGGCCAGCACAGAACACAGGGACAATAGAGATAGCAAGGGATGAGAAGGCAGAATGATAAGGGAGAGGGGCAGGGAGTGTGTCTGTGTGGAGAGAGGTACAACATTGTGCAATATTAGAAGCATGAGATGAGAAAGTGGAAAGTAGAATATGGTTAGAGGTTGGGGTAAAGGAGAAAGAGCAGGTTAGAGGCTGTGGAAGAAGGTAGGACAGTATTAATGTTTGTCAGGGTGAGGGGAAAGCTACAGCTGGCTTAAACACTGGGAGGGAGACAGGCAAGCAGAGTTAGAGGCAGGGGGATGGGAGAGAATTACCACTAGATGATATCAGAGTGGAGCTGGAGCTCAGGGGAAGTCATTGCCATGCAGCAACCAGCAAATTAAGCTGGGTTACAGCAAAACTGTGGGAGCGGGAGGAGGGCAGGGTTAGGGAGAGGAAATAGTGAGGGAGGGCATGGGAGAGAGAGGAGGGAGTAGGGAGAGACTGAAAGATTGGTGTGGTGGGACAGGGTGTGGAGGAGAGAGGAGGGGAGGAGGGAGTTAAGGATGGAGAGAGGGGGACTAGAAGGGAAGTGGGCTATGGGAAGGTAGGTGAACAGAGGACTACCAAGGCCTGCTGGTGGAGCACAATGGGAGGCATACAGGCTGGCGTGGAGGGCTGGGGAGAGAATCCAGAGACTGTAAATGGGATTGGGGTAATGAAAGAAGCAAAATAATATCAAAAACAGTTTCAACAATGATTTTTAAAAATTAAATTGCTTATATCTGAAAAGTTAGAGATAAAACTGAAAAGAAATTAATTTTACTTGCCCAAGGTGAAAATAACATGGCATCTGAGGTGGCACAAGCATTTCAGTAATATACTCCCAGGCACCACCCATTCGCCAGGGCCGTAACTGCATTCAGGCTGAAAGGCCGTGACTTTGCTGGCGCTCAGTGGATGGGATGGATGGTGGGTCAGCTGTGAAATACAAAATGATTGACAGTGGATCGGGAATCCGCTGTCAAAACACACACACCTGCATCTCCCGATGTTGGGTCTGTCAGCGCTGAGCAGACCCGACAGGCAGCGGCGGGGGACCCAAGTCAAATCATTAGTGCTTTGTTTACAACCATTTAGCAATACTTTTTCCCCAGCTTTTTGCAATTGACAGGCCGCCCACTGGTTTCCCACTGTGCCTAGAACTTGTCTGTGAAGCTGAGGCAGGAGGTCAGTGGCCATTGAATCAGCTGATGAGTTGACAGCTTCAAATGTCAAGTCAAAGCTCCCAGCTGATTGAGAAATGTTCCCTTAACCAGCAGCATCTCGAAACTGCATTTCCACTACAGATTCAGAATGCTGCAAGTCTTTACACAAGTCTCCATCCAGTCTGACCTTGTTATTTCTCCCACCATTGACAGATCGCTTCTGTCATCTCTACTTCACCTGCCATCTATTCCATCAGCATGGGTGCACTTTATACTCTCGCACGTTGGTCCTCAAAATCTGGCCATGATCAGCCCCAACACTAGCAGCACCAGGCTCACCAGCAGCACCAACAACCACACCAAACTTCTCTACAATCACCTAATGCTGCACAGGACACAGGGCATCCGCACCCGACCATATTGCTGCCAGGGAGGCCAGGGATGGCCTCACCATGGCCAGGTTTACTTCACTTGATGCTGTACACCCTGACTGCCACATGATGCACCAGGTTGGCACCACCCCACACCAACAACATAAAGCATCCCTACAATGCTCAAGCTATTCTTTTCAGACTCATCATCATTGCACGGGTTATCGTTATGTCTCAGCATTCACTGCAACTGACTAAGCCACTTCTAAAGGTGCACACAAATCTGTCCAAGAATGCAAAGTGTTGATCATAAAGATTTAAATGTTTGACAGCATACTAACAGAAACTTCGCATGAACATTGGCTAAAACACCCTAGTGCCTACCCTTTTATATTGTTAGTTGGTATGATTGGACTAGGATGAGTGTGAGTATGAGGATTGGCTAGTGAGATGGGGATGTGATAATGTAGATAGAGTGGGATGGGTGGAGGTGCGAAGTAAGTTGGTGTGAGTAAGGATGTGCAGGAGTAGGGTAGGGAAGACAGTGTGATGGGGATTGATGAGTGGCATGGCAGGATGAGGTTGTGTGTGGCTTTGCAGTAACATTTTGTGATGTACTGAGATCATTGAAAGGTTTGCGCCACTGCAGCCAAGTCCTCCTGACAACATCCTTGCTTGTGCCCTCCTGTGCATTGTGCAATCAGGCTGTGTTGTTCTCCTTGGGAGGTCTCTTCCACGCATTGGAAGGGAAGCGAGCCTCCCTGTAGGGGGTGGCATGCGGGTGGTGTTGCTTGGCGCATGCGTGCGCCCAGTCAGTTATGCCTCTGACTGTTTTGTGAGCGGTTCGAATCGCTCCCACGCCCCTGGGTTCTAGACACCGGACTTAGGTACAAGGCGGCGGTACAGAGAAGACTCGAGTAGACAGGTGGTTGGATGTAAACAGAACCAAGATTTTATTGAAGAAGAAAAACTTACTTAATACAATCTCATGGAAAAAGAATTACTAGTGTACACTTCTACAGGCAAAAATGACAAGAGAATCATAATAATACTTATTATACTTATACAGGAAATGGGGAACACACGGCACATCGAGGGAAAACAACGATCTTAACAATCCCCTTATCCTTATCCCACCCCCATACCAAAATAGATTAAGCTATGAGGGGTCAGAACTTCATGCTCACCAATAAAAGGGTTTGTTAGATTCAAAACAGCGGTTGGGTTCGTAGTTCACTCTTGGCGCTCGCTGGAGCTTGTCGTCGTCACGTGGCTTCCAGGCGCTGCAAGGGCATTGTCCAGGTTCGCGTACCCCAAAGTTACAGTCTCTGTTTGGGTACTTTACCTTGCAGGGATGGTTCTTCGTCGACAGCCGCCGGATTGAGTTGGTGTGCAGTTATTCGAAGGTCGGCCGAGGCTGAAGGCCCGATGATCCGAAGCCTCCCCTCGTTTGGTCTTCTTCCGCCGGTCTGCCCCTCGGTGGTTTTCCCTTCTCCCCTCATCTCGTCCCGCCTCGCCTGGCCTGAATTTGTCTGTGTCCGCCTGACCCAGTGCCAGGGCAGTTCCAGATGGAGTAGAAAAGGGCACGGGCAAAGGCCAGGGGGTAAGCGTGGGACGGGGAAAGAGTGGCAGCCACGAGGGCTGAGGAGCAGCACCTGCACACCAACCAAAGAACGCACCTGCCGATCTTGGACACCAACTCACCAACTCTCCGTCTTCACGAACCACGAACCTACTCAATGCTACCCGGGGCCTTCAATTATACCTTCAGTGAAAACCCTTATCTGCCTGCCAAATCAGGCTAGTTCTTTGTTTAATCTTGGCGGGCTAGTTTAAACTAATGGCAGCAATACATATTAACTGGTTTTGGATGGCCAGTAATCACATCAACGGCCCGATAATTGATTTGTATTGTCCTAAAAGTTCCTTGCTGGGCCTTGTCCGGCCTCGATGGCTCAGTTAATCTGTTTCCGATAATGTATGCAGACTATTTGATGGCCTTAACTATAGGCGTAAACTGAATTTGGGTTTTGTCTCCAATTCGGTCTAATGCATAATTCAGAGTCCTGTCTGGTTCCAAAATACAAAGTTTCTCTTCACAGAAAGCCTGCAGCCTTAGTTTCGATTTCTCCCAAGCTGTCTGCATTGCAGAATCCATTTTGGAATCTCACAGGCTTTCTGCCACGAGGCACGGACGCCATCTTGGGTACCCTTTTTAACTTTAAAATTTCCACGCAGGGTCCCGTTTATAAATAACAGCCTTCAGGGAAATGCAGAAATTTTGCGAATCTTACATCCCTGTTTGTTGTGACTCCCTTCATAAGCATATGGAGGGACTCCTGGGAGAGCCCGGGCACAGCCATGCACCTCTGTGCAGTACTTGTCAGTGTTTTCAGCACCTGAATGCTGCAGAACACTGACAGCACAAATTTCAAGGCAAATTTGCACATGGCCACTTTAAGGATACCGGTTGATGATGCATCATCAAATGACGTCCTCCGCCCCACTTCATTCAATTGGCCGGGAAAATTGCTGGGCAGGCTTAACAAGCCCAATCAGGGGAAAGTCATGACAGAGGCCGGGATGGAGCCAGCAGTGGGACCATGAACTGCCACCGACGTCGCCCGCAACGGACCCGCCGAGGTAGGGAAAGTCATAGCCAAATTCCCTGAAAAGCTATCTATCACTGGCTGTCACATTTTAAATAGGATATCCCCATTAATGTAACATGGGTGGCATCAACAGAGGTGTGGATACAATGGGGTAGAGTTTCCGTTAGGTGGCGCTGGTTATTTTAGCGCCATTTGCCCAAAATCTGCCAAACCAGCACAAAAGATTGTGAAACTTTCAGCACAAATTACATTCAGTGCAACTTGAGTTTCTGTGATCTTATGCGCCAGTTTAAAAAGCATGGCGCTAGAAGCAGGCCGTGCCCCCAAAACTGGCCACGCCCCTGGGGGAATTAATCACTATTGGGAGTTTCCACTATTTGGGCTCGTTTGTGGGCCTTCGAGGAGGTTTTAAAAATTAAGCTGGTTCTTTTTGGCACAGGGACACCAATAGGAATGTTTTAAAAGCTTTTGAATGGATTTTTTTTAATGTACTAAAAAACGGACTATTTTACCCCAATATAACTAGTAAATGATTCTATATATTAAAAAAAAATCATTTTCAGTAATTTAAAACCAGGTTACTCGTAGGTAGTGGACAAGACACTGTAATTAAAAATGCTTAATTTTAATTTTCAGCTGTATTAATCAAACTGCATCAAGTTTGCACTTAAATATATCAAGGATATATTTTTTAACGTTTTAATTTCAAAATTTCTTTTTAAAATGCTGCCCAATTGTGCTGGTTCATGGCAGATGTTGTGTTCGGTGACATGCAAATGTGTTTGAGTGGAAACTTGAGAAAAGAAACACTTCTGAAAATGGGGGCAATTTGTGCCCAAATCGGCGAATGCGCTCAAAGTGGAAACTCTACCCCAATTAGTTTTGAAAACCCCACAGGGACTGTTAACATAGGACTTTTGATTGGAAAAATGAAGCACCTTAGGATGTTTTACAATGTTTAAGGCCCTATATATAAATGCAAGTTGCTGTTTGTTAATAATATATAGCTGGATTAAAAATCCAACAATTAGAGTATTGTTAAGGCAGTATCAAGATGCCCTGAACACTACTTCAGCACCAATGGGAGAAAATTGGGATATGATTGCTAATTGCTGCAACCCTACACTTCAATTAACAAAACAAGAAATGTCTGTCGCAAATATACCTGTTGGTTCATGTCTGGAAATGGTATACCAGGCTGACAAGAACCCAGTATTGATATGCTGGGTACATATGTGCCGCCTTCCTTGTGTGTGATCTGACAATGGGGCAGTAATCAAATGACTCATCCAATAAAGTCTTCTTGAGACCCTTGCATTGAACTGCCACATGCTTCTCGGAAAACAGATGAAATTGATAAATAAAGTAGAAAGTGAAAATTGGCAGGCTAAAATTTAGATGTTATCATACGACTGTTTAACATGCTTGTATCAAATTCCTCTCTGCAATTGTAACAGGGTTGTTAACTTGTTTAGAATAAACTAAAATAATGGAGAAATAAATTTGATACATTAACCAGTCACGCAGCAACATTGCCAAAAATAATTTCTTAGCTGACAATACCTGTAGACAACTAAATATACTGTAATAACAACAGAAAATGCTGGAAAAACTCAGCAGGCCAGGCAACATCCATGGAGAGAGAAACAGAGTCAACGTTTCAGGTCGAAGACCTTTCATCAGTGTAGTGTCCGTGTGTTGATAAAGACACTGAAGACAGGAGTTGGTTCATAGGTGTTTACTAAGCAAAGTCTGGGGGGGGTTCGAACGGATATACACAATATACAGGCTTATATAGCCCGAGTGGCCATTACCGGCATTACAGCACACCTGGGGCTCTTAAAGGCACATACACTACAATTCCTCCCCTTTTAGCTAACCAGTACATCATATTTTAAGTAATTATTAATTACAATATATAAGAAAAATAATATACACATTGCTGTAGTTAATTAATTATAAGTCAGTCTCTCAGGAGGCTTCCTGACTCGGTCCGGATAATGCCTCGGGGGTGTAGTAGTTTCTGGTGGTGTAGCAGGTTCTTTTGGCAAGGCTGATTCAGCTTGAATGCCAGTGTCGGGTTCATCGGGTTCCAGTATCACCGGATCGGAGGTAGATATGGGTCTCTCTACTTCATCGTTAGACATATAGGCCTAGAAATTGGGTTTTGGCTTAGCCAGGGCTTTAGCGCCGGAAGTTAGTGCCGGCACTAAGCCAAAAATTCAGTAGTGCCGCGCCCAAACGGCTGCCGGCGCTACTGAAGGGTCTTAGCGCCTGGAAAAGGGCGCTAACTGCCGTTTAGCGCCGCAATTCCGGCGCTGCGGCACCCGATGCGGTGCGGCAGGCTGGGGAAGTGCAGGCCTCCTCCTTCCGTTAAGGAGGAGCTGCCTGCACCCGGCCGCGTCCCGCGCAAATCTGTTTAAAAATGAGCCCGGCACCTCGGACAAGTGCCGGGCTTGCATCTGTTCCGGGGGGGGGGGGGAGAAGTCCGGGGAGGGAGCTGCGGGCAGGCGGCCAGCGGGAAAGCGGCCGGCCGCCGCGGGGCCTTTAATGCGCCGGCGCAAACACATGTTGGACTCTGTTGCCAGAGTCTTAGTTGCGGCTGCCACGGGCGAGGCGGCCGCAACTGAATTTCGGCGCTGGGGCCCGTCGGCATGGCAACCGGGACATTGCACACACCGATGACGTCATCGGTGCCGGCGCAGCGCTACCGGTGCAACGCCGCTTTAGGGCCCCAGGGAATTTTTCAACTGGCCATAACTCTGGCGCTAGTCCCTCTAGCGCCTCAAAAGCGGCGCTAAGGCTAGTGAATTTCTAGGCCATAGAGTTGTGGTGTAGGTTGTCCCTTTTCGGATGACTTTATGATTTGGTCAGCATGGCGCCTTATTATGCTTTCTCCGATGTCCACGGTATACATCAGTGGTCCTAGTCATGTGCAGATAGTTCCAGGCTGCCATTTCTCGGTACGGTAGTCCCGGGCCAAAACTTGTTGACCTATCTGGAAGGTTCTAGTTGGCCTTTCATTCATGCCTTGAAACTGCCGGTTCTCCATGTCCCTTCTGATGTTGGGCTTGACCAAATCCAGCCGGCATTTTAGGTTTCTATTGAAGAACATCATGGCGGGAGTTTGGTTGGTAACCATATGTGTTGCATTCCTGTATGCGAATAAGAAGTTTTCCACCTTGTGCTGAAGTTTAATGTCTTCATTACCCATGGCCTTTATGGCCTTCTTGAAGGTCTGGACAAACATTTCAGCCAATCCATTGGTGGCGGGATGGTATGGGGCAGACGTGTAGTGCTTAACACCATTGTTTTTTAAGAACTTTCTGAATTCTTCGGACACAAATTGCGGTCCATTATCAGAACATATCTGTTCTGGCAGCCCATTCCTGGCAAATATGGTCCTTAATACTGTGATGGTTTTTTCCGTGGTGGTGGAGGACATCTTTATTACCTCCGGCCACTTGGAGTGTGCATCAACCGCGATTAAGAACATTGAGTCCATAAATGGACCAGCAAAGTCGATGTGCACCCTTTGCCAGGGAGATGAGGGCCACTCCCATGGATGTAGAGGGGCTTGTGGTGGAGCGTATTGGACCTCTGGCATCCTAGGCAGCTCTTGGTCATTTCTTCGATGTCTCCATCGATACCTGGCCACCATACAAATGCCCTAGCTAGGTTCTTCATTTTCACTCCACCCAGATGCCCCTCGTGAAGCTCCTTTAGCACTTTATCCTGGAGTTTGGGTGGAATCACCACTCTGGATCCACACATCAAGGTTCCTCGGTACACTGACAGCTGTTCTCTTCTTTGCGAGAATGCTGGCAACAGTGGTTCGCCATGTGCTGGCCATCCCTTCACTGTTAAATCGTAGACCCGTGAGAGAGTCGGGTCATTTCTCGTCTCCCTTTCAATGGCAGAATTTGTTACTGGTAGACATTCCACTATGGTTGAGTGGAACATCTCTACTGGGTCTACTGTAGGTGCCTCTTCTACCATTGGCAAAGGTAGGCGCGATAAACCGTCAGCATTGCCATGCTGTTTTGATCCTTTGTATTCTATGTTGTATTGGTGTGCCCCTAGAAAAAGGGACCACCTCTCTAGCCTTTGCGCGGTCATAATGGGAACACCCTTTTTAGGGTTGAATATGGAGATGAGGGGTTGATGGTCAGTCAACAAGGTAAATTTTTGTCCGTGTAGGTAATGGTTGAATTTCTTCACTCCCCATACCAGGCTGAGTGCTTCCCTGTCGATTTGGGCATAGTTACGCTCAGCTGAGTTTAATGAGCGTGACTCAAAAGCTGTCGGCCGTTCTGAGCCATCAGGGAATTTATGGAATAATACTGCTCCTATGCCGTAAGGGGATGCATCGCACACCAGTCTGATTGTCAGTGATGGGGTGTAATGAGCCAAAACTTCTTCGGATGTGATTAAGTCTTTGCATTTATGGAAGGCACGTTTACAGTCTTTGTTCCATTTCCAAATCACTCCTGTTTGTAGAAGTTCATTAAGAGGGTGTAGAAGAGTTGATAAGTTCGGTAAAAATTTATGATAGTCATTTATTAATCCCAGGGATGACCTTAATTGTGAAATATTTTCAGGTGCTGGGGCTTTTATGACCGCTTCAATTTTTTCAGGTGACTTATGCAACCCTTCCTTATTAATTATGTGGCCAATATATGATATCTGATTTTGGAAAAATTCACACTTGGGGTGATTTGCTCGTAGGCCCCGTTCTTTCAGCCTAGTGAGCACCTGCTCCAAATTGGCAAGGTGCTCGTTGTCGTTGTCTCCTGTTACAAGGATGTCGTCTAGGTAGCATTGAGTCCCCGGAATCCCTTGCAGGACTTGCTCCATAGCTCTATGCCAGATAGCTGGAGCTGATGCTACTCCAAAAACCAGTCGATTGTACTGGTACAGGCCTTTGTGTGTGTTTATCGTGAGATACTTTTTAGAGGCCTCCTCAACCTCCATCTGTAGATATGCCTGTGCCAAGTCAATTTCGGTGAAACGTTTCCCTCCGGATAGTGAGGCGAAAATATCTTCTATTCTCGGAAGAGGATACTGTACTGTGTGAAGGACCGGGTTTACAGTCACCTTGAAGTCTCCACAGATGTGAATTTTTCTCTGTTCTTCAGATTTATCATTATTCAATGCTTTTTTCATGACTGGAATGATGGGTGTTGCCCACTCGCTCCAATGTATTTTGGGTAATACGCCTGCCTTTTCCAAATTCTCCAGCTCTGCCTCGACCGCTGGACGAATTGCGTATGGCACCGGTCTTGCCTTAAAAAGTTTGGGAATTGCTGCATCTTCCACTTTTATTGAGGCGGTGATGCCTTTCAAGGTTCCTAGTTTCTCTTGAAACAATTCTTTGGCGTTGGCCAAGATGTCTTTTAATCGTTGAGGTATGATGTCATCATTGTTTATTTTCTTACTGGTCACCGTCAGTGCCTGAATGGAGTGCCAGTCTAAACGTATCTTTCTGATCCATTCACGTCCCAACAACGGTGGACCACCATCTTGTATAATGTATAAATACAACTTTTGTATTTCTTTGCCGTTGTATACAACAGGCACCCTTATTTTTCCTTTGGGGTATACTTTCTGCCCCGTATATGTTTTTAAGATAATGGATGTGTCTTTTAGAGGTATATGCGAAAATAGCCTCTCGTAATCCCGTCGATTTATTACGGTTAGAGCTGATCCTGTATCTAGCTCCATTTTAACAGGGGACCCTGCTATCGTGAGGGTAATCCAAATGGTTTGGTAATCATCTTTGGCAAGTACATTATGTAATTTGAGACAGCTTAGTCTCTTGTTTTCGGAGTCGCTATCGCTCTTCTGGTCTTCGGAGCTACTGTCCGTCATCATTTGTACCTTCCTGTACTTTCCGTTATTGATTTTTTTTTTTCTGTCTATGGATTTATTTTGTCCAGATTGGCATACCCGTGCAATGTGTCCAATCTTTCCGCATTGTCTGCATGCTTTGTCCTTGAACCAGCAGTCCTTCTGGTTATGGGTGGATTTGCCGCAGCGATAACATCTTTCGAAACCCTGTGTCATTTCATGGGTGCTGAAGTCCTGTGTCTTTTGTTGTAACTCTGCAGCTCCTCTTGCTGCTGCTTCGTATGATACAGCCATACTGAAAGCTTTGTCCAATGTTAAATCTTTTTCAGAAAGCAGCGTTTTTTGTGTTCCTTCACTTAAGAGACCGCAAACGAATTTGTCTCGAAGATAATCTGATAGTCCTGCCCCGAATTGGCAGTACTTTGATAGCTTTCTTAATTCGGTTAGGTAATCAGGGTTACTTTCATTCTTGTGTTGATTTCCCTTGAAGAATTTGAATTGTTCTGCTATCAGCAGCGGTGTTGGGTTTAAGTGCTCCTGCAGGGTATCAACAATTTCTTTAAAATTCTTGTCCTTTGGTTTGGCTGGAGTGATTACATTTTGTAACAGCCCGTATGCCTTTGCGCCCATTAGGTTCAGCAGTACTGAAGCTTTTTTTTATCTTCTATTCCATTTGCAGTGCAATATACCTTTACTCTTTCCACGTATGTGGTCCAATCCTCTATTTCGCTATCAAAAGCATCAATATTGCCAGACTTAGGCATTTCAGAAAAGATATGGCGCTTCCCGCGCTTTTCTTTCTTTTCAGCAGCAAAGATATGGCGCTTCCCGTGCTTTCCTGCCGCTGCTGCCGATGACAACGCTGTTTCCCGCGGTTTCCGTTCTTTGTTTTTTTTAATTTTTATTTTATTTGTTTACAGTTGGAGACTCGTTCCCGCCGGACTTTCTCTGCAGGTCTGAACGCTGACCTGCTTGCCGCGCCGGCCGTCTCACGAGTGCTCCCTCCCAGTCCGCTATTGCTTGCCTCCGATTTCGCTGCCTGTCTCAGCTGTAGAGCCAGCCGCTGGAGCCCCAGCCTGACGCCCAGGAAGGATTAGCGCAGTACCTGCCACCAGCTTGGCCAGCTGGTGAAACCACAGCTTCTCTAACTTCCTGAGTCTTCTGGACGCCCGAGGAATCGATGTCCTTGAATTGCAGGTAAGTCCATTTCCACTTCGTCGCCACTGTAGTGTCCATGTGTTGATAAAGACACTGAAGACAGGAGTTGGTGCATAGGTGTTTACTAATCAAAGTCTGGGCGGGGTTCTAACGGATATACACAATGTACAGGCTTATATAGCCCGAGTGGCCATTACCGGCATTACAGCACACCTGGGGCTCTTAAAGGCACATACACTACAGTCAGGACTGAGAAAAAAGCAGAAATGAAACAGATTAAGAAGCAAGTTTGGGGGCTGGGAAATGGGGGAGGGGATGAAAGAACAAAAGGGAAGGTCTAACACTATTGTCCCCAACAAGCTGGCCACCAAACTCCACACTCGAGGCCTGAACACTTCCCTCTGCAACTGGACCCTGGACTTCCTAACAAACAGATCCCAGTCTGTCAAATTAGGTAACCACACCTCCCCCCCCCTGACCCTGAACACGGGGGCCCCACAAGGATGTGTGCTGAGCCCCCTCCTCTACTCCCTCTTCACCCACGACTGTGTGGCTGTTCATGGTTCCAACACCATCATCAAGTTTGCGAATGATACCATGGTAGTAGGCCAGGTCACCAACAATGATGAGTCAGCCTACAGGGAGGAGGTCCAGCATCTCGTGAAGTGGTGCGCCGATAACAACCTGGCCCTTAACACCAAGAAAACCAAAGAAATCATTGTGGACTTCAGGAAGTCTAAAGGCGGAAGTCACACCCCCATCCACATCAATGGGGCTGTGGTGGAAAGGGTGGACAGCTTTAAGTTCCTCGGAGTCAATATCACAGAAGACCTCTCCTGGTCCCTCAATACCTCCTCTCTGGTGAAGAAGGCCCAGCAGCGCCTAAATTTCCTAAGGAGGCTGAAGGGATGTAACCTGTCACCCCTGATCCCCTCTAACTTTTACCGCTGCACAATAGAGAGCATCCTGACGAACTGTATCACAGTATGGTATGGCAGCTGTAGCTACTATGACCGGAAAGCCCTGCAGCGGATAGTCAAAACTGCCCAACGCATTACCGGCACCCGGCTACCGACCATAGAGCACATATACCAGAAACGCTGTTTACGGAGGTCACGGTCCATCATCAAAGACCCTACCCACCCCAGCCACAGTCTGTTCGCCCTCCTGCCATCTGGGAGACGCTACAGATGCATTCGCACCCGTACGACCAGATTTAGGAACAGCTTCTTTCCCAGGGCTGTCATCCTACTGAACTCCACAAATAAACTCTAAAGCCTGCACATCTGCCAATGCACTTTATTATGGTTATCTTTATGTTAAAGTATTACAAGCCAAATGTATGTTGAATGTTTAAATGTCTTAATCCAAATGTACACTCTTGGGAGCCGCTTGCCTACATTTCGTTGTACTGCACCTGTGCACTAACAATGACAATAAAGTTGATTATTATTATTATTATTATTATTATTAATATTAGGAGGGATGAGAAGACATTACGAGATATTCAAGGCGAGATGAGATGGTAATAGGACAAGTAAAGAGATAAAGGATGGCTCTAGATGAAGTGTGAAATGCTATCGTAAATATACTCTGAATGGGTTTCAATAAAAAACACAACCATACAAGAACAAAAGTAACATTCAAACAGAGCAAAATGAAGCTGCATAATAGGACAAATAACTCTCTATCAAATGACAGATGAGACAGAGCACTAACACCTAAAACACAGTACAAAATAAGCAATAAACTTACTGTACGACCAAACAATATGAAACAAAAGAGAAGTCAGGATAAATCATAAACATTGAAGATATGCTAAAGATATTCTTTATTAAATGACTAGAAGAAGAAATAGCTTAAAGCCGTCTACAAACATTAGGGCTGTAAAAACATGGGGCTATAAACGCACAGCCGTGAGTAGAATAGCAACGTGAATCTGCTGCCACAGTTCTGGAATAGATCCTAGGGAAATTGAGTAAGGAATGTTTTATTAAAAGTGTGAGTGTGGAACATGTCGCACATACAAGCACTCGTGATATTGAAAAATGATTATACGGAATTAATATGGAGATTTTAGCTATAGATATCATGAAGACAACTTTAAACACTGATTTTAATAAAAACCCAGCAAAGGAAATTTTAGATATAAATAAAATAATATAACGTTATGAATTCAAAAAATGGCAAGCAGATAGCAATAAAGTCAGACGATAAAAAAAGAACACTACAAAAGATAACACTAATACAGTGGAGATTTCTACATTATTAAAGGATGTCAAAATGCTTGCTAGATAAAATAAAAATGAAAAAAAACGGATACACAAGTGAAATCCTAACTCCCTAAGCAAAACCTAAACAATTGAATCGAAGCCGAAAGACAGCAGAACATGTTGGAAACGAACTGCAAAGAAAGTATTTGCTTGAACAAAAACCTAATAAAAATGAAGATCTCAAACTAATAGTATACAATAACCCATAACTGGGGGGTGAGGTTACAAGAAAAATAGATCTATTGTTATACAATTGAAAAAAATTAACTCAGAGCAAAAAAGCTATGGAAACTCCTGCTAGATGTTTTAGCTCCAGAATAACCAAAGGATTACACGGCCTCAGTAGAGCAAAGGTAATAAGACAATACCAATTGACTTGGGGCCAAGTTTCCTCCATTTTTAATGACCATTTTATTTTATTAGTGGCAACAATAATGTAGCAGCCAATCATGATGCCCCTACAATAATGATCTCTTCATGGATTCATCTTTGGCTGGCTCCTTATCCTTATCTGCCCCTAGGTGACACCACCTGCAGGAATGAGGTCAGCTTCCTTATGGTAATCGCATCCAACTTGACCTCTCTCTACCAGTTCCCTTTACACCCTGACTGCCTCTGCACTGGCAGACTGTTTGATTTTAAATTGTGGATGATGAAACACAGTTTCTTCCAATTGAGCTTCAGAAAACCAAAATGCACCAAAACCTAACAAAATCTCTTCACACATGCCACTGACTCTGTCCTCCCCTGCACCCCCACCCTCTGTCCCCTCTGCCCACTCCACCCACCCACCCCCCACCCCCCACCCCACCTTGGCTGCTCACTCAGGTTGAACCATGGTGTGCACAGCCTTGGTGTTCTGTTTGGCACACATCTGATCTTCAAACTCTCCATACCAATTCAAAAGACCACTTACTTTCAGCTTTACAACATTGTCCGTTTCTGCTCCCACCTCACTCACCACCACTGAAACCCTTATCCATATTTTTGTCACCTTTGGACTTTACTAAATTCATGGCTTCACCCTCCATCCTACCATTGCAATCATCTCCAGAATGTTGTCTCTTCTCTTGCTCTCTGGTTCTATGATCCTGGTCTCCTGTTCATTCCCACATCCTCCACTTAAATATTTATGCCAGAGCCTTTAACTGTCTTAGCTCTGTTCTCTGGAGTTTCCTCTCAGCGCCGCTGTCCCTCTCTGCCTTTCTCACCATTTTCAAAAGCCTTCTCAAACCTGAGGTCAACCAAGCCTTTGGTCATTTCTTCTATTGCCGTGCCTCAGAAGACCTGGGTCTGTTTCTTTCCTCTGAAAAGTGTCTTAGGGCATTTTTCTATGTAAATACACCACATAAATGTAAGTTGTTGTTCTGAAGCAACTAATGAGAAATCTGATTATCTAACTAGCCATCGTCCTATAAAAGTATTACATGTGCACGCATTATGTTTATAATATCTCAAATGTCGCACATGGCTGTCACAATTTCCTGCATTCAAAGTTTGCATCACACTTGCAACTGATTGGCCAAAATTTTATATTCATAAAAGAGCAACAAAGCAGAACTCTGGAACTATGACTGGTGAGCAAAACCTTGCCAATAAAGAAGTAGAAAAGACATTTATAAAATTGTTCCAATAAACAGTCAGCGCCAACAAATCAAAGCTCAGTAATTGATGAAAATCTACCAATAAACAAAAGAAAAAAACACACCAATTACGTTATATAATTTATTCTCATAAACAACAGCAACAACAACTTGGATTTATATAGCACCTTTAACACAGTAAAACATCCCAAGGCACTTCATATGAGTACTACAGGAAACTTTGGTTTATCCGGAGGTTGTATGTCCAGAAACCTCGATCTACCGGCAGAAATCACGCCCCGAAAAAAGCGCCTCAGTAACCGGCAATGTTGCCGGTTCCGAGTCCGAGTCTCCAATGGTTGCCGAGTTCGTCAGTGGGGGTAGTTCTACAAACTGCCACTACTCGGCCTCTTGGCGCTATCGGAAGTCAGAACACCTCAGAAACCCTGCATCAGGAGTCTCACCCTCCCACGCTGCCGGTAGCCTCTTCTGATCCGCCATTTTTTGGGGTTCCAGTCCAGTACTGTGTGTCTCCAACACTGCTGCAACTCATTGGACTGCATTATGGAAATCCCAAAAGTTGATCCAACCAAAAGGAAGAGAGTGGTGTTAACTTTAAAACAGAAAATTGATATATGCAAACGACTAGAAATGGGAGCGAAGCGTATGCACATTATGAAAGAATTCAAAATCGGTTCGTCAACAATGTACGACATCAAAGCGCAGAAGGATAAGCTGCTCAAGTTTTATGCAAGCTCGCAGGCATCTAAGAGTGTAGAGAAACGGCGCACGCTTCGTAAGCCTAAGCTTGAAGAACTGGATACCGTGCTTTGTCAGTGGTTTGCTCTGTGGCGTTCAGAGGGTGTTCCAATTTCTGGACCCATGCTAATCGAAAAAGCGAAGGATTTTTACGCAAAGATGGAGCTCACTGACAAGTGTGCTTTCTCTGATGGATGACTATCGTGCTTCAAGGCACGGCATGGGATACGACGACTCGATGTTTGCGGGGAGAAGAAATCAGCTGATCACAACGCCGCAGAAGAATACTGCGATTATTTCAATCGGATTGTGCAGCAACATGATTTGTCGCCAGCACAGCTATACAATGCTGATGAAACTGGCTTATTTTGGAGGTTTTTGCCAGAATCAACACTTGCTGGGGCTAGTGAGGCTAATGCTTCAGGTTACAAGAAAAATAAAGATCGTGTAACCGTGCTAATATGTGCGAACGCTGCTGCATCACACCAGGTTAAACTTCTCGTCATTGGGAAGTATAAAAATCCCCGTGCATTTAAAAATGTGAGGCACTTACCTGTTGAGTACTAAGCTCAAGCAAATGCTTGGATGGATAAGGAAATCTTTTCAAATTGGTTCCATCATACTTTTGCTCCATCTGAGGGAACATTTCCGTAGAATAAGGAAACCTGAAGATAGCAAATGCATTTTATTGCTTGATAATTGTAGAGCCCATCCGCATGAATCCGAGTTGGTTTCTGGAAATATTTTCACCATTTATTTGCCACCAAATGTAACTTCTCTCATACAACCCATGGACCAGGGCGTTATCCAAAATCTCAAGTGTCATTACAAGAAAGACTTCCTACGTAGACTGATAAGCCAAGATGACAAGACAGGTATTCAGGCATTTCAGAAGGAATACAATTTTAAAGATGCCATCTTTAATGTTGCATGTTCCTGGAAATTGGTGCAAGGTCACACTTTGAGACAAGCCTGGTGATAATTGTGGCCTTCTATAATGTTTGCTGAAGGTTCTTCTTCAGAGGAGGAATTTCGTGGGTTCAATCTTCGTCCACAGAAGACTACAGTAATGGAAATGGCTGACATCGTGAAAGATGTAGGCCCAGCAAACCCTCTACATCACCTCAGTGAAAGTGATATTGAGCAGTGGGTTGATGCAGATAGAGAAGTTGCTGTTGTGCATTTGCTAAATGATGATCAAATAACGGAGGCTGTTTTGAATCCAAAGAAAGAACATAAGAACATAAGAACATAAGAAATAGGAGCAGGAGTAGGCCAATCGGCCCCTCGAGCCTGCTCCGCCATTCAATAAGATCATGGCTGATCTGATCCTAACCGCCAATCTACTATCACAGAACCATCTCCTGAATCTAACAGAATTAGACACACGAAATAGGAGCAGGATCAGGCTACACGGCCCCTTAGCCCGCTCCGCTACCCACAGAGCCATGACTGATCCGAACCTAGACTCATGTCCAAATTCCTGCCCGCTCCCCATAACCCTTTATTCCCTTTACTTCTAGGAAACTGTTTATTTCTTTTTTAAATTTATGTAATGATGTAGCTTCTACAGCTCTTTGGGGCAGCATATTCCGTGGACCTACCACCCTCTGAGTGAAGTAGTTCCTCCTCATCTCAGTTTTGAAAGAGCAGCCCCTTATTCTAAGACTATGCCCCCTAGTTCTAGTTTCACACATCATCGGGAACATCCTCCCCGCATCCACCTGATCCAACCCCTTCACAATCTTATATGTTTCAATAAGATCGCCTCTCATTCTTCTGAACTCCAATGAGTAGAGTCCCAAACTACTCAACCTCTCCTCATATGTCCATCCCCTCATCCCCGGGATTAACCGAGTGAACCTTCTTTGTACTGACTCGAGAGCAAGTATGTCTTTTCTTAAGTATGGACAACAAAACTGTATGCAGTATTCCAGGTGCGGTTTCACCAATGCCTTGTACAACTGAAGCAATACCTCCCTATTTTTATATTCTATCCCCCTAGCAATGAAAGCCAACATTCCATTGGCCTTCTTAATCACTTGCTGCACCTGCATACTAACCTTTTGAGTTTCGTGCACCAGGACCCCCAGATCCCTTTGTACTTCAGTACTTTTAGTTTCTTGCCATTAAGATAATAACTTGCTCTACAATTTTTCCTGCCAAAGTGCATAACCTCACACTTTCCAGTATTGTATTCCATCTGCCAAATCTCTGCCCACTTACTTAGCCTGTCTATGTCCCCTTGCAGGTTTTTTATGTCCTCCTCACTCACTACTTTCCCTCCCATCTTAGTATCATCTGCAAACTTTGATATGTTACACTCGGTCCCCTCCTCCAAATCATTAATATAGATTGTAAAGAGTTGGGGGCCCAGCACTGACCCCGGTGGAACACCACTAGTTACTGATTGCCAGTCCGAGAATGAACCATTTATCCCAACTCTCTGCCTTCTGTTAGATAGCCAATCCTCTATCCATGCCAGAATATTACCCCCAATCCCGTGATTTTTTATCTTAAGCAATAATCTTTTGTATGGCACCTTGTCAAATGCCTTTTGGAAGTCTAAATACACTACGTCCACTGGTTCCCCTTTATCCACCCTATATGTTACTTCCTCAAAGAACTCCAGCAAATTTGTCAAACATGACTTCCCCTTCATAAAACCATGCTGACTTTGTCCTATTAAATTATGATTATCCAAATGTCCTGTTACTGTCTCCTTAATAATGGACTCCAATATTTTACCTACCACAGATGTTAGGCTAACCGGTCTATAGTTTCCAGCCTTCTGTCTACTGCCCTTTTTAAATAAGGGTGTTACATTAGCAGTTTTCCAGTCTGCCGGGACCTTTGCTGAGTCCAGGGAGTTTTGGAAAATTATTACCAATGCATCCACAATCCCTACCGCCACTTCCCTCAAGACCCTAGGATGTAAGCCATCAGGTCCAGGTGATTTATTCGCCTTGAGTCCCATTATTTTACCGAGTACCACTTCCTTAGAGATTTTGATCGCGTTTAGCTCCTCCCCCCCTATAGCCCCCTGTTTGTCCAGTGTTAGGATATTCTTAGTGTCTTCTACTGTAAAGACTGATACAAAATATTCATTCGGTGTTTTTGCCATCTCCATATTTCCCACCATTAATTTCCCGGTCTCATCCTCTAAGGGACCAACATTTACTTTAGCCACCCTTTTTCTTTTTATATAACTATAAAAACTCTTACTATCTGTTTTTATATTTTTTGCTAATTTACTTTCATAATCTATCTTCCCTTTCTTAATCAATATTTTTGTTATTTTTTGCTGTCTTTTAAAGTTTTCCCAATCCTCTATCCTCCCACTAGATTTGGCTACCTTATATGCCCTTGTTTTTAGTCGAATACTATCCTTAATTTCTTTACTTAGCCACGGATGGCTGTCTTTTCTTTTACACCCTTTTCTTCTCAGTGGAAGAAAATGAAAGTGTGATGGAAACTGAAGACAATGAGATTTCTGAAGTGAACAAGATTTCTTGGGCTAAAGCTGCAGGAGATCTTGCTTCATTCATCAAATTTGCTGAAAGCCGTTCTTGCTATTCTGCCCAAGAAGTTATGCAGCTCCATATTCTGCAGTCTACCTTTCTACAAAAAAGGCAAGAGTCCACTAAGCAAGCAGACATCCTGGACATGTTTAAAAAAGCTTCCAAAAGAGTTGGAGCAGTGGAAGTGCCTGAAGAATCTGTTGAAGTGCATGATCCTGATGACCCAGCTGGCATGGATATTCCTGATGAACCATTTGGCTTGGAATAAGTGTACAGTCAACCACCGTACAGTAATTTATACTGTACTGTACAGTCGTTTAAGTTTTGGTGCACTGCACAGTCGTTTATAAGTTTTGTTTTACTGTTAAGTAATTAAAGAGTTATGGATTACCATCAACTGGCAGTAGTGTACTTAATCAAGCATCTTTCACCATCCATTTAACACAACATTCTGTAGGTGAGTACCCAATTACTGTATATTGCACATTTCTTGATTTTTAAATTTTTCTTTGTTAAAAACAGCCTGGGTAGATAATCCGCTCACCACTCCGGAACTTTTGATAGATCGGCATCACGCCGGTCTCGTCGGTGCCGGATATCACAAAATTTCCTGTAAAAGACAAAAAGTTTTTGACACCAAGCCACATAAGGAGAAATTAGGGCAGGTGAGCAGAAGTTTGGTCAAAGAGGTAGGTTTAAGGAGCGTCTTAAAGGAGGAAAGAGAGGTAGTGAGGCGGAGAGGTTTAGGCAGTGAACTCCAGAGCTTAGGGCCTAGGCAACAGAAGGTACGGCCGCCTATGGTTGAGTGATTACAATCAGGGATGCTCAAGCAGGCAGAATTAGAGGAACGCAGATATCTAGGGGGGTTGTGGGAGATTGCTGAAGGGTTGCTGAAGGAGGTTACAGAGATAGGGAGGGGTGAGGCCATGGAGGGATTTGAAAACAAGGATGAGAATTTTGAAATTGAGGCATTCCTTAACCGGGAGTCAATGTAGGTCAGCGAGCACAGGGGCGATGGATGAACGGGACTTGGTACGAGTTAGGACATGGGCAGCCGAGTTTTGGATCACCTCAAGTTTACGTAGGGTAGAATGTGGGAGGCCAGTCCGGAGTGCATTGGAAAAGTCAAGTCTAGAGGTAACAAATGGTTGGATGAGAGTTTCAAAAGTGGGTGAGCTGAGGCAAGGGCGGAGACGGGCGATGTTACGGGTGTAAAAATAGGCTGTCTTAGTTATGCTGCGGATATGTGGTCAGAAGCTCATTTCAGTGTTAGATATGACACCAAGGTTGCAAACCTAACAATTTAGAGACCATGGAAGTCTCTAAATAAACCATTCATCCAACAGTTTTCTTTCTCAAATTCCAATATACAGGAATCAAGATATAGGGCTGAATTTTCCGTGGTGGTAGTGGGTGCGATCGGTGGTGGGTGGGATGGAAAGTTGTGTTTTTTGACAGCGGGTCTGTCACTGTGGAGCCGACCTGACCTGCAGCAATGGGGGACCCAATTGAAATCATTATGAGGTACTTTACAGGCACTTAAGAGCCTTTTTCCCCCAACTTTTTAAATTTCCCTTCATGGCCATGGGATTTTCTTTTATTTGTTTATGGGGTGCAGGCATCGCTGGCAAGGCCAGCATTTATTGCCCATCACTAGTTGCCCCTTGAGAAGGTGGTGGTGAGCTGCCTTCTTGAACTGCTGCAGTGCATGTGGTGAAGGTACTCCCACAGTGCTGTTAGGGATGGAGTTCCAGGATTTTGAACCAACGACAATCAAGAATCGGCAATATACTTCTAAGTCAGAATGGTGAGTGACTTGGAGGGAAATTGGAGGTGGTGGTGCTCCCATGCACCTGCTGCCCTTGTCCTTCTAGGTGGAAGGGGTTGCAAGTTTGGGAGGTGCTGCCAAAGAAACCTTGGCGAGTTGCTGCAATGCAACTTGTAAGTGGTACACACTGGTCACGGTAAGCTGGTGCTGGAGAGAGTGAATGTTTAAGGTGGTGGATGGGGTGCCAATCAAGCGGGCTGCTTTGTCCTGGATGGTGTTGAGCTTTTTGAGTGTTGTTGGAGCTGTGGAGAGTATCCCATCACACTCCTTACTTGTGCCTTGTAGATGGTGGAAAGGCTTTGGGGAGTCAGGAGGTGAGACACTCGCCACAGAATACCCAGCCTCTGACCTGCTCTTGTTACCACAGTATTTATGTGGCTTGTCCAGTTAAGTTTCTGGTCAGTTATGACGCCCAGGATGTTGCTTATAGGGGATTCTGCGATGGTAATGCCGTTCAATGTCAATGGGCGGGTATAAGACTCTCGCTTGTTGGAGATAGTCATTGCCTGGCAATTGTGTGGCCCAAATGCTACCTGCCACTTATCAGCCCAAGCCTGAATGTCATCCAGTTCTTTTTGCATGCGGGCATGGACTGCTTCATTATCTGAGGGTTTGTGAATGGCACTGAACTCTGTGCAGTCACAGGGAATAGTAGCATAGTGGTAATGTCACTAGGCTAGTAATCCAGAGGCCTGGACTAATGATCCAGAGATGTGAATTCATGGCAGCTGGTGAATTTAAATTCAGTTAATTAAATAAATCTGGAATAAAAAGCTATTACGATTGGATTGTCATAAAAACCCATCTGGTTCACTAATGTCCTTTAGGGAAGGAAATCTGCCGTCCTTAACTGGCCTGGCCTATACGTGACTCCAGACCCAAAGCAACGTGGTTGACTCTTAACTGCCCACTGAAATGGCCTAGCAAGCTACTCAGTTGTAACAAACCGCTATGAAACACAATATTAAGAATGAAACCGGACGGAACACCCAGCATTGACCTCGGCACTGGCTATGGACATGGCAACGGCACACCCAGCCCAGTACACCCTGCAAAGTCCTCCGCACCAACACCTGTGCCAAAATTGGGAGAGCTGTCCACAGACTAGTCAAGCAATAGCATGATATAGTCATACTCACAGAATCATACCTTTCAGTCAATGTCCCAAACTCCTCCATCACCATCCCTGGGTATGTCCTGTCCCACCGGCAGGGCAGAACCAGTAGGGGTGGTGGCACAGTGGTATACAGTCGGCAAGGAGTAGCCCTGGGAGTTGTTAATATTGAATCTGGACCCCATGAATTCTCATGGCTTCAGGTCAAGCATGGGCAAGGAAACTTCCTCCTGATTACCACCTACCGTCCTTCCTCAGATGATGAATCAGTACTCCTCCATGTTGAACACCACTTGGAAGAAGCACTGAGAGTAGTAAGGGCACAGAATGTGCTCTGGGTGGGGGACTTCAATGTCCATCACTAAGAGTGGCTCGGTAGTACCACTAATGACCGAGCTGGCTGAGTCCTGAAGGAAATAACAGCCAGTCTGAGACAGGTGGTGAGAGAACCAACATGAGGGAAAAACCTGCTTGACCTCACCCTACCAATCTACCTGTCGCAGATGCATCTGTCCACGACAGTATTGGTAGCAGTGACCACCACACTGTCATTGTGGAAACGAAGACCCGTATTCACACTGAGGACACCTTCTGTTGTGTTGTGTGGCACTACCACCGTGCTAAATGGGGTAGATTCAGAACAGATCTAGCAGCTCAAAACTGGGCATCCATGAGGTGCTGTGGGCCATCAGCAGCATTAGAATTGTATTCCAGCACAAACTGTAACCTCATGGCCTGGCATATCCCTCACTCTACCATTACCATCAAACCAGGGGACCAACCCTGGTTCAATATAGGAGTGTAGAGGAGCATGCCAGGAGCAGCACCAGGCATACCTAAAAATGAGGCGCCAACCTGGGGAAGCTGCAACACAGGACTACATGCATGCTAAAAAGCGGAAGCAGCATGCTATAGGCAGGGCTAAGCGATCCCACAATCAATGGATCAGATCAAAGCTCTGCAGTCCTGCCACATCCAGTCATGAATGGTGGTGGACCATTAAACAACTAAGGGAAGGAAAGGCTCCATGAATATCCCCATCCTCAATGATGGTGCAGCCAACACGCGAGTGCAAATGACAAGGCTGAAGCATTTGCAACCATCTTCAGCCAGAAGTGCCGAGTGAATGATTCATATCGGCCTCCTCCTGAGATCCCCATCATCACAGAAGTCAGTCTTCAGCCAATTCGATTCACTCCACGTGATATCAGGAAACGGCTGAGCACACTGGATACAGCAAAGGCTATGGGCCCCGACAACATCCCGGCTATCATGCTGAAGACTTGTGCTCCAGAACTAGCCGCGCCTCTAGCCAAGCTGTTCCAGTACAGATACAACACTGGCATCTATCCGACAACGTGGAAAACTGCCCAGGTAGGTCCTGTCCAATAAAAGCAGGACAATTCCAATCTGGCCAATTACCGGCCCATCAGTCTACTCTCAATCATCGACAGTGCTATCAAGCGGCACTTACTCACCAATAACCTGCTCACTGATGCCCAGTTTGAATTCAGCTAAGACCACTCAGCTCATGACCTCATTACAGCCTTGGTCTAAACACGGACAAAGGAGCTGAATTCCAGAGGTGAGATGAGAGTGACAGCCCTAGACATGAAAGCAGTATTTGACCGAGTGTGGCATCAAGGAGCCCTAGTAAAACTGAAGTCAATGGGAATCGGGGGTAAAGCTCTCCACTGGCTGGAGTCATAACTAGCACAAAGGAAGATGGTTGTGGTGGTTGAAGATCAATCATCACAGCCCCAGGACATTGCTGCAGGAATTCCTCAGGGCAGTGTTCTAGGTCCAACCATCTTCAGCTGCTGCATCAAGGCCTTCCCTCCAACATAAATTCAGAAATGGGGATGTTTGCTGATGGCTGCACAGTTTTCAGTGCCATTCACAACTCCTCAGATAATGAAGCAGTCCATTCCTGCATGCAACAAGACCTGGACGACGTTCGGACTTGGGCTGATAAGTGGCAGTTAAAACTCGCATCAAAGAAGTGCCAGGCAATGACTATCTCCAACATGCGAGAGTCTAACCACCACCCCTTAACATTCAACGGCCTTACAATCGCCGAATCCCCCCCCATTAACATGCTGGGGGTCACCATTGAACAGAAACTTAACTGGACCAGCCACATAAATACTGTGGCAACAAGAGCAGGTCAGAGGCTAGGTATTCTGCGGCGAGTGTCTCAACTCCTGACTCCCCAAAGCCTTTCCACCATCTAAAAGGCACAATTAAGGAGTGTGATAGAATACTCTCCACTTGACTGGATGAGTGCAGTTCCAACAACACAGAAGAAGCTTGACACCATCCCAAACAAAGCAGCCCGCTTTATTGGCACCCCATCCACCACCTTAAACATTCACTCCCTCCACAACCAGCGTACCGTGGCTGCAGTGTGTACCATCTACAAGATGCACTGCAGCAACTCGCCAAGGCTTCTTCGGCAGCACCTCTTAAACCCACGACCTCTTCCACCTAGAAGGACAAGGGCAGCAGGTACATGGGAACACCACCACCTCCAAGTACCCCTCCAAGTTACACACCATCCCGATCCTTCATTGTCGCTGGGTCAAAATCTTGGAACTCCCTTGCTAACAGCGCTGTGGGAGTACCTTCACCACACAGACTGCAGCAGTTTAAGAAGGTGGCTCACCACCACCTTTGTTGTGTATGTACCTTTAAGAGAATAACTGGTCTCAGACTGCAGTACCGGCAGTGACCACCCATGTATAAAAGGCGCTAGAGAGCCTCTGTTTGTTACTTTCACTATTGACTTCCACCAGTAAAGACTTGTTTGTTTTCACTCCTGCTGGCCCATGTCTCAATCATTCACGGACTTCACACTGGCGACGAGTAAGAAACGAACTTACCTGCAACTCGGCAGCACCTCAGACGACGTTGTTGAAGGTCGGAGCCAGAAGAAAGAAAAAAAAAATAGAGTCCAAAGAAACTCGGGAAACGGGCGTCAACCATCAATCATCGGTTTGAAAACTTGCAGGAGAGACTGTCCAGAGCCAGGCTGGGTTCCTCGGTCTGTGGTTTCCCAGCTAATCGGGCTGGTGGCAGGTAGTGCTCTGATCCTTCCTGGGCTGCGGCGGGCTGAAGCTCGATCGGGTGGCTTTTCAACGGGGCCGGGTAGCGAGTCGGGAAGCAAAGAGAGAGAGAGAGGGTGGAACACACAGGGCGCTGCCGGTGCTTCGAAGCCGGGCAGCGTTCGGACCGAAGAAGAGGGAGGGAAGTGTCCCAGAGGGTCCGCTCCACGACGGGAAAATAATAAAAGAAAAAGAATCAATATTTAACGTGCAAGAAACTGTGGAAAGCAGCGCTAACAACAGCGGGGAAGAAGGCAAAGCGCGGGAGGCGCCATTTTGTTAAATCAGGGAAGAAGGCAAAGCGCGGGAGGCGCCATTTTAGATTTGCAAGATGCCGAAGACTGGCTGTATCACTGCTTTTGATAATACATTAGAGGACTGGACCACGTATGTGGAAAGAGTCGAGGTATATTTCGAGGCAAACGAAATAGCGGAGGGGAAAAAGGCATCGATATTGCTAAACTTAATGGGCGCTAGAACGTACGGCTTATTGCAGGACCTGATTACTCCAGCCAAACCGAAGGCGAAGAGTTTTAACGAAATTGTTGCTGTCCTACAGGAACATTTAAACCCTGCACTGCTGTTGATAGCAGAAAGACTTAAATTCCACAGGAGAACTCAGCACAAAGATGAGAGCAATGCTAAGTATCTTACGGAACTGCGCAAGCTATCAAAGCACTGCCAGTTCGGAGCAGGACTGGCAGATACCCTACGGGACAAATTTGTCTGTGGACTCCTGAGTGAAGGAACACAGAAGAAGTTACTCTCAGAAAAAGAGCTGACGCTAGATAACGCTTTCAGTGTGGCAGTATCGTATGAAGCAGCAGCCAGGGGAGCTGCAGAAATTCAACAAAAACCACAGGAATACGGCACCCACGAAATGACACGGGGATTTGCAAAATGTTATCGCTGCGGCAGAACTAACCATGACCAGAAGGACTGCTGGTCCAAAGACAAAATATGCAGACAATGCGGGAAGATTGGACACATTGCACGAGTTTGCAGGTCTGGGAAGAAGACCAGCGACAACAAAAAGGCTACTAAGGAACCGTACAAGAAAGTACAAAAGATGACAGACAGTAGTTCTGAAGACCAGATGAGCGATAGTGAATCCGGAAACAGGAGACTAAGCTGTCTCAAACTTCACAATGTAATCGCAAAAGAGGATCACCGAACCATTTGGGTCACCCTCACGATAGCAGGGTCCCAAGTTAAAATGGAATTGGATACAGGATCAGCGCTAACCGTCATGAATCGACGAGACTACGAGCAGCTATTTCCACACATACCTTTGAAGAGACATCCATCGTCTTGATGACGTATACGGGGCAAAAAGTATACCCCAGAGGAAAAATAAGGGTGCCTGTCGAATACAATGGCAAGAAAATACGGAAATTGTATCTCTACATACTGCCAAATGGTGGATCACCGTTATTGGGACGGGAATGGATCAGGAAGATAAACTTAGATTGGCATTCCATTCATGCAATGACGGTGGACGGTAAAAAAGATGAAGACGTCACTCCTGGACAATTGTCAACAATCTTAGCTAACGCCAAAGAGGTATTTCAACAAGAATTGGGCACGCTTAAAGGCGTAACCGCCTCGATAAAAATAGAAGAGAATGCAGCTCCCAAGTTTTTCAAAGCAAGACTGGTACCAAATGCAATTCGCCCAGCCGTCGAGGCAGAGCTGGAGAATCTGGAGAAGGCGGGCGTGTTGTCTAAGGTCGACTGGAGCGAGTGGGCGACACCCATCGTTCCTGTCATGAAGAAAACGTTAAGCAATAAGTCCGGAGAGCCAAGGAAGATTCGCATCTGTGGGGATTTCAAGGTGACGGTGAACCCTGTACTTCACACAGTACAATATCCTATTCCAAGGATAGAAGACATCTTCGCCTCACTGTCTGGAGGGAAGCGTTTTACAAAAATTGACCTAGCACAAGCATATTTGCAGATGGAGGTTGAAGAGTCCTCTAGGAAGTATCTCACGATAAACACTCACAAAGGTCTTTACCAGTATCATCGATTGCTATTCGGAGTAGCATCGGCTCCGGCGATATGGCAAAGAGCGATGGAACAAGTCCTGCAAGGGATTCCGGGGACTCAGTGTTACTTGGACAACATCCTTGTAACAGGTGAAGATGACAGTGAACACCTTAATAACCTAGAACAGGTGCTCACTAGACTACGGGAACATGGGCTGTGAGCCAACCGCCCCAATTGCGAATTTTTTAAGAAACAGATATCGTATTGTGGCCACGTGATTGATGAAGAGGGGTTACATAAATCCCCTGACAAAATTGAAGTGGTTGTTAACGCCCCAGCGCCTGAAAATGTGTCGCAACTGAGGTCATTCCTCGGGTTGGTGAATTACTATCATAAGTTTTTGCCGAATTTGTCGACAATTCTGCACCCACTGAACGCCCTGCTACGAATGGGGGTAGCATGGAAATGGAACGATGATTGTAAGCGTGCTTTTCAGAAGAGTAAGGACTTAATCACTTCAAGGGAAGTATTGGCTCACTACAACCCAGCACTGCCAATCAGGCTGGCGTGTGATGCGTCTCCCTACGGCATTGGGGCGGTACTGTCACATAAATTCCTTGATGGTTTAGAGAGGCCGATAGCTTTTGCGTCACGCTCGTTAACTTCTGCCGAGCGTAACTACACCCAGAATGACAGAGAGGCCCTCAGCCTAGTGTGGGGGGGTGAAGAAGTTCAATCACTATCTGCACGGTCAAAAATTTACTCTACTAACCGATCATCAACCTCTTGTCTCCATTTTCAACCCTCAGAAGGGCGTACCAATAATGACGGCACAACGGCTGCAGAGATGGTCCCTTTTCCTAGGGGCACACCAATATGACATTGAGTACAAAGGAACTAAACAGCATGGAAATGCTGATGGATTGTCATGCCTACTGTTGCCGATGGTGGAAGAAGAAGACCTTGCAGTGGATCCAATGGAGTTATTCCACTCGACCATAGTCGAATGTCTCCCTGTGACGAATGCAAACATAGAAAAGGAAACACGGAATGACCCGACACTATCACGGGTCTATGATTTAACGGTGAAGGGATGGCCAGCACATGGCGAACCACTGCTGCCAGCATTCTCGCCAAGAAGAGAACAGCTGTCAGTGTGCAGAGGAACCTTGATGTGTGGATCCAGAGTAGTAATTCCACCTAAGTTGACGGATAGAGTACTCAATGAGCTTCATGAGGGTCATCTGGGTGGGGTAAAAATGAAGAACTTAGCCAGAGCGTTTGTGTGGTGGCCGGGAATCGATAGAGAAATCGAAGAGATGACCAAGAGCTGTGCAGGATGCCAGAAGGTCCAAAACGCCCCACCACAAGCTCCTCTGCATCCATGGGAGTGGCCCTCATCTCCATGGCAACGGGTGCACATTAATTTTGCTGGTCCCTTCATGGACTTGATGTTTTTAATTGCGGTGGATGCACATTCAAAGTGGCCAGGGGTAATAAAAATGTCCTCAACCACCACGGAAAAAAACGATCACGGTTTTGCGAACCATATTCGCCAGGAATGGGCTGCCTGAACAGATTTGCTCTGACAATGGACCACAGTTTGTGTCTGAAGAGTTCCGGAGGTTCTTAAAGAACAATGGCGTTAAGCATTACACATCTGCCCCATATCATCCAGCCACTAATGGATTGGCCGAGAGGTTTGTCCAAACATTCAAGAAGGCTATCAAGGCAATGTGTAATGAAGATATACCCCTACAACACAAGGTGGACAACTTCTTGTTTGCCTACCGGAATGCGACACATGCGGTTACCAACCAAACTCCAGCCATGATGTTCTTCAATCGAAGACTACGATGCCACTTGGATTTGGTTAAGCCAAACGTCCGAAGAGATGTGGAGAACAGGCAGTTTCAGAATATGAATGAAAGGCTGACCAGGAGTTTTAAGATAGGTCAACCAGTTTTGGCCCGGGACTACCGCACTGCGAAATGGCAGCCAGGAACAATTTGTACACGACAAGGACCTCTCATGTATACCGTGGATATTGGGGAGAGCATTGTAAGACGCCATGCTGACCAGATTCTAGAGTCACTGGAAAACGTCAACTCAACACCATGATCTGATACACCTGGTAATGAAATTGACGTTCCAATTGCAGCTACCGCAGAACCGGTAATATTGGAAGCAGATGAACCAAACAAAGACATTGATCCCGATGCAACATTGCCAGAAGAACCTGATACCCCAAAGAGGCGTTATCCAGACAGAATCAGGAAGCCTCCTCAAAGACTGAACTTATAATTGCTTAAACTTAACCAATGTATCTAGCAACAGTAATTGTGATTGTAATTCATTATCATTTAGTTGTTAAATGAATGTTATGTACTGTTTATCTAAAAGGGGAGGAATTGTTGTGTATGTACCTTTAAGAGAATAACTGGTCTCAGACTGCAGTACCGGCAGTGACCACCCCTGTATAAAAGGCGCTAGAGAGCCTCTGTTTGTTAGTTTCACTATTGACTTCACCAGTAAAGACTTGTTTGTTTTCACTCCTGCTGGTCCGTGTCTCAATCATTCACGGACTTAACAATCTTCTCAAGGGCAATTAGGGATGGGCAATAAATGCTGGCCTTGCTAGCGATGCCCACATCCCATGAATCAACAAAAAAAATGTCATCACACAGCTCGGCAACCACGTTTTTCAAACTGAGGCTTGAGTTCCATGGCCATTGCTCCAGCTGATTAATTGACAGCGTGAAAATCAAATCAAAATAAAAACATGTTGATTGTATCAGCTAACAGATTGATGGAGATTCTGTTTACTTGAAAAGCTACTGGAAAATGTTAATTTTTCACTGGCCATTCTCGGCTGTTGCCTTCCAACTGAACAGTAATTGCAGTGAATTGATCTGCACTATAAATAATGACATATATGACATATGTTGTTTCTGGTCAGGGTTTTCTCACAGTATACTGTGATTGTTCAGTTATACATTAAATCAAGTCATCAACCGTAACAATTTTAGTTTCATCACTCATTCCATTGGTTCAATTTGCTTTCAGTCCCTGAATATAACTAATTTAATTTTTCAGTCTGAGATTTTAGGGTGAATTTCCATGGAGTTTCTCTCACTTGTCCATTGTTAATTTCAACGGAAGAGCTGCAGAAATCCCAGAAACACATTGTAAGCACCACTTACACTATCAGGGATTTCGCACCTCTTCCGCTGAACTTGCGTAAGATTGTAAATCCAGCCATTTGCAATTACATTTAAAATCTGCTTAATTTCATGTATTACCCACACACACACATCATTTATTTGTACCAGTTACTGATACAAAAGTCTATAAATTTGTGACTACTGCACCAATAATTTCACAATTAATGTACTTTTTTAATTATGTTCCTGATAGTATTTGTAGACTGAGTCATATTACTTAATGATAATATTATTAAAATATTTCTTTGTCACTCATATATAACTTTTATTATTTTATTGTAAAGTAAAGATTCAACACCCACTATGTTAGATTAAACATAAATTTGGGCCAACACTTGCGATCGGAGGCTTCCGGACTGCAAAAAATCTACGCATTTACCTGGTGGCCCGGGAGATAGGGAGGCTTGAGATCCCGAGCCTCTCTGGGTCCAAGCGGGCCGAGGCCCACGTATCCCAGGGCACAGGCGGTTCGTCGGCGCCCCTGGGATCACATGGGCCGGCACAACCAATAAAAGAAGGGGATCCCCATTCATACTTATTGGAGTTCCATACGTACGGAACTCCCGTAAGTATGAATGGGGATCACTTAAAAAATACACCAACACAAGAAATACATTTTTTTAAATTACATATTTAAAATTATTTAAATAGCCATTTAATTAAATATTTTAAACAAAAATTAAATTTTTTGAAAAAAAATATAATGGGCCGGATTTTCTGACCCCCACGGGTGCTTACAGGGTGTGTACGCAAATATAGGTGCCTCGCAAGTGTCGGTTTCAGGCATGCAAATCGCATGCGCTAAAACCCAGCACTTGCGATCTGTCAAGAATTCCCTTGACAAATCCTCCCCCTGCCCTGGAGAAGGGCCTCCGCGAGTGGAGAGTTCCGATTTCTGCACAACTTCTGCCCGCTGAAAGCCTTTAAAAATCTTACGCCTGGTAAAAGCCTGCGTAAGGTCTGCTTTTACCAGCATAAGAATTAAAAAAAAAAAAAAAATTTTTAATTTTCACTCAGTTATAATTTTAAAATACTTTTTAAAAAGGTAAGCTTATTTCTAGCCCCATAAAAAACTTCAATTATTTTTTTCAAAAAATTAAATTTTTGTTTAAAATATTTCATGTAATATCATTTTAACTAATTTTAAATATGTGATTTAAAAAAAAAGTTATTTAACATTTAACTGTGTTTTTTAAGTGATCCCCATTCTTACTTTTGAAAGTTCTGTGCATAGAGCCCTGTCAAAAGTGTGAAGGGGGATTCCCTTCTTTGATTGGTTCCCCATGGCCCACGTGATCCCAGGGACGCTTGCGAACCGCTTGCGCCCCTGGGACACCTGGGTCTCTGCGCATTTCGTAGTGGAGAGGCCCAGTTTCAGAAGTCTCGGGCCCTACGGAGCCAGCAGGTAAGTGCGTAGATTGTTTCCGATTGAAGGCAGCCGCACACTGGAAGTCTCCGATCAGAAATTCAGGGCCTATATGTTTTTACAGGGCTAAAAATAAACTTAAATTATTGAAGAGTATTTTTAATTTATAAATGAGTGATAACATTTTATTTTTCTATTTTTTTAAAACTCTTATGCTGGTAAAGCAAGTCTTATGCCTGCTTTTACCATGCATAAGTATTTGACAGGCATTCAGCGGGCGGAAGCTGTGCAAATAGCACAGCTCTCCACTCGCAGAGGCCCATGCCCCGGGGATGCAGGGGATCTGTCATGAAGTGGGTTCCAATCCCGCTGTCAACCTGCCTCCGTGCAAATTTCCCAAAGGCAGCCTCCCAGACACCCGATCGGTCCAGCCACCAAGCAGCGGGATAGCCCCTTAAGGCTTGTTAACTGCCTGGATAATACTATTTTGACAGCGGTTTTACATTTTGCCACTTTTTCTGCGTGTTCCACGCCATTCCCAAAACACACCAGCTGATTGTACCAGGTTCACAAGTAGCTGCCTTCTTCACAGCTGCAGCTCCAGCATAAAAACGAAGCTCTCAAAAAGGCTCAGTTGCAAATGGCTAAACTTTGTTTTTTCAGGTCTTGGAAAACATTTTGCAAGTCTACTGATCCTAGAAATGGTGAAGCTGAGATCCATCTCCACTGTGATCTCCTGGGAAAACCCTCTCCCCACATTGACTGAGCGCTTTCTCAACTGAGATATCTACCAGCAGCGTAGGAACCATTTATTTCCTTTCATCCTGGTCCTCAGGTTCGGAAGAAGAGCAGCCGTGGCAGCAGCAGAACCAGACATAGCAGCAGCACCAACAGCAGGAGCGCCAACATCCTGCTCAGCCACCTGATGGTGCACAGGGCAGAATGCGTCAGCGCAAGGCTGCACCTCACCATTGGAGATACCCCCAACACAGGGTTTACAGGCCGAGGATGACCTTCCTCAACATGACTAAGCAGCAGTGCCAAAGGAGGCTAAGACCTTCGTGAGAGGCAGTTGGTGACATCTGCATAATGCTGCACCAACACCTGGAGCCCAGAGGAGCGGGTGGACATCCCTTACAATTGGCTGTCAAAGTCACCACCACCCTCAATTTTTTTGCTTCAGGGTCTTTCCAGGGCTCATCAGTAGACATCAGCAGCATCTCCCAGTTGGCCGCACACACTTGGATCACGCAGGTAACCGATGCCCTCTTTGCAAAGGCGCACAATTACATACACTTCTCCACGGATGAAGCAAATGTAACCTCGCGTGCAGTTGGCTTTGCAAATATGGCAGGCTTGCCAAGGGTGCAGGGCGTCGTAGACTGCACACATGTGGCCCTTAAGGCACTCCATCACAACCCAGCTGTTTTTGTCAACCACAAGGGCTTCCACACCCTTAACGTGCAGGTGGTGTGTAACCACAGGAGGAATATTATGCATGTTTGCGCAAAGTACCCTGGCAGTTGTCATGACTCATTCATCCTGCGGCAGTCTAGTGTGCCGCCACTCTTCAATCTGCTTAGACAACCTTCTGGATGGCTACTTGGAGGCAAGGGCTATCCTCTGAAGAAATGGCTGATGATGCCATTGAGGAGGCCATTGAACGAAGCTGAGGAGTGCTACAATGCCAGCCACATTTCAATCAGGTCCATCATCAAGCAAACCATCGGCTTGCTGAAGATGCAATTCAGATGCCTTGAGAGAACAGGTGGAGCCCTACAGTACTCAGCAGCCAGGGTCTCCAGAATCATCATGATCTGCTGTGCACTGCACAACATTGCACAACATCATGGCTTGCAGCTACCTGAGGAACAAGTGGTTCAGCACATAGCCTCCTCAGATGAGGAGGAGGAGGAGGAAGAAGACCTTGCGGAGGCAGATAAGCCAGCTGCAGCAGCCGTGAGCACATTGCTGCCCGGGATGCAAGAGATGCACTAATCTTTGCCAGATTCGCTTAGGTAGATGAATCAAACACATGTGGCTGGCACCTTCTTATCACACCATAGACAATGGACAAGAACCTGTGGGTTCCTATCACTCTGACCACAACCATTACAAATGCAAGTCGCCCTGAGCCCTCAATGTGCAACTTCCATTTCCCAGATCACATAGGCCAGAACTTCAACTGTTTGCCATCACTTCTGTTTAATCAAAACACAAAAGGATGACAATGACAAAAATTAAATACACCAGAAAACATAACACCCAAGTGACTACCCTTGTGACTAATTGTGCTTTATCTTCCTCTTATGCGTGCTTCTATGTGGTTCTTCCCCTGTGGCTTCAACAGATGTGGAGGCACCTTGCTCACTTTCATGCTGTTCTTGCTTCGACACCTTTGGTGGGCGTCCTCTGGGTTTGCAAGCCTGTGAGGGCTCAGCAACAGTCTGCTCCTCCTGCGTCTGTGCAGGGGCTGAGATGCCCATCCCAGTTGGGTAAGAGCCCTGGTGGGGCTCTGACCGAGGGCTACTCAGTGGCATGGGAGTGTGAGTGCTTGGAGAGGAGCCCCCACTTCCTTGTTGCCTGGCACCAACATCCCTCTCATGGGTCAGCCCCACTTCAGTGCTAGCAAGACGCTTGACTGCACCTTGCTGCACATCAGGGTGGCCATGAGGACCCGTATCTGCACTGGCAGTCCTACTCAAAAAGACTTCCATGAAGCTCTGGTTTCTCTGCTCAATAGCTGCCCATCGCTCCTCCAGAGATGTCAGTCTATTCTGAACATTCACCATGTTTTCCAGACTCTGGCGACTTATTTCCTCCATGGCAGTAGCCATCCTCTCCTTTACCATAGCCACCCTTTCCAGAGAGGTAGCCATCCTTACCATGGAGGTGGCCATCCTTTCCATGGAGTTTGCCATCCTTTCCGTGGTGATGCATTCATGCGCCATTGCCTCCACAAAGGCTCTGCTCATGTTAGAGTTGGACTCCTCCATCCTCTCCACACTCGTAGTAACCCTGGAGACAAAATCTGCCAGAGACTCCTGCACTTGTTCCTGGAGTTCCAGCACTGCTCTCTTTCTGGATGGCCCCAGAGGCAGAGGGGCCACATGCAGCTGAACAGAGCTGGGAGCGCCCTGAGGCCTCCGATGATGATTCTCCACTGCTGTCCCTGTCT
The DNA here is from genome assembly GCF_052327205.1 of Somniosus microcephalus. Lineage (NCBI taxonomy): Eukaryota > Metazoa > Chordata > Chondrichthyes > Squaliformes > Somniosidae > Somniosus > Somniosus microcephalus. Next base: position 47,583,540 of record NC_140996.1, on the reverse strand, counting down.
CCACCATCTGCTGATGCTCACTTGTGAGCTGTGATACACCAGGTGACAACACTACTCTGTCTCCCAAAGGTCCAACCGAGGTGTAAGTGTCTGTGCTGGTGCTGGGTGCACTTAATTCTGCTGACGCTCTGCCCTCAGAGGATGCAGGTTCCTCTGAAGTTTCTTCCGGCTCAGGCTCTTCCTCCTGGACAGTAGGGAGGGGGTGACATGAATCTTGTCATTCATGTGGAAATGACTTATGAAGTAATACTGGGCAGCCTGCTGGTGGCGCTGTCCAGGGAGAGTATAAATATTCGGGCATGGGCCCAGCTTGCTCAGGACATTCTTTAACAGGAACTAGTGAAGGAAACAACTAAATCTCCATGTTGAAAACCTTGTTTAATAATCAGACCAAGTGCCGAGTAGTTTTCTTATGTCAGGGGGGTTGTCGATGGCCCTGTAATGGCAGGAGTTAGACATATGATATTAACGTAGCGTGCACATGGAATTGTGCAGATGATCAGAAGTCAATCTGTATGAGCATCAGATGATATATCAGTCATTCAGGCAAAGTAAATGAGAGAGATGCAAGTCTATTCTGTCACCAGCTTGCACTGCTGCGCCCGACTGACCGTCCCCCACTTCCACATCCTCATCGCCTCCAATGATCTCCAGCGCCGCCTCCTCAGCATTGGTGAGAAAAAAGAGCTATGGAAGGTGGCCCTCCTCCTGTCTTAGCCCTCTCTTTTATTTTTATTCATTGATGGGATGTGGGCGTCGCTGGCTAGGCCTGCATTTAGTGCCCATCCCTAATTGCCCTTGAGAAGATGGTGGTGAGCTGCCTTCTTGAACCGCTGCAGTCCATATGGTGTAGGTACACCCACAATGCTGTTAGGAAGGGAGTTCCAGGATTTTGGCCCAGCGACAGTGAAGGAACGGCGATACAGGTCCAAGTCAGGATGGTGTGTGGCTTGGAGGGGAACTTGTAGGTGGTGATGTTCCCATGCGTCTGCTGCCCTTGTCCTTCTAAGTGGTAGAGGTCGCGGGTTTGGAAGGTGCTGTTGAAGGAGCTTTGGCGAGTTGCTGCAGTGCATCTTGTAGATGGTACACACTGCAGCCACAGTGCGCCGGTGGTGGAGGGAGTGAATGTTGAAGGTGGTGGATGGAGTGCCAATCAAGCAGGCTGCTTTATCCTGAATGGTGTCGAGCTTCTTGAGTGTTGTTGGAGCTGCGCTCATCCAGGCAAGTGGAGAGTATTCCATCACTCTCCTGACTTGTGCCTTGTAGATGGTGGAAAGGCTTTGGGGAGTCAGGAGGTGAGACACTCGCCACAGAATTCCCAGCCTCTGGCCTGCTCTTGCAGCCACAGTATTTATATGGCTGGTCCAGTTCAGTTTCTGATCAATGGTAACCCCCAGGATGTTGATAGTGGGGGATTCAGCGATGGTAATGCCATTGAATGTCAAGGGGAGATGGTTAGTGTCTCGCTTGTTGGAGATGGTCATTGCCTGGCACTTGTGTGGTGCGAATGTTACTTGCCACTTGTCAGCCCAAGTCTGAATGTTGTCCAGGTCTTGCTGCATATGGACACGGACTGCGTCAGTATCTGATGAGTCTCGAATGGTGCTGATTGTGGGCTCTCTTTTCCTGCAATGAGTTTGAGTGAGAATGATGGCGTGAGTGTAGAGATTCCATAGCATAGATGCTTAGAAGGAGACAAAGATGGAGTGAGGTGCCAATACCAAGGGCCCTCCCTGTGCGTTGTCTGTTGTTGCCATAGTATCATAGTGATAGTGAGTGTGAGGGCAGCATAATCGAATAGTGAAGTGATTGTGTACATAGAGAGAGAGGGATGGTTAAGGGTGCAAGGGATGTATGGGTAAAGTGGGATGTGCAGGGTTAGGTTGACAATGCAGAGTGCTGGTGATGAGAGGAGATGGAGAGCAGATTAAGGCCAAGTGTGATGTTATACTCACTTTTCCTAAGCTGAACCGATCATTAAACCTTTTTCTGCAATGCACCCATGTTCGAGGGCACATGGATCTGGAGCTCACCTCCTGAGCAATTTGCAGCCAGAATGCTTTGGTTTGCTGTGGTGGCTTCTTCCACCCAGAGGATAGGAAGAGTACCTCCTTGCACCCTATGACTCCCTCCACAAGAGCATGGAGGGAGTCGTCATCAAATCGGGGAGAGGCCTCGGCCCTTGAGGCAGTCATGGCAGCAGTTGTCAGAAGGATATCCAGCAGCAAATAATGAGAGAATGAACCAAGGCTGCATGGGCCCCTTAAATGCAGCTGGCTCACAGACATCAGCAGAAGTGAGTTACAGACCCAAAACACTAATTGGCCAGGGGAGCGCACATGCAGGGACTCAATTGCCCAATTAGGGCAAAGTTGCAAATTTTTACTGGCTGAAAGCGGCGGTGGGATCAGAACCCGCTGACCACCTGATCTGCGCCCAACCTGCCACCAATGGTAAAATCGCGGCCATAGAGTGCAGAAGTGTGGAAATTATGATGAACCTGTATAAAACATTGGTTAGACCCTAACTGGAGTACTGTGCACAATTCTGGGCACCACACTTTAGGAAGGATGTGAAGGTCTTAGAGAGGGTGCAGAAAAGATTTACGAGAATGATTCCAGGAATGAGGGACTTCAGTTACGTTGATTGACTGGAGATGCTTGGGTTGTTCTCCTTGGAGCAGAGAAGATTGAGAGGAGATTTGATAGAAGTGATCAAAATCATGGGGGATCTGGACAGAGTAGACAGAGAGAAACTGTTCCCATTGGCAGACGGGTTGAGAACCAGAGGACACAGATTTAAGGTGATTGGCAAAAGAACCAAAGGCGACATAAGAAATTTTTTTTTTACACAGCATGTGGTTAAGATTTGGAACGCACTGCTTGAAAGGGTGGTGGAGGCAGACTCAATCTGAAATTTTAAAAGGGAATTGGATAATTATCTGAAGGAAAAAAAATTGCAGGGCTACAGGGAAAGGGCAGGGGAGAGGGACTAGCTGAGAGCCGGTACGGGCTCGACGGGCCGAATGGCCTTCTTCCATGCTGTAACCATTCTATGATTCTATGATAACACATTGAGTGGGCTTAATAGGCTCCATTAATGTAAGTTCATTTTGTACAGCGGATGGAGCCAGCAGTGGGATTGGGAGCCAACACGGACACCGGCCACACCGGACCCGCCAAGGTAAGGAAAATTCTGGCCATAGTTTCTCGTGTAAGACATCTAAAATACATAATACATTGGTAAGTATTTCACAAAAGTTATTTTTTATGTCTCTATATCTTCAATAATATTTTTTTCCTTGGAGGTTCAACATCTCTGAAAAGCCATGGTTTTGATTCAATATTCTTTCTAGAGTTATCTTTCTGTTAGCTGAAGAATCTTTACCTACAATTCCCACTATGCTGCAGTCTGAACACATGCACCGTGGTCAGTCTCCCATCATGCATTGGTACCATTTCCCTCAGCTAATCTGTTGAACAGCTCCCTGTCTTCAAGCTATAAAAGTACGTATACATTTGTTTTTCTAAATGATTCCAGAGCAAGCTGAACAGTGAACTGTAGAACTTTCTTATAGTAAGTTTTGTAAGGAAAACTGTTTTGAAGTGCTTAGTTTTTACTTCAGAGGTAGTCTGGCCGAGACAGAGACAAAATGGGTTATTTTTAACCCTCCCTGATTGTCGAGAATGAAGCAGTTAAAATGGAGCAGCTCCATTTCCCGTTCCATTCCTAACAATTCCCCATTTTAATGGGAGTCTCATTAATAAATGCTAATCAGAGTCTTTTTACGTACATCTAGGAACAAAAGAACAGGAGTAGGCCATTTAGCACCTCGAGCCTGTTCCGCCATTCAATGAGATCATGGTTGATCTGTGACCTATCTCCAAATACCCGCCTTTGCCCCATATCCCTAAATATCTTTGGCTAACAAGAATCTATCAATCTTAGATTTAAAATTAATAATTGACCTAGCACACAATGCCATTTGCAGAAGAGAGTTGCAAAATTCTGCCACCCTCCACCCTTTGTGTGTAGAAGTGTTTCCTAACTTCACTCCTGAAAAGTCTGGCTATAAATTTTAGGCTATGTCCCCTAGTTCTAGATTTCCTAATCAGTGGAAATAGTTTCTCTCTATCTACCCTATCAGTTCCCCTTAATATCTCAAAAACTTTGATTAAATCACCCCATTACCTTTTAAATTCCAGGGAATACAATCCTAGTTTGTAATTTAACCCTTGGAGTCCAGGTATCATTCTGGTAAACCTGCGCTGCACTCCCTCCAACGCCAATACATCCTTCCTAAGGCGTGGTGCCCAGAACTGAACACAGTACTCCAGGTGTGATCTAACCAGGGTTTTGTATAGCTGTAGCATACCTCCTACCCCCTTGTATTCCAGACCTCTAGATATAAAGATCAGCATTCCATTAGCCTTTTTGATTATTTTCTGTACCTGTTCATGACATTATAACAATTTATGAACATTGACACCATAGTTTCTTTGGACCTTGTAAAGTCTGTAAGTTGTGCAGTAAATAACTTCAGAGACTTTAGAAGTACAAACAAAACAGGTCTTTACTATTCAGAGGTCTGGGCGATTTCTGATCTAGTTAACGTATCACAACCCTTATATACTGGTGTGGTCACTATCGGTATTACAGTATACATGAGCCAATAAATAGTGCCACCCTAAAGTAGTGCTCTTAAAGGCGAATGGTCACATTCTATAGTTCCCTTAAAGGTAAACGGTTACATACACAACACTCCTCCCTTCCTAGCTTATTACTTACAGAATCCCGTTAAACATACAATCTTCAATTTTATATAAACAGTTTGCAGATATACTCTCGATGGAGTCAACGTCATATAACAATTTACAGATATACTCTCGATGGAGTCAACGTCATATAACTTCATGTTTAACATAACATAATAACATATATAACTTCATGTCAAAACAGATCACAGATTCAGTCTCTGTGGAAAACAGTTCATAGATTCAGTCTCTGTGGTGTAGTCGGTTCACATTGCTGGAGTGACTCATTCAATAGTCCTTCCATGGGTTTAACAGTTTGAACTTCCGAACTGAATTGGCTCCGTTCGGAGGGACCACGTGTGTGATCTGGTAGAGGTAATAATGGTTCAGATGGGTCATCTTCTGTTTCGACTTTTCCTTTTCTGCTTCTTGGAGACTCTCTGGGCTCCACTGTCAGCTGCCAGCTGCATGCGCAGTTCCTCCTTCTCTTCCTCCTTTTTCCGTAGTAGAGCCACCTTCTCCCGATGTTCCGTAGACTTTCGGTGCTCCTCCATGATTTCTGTATGGTGGGAGTCGAAGTTACAAGTTGGGCAGGACAGGACATAGTAATATTCGGAGTCGTCCTGAGCTAGGCCAGCGAGAGGGTCTTCTATGTCCTCCCTACCCAGCTGGACATCAGCCAGCTTTTGTTCCAAATCCAGACATCTTTCCTGAAGAGACTTCTTCACGTGTTCCGCTTCCTCTAACTTTTTCTGGGCTTTCAGCAAGTTGTTTACTAATTACCTCATTTGTGATTTTAATACTTCAACTTCCTTTGGAGATTGATTGATCGGACTATTCAATCCCCCTACCGGAGCAGTTGTTTCAGCGTTCTGTTGTTCAACCTTGACATGAGTCAGCGTACTTTTGGTATCTAAGGGTTGCTCTGCTGCCATCTTCTCAGTCTGTGTTGCAACCTCGGCTATTTCAATAACTTTTGAGAGCTCCAAACCCTTCTCCTCTGACGATTTAAGCTCATGTTCATGGCCCATTCTTACGGTCTCTGTGTTTCTTACAGTTCCCTTTTCTTCCACTGAAAAGATTTCCAGTTGCATCTGTTCTTCAAGTCGTTGGACCTCGGCCATTGCCGCTTCATATTTATTTTGTGTTTCCTTTAATAATTTAACGAGTTCTTGGACATCCTGTATTCCCTGTTCTGGTATGTCTTCCACCACTAATTTTTTTCCTATGGATTGAATCCCTAACGATGAGTCAGCCTTGGCCTGAAGCTCATCAAACATTTCCTGCAGACTTTGTAATTCTTGCTTATGGTCAACCTTTAGTCGTTCATGTTCAACCTTTAGTTGCTCATATGCTTTCACTAACACGAGCTTTTCGGACGTTGCCAAGTTAACCCCTTCCAGGATTGTAGTCCGAGCCTGTTCATACTGTTCTTTCAACTCGTTACACTCTGCTTGCAACAAGTCGTAGAGGTGAACTGGAATACCATCCTGACTTCCTGAAGATTCCTCTTCCTTTGGATCGTTCTGTGTATATTCTAGTTCCTGAACAGCCTCAGGGAGATGTGATTGGTACTTGGCCACGATGGCTCTATGGTCGCTCTCTGCTTGAGCGAGCTGTCTCTGTTGTCTTTCCAGGGACTCCCATTCGGTGTCCCAGAACTTTTTCACCTTTTCCATCTCTTGTAGGAGACGGGCACTCAACTGTTCTAATTGTCGTTGTACTTTGACATAACGTTGAGTTCTAGCCCGGTGTTCCTCCGTAATGCATATGTCTGTAGCTTGAACAGACTCAGAATTCTCTGTCTTTATGCACGCCATCGATTTTCCAACCTTAGTCCGTGAGTTCATGTTAATCTTGTTTTTCATACATAAGCTGGACTTATCGTCTTCCGGCTCGGAGTCTGAGCTGCTTGTCTGCACCGAGTCCTCACTCGTCATTGCTTGTCGGTAGTGCCATTCCATGTCTATTTTCTTGATCCACTCCCGTCCCAGAAGTGGTGGTCCTCCCTCAGGTAGTACGTACAGATACATTCGTGGGTGTTCTTTACCCCTATCTCTCACCTTGACTCGTATTTTTCCCAGGGGGTATACATGATGCCCCGTGTATGTCTGTAATACGAATTTGGTATTTCTTAAGGGTATGTGAGAGAATAGCCGGTGATAGTCCTTTTGGTTGATGACGGATACAGCTGATCCCGTGTCCAGCTCCATTCGTACTTGGACTCCCGCTATTTTTAGTGTGACCCAGATCAACTGTAGATCAGTTACTTTACCCACATGGTGGATTCTCAGACTATCCAGCTCCTGGCTGTTTGGGTCTGAGTCTGAATTTTGTTCGTCTGAACTCTTTTCAGCCACCTGATGCACCTTGTTGTACTTTCCTTGTGGTGGTGGCTTCCTTTGCTTGTTGGTCTTCTTTCCGGACCTGCATACCTTCGCGATGTGACCCAGTTTGCCACATTTCCTGCACTCTTGGTTCTTAAACCAGCACTGATTCTGGTCGTGCGTTGTCTTTCCACAACGGTAGCATTTGGGAGTGCTTGCTGTAATTTGGTCCACCCCGAGTGCCGCCGCCTTTAGCTGCATTTCCGCCATCCCTTTCGCTGCGGCTTCGTGCGATGAAGCTATGAGGACAGCCCTGTCCAGTGTGAGGTCGTTTTCTTCCAGAAGTCGCTTCTGCGTTCCTTCTTTGGCCAAGCCGCATACGAACTTGTCCCGCAGCGCCTCTGTCAAATTCCCTCCAAACTGGCAGTATTTCGCTAGCTTACGCAGTTCGACTAAGTATTCCGCATTGCTTTCATCTTGCCTCTGGGTTCTGGCGTAAAATTTAAATCGTTCAGCCAGCATCAACGGTGTGGGGTTCAAGTGATCCTTCAACACTGTTACGATCTCTTCGAAGGTCTGGTCCACTGGTTTAACTGGTGCTATTAGATGTTTCAAAAGCCCGTATGTTTTTGCTCCCATCGCATTTAACAAAGTTATTGCCTTGTTGTCATCCTCAATTTCGTTGGCTACGCAATATATTTCTATGCGTTCCACATACGTGGCCCAGTCTTCTATTTCTGCATTAAAGTCATTAATATTTCCTCGCTTAGGCATCTTCTCTTTTTGAGAACAGTACAAGTATTACTTTACTTATTATTAATTTTCTTCTCTCTTCTTGAGAACACACCAGCCTTTCTGAAAAATCTTATTACTTTTCTGAAATTCTTAATAATTTCCAAGATGGCGGTTTCCCGCTTCTTCCTTCTTCTTCAGCGGTTTTCCCTGAAAAATGGCGGCTTTCCCGCGCTTCTCGCTCTCCCCGCCCACTTCAATGGCGGTTTTCCCGCGCTTGGCGGTCTTCACCCGGTCCCCCGACGCCGTCTGTCAGCCCGAGTGCGGCCCTTATCTATAATGCGATCGCTGGATCGCGAAGCGGCTGCCGGCCCTTATCTGTAGATCCGATCGCTCTCGCGGCTCTCGGCCCTTATCTGGAGATGCGATCGCTGGCTTGCAACGCCTCCCGCTCGGCTCTGGCTCCCCCGCTCGTGCGGCTCTCGGCTCTGACACTCCCGCGCCTACTCGCAGGCTCAGCGCTTCGTGGCAGCGGTTGCTGCACGGCTTCTCACATTGCCCGCGGTCCGGCTGTCACCCGACGCCGTTGGACCCGAATGCTTTGCCCTTCTCCTCCAAATACTTCTACCCCGTTTTTTTTAAATTTATTTGTTTTAACTACTCACAGTCTCTTCGGCCGCCTTGTTTTAGGCTGATTGGCTCGCTCAAGATGTGGTAGCAGGGTAATCTGTGCCTGTTGCTGCCGCAGCTTTGCTGTTAATCTTCCAGCTTCCAGTAAGTACTATACTTTTAGTAGACGGAGCCTCGTGTTTTCTTTTTGAAGCTCTCTGCTACTGGTTAGTCTTGCCGCAGGGTACGATCGGACTCGTCGCCACTGTAAAGTCTGTAAGTTGTGCAGTAAATAACTTCAGAGACTTTAGAAGTACAAACAAAACAGGTCTTTACTATTCAGAGGTCTGGGCGATTTCTGATCTAGTTAACGTATCACAACCCTTATATACTGGTGTGGTCACTATCGGTATTACAGTATACATGAGCCAATAAATAGTGCCACCCTAAAGTAGTGCTCTTAAAGGCGAACGGTCACATTCTATAGTTCCCTTAAAGGTAAACGGTTACATACACAACAGACCTCCACTGTTTCTAGCTTTTCTCCATATAGAAAGTACTCCGATCTATCGTTAATTGGTCCATCTTATACTTGGCCATTTGCCACAGTTTTGCCCATTCACTTAATCTATTGATATCCCTTTGTAATTTTATGCTTCCATCTACACTGCTTACAACGCCACCTATCTTTGTGTCATTGACAAACTTGGATATGTGGCTTTCATCATCTAAGTTATTAATAAACACAGTGATTAGTTGAGACCCCAACACAGATCCCTGTGGGACACCACCAGTTACATCCCACCAATTAGAGTACCTCCCCATTATCTCTACTCTCTGTCTCCTGTCACTCAGCCAATTTCCTAACCAGGTCAATAATTTGCCTTCAATTCCATGAGCTTCAACTTTAGCTAACATTCTCTTATAATGGACTTTATCAAATTCCTTCTGGAAGTTCCTATTAATAATATCCATAGACATTCCCCTCTCCACTACTTTAGTCACCTCTTCAAAAAATTCAATCAGGTTCATCAGGCATGACTTACCTTTTACAAATCCATGCTGGCTCTCACTGATCAGCTGAATATTTTCAAAGTGTTCAGTCACTCTATCCTTAATTATAGACTCTAGGGGGGAAAAATTCAGTTGGTATGTAAGGATTTCAGGGGTTTCTTTTAAACTGGTTTAAGGTAATCTACCTGGCCAGCAGTCTTTTTGCTGCTGCACTCTAAACCAATTTACAAACAGCGGTTTTGAATCGCCACCCCTCCTTTTGTTCTGAGTGGAGGAACTTATAATTAATGATATTAAAACGGAACACATGGCTTGGATGAGAGAAAAAAATCAAGCTTTATTAACTAAAAGAAACTATAATCACAATATCCAACTATCCCACATGAACACAGTAGAATTGTAAAACTATATAGCAAGGGGATACACACGGCAAAAACGAGGGGTACAATGGCTACAATGTTATTTAAACAATCTTAGCAATTCCCTTAAATCACCATCCCCCCCCTTAACTCCTGCTAGGTTGCCTTGTTGAGAGTCAGAAAATCTCTGCTCACATGGTCCAGCGAAGAGAGAGAGAGAGAGAGAGAGAGCTCACCTATGGTACCAGGAAGTCAAGAGAGCCAAGAGCCAAGAGAGCGAGCTGGCTGCTCAGCCTTTTTTTATACCTGGCGAGCCCCTCACATCCTGCCTTGCAAGGGCTGTGTGCAAAATTAACCCCAAAGCTGTGATAGGCTAACTCAAAGTGGTTAGATTGAGTTAATGTGATTTTCAGAGCTCCCTTTGCTGAAACAAAAGGGAGATACATCTGCTCTATTGTCCAGTACTGGGTGATTTAAAATCCTTTCAAATGTTAACGCTTCCCATTTAAGATACAAAAAGTCTCTTCTGCAGTATCAGGTGTATCTAAACAAATGCTAATAGCATTCAGTTGCTTTGTAAACAAAGCAATGTCCTTTGTCTTCATTGAACCTTACTTCCAGACACAGAAAGCTGCATTCCAAACCTCTTTTGTCATTCGGCCATGTGGTGTGACAGCCATTTTATCCCTGGAAATTTTAAAAGCACATTGCCCAGGGATACTTTAATCAAAAACACGAATCTTCAGAACTGTAAATCATTGCAAATTCTTACAGGTAGCCCCACCCTTTAGCGCTTTAAGAGGGCGCTAAGTGGGGCGCAAACCAACCAGTGCCCGGGCGCGGCAATATCTGCGCCTCTCGTGAAATTGACCGGACATTTTACGGCGGCGCTAAACAATACTGCCCGATCTGCTGCGCACGCAGATCTTGATGTCATTTGAGAGTGCAACGCCATTGGGGCACCCCGGATGGGAAATTCAGTGGCGCCCCCCTCCTTTCCACCTGGTGCTACCAACGACAGGTTGACTGGAACGCTTCCCAGTCGCTGTGGGGCTGGGGTTGGGGGGGGTGCTATTTAAAGGGGGCCTCTTCCTGGCTTTTGTGTGATAGCCATTTTTGCACCACTCGTTCTGAGAGAGAGAGAAAGATTTGCAGAGAGACAAAGAGAGAAAGAGAGACTTCTGCATTGAGTCAACGCTGTCTGAGGTAGTTTTGGCTTCTGACCATAACTTTGCAGGTACTTTGCTTTTTGACCTTCATAACTTTGATTGCCCAGATACTATGGGGGCTGCAATAAATGGGAACGTTGTCCTTCTCCATCACATGAGAGGGCACAGAGATGCAGAGAGAGAGTGGCAATCATGGCCAGATGGAGGAGGGCCAACAGTCCTCTGTACAGGAGACCTTACCCTCCCAGGGTTTTTCGCCAACAGTTCTCCTACATTAATATGTCTGAGGAGCAGTGTTTGCGAAGGCTGCGATTCAGCAAGGAGGTGGTCACTGAGCTCTGCCACCTGCTTCAGCCAGATCTGCAGCCTCAACTGAGGAGCGGGATGTCTCTGTCAGTGGCAGTGAAGATAACAGTGACTCTCAAATTTTATGCCACCGGCTCATTTCAATCAGCTACTGGGGACATCAGCAATATCTCCCAATTCACGGTACATTGCTGCATCCGTCAGGTAACAAATGCCCTCTTTAAAAGGAGACAAGAATACATCTCGTTCCCCATGACCCCGGCCAAGCAGCAAGAACACGCAACGGGCTTTGCGATGATAGCGGGCTTCCCAATGGTGCAGGGTGCAATTGACTGCACGCATGTGGCTTTGCAGGTGCCGCAAGAGAATGCCGAGGATTTCCACAACCGAAAGGGCTTCCATTCCTTAAACGTCCAGCTGGTCTGTGACCACAGACAGCTGATACTCACTGTCAATGACAACTTTTCAGGAAGCAGCCGCGATGACTTCATCCTGCACCAGGCTTCTGTGGCAGACCTTTTCCAGGCACCGCATCACCCAGGAGGTTGGCTTCTCAGGGACAAGGGATATCCTCTGTGCACCTGGCTGATGACACCACTCCGTTTGCCCAGCACCCCTGCTGAACTACAATACAACGACAGCCATCAAGCTACCAGGAACATCGTTGAGCACACAATCAGTGTGCTCAAGCAACGGTTCCGCTGTCTGGACCATTCTAGAGGAGCCCTGCAGTACTCGCCTGAGCGAGTCTCCCACTTCATTGTTGAGTGCTGCATGCTGCATAACCTTGCAATCCTCAGGACCCAGCCAATGCCACCAGACATTGGAGCACCACCAGAGGAGGAGGAGGAGGAGGAAGATGAGGAGGATGATCATCAGCAGCACCAAGGCGGGAGGGAGGCACATAGTGGAAGGGCCGTCCGTCAAAGGCTCATAGCAAGTCGCTTCTAGGCCCCCTGGAGGGAATGGCTTCTGCCATTCAAACAACCTAAATTAAACCATCCCGCAACCCCTAAGCTGGTCAAGGCAACAATGAGTGCAAAGAGCAAACATGTACATTTTGAATACAGACACTTCTTTATTTCACAAACTGTGTCTCATTTCCGCCTGACAAAGTAATAGAAAGAAACACAAAAAAAAGCAGTCATTCACATAACTGGCTCTCACAACCTGGAGACAACATCCAAAACAGTAACAAAAATTTGACCACGAACCTCGGCCTTCAACAAAACAATGAAAAACATTTTGCCACACCTCCTACTTTTTGCCCTTCGAGGGTGATCTGCTTCCCTTGCAAAATTGCCCCTTCCCACCCTGCAGCTCCTCTGCAATGGGACCCCAGTGGCTGGAGCAAGGCTGGGGCAAGGCTGCTGAGTGTCAGAAACTGAGACTGCAGATGCATTTGAGGGATGGCCTGAACCAGCTCTCTGTCTGGAGGGCCTGGCTGCTGACTGCTCCAACTCTGCATGGGCAGCAGCAGTCTGTCCTACAGGTGGTGGCAACTGCAGTGGAGAAGTGCCAGTGGTGGCAGCAGGAATGCTGTCATCTTGAGAGAGGACAGCAACTCCCTGCTCGACCGACACACTGGCACTCCCACGGGGCAGCACTTCAGCATCCGGAGCAATCTGATGGAACACAGATTGCTGGCCTGCTACAGTGCGGTGAGAGCCCCGGGGAAATCTGCCTGATCCAGAAAGGGTGGCAGCAGTCAGTGCTCACGTGGCCTCAATATGCGTCTGCATGAGACCAGCCACTGACTGCATTGCAGCACTTAGCGTTTGTGTGCCAGCCGCCTGTGCTACAGCGAAGTGCTCCACACTCCTTGCCAGTGATTCAATGGATTCAGGCATCCTTGCCACTGCACCCATGAGCTCAGTGTACCTTTGCTCCACCTGGGCGCTCATTTCAGCGAGGACCCGCTCCTCATCTGCGTCCAGTGCAGCAGGACTCGAGGCCATACTCTCCCTCTAGGGAGAAGGCCCCCGAGCTTCCCTACCCCCCTCGCATTGCTGCAGCCCGCTGTGTCCTGGAGCTTCACCCTCATCAGACCATTACCCCCTGATCCCCTCCAGGGAAGGCATGTCCCCAGTATGGGCATGGGCTGCCTCAGTAGAGGGTGGCACTGATGGTCCGGCTTCCTCTTCCTCCTCGCCTTCAGCTTCACTCTCACTGGCAGCTTGAGGGCCCGTCTCCTCACCTGGTGAATCACCATCTGAAAGCAATGATGTACAAGAGTGGCTTTAGCATGAGGACAAGGTGGCAGCAAGGGAGGCATGAGTGCAGCGATTTAGTGATTTGGATTGAAAGTGTCAAAGGCTGCTGTTGTGAGGAACAAGTGGAAGGAGAGAGGACAAAATGATGATGACCTTACCATTGCTGCCCCGAACGGGGTCGGCGTCTCCAGTGGCGACGGGACCAATCACCCGACTTGCCACAATCCTGTGGACGTGCTCCTCAAGATCGCTGAGGGGTTGCAGCTGAGGCTGCCCTCCACCGGTCCGTTGCTGCTGTCTCCTATTATGAGACAGCTTGGCCTGCAAGAAAAATGATGGCGTCTGAGGAAATATGCAGCCATGATCTTGCCTGAAATGCCTCACATGGTTGAATAGCCCTCACTGTATGCAGCCATGATCTTGCCTGAAATGCCTCCCATGATCTTGCCTGAAATGCCTCCCATGGTTGAATAGCCCTCACTGTATGCAGCCATGATCTTGCTTGAAATGCCTCCCATGGTTGAATAGCCCTCACTGTATGCAGCCATGATCTTGCCTGAAATGCCTCCCATGGTTGAATAGCCCTCACTGTATGCAGCCATGATCTTGCCTGAAATGCCTCCCATAGTTGAATAGCCCTTACTGTATGCAAAGTGTGGAATGTGCGTGTGTGTTTGATGAAAGGGCCATAGGTGTTGGATGAGTGTTGGGCATTGGGGCTTTCAAGACCCTCTGGCCATAAAGTGAGGTTGAGATGGAGGGATGAAGAGGTTTTGAAAAAAAGGCACTCACCCTGACGACCCGAGTGAGGTCGTTGAACTTTTCCTACATTGCACATGGTTCCTAGGCACCATGCTGCTTGAGGACACTCTCTGAGCCACCTCCCTCCATACTTTACTGTACTCGCGTGGCAAAGGCCTCCTGCCACTATCTGGGTACAGATTGTATCCTCTGCGCTCCACCCCCGAACCAGAGCCTCCAAAGCTCGCTCGCAGAAGCGCTGTGCTCGCTCCCTGGCCCTTTCCATAGTGCCTGGCTGCTAGATTTAGCCACAGGTCTGCCCAGGCCGAGATTCAAGGCTCCAGTGAGCAGGGTGTGGCTGCAGAGCAAGATCAACCCTCCCCTTTAAGAACTGACCGGCGCCAGTGTGTCTGTGTTCAATCGCTAACTGACAGCACCTGCGCTGCACCCGCCCTCTGAGGTAGCGCCTTGCTCCTCGGCCTTAGCGCCTTAAGAGAGTTGTGTAGCGCCTGACTTAGTGCTCCAACCATCTCCAGGGGCGATAAAAGCCAAGTTTGCTGTTGGAGGAGATAATTAGCGCCAGGCGCTAATCTTTGCGCCCGGCCGATAATTGCGCCCCAAATGGGGCAATACCGAATTTCTCCCCCTGGTCTATAATTCCCTGTTTTTTCTCTCTCACCTTTCTTAAATAGTGGCATGTGGAATTTTCCAATCTAACGGAACGGTTCCTGAATCGAGAGAACTTTGGAAGATTATAGTTAGGACATCTGCAATGTTCTCACCGACTTCCTTTAAAGCCTGGGATGGAAACCATCTGGTCCTGGGGATTTGTCACTCGTTAGTGGCATTTTTTTCTTCATTACTGTTATTTTGCTTACGTTAATTTTGGTGAGTCTCTGTCCCTAATTCAATATTAATTTCCTTTACGTAAATACTGATGCAAAATAATTATTCAATGTGTCCGCAACTTACAATATCACCGTTATCTGTTTTCAAGTGCCCCTGAACATCCTCTTTTTCCTAACATAATTGTAAAAAAAATTTGTGTTGATTTTGATATCCCTTGCAAGTTTCTTTTCATACTCCCGTTTTGTAGCACTTACTATCTGTTTTGTCACCTTTTGTTGTTCTTTGTATCTGTCCCAGTCTCCAGGATCTGTGCTATTTTTTGCATATTTGTATGCTTTCTGTTGTAGTTTTATGTTGTCCCTTACGTCTTTTGCTGTCCACCTGCTCTGAATCATATGACCATGGTGGCATTTTAAGCTGTTCCTGAGAGGGGCGCCTGCAGTGTCAATCCCACCAGTTATAACAGTTCGGAAGCCAGAGAGCCACTGAAAGTAAGAGAAAAACGTTTCTTTAGTGGGGATAGGAGGAGCGGGAGTGCTCCTGTGGGGCCCACAAGAAAAGGACGGGTATCTGCTGCAGCGGGTGCCCCCTTCCCAGCTTCAAGACCCTGGGAGCACCATTCCCTTCAGACTTACCTTTCTGCCGGCAGCCTTCCCTTGGTGCTGGTGGGTGGTCTCCAGGCCATCTGAATTTTACAGTCTGCCGCCTGCCACCTGACTCTTTCCATACAAAACGGGCGAGCAACTGACCGGCAGCATTCAAAGGAGGCCTAGCAGTTAAAATCAGCTGGTTCTCTGACTCAAACTCCTGGGAGGGAATTCTGTCCGCTCCTGCTGGAAATTACAATTGGCCCTAAAAAGAAAGAGATAGAAAAGCAGAAAGAGGCATGGAGGGAGCACAAGAAAGACATCGGCAGAGAGATTCAATAGCGCTGTGCCTGTTTTTCAGGTGCAGAACAGGCACCTAATCATCCGATACAGCAGGTGGGGCGCTCGCACCCATTGCATTCATCATATCCGTTAAAGCAGGAAAAGGGGTGTCCAGGGCCCGCGCCTGAAACAGGCATTAGACCTTGGGCCTGTTTGAGGTCTCCTATGTAAAATTGGGCTGGACTAAATGTAGCAGGCACCGGGCCAGCTGTGTTCAGGAAAATGTGGTCTGCATGCAGCCAAACTAGCAGATCTTAAAGTAATCACTGGATGCCAAATCCAAAATGTGGAGACTGAGGAGCAGAAGTGCTTCTCCCGCCTCCTCTGCAGTGCTGAAGACCATTGCTGGCTCCCGATCGGCCCTTTCCCTCCTTTCGATCTCGGTTCCCCCCTCTCCCAAGACACTGTTCGCAACCTTGGTGTCATATTTGACCCTGAAATGAGCTTCCGACCACATATCCGCAGCATAACAAAGACCGACTACTTCCACGTCAGTAACATCGTCCGTTTCTGCCCTTGCCTCAGCTCATCCACTGCTGAAGCCCTCATCCATGCCTTTGTTACCTCTAGACTTGACTATTCCAATGCACTCCTGGCTGGCCACATACATTCCACCCTAAGTAAACTTGAGGTCATCAAAAACTCAGCTACCCATGTCCGAACTCGTACCAAATCCCGTTCGCCCATCACCCCTGTGCTCGCTGACCTATATTGGCTCCCGGTTAAGCAACGCCTCGATTTCATAATTCTCATCCTTTTTTTCAAATCCCTCCATGGCCTCGCCCCTTCCTATCTCTGTAATCTCGTTCCCCCCGAGATATCTGTGCCCCTCTAATTCTGCCCTCATGAGGATCCATGATTATAATCGCTCAACCTTTGGTGGCCGTGCCTTCTGTTGCCTGGGCCCTAAGCTCTGGAATTCCCTGCCTAAACCTGTCCTCCTCGCTGCCTCTCTTTCCTCCTTTAAGATGCTCCTTAAAACCTATCTCTTTGACCAAGCTTTTGGTCACCTGCCCTAACTCATCCTTATGTGGATCGGTGTCAAATTTTTTTTTGTCTCAAAATACTCCTGTGCAGCGCCTTGGGACGTTTTACTATGTTAAAGGTGCTATATAAATACAAGTTGTCGTTGTTGACCTACCCAAGGGCCGCTGCTGATGACAATGAGGCCCAAAATTGAAAAAGGCATGAGGCCCAATATTGGGTGTGACTTGGCCTACCCGCTCTGGTGCCTGGAACATTTCCTGCGCCCAGTTCACACTGGCTTTTATGAACCAATTTCTAGGCCAATAGAGAGACACAGTGAGAAAACAAGAAGGAGGGAGAGTTAAATGTCTATATTTTTGATGCATTCTAAATGGTTACAGCATTTATCTCTATATACTGCAAATTTAAAATCAATGGTTGTTCACATAAGGGCAAAAGACAAGGCTGAAGCGTTTGCAATCATCTTCAGCCAGAAGTGCCAAATGGATGATCCATCTCAGCCGCCTCCTGAGGTCCCCACCCTCACAGATGCCAGTCTTCAGCCAATTTGATCCTCTCCCTGTGATATTAAGAAACAACTGAGTACACTGGACACAGCAAAGGCTATGGGCCCCGAAAGCATCCTGGCTGCAGTGCTGAAAAATGTGCTCCAGATCTAGCCGCACCTTTAGCTAAGCTGTTGCAGTACAGCCACAGCACTGACATCTACCCGATAAAGTGGAAAATTGCTCAGTTAGGTCCTGCCCAGTAATAGCAGGATGAGTCAAATCCAGCCAATTAAATAAACAAAGTGATGGAAGGCGTAGTTGACAGTGCTATCAACATAAAAACATAAGAAATAGGAGCAGGAGTAGGCCATTTGACCCATCGAGCCTGCTCCGTGATTTAATAAGATCATGGCTGATCTTATACCTCAACTTCACTTTCCTGCACTATCCCCATATCCTTTGATTCCTTTAATATCCAAAAATCTATCGATCTCTGTCTTGAATATACCCAACGACTGAGCCTCCACAGCCCTTTGGGGTAGAGAATTCCAAAGATTCACCACCCTCTGAGTGAAGAAATGTCTCCTCATCTCAGTCCTAAAGGGCCTACCCCTTATTCTGAGACTGTGACCCCTGGTTCTAGACCCCCCAGCCAGGGGAAACATCATCCCTGCTTCTACCCTGTTAAGCGCTGTAAGAATTGTGTATGTTTCAATGAGATCACCTCTCATCTTCTAAACTATAGAGAATATAGGCCTAGTCTACTCAATCTCTCCTCATAGGACAATCCCTCCATCCCAGGAACCAATCTGGTGAACCTTCGCTGCACACCCTCTATGGCAAGTATATCATTCCTTAGGTAAGGAGACCAAAACTGTACGCAATACACCAGGTGCAGTCTCACCAGGGCCCTGTATAATTGCAGTAGGATGTCTTTACTCTTATACTCAAATCCTCTTGTAATAAAAGGACAACATAGAATTTGCTTTCTTAATTACTTGCTGTACCTACATGTTAACTTTCAGTAATTCGTGTACAAGGACACGTAGGTCCCTCTGAATACCAACATTTCCCAATCTCTCACCAATTACAAAATACTCTGCTTTTCTATTTTTCCTACCAAAGTGGATAACTTCACATTTCTCCACATTATATTCCATTTGTCATGTTCTTGCCCACTCACTTAGCCTATCTATATCCCCTTGAAGCCCCTTTGCATCCTTCTCACAACTTACATTCCCACCTAGCTTTGTATCATCAGCAAACTTGGATATATTACATTTGGTCCCCTCATCCAAATCATTGATATAGATTGTGAATAGCTGAGGCCCAAACTCTGATCCTTGCAGTACCCCATTAGTTACAGCCTGCCAACCCGAAAATGAACCATTTATTCCTACTCTCTGTTTTCTGTCCATTAATCAATCCTCAAATTCTTGCTAGTATATTACCCCCAATCCCATGAGCCCTAATTTTGTTTAATAACCTCTTGTGTGGCACCTTATCGAATGCCTTCTGAAAATCCAAATACACCACTACCACTGGTTTCCCCCTCAACTATTCTGCTAGTTACAATCTCAAAAATTCTAACAGATTTGTCAAACATGACTTCCCTTTAATAACTCCATGTTCACTCTGCCCAATCCTTTTATTATTTCCAAATGCCCTGTTACCACGTCCTTAATAATAGATTCTAGCATTTTCCCTATAACTGATGTCAGGCTAACTGGTCTGTAGTTTCCTGTATTCTCTCTCCCTCCTTTCTTAAATAGTGGGGTTACATTTGCTATCTTCCAATCTGTGGGAACCGTACTCAAATCTATGGAATTTTGAAAGATGTCAAACAATGCATCCACTATCTCTATAGCCACCTCTTTCAAAACTGTAGGATGTAGGCCTTCAGGTCCAGGGGATTTATTAACTTTCAGTCCCATTAATTTCTCCAGTACTATTTTTTAACAAATACTAATTTTTTTCAGTTCCTCATTCTCGCTAGACCCTTGGTTCTCCACTATTTCCAGGAAGTTTTTTGCATCTTCTTCCGTGAAGACAGACACAAAGGGCTGGATTTTGCAGGCACTCAGAGGATGGGTTTGAAGGCGGGTCTGCTGTCAAAATAGCAAAGATTGACAGCGGGTAGGAAACCCGCTGTCAACCCACCTCCACGCGAGTCTCCCAGGTGTCGGGTCTGTCTGCGCAGAACTGATCCGACACCAAGCGGCGGGGGAGAAAATTTAGATCATTAAATGCCTTGTTAAGAGCCAATTTAATGCTATTTTGAGGGTACGTTGCAATTTTATGTGCTCTCCCATGGGTTACCCGCTGATCAGGGAACACGCCAGCTCACCCTGTCATGAGTTGAGTCTTTGATTTATCTGATAAGCTGACAGCTGCAGAAGTGGTATAAAGGATCAATTTCAGAGTGCAGAAAATGTTTGTTACTGTATTTGGAGATTTCTTTAGCTTGCAAGTATTTAGAGCCAACTATTTAATCAGTGCCACCTCCTTGGAACAACCTCACTCACCATTGACAGATCGCTTCTGTCATCTCACCTGCAGCTGCCATCTAATGCAGCAACATCGGTGCCCTTGGAAAAATCACACCTTGATCCTCTGAATCTTTCCATGATCAGCCCAACACCAACATCACCAGGCACACCAACATCACCAACAACATCACCAACCTTCTCCACCGTCACCTGATGCTACACAGGACACAGGGCATCAGCCCCTGACAACACTGCTGCCCGGGAAGCCAGCGATGGCATCACCATGGTCAGATTTTCTTCACTTGACACTGTAAGCCCTGGCTGCCCCATTATGCACCAGGTTGACACCATCCCACACCAGCACCATGAAGCATCCCTTTAATGTCCAAGCCATTCCATGCACACTCATCACTATAGCGGAGCGGAGGGGGTGAAGGGATAATTACTAGTCCTAGCCCTTTTTGGGCTACCCCAGATCAGATGTATTGCCCAGACGTTCACCTTCAACTGAAGTTAAAGATAGCCGAATTCTATAAGATGCTTAATTGGGTCTAAAGGTTCAGACTATCTCTCCCTAAAGGAAAGGAATGAAGTGAGGATATTGCCATCCTCCGGATAGCACTTTTAATAAGTTTAACTAGGCTGTAACCTTCCAGATATTATGAGGGTCTGGAATACCTCCCAGAATTCTGCAACTCCTTACAAAAGAGTGTACAGAAATTGAGTTTGCGAGTTTGATACAGAAATACTACTTGAGACAATTCTAAAAATATATAGATTTATTTAAGAGCTGACATACAGTTAACAGCTTGTGAGTCAATTGCAACTTTAACAGTTCAAAAATAAATAGCTTACATTTCTTATCGTCAGAGGTTCTTATTCTCAAATCTTAACTTCGTACATTTTTACATTTCTTATTCTTAATTCTAATCCAGAATATCCACCAAAATCAAATACCTTGATTACCCAAGACTCAGAGTTGTAGGCTTGCAGAGTGGTTCTGAAGCCAAGAATCGCTTGCCCCTTCCGAGCGACTTCTGGCTTTCTATTCTGAAAAGCTCCATTTTTATATCCTTTTTGCAGTTGTAAATCCTTTGACGTTGTCTGCTGATGTAAGCTAATTATCTCTAGTCATTTTCCTGTTGAATTTTTTCTATTCTTACTGTCAATTTAGCTGCTGCATGCATAATTATGTATCTACCTTTAGGTGTTCCAAAAACTTAGCAAAAAATGGCTACAACAGATTTATCTCTTTGATGTCATTCTTATCGAGGATCTTCCATTCAATTCTTAATATTGGCTTAACTGGTTATTAGCAGACGTTGTGACTCCTGTGTGTTCCAAGTTCAATATGAAAACCATGTGATTGCTTGGTGCATCTATGGAAGCCATATCTTCAAAGTGTTCTGTTGGTATCATATTTACAACATGTAAATTAAAAACACTTCAACCGAGTATTTACTTGTTTTCTAGCTATGTCAATGGTTGTATTAAGAATTATGTCTTCTGTCTTTCAAGTTTAACATGAAAACTATTTGACCAGCAGGTGTTTCTTTTACTTGATGTCAACGTTTCAAAGGCACATGCCTCTTTTAATGTTTCTGTGTTTCTGTTCAATGTGTTAGTTTATAACACTTTACTTGGGTCATTCCATTGTGTTTCTCCCAAACTCCAGACCTTCTGGAAGTGCCAAACTGCTATTTCAATAGGGCCATTGTTTTAGTGTTTTTAACCAATTCCCATTTCAAAGCTTGTATGGTGTTTTACAACTTTTGTGTTATCAAATCATCCCATCTCAGAAGCCTATATTGACACAGCTTGTGTCGCCAAGGATTCCAGACTTTTAAATCCAGTATGTCATGTTTTAATAATATCAGAAATCTATTCATATGATGGTGTATTTTTCTGAAATATGGCTTATTCCTTCATAGGGGGAGGGAAGTTATGTCTCAACATTCAGTGGAGCTCAGTAAGACACTTCTCAAGGTGCGTACAGATCTGTCCAATAAGGTGAGGTATTGACAATACAAATCTCACTTTATAACATCACATTACCAGAAACTTCACATGAACATTGGCTAAACCTCTCAAGTGCCTACCCTTGTGTGTTGTTAGTTGGTATGCTTGCAATAGGAAGAGGGTGAGTGTGAGGGGTGGCCAGTGAGATGGGGAAGTGATAATGTAGATAGAGAGGGGTGGGTGGAGGTGCAAGGTAAATTGGTGTGAGTAAGGATGTGCAGGAATAGGGTAGGGAAGGCAAAGTGATGGGGATGCGATGAGTGGCACAGCAGGGTGAGTTTGAGTGTGGCTTTGCAGTAATGTTTCGTGATCAACTGAGATCATTTAAAGGTTGGCGCCACTGCAGCCTGGTCCTCCTGATGACATCCCTGCTTGTGTCCTCCGATGCAATATGCAACCAGACTACGTTGATCTCCTGGGAAGGTCTCTTTGAAGGGAAGAGAATCTCCCTGTTGCTGTGACTCCCTCCATAAGCATATGGAGGGAGTGATGCGTGAACCTGGATGCAGATGTGCACCCTTTGTGCACTGCTTGTCACTGTTTGCAGCACCTCAATGCTGCAGAACACTGACAGCACAAATGTCAAAATCAATGTGGCCGTGATTCCTTTAAGGAAACCAGCTGGTGATGCATCAACAAATGACGTCATCAGACCCACTTCCTGTTAATTGGCCAGGATCCCCGCAGTGCGGGCTTAACAAGGCCAATCTATGGAAAATCATTTTGAGAGATTGACTGCAGACGGGAGTGAGACTGGAACCCGCTATCCAGCTCTCCCACTGCCATCCCGCCACCGCAGGAATATCCAGTCCACAAGAATTTCTTTGCTGAATTTTAAAATCCTCCCAATCCTCAGGCTTACCAGTCTTTTTGGCAACATTATAAGCCTCTTCCTTTGATCTAATACTATCTTTATCTTCTCTTGTTAGCCATGGTTGGACCACTTTTCCTGTGGGGGTTTTGTACCTTAAAGGAATGCATGTTTGTTGTAAATTATGTATTAATTATTTAAATGCTAGCCATTGCTTCTCTACCATCATACCTTTTAATGTAGTTTCCCAATCTACCTTAGTTAACTTGCACCTCATACCTACGTAGTTTGTTTTGTTTAGATTTAAGACCCTAGTTTTGGATTTAACTAAATCACTTTCAAACTCAATATGAATTCTATAATTTTATGGTCACTCTTCCCGAAAGGCCCCTTTACAACAAGGTTATTAATTAACCTTATCTCATTGCATAATACTAGATCTAAAATAGTCTGTTCTCTAGTTGGTTCCTCAACATACTGATCTAGAAAATTATCTTGTACACATTCCATGAATTTGTCCTTCACACTATTATTGCAAATTTGGTTTGCCCAGTCTATATGTAGGTTAAAGTTCCCCATGATTATTGTATTACCCTTGTTACACGCGCCTCTAATTTCCTGATATATACTCTGCCCTACATTACAGCTACTATTTGGGGGCCTATAAATAACTCCCACTAATGTTTTCTGCCCCATGCTGTTTGTTAGCTCCACCCAAACTGATTCTACTTCTTGATTTTCAGAGCTAAGATCCTTTCTTTCTACTGCCTTTATCCCATCCTTTATTATCAGGGCTACCCTCCTCCTTTTCCATTTTGCCTATCTCTTCTAAAAGTTAAGTATCCTGGAATACTTATTTCCCAACCTTTCCCACTTTGCAACCACGTCTCCATAATGGTTATTTTGTTGCAAATGCTTTGCACATTCAGATATAAAGGCCCAGAAATTCGGGTCGGGGGCTTCCCGCGGGTGCAAGCCCCCGACCTACACTTACATATCGCGCTGACATTTGAAGACTGGGCCTGCGTGGATTTCCGGTCTGTGGCCCGGTTCAGCTCCCGGCGCGCTGTGCGTGCGTGATCCAGCGGCGTACTTAGTGCGATGAGCCGGCTGGGATCACGTGAGCACTGGGCAACCAATGGGAGTTTACAAAAGTCCATTCATGAGTTAGACATAAGACCTGTCAAACTCATGAAAAGTCCAGGCGCCCAAAACACTACTTCAACTTTAAATAAAAGTTAAAAAACATTCCAATAATTAAATTAACTATTAATAACTTTAAAAAACTAATTTAAACAATTATTCAGTTATGCCAAAAAATTTTTTTCAAGAAATCAGGTCCAAAAATACACTGACCTTACTGTAAATTCTTTAAAAATAATAAACCTGTGGAAAAAATTTCTAACTTTAATTATTAGACCACTTACCTTATAAAACTAAGTCCTTACGTCTGCTTTTTACATTCGTAAAAAGTGGAGGCCTTCACGCACAGACAAACCTGTCAAAAAAAATGAAGTTCAACAAGTACGCGCTGCCTCAAACGTTGCTAGGGAACTGCCTCTGAACCCCTTGGTTCAGAGGAGAGGAAATGCCGGTTTTCCGTGCATGCGCTGTGCATGCTGAAATTCGGCACTTCCAACGGGCCCACGCGTGAGTACCCTGTCCGTACTCACACATTGGGACCGGCATTACAGGGCCATTGCCTTTAGCTTTGACTTATTTCTATTTTTCCCTGATGTCACCTGAGGCACTGATGCCTTATTACCTTTGTTACTGTCTCTGTCCCTTCCTGACCCACTCTGCATATTTTTACCAAAACTGTACTCTGCTTTAGAGCCTTGAAATTTCTCTTGCTGCTTTTAACTTTACACTTTCCTGAATCCTCCTATCGCACCCGCACCCCCACACCCCTTCATTAGTTTATAGCCCTGTCTACTGTCCTAGTTATTTGGTTCACCAGGACAATGGTCCCAGCCCAGTTTAAGTGGAGCTTGTCCCAACGGAAAAGCTCCCTCTTTCCCCAGTACTGGTGTAAGGGGGGCATCTTTTAACTGATTTAAGGTAATTTACCTGGTCAGGCAGCTTTGCCTGCACTCTGACCAATTTCCAATAAACCAATTTTCAAACAGCGGTTTCGAATCGCTACCCCACCTTCCAGTTCTGACAAGAGGACTTATAATTAATGATATATTAAAACGAACAAGTGGTTTTGAAGTGAGAAAGTCAAACTTTTATTAAACTAAAGAAACTATAATCAAATATTAAATCATACCACACGAGCACAGTAATTACATTAAAATTGCTTAAATGGGGGAAAACAGACAGCAAAAACGAGGGGTAAGTAACTACAATGTTAATTAAACAATCTTAGCAATATCCCCTTAATTACCATCCCCCTAATTCCTTACTAGGTTGCTTTGCTGAGGAGTCAGAAACTCTGCTCACATGTGGTCCAGCGAAGTGAGAGAGAGAGAGAGAGAGAGGCTCACCTGTGATCCCAGGAAGTAAAGAGAGTGATAGCTTCTCAGCAGCTATCATATATACCTGGTGAGCCCCCCCTCCCCCCTGCTGTATGCCTGTCTGGGAAATTTGCGCCCAAAAAGTTCCAATTCACAAGAGAAAATCTGTGATTGGCTAACTCAAAGTGGTTGGACTGGGTTAGAGTCTGCACTGTGGGGACAAACTGATCCCGCCCACATCCGGTGTTCACCTGGGCTAAAACAAAAGGGAATGCACCAGCCCTATTGTCCAGAATGCACACCTGTGAAACCAACTCCTGCATTCCGTGTCTCCATTAACACACGGATACAACAGTGGTGATGAATTGGAAACGGACTTACCTGCAATTCGGCAGCACCTCAAGGAGATCGATTCCTCAGACGAAAGTCGAAGAAAAACAAGAAAGAAAAAAAAAACTGTGGTTTCACCAGCTAGCCGAGCTGGTGGCAGGTGCTGCAATAATGCTTCCTGGGCGGTGGGCTGGAGCTCCATCGGCTGGCTCTGCATCGGGGCCGAGCAGCGAAGGCGGAGGCAAACAGAGACAGAGGGTGGAGCACTCGGGAGATGGCCGGCGCTGCAAAGCAGGTCGGCGTTCGGACCAAGCAGATGGAGGGAAAAGTACCAGAGAGTCCGGCGGGAACGAGTCTCCACCTATTAAATATACCTATGTAAATAAAAACCGCGGAGAACAGCGTTGTCAGCAGCGGCAGCGGCGGGAAAGCGCAGGAGGCGCCATTCTTTTTCTGCGGGGAAGAAAGGAAAGCGCAGGAGGCACCATTTTTTTTTCAGGATGCCTAAGACTGGCAATATTACTGCTTTCGATAGCGATATAGAGGATTGGACCACATATGTGGAAAGAGTGGAGGTATATTGCACAGCAAATTAAATAGAGGATGATAAAAAGGCATCAGTACTTCTAAATCTAATGGGCACAAGGACATACGGGCTGTTATGAAACTTAATCACTCCAGCCAAACCGAAGGACAAAAATATTAAGGAGATTGTTGATACCCTACAGGAGCACTTAAACCCAACACCGCTGCTGATAGCAGAATGATTCAAATTCTTCAGGAGAAATCAGCACAAGAATGAAAGTAACGCTGATTACCTCACCGAATTAAAGAAGCTGTCAAAGCACTGCCAATTCGGGGCAGGACTGGCAGATTCTCTTCGAGACAAATTCATCTGCGGTCTCCTAAGTGAAGGAACACAGAAAAGGTTACTTTCTGAGAAAGATTTGACACTGGACAAGGCTTTCAGTGCGGCTGTATCATACGAGGCAGCCGCAAGAGGAGCTGCAGAGATACAGCAAAAGCCACAGGACTTCGGCACCCATGAAATGAAACAGGGTTTCGAGAGATGTTATCGCTGCGGCAGATCCACCCATGACCAGAGGGACTGCTGGTTCAAGGACAAAGCATGCAGGCAATGCGGAAAGATGGGACACATTGCACGTGTATGCCGATCTGGAAACAAAAAATCCACGGACAGGAAAAAAATCAATAAGGAAAAGTACAGAAAGGTACAAATGATGACGGACAGTAGCTCTGAAGACCAGAAGAGCGATAGCGACTCCGGAAACAAGAGACTAAGGTGTCTCAAATTACATAATGTAATTGCCAAAGAAGATTACCAGACCATTTGGGTTACCCTCACGATAGCGGGGTCCCCAGTTAAAATGGAGCTAGCTACAGGATCAGCTCTGGCCGTCATAAGTCGACGGGATTACGAGTGGCTATTTCCGCATATACCTTTGAAAGACACATCCATTATCTTGAAAACATATACGGGGCAGAAAGTATATCCCAAAGGGAAAATAAGGGTGCCTGTTGTATACAACGGCAAGGAAATACAGAAGTTGTATTTATACGTTCTGCAAGATGGTGGTCCACCGCTATTGGGACGTGAATGGATCAGGAAGATACGTTTAGACTGGCACTCCATTCAGGCACTGACAGTGACCAGTAAGAAAAAAAATGATGATGACGTCATACCTGAACGATTAAAAGACATCTTGGCCAACGCCAGGAAGTATTTCAACAGGAACTAGGAACCTTGAAAGGCATCACCGCCTCAATAAAAGTGGAAGATGTGGCAATTCCCAAGTTTTTTAAGGCAAGGCCGGTGCCATACGCAATTCGTCCAGCAGTCGAAGCAGAGCTGGAGAATTTGGAAAAGGCAGGCGTATTATCCAAGATAGATTGGAGCGAGTGGGCAACGCCCATCGTCCCGGTCATGAAGAAAACGTTGAATAATGATAAATCTGAAGAACAGAGAAAATTTGCATCTGTGGGGACTTCAAGGTGACTGTAAACCCGATCCTTCACATGGTACAGTATCCTCTTCCGAGGATAGAAGATATTTTCACCTCACTATCTGGAGGGAAATGTTTCACCAAAATTGACTTGGCACAGGCATATCTGTAGATGGAGGTTGAAGAGGCCTCTAAAAAGTATCTCACGATAAATACACACAAAGGCCTGTAGCAGTACAATCGACTGGTTTTTGGAGTAGCATCAGCTCCAGCTATCTGGCAAAGAGCTATGGAGCAAGTCCTCCAAGGGATTCCGGGGACTCAATGCTACCTAGACGACATCCTTGTAACAGGAGAAAACGACAACGAGCACCTTGCCAATTTGGAGCAGGTGCTCACTAGGCTGAGAGAACGGGGCCTACGAGCAAATCGCCCCAAGTGCGAATTTTTCCAGAAACATATATATTGTGGCCACATAATTAATGAGGAAGGGTTGCATAAGTCACCTGAAAAAATTGAAGCAGTCATAAAAGCCCCAGCACCTGAAAATGTCTCACAATTAAGGTCGTTCCTGGGATTGATAAATTACTATCATAAATTTTTACCGAACTTGTCAACTCTTCTGCACCCTCTTAACGAACTGCTACAAACGGGAGTAATTTGGAAATGGAACGAAGACTGTAAACATGCCTTCCATAAATGCAAAGGCTTGATCACGTCCAAGGAAGTTTTGGCTCATTACAACCCATCACTGCCAATCAGACTGGCGTGCGATGCATCCCCTTACGGTGTAGGAGCGGTATTATCGCATAGATTCCCTGATGGCTCGGAGTGGCCGATAGCTTTTGCGTCACGCTCATTGAACTCAGCTGAGCGTAACTATGCCCAGATCGACAGGGAAGCACTCAGCCTGGTATGGGGAGTGAAGAAATTCAACCATTACCTACACGGACAAAAATTTACCTTGTTGACTGACCATCAACCCCTCGTCTCCATATTCAACCCTAAAAAGGATGTTCCCATTATGACAGCGCAAAGGCTACAGAGGTGGTCCCTTTTCCTAGGGGCAAACCAATATGACATAGAATACAAAGGATCAAAACAGCATGGGAATGCTGATGGTTTATCGCGCCTACCGTTGCCAACGGTAGAAGAGGCACCTACAGTGGACCCAGTGGAGATGTTCCACTCAACCATAGTGGAATGTCTACCAGTAACAAATTATGCCATTGAAAAGGAAACGAGAAATGACCCGACTCTCTCACGAGTCTACGATTTAACGGTGAAGGGATGGCCAGCACATGGCGAACCATTGTTGCCAGCATTCTCGCAAAGAAGAGAACAGCTGTCAGTGTGCCGAGGAACCTTGATGTGTGGATCCAGAGTGGTGATTCCACCCAAACTCCAGGATAAAGTGCTAAAGGAGCTTCATGAGGGGCATCTGGGTGGAGTGAAAATGATGAACCTAGCCAGTGCATTTGTGTGGTGGCCAGGTATCGATGGAGACATCGAAGAAATGACCAAGAGCTGCCTAGGATGCCAGAAGGTCCAAAACGCCCCACCACAAGCCCCTCTACATCCATGGGAGTGGCCCTCATCTCCATGGCAAAGGGTACACATCGACTTTGCTGGTCCATTTATGGGCTCAATGTTCTTAATCGTGGTTGATGCACACTCCAAGTGGCCGGAGGTAATAAAGATGTCCTCCACCACCACGGAAAAAACCATCACAGTATTAAGGACCATATTTGCCAGGAATGGGCTGCCTGAACAGATATGTTCTGATAATGGACCGCAATTTGTGTCCGAAGAATTCAGGAAGTTCTTAAAAAACAATGGGGTTAAGCACTACACGTCCGCCCCATACCATGCCGCCACCAATGGATTGGCTGAAAGGTTTGTCCAGACCTTCAAGAAGGCCATAAAGGCCATGGGTAATGAAGACATAAATCTACAGCATAAGGTTGTTGGCATACAGGAATGCAACACATGTGGTTACAAACCAAACTCCCGCCATGATGTTCTGCAATAGAAGCCTAAGATGCCGGCTGGATTTGATCAAGCCAAACATCAGAAGGGACATGGAGAACCGACAATTTCAAGGCATGAATGAAAGGCCAACTAGAACCTTCCAGATGGGTCAACAAGTTTTGGCCCGGGACTACCGTACCGAGAAATGGCAGCCTGGAACTATTTGCACACGACTAGGACCGCTGATGTATACCGTGGACATTGGAGAAAGCATAATAAGGTGCCATGCTGACTAGATCATAGAGTCATCCGAAAAGGGACAACCTACACCACAACTCTATACGCCTAATGATGAAGCAGAGATACCCATAGTATCTACCTCCGATCCGGTGATACTGGAACCAGATGAACCCGACACTGGCATTCAGGCCGAATCGTCCTTGCCAAAAGAACCTACTACACCACCAAAAACGACTACACCACCGAGGCGTTATCCGGACCGAGTCAGGAAGCCTCTAGAGAGACTGGCCTAGAAATTCAGTATAGCCACTTTTGGGGCGGTAAAGTCGGGCGGTCGCTAAAGTTAGCGCCCGCCAGAAAGTGCAGGTCAGTTCGCCGAAATTCAGTAGATTTGGCCAAGAGTTTGGGCGAGCGCTGAAACTGGCGTTGCACTCCTATCTTTAGGCGCTAAGCCGGCGGTGCAGACTGATAACGCCGAGGCCGGGCGCAGCGCAGGTGCGGTCATGTTTTGATTGACAGCAGACACCCTGACGCCGGCCAGCTCTTAAAGGGGGAAGGGTCGACTTGGTCTGCCGCCATGCCCTGGATAGTGGAGCCCTGCAGCTAGGCCTGAACACTGCTGGTGGACCCAAATAGCGCCTGAAGCCATGGAGAAGGCCCGTGAATGAGCGCAGCGCTTCTCCCAGCATGCTTTGAGGGTGCTGGTTAGGGGGTTGGAAAGGTACAAAGAGATCTTGTGCCCGGACAGTGGCAAGAAGGCTCCCAGGAGGCAGTACAGGAGAGCCTGGAGGAAAATCGCCCACAGGGTGTCAGTCAACAGCGATGTCCCCAGGACTGGTGACCAATGCCACAAGAAGTACAACGACCTCACTTGGATGGTCAAGGTGAGTACCCTTTCCAGTGTCCTCCTCATCCTTGCATGTGCACCTCACATTATGGGCAAAGGGACCTCAAAGGCTTAATGGCCAGCCCTCCTCCCGCAGCTATGGTACTGGCATGATCCTCAATAGCACTTTCTGCACTTAACACACTGGCCAAGCTATTCGACCATGGGAGGCAGTGCACACAACAACAGGCCACCACACTGGCCAAGCTATTCCACCATGGGAGGCAGTGCACACAACAACAGGCCACCACAATGTACTTAGGGGCCGTCCTTTCTCTTGCAGGCCAAGATGGCCCAGAATTTGAAGAGCCAGAATGTCACCGGGGGAGGCCGTGCCCAGTTCCAGGAGCTCAGTGAGCTGGAGGAGAGCGTGGCTCGACTCATGCATGGCCGGGTGACTGGCCCTGTTGCCATTAGAGATGCCGACCCTGTGCTGCGACCCAATGGTAAGGACATGACCGTTTGGACCTCTCTCGTTCCCCTAGCGCATCAGATCTACATCCTTTGCCACTGTCCGACCAATGCGCTGAATGCCACCACTCATGCCTCCCTCGCTGACGCCCTGTCCTCACTCTAAAGCTACTCTTGTGCCTTCCTGCTTTCAGCTGGTGAGGAGGAGGTCCTTGAAGCTGAGAGTGCCAGTCCCTCGGAAGAGGAGGACGACGGGGACCAACAGGAAGGCGGCACATCGGGCAAAGCCTCATCCGCGCCAGGGGATGGCAATGGAGGGGAGACGTCTTGCCTGGAGGAGAGCCAGGGGGAAGTGCTGCAGGGGGGTGTAGTTCCTGGGCCCAGTGGCGTCCAGGCACGTGGGAAGGGTCGGGCAGAACGGCGGCCTTCTCCCCAGAGGGGGCAAGTGTTGCAGGGGAGGCCAGTTCCTGGGCCCAGTGGCGTCCAGGCATGTGGGAAGGGTCGGGCAGAATGGTGGCCTTCTCCCCAGAGGGAGAGTCCGGCCTCCAGTCCGGAGACGGTCCTCGCCCAGGAGGTGCGCCTCCTAGGTGAAATGTCCGTGGATTCTGAGCGCCGCCACAAGGAGTTCATGGGGGTTGTGGGACAGTTGCCTCAGGCCATTGAGTCCCTGGCTCATAGTGTGGTCGCTTTCGGGGACTCACAGGCCAGGGGTGTCGAACAACTCGCGGCAGCACAGGCCAGGGGTGTCGACCAACTCGCGGCAGCACAGGCCAGGTGTGTCCAGCAACTCACGGCAGCACAGGACAGGGGTGTCCAGCAACTCGCGGCAGCGCAGGACGCGAGTCGCGAGTTCATGAGTGGTGCCATGCAGACACTCACTGATCTGATGCGGGCACAGACCAGGGCAGTTCAGGCACTCACTTCTGCCACACTCGCTGTGTCGCGGAAGCATCGCCAGGGCACCCGCCGCCCTGCTGCTGCACAGCGGTCTGGCCTCCACCAGATTGCTGCGCTTACTGCACTGCCAGCCCGGCCGAGTGCCAGTGTCTCTGGCGACCAGCGAGCGCCTGTCATCAGCCAGCTTGCCCCCATTGCTGCAGCCGCCACTGCAACTCCCCCAGCCAAGGTGCGACGAGGTGCTGCAGAGACTGATGCTGCCCAGCCACAGCTGCAGCAGTCAGCAGCCGGCCCCTCCAGGGCCGGTCCTCGTCTAGGCCGACCCCCAAGGGCATCTGCCATCACGCATTCTGCCCCTCAGGAGCCTTCCCCCAGCCTTGCAACACCCACAGGGCCCAGGTTGAGGCGGAGCAACAGGTCGGGCAGGGGCCGCACAAGGCTGCACAAGGACTCGCCCTCTCGGCACACCCAGTAGAGTGTGTTGGCAACGGTTTTTTTTATATGGGGGTGTTTGTGTTGTGGGGGGGGCTTATTTTGGTAAGGCCGAGGATGAAGGCCAATTGGATGGGCAAGTTTTGTTATTCCTCCCCAGGTTGTGGGAGTGAGATATTTTTGTGACTGTTTTTTGGGGGTCTTGTCTGTTTTTCTGTTTCATGTGGGAAGGGCCCTGAGTTTGTTAAATAAAGCTTTTTATTTATTCAGCTTGTCCAGGTGTCATGTTTCCAGTGGTTGTTGCGTTAAGCGGCTGAGGGCTTGCGGAGCGGCTGCATTCAGGTGCGTTCATTGCCACAAGCCATTCCCTGACAGGGGGCCCAGAAGTGTCATTCAATAAGCCGCCGGCGGACGGCCCTTGGACCTTGTGACTCCCTCCTGGGCTGGTACTCCTCCTCCTCCTCATGGTCCTCCTGCTCGTCCTCCTGAGGTGGTGGTCCAACGTGAGGTGGCAGTGCCTGAGTCCTGCGGATAGCCAGGTTGTGCAGCATGCAGCAAACGATGACGAACTGGGAGACTCTATCTGGCGAATACTGTAGAGATCCGCCGGAGCGATCCAGGCAGTGGAACCGTTGCTTGAGGATGCCAATCGTTTGCTCTATGATGTTCCTTGTGGCTTGATGGCTTTCGTTGTATGCCTCCTCAGCAGCGGTCCTGGGCGCGCGGAGCGGGGTCATGAGCCATGTACACAAAGGGTAGCCCTTGTCCCCAATAAGCCATCCCCTTGGTGGAGGCTGTGCCTCGAACATGTCAGCCACAGTAGTCTGGCGCAGGATAAATGCATCGTGGCTGCTTCCTGGAAAGCGGGCATTGACAGCTAGGATGCGCTGCCTGTGGTCACACACCAGCTGTACATTGAGGGAATGGTAGCCCTTCCGGTTGCAGTAATTCTCGGCATTGTCGATAGGTGCCCGCATAGCCACATGCGTGCAGTCAATGGCGCCCTGCACCATGGGGAAGTCCGCGATCCTGCCAAATCCGACTGCACGCTGTTCCTGCCTCTCTAGGGTCATGGGGAAGGAGATGAATTGGTGTCTCCTCGCGAAAAGGGCATCGGTGACCTGCCGGATGCAGCGATGCGCGGCGAACTGGGAGATGTTCGCTATGTCCCCAGCAGCAGCTTGGAAGGAGCCGCTTGCATAAAAGTTCAGAGCCACCCTGACCTTCACTTCCACCGAGAGAGACGTCCTGCACATCAGCTGTGGACGCAGATCTCTGTGAAGCAGCTGGCAGATCTCTGCAACCACCTCCCTTCTGAAGCGCAGCCTCTTAACACAATGCGCGGCAGTCATGGTGAGATAGGACACCTGCTGCCGGTATTCCCTGAGTGGGTAAGGCCTACGTTGCCGACGCCTGATGGCCCCTCTGCATCTAGGCACGGCTGGCCCTCTCACACAGCGTCTGCGAGCCCTTCGCACATAATGCTGGAACTGAGGGTTGGAACCCCATACAGCCCCCATAATAAACTTGCAAACAGTTAAATCACAATGATTCAAATTTCCAAGCTCTGGCCAGAAGCCAAAAATACCTCTCCTATGTTGTCCCAAATCAGTAAGCTCTGTTCCTTGGTCTCTGTCCAGAAATCCAAAGCACTGAAGTCATTGCAGCAAAATGGCTGGGCTTTATAGGTCAGTGTAAGTGCCCTTTAATTAGCGCTCCCCGAGGCCCACAGGGCCTCTGTTGCGTTCCACTTCACAGTTCTTAACAGCGCCATGCCCACATTGGCCAGGCGCCACTGAATTTTCGGTTTGGGGTGCACAAACAGCGTTGCACGACGAAATGACGTCATAAGCTGCTGAGCGGGTGCAAACACTTTGCGCCGGCGCTAAATGTCAACTGAAGTTGGGCGTAGGCGCAGATCGTTCTGCGCCCGGGCGCTAAGTGCCTAGCGCTGCAAATCTACCCCTCTTATGGCGTTAGCGGCTGGCAAACGCAACTGAATTTCTAGGCCACTGACTTATAATTGATTAACGGCAGCAAATGTGTAGATTATTGTTCTTGTAATATGTTAATTAATGATTACTTAAAATGTTATGTACTGGTTGTCTAAAAGGGGAGGAATTGTGGTGTATGTGCCTTTAAGAGCCCCCTGTGTACTGTAATGCCGGTAATGGCCACTTGGGCTATATAAGCCTGTATAGTGTCTTGTATCTGTTAGTTCACCTCCAGACATTGTTCAGTAAACATCTGTGAAACCAACTCCTGCATTCCGTGTCTCCATTAACACATGGATACAACATATTTACCAGCAGCTATCTGCCACTTATCCCCCAAACCGTCCTTTCTCCTAAAATTTGAGAAAACCGTGGTACAGTAGACATCTTACAGATACATCAGTTTTCAATAAGGGGTCTCATACCCCTACATGCTTGTAAAATTATACAATGTAAACCAAATTTACAAACACCTTTTACATTGTAACTTATTACAAAATGTAATCAAAATGATCCCAAGCACGGAGAGGGTCCTACGCCTCTGCTCAACTTGGGGCTGTAACACATAATACAAAAAAAAACATTAAACATTTGAAACAACATGCTTAAATAAAACCCTGACCATCACGTGCCGATGATGGGTCGCAAAATTCGAGTGGGTATTGCTCCTCCCACCCGGGCAGTAAAGGTACCTTCCACCCCCCTGTTGATTGTCTTAAACTTTAAAACAGGCAGAATGGATTTACAGACCAGCCTGCTCCGCCAGCCCCGAGCCTTTCCCTTGTCCTTTTGTGGAGGCAGGTTACCCCTCACGTTTAAAATTACCTTGGCACAGACCGAGACCGGGGATTATGGGACCAGGACTCCCAGGCCCACCCCCTCCCATCTTCCCTCGACTGGCTGCAGAAAATGATGGGTGCCTGTGTGGCGGCTCTCCCTGGCCCCACCCAGATCCGGCCACCCACTCATCCTTCCCAGCCACACTTACCCTCTTTGCCCGTGGGCCCCGGGTGAGCTCCTCCCTCCCCCGACCGCACCCACATGACTATTGGGTCTCCCCCTCCACTATACAATCTTTCCCGGGCCATCACCACCCACCCCCGAGGAATGCATCCCTGTCACACAAGGCGCCCGCACTTCCCCATCATGACTCCTCAACTGCGAGGTCTCCCGCAAGTGAACTTCGGTCAGGATAGTGCTGGGTTGGGGGCCATGCCCCACCCAGCTGGGGCCATCT
Organism: Somniosus microcephalus; assembly: GCF_052327205.1. Taxonomy (NCBI): domain Eukaryota; kingdom Metazoa; phylum Chordata; class Chondrichthyes; order Squaliformes; family Somniosidae; genus Somniosus; species Somniosus microcephalus. The sequence goes on along the minus strand of NC_140996.1, from coordinate 47,547,923 downwards.
CCTCCCCATAGGAGGCATAGGCAAGTTCCTCCGGACCCTGTCCGGTTTTTCCCGAAGATCGCTGCGGGGTCTCCTGGATTCGTCCAGTGGCGAGGTGATCCCCAACATTCTGTCTCCATAACTTCATTCGATGCCCAGCTCGGGCTGGGCGAACATGGCTGCTTCATTTTCCAATCTCCTGCAAAAACTTAAATGGACATGCAGCCAGGTCTCACTGACCTGCTGCTTTAGGTGGAGACATGGTCGGGTCCCTTGACCTCGGACCAAAATACCAACATTCGACACACATGTAAACTTAAACCCTTTGCACTTAAACTTAAAACTAGTTATATCAACAAAACTTAAAATATACCTTAAAAGCATGCTATATTCACACATAGCTATAATACAGAGGCCGCCCGTCTCCGGATGGCCAGACTAATCTCTGGCATGGTCACAGATTGCTGCTGGCTGCAGCAAAGCTGGACTGCCTCCTGTCTCTGGTCCCTCGCAGCTTATGGCTGTTGAGTGGGGACCCCGGTTCTTTGGCTTCTCCCTGGTTCGGGAGTCCACCTTACTCCACTGTAATGTGGGTGACCATCTTTTCTCGGGCTTGCGGACCCACTGAGATCTTCTGAGGGGCGTCTCATTGGCGGAAACTTTGGCTGGCGGACCCTGAGCCAGGGTCGCGGCCTAGCTGGCTGGGCACCTTCTCTCCCATGTCCAAAACCCGTTACTAGCTCCCCTGCAAGAGGAATTGCTATTTCTGCCCCCCCAGGGCCCCCCATCATGAGGAAAACCATTCTAGAGACTGGCTGGGAAGCTGGTCCCTTTAAACAGGCGAGTGCGCCTGCGCAAACCTCCTGAAAAAGAGCCGCTGTAGTCCCGCCGGCAACTGCACATGCGCAGACCTCCTCCTCGGAGTCCCACTGCAGAGGCTGTGAAGCCTCTGGCTTCAAACAGGCATCTGCGCCTGCGCGGGAAAACTTAGGAAGAGCCGCTGGGGTGCCGCAGGCGACTGCGCCTGCGTGAACAAGCACTTTACAGGGCTGGGGAACTGCTACACTAGTGCAGGCAACCGCGCCTGCGCATTCGGTCTCTTTCAAAAAGGTTGGAAGAACCGCTGGGTCTTCCAAGCAGACTTCTGTGCCTGCGCGTCTATTCTGGGAAGCGGGGATCTTTAAACGGCCGACTGCGCTTGCGCGCTCGGCCTCGCAGAGGAAAGGAGTCGCTGGGTGTTCCGGGTTTGCGACTGCGCCTGCGCGAACCTCCTGTTCGCAAAACTCTCCCCTCGGGCGCACGACCGCGCCTGCGTGGGAAAACTGAGTAAGGGCCTCTCGGAGTTCTGGGTCCGTGACTGCGCCTGCGTGAACCCGGTGTTGGGGAACCTTTTCCCTCAGGCGCTCAACTGCGCCTGTGCGGGCAAAGTTAAGAAAATCCGTTGGGGGTACGTGCAGTGGAACCGTGCTTGCGCGAACCTGATCCTGGCAAAACTCTCCCCTCAGCTGCACAACTGCACCTGCATGAACCTTCTGCTCAGATGATTGGGAGATTCCCGTCTCCAGACCAGCGACTGCGCATGCGCGGGCAGTCTCCAAGCGATCTGTGAATGGATGGGCAGCAGCCAGCTGATTTCTGATCCCAGGCTGCTGTTTCTCCATTTCTAAGCCACATAACCTTTCCAAATTTAAACTTTGGTTTGAATTAGGGTCCCACTGGGGTAGGGAAGTGTCCCAATTTGTGGGCTGGACAACTTTACCCTTAAAACAAGCCACAGTGCCTGCCTTAACAGGCGGTAAACTTGAAATTGTCTGGTGGACAAACTCATGTTCTCTTACCCGGGTGGCTTTAAATGGGAAATGTTGGACCGGCACCTGCCTTTGGTCTGGGGCCAAAACTATCCCCTGTGTGCCTCCCTTGTCCCGGATTTCTGCTACTGGACCTGCTCAACAGGGGCCATGATCTACTTCCTCGATCCTTAGGTCCCAGGCCAGCTTATAAGCTGCCTTTACCTCCCTAACCTTCTCCTCCTGCTCTGTTACTTCTGAGGTGAGGCGGGCATTCTCTTCCCGCAGTCACATCTCACTCCTCTTTGCTTCTATGATTTGGTACTTTAGGAATTGTATCTCGTTCCTTTCATTGCTTTTTCCCTTGCTAGCTTCTTGGGTGAGGTGTGCGATTTCCTCCTGTAGCCTCATCTCACAGTCCCTTGCCTCTGTGACTTCCTGCACAAGGCGCTCTATAAATGCCTGGCATTTCCTGACCTCTAGTGTGAGGCGTGCATTCTCCCGCACCCTCATTCCACTAGCTCTGGCCTCATACACCTCTCTGAGGCATTCTACCTCCGCCTGGCATTTTTCAAGCTGGGACTCACGATTCTTGGCCTCTTCAACCTCCTCCTGCACCCTCTTCTCACCCTTCTTAACCCAGCCACCTATACCATGATAGGTCAGCCTACACGCTGCTGCTAACATCCGCAGGGCTACCAACATACTGAAAACAATGAGAGAAACAAGAGCTGATGCTTTCTTCAGATCCAGACCACTTATCATATCAAGAACGGCCTCTTGTCCTGCCGCGGTCGCCATTTTGTAAGGGGGGCATCTTTAAACTGATTTAAGGTAATTTACCTGGTCAGGCAGCTTTGCCTGCACTCTGACCAATTTCCAATAAACCAATTTTCAAACAGCGGTTTTGAATCGCTACCCCACCTTCCAGTTCTGACAAGAGGACTTATAATTAATGATATATTAAAACGAACAAGTGGTTTTGATGTGAGAAAGTCAAACTTTTATTAAACTAAAGAAACTATAATCAAATATTAAACCATACCACACGAGCACAGTAATTACAGTAAAATTGCTTAAATGGGGAAAACAGACAGCAAAAACGAGGGGTAAGTAGCTACAATGTTCATTAAACAATCTTAGCAATATCCCCTTAATTACCATCCCTTAACTCCTTTCTAGGTTGCTTTGCTGAGGAGTCAGAAACTCTGCTCACATGTGGTCCAGCAAAGTGAGAGAGAGAGGCTCACCTGTGATCCCAGGAAGTAAAGAGCATGAAAACTTCTCAGCAGCTATCTTATATACCTGGTGAGCAGCCCCTCCCCCCTGCTGTATGCCTGTCTGGGAAATTCACGCCCAAAAAGTTCCAATTCACAAGAGAAAAGCTGTGATTGGCTAACTCAAAGTGGTTGGACTGGGTTAGAGTCTGCACTGTGGGGCCGAACTTATCCCGCCCACATCCGGAGTTCACCTGTGCTAAAACAAAAGGGAATGCACCAGCCCTATTGTCCAGAATGCTAGGTGATTTAAACCCATTCATTCCCAAACTATGCATATGAAAAGTCCTGTCCAGGGTTTCAGTCTCTCATTGTCTGTGAGTTCCTTTGAATGGCTGTGTAAACAGAAGCAGTTTGAAATCGATTGTCCTGCGGTATTCTCAAGTGGGCTAATCTCTTAAGTAAATAAACAACTTCAAGTGCTTCTGAAGGGAACCTCCCTTTTTGATTGGCAGGTCTGACTCACAGCCACTGTATCCGCCCACTTTTTCACACAGACAACATTACAAGCGGTACAGGCTTTCCAAACCCCACGGTTCTTGGCCAACGCTTTCTGTGGCGATTTTAAAACCTTTTGTGATTGCCCAAACTCCAGGGAACGATTTTATTAATAAGGTACTGTCTTCGGATGTGTGAATATTTTCCACCGAGCTCCACGACTCCCATGTTGTTCATGTTCTTTCCATCTCAGAACAGTCTTTTGCGGTTCTGGCACATTTTTCAAACATTGTAGACAAGTCCCATCACCCAATTCTTCGTCCACGATGTGGACCAATATTTTCAAATCTTCAGGGAAATTAGGGGAAGTTTTGCAACCCCTACACTGGTGCCAGTGCCCCATGAACTGAAACCCATTCCTCCGACACCACTCTTTGAGCCACACATTTAAACCTCTAATCTGTTTGTCCCTATACCAAATTGTGTGTGGCTCTGGTAAAAATCCAGAGATTACTACCTTTGTGGTTCTGCTTTTTAATTTGGATCATAGCTCCTCAAACTCCCTCAGCAGAACCTCATTCCTTGTTCTACCTATGTCGTTGGTTCCTACGTGGACCATGACAACTGGAACCTCCCCCTCCCACTCAAAATTCTTCTCCAGCCACGTGAAGATATCCTTAACCCTGGCAGGCAACACAATCTTTGGAACTCCCAGTCGCGGCTGCAGTGAAAAATATCTATCCCCCTGAATATACTGTCGCCTACCACTAGCACATTCCATTTTACTCCCCTCACTTGAATGGCCTCCTGTACCATGGTGCCGTGATCAGCTTGCCCATATTCCCTGCAGTCCTTGTTCTCACCCACACAGGCATCAAGTGCCTCGTACCTGTTGAACAAGGTCAAGGGCTAAGTCTCCTCCATCACTACATCCTGGGTCCCCATACCTTCCTGGCTTGCAGTCAAACCCTCCTGTCCCTGACCATTGACTATTTCAAATGTACTGCTTAACCTAAGGGGTGTGACTGCCTCCTGGACCAAAGTGTCCAGGTAACTCTTCCCTTCCCTGATGCATCATAATGTCTGTAGCGTGGATTCCAGCTCAACCTCTCTGAGTCGATGTTCCTCTAGCTACAGACACTTACCACAGATATGGTTGCTCGGGATCTCATTGGTCTTCACCAACTCCCACATGCTGCAGTTAAGACACACCACCTGCACTGCCATCTCTATCTAACCTTATTTTATTTATAAAGTTAGTTACAGTATTTATTCAAATGATAATTTTTAGTTTAATTAGTTAATATAGTTTAAGTTATTAATTCAATAAAGTTACAGTAGTTTATACTCTCCCAGTTCTGAATTTAATCCACTAACCTAACCTAGAGTGCAAAAGAGCTGAAATACGCACCAACCAATCACCTTCCTGCTGTGCTGTGACATCACTCTTTGTTTTTTTAAGCAGTCGCTCTCACTGCCTCTGCTCCCACTCAGGTACGTGCTGTGTCCTGTGCCTTCTCAGCTCAGCTCTCTTTATGCCGCTGCTCCCGCCATTCTCACTCAGGTCTGCGGCACTTACTCATCAATAATCTGCTCACCAATGCTCAGTTTTGGGTTCCATCAGGACCATTCGGCTCATTACAGTCTTGGTCCAAACATGGACAAAAGAATTGAAATCCAGAGGTGAGATGAGAGTGACTGCCCTTGACATCAAGGCAGCATTTGATCGACTATGGCATCAAAGAACCCTTGTAAAATTGAAGTCAATGGGAATAAGGGTGAAAAATCTCCACTGGTTGTAGTCATACCTAGCACAAAGGTTGCGTTTGTTGGAGACCAATCATCACAGCCCCAGGACATTGCTGCAGAAGTTTCCTAGGGCAGTGTCCTAGGCCCAACCATTTTCAGCTGCTTCATCATTTACATTCCCTCCATCAAAAGGTCAGAAGTGCAACAGTTTGCTGATGATTGCACAGTGTTCATTTCCATTCGCAATTCCTCAGATAATGAAGCAGTCCATGCCCACATGCAGCAAGACCTGGACAACATCCAGGCTTTGGCTGATAATTTACAATTTCCATTCATGCCACACAAGTACCAGGCAATGACTATCTCCAACAAGAGAGAGGCTAGCCACCTCACCTTGGCATTCAATGGCATTACCATCACCGAATCCCCCACCATCAACATCCTGGGGTTATCATTGACCAGAAACTTAATTGGATCAGCCATATAAATACTGTGGCTGCAGGGCAGGTAAGAAGCTGGGTATTCTGTGGCAAGTGTCTCATCTCCTGACTCTCCAAAGCCTTTCCAACATCTACAAGGCACAAGTCAGGAGTGTGATGGAATACTCTCCACTTGCCTGGATGACAGCAGCTAGAACAACACTCAAGAAGCTCGACACCATCCAGGACAAAGCAGTCCACTTGATTGGCACCCCATCCACCACTCTAAATATACACTCCCTCCATCACCGGTGCACCGTGGCTGCAGTATGTACCATCTACAAGATGCACTGCAGCAGCTTGCCAAGGCTTCTTCAACAGCACCTCCCATACACGTGACCTCCACCACCTAAGATGACAAGGGCAGCAGGCACATGGGAACACCACCACCTGCAAGTTCCCCTCCAAGTCACACACCATCCTGACAAGGAAATATATCGCCGATCCTTCATCATCGCTGAGTCAAAATCGTGGAACTCCTTCCCTAGCAGCATTATGGGAGAACCTTCACCAGACGGACGGCAGCAGTTCAGGAAGGAGGCTCACCACCACTTGTTCATCGGGCAATTAGGGATGGGCAATAAATACTGGGCTTGCCAGCGACACCCACATTCCATGAATTAATAAATAAAATAAAAACACAAGACTTTCACAAACTTCTTTCCAAATATTTGCAAAAATTGGAACAAAAAACAATTTACCCTGCAAATACTGTATTTCTGTGCCCAAATCTTGCACAAGGAGTCAGGTGCAACTGTTGCCAGTTCCCTTTCAATGTGTGATGCACCCTGAACTTACGCAAAGTCATTCATTGCACTAAGTATTTCTATTTTTAGTTTTCATAGTAATTGCACCTCAAAATGTGGAACATGAAGGTGCTTCTTTAAAAGAAAATTACATCATGCTGGTGTGGATCTCTGTTGATATTTCAAGGCCATATTTGCCTCACTTGTTATGGTAGTTGGGACTTAGACAAACCATTGTGTCACTCCCCATTTTACATAGAATTACATAGAATATACAGCACAAAATTTACACTGTAAAGTAGTAAAACTGATTACTTGTTAAGGTCTGGTAAACATTTTATTTTGCTTGCTTTCTTTCTTACTTCACATTTCTTTGCAGTAAATTAAAAAAAATAATATAAATGTAACTGTGCCAGAAACTACTGAATGAAATGTATCTGGATGATGTGTTCTGGGCATTTTATTATGAGATTCACACCCCCTTATTTAATGTGATGGGCTTACTGTACATCACTTCTACATCATGGTGTACTCTGAAGAAATGTAACAGTCACATTTTTGGATTGATGCATCAGCGCGACTGCAGTCCATGAAGGGTAATAACCGACAGAGCTAAAATAATCATTATTGTTGCAAGGCAGTAACTCGCCACTGGATTCAGAAAATGCATAAATGATGACAGCAAAGGTTATCTGATCCGGAGAACTATGCAGTCTTTTAAATATACTCTGCTATTCTTTATGTTATGTATTGTAAGACATGTACATCCTTACTTCAGCCTAACAGTACTTAGAGTTCGGACCCGTATTGGAACAGACAACTCAAGACAAAGATTTCAGGGTAACTATTCTTTATGTAAAATCAACAACGATTACAAGCAAGTACAAGCATACATATGTACTAACACCAACGAGTGATCAGTTCGGCGGTGACTCGTAGGTTCTCTTCTCTGTGCGACCGATCAAGTCAGCCGACTCACTGCAGCAGTCCCGAGTGTCTTTTGACTGCACTTTATTTACCTCAAAACTTAGCAGACCACTCAATGCATATGTGTCCCAGACCACGTTAACAATGGACAGCTGTTGTTTTTCTTTCTCCTCTCCTTATCTGTTAATCAGTGGGGCTCAAGCCGGTTACGTCATTGTCTGAAGAAATTCCTGTTAACAATGGCTCGAAGGTTTGTTTTACAGAACTCTCAAGGCCCACTTCCTTATCTGTGATTTTTACAGAATTTGCCCAGTAACACGGCCCTCAGTCTCTCAAGGTATGCCGGTCCATTAAATTTGGTCAACTTTGAGTTTAGTTAAGTTACTTTACAATGACGATGTATTCTTACAAAGTCCACCCTCAAGTGGCTGTGTATCCGAATGATTGGTCACAGGCACTTACACCTCATTATCATCTTCTTTCCGTGTCTTCTGTAACAGCTTGACCAACTTTCACTGTTTGCGACGCCTGTTGACGTGACAAGTTATTATCAGTAAGTATAACACAATCACCAGCTGAACAATGACCAAGACATGGGAGATAATCCTTATCCATGGGCGAACCTCGATATTCCTACTGATATCCCACCAGGGCGAATCATCCCCAACCCTGGATATTTTGTTTAGTCACTTGTGGATTTCTCGGGCCAAGGTATAACAATGCTTCTTGGACTGATTGATGCACCTCATTAACTCGACCAAGTTTTCTTGCAGCGGTGGGATGTCACAGCTGAACCGAGTCACATACTGGTTCAACTGCTCTTTTAACTCATCCTTTACAGTAATATTTACTTGCTTATGTGAATAAATGCTTAACAACACCCACGCCCCAATTCTCACAGGTCTGATTGGGGGAAAACAAAAGGTTCCCGACACAATAGGACAAGTCATGTCATTACTGTACTCCTATTCCCGGTGCATAGTAGTCACACAATATTCCCCCTTCCCTTGATATGCAGATCGTACGGGGAGGTGCCACCCTGGAGTCACTTTCATGGTACAATTCCACACCACCCTATCCCAATTGAACCCACAAGCAGAGATGCATGTTCCGCTACATTGTAGGGGCAGATGAACGTATCCCGAGCTTGAGCGCATCTGGTAAGATCTGGGGCCAACTATGTAATCCCATCCACTCGGGTCACGTATAGTGGTGGTTCGTCATACTCTAGTAGGTGGTCTTCGCAATGTACCCCTATGTTCTCTACATGGAAAAGAGGACTTGGAGCTGCGTTTTAATATAATATAATACCATCCCTAAGAGGGTGATGTTCTTTTCCTCTGCCAATCACACTGGTGTTTCACCGGGTGCACCTGTACCAATCCTCTGACTTGGTACATAGTCATGGTGAGTTGGTAAGTGGACATCGCCTTCAGATGTCAATCAATCACCCACGAGGGGAGTTTCCCCTCAGCAATGCACTGTAGGTTTTCTCGGGTTTGTTCAACCACCCAAGACCCATACATTATACATACATCTTTTTGCGCGACCTCACTAGAGGCATTCCGGTCTTCCTTTGAAACCTGATTTATCGTCTTAGCATGAGATTCTAGATATTTTACCACATCCTGCAGGTGTATGGTCATAATTTGGTGCTCCTCAATTCCTCTTGCTCCTGATCATTCATTTCACACAAAATTTTCCTTAAACTGTTTCTAACTGTCTTTACAGATTGGTCTAGGCTGGCCAAATCAAGGCTATTAGCGAGGGAAGTTCCAGTGCTAAGATGGTTGCTATGTCATTCACCAGGCTGCACTGCCTTCTGGTATGATTTCCCTGGGCAGTAAACCGAGTACCATTTTCCTCAAATGTGCCATTAGACACATAACCATCCCTAAAGTCAATGTGCTATAATGGCTCCAATTCCAATTCCGCCAGCATTTCACTGATCTCTTCCCAAAATCCCTCTATCAGTTCCTGCATCATTTTCCTTTACAATTGTGCTGTTTCAGGCTTGCACTAACCAGGCAGCCCCAACTCGGTCAGATTCAACATTAGTGGCACTACCTCGTGGTGCATGTCATGGTACAAAACCATTTGAGTCGGGATCACCATCAGCCCACTTGTTGGCTCTGGGGTGTGTCTGGGGCAACTTTCCTGGGCCTTCTGTGCTTTATTCGTAGGGAAGGGAAGTTTAGGACAGGCTTTCAATTCCACCATGTGTATTATTCCATTGTTACATTCCTGCACATGATAGGTCATAGTGCAGTTTGGATGACTACTGTTGGCATGACCGCCTTTCCTGAAACATAGAAACATAGAAGATAGGAGCAGGAGTAGGCCATTCGGCCCCTCGAGCCTGCTCTGCCATTTAATGAGATCACGGCTGATCATCCAAATTCAGTACCCTGTCCCTGCTTTCTCCCCATATCCCTTGATCCCTTTATTCTTTTAGCCTTAAGAAATATATCTAACTCCTTCTTGAATATATTTAATGAATTGGCCTCAACTGCCCTTTGTGGTACAGAATTCCACAGGTTCACCACTCTCTGGGTGAAGAAATTCCTCCTCATCTCTGTCCTAAAAGGCTTACCCCTTATCTTTAGACTGTGACCCCTGGTTCTGGACTCCCCCACCATTGGGAGCATCCTTCCTGCATCTAGTCTGTCTAGTCTTGTTAGAATTTTATAAGTTTTATAAGTTTCAATGAGATCCCCTCTCATTTTTCTAAACTCCAGTGAATATAAGCCCAAGCGACCCAATCTCTCCTCATACATCATTCCTGCCATCCCAGGTATCTCGCTCCACAGCAAGAACATCCTTCCTCAGATAAGGTGACCAAAACTGCACACAATACTCAAGGTGTAGTCTCACCAAGGCCCGATAAAACTGCAGCAAGACATCCTTGCTCCTGTACTCGAATCCTCTCGCTATGAAGGCAACATACCATTTGCCTTCTTAACCGCCTACTGTACCTGCATGCTTACCTTCAGCTACTGGTGCACAAGGACACCCAGATCTCGTTGCACTTCCCCTTCTCCCAATCTATTGCCATTCAGATAATAATCTGCCTTCCTGTTTTTGCCACCAAAGTGGATAACTTCGCATTTATCCACATTATCCTGCATCTGCCATGCATCTGCCCAATCACCCAACCTGTCCAAATCATACTGAAGTTTCTCGGCTTCCACCTCACGGCACACATGCCCACCCAGCTTTGTGTCATCTGCAAACTTGGAGATATTACATCTAGTTCCCTCATCTAGATCATTAATATATATTGTGATAGCTGGGGTCCTAGCACCAATCCCTGCAGTACCCCACTAGTCACAGCCTGCCACTCAGAAAAATACCCGTTTATTCCAGCTCTTTGCTTCCTTTCTGCCAACCACTTCTCTAACCAATCAGTACCTTACCCCCAATCCCATGTGCATTAACTTTACACGCTAATCTCTTATGCGGGACATCATCGAAAGCCTTCTGAAAGTCCAAATTCACCACATCCACTGGTTCTCCCTTATCTATTCTACCAGTTACATCCTCAAAAAATTCCAGTAGATTATTCAAGCACAATTTACTTTTCTAAATCTGTGTTGACTTTGTCTGATCTTGTCACTGTTTTCCAAGTGCTCTGCTATTACATCTTTTATAATGGACTCTAGCATTTTCCCCACTACCAATGACAGGCTTACCGGTCTATAATTCCCCATTTTCTCTCTACCACCTTTTTTAAATAGTGGGGTTACATTAGCTACGCTCCAATCCATGGGAACTGTGACAGAGTCTATAGAATTTTGGAAGATGACCAGCAATGCATCTACTCTTTCCATGGCCACTTCCTTAAGTACTCTAGGATGTACATTTTCTGGCCCTGGGGATTTATCAGACTTCAATCCCGTGTAGGATTTGCAAAATTGAACTTTATATTATAAAGGGTCGAATGGCAGAAGAGGCCATGGTTTTAAAGACTATTTTAAAAGAAGCACAGAAAAAGGGGCATACAAAATGGCTGCCAGACCCCGTGATAAACTTATTGGGACACTTTAAAATGGTTCCTGCAAATCCTCAGACAGCTTTGTGGATTCAGCCCAAAGTAAGTTCTGGAAGCCGTTTCTGAGAGAACGAAACCAGACACCCACATATACATATAGATTGGATGCAGATCCAGTCAAGATCGGCCTGTATATAAAGGCCATCTAAATGTTGACCCAGACAAAAGGGAACAGTTTCATATTCATGAGAAGAGCATCAAGGGCCCGTTAAGGACATCACCAGGACATGAAAAACAATGAAGGTCATTCCAGACCAGAGATGGCCCGTTACCGGCCATCCAAGAACAGTTTAAAATATAATAACTACCCCGTTGTGCAACAAGCCGCCAAAAGTTAAACAAAGACTAACCTGATTTGGCGCGAGATAAGAGCTTCTGGAAAGAAGTATAATTGGGAGACACACGGGTAGGAATTTGGTTATTCAGCTTTCCAGCTTGCAGGCCTGTCCAGCTTTTGAGCTGGGTAAAGAGGAGCTGCTTTGGGAGAAGATCAGCGTGACTCCTCTCCACCGTCGGAGAGGAAGAAGAAGAAGACTAAGCCGCCATCAAGAAGGTCGTTCGAGCCAGCGTCCCGCCCCGGGGTAAAATATCGGGGGATCATCGACAACCCCGGCCCATTGAAGAAACGAGAGGACATCGACCCACTCCAGGCCCAGGAGAAGAGATAAGAAGAAACTGAAGAAATGAAGGGGGCCAGCTAAAGGCTCCTCTGACCGGGGTTGAGCCAATGATCCCCGACCCCGCCGACATCCAGGCCAGCTGGTGTCCAGCCACCCCCAACCCCCACCTCAGGAGAGAGGTGTAGCGCAGCTCGCTGGGGCTCCACGATCCACGAGGAGACAGGACGCATGAAGGGATCAAAACGCAGACCTGTTTCAAAACCTTGCACTTCCTAGTTGGATTGGTGAGCATGTTTCTGGCCCTTCATAATCAGACCTAGATAGGTTTAAGGGGGTGGATATTTAAGGGTATAATTAACATGACTTGTTGTCCCTCGATTTTCTGTGTGTCTCCCTATTTCATGATGATCTTTGCAGAGTATAATATGCCTGTAATTCCCTTAGTTAGTATTGTGTCGTTATGATTTGTTTGTGTTTTTCCCTCCCATGTACTCTCTTATTTGCTTGCATTTGAGTTGTGTTACCATATGCAATAAAATTTCATTTTGTTTCATCAAACTTAGTCTATAAGAGTTTTCTCTACATTGGAGTTCCTGCCCCAAGTCCAGAGTACAGAATCTAACGGGTGAGTGGGTCGAACCACTCAAGGTTTTACTGTGCAAGAGAGAGAGGCCTCTAGAGAGGGAAAGCTCTGCGATCTAAAACCCCTTACAGAAAATGGCGACCGCTGCAGGACTCTGGCAGCAGGATTGCAATGTACTAGATCCAAGTTTGAATGGTCGAAATGCAATGGATGAGAGGATAGCGGATTATGTCTTTGGCAAGGTAAATCTCACTAAGCGGTGGATTTCCGATCTCTTACTGTTTGGGCGTCCGGTGGACGCAGCCATCAGGTGGACAGAGAGCATAGAGCATAAGAAGTCAGTGGAGAAGGCAGTGTGGCTGATGTGTTACAAGAAGCAGGTCCAGATCTTGGACTGAGTCGTTGCAGCACAGGCAGCCAGGATCACAACCTAGGCAGCAGAGATAGAGGAAAAGGCCATGGGTGGGGAAAAACTCATCACAGCGCTTCAAGCACTGAATCAGGAATGCCAAGTGGTACCTAGTCAACATCAGGCTAGGATAGAGTACCTGGAGTGCCAGGTTACTCAGGTAAAGAGCAATGAAACGAGGATCCGGGAGAAAAACACCCGCCTCGCACAACAGCTAAGAGCGCAGGAGGAGAGAGTAGTGGAGGTTAAGGCAGCTTACAAGCTAGCCCTCGAGCACGGGTTTGAGAGCACAGACCACGGCCCCTGCCAAAAGACCATAGAGGACCTAAGAACGGCCCTGGTTAAGGCAAAAGGCATGGTGTGTCTCGTCATCCCGAAAGCCATGCACATGGACTTTTTAAAGGAATCAAAACAGCCGATTCCAGCTGAAGTAGTTGTGGTACCAGCCACCGAGCCCTCAGCACCGCCGAGCTATAGTGAGACTTGGCCAGAAAAACAGGGGGTAGTAAAAGAGGAGGTAGCCGAGGTGGAATGTGAGGAAGAACAGTCACTGGTAGCGAAGCCGGGACCGGCACCAATGTGTCCCGCTCGACACCAGAGGTTCGGTCCCAACGCCGCCAATGGCGATATCGGACCCCACCAGAACCAACTTGTGATGCCCTACGCTGCCCTGCAATTAAGGTCCATGGTGAGCCACCTCGACCGACTCACAGTAAAGGGAGATCCCTCGATTCATTTCAGGGAGATAGAGGAAACAGCAGCCATTAATGATTGTGATGAACAGGAACAGGTGAAACTGTTGCTTTCCTCCCTGGATTGCACAATCCTTCAGTGCCTCTCAGATGAGAGTAAGAGGGGACGGAAAGGGTATATGGGTCTCAGGGAAGAAGTGGACGATGGTAGTCCGTTCGAACATGTGGAAGGGACCGTGCAACTATGTGGAGAACCCACACGGGTTTTCGCAGAAAGGCTGTGGCCAGTGTATCGACACAGCTGTCTGGGCATGCCTGAATGGGTTGCAATGAACGAGGAACAGCGGGTTAATTGGCTCCGTTGCTTGGTTACCAACAGCTTGCCACAGATACGGGCCCTAGCCAGATCTTGGTTTGATCCCCAAGGTCCCGGTGTCACGGAGGAGATGGTACTCCGCCAGCTCAACGTTGCGTATAAGAATTGTTGAGGTCAGGAAACACCTCCTCAGAAGGGAAAGGTGCATCAGGCAAAACCCGCAGCCCCAAGCAAGAAGGAGTGGCATCAGGAGGGGAATCATCCTGCCCAAGCCAAGCTCAATTGCTACGGGTGTGGGAAGGATGGATATTGACGCAAGGACTGTAGAAATCCGTGGAAGGATAATAAGGGAAAATTTCCCGCAGCCCAAGCCCAAGACCAGACCGCCGCCCCAGCACCAGCCCAAACCCAAGCCGTAGCTCCTGCCCGAGCACAAGGAGCTGGTGCGGTTATGGATCCCGCTGCGATTGAATCAATCATAGAGACAATGCGGTCTCTGATGATTTCGCAGGGGAAGATAGCCATCACCACTGGTCTTGTCGCTCCCGAAACCCCGACCGCTGTGCCCACATGACTAGAGCCGGCGCAGCCCATTTACTTGTGTGTGCTGCGATATGATGTATGGAGACGACCCCTCGTGGAGATGGAAGTGGAGGAGGTAACAGGGACCTATCTGTTTGATACGGGAGCATCGTGCACCATGATCCACGCAGATAACCCCACCGCCTCGCCTCTGTCCACCGGGGTCCCATACCTTCTGTCGGTCTTCACGGGCGAAGAACAGGCTGGCGCACATTCCATTCCCCTCTCCATTTGTTTAGGACCACTCCAAACCGCGTGGAAGTGTACACTAATGAAGTGGGAGGTGGGGGGTGGAGCGGGATTCCTTGTGTCTGATTTCTTGGTAGCCCACAGGATCCTTGTGGACCTGAGATATCACCGTCTCTGGGGAGCGGGTGCAAGCGTGAAAGGGGTAGAAGATGCCACGGCCAGCCCAACGAAAGCACAGGTCGGCCGGCGGGAAGTTAAATTCCTGGGTCTGACCCTCCACGCTGGCGAGAGAGGCACAGACCAGGATAGACAGGAATCAGTGCAAAATCCACCGGCCCCCGCCAGTCGCGCAGTGGAGGTGTCCCGACGCAACAAGTGGTTTCACATAAAACGGTGCAAACTGTTTAAACAGGGTGCTAGAGTATCAGCAACCGAAGCCAGGTCTGAGGGTAAAGATCCTCAGCCTGCTTGGAAGGAGAAGCTGCCCCGCCCACCTGGGGTGAGGCTTCCCCTATGGCCTGGGACTCGGACGAGGAGGAGCCCGAACAGCAAGGCCCCGACCTCGACACGATCCAGGAGGAGGTGGAGTCGGAGGACGGAGGTCCCACCCTCGACTCAAGCGTGGGGGAGGTAGAAATTGGGGGCGGAGATTCTCCACCTGTAGGGACAGGTGAGGGGGAGTCGTCTGCCACAGACCCAAATCCCGAAGGGGCGGAGCCTGAGGGGAGGGAGACGAAGCCCACAGTCGTGGAAGAGCCACGGGCTGTGAGAGCTGAAGTCCCACCCGAAGGTCCACTCGCCAAGGGAGCCGAGCCAAATCCCAAAGCGGCGGAGCCTGAGGGAAGGGAACTGAAGCCCACAGTTGTGGAAGAGCCACGGGCTTTGAGAGCTAAAGTCCCACCCGAAGGTCCATTCGCTAAGGGAGCCACGCCCAAAGTACGTCTTCGCAGGTCGACTCGAACGCCTCAGCCGGTAAAACCTTGGCCCGATTCCCCCGTTCTCAGCAAACGCCGACTTGAGAAATCCCTGACAAAACGCAGTCCCCGATTGACAGCAAAAGGCTGCGGGGAACCCAAGCCACAGGTCAATGCATCCCCACCGCAGGGAGCGGCGAGCTGCAGCCCAATCAAGAATTAGGGAAGCCGCCTGGGGATGGGCGGGGCTGTACATAAGTTAAGTTTCAGTTTTAAGTTTGAGGTGTGTAAATATTAAAATAATAAGAGTTATAAGTAGTTTTAAATCTGCTCGGTATGTGTGCTATTTTGGATTGAGGTCGAAAGACCCGTTCATGCCTTCACCTAAGCCAGAATCTCTCGGGAGCCTGGCGGCATTGTTTAATTTGTTGCAGGAACCAGGAGAAAGATGAGAGGGATCCTCGTCGCGTTCATGATGATCGGATGGAGCTGGGCCTATCGGGGCCGCACTAAGGTCTCCACCATTTATGGGTGCTCTGGCAGCAGAGGCCCCATCGCGACTGATGGAACCGGCCCACGGGACGCTGAAGAGACTGCCGTATGCTTCCATGAAGGGAGATGGCCAGGCTGGCTGGGGTCGAACTCTACTGAATACTCCAGCCAGCTGGGGTTTGCATACAGGGAAACGTCTCTGATGTGCCCCAGGGTGAGGGTCATCGCACCCTGGATCAGCGTCACCGCCGGGAAGAAGATTTGCCTTGTTTGCAACGGACAGGTACCTTTGAATCGCTGGTGGTGGCTGCGCAAGTTGAACAGCACCATGAAGAACTCCACAATTGAGTGGGAAAGACTGGGTAACAACACCCATCAGACTATTACGGGAACTCATAGGGGTTGAATGTCTGTTGGGACAAATGGTGGGAAACAGATGAGGGGATCTACATCTGTATGTGGGGTTCAGAACGCGGTTGCCCCACAGGCGACTCCATCTTTTTCCAAAGGCCGTGGCAGGATGCTGGACAAGGAATGAGGTGGGACGTCAGCACATGGGCGTGCGGATTCCCATACTCTCAGATCCCAGTAAACGCCACTGAGCTCATCGCCCGACCCCGCAAGCCCCAGCCCACAATTCCGGGAGCTAAAGCCCTCAAGGAAGGATGCCCCACCACAACAAAGGGACCCGGGAACGGATTGGTATTGGTACCCACAGGTCAGGTGCTGTACCAAGGAGTGCACTACGCGGTGGCTTCAGTGATTTTAAACCTCACCAAGGTGCGGTTGCCAGAGTGGTGCCCCAGGGAAACGGAGCAATTATACCAGGTCCTGTTAACAAACATATTTAAACAGTTTTACGAATTCGACTTTGCCGATGTCGACAGAGCCGAATTGTACACCACACCACATGAGGTCTTGGACAGGATAGGGAGGCAAAGAAGGGGTGCAGTAAATGATATTTTCACAGATTTTAATACAGGAACTTCCGTCATCAACACACTGGATGACGTGGAGCTGCAAACCCAAATCAATGGTTTGAAAACACAGTTAAGAAAGATACTGACTGACGAGAAACAGGTCGTGGATTGTGAGTTACATGAGGACCAGGCCATGACACTACACTTAAAAGAGATTATAGCTGAGCTGGAAAAACACACCAGAATGGTAAATGCTCTCATCAGGGAGGATCGGAATGCATCCGATCAGGCTGCGCAGAACGAAGCTTGTGTGCTGTACGGGGCGTGGTTACTGGGCGAGGGCCGCAGCAACCTGGAGGATTTGAAACAAGGTTTAGTCCCCTCCTGGATCAGCAACAAGCACCTCGCAGCCCTCCACCCTTTTGAGAATGCATTGGGTCCGTGCCAGCTCAGAATAGCTTCAGAGGCCTACCCAGTCCCAGTGGACTGTGGACGGTCTAATCACACCATTATGGGTATAGTGGTAAGAATGCCGGTGATGGGAAAGACAGCTAAACCCACCCCGGTATACAGGGTGGAGAACATTGGAATCATTCAGGGGGGTGCGCACATTCGTTACACAGGGGTCCCACCTTACGTCATTCGATGGGAACATGCAATGACGGGTACCGACCTCTCGGGGTGCCGGAGCCAGGGAGCACACATCATCCTGTGTCCCCAGCACTGGAATGCCCATTCAAAACCACAGTGCGGGTTCAGAACTGCTGGCGCAAAGCCTATAAATTGCACCATGGAGGCAATGGCACAAGTCCATGTGCCCCCGCAGGTGGCATATATAGGAGGTGGGACATACTGTGTCACCACTGCAGCGCCCCACTACCTACATGGACAGCACGGTTGGTGTCCGGTTAGTGACAGCAGCTTCTGTTTCAAGCCCAGGGCAGAAGTTCAAGTAGCCCAAGAGCGAATTGTCCCCATTCCTGAACCTTCCACTGTTCACATCACTGTTAAAGAGAATTTCACCGATCTGTGGTGATTCGTTTCACATTTTGGATATATCATTCCCCCTCTCACTGAACACCTCACCAAGATATTAAAGCCGTTGTTGTTTCACAGAAACATTTCTATACACTGGAGCAGAAGATTTTAGAGGTAGGGGCAAACATATTGGATATAGTGACCCCACCGTGGTGGGACCTGTTCACTAATATAGAAGTCCCTTCTTGGATTAGGATAGCCTCCCACATCCTTGTAGTGTGCCAGGTTATCATTGTAGTTTATTTACTGTTTGTACACTGTAAAAAGGTCAAACATTCACAAAAGTATGAGAATAGAGGGGAATGGAGGGAGCATTATGTGCGGGTAGAAGAAGAGACACCTGTTTAGATTTTTGCTGCTTTGTATAAAGTTAAAGTTTTCCCTCCCTCCTCTGTATTATTTTTGACATGTATTCATGTGCATTTTAATTTTTGTGTGTGTACTTTATTTTTTTCTTATTGAAGTTTATTAGATGTGTTGTTATTATTAAAAGATAGTGTGTATGCACCAGGTGATGTAGGGGTATAAGGCCCCCCTGCACGCCTGGAAGTAAGTTGTCAGATTTTAACTCCAAGGTATTGCCATCTATTGATGCTTAATGTACACTAGGTTTTTCTGAAATGGGAAATGCATGTGTCGTGGGATCATAGATAGGTAAATACTGGGGATGGTTAGATTATGGAAAGTCAGATAATTTTGCTCACCCAGAATTATGATACTTCAAGCAAGTTACAGTATCATCAGGGGGGATTGTAGGATTCGCAAAATTGCACTTTTTGTTATAAAGGGTCGAATGGCAGAAGAGGCCATGATTTTAAAAACTATTTTAAAAGAAGCCCAGAAAAAGGGGCATACAAAATGGCCACCAGACCCCGTGATCAACTTATTGGGACACTTTAAAATGGTTCCTGCAAATCCTCAGACAGCTTTGTGGATTCAGCCCAAAGTAAGTTCTGGAAGCCGTTTCTGAGAGAACGAAACCAGACACCCACATATACATATAGATTGGATGCAGATCCAGTCAAGATCGGCCTGTAGATAAAGGCCATCTAAATGTTGACCCAGACAAAAGGGAACAGTTTCATATTCATGAGAAGAGCATCAAGGGCCCGTTAAGGACATCACCAGGACATTAAAAACAATGAAGGTCATTCCAGACTAGAGATGGCCCGTTACCTGCCATCCAAGAACAGTTTAAAATATAATAACTATCCCGTTGTGCAACAAGCCCACCAAAAGTTAAACAAAGACTAACCTGATTTGGCGCGAGATAAGAGCTTCTGGAAAGAAGTATAATTGGGAGACACACGGGTAGGAATTGGGTTATTCAGCTTTCCAGCTTGCAGGTCTGTCCAGCTTTTGAGCTGGGTAAAGAGGAGCTGCTTTGTGAGAAGATCAGCATGACTCCTCTCCATCATCGGAGAGGAAGAAGAGGAAGAGTAAGCTGCCATCAAGAAGGTCGTTCGAGCCGGCATCCCACCCAGGGGTAAAACATCGGGAGATCATCGACCAACACCGGGCCGTTGACGAAACAAGAGGCCATCGACCCACTCCAGGCCCAGGAGAAGAGATAAGAAGAAACTGAAGAAATGATGGGGGCCAGGCCAAGGCTCCTCTGACCAGGGTCGAGCCGACGATCCCCGGCCCCGCCGACATCCAGGCCAGCCGGTGTCCAGCCGCCCCCGACCCTCACCTCAGGAGAGAGGTGTGGTGCAGCTCGCTGGGGCTCCACAATCCACGAGGAGACAGGGCGCCTGAAGGGATCAAAATGCAGAACTGTTTCAAAACCTTGCACTTCCTAGTTGGATTGGTGAGCATGTTTCTGGCCCTTCATAATCAGACCTAGATAGGTTTAAGGGGGTGGATATTTAAGGGTATAATTAACATGAGTTGTTGTCCCTCGATGTTCCGTGTGTTTCCCTATTTCATGATGATCTTTGTAGAGTATAATATGCCTGTATTTGCCTTAGTTAGTATTGTGTCATTATGATTTGTTTGTGTTTTTCCCTCCCATGTACTCTCTTATTTGCTTGCATTTGATTTGTGTTACCATATGCAATAAAATTTCATTTCGTTTCATCAAACTTGGTCTATAAATTTTTCTCTACATTGTAATTCCTGCCCCAAAGTCCAGTGTACAGAATCTAAGGGGCGAGTGGGTCGAACCACTCAAGGTTTTACAGTGCAAGAGAGAGAGGCCTCTAGAGAGAGAAACCTTTGCGATCTAAAACCCCTTACACCCGTCAATTTCCCTAACACCATTTCCCTACACATACTGATTTCATTCAATTCCTCTCACTCATTAGTCCTTATATTCCCCGAATGAATGTGCCATTGGCAGGGCACGATTTTGCCATCGCTATCTAGTTTGACTGGAATTTCACACTGTGGGGTCATCTGAACATTCTTTATCCCCAAGGGGTCTTACACACCCATAGTTTCCCTTGTGTTCCCGCCACCACCATGGCCAACATAACACAGTCTCTCTGTCATCTTCCAATTGAGCTGGGTTTCAATGGTTCCCCCTAGGTCCCCTATCTGATGGTACCTTGTGTTGTTACCTGCCTTCGCTTGGATAAACCATACACGCGGCTGACTTGTAGTCCCACACTTACATTTTACACTTATCCCCCTCCATTCTCGGGTGGTTATCTGTACTGTTCCCGAGCAACTTGTTTCGCACATGCCCGATATGGATCAGAGGGTACCCTCCCGAGTGGTACCTCGGGGCGAAGTTACTGGGTCAATGGTAATCTGACTGTTGTAACTTGAACCGCCAGGCCTACTTTCACATAATAGCTCCACTGTCATTACTATCGTTCCACTGTAGAGCATTCAGCCACACAGCAACCAAAATAGTCTCCCCATCTTTTCTCTGCCTTGTTCTGGCTTGTGGGAGAAGGGAAAAAAGGTGGTGTGTTACTCCCGGTCCTGCAACCCTTCATCCTACCATCGGCTACTCAGGCTCTATACTAACTATTCGCTATACCACATTGGCCGCTCTTGCAGCCATTGCCTCAGATTGTAACCATACTGTACCTGGGGAGCCGCCACACCAGGCGGAGGTGCTTCATTGGGTGGGAGCACCGCATTAGGCACCCCTTATCCATCATCCCATTGGAGAGGATGAGTCTGCCTCACCATGCTCATGATCGTGGCTTGCTGTCTTCTTGACCTGCTGGTGGGCTGAAAAAGCTTCATCTGGTTAATGTGAAACCATTTGATTTTCTTAGGTAGTTGAACCGCATACACCATAGGACTAGCTTTGTCAACAATGCTATATGGCCCCTTGTAGAGGGGTTCAAAGACTCCCACCCTTGCATAGTTTTGTACCATTACCTGGCTTCCTACTTCCTACTCCTGGGGTTTACTCGGAGCTAAGTGTAGTTGGTTGCATTGGTGTGCCTTCCCAATGTTGTGGATGGCCCTTATGTACATCCTTTAAAGTTTCCCAAAGGTCACTCAGGAATTTATCCCTGGTCACTGCCTCCAGCTGCTTGTCTGTCAAAGTGGGACCAACAGATGTGTGGGGCTTCGCATGTGTCTCCCCGTTCCCAATTCATGTGGGGAGTGACCCGTTCCTTTGGACTCATAACTGCGTATTCCCATAAGGATTCGGGAAAGTACCTCATCCAGCCTGGTGGGGTTTTCGTTCAATTCTTTATGCAGAGCCAATTTCAATGTACAGTTCATTCTTTCCACAATACCTGATGACTCCTCACACTATTGAGGGTATTCTATAGGCCTCCAAATAGTGAGAGGGAGGTGGAGAAGCAAATCTGCAGGGAAATCGCAGAGATATGCAAGAGCTATGGAGTGGTGATATTGGGGGACTTTAATTACCCAAATATCGATTGGGATAATGCTAGGGTAAAGAGAAAGCAGGGGGAGGAATTTATGGAATGTGTTCAGGAGAACTTCCTGAACCAGTATGTTCTTGGCCCAACTAGGAAGGAGGCATTGCTAGATCTAGTGCTGGAGAATGAGATGGGCCAGGTCGACCAAGTGTCTGTGGGAGAACACTAGGGTACGAGTGATCATCGTATCATAAGATTTAGAGTATCAATGGAGAGGAGCAAGGAACAATCTAGAGTGGAACTTCTAAACTGGAATAGGGCTAACTTCAATGGGATGCGAAAGGATCTAGCCAGGGTAAAATGGAACCAAAGACTGACAGGAAAAACTTTAACAGAACAATGGGTGATCTTTAAGGAGGGGATGTTCCAAGTACAGGCTAGGTACATTCCAACAAGGGGGAAGGGTAAGGGAACCAAAGCAAGGGCTCCTCGGATGACGAGGGAGATAGAGAAGATGATGAAACAAAAAAAGAGGGTGTATGATGCATGTCAGGTGAATTCTTCAAGGGAGAACCAGACCAAATACAATAGGTAGAGAGGGGAACTGAAGATGAAAATAAGATTGGCAAAGAGAGAATATGAGAGTAGAATGGCGGTTAACATAAAAGGGAACCCAAAAATCTTCTACCGGCATGTAAACTGTAAGCGGGTAGTAAGAGACGGGGTGGGGCCTATTAGAGACAAAGAAGGTGATATATGCTTAGAGGTGCAGGGCAAGGCTAGAATACTCAATGAGTACTTTGTATCGATGTTTACTAAGGAGGTGAATGCTGACAAAATATCGGTAGAAGTGGAAAAGGTAGAAGCAATGGAAGGGATGAAAATTCACAGACGGGATTTACTGGAAAGGCTGGGTATGCTTAGAGTGGATAAGTCGCCTGGTCCAGATGGCTTGCATACCAGGTTGCTAATGGAATTGGGGGAGGAGATAGCGGAAGGGCTTGCCATAATTTTCTAATCTTCCCTAGATATGGGGGAGGTGCCTGAGGATTGGAAAGTGGCAAATGTGACAACATTGTTCAAGAAAGGGTATAAGGACAATGTGAGTAACTACAGGCCAGTCAGTTTAACGTCAGTGGTGGGTAAAGTTTTAGAAACAATAATCAAGGAAAAAATTAATGGGCACTTGGAGATGTTTAAGTTAATTAAAGAGAGCCAACACAGATTTGTAAAAGGCAGATCATGTTTGACTAATCCAATTGAATTTTTTGATGAAGTAACAGAGAGGATTGATGAAGGGAATGCAATGGATGTTGTCTACATGGATTTTCGGATGGCGTTTGACAAAGTACCACATAGAAGGCTGGTTAACAAAATTGAGGCTCATGGAATAGGTGGATCAGTGGCAGCTTGGATAAGGAATTGGCTTAAGGACAGAAAACAGCGAGTTGTGGTAAATGGCTGTTTTTCAGACTGGAGGATGGTAGACAGTGGTGTTCCCCAAGGGTCAGTGCTGGGGCCACTGCTTTTTTATATATATAAATGACCTGGATATTGGAATACAGAGTAGAATTTCTAAATTTGCCAATGACACCAAACTTGGGGGGGTGAGAATGATACCAATCAACTGCAACAGG
Source organism: Somniosus microcephalus (assembly GCF_052327205.1). Lineage (NCBI taxonomy): Eukaryota > Metazoa > Chordata > Chondrichthyes > Squaliformes > Somniosidae > Somniosus > Somniosus microcephalus. The sequence goes on along the minus strand of NC_140996.1, from coordinate 47,524,301 downwards.
ACATAGAAATTAGATTAGTCAAGCATGATCTGCCTTTTACAAACCCGTGTTGGCGCTCCTTAATTAGCTTAAACATGTTGGGCTGAAAATTCAGTAGGGTTAGCGCCCATTTTGCGGCGCTAGAGGGCCTAGCGCCGCAATGATAGCCGTTTCTGAAATTCACTTCGGCGCTGCCATCGGCGTTAGCCGGTTGCGCTGCGCCGGCACCGATGACGTCATCGGTGTGCGCAGCGTCCCGGTTGCCGTGGCAACGCGCCCGAACGCCGAAATTCAGTTGTCGCCGCCTCGCCCGTGGCAGCCGCAACTAAGTCTCTGGCAACCGAGTCTTACACAAGTTAGCGCCGGCGCATTAAGGTCGCGCGGCGGCCGGCCACTTTCCCGCCGGCCGCCTGCCCGCACCTCCCTCCCCGGACTCCTCCACCACCCCCCCCGCGGAACAGATGCATCTGGCCTGCAAGCCCGGCACTTGTCCGAGGTGCCGGGCTCATTTTTGAAAAAATCAAACGGCCAGCGATGGGGTGAAGGCAGCGCCTCCTTAACGGGAGGAGGAGGCCTGCACTTCCCCAGCCTGCCGCACCGCATCGGGTGCCGCAGCGCCGGATTAGCGCCGCAATGCGGCACTCAGCGCCCATTGGGAGGCACTCACGCCCGCCAGTAGCGCCGGCAGCCATCTGGGCGCGGCGCTACTGAATTTTTGGCGCGCGCAAGGGAATTAGCGCCGGCGCTAAATTTCCGGCGCTAAAGCCCTGGCGCGGCGTCAACTCAATTTCTAGGCCGTTAACTTTTTCCTTGATTATTGTTTCTAAAACTTTACCCACTATCAGCACTGCCACCCCACCTCCCTTTTCCCCTTCCCTATCTTTTCTGAACACCTTGTACCCTTGAATATTAAGTGCCCAGTCCTCACCATTTTAAAGCCACGTTTCCATTATTGCCACAACATCATATTGCCATGTGGCTAATTATGCTTGTAACTCACCAACCTTATTCACCAGACTTTGCGCATTTAAAAAATGCCTTCTAAACCCATTTTTGAATTTTTTGTAGTCTTTCTTAGTCTGCTCCAACCTAATATGATACTACAACCGCCTCCAGTACTATCTTCTCTCGTACTAGCCAACACATTCACTCTTTTATGCACCTTATTCCTCTTTTCTACTCCTATATGCTGGTGCCCATCCCCCTGCCAAGCTAGTTTAAGCCCTCCCCAACAGCACTAACAAACCTCCCCGGAAGAATATTAGTCCCGGCTCTGTTGAGGTGCAACCCATCCGGCTTGTACATGTCCCACCTTCCCCAGAAATGGTCCCAATGCCTCAGGAATCTAAAGCCCTCCCTCCTGCACCATCTCTCCAGCCACATATTCATCTGTTCTATCCTCCTATTCCTGTACTCACTAGTACATGGCACCTGGAGTAATCCAGAGATTGCTACCTTTGAGGTCTTGCTTTTTAATCTCTCTTCTAGCTCCCTAAACTCTGTCTGCAGGACCTCATCCCTCTTTCTGCCTATGTCGTTGGTACCGATATGGACAATGACCTCTGGCTGTTCACCCTCCCCTTTACTGCCCAGAAGATGGTGAGCAAGTGCCGCTCACAGGTAGAATCGCCTTTTTCTACCTCTGATAATACCTTGGAGGCATAAGCTACCGGTCTCAAATGCCAATTTGTTTCCTGCATAAGGACAGCGCACAAACTGGCATCTGTCGCTGCCACTTCTAAACATAAGCCCTATTTAGGGTCCACAGCTCTTGGGCTGGGGCTGTCTGTAAGTCCCTCTTCAGCTGCAGAAATGCCTCTTCGCGGTTCTCGTTCCACTCCCATTCTACTCCTTTCCTTAACAACCTTAGTAAGGGAGCTACCGTGGCAGCGTAATTCTCTATGAATTCCCTATAGTAACCTTGCAGACCCAGGAATTACTTCAGAGCAGTAACCGAACTCGGACAGTGCAATTCCTGGACTGCTTTGCGTTTCGCCTCGTCTATCGCGCGCTCTCCCGGTCGAAGAGTCAGTCTGAGAAATTGGACCTCCTCTTGCCCTATCTGAGCCTTCTTGGCGTTTATCTTAAAACCTGCTGCATGAGCAACTCTAACCGTTCCTCCAGTAGCCCCTCATGTTCCTCCAGTAGCCCCTCATGTTCCTCCTCACTGTCTGAGAACAGCAACAATTTGTCCACGTATTGGACAAGTTGGCCTGGCTGACTGAACTCTGTCAGGCACTTGGCCATGCGCTGGTGAAAAATAGATGGGCTGTTGTAGAATCCCTGTGCCAGGCAGGTCCACGTATATTGCTGCCCTTTGAAGGTAAAAGCGAACTTATACTGATCCTCTGGGTGTAAGGGAATCAACCAGAACCCGTTGGATATGTCTAGTACTGTGAACATGGTGGCGGAACTGGGGATATTGCCGATCAAATCAACCATGGCGGCTACCATGGGAGCGCAGGCGGGAATGTTTTTATTCAGGAATGTATGGGGGAAAAATTCAGTATCGCCCTGTTTGGGGCGCGATTATCAGCCATGCGCAAAGTTTAGCGCCTGGCACTAATTATCGCCTCCGACTGCAAACTTGGCTTTTATCGCCCCTGGAGGTGATTGGAGCGCTAAATCAGGTGCTGCACACCTGTCTTAAGGCGCAAAGGCCAAGGAGTGAAGCGCTACCTCAGAGTGCTGAAAAGCTCATGTGATGTCAGTCAGCAATGGAACACAGACACACTGGCGCCGGCCAGTTCTTAAAGGGAAGGGTTGATCTTGCTCTCCATCCACATCCTGCTCATTGCAGCCTTCAATCTCGGCCTGGAGAGACCTGTACATCAAATCTGCTGGAAAGAACAATGGAGAGTACCAGGAAAAGAGTTCAGAGTGCAGCCCCCACAGTCTCTTCTAAATCGTTACAAGGAAATGCAAATTAAAATGAACCTGCAAAGTGCTGCTCAGCACCCAAATCTCCATCACACAGCGTTGAATCTCTCCAGAAGTCTCTCTCTCTCTCTCTCTCTCAGAATGCGTGGTGCAAAAATGTCACCAACAAAAAAAGGCAGGAAGTGGTCGCCTTTAAATAGCGCTCCCCCAGTCCCTTCCTGACTGCAAAACGCTCCCCTCAACCTGTCGTTGCTAGCGGCAGGCGGTAAGGGAGGGGGCGCCACTCAATATCCTGTCAGTGGCGCTACCGGGGTGTTGCGCACTCGGCTGACATCACGATTTGCTGTCGCAAGAGTTCGTGGCGGTAGTGTTTAGTGCCGCCGCAAAATGTCTAGTCAATTTCGCACGGGCGCTAGTTGCTTTATGCCTCTTAAGGCGCTAACGGGAGGCACAAACAGCTGAATTTTTCCCCCTTATAATCTATAGTCATCTGCCAAGAAGCATCTGGTTTCGTGACTGGCCAAATGTTGGAAATGACATGCGTCGCGAAGGGCCTCAGTACCCCTTGCTCCACCAAGGACACAACTGCCTTTTCCAAATCTCGCTCCGCTTCCTTGGGGAATGTGCATTGTTTTTGTGGCCTGGACATCGGTCCTCCCCCCACCCGCAGCTCCACTCCTGCCACCCTGCCACAGTCATGTTTGTGGGTAGCAAAAACTTCCTTTGCATTCCGGACTACGGCTTGGTATCTTTGAAGCACCCTGGCCGCTAACGTTTCCAATTTGTATGGTCCGGCAGGTGCTACCACCTACGCTTCTCCATGTCGTGAGGGTATTACAACTATTTCCTCATTATTATCCACCCCACCCCACAGCCAGTTGTTATCCATGTCCACTATGACATTGTGGCAAGCATCCAGTCTGAACCTAACACTCCCAGCCCTGGCTGGTCCCATTTTATTAATATGCATGTCACTTTGTTTGGAGGGGCCCTACCATAAAACTCAACGGTTTTGACACCACCCCAGCCGCTGACTCGCCCATAAAACCTCCTAGGATGTAGGGGGTTCCACTTGACCAGGGAGACCTCATTGGGAAGTAAGCGTGGACTACCGTACTCGACACTCCAGTGTCTACTAAATTGTCCCCTCTCTCTCCCTCTACAATGATGTCTATGCACAGCATTCCCCAATCATCGTTCTGAGTGGACACAGGTACTCGGGCTGGGCGAGGCCCCTTCATGCTTGGGATTACACTCTACCTTCCCCCTTTATCGTGTGTATTTTCCCCCGGGGCATCTAGTCCCGCAATTCCCTCAAGCATTCTTTCACACACCTGGTAACTAATGTGGTCATATCTTCTTGGGTGGGGACGCTTGGCTGTGGCTCCTCTGATTTGGGGATCTCTGACCTTCCTTTCTTTGGGAGCTGACAGCTACACACAAATTGTCCCACACACCACAATTGTAACATTCCCATCCCTCGGCTCCCCTTTTCAGGGTAGTCCCTTCTTGCTGCCACATCAGAGTGGGGCCCCCTTTATTGGGTCCCTTCTCCTTCATTTCGCTGACCTTGCCTTTCGGCTTATTCATCACCCAGGTGTACCTTTTATCTTCCTGGCACGCCTCGAACTGCAGGGTCATTTTCCTCAAGACCCTGGCTTCAGTATTTGCCCCATCCTCTGGGTTAAAATCTGCCATCGCTGCTTGCAAATAGGGCAGACTGAGGGAGATCAGGGTCCACAACCAATGGTTACGCGCTTCTCCGTTCAGGTCTGCACTCCTTCCCGTCCCTCCCATAGCTGCATTATAGGTCGGCCATAGCCTGTCGGCAAATGCCACCAGGTGTTCATTTGGGCCTTGTTCCACATCTGCCATGGCCTTAAAAGGATTCCCTGTTCCTTGCCCCACCACCTGGGCAACCCTTGACTTCAACGCTTCGGTGGGAGACTGACTGACAAAGACACTGGGATTAGGGTAAGTAGCAGCAAGCGCTTGTTCTCCTCCTCATACAGGCCATTCAGAGTAGCCATCTGTTCTATCTCCAGATAATTCCCTTGGGGTCCCCTCCCTGCTCCAACTTCTTCAAATCACAAGACATTTTCCTTAACTCTTTCGTATTATATAGGAACTCAAATTCCCGATCAAATGCACCCCATTCCCCTTCCCTTTCACCAGGTGCCAAGTACCGCCGTTGGCGCATCGGGTTCATGGGTGGAGGCTGAGCTCCTTCCGGCGGAACATTCCCTTGTCCCTTATCCAATTTTTCATCACCCCCCTTCATCAATTTCACTATCACTTTCTTCACTCTCATGTCCATCCTTCCCGAATGAGGAGGTCATGGCACTTACAATGCCTTTTGAATCTGCAACTTCTCCCCCAATTCCCCAATCACTTATTACTTTCAGTGTGATCCCACGGGTGCTCTGTTCCTCTAGAGCCTGTTTCTGGGTGACCCCAAACGCAACCTTTAGGTCCTCATTAACCTTGCTGCCTGCTCTGCCCGATGTCTCTGCTTGGACACCTCCTCCGACCAGACATCACACTGATCCTGGTTATTCATACACTGGCTTGGAAGGTTATTCATACACTGGCTTTGAAGGTACAGTTCTTTTTTACACCATCTTTCCTTTGCCATTTCAAACTTCTCCGCAAGCCTTTTCCTACTTTCCCTTTCTTTTTCTAATTCTCTCACAAGTTGGTTTACCACTGTTACTCTATCATTGGCCTTATTCGGCAGACCTTTGATCTCCTTTAGCATCTTAATTTTCATTCACTCATGATGTTTAAACTGTCTCTGGTATCATTAACCAGACGGCCTTCATTGTCTCTGGCCGACACATGGACCCTTGTGTCCATTGTTCGGCCTCAGAGACCAGGTCATCCCCCTCTATTATGACCCATACCCATCCCTCCTTAAGGGGTAACTTCCCTGTTACATACTTTGTGACTAATTCATCCACTGTCTTTGCCATTGTTTGTTCCGAATGGGTCCCTGTTTGGGCACCAAAATCTGTTAGACATGTAAATTTTTACTCCAGTCTAACAGTACTTAGTGTTTGGACCCATATTGGAACAGACAACTCGAGACAAAGATTTCAGGGTAACTATCCTTTACTTAAAATCAAAAGCAATTACAAGCAAGTATAAGCATACATACTTGATCAGTTCGGCGGTGACTAGTTAGGTCTCTTCTCTGTGGGACCAATCAAGTCACCCGACTCACTGCAGCAGCCCCTCGTGTCTTTCGACTGCACTTCTTATACCCCAAAACTTAGCAGACCACCCAATTCGTATGTGTCCCAGACCACGTTATCAATGGCCAGTAGTTGTTTTTCTTTCTCCTCTCCTTATCTGTTAGTCAGTGGGCCTGAAGTCTGGTTATGCCATTGTCTGAAGAAGTTCCTGTTAACAATGGCTCGAAGGTTTGTTTTACAGAACTCTCAAGGCGCACTTTCTTAGCTGTGATTTTTACGGAATTTGCCCAGTAACACGGCCCTCAGTCTCTCACGATATGCCGATCTATTAAATTTGGGTCAACGTTGAGTTTAGTCAAGTTAGTTTACAGCGATGATGTATTCTTACAGATTGGGTGGAGCTTGAGGGAACAATTTAGTGAGCTTAATACAACAAGAAAACACTGCAGATGCTGGAAATCTGAAACAAAAACAGAAAATGCTGGAGATACTCAGCAGGTCAGGCAGCATCTGTGAAGAGAGAAACAGAGCTAACGTTTCAGGTCGATGGCCTTTCGTCAGAATTGGAAAAAAGATTAAATGGAACAGATTTTTAAGCAAGTGTAGGGGCTGGGAAAGAGGGGAGGGGATGAAAGAAAAAAAGGGAAGTTCTGTGATAGGATAGAAGGCAGGAAAGGTTAAGAGACATTAAGAGATATTCAAGGCAAAAGGCGATGGTAATGGGACAAGTTAAGAAACAAAGAATGGCTTTAGATGAATTGTAAATTGCACTGGCAGAATGAAAGACAGCTGCCATGTGAGAGAGAAGAAAAGAAGACACAAACAAAAGGTTTGGATAAAAAATATATATATGATAGGGGCAGAGGTTATGGTGAAGGGACAATTACTAGTCCTAGCCCCTTTAGGGCTACCACGGATCAGGCGTATTCCTCAGATGTTCACTTTCAACTAAAGTTTGAGGTAGCCGAATTCTAAAGACGCTTAATTGGCTCTAAAGGTCCAGACTATCTCTCCCTAATGGAAAGTAACAACCTGAAAATGTTACTGTCCTCCAGATAGCACTTTTAATAAGTTTAGCTAGACTGTAACATTCCAGATATTATGAGGGTCCGGAAAACTCCCCCAGAATTCTGCAACTCCTCACCAAAGTGTGTACAGAGATTGAGTTTGCGAGTTTGATACAGAAGTCTTATGTGAGACAATTCTAAAAATATATAGATTTATTAAAGAACCAACATGTAATTAAAAGTTGGTGAGTCAATTGCAACATTAATAGTTCCAAAAAGAGAAAGCTTACAATCCTATTATCAGAGTACCTTACTCACAAATCTTAACTTCGCTACAGTTTTACAGTTCTTAAAGTTCTATTCAGGATATCCATGAAAATTAAATGCCTTTGATCCCCGAGGTACAAAGAGTTGGAGACTTACAGGGCCCCCTCTGAAGCCAAGAATCGCTTTGCCCGTTTAAAGCAAGCCTACTATCCTATTTGAGGGTTCAATATTTATACCCTTTCCAAGTTGTATTTCCTTTAAGGTTTTCTGCTGATGCAAGCTAATTATCTCTAGTCATTTTTCTGCTGACCCCTGCAATTCTTACAGTCACCTCAGCTGGTAGAATTACAGAATTATGTCTCTTCTCTAGGTGTTCTAAGTTTACCATTAAAAACGGTGTTACAGCAGGTGTGTTTTTTACTTGATGTCATTTTTACAAAGGCAGATGTTTCTTACTTTTATGTGCTTCTTTATGAAGTGTAAATTAGAACACCTTGTCCAGGGTGAACCATTGTTTCATTCCAAAAGGTTCAGCCTGCCGGAGCCTTTAAGCTTCTGTTTCAATAAGGTTATTGATTCAGTGTCAACAACTTATCTTATCTCAATATGCCAGAATGCTTTCACAGCTTTTTCATCGTTCGGTTTCTAGATTTCCAGACCCAGTTTGTCATGTTTTAATAAGGCCAGAATTCTTTCATAGAATGGTGTATTTTTCGGAATAGGTTATATGGCTTATTCCTTCACAATTGTCTGCAATTGTTGAACTATGTGTTGAGCCCTGAAGGCTGTAAAGTGCCTAATTGAAAGATGAGGTGCTGTTCCTCGAGCTTACGCTGAGCTTCAGTGGAACAATGCAAGAGGCCGAGGATGGTGAGGTCTGAGTGGGAGTGGAGCGGAGAATTAAAGTGACAGGCGACCGGAAACTCAGGGTCCCGCTTACGGACTGAACGGAGGTGTTCCACAAAGCGTTCACCCAATCTGCATTTGGTCACCCCAATATAAAGGAGACCACATCGTCACCAATCTTTTAAATTGAAACTCTGTTAAACTCGGCCTGCAATAATGCTAGGTTTTGTTTTACTGCACACTAGGGGAAACAGTGTATTATATATGGATGAGTTCAACAAATCTGCAATCCCAGCAGGAAGCTGCAATTAAGGTGAGTGCATTGCAAAATATTGTAGCCTTGTCTCTGCCTCCAATCTGAGCAGGGTTAGTTGTAAAGCTAATGGCTACTCTTCGGGACATACTTCCATACTTCCACCTGGTGCTGCATCAGGAAAATGAGGCAGCTGCTGGCACGACATCCCTCCCACTTCATTTGCAAAGCATTTTCATATCCGCATCTGTTGTAAACACAAGTGCACCAACTGCCCCTCATGGGATCCATGGGAAATTCTTCAACAATGTAAAAGGGGTAGAGACCAATGATCCCTGTCATTTTTTACAAGCCCCTTTAACGGACAGAGCGGCCCATTCAAAATATCACGCATGTACGGTTTTTCTATTTAAAAGCTGACAATTTGGCAAGCTGGCTGCACGGACCTTTAGAGCACTGCATGGCCATGCAGCTTAAAGGGAACATTGTTGGGACTCAGCATCACGAGACTCATTTTCCCTGCGCTTTGCATTCAGAACATAAGCAATCCCCAGTTGTAAAACTGAGGAAGGTCGGCGCATATAACTGCTGTTATATTACAAGTATACAAAAAGAAAATCAAATAATTATAAATGATCCATTTCCCCAAAACCCATGGTAGTGTCCGCGTATCAATAACACACGGACTGCAGGGGAATGGTAATAACAGGTGTTTACTGAACAGAGGGTATGCTGGAACTGAAAGTACAGAAGCCTGCTACGGCTTTATGTACAGGTGTGGTCACTGCCGGTACTACAGTGTAAAAGCAGTTCTCTCTTAAAGGTACATACAAAACAATTCCTCTCCTTTTAGATAAACAGTACATAACATTCATTTAACAATTAAATAATAACGAATTACAATTACAATTTTCTCTGTATTTTATACATCAACTGAAGTAATCATTTATAAATTCAGTCTTTGAGGAGGCTTCCTGATCCTGTCTGGATAGCGCCTTTCTCGAGTATCCTGTTCTTGCGGCGGAGTCAATTCTGGCTCATTGTCATTGGTTGGTTCGTCAGCTTCCAATACCACTGATTCTGAGGTAGACGCAATCTGTACTTCGGGTTCATCACCAGGTGCGCATGCTCATGGTATGGGTTTGACTTGTTCCTGTGACTCTAGAATCTGGTCAGCATGGCATCTCACGATGCTCTCTCCAACGTCCACTGTGTACATTAGTGGTCCCTGCTGTGTGCATATCATTCCTGGCTGCCATTTTTCTGTTCGGTAGTCGCGGGCCAAGACTGGTTGCCCTATCTTGAAGCTCCTGGTTGGCTTCTCATTGATGTGCTGGAATTGCTTATCCTCAACATCTCGTCTTATGTTTGGTTTGAGCAAGCCCAGGCGACATCTTAACCTTCGGTTAAAGAACATTATGGCTGGAGCTTGGTTGGTGACTGCATGTGTCGTATTCCAGTAAGCAAACAAGAAATTATCCACCTTGTGTTGTACTGGTATGTCGTCATTATACATCGCCTTTATTGCTTTTTTAAAGGTCTGAAAAAACCTCTCAGCCAATCCATTTGTGGCTGGATGATATGGGGCAGATGTGTAATGTTATACCCCATTATTCCTCAAAAACCTCTGGAAATCCTCGGGCACAAACTGTGGTCCATTGTCAGAACAAATCTCTTCTGGCAAGCCATTCCTGGCGAAGATGGTCCGTAGGACTGCAATAGTTTTCTCCGTGGTGGTGGAGGACATTTTGATGACCTCTAGCCATTTCGAATGTGCATCCACGGCGATTAAAAACATTGAGTCCATAAATGGACCAGCAAAATCAATGTGTACCCATTGCCATGGAGATGAGGGCCACTCCCATGGGTGTAGCAGGGCCTGTGGTGGAGCGTTTTGGACTTTCTGGCATCCTGTGCATCTCTTGGTCATATCCTCGATTTCTTTATCGATTCCCGGCCACCACATAAACGCCCTGGCTAGGCTCTTCATTTTTACCCCTCCCAGATGACCCTCATGAAGCTTATTGAGCACTCTATCTCTCAACTTGGGTGGAATTACCACTCGGGATCCACACATCAAGGTCCCCCGGCACACTGACAGCTGTTCTTTCCTTGGCGAGAATGCTGGCAACAGTGAGTCGCCATGTGCTGGCCATCCCTTCACCGTCAAATCATAGACCCGAGAGAGTGTCGGGTCATTTCGGGTTTCCTTCTCTATACTTGAGTTTGTAACAGGTAGACATTCGACTATGGTCGCATGGAATATCTCAACAGGGTCCACTGCAGGTGCTTCCTCCACCATAGGCAACGGTAGGTGCGACAGCCCATCAGCGTTTCCAAGCTGTTTCGTACCCTTGTACTCTATGTAGTATTGATGTGCCCCTAGAAAAGGACCATCTTTGCAGCCGTTGCACCGTCATCACCGGAACGCTCTTCTTTGGGTTAAAAATGGAGACCAGAGGCTGATGATCAGTCAGTAGGGTGAATTTCTGCCCGTGCAGATAGTGATTGAACTTCTTTACCCCCCACACCAGGCTGAGGGCCTCCCTGTCAATCTGGGCATAGTTACGCTCGGCTGAGTTAAACGAGCACGACGCAAAGGCTATTGGCCTCTCTGAACCGTCAAGGAATTTGTGTGACAGCACTGCTCCAATGCCGTAGGGAGACGCATCACATGCCAACCGAATCAGTAGTGTTGGATTGTAGTGGGCCAATACTTCTTTTGAAGTGATTAGGCATTTACATTTCTGAAAGGCACGCTTACACTCATCACTCCATTTCCATGCTACTCCAGTTTGCAGCAGGGCATTCAGTGGGTGCAGAATTGTAGATAAATTCGGCAAGAACTTATGGTAGTAGTTCACCAACCCGAGGAACGACCTCAGTTGCGACACATTCTCCGGTGCTGGAATCTTGACTACTGCCTCAATCTTGTCTGGGGACTTATGTAACCCCTCCTCATCAATCATGTGGCCACAATATGAGATTTGTTTCCTGAAAAACTCGCATTTGGGGCGGTTGGCTTGTAGCCCATATTCTTGTAATCTAGTGAGCACCTGCTCCAGGTTGGCAAGGTGTTCACTGTCATTTTCGCCTGTAACCAGGATGTCGTCCAATGAACACTGGGTCCCCGGGATCCCTTGCAGGACTTGTTCCATCGCCCTCTGCCAAATAGCCGGAGCTGATGCTACCCCGAATACCAGTCGGTTGTACTGGTAAAGACCTTTGCGAGTGTTTATCGTGAGGTATTTCCTAGATGCTTCTTCTACCTCCATTTGTAGATATGCTTGGGCCAGATCAATCTTCGTAAAGTGTTTCCCTCCAGATAGTGAGGTGAAAATATCTTCTATCCGTGGAAGTGGATATTGTACTGTGTGCAGGACTGGGTTCACAGTTACCTTAAAGTCCCCACAGATGCAAACCTTCTTCGGCTCCCCAGGCGTGCTGCTCAATGATTTCTTCATTACAGGAACGATGGGTGTAGCCCACTCGCTCCAGTCCACCTTGGACAGCACACCCGAATGCTCCAGACTCTCCAGCTCTGCTTCAATGGCTGGGCAGGTCGCGTACGGTACCGGTCTGGCCTTAAACAATTTTGGGTTTGCGTTATCTTCAATTTTTATCATTGCCGTTACTCCTTTTAGAGTCCCAAGTCCTTGTTGGAACACCTCTTTTGCGTCAGTTAGAATTTTTGACAGTCGTCCAGGTGTGACATCGTCATCCTTTTTGTCAGCCACAGTTAGCGCCTGAATGGAATGCCAATCCAATTGTATTTTTCGGATCCATTCACGTCCCAATAATGGTGGTCCTCCATCTTGTAGTATATATTTATACAGTTTCTGTGTTTCCTTGCCGTTGTATTAAACGGGCACCCTTATTTTTCCTCTGGGGTAAACTTTTTGCCCCGTATGTGTCTTCAATACAATGGACGTGTCCTTCAAGGGTATGTGTGAGAACAGCTGCTCATAGTCTCGTTGATTCATGACAGTTAGGGTTGATCCTGTGTCCAATTCCATCTTTACTTGGGACCCTGCTATTATGAGGGTGACCCAAATGGTTCGGTGATCCTCCTTTGCGATCACGTTGTGTAACTTTAGACAACTTAGTCTCCTGCTCCCATAGTCATTATCACTCTCCTGATCTTCTGAACTACTGTCTGTCATTTTTTTTTCTTTCTTGTATTTTTCCTTAGTAGTTCTTTTAGTGTTGGTTTTCTTTCCCGACCTGCAGACTCTTGCTATGTGTCCCACTTTTCCACATTGCCTGCATACTTTGTCCTTAAACCAGCAGTCCTTCTGCTCATGGGTTGTTCTGCCGCAGCGATAGCACTTTTCTGCTCCAGATGCCATGTCGTTGGTGCTATATTCTTGCGGTTTCTGTTGTATTTCCGCAGCTCTCCGTGCTGCTGCTTCATAGGATACTGCCACGCTGAAAGCCTTTTCTAGCTTCAGGTCCTTTTCCAAAAGTAGTCGTTTCTGGGTTCCTTCACTCTGGAGCCCGCAGACAAACTTATCCCTTAAGGTATCTGCCAGTCCTGCTCCGAACTGGCAGTACTTCGATAACTTGTGTAGTTCCGTAAGATAGTCAGCATTGCTCTCATCTTTGTGCTGGTTTCTTTTATGGAACTTGAATCTTTCTGCTATCAGCAGCGGTGTAGGGTTTAGATGTTCCTGTAAGATATTGATAATCTCTTCAAAGCTTTTCTCCATTGGTTTAGCTGGGGTAATTAAATTCCGCAATAGGCCGTACGTTCTCGCGCCCATCAAATTTAATAATACTGATGCCTTCTTTCCATCGGCCACCTCATTTGCCTTGCAGTACACTTCAATTCTTTCCACATACGTGGTCCAGTCTTCTATTTCGTTGTCGAAAGCAGTGATACTGCCACTCTTCGGCATCTTGGGTGGTTTAAAATGGCGCCTCCCGCGCTTTTCCTTCTTCCCCAATGGATTAAAATGGCGCCTCCTGTGCTTTTCCTTCTTCCCCTTGCTGCCAATGCTGCTCCTAACGTTCTAAATAGTAATGGCAGTGCCCCGTGGCTTCGGCACATCTCTCTTCCTTCCCCTCATTTTATTTTCTCTAACGCTGCCCAGCTCTTGAGCACCGACCGCGCCCTGTGCGCTCCACCCTCTCTCTCTCTTTTCCTTCCCGACGACGCTGCACGGCCCCCTTGCAGAGCCGCTTGATCGAGCTCAATCCCGCCGCAGTCCGGAAGGGTCAGCGCACTACCTGCTACCAGCACGATTTGCTGGAACACCTTGACTGGGGAGCCATGCCCAGCTCTCCACAGCCTCCCCTGCGATTCTCTGCACTCCGATGGATCACTGGGCGGTTGCCCGCGGTCGACGCCCGTTGCTCTGACTTCGACCTCCAAGAAGCTTCTTTTCAGGGATGGATCCCCGTGAGGTGATGCAGTACTGCAGGTGAGTTCGAACCTGCTCGTCGCCAGTGTACTGTCCGCGTATCAATAACACACGGACTGCAGGGGAACGGTAATAACAGGTGTTTACTGAACAGAGGGTATGCTGGAACTGAAAGTACAGAAGCCTGCTACGGCTTTATATACAGGTGTGGTCACTGCCGGTACTACAGTATAAAAGCAGTTCTCTCTTAAAGGTACATACACAACACCCATGACTCAACATGTTCGTGTCATGAATTGCTGAATGTGTAGACCAAAATAACCCCAGGCTCATTTCTCATTCTGTGCTAAGTTAACTTAACTCATGTGGGGATGCCACTATTAATCTTAGTACTTTTGAATTAGAAGCTGAAAAATTGACCAAGGTTCCTTCTCCTGATTTCATTCTGTTGATATCCAGTGAGGACAGAATCAAACTTAGATTGGTCTCTAATAGTGAGTTGAGGCCCTTGTAGTTTAATAGTCTCCTTACATTAGCTGTCAAGACTCACACATGAAGAATGGCCACTTGGTACCAGAAGGCCGCTAACACTCTTAAAATCACATCTTAGAAAGTAGTCAGAGCCCTCAGAAGAGGAGTCAAAATTGGGGAGGAAAAAACATTAAGAAAGGCTCTTGGATCCCGCTGCACCTTTTGGGTGCAATCATTCTGATTAATACCCAGGGAAAGAGAACAGAAAGAAAATCAGTCCAGTGCGCAACATTTAGGCAATTGTAACAATGACAATGTATCATGATTCTGATCTAGGTAGCTACTGGAAGTACTAAAATTCTGTAACTAAAGCCCGCAAAGTTTCCATGTAACTATGACGTAAGAGAGGATTTGAGACATTTATTTCCGAGGAGATTTGCGTGTAACTGATTTCCACTGGTTTTACATCAAAACCTTGCTAAGCACGAAATTCCTCGCTCATTTGCTCCATTTCTGAGATACATCCACCAAAGTCATCTGCCACTGAATTACATAGTCCCATTCCCATGCTACAGACCATTTTGTGTGAATTTCCTGGACTCATGCGAATAACGTGCAGGCGTAGATTTATACTCCAGCATTTAGGTGCAGCACAGCCCAAAGCCACCTGATATTGATGTAACTGATATATTGGGAGTGGTGGTTTTCTTCATGATTTAAAAAAAATTCTTACTGAGATCTTCAGCTTACTTAACCAAAGTTCTGTCAATCTCAATGCATCCAAAACTTCTTGCACTTCCACCCAACTCCCACCGTGTTCACAAGGACTAAGCTGCTGAAATGACCTTCCCAATCACCCCTGTACTGCATAATAGTGGAGGAGGAGCAGCAGAGGCAGGAGACTCCGAGAGTGAGGCGTCATGACAGAAGACGACAGCCTGCTTGCTGTTACCCCTGTTGGTGGCGCTGGATTTGCATTTGTTTTGTGCTGGTTTTTCTGCTCCAAGTGCAGGGAAATGAGCTCCACAGGAAATTAATTCCTGTTTCCAGATCGGCGCAGCAAGCGGTGTAAATTTCACCATAATTTCTGCGCAAATGTGTTGCAGGAAATACCGGCCTGAACCAATTTTCTGTAGACTGGTACGTGCTGTAATAACCATTGTTCAGCAACTAGTAGTTACATCTGCAATTAGGAAGTAAATTCAATGCAAATGCATTCCAGCGATGTTGGATAGGATAGAAGATCCCCACTGATAGCCATCATTGAGGTTGTTTATGCATTCCAAGATAGAGTCTACTCATTATGTTCTGTAGAATGTGATTATTTTATTTTTGGGCCTGTTCCTGCTGAGGTGCTTATTGTTGGTTAGCAGAGAACTGTTATAAAAGCTCTAATGAACTCCCATTAACTGATTCCTTCATTATTTTTCCTTCTATTAAGTGAATTGCTTTTTATCTGTTAAACTAATACAGCAAATACAAAAAAAGTTTATAGTTCTATTAATGTATGTCATTCTAAGAAGACTTGCATTTATATAGCGCCTTTCATGACCACCAGATGTCCCAAAGTGCTTTACAGCCAATTAAGTGCAGTCACTATTGTAATGTAGGAAATGCGGCAGCCAAATTGCACACAGCAAGCTCCCACAAACAGCAATGTGATAATGACCAGATAATCTGTTGTTTTGTTATGTTGATTAAGGGATAAATATTGGCCAGGCCATCAGGGATAACTCCCCTACTCTTCTTCAAAATAGAGCCATGGGATCTATTACGTCCACTTGAGAGATCTGAAAGACGGCACCTCTCACATTGCAGCACTGCACTGGAGTATCAGCCTCAATTTTTCTGTTCAAATTTCTGGTGTGGGATTATGAACCCACTACCTTCTAACTCAAAGGCAAGAGTGCTAACCACAGAGCCACAGCTGAAACCATTTTGCAATGTTTTGCACTCACAAGTACAGAATATCCTGTTTCCAAGTGTTCTGGTAGAAAAAATTTACTGTAGCCGGCAAACAAATGGGGCAGGATTTTCATTGAGCCGTGGAGGCGGGATTGGAGGCATGTGGGGGGTTAAAACCCTGAAATTGGGACCACATACCCATACTGCCCCCAGCCCGCCTCCATGCCAGTTTCAAAGGAGGCGGGTACCCGACCCGCACTGGGACCTGCCTCCCCGAGGCGGGAAGGGGATTAATGCCAATTAACTGCCTGTTAACAGGCAATTAACAGGCAGTTTTTAGCCTAATCCCTATTTTCATAGCTGAAGTGTGGGATTCCCGACGACTCCAAACCACGCCAAGTTAGCGAGGCGGGCCGTCAGGCTGATGGGCTTGGAGGGGTCGAGATGTCCGGTATTCAGGTGAGTGATGGGTGCATGAGTGCAGAGGTAAGTGTCTTTGGTGTGTTTAAAGTGTTTAAAGAAGTTTTACTTACATTTCCAGCCTTCCTTCCTTCAGGTATCGGGAGTCCCTCATCTCACCGGCACAGAAAGCAGAATGGCTACGATCTGTCAAAAATTGCAGCATTCAGCATTCTGTTCCGGGGAGATTTCTAAATCATCCTGAGAGGAAGGAATTAACTTAGAGTACAGATTGTCAGTGCTTGACAGCTTCAAACAGCTGTGAAACACTGTTATTTCAGCTGTCAAAAGGTCTTGACAGATGAAATGTCAATATGTGACGTCACCTGTTGCCGGGTGGCCCTTAATTGGCCTGCTGAGCCCACTGGGTGGGCTCAACATGGTCAATCTAGTCAAAATCGCGTGGGTTGGCTAAAACTCGATGGAGGCGGGACTACAACCCCAAAAGTTGTAGTCCCGCCTCCTACACGCCTCCTCAATGAAAATCCAGCCAATGGTGTCTGTCGTTCGTTAGACTTGCCCTTGCCCATTTAATTTCCATGAGACTTTGCACTGGAAATTGCTGTAAGTTGGAGATCAGAATTGCACAGCACCCTCTACAGGGCATCTGGGATCTGTGTGAACAGGGCAAGCAACTGTGCATCTTCTTAACCAATCAGATTGAAGTTTTGTAAAATGAACAGCGCAGAGTCAGAACACGGATGTGGCAATTAGAATGGCCCAGTAATTCCGGGCCCAACGCGTGAGTAAGGATGGGGTACTCACGCGTGTGCCCGGAGGAATTGCCGGTTTTCAGCATGCACAGTGCATGCGCTGAAAACCGGCATTTCCTGTCCTCTGACCCAAGGGGTTAAGAGGCTGAACGCATGCGCGATATTGGGCAGCGCGTGCGACTTGGATTTCCTCTATTTTTAGAGAGTTGCGCGTGTGTAAAGGGCTCCGGCATTAACGCATTGAAAAACCACACGTAAGTACTTAGTTTTACAGGTAAGTGGTCTATTAATACAATTGAGACATTTTTTTTCCACAGATTTGTTATTTTTAAAGAATTTACAGTAAGGTAAGTTTAGTTTTAGCCCCAATTTTTTATATAAAACATTTTTTCAAATTTTAAAATTATTGTTCAAAATAGTTTTTCAGAGTTCTTTATGGTTCATTTAAGTAGTGCAATGTTTTTTTTAATTTTCTTTCAGGTTTAAGTAGTGTTTTGGGGCCAGGAGTTTTCATGAGTTTGACAGCTCTTACTGTCAATCTCATGAATGAACTTTTGCAACCTCCCATTGGTTGCCCTGTGCTCACGTGATCCCAGCCGGCTCATTGCACTTAGTACGCCACTGGGTCACGCACGCACAGCGCGGCAGGACCTCAAGCGGGCCAGTGAGAGGAAATGCAATGCGGGCCAGAATTAAAATGTCAGCGCGCTGGGTAAGTGAACATCGGGGGCTTGCACGCGCGGCAAGATCCCGATCCTAATTTCAGGGCCAATATCCTGTTTCCAAGGGTTGGATTTTCTGAATGGGAAGCTTTTGGAGGCGGGACTGCTGCTTGCTGGGTTTCAGTCCCGCCTCCATCAGCTTCTGGCCAACCAGCAGGATTTTCCCCTGATTGACCTTGTTAAGCCCGCCCGGCAGGCTCAGCTGGCCAATTAGGGGGAAGTCAGTGACAGAGCACGTCAACGTATGACGTGTCATCTGTCAAGAACTTTTGAAAGAAGAAATGTCATCATTTGATAGCTCTGTGAAGCTGTCAAGCACTGACATTCTGTGCAGTTTGATGAGCCCTTGTGTTTAGGACTCACCAAATCTTTCTACTTTGTAGAAATCAGGTGGCTGTTTATTGGAGGATGCAACAGCCAGTCTGTAATCTCCACAATGGAGATGTCGGGGATTCCGGCTCCACAGCGGCTGAAGGATGTAGATAGAAACAAAGGTAAGTTAACATTTTAATAACACTTTACACTCACCTCACATACTTACCGCTCCACACTAGCACCCATCACTCACCTCTACATCACACTTTCAGACACCTCCGTCCCCCGCAGACCTCCTATTCGCCTCCTACATTACCTGTTAACAGGCAGTTAATAGGCTTTAATCCCTTCCTGCCTCCAAAGAGACGGGACCCGGGGCGGGACAGCTTCCCACCTCCTGGCAAGAGGGCATGGAAGTGGGTGGGGGGCAGGTTTGCCACCCAGCCCCAAATTCTGCAACTTTCCCGGCAGTCCTGCCTCCAAACCCGCCTTCTCGGGGCTGAGAAAATCCAGCCCCAAGTGTTTTGGTAAAATTTATGGACCAGTAAATTAGTGAGTTTAATGTCATATTGGAGACAGAAAGTGAAATAAAGAGAGGGGAAGAAAGATTGGATTAAGAGAGAGAGAGTAAAAGAGACAGAAAGAAAAAGTTTTAAAAAAGTAATCTAACGTAATACATTCTTTTTTGAAACCTCCAACAAAAATTAAAAGTTGAAGGAATGAGACTGCATACTTGCAATAGCTAATTTTCAGTGCCAGCAAGGTTGATTGGCAGTAACTGAGACTTATTACGCCCTTAAAAAGGGTACTTCAAATTAAATGGACAAGCCCTAACTTTCTTTGCTGTGCTTAGATTGTATCTACCGTGCAAGTACAGGAACTTCACTCTGTTCAATGCATTTGAGTGAGGAGTCAGACAGCGAGATGACGTTTTCTCAAAGCAAACTGTGGAGCAGTACAACTCGGACACCTACTTCTGGATTTTCATGTTTAACCACGCCTCCGCACTTGCCTGAATTTGCTGTGCGCCATTAGCTTCACCGTTATTTTGATGGTAAAATCTGACCCAATGTCTGCAATTTTCCTAAAGGAGGCAGCTTGAGTGTGGGTCCGCTGCTCAGAGGCTTTCAGACCCGTTCTCGGCTGCCGCCTCCCACAACTTACGATTTTGTTTTAATTGGCCTCGTTACAGTCGACGTGCAGGTCCCTCCAGGAAATTGCTTGGAGGCTGTCAGTTTCCCGCATCTTTTTTTAAAATTCATTTATGGGACCAGGGCACCGCTGGCAATGCCAACATTTATTGCCCATCCCTAGTTGCCCTTGAGAAGGTGGTGGTGAGCCGCCTTCTTAAACCGCTGCAGTCCATGTGGTGAAGGTACTGCCATAGTGCTGTTAGGGAGGGAGCTCCAGGATGTTGACCCAGTGACGATGAAGGATCGGTGATATACTTCCAAGTCAGGATGGTGTGCGACTTGGAGGGGAACTTGGAGGTGGTGGTGTTCCCATGTGCCTGCTGCCCTTGTCCTTCTAGTTGGAAGAGGTCGCGGGTTTGGGAGGTGCTGCCGAAGAAGCCTTGGCGAGTTCTGCAATGTATCTTGTAGATGGTACATACTGCAGCCACGGTACGCTGGTGGAGGGAGTGAATGTTTAAGGTGGTGGATGGGGTGCCAATCTAACGGGCTGCTTGGTCTTGGATGGTGTCGAGCTCCTTGAGTATTGTTGGAGCTGCACTCATCCAGGCAAGTGGAGAGTATTCCATCACACTCCTTACTTGTGCCTTCTAGATGGTGGAAAGGCTTTGGGGAGTCAGGAGGTGAGATACTCGCCGCAGATTACCTAGCCTCTGACTTGCTCTTGTTGCCACAGTATTTATGTGGCTGGTCCAGTTAAGTTTCTGGTTACTGGTGACCCCTAGAATGTTGATAGTGGGGGATTCGGTGATGGTAATGCCATTGAATGTCAAGGGGAGGTGGTTAGACTCTCGCTTGTTGGAGATAGTCACTGCCTTGCACTTCTGTGGCACGAATGTCCAGGTCTTGTTGCTTGCGGGCATGGACTGCTTCATTATCTGTGGAGTTGTGAATGGTGCTGAACACTGTGCAGTCATCAGCCAACATCCCTATTTCTGACCTTATGTTGGAGGAAAGGTCATTTATAAAGCAGCTGAAGATGGTTGGGCCTAGGACACTGCCCTGAGGAACTCCTGCAGTGATGTCCTGGGACTGTGATGATTCACCTTAAACCTCCACAACCATCTTCCTTTGTGCTAGGTATGACTCCAGCCAGTGGAGCGTTTTCCCCTGATTCCCATTGACTTCAGTTTTACTAGGGCTCCTTGATGCCAGACTCGGTCAAATGCTGTCTTGATCTCAAGGGCAGTCACTCTCAGCTCACCTCTGGAATTCAGCTCCTTTGTCCATGTTTGGACCAAGTCTGTAATGAGGTCGGGAACTGGGTGATCTTAGCGGAACCCAAACTGGGCATCAGTGAGCAGGTTATTGATGAGTAAGTGCCTCTTGATAGCATTGTCGATGACACCTTCCATCACTTTGATGATGATTGAGCGTAGACGGATGGGGCGATAATTGGCCTGGTTGGATTTGTCCTGCTTTTTGTGGACAGGACATACCTGGGCAGTTTTCCACATTGTCGGATAGATGCCAGTGTTGTAGCTGTACTGGAACAGTTTAGCTAGAGGCACGGCTAGTTTAGGAGCACAAGTCTTCAGCACGATAGTCGGGATGTTATCGGGGCCCATAGCCTTTGCTGTATCCAGTGTGCTCAGCCGTTTCTTGATATCATGTGGAGTGAATCGAATTGGATGAAGACTGGCTTCTGTGATGGTGGGGATCTTTGGAGTAGGCCGATATGGATCATCCACTCAGCACTTCTGGCTGAAGTTGTTTGCAAACTCTTCAGCCTTGTCTTTTGCACTCACGTGCTGGGCTCCACCATCATTGAGGATGTAGATATCCTTGGAGCCTCCTCCTCCCGTTAGTTGTTTAATGGTCCACCACCATTCACGACTGGATGTGGCAGGACTGCAGAGCTTTGATCGTGGGATTGCTTAGATCTGTCTATAGCATGCTGCTTCCCCTTTTTAGCATGCATGTAGTCCTGCGTTTCATTTTGAGGTACGCCTGATGCTGCTCCTGGCATGCTCTTTTGCACTCGTTGAACCAGGGTTGGTCCCCTGGCTTGGTGGTAATGGTAGAGTGAGGGATATGCCGGGTCATGAGGTTACAGATTGTGGTGGAATACAATTCTGCTGCTGTTGATTGCCCACAGTGCCTCATGGATGCCCAGTTTTGAGCTGCTAGATCTGTTCTGAACCTATCCCATTTAGCACTGTGGTAGTGCCGCACAACACGATGGAGGGTGTTCTCATTGTGAAGACCTGACTTCATCTCCACAATGACTGTGCGATGGTCACTGCTGCCAATGCTGTCATGGACAGATGCATCTGCGACAGGTAGATTGGTGAGGACGAGGTCAAGTAAGTTTTTCCCTCGTGTTGGTTCACTCGTCACCTGTCGCAGGCTGGCAGTTATGTCCTTCAGGACTCAGCCAACTCAGCCAGCAGTGGTGCTACTGAGCCACTCTTGGTGATGGTCATTGAAGTCCCCCACCCAGAGTACATTCTGTGCCCTTGCTACTCTCAGTGCTTCTTCCAAGTGGTGTTCAACATGGAGGACCGATTCATCAGCTGAGGGAGGGCGGTAGGTGGTAATCAGCAGGAGGTTTCCTTGCCCATGCTTGACCTGAAGCCGTGAGACTTCACGGGGTCTGGAGTCAATGTTGAGGACTCCCAGGGCCACTCCTTCCTGTCTGTATACCACTGTGCCGCCACCCCTGGTGGGTCTGTCCTGCCAGTGGGACAGGACATACCCAAGAATGGTGATGGAGGAGTTTGGGACATTGGCTGAAAGGTATGATTCTGTGAGTATGATTATGTCAGGCTGTTGCTTGACGAGTCTGTGGGACAGCACTCCCAATTTTGGCACAAGTCCCCAGATGTTGGTGAGGAGGACTTTGCAGGATGGACTGGGCTGGATGTGCCGTTGCCGGTGCTGAGGTCGATTCCGGGTGGTCCATCCTGTATCATTCTTATTATTTTGTTTCGTAGCGGTTAGTTACAACTGAGTGACTTGCTAGGTCATTTCAGAGGGCAGTTAAGAGTCAACCACATTGCTGTGGGTTTGATGACACGTTGTTTGGATGAGAATTTAAAGGGGCTATGTACCTTTCGGGAAAAATTTCAACGTGATGGTTTGGTGCTGTAAGATATAGAAAGGGGAGCTGACAGTGTCTGTTGTGAACAAAATTTAATGAATGAAATTGCTGGTCATATTATCCCAGAAAGAATGTTATGATTTTTTAAAATATCAATTTGAAAATTTGACTATGAAATGAAAAAGATGCCAGATTTGTTCCAATCATTGGCTTAGTGATTTTAATGCTTTTTTCTCTTAAAGGTGCTGGCTCCTGCAGGAATGGCAGCCCCAATAACTAAGACTGCACTCAGGTTCAATGAGGGCTCTCTCCATGCTCTTGTTGAGGGAGTTAGAGGATGTCAGGAGCTCCTCTTTCCTGGAAATGGAAGGAGGTGGCCTCTTCAGCAAACCAAGGCAGCTTGGCTGCAAATTGCCGAGGAGGTGAGCTCGAGGTCTGTGTGCAGGCACACATGGGTTCAGTGTGGAAAAAGGTTTAATGATCTGCTGAGATCACCTAAAGTGTGGCCTCTGTGTTCTGGGATATGGAAGTTCCAGAGTGAGGGTGATTTCCATGTAGAATGTTGGTGGTGACACTGAGCACAAACCAACGTTTATTGGACAGATGATGCCTGGGGTTTTGAGAATGTCGGACTTATATTCATCTCCATGTGCCAGCCACCTGTGGTTGGAGCGTAAGATGACGCAAATCTGGCATGGATGAGTGCATCCCTTGTCTGACAGCCAGCAATGTGGTCGCCTGCTGCTGGATTGGCCACATCCGACCCCGCAAGGCGTCACTCCCCGTCCTCCTCCTCCTCCTCCTCATCCTCTTCCTCATCCCCTTCATCGTCCTCTTTATCTTCCTCCAAGGAGACTGTGGGCTGAGCCACTTGTTCCTCCGGCAGCACTAAGCCGCGCTGCTCTTCCTCCCAATCTGCTGACCAGGATGAGAGGACGTAAATGGTTCCCATCCCATTTTTATAGATTTCAGTTGAGGCAAGAAGCTTGCAAGCGCACACTCAAAGGGCTGGATTTTGTCAGCCCCGAGGAGGCGGGTATGGAGGCGGGATTGCCGGTAAAGTTGCAGAAAGTGGGGGCGGATGGCAAAGCCGCACCCATCCCACCTCTGTGCCCTTTTGCCAGGAGGCGGGAAGCCGTCCTGCTCCGTGTCCCATCTCCTCGAGCTGGGAAAGGGATTAAATCCTTTCAACTGCCTGTTAACAGGTAGTTAACAGGCAGAAAAACAGATTCGTCCCATTTTACCTTTTCAGGTGAAGGCTTCCCGACCTCGGAAAACCCCGCCGAGTTGGAGGAGTCGAGTAGGAGGTCTGCGGGTGTCGGAGGGGCCTGAAAGTGAGATGTAGAGGTGAGTGATGGGTGCAAGTGTGGAGTGGTAAATATGTGAGGTGAGTGTTAAGTGTTACACAATGTTCACTTACCTTTGTTTCTGCCTACAGCCTTCAGCCACGGTGGTTCCGGTGTCCAGACATTTTCGTTGTAGATTTCACAGACTGGCTGTTGGATCCTCCGAACCAACAGTCATTTGCTTTCTACAAAGTTGAAAGGTTTGATGAGTCCTCAACACAAGGACTCATCAAACTACACAGAATGTCAGTGTTTGACTGCTTCACAGAGCTGTCAAACACTGATTTTTCTTCTTTCAAGAAGTCTTGACAGATGGCACGTCAGACATTGACGTGCTCTGTCAGTAACTTCCCCCTCATTGGCCTGCTGAGCCCGCAGGGAGGTCTTAATAAGGTCAATCAGGGGAAAATCTAGCCCAATGTGTATGTTTGAGAGTTGCAATGGCCACAGTACTCAGTTCAGCATTGGGGTAACCTAAACCGCCAAGATTTTACTTAAGATTACTGCACTTGCTTCTTCTTTTATTCCAGCATACAAACAAATTATAGCAAGCTGAAAATAGTAATGACATACCAGACTTAACATTTTGGACAGTCTTCCGTTACAGATTAAAACCCTTTGGGAAATTTTGCAGTGGAGTTTCTGTTTATAAATATTTCAGTGTGATTGTCTACCACATGAATAACAGGCTATCCACTTAACATGAACTGACTGCCTGACCGATGGTGACTGTAAAATACCAAGCTAATTTAATAACTTATATTATGTAGGAAGACTGGTCTCACGCTGAGAATCTGAATTTAGAATCCAACTTAATAGATAAACATCATGCAGTAGCTCCAGTATATGGATCCTGGATTTAGAAAAAGAAATACATTTTATCATTCTTAGGCTAAGCTGAAAAGGAATAGTTACAACATTATAAGGAAATAAGTACAAAATATGAATGTACAAACTACTCCTTAAACCCTTCCCTGACCAGTAGTGATTACATTCTATGTCTGAAGGTTGCATTCAATTTTGATGGTTGTGGACTAACCTTTACATTTTGCATTTGGCTGGATACCAATTCTTAATTTAGTTACAGATGCTGCATGGTTCATGTTCAAGTTATTCACAGAATGCCACAAAGAGCCATCCTTTTACTGACAGTACAAAGCAGAGAACAATGCAATTTTATAATTAGTTTACTGTCATCCAGGAATTAGATTTGAGTGCAATCACTCAGAGTGAGACTAAGGTTAATAGTGACCTGCATTTAGCAACATTTAATAGTCTCCATAAAATGTTAAATTGCTTCAGCTATTATCATTACTGTACCACCCAAGGTAGCTGTAAACAATGCATGAAGATCACTTGCATTGGATATCAGCCATTTTGCTTTGCCTGACAGGCAAACTAAAAAAGGTAGGAGAGGAAAAGCAATGGCTTTAGTATCATCAAGTAAAGGTTCAAAAACTATAAATCAATTATGTATGAAAAATGGAAGGATGTTTATTATGCTAACACAGAGAAACTATGGGGCATATTCTCCTTTTTCAAAAAGAATTAGGCAAAATGTCACTTTCCCACATATTTTAATGACCAACAATCATAAGCGTAGGCACACGTTATTTTGCGAGGTGTGGTTTTGTGAAACAGATTTTTGTTAGTGAGAGTGACAAGAATCAAACCAATCATGGCAGAACTCTAATAATAATTCTTAAAAAAGTTTCCAGTATTAACTGAGTCATTTAATGGGTAAATAGGGAAAGTATGTGAATCCCGCTGTGGAGTGCACAAAACATTTTAGAAAAGGCTCAGCATCAAATTTATCACATTTGTTTCACTGACACGGCCTTGAAAGACCTTGACATATGCACATTGGAGATATGGGAAGACATTTTCGGTTTGGGAGGACAACTGACAAGAACACTACAGATGAAGACCGAATAGTAATATGCCACAAATCATATGAGCTTAACAGCAATTACTGTGAGAAACTAAAGGGAGGTGCAGTGGACATTTTTTATGTTCAGAAGGAAACATAGAAGATAGGAGCAGGAGTAGGCCATTCGGCCACTCGAGCCTGTTCCACCATTTAATGAGATCATGGCTGATCATCCAAATTCAGTACCCTGTCCCTGCTTTCTCCCCATATCCCTTGATCCCTTTAGCCGTAAGAAATATATCTATCTCCTTCTTGAATATATTTAATGAATTGGCCTCAACTGCCTTGTGTGGTAGAGAATTCCATAGGGTCACCACTCTCTGGGTGAAGAAATTCCTCCTCATCTCAGTCCTAAATGGCTTACCCCTTTTCCTTAGACTTCTGAACTCCCCTGCCATCGAGAACATCCTTCCTGCATCTAGTCAGTCTAGTCCTGTTAGAATTTTATAAGTTTCAATGAGATCCCCTCTAATTCTTCTAAACTCTAGCAAATATAAGCCAAATCGACCCAACCTCTCCTCATACGTCATTTCGGCCATCCCAGGTATCAGTCTGGTGAATCTTCACTGCACTCTCTCTATGGTAAGAACATCCTTTCTCAGATAAGGTGACCAAAACTGCACACAATGCTCAAGGTGTGGTCTCACCAAGGCCCTGTAAAACTGCAGCAAGACATCCTTGTTCCTGTACTCGAACCCTCTTGCTATGAAGGCCAATATACCATTTGGCTTCTTAACCGCCTGCTGCACTTGCATGCTTACCTTCAGCGACTGGTGCACAAGGACACCCAGGTCTCGTTGCACTTCCCCTTTTCCCAATCTATTGCAGCTCATTTAATAATCTGTCTTCCTGTGTTTGCCACCGAATTGGATAACCTCGCATTTATCCACATTATACTGCATTTGCCTTGCATCTGCCCAATCACCCAGCCTGTCCAAATCAAACTGGAGTTTCTCGGCATCTACCTCACAGCACACACGCCCACCCAGCTTTGTGTTGTCTGCAAACTTGGAAATATTACATCTAGTTCCCTCGTCTAGATCATTTATATATATTGTGAATAGTTGGGGTCCTAGCACCTACCCCTGCGGTTCCCCACTAGTCACTGGCTGCCACTCGGAAAATTACCCATTTATTGCAACACTTTGCTTCCTGTCTGCGAACCAGTTCTCTATCCAAGACAGTACCTTACCCCCAGTCCCGTGTGCTTTAACTTTGCATGTTAATCTCTTATGCGGGACCTTATCGAAAGCCTTCTGAAAGTCCAAATACACCATATCCACTGATTCTCCCTTATCTATTCTACCAGTTACATTCTCAAAAAATTCCAGTAGATTATTCATGCATGATTTACCTTTTGTAAATCCATGTTGACTTTGTCTGATCCTGTCGCTGTTTTCCAAGTGCTCTGCTATTACAGCTTTTATAATGGACCCTAGCTTTTTCCCCACTACCGATGTCAGACTTACCGGTCTATAATTCCCCGTTATCTCTCTACCACCTTTTTTAAATAGTGGGGTTACATTAGCTATTCTCCAATCTATGGGAACTGTCATAATTCTCATCATCGAGAAACTACCTATGAAATAACACTGGGCGGCCAGCTGGTGGCACCGTCCAAGGAGTATAAATACTTGTGCGTTGGCCCCAGTTTGCCAGGGACATTTTGTAAAGACAAGGGAGCTAGTGGATACAACTAGACTTCCATGTTCTGAAACAAGTTGATTAAAGCCTTGCTTTAATCTCAAACCAAGTGCGTAGTGAGTTTTATTACGTCAGGAACTGTTCTAGAATCTATAGAATTTTGGAAGATGACCAGCAATGCATCTACTATTTCTAGGGCCACTTCCTTAAGTACCCTTGGATGTAGATTATCAGGCCCTGGGGATTTATCGGCCTTCAATCCCATCAACTTCCCTAACACCATTTCCCTACAAATACTGATTTCATTCAATTCCTCCCTCTCATTAGATGCTATGTCCCCCCGACATCTCTGGGAGGTTATTTGTGTCCTACTTGTGGTGTATGTGCCTTTAAGAGCCCCTGTGTACTGTAATGCTGGTAATGGCCACTCGGGCTATATAAGCCTGTATAGTGTCTTGTATCTGTTAGTTCACCTCCAGACTTTGTTCAGTAAACACCTGTGAAACCAACTCCTGCATTCCATGTCTCCATTAACACACGGATACAACAGTGGCGTCGAATTGGAAATGGACTTACCTGCAATTCAACAGCACCTGAAGGAGATCGATTCCTCAGACGAAAATCGAAGAAAAACAAGAAAGAAAAGAGAAAAGGGAAAGACTGTGGTTTCACCGGCTGGCCGAGCTGGTGGCAGGTACTGCAGTGGTCCTTCCTGGGCGGGCTGGGGCTCCATCGGCTGGCTCTGCAGCGGGGCTGAGCAGTGAAGGCGGAGGAAAACAGAGACAGAGGGGGGGAGCACTCGGGAGACGGCCGGCGCTGCAAAGCAGGTCGGCGTTCGGACCAAGCAGAGGGAGGGAAAAGTCCCAGAGAGTCCGGCGGGAACGAGTCTCCACCTATTGAAAAAAAAAACCTATGTAAATAAAAACCACGGAGAACAGTGTTGTCAGCAGCAGCAGCGGCGGTAAAGCACGTGAAGCGCCATTTTTTTTTCTGCAGGGAAGAAAGGAAAGCGCGGGAGGTGCCATTTATTTTTCAGGATGCCTAAGGCTGGCAATATTAATGTTTTCGATAGCGATGTAGAGGATTGGACCACATATGTGGAAAGAGTGGAGGTATATTGCACAGCAAATGAAATAGGAAATGATAAAAAGGCATCAGTACTTCTAAATCTAATGGGCGCAAGGACATACAGGCTGTTACAAAACTTAATCACTCCAGCCAAACCAAAGGGCAAGAATTTTAAGGAGATTGTTGATACCCTGCAGGAGCACTTAAACCCAACACCGCTGCTGATAGTGGAACGATTCAAATTCTTCAAGAGGAATCAGCACAAGAATGAAAGTAACGCTGATTACCTCACCGAATTAAGGAAGCTGTCAAAGCACTGCCAATTCGAGGCAGGACTGGCAGATTCTCTTCCAGACAAATTCATCTGTGGTCTCCTAAGTGAAGGAACACAGAAAAGGCTACTTTCTGAGAAAGATTTGACACTGGACAAGGCTTTCAGTATGGCTGTATCATACGAAGTAGCCGCAAGAGGAGCTGCAGAGATACAGCAAAAGCCACAGGACTTCGGCACCCATGAAATGACACAGGGTTTTGAGAGATGTTATCGCTGCGGCAGATCCACCTATGATCAGAGGGACCTCTGGTTCAAGGACAAAGCATGCAGGCAATGCGGAAAGATTGGACACATTACACGTGTATGCTGATCTGGACACAAAAAATCCACGGACAGGAAAAAAATCAATAAGGAAAAGTACAGAAAAGTACAAATGATGACGGACAGTTGCTCCGAAGACCAGAAGAGTGATAGCGACTCCGGAAACAAGAGACTAAGCTGTCTCAAATTACATAATCTAATTGCCAAAGAAGATTACCAGACCATTTGGGTTACCCTCACGATAGCGGGGTCCCCAGTTAAAATGGAGCTAGATACAGGATCAGCTCTGACCGTCATAAATCGACGGGATTACGAGCGGCTATTTCCGCATATACCTTTGAAAGGCCAACTAGAACCTTCCAGATAGGTCAACAAGTTTTGGCCCGGGACTACCGTACCGAGAAATGGCAGCCTGGAACTATTTGCACACGACTAGGACCGCTGATGTATACCGTGGACATTGGAGAAAGCATAATAAGGCACCATGCTGACCAGATCATAGAGTCATCCGAAAAGGGACAACCTACACCACAACTCTATACGACTAATGATGAAGCAGAGATACCCATAGTATCTACCTCTGATCCGGTGATACTGGAACCAGATGAATCTGACACTGGCATTCAAGCCGAATCGACCTTGCCAAAAGAACCTACTACACCACCAAAAACCACTACACCACCGAGGCGTTATCCGGACCGAGTCAGGAAGCCTCCAGAGAGACTGACATATAATTGATTAACTGCAGCAAATGTGTAGATTATTGTTCTTGTAATATGTTAACTAATGATTACTTAAAATGTTATGTACTGGTTGTCTAAAAGGGGAGGAATTGTGGTGTATGTGCCTTTAAGAGCCCCTGTGTACTGTAATGCCGGTAATGGCCACTCGGGCTATATAAGCCTGTATAGTGTCTTGTATCTGTTAGTTCACCTCCAGACTTTGTTCAGTAAACACCTGTGAAACCAACTCCTGCATTCCGTGTCTCCATTAACACACGGATACAACACTACTTTGTGAAGACAGAACCAAAGTATATATTTAATTGGTCTGTCATTTCTTTGTTCCCCCTGATTCTGACTGCAAGGGACCTACGCTTGATTTCACCAATCTTTTTCTCTTCACATATCTATAGAAGCTTTTACAGTCAGTTTTTATGTTCCCTGGAAGTTTACTCTCATAATCTATTTTCCCCCTCTTAATTAATCCCTTTGTCCTCCTTTGCTGAATCCTAAACTGCTCCCAATCCTCAGGTTTGCTGCTTTTTCTGGCCAAATTATATGTCCTCTCCTTGGATCTTATGCTATCCCGAATTTCCCTTGTTAGCCATGGTTGAGTCACCTTTTTTGTTTTATTTTTATGCTAAACCGGGATGAACAAATTTTGTAGTTCATCCATGCAATCTTTAAATGTTTGCCATTGCCTGTCCACCGTCAACCCTTTAAGTAACATTCCCCAATCCATCCTAGCCAACTCGTGCCTTATACCATCGTAGTTTCCTTTATTAAAATCAGGACCCTAGTCTCTGAGTCAACTACTTCACTCTCCATTTTAATGAAGAATTCTATCATATTATGATTGTTCCTCCCCAAAGGGCCTCTCACAACAAGATTGCTAATTAATCCATTCTCATTTCATAACACCCAGTCTAAAATGGCCTGATCTCTAGTTGGTTCCTCGACTTATTGGTCCAGGAAACCATCCCATATACACTCTAGGAATTCCTCCTCCACTGTATTGTTACTAATTTGGTTAGCCCAATCTATATGTAGATTAAAGTCACCCATGATAACTGCTGTGCCCTTACTGCACGCATCTCTAATTTCCCATTTAATGCCATCCTCAGCATTACTATTTGGGGGTCTGTATACAACTCCCACTAATGTTTTCTGCCCCATGGTATTACTCAGCCCTGCCCATACAGAATCCATATCATCAGAGCTAATATCCTTCCTTTCTATAATGTTAATCTCCTCTTTAACCAGCAATGCTACCCCACCTCCTTTTCCTTTCTTCCTGTCCTTCCTGAATATTGAATACCCCTGGATGTTTAATAATTTGAAAAAGTACCAAACTAAGGCAAGAATATTTCTATAAAATCCATTCCTATCTATCCAGTCATAGCCAAAGCATCACCTGCGGTTACCTCTGGAGTCCCTCAAGGATCTCACCTTGGCCCCCTCCTATTTCTCATCTAAAAGCTGTCCTTGGCGACAATATCCGAAAACTTAATGTCAGGTTCTATACATACGCTGATGACATGCAGCTCTACCTCACCAGCACTCCATTTGACCCCACCACTGCCTTTGATTTGGCATGCTGCTTGTCCAACATCCAGATGAGCAGACATTTTCTCCAAATAAATATTGCAAAAACCACAGCCATTGACTTTGGTCTCCACCACAAACTCTGTTTCCTATCCACCAACTCCATGCGCTTTCCACTGTCTGAGGGTCAACCTGACTGTTCACAATCTTGGCATCCTATTTGAACAAGGTGCTGAGCTTCAGACTCCATATCCTCTCTTCCATAAGACCGCCTACTTCCACATCCGTAACATCGCCCGTCTTCGCCCCACCTCAGCTCATCTGCTGCTGAAACTCTGGTCCCGCAGTGACAGTGGCAGGTATTTTCCGATGTGTTAGTAGTGGGCGCGATCAGGGGTGGGTCGGGCAGGAATGTTGTTATTTTTGACAGTGGGTCGGGAACCTGATGTCATCCCGCTCCCAGGTGCTTTTCCACCAGGCATGTCTGTCATCACGGAGCTGACCTGACCGGCAACGGCAGGCGACCCAATTGAAATCATTATCTGGTAGTTTACAGGCACTTAAGAGCATTTTCACTTTTTAAATGTCCCTGCATGGCCATGGGATTCATGCACTCGGGAACCAAGTCTGTCAACCTGAGGCGGGAGTTCTGTGGCCATTAAGAACATAAGAACATAAGATAAGAACATAAGAAATAGGAGCAGGAATCGGCCATTTAGCCCTTCGAGCCTGCTCTGCCATTCAATAAGATCATGGCTGATCTTCTACCTCATCTCCACTTTCTTGCACTATCCCCATATCCCTTGATTACCTTAATATTCAAAAATCTATCGATCTCTGTCTTGAATATACTCAATGACTGAGCCTCCATGGCCTCTAGGGTAGAGATTTCCAAAGATTCACCACCCTCTGAGTGAAGAAATTTCTCCTCATCTCTGTCCTAAATGGCCAGCCCCTTATTCTGAAACTGTAACCCCTGGTTCTAGACTCCCCAGCCAGGGGAAACATCCTCCCTGCATCTACCCTGTCAAGCCCTGTAAGAATTTTGTATGTTTCAATGAGATCACCTCTCATTCTTCTAAACTCGAGAATATAGGCCCAGTCTACTCAATCTCTCCTCATAGGACAATCCCCCCCATCCCAGGAATCAGTCTGGTGAACCTTTGTTGCACTCCCTCTATGGCAAGTATATCCTTCCTTAGGTAAGGAGACCAAAACTGTACACAATACTCCAGGTGTGGTCTCACCAGGGCCCTATATAATTGCAGTAAGATGCCTTTACTCTTATACTCAAATCCTCTTGTAATAATGGCCAACATACCATTTAGGGTTAGGGTTAGGGTTAGGGTTACCTAATTGCTAGCTGTACCTGCATGTTAACTTTCAATGATTCGTGTACAAGGACACCCAGGTCCCTCTGAACAACAACATTTCCCAATCTCTCACCATTTAAAAAATACTCTGCTTTTCTATTTTTCCTGCAAAAGTGGATAACTTCACATTTCTGCACATTATATTCCATTTGCCATGTTCTTGCCCACTCACTTGGCCTATCTATATCCCCTTGAAGCCTCCTTGCATCCTCCTCAGAACTTACATTCCCACCCAGCTTTGTATCATCAGCAAACTTGAATATATTACATTTAGTTCCCTCATCCAAATCATTGATGTAGGTTCTGAATAGCTGAGGCCCAAGCACTGACCCTTGCGGAACCCCACTAGTTTTAGCCTGCCAACCCAAAAATGAACCGTTTATTCCTACTCTCAGTATTCTGTCAGTTAACCAATCTTCAATCCATGCTCGTATATTACCCCCAATCTCATGAGTCCTAATTTTGTTTAATAACCTCTTGTACGGCACCTTATCAAATGACTTCTGAAAATCCAAATACACCACATCCACTGGCTCCAGCTTATCTAATCGGCTAGTTACAACCTCAAAAAATTCTAACAGATTTCAAAAATCCCTGTTGACTCTGCCCAATCCTATTATTATTTTCTAAGTGCCCTGTTACCACATCCTTAATAATAGATTCTAGTATTTTACCTACTACTGATATCAGGTTAACTGGTCTGTATTTCCCCATTTTCTCTCTCCCTCCTTTCTTAAATAGTGGGGTTACATTTGTTACCTTCCAATCCCGAGAACCATTCCAGACTCTGTGAAATTTTGGAAAATGACAACCAATGCATCCACTATCTCTATAGCCACATCTTTCAAAACACTAGGATGTAGGCCTTCAGGTCCAGGGGATTTATAGGCTTTCAGTCCCATTAATTTCTCCAGTAATACTTTTTTACTAATATTAATTTCTTTCAGTTCTTCATTCTTGCTAAACCCTTGGTTCTCCACTAATTCCGGGAAGTTTTTTGCTTCTTCTTCCGTGAAGACAGACACATAGGGCTCGAATTTCATCGGGTCGTTGAGGTGGGATTCGAGGCGTGTGGGGGGTTTAAATTGCAAAAAATGGCGGGCGGGCCCAACCCCGCCTCCATCCCGCCTCCAAGCAATTTTCATTAAATTGTGTCTACTGGTGCCGTCTCCGTCCCGCCTCCAAAAGGTGGGATAGGCCGTTAAGGCCCTTAGCAAGCACTAAATTGCTTTTATAATGCCATCTTGATAGGCCTTTGTGATTTTAACCCTTTTCCCATGTGAAGCACACCTGTTCTGAAAAACGACAGTGAAACCTGGCAGTAGCACAATTGGATTGCTGACTATAAGCTGCAGCTCAACCATTAAATAGGAGATTTGATCAGCCATCATTTGCAGGTGGCAGGACTTTGTTGTCTCAGGTCTCGGGAAACTTTTAGAAGGCATAACCACAGCTGTGGAAGTTTGGAGGCTGACACCCATCTCCAGTGCGACCTCCTGGGAAACCCCTCTCGCCACCTTGACTGAGCACTTCCTCAACTGAGGCATATACCAGGAGCATGGGAGGCATTTATTTCCTTCCCTTCTGGACATCAGATGAGGACAAAGACCAGCTGCGGCACAAGCAGAACCATGAACGACAGCAGCACCAACAACAGCTGCACCAACTGCAGCAGCACCAACAGGAGCGACAAGCTGCTGCTCACCCACCTGAAGCTGCACAGGCCAGAAGGGGCCAGCGCATGGAAGCCTGTCAGCGCAGGAGATACTCCCCTAACAGGGTCTACAGACACAGGGTCAGCTAACTCAACATATCTTAGTAGCAGTGCCAAAGGCGGCTCCGAATTTCGTGAGAGGTAGTGGGTAACATCTGCGCAATGCTGCAACAAGACCTGGAGCCCAGAGGACCAGGTGGACAACCCTTACCAGTGGCCATCAAAGTCAACACCCCACTCAACTTTTTTGCCTCAGGCTCATTCCAGGGATCGGCAGCAGATATCAGCGGCATCTCCCAGGCGGCCGCACAAACTTGCATCACACAGGTAACCGATGCCCTCTTTGCCATCGTGCACAATCACATCTATTTCACCAAGGATCAAGCAAGTGTCACTGCGCATGCGTTTGGATTAGTTAATCTGGCAGGCTTTCCAAGGGTGCAGGGCATCGTTGACTGCACACATGTGGCCTTTAAGGCACCCCATCGCAATCCAGATATTTTTGTCAACCGCAAGGGTTTCCACTCCCTTAATGTTCAGCTGGTGTGTGACCACAAGAAGGAAATTTTGCATGTTTGTGCCAAGTACCCTGGCAGTTGCCATGATTCCTTCATACTGCGCCAGTCTAGTGTGCCTCCGCTAATCAGTCCGCCAGACCAACTTAACGGATGGCTACTTGGAGACAAGGGCTATCCCCTGAAGACGTGGCTAATGACGCTGTTGAGCAGCCCATCCAACAAAGCTGAGGAGAGCTACAACTCCAGCCACATGTCCACCAGAGCCATAATCGAGCAAACCATCGGTTTGCTGAAGATGCACTTCAGATGCCTGGATAGATCAGGTGGAGCCCTGCAGTACTCAGCAGCCAGGTTCTCCAGAATCATCATGGTTTGCTGTGCACTTCACAACATGGCACAGCATCATGGCTTGCAGATTCCTGAGGACCAAATGGCTCGTCACATATCCTCTTCAGATGAGGAGGAGGAGAAGGTCGAGGAGGAGGAGGAGGCGAGCGAAAACGAACATCTTGCAGAGGCCCATCAACCAGCGGCAGCAGTACGCGAGTATATTGCTGCCCGGGATGCAAGGAACGCACTCATCTTGGCCAGATTTGCTTAGCCTAGCCAATCAAGCACTTTTGCCTCGCAGCTTCTTACCTGAGCATCGACAATGGCCAAGAACCAATGGATTTCTAGCAATTTGACCACCATACTGATAATTGCAATAATCCTAAGCCCTCAATGTGGAAGTCCCATTCGTAAAATGACACAGGCCACAACTACAGCAGTAGCCATCAGATTTTTTATTTACATTAATCATCTGATGGCTTTTTAATATAATACATCAAATTTCACTCAAATGACTACCCTTGTGACTATTTGTGCAGTATCTTTCTCTTATGCGTGCTCCTACGTGGTGCTTCCCCTGTAGCTTCAGCAGATGTGGAGGCCCCTTCCTCACTTTTTTGCTGCTCCTGTCTCGACACCTTTGGCGGGCATCCTCTGGGTTTGTGAACCTGTAAGGACTCGGCAACAGTCTGCTGTTCCTGCGGCTGTGCAGGGGTTGAGACGCTGATCTCAGTTGGGTGTGGCCTCTGGTGGGGCTCTGACCAAGGGCTCTGCAGTGGCATGGAAATGTAAGCGCTTGGAGAGGAGCCACCACTTCCTTGATGTCTGCCACCAACGTCCCTCTCATGGGTCAGGTCCCCCTCAGCGCTTGCAAGTGGTTTGAGAGCACCTTGCTGCACATCACGGGGGCCTGTATCTGCACTGGCAGTCCTACTCAGAAGGACTTCCATGGAGGTCTGGTTTCTCTGTTCAATAGATGACCATCGCTACTCCAGAGATGTCATTCTATTCAGAACACTTGCCATGTTTTCTGCACTCTGGCGACTTATCACTTCCATGGAGGTTGCCATCCTTTCCATGGTGATGCGTTCATGCACCAGTGACTCCACAAAGGCTCTGCTCATGTTCGCAATGGACTCCGCCATTCGCTCCACACTCGCAGCAACCCTGGAGACAAAACCTGCCATAGACTCCTGCATCTGTTCCTGGAGTTCCAGCACCACTGAGCTTATGGATGGACCCAGAGGCAGAGGGTCGACATGCAGCTGAGCCAAGCTGGTAGAGACCTGCACCCTCCGACTAGGACTCTCCACTGCTGGCCCTGTTTCAACAATCTGCTGATGCTCACTTGTGAGCTGTGATACACCAGGTGACAACACTACTCTATCTCGTGATATTCCCTCTGAGGTGGGAGTGGCTGCGCTGGTGCTGGGTGCGGTGAATCCTGCTGACGCTGCACCCTCAGAGGTTGCAGCGTCCTCTGAGGAATCTTGAGGCTCATGCTCTTCCTCCTGGATAGTGGGGATGGATGCTTGCGATGGTCCTGTGGGGGAGTAAAGGAAAGTGTCAGAGATGTGAGGCCAAAGTTGCATGCACATTGCATATTGCAGATGATCATTAGTCTAACTATTAGAGCTTCAGAATCATTATTAGCGACTCATGCAATGTCATTGAGAGAGATGGAAAACTATTCTGTCACCAGCTTGCTGTGATGCACCCGTCTGTCCATCCCCCACTTGGGAATCTTCCTCCACTCCCATGATCTCCAGGACCGCCTCCTCCCAGGTGGTGAGCTGGGCTACTGAGGGTGGCCCCCCTCCTGCCCTCACTCTTTCCATCTTATTGTGAGCTCTCTTTTCCTGCAATGAGGGAAATAAATGGAGTTTGAGTGAGAATGAAGGAGTGAGTGTTGAGCATCCATAGCATAGGTGCTTAGAAGCAGACAAAGATGGAGTGAGGTGGCAAGACCAAGACCCTGTGTGTTGTAAGTTGTAATTGCATCACAGTGATAGGGAGTGTCAGGGCTGCATATTTGAATAGTTAGGTGAATGTAACCATAGCAAAAGAGAGGGAATGGGTAAGGGTGCATGGATGTCAGTGTCAAGTGGGATGTGGTGGAAGAGATTGCTAAAGCTGAGTGCTGGTGAGGAGAGGCAATGGGGATCAGATTGAGGGTGATGGGTAATTCATACTCACTTTTCCAGTGCGCAGAAGGTCATGAAACCTCTTTCTGCACTGAAGCCTTGTTCTGCAGGTTATTGACAAAGAGTTGACCTCCTCTGCCACCTGGATCCACACAGCCTTGGTTTGCTGGGGAGGCTTAATCCTCACTGAAGAAGGGAAGAGCACCTCTTTACTTGCTCTTGCTTCCTCTAATAAAGCCTGTAGGGCAACATCATCAAAGCGGGGTGCAGACCTAGTTCTCTGGCTGGCCATTCTTCCTGCAGGTGCCTCTAACATGCAAGGGCAAAAGCTTGGCAGTCTGCAGAAGAAGCAAGGCTTGTTGCAGACCTTAAATGCAGCAGCAATGATGACGTCATTGGAGGCGACTTTCAGACTGGAAAAACTCATTGGCCATGGGTTCCCACACGTTGGAACTCAATTGGCCAATTAAGTTAAAATGGCATCATTTTCCCACATCGATTTAGAATCAGGTGGTTAAAACGAAATGCGGGTTACACGACCCCAGCCCGCCCCAGTATCAAAATCCAGCCCATAGGCTGCGATTCGGTCGGCGCTCAGAGAAGTGGGTCAGAGGTTAAAGTGTTATTGATTGATGGCGGGTCCTGAACCCACCATCAACACACTGCCAAACAGCTTTCCCAATTGTCGGGTCCCCGACTTGTGCATGGACCCAACACCTAGCGGCAAGAAATGGATTAAAGGCAAGTACCTGCCTATTAATAGGTACTTGTCATTAGTTTTCAGCCTGCTTTTGGATTTTCCCGCTTCTGGGTCAGGTTTCCCAACATCCGGACACCACGCCAGGTAAGTGTGGCATGTTGTGAGTCTTGTGTAATGTTTGTGAAAAGGTGACAGCTGAAGAAGTGGTGTGAAGGATTCAATGTTGCACATGGTGCCATTCAGAGCAAATAAAATGGTTACTGCATTTTTAAAACATTTACAGATTTCTTTAGCTTACAAGTTTATAAATCCAATTCCAATGCCACCTCATTGGGAGAACCTCTCTCACCAGTGACAGATCGTTTTTGCCATCTCCCCTGCAGCCGCCATCTATTCCAGCATATGGAGGGAGTCATTGGAGAGCTTGAGTGCAAGAGTTCACCTTTGTGCAGTGATTGTCAGTGTTTTCAGCACCTCAATGCTGTCACACACTGAGAAATCAAATGTCAAATTAAAATTGTGCATGGTCTCTTTAAGGAACCCAGCAGATGACGCATCATCAAATGACGTCATCAGACCTGCTTCCTGTTAATTGACCAGTAAGGCCAATCAAGGGAAAATCACATCTGTGGAGTAGAGGCAGCTGGGGGCAGGGCTGGAAGCCGGAAACCAGCTGTCCCGCACCGATCCCGACACCACTGACAAAATCGCAGCCAAAGCATTTGTTTAATTTCTCTGCCATTTCCTTATTTCCCATTATAATTTCTCCTGTCTCAGCCTGTTAGGGGCCCACATTTACTTTCACTAATCTTTTCCTTTTTACATACCATTACATTCTGTTTTATGTCTTTTGCTAGTTTACTCTCATATTCTATTTTCCCCATCTTTATCAATTTCTTGGTCCTCCTTTGCTGAATTCTAAAATCCTCCCGATCCTCAGGCTTACTAATCTTTTTGGCAACATTATAAGCTTTATCCTTTGATCTAATGCTATCTTTAACTTATCTTGTTAGCCATGGTTGGACCACTTTTCCTTTGGGGTTTTTATGCCTTAAAGGAATGTATATTTGTTGTAAATTATGCATTAATTCTTTCAATGCTAGCCATTGGTTGTCTACCGTCATACCTTTTATTGTAGTTTCCCAATCGACCTTAGCCAACGTGCCTCTCATAC
The DNA here is from genome assembly GCF_052327205.1 of Somniosus microcephalus. Taxonomy (NCBI): domain Eukaryota; kingdom Metazoa; phylum Chordata; class Chondrichthyes; order Squaliformes; family Somniosidae; genus Somniosus; species Somniosus microcephalus. Next base: position 47,484,891 of record NC_140996.1, on the reverse strand, counting down.
CTATGTAGTTTACTTTGTTTAGATTTAAGACCCTAGTTTTGGATTTAACTAAATCACTGTCAAACGCAATATAAAATTCTATCACATTATGGTCACTCTTCCCTAAAGGCTCCTTTACGACAAGGTTATTAATTAACCCTTTCTCATTGCACAATACTACATCTAAAATAGCCTGTTACTTAGTTGGTTCCTCAACATACTGATCTAGAAAACTATTTTGCATACATTCCATGAATTAGTCCTTCACACAATTACTGCAAATTTGGTTTGCCCAGTCTGCATGTAGTTTAAAGTCCCCCATGATTACTGTGCGTCTCTAATTTCCTGATTGATACTCTGCCCTACATTACAACTACTGTTTGGGGGCCTATAAACAACTCCCACTAATGTTTTCTGCACCCTACTGTTTCTTAGCTCCACCCAAACTGATTCTACTTCTTGATTTTCGGAGCTAAGATCCTTTCTCTCTACTGTCTTTATCCCATCCTTTATTATCAGGGCTACCCCTCCTCCTTTTCCATTGTGCCTATCTCTTCTAAAAGTTAAGTATCCTGGAATATTTAGTTCCCAACCTTGGCCACTTTAAACCATTATGGTTATTAGATCAAACCTGTTAATTTCTATCTGCACTATTAATTCATCTATTTTGTTGTGAATGCTATACGCATTCAGATATAGAGCCATTAGCTTTGACTTACTTCTATTTTTCCCTGATGTCACTTTAGTCACTGATGCCTTATTACCTTTGTTACTCTCTCTGACCCTTCCTGACCTACTCTGCTTAGTTTTACCCAAAACTCTACTCTGCTCTAGAGCCTTGATATTCCTCTGGCTGCTTTTAAATTTACTCTATCCTGAATCCTCCCACCCAACCTTCGTTAGTTTAAAGCCCTGCCTACTGCCATAGTTATTCAGTTCACCAGGACACTGTTCCCAGCCTGGTATAAGTGGAGCCCGTCCCAACGGAACAGCTCCCTCCTTCCCCAGTACTGGTGCCAGTGCCCCATGAACTGAAACCTGTTCCTCCCACACCACTCTTTGAGCCATACATTTAAACCTCTAATCTGTTTGCCCCTATGCCAATTTCTACATAAGCCACAACAACTAGATCCTCCCCCTCCCAGTCCAAGTTCTTCTCCAGCTGCGAGGAGATGTCTTTAACCCCGGCACTGGGCAGGCAACACAACCTTCGGAACTCTCGGTCGCGGTTGCAGAGAAAAGTTTCTATCCCCCTGACTATGCTGTCCCCTACCACAACTACATTCCCTTTCACTCCCCCCACTTGAATGGCCTTCTGCCCCATGGTGCCATGGTCAGCTTGCTCATGTATCCTGCAGGCTTTTCCCTCATCCACACAAGCAGCAAGAACCTCATACCTGTTGGACAAGGGCAAAGCCTGAGGCTCCTCCATCACTGCACCTGAGGTCCCCTTACTTGCCTGAGTTGCAGTCACACCCTCCTGTCCCTGACCACTAGCCAGACCTGTACCACTACCTAACCTAAGGGGTGTGACTGCCTCCTGGATCAAAGTGTCCAGGTAACACTCCCCATTCCTGATGCCCCGCAATGTCTGCACCTCAGACTCCAGCTCAAAAACTCTGAGCTGAAGTTCCTCAAGATACAGACTCTTACTGCAGATGTGGTTGACCGGGATCACAATGCTCTCCACAAATTCCCACGTGCTGCAGTTGCAGCACCACACCTGCACTGCCATCCCTATATGGCCTTGTTTTATTTAATTAAATGTAATTAAATTTGTATTAACATTATATTAACTTGCTCCAGCTGATTACTTGGTAGCATCAAATGTTCAGTGAAAGCTCCCACCTGACAGATGATCACTTTCCTCAGGCAGGAGCAGTTGCTCAATCCATTTCCACCACAGATTCTGCAGGCTGCATGTGTTTCCAGCAAAGTCTCCATCTAGTGTCACCTCATTGGAGGAACTCTCTCACCATTGACAGAACGATTCTATCATCTGTACTTCACCTGCCATCTATTCCATCAACATGGGTGCCCTTTATACTGCCTCACCTTAGTCCTCAGAATTGGACTATGATGAGCTCCAACACCAGCAGCACCAGGCACACCAGCAGCACCAACAACACCAACCTTCTCCACAATTACCCAATGCTGCACAAGACAGAGGGCATCAGCACCCAAGCACATTGCTGCCTGGGAGGCCAGTGATGGCGTCATCATGGCCAAATTTAGTAACTTTAAGCTGTGCACTCATATGAATGCCACATGATGTGCCAGGTTGATACCACCCCACACCAACACCATAAATCATCCCTACAATGACCAAGCCATTCCTTTCACACTCATCACCATTGCGGGGGGTATCATTATGTCTCACCATTCAGTGCAACTCACTAAGCCACTTGCAAAGCTGCACACAAATCTGTCCAAGAACGCAACGTGTTGAAAATAAAGATTTTTTATGTTTGACACCACATTAACAGAAACTCTACATAAACATTGGATAAAACACCCAAGTGAATACCCTTGTGTGCTGTTAGTTGGTATGATTGGACTAGGATGTGGGTGAGTGTGAAGGGTGGCTAGTGAGATAGGGATGTGTTAATGTAGATAGAGAGGGTTGGGTGGAGGTGCAAGGTAAGTTGCTGTGAGTAAGGATGTGCAGGAGTAGGGTAGGGAAGGCAGAGTGATGGGGATGTGATGAGTGGCACAGCAGGATGAGGTTGACTGTGGCTTTGTACTATTGTTTCCTGATCTAATGTGATCATTGAAGCATTTGCAGCACTGCACCCAGGTCCTCCTGACCACATTCCTGCTTGTGACCTCCTCTGCAATCTGAAACCAATCTGTTTTGGTCTCCTGGGGAGGTCTTTTCCACCCATCAGAAGGGAAGAGGACCTCCCTGCGTGCTCTGACTCCCTCCATATGCAGGGAGTCAGCAGAGAACCTGGGTGCAGCCCTCTGCCTCTGTGCAGTCATTGGCAGTGTTTGCAGCACACTAATACTGCAGTGTACTGACTGCACTCTGCTAGATTAAACTTCAAATCTAAGGTAGCCATGAACCCTTTAAAGATCCTGGCATCATGAGTGACATCACCAGACCTGCTCCATATAATTGGGCCGGGTAACGCGCTGGGCGGGCTTATTAGGTCCCATTTTCAAATGCGGGATGGAGCCAGCAGCGGTGTCATGACCCTGCCACACAACCTCATCCTGCTGTGTCTCTCATCACATCCCCATCACTCTGCCTTCCCTACCCTACTCCTGCACATCCTTACTAACACCAACTTACCTTGCACCTTCACCCATCCCTCTCTACCTACATTATCAGTTCCTTATCTCACTAACCACACCTCACACTCACCTTCATCCTAGTCCAGTCATCCAACTAACAACACACAAGGGAAGGCACTTGGGTGTTTTATGCAATGTTCATGTGAAGTTTCTGTTAATGTGTTGTCAAACATTGAAACCTTTATTTTCAACACTTTGCATTCTTAGACAGATTTGTGCAAGCCTTTGGAAGTGGCTTAGTGAGTTGCAGTGAATGGTGAGACATAACGGTACCCCCCACAATGGTGATCAGTGTGAAAGGAATGGCTTGGTCATTGTAGGGATGCTTTATGTTGTTGGTGTGGGGTGGTGCCAATCTGGCGTATCTTGTGGCAGCCATGGTGTACAGCATCAAGTGAAGTAAATCTGGCCATGGTGAGGTCATCTTTGGAGTACCGGGCAGCAATGTGGTCGGGTGCTAATGCCCTGTGTACTGTGCAACATCAGTTGATTGTGGAGAAGATTGGTGTTGTTGGTGTTGCTACTGGTGTGCCAGGTGCTACTGGTGTTGGGGCTGATTGTGATAGGATTCTGAGGACCAAGGTGGGATAGTTTCAAGGGCACCGATGCTGATGTAATAGATGGCAGGTGAAATTGAGATGACAGAAGCGATCTGTCAATGGTGAGAGAGGTTCTTCCAATGAGGTGACACTGGATACAGATTTTACTCCAAACACTTGCAACCTGCATAAAGCTCAAAACCTCTTCCAAATGCAGTAAGCAACAGCTTCTGAGCTTGGAAAGTGAACAGAAAACAAAGAGTAGAGAACAGAAAACAAAGAGTAGGTATAAACGGGTCTTTTTCTGGATGGCAGGTTGTGACTAGTGGGGTACCGCAAGGATCGGTGCTTGGGCCCCAGCTATTCACAATCTATATCAATGATTTGGATGAGGGGACTAAATGTAACATTTCAAAATTTGCTGATGATACAAAGCTAGGTGGCAGTGTCAGTTGTGAAAAGAATATGAAGGGACTTCAAGGGGATCTCGACAGGCTCAGTGAGTGGGCGAGAACATGGCAGATGGAATATAACATGGATAAATGTGAAGTTATCCACTTTGGTAGAAAAAACAGAAAGGCAGAGTATTTCCTAAATGGTGAAAGATTAGGGAATGCAGATGCTCAAAGGGACCTGGGTGTCCTTGTACATGAGTCACTGAAAGTGAATGTGCAGATGCAGCAAGCCATTAGGAAGGCAAATGGTGTGCTGGCGTTCATTACAAAAGGATTTGAGTACAGGAGTAAAGAAGCCTTACTCCAATTATATAGGGCCTTGGTGAGACCACATCTGGAGTACTGTGTACAATGTTGGTCTCCTTACATAAGGAAGGGTAAACTTGCCATAGAGGCAGTGAAACAAAGATCCACGAGATTGACTCCTGGGATGGTGGGACTGTCGTGTGAGAAGAGATTGAGTAAACTAAGCCTGTATTCTCTTGAATTCAGAAGAATGAGAGGGGATCACATTGAAGCATACAAAATTATTACAGGGCTTGATAGGGTGGATGCTGGGAGATAGTTTCCCTTGGCTGGGGAGTCTAGAACCAGGGGCCACAGCCTCAGGATAAAGGGTAGGCCATTCTGGACTGAGATGAGAATACATTTCTTCACACAGAGGGCGGTGAAGCTTTGGAATTCTCTACCCCAGATGGCTGTGCAGGCTCAGTCATTGGGTATATTCAAAACAGAAGTCGATAGATTTCTGACTAGAAAAGGCATCGAGGGATAGAAACATAGAAACATAGAAGATAGGAGCAGGAGTAGGCCATTCGGCCCCATGAGCATGCTCCGCCATTCAATGAGATCATGGCCGATCATCCAAATTGAGTACCCTGTCCCTGCTTTCTCCCCATATCCTTTGATCTCTTTAGCATTAAGAAATATATCTAACTCCTTCTTGAATATATTTAATGAATTGGCCTCAACTGCCTTTTGTGGTAGAGAATTTCACAGGTTCACCACTCTCTGGGTGTAGAAATTCCTCCTCATCTCTGTCCTAAAAGGCTTACCCCTTATATTTAGACTGTGACCCCTGGTTCTGGACTCACTCACCATTGGGAACATCCTTCCTGAATCTAGTCTGTCTAGTCCTGTTAGAAATTTATAAGTTTCAATGAGATCCCCTCTCATTCTGCTAAACTCCAGCGAATATAAGCCCAATTGATCCAATCTCTCCTCATACGTCATTCCTGCCATCCCAGGTATCAGTCTGGTGAATCTTCGCTGCACTCCCTCCATGGCAAGAACATCCTTCCTCAGATAAGGCGACCAAAACTGCACACAATACTCAAGGTGTGATCTCACCAAGGCCCTGTACAACTGCAGCAAGACATCCTTGCTCCTGTACTCGAATCCTCTCGCTATGAAGGCCAACATACCATTTGCCTTCTTAACCGCCTGCTGCACCTGCATGCTTACCTTCAGCGACTGGTGCACAAGGACACCCAGGTCTCGTTGCACTTCCCCTTCTCCCAATCTATTGCCATTCAGATAATAATCTGGCTTCCTGTTTTTGTCACCAAAGTGGATAATCTTGCATTTATCCACATTAAACTGCATCTGCCATGCATCTGCCCAATCACCCAACCTGTCCAAATCATACTGGAGTTTCTCGGCATCCTCCTCACAGCACAAACGCCCACCCAGCTTTGTGTCATCTGCAACGTTGGAGATATTACATCTAGTTCCCTCATCTAGATCATTAATATATATTGTGAATAGCTGGGGTCCTAGCACTGAACCCTGCAGTACCCCACTAGTCACTGCCTGCCACTCAGAAAAAGACCCGTTTATTCCAACTCTTTGCTTCCTGTCTGCCAACCAGTTCTCTATCCACGTCAGTACCTTACCCCCAATCCCATGTGCTTTAACTTTATACGCTAATCTATGGCAAAAGGGCTGGTGAATGGAGTTGAGGCAAAAGATCAGCCATGATCTCATTGAATGGCTGAGCAGGCTTGAAGGGCCAAATGGCCTACTCCTGCTCCTATTTCTTATGTTCTTATGTTCTTATGTGAGATGAGATCTTTTATAACACATTTGCAGCTTTCAAGTAAAGAGAATATCCCCTGGTCATATAACTCCCGAGCAGCTTACCTGACGTGATCCCTGAGCTGTGGGCGACCTCATAAAATTGTACGGTGAGCTCAATATACCACTTAATGGGCTGATAACAAGGTCATAATGACCTGAATTGCCTCCCCCACTGCTGCATGCCGGGTCTGTTCAGCACTGACAGACCTGACATCTGGTAAAGGCACATGGCGGCGGGTTAACAGTGGAGTCTTAATCCGCTGTCAAAAAAAAACATTTTCCCACCCGACCCGCCTGCTGACCCACCAAAAAATTCACCCCGAAGGCTTCAGTTATATGGAAAGACTAGAGAAACTGGAGTTGTTCTCCTTAAAGCAAAGAAGGTTTAGGGGAGATTTGATTGAGGTGTTCAAAAACTTGACGGGTTTTGATAGAGTAAATAAAGAGAAACCTTTTCCAGTGACAGAAAGGTTAGTAACCAGAGGACACCATTTTAAGGTTATTGGCAAAAGAACCAGAGGCAACATGAGGAAAAATAAATTTAGGCAGTGAATTGTTATGATCTGGAATGTACTGCCTGAAAGGACGGTGGAATCAGATTTAATAATAACTTTCAAAAGTGAATTGCTTAAATACTTGAAAAGGAAAAGTTTTCCAGGCTATAGGGAAAGAGCAGGGGAGTGGGACTAATTGGATAACTCTTTCAATGAGACAAGATGGGCCGAATGGCCTTCTTCTGTGCTGTAGCATTCTATGATCCATGCCTTTGTTACCTCTAGACACGTCTATTCCAATGCATTCCTGGATGGCCTCCAACATCTGTAAACTTGAGCTCACCCAAAACTCTTCTGCTTGTATCTTAACTCATGGCAAATCCGTTCACCCATCTTCCCTGTGCATGCTGACCTACATCGGCTCCCAGTCTGGCTACGCCTCAAATTCCAAATTTTCAGCCATGTTTTCAAAACCCTTACTGGCCTCGCCCCTTCATATTTTTTGTATTTGTTCCTGGGCTGTGGGCGTCACTGGGCATTTATTGCTCATCCCTAATTGCCCTTGGGAAGGTACTGAGCTGCCGTCTTGAAGCGCTGCAGTCCTTGTTGTTAAGGTACCCCCATAGTGCGGTTAGAGAGGGAGTTCCAGGATTTTAACCAGCGACAATAAAGGAACTGCGATATATTTCCAAGTCAGGATGGTGTGTAATTTGGAGGGGAACTTGGTGGTGATGGTGTTCCCATGTGCCTGCTGCCCGTTTCCTTCTGGATGGTAGAGGTCATGGGTTTGGGACCTCCTCCAGTCCTTTGAGATCTCTGTGCTCCTCCAATTCTTGCCTTGCGTGCATCCCCAATTTTTGTTGCTCCACCCTTGGTGGCTGTGCCTTGAGCTGTCTAGACCCTAAGCTCTGGCATTCTCTCCACCTCCCTACTCTCTCTCCTCCTTTAAGACAGCCCTGAAAACCTCCTTCTTTAAACAAGCTTTCTGTCAACCATCCTAATATCTCCTTATGTGGCTCTGTGTCAAATTTTGTTTGAAAGCGCTCCTGTGATGTGCCTTGGGACATTTTGCTGCGTTAAAGGCACTATATAAATGTAAGTTCTTGTTGCTGAGATATAAGTAGTTAAGTGGTAGTTGTAAATATATGTAAAATGGTTGGACTTGCACAGAAAAAGTTAAGAAGGATGTAGAAATAAAGGTATTACAAATAATAACAGCAGGCTAATCTTAATTAGACTACGCATGATTGAAAATAAACTGTGCTGCAGAAATAAATTCTTTGTGTTTAAAGATTAATAATAGGAGGGCAAGAAGTGGGAAAAGTGATGCTGTTTCTCGGGAGAAACTGTTAAACGTGAAATGAGAATTGCACAAGCAATAAGCACTGAAAAGGATTGGACTTGACGATGCTGAACATATTGAAAATAATAAAGGCATGACTGACTTTACATTCAAAGGTACTACAACTGTGTCTTCTTTTATTTCAGCATGCTAACAATTCTAACAAGTTGAAAATAATAATGACTTGCCTGACTTAACGTTTTAGACAGTCCTCTATCATTATCAAAAACCTTTATGAAATTCTGCAGTGGAATTTCTATTTCTAAATATTTTACCAAATTAATGGTTTAGTAATCCAGAGGCCTGGACTAATAATCCAGAGAGCGTCAGTTCAAATCCCACAATGGCAGTTTGAGAATTTGAATTCAGCTTTAAAAAATATTTAAAATATGGAAATAAAAAGCTGGTATCAGTAAATTGACTATGAAGTTGGCAAATTGTCATAACAACTTAACTGGTAAACTTATGTTCTTTAAGGAAAAACTGTCCTTACCCGGTCTGGCCTATATGTGATAGCAAAATACTGCAGATGTTGGAAATCCGAAATAACAACAGAAAATGCTGGAAAAACTCAGCAGGTCAGGCAACATCCGTGGAGAGAAATTTGAGTTGACGTTTCGGGTTGGACCCTTCTTCAAAGCTGGAAAGAAAAGAAACAAGATCTTACTTATATCTACACCCAGAATATCCACCAAATTCAAATATCTTGATTACCCGAGACTCAAAGTTTAAAACTTACAGGCCTAGAAATTCAGTTGGGCGCGCCAGCCGTTAGCGCCTTAGGAGGAGTAGATCTCGAGCGCTAGGCGCTTAGCGCCCGGGCGCAGCGCGATCTGTGCCTCGCCCCAACTTCAGTAGACATTTAGCGCTGGCGCAAAGTCTTAGCGCGCGCCCTGCTGCGCGCGCAGATCATGACGTCATTTCGTCGTGCAACGCCCTTTGTGCGCCCGGAACCGGAACTTCACTTGCACCGCCCCATTGTACGCCGGGCGGCCCTAACGACTGTGAAGTGGAACGGTACACAGCCGAGGCGGGCCGCGGGGAGCGCAAATTAAAGGACACTTACCCTGCACTATAAAGGCCAGCCATTTTGCAGCATTCACTCTTGTGCAACGGATTTTTGGAGAGAGACCAAGGAGGAGAGCTTACTGCTTTGGCCCAACACTAGGACAGGTATTTTTGCTTCAGGCCAGAGCTTAGCAATTATCTTTGCCTTCATTGAGATCTCAGTGTTTGCCAGCATGTAATGGGGGCTGCATTGGGTGCCAACGCTGAGTTTCAGCCTTATGCCGGAAGGGCTTACAGATGCCGTGAGAGTGGCAGCCCTGGCTAGATGCAGAGGGGGCAACAGGCATCGCCAAGTGAGGCCTTACCCACCCAGGGTATACCGCCAGCAGTCCTCCTATCTGACCATGTCTGCCGCGCAGTGTGTTAGGAGGCTGCGATTCAGAAGGGAGGTGGTTGCAGACATCTGCCAGCTGCTTCACAGAGATCTGCAGCCACAGCTGATGCGCAGGACGTCTCTGTCGGTGGCAGTGAAGGTGACGGTGGCTCTCAACTTCTATGCCACCGGCTCCTTCCAATCCGCTGCTGGGGACATCGCTAACATCTCCCAGTTCGCCGTGCATTGCTGCATCCGCCAGGTGACCAATGCCCTTTTCAGAAGGAGACGTCAATTCATCTCCTTCCCCATGACCCTGGACAAGCAGCAGCAGCATGCAGTGGGATTTGCAAGAATAGCGGGCTTCCCCATGGTGCAGGGCGCCATTGACTGCACGCATGTGGCTTTGCGGGCTCCTCTGGAGCATGCCAAGGATTACCGCAACCGGAAGGGCTACCATTCCCTCAACGTACAGCTGGTGTGTGACCACAGGCAGCGCATCCTAGCTGTCAATGCCCACTTTCCAGGCAGCAGCCACGATGCCTTTATCCTGTGACAGACAACTGTGGCTGACATGTTCCAGGCACAGCCTCTCCCAAGAGGATGGCTTATCGGGGACAAAGGCTCTCCTTTGTGTACCTGGCTCATGACCCCGCTCCGCGCACCCACGACCCCTGCTGAAGAGGCATACAACGAGAGCGATCAAGCGACTAGGAACATCATAGAACAAAAAATCGGCATCCTCAAGCAACGGTTCCGCTGTCTGGATCGCTCCGGGGGAGCCCTCCAGTATTCGCAGGAGCGAGTCTCCCAATTCATCATCGTTTGCTGCATGCTGCACAACCTGGCTATCCGCAGGACTCAGGCACTGCCACCTCATGTTGGACCACCACCTCAGGAGGAGGAGCAGGAGGAGGAGGAGGATGAGGAGTACCAGCCCAGGAGGGAGGCAGAAGGTCCAAGGGCCGCCCGTCGGCGGCTTATTGACCGTCACTTCTAGGCCCCCTGTCAGGGAATGGCTTGTGCCAATGAAAGAACATGATTGCAGCCGCTCCGCAAGCCCTCAGCCGGTTAAGGCAACAAACACTTCTAAGATCAAACATGGACAATGTGAATAAATAAAATGGTTTATTGTACAAACTCAGGGCCCTTCCCACATGAAAACCAAAAACAGACGAAACCCCCAAAAAACACTCACACACATTACTCGCTCCCACAACCTGGAGAGGATTAACAAAACAGTGCAACAAAAATGGCCGTCATCCTCGGCCTTTGTAAAAAACAAACATCACATCCTTGGCCTTCAAAAAACAAACATCAAATTCTCGGCCTCAAAAAACAAACACAACTGCCCACACATTCTACTTTTTGGCCCGCGAGGGCGATGCCCTGGGCATCATTGTGTGGCCCCTGCCCGCCCTGCTGCTCCTCCTCAAAGTGAGGCCAATGGCTGCTGCAAGGCTGGGGGCAGGCTCCTGAGGGGCACATGTCGTGACGGCAGATGCCCTTGGGGGTCGGCCTAGACGACGTCTGGCCGTCGAGGGGCCGGCTGGTGAATGCTGCAGCTGTGGCTGGCCAGCATCAGTCGCTGCAGCAGCTCCTGGCAGCTCCACTGGGGGAGTGGCAGTGGCGGCTGGAGGAATGGGGGCAAGCTGGCGGATGGCAGGCGCTCGCTGGTCGCCTGAGACACTGGCACTCACCCAGGCCAGCACTGCAGCATGCGCAGCAATCTGCCGAGGGACAGACCGCTGTGCTGCTGCAGCGCGCCGGGTGCCCTGGCGATGCCTGGCTGACACAGCGAGTGTGGCAGCAGTGAGTGCCCGTGTTGACCTGTTCAGTGGCCACATCAGAGCAGCCAGTGACTGCACGGCACCACTGATCACCTGGCCAGTCGCTGCCAGAGCTGCCCCGAATTCCGCCCGACTCGCTGCCTGATCTGCCCGGAATTCCGCCCGACTGGTGGCCTCTGAGGGCCCGAACTCGGTCACACTCCGAGACAGGGACTCGATGGCCTCAGGCAACCGTGCCACTACCCCCATGAGCTCCGTGTGCCGGCGCTCCGAGTCCGCGGACAAGCCCTCGATGCGGCGCATCTCCTCGGCGTTGGCCGTCTCCGGACTGGAGGCCGGACTCTCCCTCTGGGGAGAAGGCCGCTGAGCTGGCCGACCCTTCCTGCGTTGCTGGACGCCGCTGGGCCCAGCAATTGGACTCCCCTCCGACCCTTCCCCCCTCTGGGGAGAAGGCCGCTGAGCTTCCACCCCCCTCCCGCATTTCTGCAGGCCGCTGGTCCCAGGAGCTACCCTCCCCTCCGACACTTCCCCCACGCTCCCCTCCAGGGAAGACGTGTCCCCTACATTGGCATGGGTTGCCACGGCTGAGGGTTCCCCTGATGGGCCGCCTTCCTCTTGCTCCTCCTCCTCCTCCTCTTCTGAGGGGCTGTCACTGGCAACTTCAGGGACCTCCTCCTCACCATCTGAAAGCAGGAAGGCACAAGAGTAGCTTTAGAGTGAGGAGAGGACGTCAGCGAGGGATGCATGAGTGGTGGCATTCAGCGCATTGGTCGGACAGTGGCAAAGGATGTAGATCTGATGCGCAAGTGGGACGAGAGAGGTCCAAAAGGTGATGTCCTTACCATTGGTGCCCAGAACAGGGTCGGCATCTCCAGATGCAACGGGGCCAATCACCCGGGCACCCATGATGCGCTCCACGCGATGTTGCAGCTCGGTGAGCGGCTTGGTCTGGGGGCCGCCTCCCCTGGTCGCATTCCGGCTCCTCTTATTATTGGCCAGCTTGGCCTGCAAGAGAAAGGACGGCCTCTAAGTACAGTGTGTAGCCCAGATCTTGTGTGCACTGCCTCCCATGGTGGAATAGCCTGGCCAGTGTGTAGCCCTGATCTTGTGTGCACTGCCTCCCATGGTCGAATAGCCTGGCCAGTGTGTTAAGTGCACAATGTGCAATTGATGTTCATGAGTGTCCCATAGCTGCTGCATGAGGGCTGGCCATTAGGGCTTTCAGGTCCCTTTGCCCATAATGTGAGGTGCACATGCAAGGATGAGGAGGACACTGGAAAGGGTACTCACCCTGACAATCCTGGCGAGATCATTGAGCTTTTTGCAGCATTGGACACCGCTCCTGGGGACCTCGCTGTTGGATGTCACCTTGGTGCCGACATGCCTCCAGGCTCTCCGGTTGACGCGGGCCGGCGGCTTCCTGCCATTGTCCGGAAACAGAATATGGCGTCTCTTCTCCACAGCACCAACCAGCACCCTCAGATCAAGCTCTGAGAAGCGCTGCGCTCGTTCACGGGCCTTTTCCATGGTTTCAGGCGCTATTTGGGTCCAGCAGCAGTGTTCAGGCCTAGCCGGAGGGCTCCACTATCCAGGGCGTGGCAGCAGACCAAGTCGACCCTTCCCCCTTAAGAGCTGGCCGGCGCCAGGGTGTCTGCTGTCAATCAAGAAATGGCCGCACCTGCGCTGCGCCCGGCCTCGGCGCTATCGCTCAGCACCTCCGGCTTAGCGCCTAAAGAGAGGCGTGCATCACCAGTTTTAGCGCTCGAGCAAACTCTTAGGGCGAAGCTAATGAATATCGGGGAAGTGGCCTCGAATTTGCGCCGGGCGCAAACTTTAGCGGCCGCCCGACTTTACCGCCCTAAAAGTGGCTATAATGAATTTCTAGGCCACAGAGCGTGCCTGTGAAGTTGAGAAATGCTTGCCCATTCAGCGACTTCTGACTTTCTGTTTGAAAAGCTCTTATTTTTATATCCTTTTTGAATGGTATTTTCTTTGAAGTTTCCTGCTGATGTAAGCTAATTGTTTTATTCATTCTCTCTCTTAAATGCTTTCTATTCTTACTGTCATTTCAGCTGCTGCATGCATAATTATGTCTATTCCTTTAGGTGTTCAATAGTTATCAGAAAAACAATATGACAGCAATGGTTTATGTTTGATGCCATTTTTACAAAATTTTTTCATTCAATTCTTAATATTGGCTTAACTGGTTTTTAGCAGACATTGTGACTCCATGGTGTTCCAAGTTCAATACAAAAACAATGTAATTGCTTGGTGCATCTATTGAAGTCATATCTTCAAAGTGTGCTGCAGGTATCATATTTACTATACATAAATTAAAACCACTTTAACCAGAGTGTTTACTTGTTTTCTAGCTATCTCAATTGATTGCATATTTAATCGTGTGTTTCCTGTCTTCCAAGTTTAACATAAAACTATTTGATCAGTAGGTGTCTCTTTTACTTGATGTCATCTTTTCAAAGGCACATGGTTTTTTAATATTCTGTTTCTGTTTCACGTGTTAGTTCTTTAACACTTTAAACTGGGCATTTCATTGTGTTCCCTCCAAACTGCAGACCTTTCCCGAAGCGCCAAACTGCCATTTCAATAGGGTCATTGTTTTAGTATATTTAACCAAATCCCATTTCAAAGCTTTTATGTTTACAACTTTTTAAACAACTGGTCTTTATCTCAGAAGCCTGTATTTCTGTTTACAGCTTTTGTCTCTGAGGTTTATTAGATTTTTAAACACAGTTTCTCATGTATTAATAATGTCAGAAATCATAGGATGGTGTATTTTTCTGAAATATGGCTTATTCCTTCACAACTCCAGTACCCATACCAATGCAGTTGACTCTTAACTGCCCTCTGAATTGGCCGAGCAAGCCACTCCATTGTATCAAGTTGCTGTGGTTCAAAGAAAAGGCCCACCATCACATTCTCAGGGCAACTCGGGATGGGCAATAAATGCTGGCCTTGCCAATAATGCCCACATCTCAAAGAAATGTAAAAAATCATTTGTTCTGTGATTTGTGCATTATGTTACAGCAACATGTCCATACACAAATTGTGCACAAGTGCTTGCTATTTGATAATATAAGATCCAAAAGGATCAGTGTGCTTCTGTTCTCATTAGGTACAATAATGCAATGGTAGATGCCTGAAGTTCTACAACACTTTGGGCACTGGAGTCCTTTATTATCAGTAATAGGGGCCTAAAGTCTATTCCACGTCTGATGAGCTCTATATGACCAGATAATATCTAGCATGATAGGAGCCTTTGCACCAATTCTGCACATGATTCATTAAGTCACCAGAAATTATTCAAATTAGGTTGCCTCTCCATAATAGGACTGGAGTACTTGAGTAGCATTGAAGACTGTTTCCAATGGGCGTTGAAGTGGAGGTCCGCATAAAAATGATAACATTTAACTCCAGGGCGGTCCTTTCATGGTCACCTTTACTTGAGGCCAAATTTTCTCAATGCTTTCATGGGCAATTCTTCAGTAGGTACTTTGAGCCCTACCACATAATTGTAGCACAGTACAGGCAATAAGCAACCACTTCATTGCACTGGTGTCTAACATTCGATCTTCTGGTCCTCCAAACACATCATGGATTATATGCAGACAATGTGACTAAAATATTTAAATAAAGTGACCTTGCATTGTCATGCAAGATCACTGCAGACCTAGAACAATTGTGCCGGCACTACATTATTGGTCTCAAAGGCCGGAATTTTCTGTACCTGGGTGGGTCAGGTGTGGGTGGTCACCATGGCGGGTCGTGACCCCCGTTTCTCAATTCATCCAACTCCTGAGATTTACTTTCCCTTAATGGCACCTATTAAGGCAGTCCTGTGCGTTACCCGGCCCTATTAAATGGTACGGATCTGATGACATCATAGATGACGTGTTTTCAGCTGGGATATTTAAAGCAGCCATGGCAACATTGCATTTGAAGGTTCATCTCGGATTGTGCAGGTATTGCACTGGACCATTGGAGTGTTGGAAAGACTAGAAAACATGACTGCACAGAGTCAGAGGGCTACACCCAGGTTCTCAGATGACTCCCCCCATATGCTTGTGGAGGGAGTGAGAGCACGCAGGGAGGTGCTCTTCCCTTTTGATGGGTGGAAAAGACCTCCCCAGCAGACCAAAGGAGCCTGGCTCCAAATAGCAGAGGGGGTCAACAGCAGGGATGTTGTCAGCAGGACTTGGGTGAAGTGCTAGAAATGTTTCAATTGTCTCATTAGGTCAGGAAAGGTGAGTGCAAAGCCACACTCAACTTCATCCTGCTGTGCCTCTCATCACATCCCCACCACTCTGCCTTCCCTACCCTACTCCTGCACATCCTTACTCACACCAACATACCTTCCACATTCATCCATCCCTCTCTCCCTATCTACATTTTCACATCCCCATCTGACTAACCACCCCTCAATCTCACCCTCATCCTAATGCAATCATACCAACTAACAACACACAAGGAGGCCACTTGGCATTTCCACCCCACTCCAAAGGGTACAATACTAAAGGGGTTGCATGAACAGAGAGAGCTAGGGGTATATGTGCGCAAATCGTTGAAGGTGGCAGGGTAGGTTGGCAAAGCAGCTAAAAAAGCATACGGGATACTGGGCTTCATAAATAGTGTCATGGGGAAAAATTCGGTTGGTTAGCACCTCCCGTTAGCGCCTCCCGTTAGCACTTAACGACTTACCACCCGAGTGCGGCAATTTTACTGCCACCCACGAAATTGACCTGGCGCTTTTCATTGGCGCTAAACACTACCGCCATGATCTTCTGCTTCCGGAGGTCATGACATCATCGAAGCATGCAATGCCCCGGTAGCTCCCCGATCCGGAAATTGATTCTCGCCCCCTGCTATAGTGCCTGCTGCTAGGAACAACTGGTAGAAGGGTCATTTTGCAGTCGGCTGGGAGCTGGGGGAGCGCTATTTAAAGGCGTGCACTTCTGCTTTTTCCTTTCGGCAAAATATTCTGCATATGCAGGTTGAGAGGGTGAGAGACGTCTGAAGAGATTTACCGCTGTCCTACAAGGAGTTTTGTTCCTCACCAACACTTTTCAGGTTCCCACTTCTGTCAGTTTTATTACTATCATATTTAGAAGATTAAATGGGGCCTGTACTAACTCGGGGCGTTGTTCTCCAGCTTAACCTTCGGAGGCAGCAGAGGTGCAGAGAGAGATTGGCAAATGTAGCCAGAGGGAGGAGGGCCAACAGGGCTCTGCACAGAAGACCTTACCCTCCCAGGGTATTCGAGGAGCAGTTCTCCTACATCCATTTGTCTCAGGAGCAGCGTTTTAGAAGGCTGCGCTTCAGCCAGGAGGTGGTTACTGAGCTCTGCTACCTCCTGCAACCAAAGCTCCAGCCTCAGCTCAGGACCAGGACGTCTCTATCGGTGGCAGTGAAGGTGACGGTGACTCCCACCCATTAGACATGGCATGGGGTCTGGGTTCCCACTGTCTCTGGAATTCAACCATCCTCTGAGTATTCATGGCCGTGATATCGAGGTCCTCAACCGAGTCCTGTGCAGCAGAACACATGTGCGCACTCACCCTCCGGGGAGATAACCCCCGAGCTTCCCTTCCCCCATGGCATTGCTGCAGCCCGCTGGGTCCCGGAGCTTCACCCAGATCAGATCCAAAATCCCTGCTCCCCTCTGGTGAATGCGTGGCCCCAGTATTGGATATTTCACCCTTGGGAGATGCAGGCGGTGAGGCGCGGGCTACATGTCCCTCCTCCTCTCCCCCATCACTGCCACTGTTCGGCTAAGGGACAGGCTGGTCAGCTGGTGGGTCACTATCTGAATGCAAGAAGGTGCAAGGGTGGCTTTAACATGAGGGCAGTGGGGCAGGAAGGGAGCAAGGACTGGAAACAATATAGTTAGAGGGAAAGTGTAAAAGGCTGGTGTTGTGAGGGGAAAGTGGTATGAGAGAAGAGATAAAGCTGACGAACATACCGTTCCTGTCCCCAAGGGTGTCGACCTCTCCAACAGCCACAGTGACGAAACATGACTGGCGATGAGTCTGTGAACTCGCTCCTCCAGTTGTGTGAGGGGATGCTGCTCCGCCTGTCCTCCTGTGTGTTGTTGCTCCCTCCAGTTATGTGAAAGCTTGGTCTGCAAGAAAAAGGTGAGCATCTGACTGAGTGTATAGCCATGTGTTTGGCAGATGTGCCTACCATAGTTGAACAGCTGTTAATGTCTGCAAGGTGTGGGATGTGCATGTGACCTTTATTAGATGGGCATAGTTGTTGGGTGAGTGTTGGGGATTTGGGAATTTACACCATCTGTGCACAGACTGAGGTTGAGATGGTGGGATGTGGTGGTTTTTCAAGCATGTACTCACCCTGATCACCCGAGTGAGGGCGTTGAATTCTTGCGGCACTGGGTGGGAGTCTTTTGGACCAGGATCCTGGATGAAACGTGCTGGGCAACCTCCTTCCAGATCCTTATAAACTCCCGGGGCAATGGCCTCCTGCCAGTGTCTGGAAGCAGCAATGCCCGCCGGCGTTCCACAGCGCCAACCAGAGCCACCAATGCCTGGTCGCTAAACTGGCGAGCTCTTTCCCTGGGCCTCTGAGTAGCCATCATGAATCTTTGCTGAAGAATTTTACCTGCTTGCAGGCCGAGGTCAAAAGCTGCAATGAGCAGCATGTGGCTATGCAGCAAGACGGACCCTTCCCTTTAAGAACTGGAAGGCGCCAGTCCATCTGAGTACCAGGGTAATTGACATTGCCTGAGCTTGAGTAACACTCTTAGGTTGTGCCCCGTTCCCCAATGTTAGCACCCTAAGAGAGGTGTGTAGCACCTGATTTAGTACTCCAATCACCTCTAGGGGCGCTAGAGACGAATTTCACGATCAGTGGCGATAATTTGTGCCGGGCGCTAAAATTTGCGACCGGCCGATATTGGCGCCCCAAAATGGGCGATACCCAATTTTTCCCCTATAGAGTACAAAAGCAAGGAAGTTATGATGAACCTGTATAAAACACTGGTTCAGCCTCAACTGGAGTATTGTGTCCAATTCTGGGCACCGCACTTTAGGAAGGATGTGAAAGCCTTGGAGAGGGTGCAGAAAAGATTTACAAGAATGAATCCAGGGATGAGGGGCTTCAGTTACGTGGATAGACTAGAGAAGCTGGGGTTGTTCTCCTTAGAGCAGAGAAGGTTTGATAGAGGTATTCAAAATCATGAGGGATCTGGACAGAGTAGATAGAGAGAAACTGTTCCCATTGGCAGAAGGGTTGAGAACCAGAGGATACAGGTTTTAAGTGATTGGCAAAAGAACCAAAGGCGACATGAGGAAAAAACTTTTTTATGCAGCGAGTGATTAGGATCTGGAATGCATTGCCTGACGGTGGTGGAGGCAGATTCAATCATGGCTTTCAAAAGGGAATTGGATAAGTACCTGAAGGAAAAAAAATTGCCAGGCTACAGGGAATGGGCGGGGGAGTGGGACTAGCTGAAGTGCTCTTGCAGAGAGCCAGCATGATCTTGATGGGCTGAATAGATGGCAATCTATGGACAATGCTGTGGGGCGGTGCAAATCAGGCGCTGCATGCAGCAGCCATATGGGTGTAATGTCTGAAATTAGGTAAATCTGACAATGAAGACGCCATCCCTGGCCTCCCGGGCAGCCATATGCTCGGGTGCTGGTGGGATATGGATCTCAGGTTCTTACTGCTCCTCCTCCTCCTCCTCCTCATCTTCCAGCTGATGCTACTCCTGCTCCTCCTCCTCTGAAGAGGCTGTGCACTCAGTGCCTTGCTCCTCATGCAGTGCTAATCCTCACTGCTATGCTATGTTGTGCAGGGCGCAGAAGACCATGATGATTCCGGAGACCCTGGCAGGTGCATACTGAAGGGCTCCTCCAGATCTCTCAAGGCATCTGAAATGCATTTTCAGCATGCCTATTGCCTGCTCTATGACACATCTGCTGGAAGTGTGGTTTTCATTATATCTCTCCTCGGCCTCAGTACTTGGCCTCCTCAAGGGTGTCATGAGCCACGACTTCAGTGGATAGCCCTTGTCTCCAAGTAGCCATCCGGAAAGTCTGTTTGCGGCAACAAAGAACTGAGGGAGGGTGGACTGGCGCAGGACAAAAGAGTCATGGCAGCTGCCAGGGAATTTGGCGCACACATGCATGATGATCTTCCTATGGTTGCAGACAAGCTGCACATTGAGGGGGCGAAGTCTTTGTGGTTGCTAATGACTCTTGGGTGATGATGGGGTGCCCTGATGGCCACATGTGCACAGTTGATGATGCCCTGCACCTGTGGGAACCCAACCAGAGAGGCAAAGGCCAGCGCCCATTCAGTAATTCTGGCTTCATCAGTAGCAAAGTTGATATAATTTCCTGACTTGTCAAACAGAGCATTGGTGACCTGTGTGATGTATGTGTGTGTGGCTGACTGGGAGATGCCGCAAATGTCTGCAGCAGATCCCTGGAAGGAGCCTGAGGCAAAGACGTTGAGGGCGCTGGTGACTTTGACAGCCACTGGTAAGGCATGTCCACCTGCTCCTCTGGGTGGCAGGTATTGCTCCAGCAATCTGTAAATGTCTGCGATGACCTGGCACGATAGCCTGAGCCTCCTTTGGCACTGCTGTTCTGTCAGCTTGAGGAAGCTCATCCTCTGCCTGTATACCCTGTGTTGGGGGTATCACCTCTGGCTCAGTGTAGTCCTTAGCTGATACCCTCTGTCCTGTGCAGCATCAGGTCATTGAATAGAAGGCTGCTGCTGGTGTGGCTGCTGCTGCTGGTGTGGCTGGTGTTTTTGGTGCTGGAGCTGATCTTAGTCCGATTCTGAGGTCCATGGTGAAACAGTATAAATGGCACCCATGTTTATTTAATAGATGGCAGGCCAAGTAGAGATGAGCGAAGCAATCTGTCAATGGTGTGATAGGTGCTACCAATGAGGTAAGAGTGGATCCCGACTTTGCTGAAAATAATTACAAACTCTGGAAAGATAAATCTGTGCTGAAAATGCACTCAGCAACAGCCTCTGCTTTAGGAAAGTGCCCAGTGTAGGATTCGCAAAATTGAACTTTATATTATAAAGGGTCGAATGGCAGAAGAGGCCATGATTTTAAAAACTATTTTAAAAGAAGCCCAGAAAAAGGGGCATAAAAAATGGCCGCCAGACCCCGTGATCAACTTATTGGGACACTTTAAAATGGTCCTTGCAAAATCCTCAGACAGCTTTGTGGATTCAGCCCAAAGTAAGTTCTGGAAGCCGTTTCTGAGAGAACAAAACCAGACACCCACATATACATATAGATTGGATGCAGATCCAGTCAAGATCGGCCTGTAGATAAAGGCCATCTAAATGTTGACCCAGACAAAAGGGAACAGTTTCATATTCATAGGAAGAGCATCAAGGGCCCGTTAAAGACGTCACCAGAACATTAAAAACAATGAAGGTCATTGCAGACCAGAGATGGCCCGTTACCGGCCATCCAAGAACAGTTTAAAATATAATAACTACCCCATTGTGCAACAAGCCCGCCAAAAGTTAAAACAAAAGACTAACTTGATTTGGCGCGAGATAAGAGCTTCTGGAAAGAAGTATAATTGAGAGACACACGGGTAGGAATTGGGGTTATTCAGCTTTCCAGCTTGCAGGCCTGTCCAGCTTTTGAGCTGGGTAAAGAGGAGCTGCTTCGGGAGAAGGTCAGCGTGACTCCTCTCCATCGTCGGAGAGGAAGAAGAAGAAGACTAAGCCGCCATCAAGAAGGGCGTTCGAGCCGGCGTCCCGCCCCGGGGTAAAACATCGGGAGATCATCGACCAACCCCGGGCCGTTGACGAAACGCGAGGCCCTCTCCAGGCTCGGGTGAAGAGACAAAATCAAACTACAGAAAGAACAATGGAGACGATGGGGGCCAGCCCAAGGCCCCTCTGACCGGGGTCGAGCCGACGATCCCCGACCCCGCCGAAATCTAGGCCAGCCGGTGTCCAGCCACCCCCGACCCCCACCTCAGGAGAGAGGTGTGGCGCAGCTCGCTGGGGCTCCACGATCCACGTGGAGACGGGACACTTGAAAGGATCAAACGCAGACCTGTTTCAAAACCTTGCACTTCCTAGTTGGTTTGGTGAGCATGTTTCTGGCCCTCCATAATCAGATCTAGGTAGGTTTAAGGGGGTGGATATTTAAGAGTATAATTAACATGAGTTGTTGTCCCTCGATGTTCCGTGTGTTTCCCTATTTCATGATGATTTTTGTAGAGTCAAATATGCCTGTATTTGCCTTAGTTAGTATTGTGTCTTTATGATTTGTTTGTGTTTTTCCCTCCCATGTACTCTCTTATTTGCTTGCATTTGATTTGTCTTACCATATGCAATAAAATTTCATTTCGTTTCATCAAACTTGGACTATAAGAGTTTTCTCTACATTGTAGTTCCTGCCACAAAGTCCAGAGCACAGAATCTAAGGGGTGAGTGGATCGAACCACTCAAGGCTTTACTGTGCAAGAGTGAGAGGCCTCTAGAGAGAGAAATCTCTGCGATCTAAATCCCCTTACAGAAAATGGCGACCGCAGCAGGACTCTGGCAGCAGGATTGCAATGTAAAAGATCCAAGTTTGACTGGTCGAAATGCAATGGATGTGAGGATAGCGGATTATGTCTTTGGCAAGGTAAATCTCACTTAGCAGTGGATTTCCGATCTCTTACTGGATGGGCGTCCGGTGGACGCAGCCATCAGGTGGACATAGAGCAAAGAGCATAAGAAGTCAGTGGAGAAGGCAGTGTGGCTGATGTGTTACAAGAAGCAGGTCCAGATCTTGGACCGGGTCGTTGCAGCACAGGCAGCCAGGATCACAACCCAGGCAGCAGAGATGGAGGAAAAGGCCATGGGAGGGGGAAAAAACTCATCACAGCGCTTCACGCGCTGAATCAGGAATGCCAAGTGGTAGCTAGTCAACATCAGGCTAGGATAGAGTACCTGGAGTGCCAGGTTGCTGGGGCAAAGATCAATGAAACAAGGATCCGGGAGAAAAACGCCCGCCTCGCACAACAGCTAAGAGCGCAGGAGGAGAGAGTAGTGGAGGTTAAGGCAACTTACAAGCTAGCCCTCGAGCACGGGTTTGAGAGCATGGACCACGGCCCCTGCCAAAAGGCCATAGAGGACCTAAGAACGGCCCTGGTTAAGGCCAAAGGCATGGTGTGTCTCGTCAGCCCGAAAGCCAGTCACATGGACTTTTTAAAGGAATTGAAACAGCCGATTCCAGCTGAAGTAGTTGTGGTACCAGCCACCGAGCCCTCAGCACCACCGAGCTATAGTGAGGCTTGGCCGGAAAAACAGGGGGTGGTAAAAGAGGAGGTAGCCGAGGTGGAATGTGAGGAAGAACAGCTACTGGTAGCAAAGCCGGGACCGGCACCAATGTGTCCCGCTCGGCACAGATGTTCGGTCCAAACGCTGCCAATGGCGATGTCGGACCCCACCAGAACCAACTCGTGGTGCCATACGCTGCCCCACAATTAAGGTCCATGGTGAGCCACCTCGCACGACTCACAGTAAAGGGAGATCCCACGATTCATTTCAGGGAGATAGAGGAAACAGCAGCCATTAATGACTGTGATGAAGAGGAACAGGTGAAACTGTTGCTTTTCTCCCTGGATTTCACAATCCTTCAGTGCCTCTCAGATGAGAGTAAGAGGGGACGGAACGGGTATACGGATCTCAGGGAAGAAGTTTTAGAAGTAATGGGAGTGGACGACGGTAGTCCGTTCGAACATGTGGAAGGGACCGTGCAACTATCTGGAGAACCCCCATGGGTTTTCGCAGAAAGGCTGTGGCCAGTGTATCGACGCAGCTGTCCGGTATGCCTGAACGGGCTGTAATGAACGACGAACAGTGGGTTCATTGGCTCTGTTGCTTGGTTACCAACAGCTTGCCGCAGATACGGGCCCTAGCCAGATCTTGGTTTGATCCCCAAGGTCCCGGTGTCACGGAGGAGACGGTGCTCCGCCAGCTCAACGTTGCGTATAAGAATTGTAGAGGTCAGGAAACACCTCCTCAGAAGGGAAAGGTGCATGAGGCAAAACCCGCAGCCCCAAGCAAGAACGAGTGGCGTCAGGAGGGGAATCGCCCTGCCCAAGACAAGCTCAATTGCTACGGGTGTGGGAAGGATGGATATTGGCGCAAGGACTGTAGAAATCCGTGGAAGGATAATGAGGGAAAATTTCCCGCTGCCCAAGACAAGCCCCGACCGCCACCCCAGTACCATCCCAAACCCAAGCCGTAGCTCCTGCCCCAGCACAAGGAGCTGGTGCAGTTATGGATCCCGCTGCGATTGAATCAGTCATAGAGACAATGCGGTCTCTGATGATTTTGCAGGGGAAGATAGCCGTGACCACTGGTCTTGTTGCTCCCGAAACCCCGACTGCTGTGCCCACATGACTAGAGCCGGCGCAGCCCATTTACTTGTGTGCGCTGCGATATGATGTATAGAGACGACCCCTCGTGGAGATGGAAGTGGAGGAGGTAACAGGGACCTATCTGTTGGCTATGGGAGCATCATGCACCGTGATCCACGCAGATAACCCCACCACCTCGCCTCTGTCCACCGGGGTCCCATACCTTCTGTCAGGCTTCACGGGCGAAGAGCAGGCTGGCGCACACTCCATTCCCCTCTCCATTTGTTTAGGACCACTCCACAGTGCGTGGAAGTGTACACTAATGAAGTGGGAGTTGGGGGGTGGAGCGGGAGTCCTTGGGTCTGATTTCTTGGTAGCCCACGGGATCCTTGTGGACCTGAGAAATCACTGTCTCTGGGGAGCGGGTGCAAGTGTAAAAGGGGTAGAGGATGCCACGGCCAACCCAACGAAAGCACAGGTCGGCCGGCGGGAAGTCAAATTCCTGGGTCTGACCCTCCACGCTGGCGAGACAGACGCAGACCAGGATAGACAGGAATCAGTGCAAAATCCACCAGCCCCCGCCAGTCGCGCAGTGGAGGTGTCCCGACGCAACAAGTGGTTTCACATAAAACGGTGCAAACTGTTTAAACCGGGTGCTAGAGTATCAGCAACCGAAGCCAGGTCTGAGGGTAAAGATCCTCAGCCTGAGGCGTGCGATGAGCCACAGACCACACAAGCTGGCATTGTAGCCTGCTTGGAAGGAGAAGCTGCCCCGCCCACCTGGTGGGAGGCTTCCCCTATGGTCTGGGACTTGGACGAGGAGGAGCCCGAACAACAAGGCCCCGCCCTCAACAAGATTCTGGAGGAGGTGGAATCGGAGGACGGAGGTCCCGCCCTCGACTCAAGCGTGGGGGAGGTAGAAATTGGGGGAGGAGATTCTCCACCTGTAGCGACAGGTGAGGAGGAGTCATCTGCCACAGACCCATATCCCGAAGGGGCGGAGCCTGAGGGGAGGGAGCCGAAGCCCACAGTCGTGGAAGAGCCATGGTCTGTGAGGGCTAAAGTCCCACCCGAAGGTCCACTCGCCAAGATAGCCTGCCCAAATCCCAAAGGGGCGGAGCCTGAAGGAAGGGAGCCGAAGCCCACAGTCGTGGAAGAGCCACGGGCTGTGAAAGCTAAAGTCCCACCCGAAGGTCCGTTCGCTAAGGGAGCCATGCCCAAATTACCTCTTCGCAGGTCGACTCGAACGCCTCAGCCGGTAAAACCTTGGCGCGATTCCCCCGTTCTCAGTAAACGCTGACTAGAGAAATCCCTGACAAAACACAGTCCCCAACCGACAGCAAAAGGCTGCGGGGAACCCAAGCCCCAGGTCACTGCAGCCCCACCGCAGGGAGCGGCGAGCTGCAGTCCAATCAGGAATTAGGCGAGCCGCCCGGTGACGGGCAGAGCTGTACATAAGTTAAGTTTAAGTTTTAAGTTTCAGTTGTGTAAATATTAAAATGATAAGAGTAATAAGTAGTTTTGGAATCTGCTCATTATGTGTGTTGTTTTGGATCGAGGTCGAAAGACCCGATCATGCCTTCACCGAAGCCAGAATTTCTCGGGAGCCTGGCAGCATTGTTTAATTTGTTGCAGGAACCAGGAGAAAGATGAGAGGGATCCTCGTCACGGTCATGATGATCAGATGGAGCTGGGCCTATCGGGGCTGCACTAAGGACGCCACCATTTATGGGTGCTCTGGCAGCAGAGGCCCCGTCGCGACAGATGGAACCGGCGCACGGGACGCTGAAGAGACTGCCGTATACTTCCATGAAGGGAGATGGCCAGGCTGGCTGGGGTCGAACTCTACTGAATACTCCAGCCAGACGGGGTTTGCATACAGAGAAACGTCTCTGATGTGCCCCAGGGTGAGGGTCATCGCACCCAGGTTCAGCGTCACCGCCGGGAAGAAGATTTGCCTTGTTTGCCACGGACAGGTACCTTTGAATCGCTGGTGGTGACTGCGCAAGTTAAGCAGCACCATGAAGAACACCACAATTGAGTGGGAAAGACTGGGTAACAACACCCATCGGACTATTACGGGAACTCATGGGGGGTTGAGTGTCTGTTGGGACAAATGGTGGGAACCAGATGAGGGGATCTACATCTGTATGTGGGGTTCAGAACACGCTTGCCCCACAGGCATCTCCATCTTTTTCCAAAGGCAGTGGCAGGATGCTGGACAAGGAATGAGGTGGGACGTCAGCACATGGGCGTGCGGAGTCCCATACTCTCAGATCCCAGTAAACGCCACGGAGCTCATCACCCGACCCCGCAAGCCCCTGCCCACAATTCCGGTAGCTAAAGCCCTCAAGGAAGGGTGCCCCACCACAACAAAGGGACCCGGGAACGAATTGGTATTGGTACCCACAGGTCAGGTGCTGTACCAAGGGGTGCACTACGTGGTGGCTTCGATGATTTTAAACCTCACCGAGGTGCAGTTGCCAGAGTGGTGCCCCAGGGAAACGGAGCAATTATACCAGGTCCTGTTAACAAACATGTTTAAACAGTTTTACGAATTCGACTTTGCCGATGTCAACAGAGCCGAATTGTACACCACACCACATGAGGTCTTGGACAGGATAGGGAGGCAAAGAAGGGGTGCAGTAAATGATATTTTCACAGCTTTTAATACAGGAACTTCCGTCATCAACACAATGGCTGATGTGGAGCTTCAAACACAAATCAATGGTTTGAAAACACAGTTAAGAAAGATACTGACTGACGAGAACAAGGTAGTGGGTTCTGAGTTACATGAGGACCAGGCCATGACACTACACTTAAAAGAGATAATAGCTGAGCTGGAGAAACACGCTAAAACAGTAAATGCACTCATCAGGGAGGATCAGAACGCGTCCGATCAGGCTGCGCAGAACGAAGCTTGTGCGCTATACGGGACGTGGTTACTGGGCGAGGTCCGCAGTAACCTGGAGTATTTGTAACAAGGTTTATTCCCCTCCTGGATCAGCAACAAGCACCTCGCAGCCCTCCACCCTTTTGAGAATGCATTGAGTCCGTGCCAGCTCATACCAGCTTCAGAGGCCTACCCAGTCCCAGTGGACTGTGGACGGTCTAATCACACCATTATGGGTATAGTGGTAAGAATGCCGGTGATGGGAAAGACAGCTAAACCCGCCCCGGTAAACAGGGTGGAGAACATTGGAGTCATTCAGGGGGGTGCGCACATTCGCTACACAGCGGTCCCACCTTACGTCATTCGATAGGAGCATGCAATGACGGGTACCGACCTCTCAGGATGCCGGAGCCGGGGAGCACACATCATCCTGTGTCCCCAGCACTCGAATGCCCATTCAAAACCACAGTGCGGGTTCAGAACTGCTGGCGCGAAGCCTATAAATTGCACCATGGAGGCAATGGCACAAGGCCATGTGCCCCCGCAGGTGGCATATACAGGAGGTGGGACATACTGTGTCACCACTGCAGCGCCCCACTACCAGCATGGACAGCACGGTTGGTGTCCGGTTAGTGACAGCAGCTTCTGTTTCAAGCCCAGGGCAGAAGTTCAAGTGGCCCAAGAGCGAATTGTCCCCATTCCTGAACCTTCCCCATTCCTGAACCTTCCACTGTTCACATCACTGTTAAAGAGAATTTCACTGATCTGTGGAGATTCGTTGCACATTTTGGATATATCATCCCCCCTCTCCCTGAACACCTCACCAAGATATTAAAAGCCATTGTTGTTTCACAGAAACATTTCTATACACTGGAGCAGAAGAATTTAATGAAGGGGCAAGCATATTGGTTTTGGTGACCCCACCGTGGTGGGACCTGTTCACTAATATAGAAGTCCCTTCTTGGATTAGGATAGCCTCCCACATTCTTGTAGTGTGCCAGGTTTTCATTGTAGTTTATTTACTGTTTGTACACTGTAGAAAGGTCAAACATTCACAAAAGTACGAGAATAGGCGGGAATGGAGGGAGCATTATGTGCGGGTAGAAGAAGAGACACCTGTTTAGATTTTTGCTGCTGTGTATGAAGTTGAAGTTTTCCCTCCCTCCTCTGTATTATTTTTGACATGTATTCATGTGCATTTTAATTTGCATGTGTGTACTTTATTTTTTTTCTTATTGAAGTTTATTAGATGTGTTGTTTTTATTAAAATATAGTGTGTATGCACCAGGTGATGTAAGGGTATAAGGCCCCCCTCCACGCCTGGAAGTAAGTTGTCAGATTTTAACTCCAAGGTATTGCCATCTATAGATGCTTAATGTACACTAGGTTTTTCTGAAATGGGAAATGCATTTGTCGTGGGGTCATAGATAGGTAAATACTGGGGATGGTAAGATTATGGGAAATCAGAATATTTTGCTCACCCAGAATTATGATACTTCAAGCAAGTTACAGTATCATCAGGGGAGAGTGTGGGATTCGCAAAATTGAACTTTATATTATAAAGGGTCGAATGGCAGAAGAGGCCATGATTTTAAAGACTATTTTAAAAGAAGCTCAGAAAAAGGGGCATACAAAATGGCTGCCAGACCCCGTGATCAACTTATTGGGACACTTTAAAATGGTTCCTGCAAAATCTTCAGACAGCTTTGTGGATTCAGCCCAAAGTAAGTTCTGGAAGCCGTTTCTGAGAGAACGAAACCAGACACCCACATATACATATAGATTGGATACAGATCCAGTCAAGATCGGCCTGTAGATAAAGGCCATCTAAATGTTGACCCAGACAAAAGGGAACAGTTTCATATTCATGAGAAGAGCATCAAGGACACGTTAAAGACGTCACCAGAACATTAAAAACAATGAAGGTCATTCCAGACCAGAGATGGCCCGTTACCGCCCATCCAAGAACAGTTTAAAATATAATAACTACCCCATTGTGCAACAAGCCCGCCAAAAGTTAAAACAAAAGACTAACCTGATTTGGCACGAGATAAGAGCTTCTGGAAAGAAGCACAATTGGGAGACACAGGGGTAGGAATTGGGGTTATTCAGCTTTCCAGCTTGCAGGCCTGTCCAGCTTTTGAGCTGGGTAAAGGGGAGCTGTTTTGGGAGAAGATCAGCATGACTCCTCTCCATCATCGGAGAGGAAGAAGGAGAAGACTAAGCCGCCATCAAGAAGGTCGTTCGAGCCGGCGTCCCCCCCCGGGGTAAAACATCGGGAGATCATCGACCAACCACGGGCCGTTGACGAAACGAGAGGCCATCTCCACCTCAAGAGAGAGGTGTGGCGCAGCTCGCTGGGGCTCCATGATCCACGTGGAGATGGGACGCCTGAAAGGATCAAACACAGACCTGTTTCAAAACCTTGCACTTCCTAGTTGGATTGGTGAGCATGTTTCCGGCCCTCCATAATCAGATCTCTTATCACAGAATCACAGAAACCCCACAGTGCAGATAGAGGCCATTTCGGCCCATCGAGCCTGCACTGACACATATCGCACCCGATCCTCATAACCCCTACACCAACACATATCCCACCCTATCCCCGTAACCCCACGTACTTAATCCCCCTAACACTAAGGGTCAATTTATCATAGCCAATCATCCTAACCCGCACATCTTTGGACTGTGGGAGGAAACCGGAGCACCCGGAGGAAACCCACGCAAACACGGGGAGAATGTGCAAACTCCACACAGAGAGTCACCCGAGGCCGGATTCGAACCCGGGTCCCTGGCGCTGTGAGGCAACAGTGCTAACTATGTTCATTAATAAATAGACATTTTTATTATGAACACAGCTAGCTTTTGCTAGCTACTTTTATTGAGCATATGTGGACTAGGTACAGTATCTGTAGAGGCTTCCATCTTGACTGTTGCCTTGCGGGTAGCCTAGTGCCTCATGGGTAATGTAGTCTTAATATACATACAGCTGGGTAGTGTAGTCTTATATACAGCTCTACACAGCTCTACGGCTCCACCTAGTGTCCACTATAGAATGACATGTTATTGATCATTACATCCCCCTTTCTTTGAGGTTTAACAAAATCAACATCAATCAACTTTCAAGAAAACAATAAAGATAATCAGTAACACTTTTGTTAGTGCTCTATAAACATAAACATTTTCAAAACAGTCAACACATTTTCAGAGCTTTACATTGTACTCAAACATTAAGTCTATCAGGCTTTTTCACTTCACGTGTGGATCTTCTCAACACGGGTAAGTCTGATGTGTCTTCATGAGATTGTTCTGGCGGTGAATGACAAGATGCAGTTGCGGCATTGTCATCAATCTGGTCTTGAATAGTCTCTTGTGTTTTTAGGAGGGAACGGCGGTTCCTCCTGAGAATCTGTCCTTCCTCAGTTCTAACAGTGTATGACCTTGGTCCTACTTCCTCAAGAACTGTAGCTTTCCTGTTCCATGCATCTGGATCCTCAATCCTGACAACATCATCCCTTGTCAATGGTTTTAGAGTTTTGGATGACTTGTCATAGTATGATTTCTGTTTCAGCTTTAACAGTTGAAGTCTCTGTCTCAGTTCCTCACTTTGCTGTTCTTTTGCATAGCAGGGTAGAGAGGTGCGCAACTTGCGACCCATTAGTAGTTCAGCCGGTGAAGAACCATAGTCTAAAGGTGAGGCTTGGTAGCTCAGCAGGGCGAGATAAGGATCAGACTTGCTTTCTGTCGCTTTCTTCAGTAGCTGCTTGAGAAGTTGAACACCTTTCTCTGCCTTACCATTTGACTGAGCATACAAAGGACTGGATGTGATGTGTTGAAAGTCATAATGTGCTGCAAACAGTTGCCACTCCTTACAGTTAAAGCACAGACCATTGTCGCTAACGGCAATCCTGGGAATTCCATGTCTGGTGAAGATGGATTTAACATGTATTATTACACTGCTTGCTGATGTGCTTGAGAGCAGCGCCATCTCAGGATAGTTAGAATAGCAGTCAATCACTGTTAGATAGTCTTTACCATTCAATTGAAAGAGGTCCATACCAACCTTTTGCCATGGTGCTGTTGGTAAGTCAGCTACTATCATTGGTTCCTTTGCTTGTTTGTTTTGGTGTTTCTGACATGTCTCACATTTGCCTATCATGTTCTCAATGTCCTTATTTATGCCAGGCCAATAAACAGTGTCTCTTGCCCTCCTTTTGCATTTTTCAATTCTGAGGTGTCCCTCATGAATCCTTTTGAGCATGTCTTGATGTAGAGCCTGTGGAATGA
The DNA here is from genome assembly GCF_052327205.1 of Somniosus microcephalus. Classification (NCBI taxonomy): domain Eukaryota; kingdom Metazoa; phylum Chordata; class Chondrichthyes; order Squaliformes; family Somniosidae; genus Somniosus; species Somniosus microcephalus. The sequence continues at coordinate 47,453,981 of NC_140996.1, read as the reverse complement.
CTATTATGTTTGTATTAGTAATAGTCCACTTGCGACACTCAATTCTGACCTTATGTGAAAATATTTTGGACAGGAACCTTTTGGCCAACCATGATGAATGTTCTCTATTACTGTTTGTAATACTGTGGCCTAGAAATTCAGTTGGCTGCGCCAGCCATTAGCGCCTTAGGAGGAGCAGATCTCGAGCGCTAGGCGCTTAGCGCCCGGGCGCAGCGCGATCTGCGCCTCGCCCCAACTTCAGTAGACATTTAGCGCCGGCGCAAAGTCATTGCGCGCGCTCATCTGCGCGCGCAGATCATGACGTCATTTTGTCGTGCAACGCCCTTTGTGCGCCCGGAACCGGAACTTCACTCGCGCCGCCCCATTGTGCGCCGGGCGGCCCTAACGACTGTTGAGTGGAACGGTACACAGCTGAGGCGGGCCGCGGGGAGCGCAAATTAAAGGGCACTTACCCTGCACTATATAGGGCAGCCATTTTGCAGCATTCACTCTTGTGCAACGGATTTTTGGAGAGAGACCAAGGAAGAGAGCTTACTGCTTTGGCCCAACACTAGGACAGGTATTTTTGGCTTCAGGCCAGAGCTTTGCAATTCTCTTTGCCTTCATTGAGATCTCAGTGTTTGCCAGCATATTATGGGGGCTGCATTGGGTGCCAACGCTGAGTTTCAGCATTATGTCGGAAGGGCTTACAGACGCCGTGAGAGAGTGGCAGCCCTGGCTAGACGCAGAGGGGGCAACAGGCGTCGCCAAGGGAGGCCTTACCCACCCAGGGTATACCGCCAGCAGTTCTCCTATCTCAACATGTCTGCCGCGCAGTGTGTTAGGATGCTGTGATTCAGAAGGGAGGTGGTTGCAGAGATCTGCCAGCTGCTTCACAGAGATCTGCGTCCGCAGCTGAGGCGCAGGACATCTCCGTCGGTGGCAGTGAAGGTGACGGTGGCTCTCAACTTCTATGCGACCGGCTTCTTCCAATCCGCTGCTGGGGACATCGCTAACATCTCCCAGTTCGCCGTGCATTGCTGCATCCGCCAGGTGACCAATGCCCTTTTCAGAAGGAGACGTCAATTCATCTCCTTCCCCATGACCCTGGACAAGCAGCAGCAGCGTGCAGTGGGATTTGCAAGAATAGCGGGCTTCCCCATGGTGCAGGGCGCCATTGACTGCACGCATGTGGCTTTGCGGGCACCTCTGGAGCATGCCGAGGATTACCGCAACTGGAAGGGCTACCATTCCCTCAACGTACAGCTGGTGTGTGACCACAGGCAGCGCATCCTAGCTGTCAATGCCCAATTTCCAGCAGCAGCCATGATGCCTTTATCCTGTGACAGACAACTGTGGCTGACATGTTCCAGGCACAGCCTCACCCAAGAGGATGGCTTATCGGGGACAAAGGCTATCCTTTGTGTACCTGGCTCATGAACCCGCTCCGCGCGCCCAGGACCCCTGCTGAAGAGGCATACAACGAGAGCCATCAAGCGACCAGGAACATCATCGAACAAACAATCAGCGTCCTGAAGCAACGGTTCCGCTGTCTGGATCGCTCCGGTGGAGCCCTCCAGTATTCGCAGGAGCGAGTCTCCCAATTCGCCGTCGTTTGCTGCATGCTGCACAACCTGGCTATCCGCAGGACTCAGGCACTGCCACCTCACGTTGGACCACCACCTCAGGAGGAGGAGCAGGAGGAGCATGAGGAGGAGGAGGAGGAGGAGGAGTACCAGCCCAGGAGGGAGGCAGAAGGTCCAAGGGCCGCCCGTCGGCGGCTTATTGAACGTCACTTCTAGGCCCCCTGTCAGGGAATGGCTTGTGCCAATGAAAGAACATGATTGCAGCCGCTGCGCAAGCCCTCAGCCGGTTAAGGCAACAAACACTTCAAAGATCAAACATGGACAATGTGAATAAAGAAAATGGTTTATTGTACAAACTCAGGGCCCTTCCCACATGAAAACCAAAAACAGATGAAACCCCCAAAAAACACACACACACATGACTCACTCCCACAACCTGGGGAGGATTAACAAAAGATGTAAACAAAAATGGCCTTCATCCTCAGCCTTCACAAAACACCCATTCCAAAAAACAAAACATTTGGACGCACCCTCTAATTTGTGGCCCGCGAGGGCGATGCCTTCTGCAAACTTTGGCGGCCCCTGCACGCCCTGCTGCTCCTCCTCAAAGTGAGGCCAGTGGCTGCTGCAAGGCTGGGGGAAGGCTCCTGAGGGGCACATGTCGTGACGGCAGATGCCCTTGGGGGTCGGCCTAGACGAGGTCTGACCCTCGAGGGGCCGGCTGGTGAATGCTGCAGCTGTGTCTGGGCAGCATCAGTCGCTGCAGCAGCTCGTGGCAGCTCCACTGGGGGAGTGGCAGTGGCGGCTGGAGGAATGGGGGCAAGCTGGCAGATGGCAGGCGCTCGCTGGTTGCCTGAGACACTGGCACTCGCCCGGGCCAGCACTGCAGCATGCGCAGCAATCTGCCGAGGGACAGACCGCTGTGCTGCTGCAGTGCGGCGGGTGCCCTGGCGATGCCTGGCTGACACAGCGAGTGTGGAAGCAGTGAGTGCCCGTGTTGCCCTGTTCTGTGACCGCATCAGAGCAGCCAGTGACTGCACGGCACCACTGATCACCTGGCCAGTCACTGCCTGAACTGCCCCGAATTCTGCCAAACTGGTGGCCTGTGAGGCCCCGAATTCGGTCACACTCCGAGACAGGGACTCGATGGCCTCAGGCATCTGTGCCACTACCCCCATGAGCTCCGTGTGCCGGCGCTCCGAGTCCGCGGACATGTCCTCAAGGAGGCGCAGCTCCTCGGCGGTGACCGTCTCCAGAATGGAGGCCGGACTCTCCCTCTGGGGAGAAGGCCGCCGAGCTGCCCGACCCTTCCTGCGTTGCTGGACGTCGCTGGGCCAAACAATTGGACTCCCCTCCGAACCTTCCCCCCTCTGGGGAGAAGGCCGCTGAGCTTCCACCCCCCTCCCGCATTTCTGCAGGCCGCTGGTCCCAGGAGCTACACTCCCCTCCGACACTTCCCCCAGGCTCCCCTCCAGGGAAGATGTGTCCCCTACATTGGCATGGCTTGCCGCGGCTGAGGGTTCCCCTGATGGGCCACCTTCCTCTTCCTCCTCCTCCTCCTCCTCTTCTGAGGGGCTGTCACTGGCAACTTCAGGGGCCTGCTCCTCACCATCTGAAAGCAGGAAGGCACAAGAGTAGCTTTAGAGTGAGGAGAGGGCGTCAGCGAGGGATGCATGAGTGGTGGCATTCAGCGCATTGGTCGGACAGTGGCAAAGGATGTAGATCTGATGCGCAAGTGGGACGAGAGAGGTCCAAAAGGTGATGTCCTTACCATTGGTGCCCAGAACAGGGTCGGCATCTCCAGATGCAACGGGGCCAGTCACCCGGGCACCCATGATGTGCTCCACGCGCTGTTGCAGCTCGGTGAGCTGCTGGATCTGGGGTCTGCCTCCCCCGGTCTCAGTCCGGCTCCTCTTATTATTGGCCAGCTTGGCCTGCATGAGAAAGGACGGCCTCTAAGTACAGTGTGTAGCCCTGATCATGTGTGCACTGCCTCCCATGGTCGAATAGCCTGGCCAGTGTGTAGCCCTGATCTTGTGTGCACTGCCTCCCATGGTCGAATAGCCTGGCCAGTGTGTAGCCGTGATCTTGTGTGCACTGCCTCCCATGGTCGAATAGCCTAGCCAGTGTGTAGCCCTGATCTTGTGTGCACTGCCTCCCATGGTCGAATAGCTTGGCCAGTGTGTTAAGTGCAGAATGTGCAATTGATGTTCATGACTGTCCCATAGCTGCTGCATGAGGGCTGGCCATTAGGGCTTTCAGGTCCCTTTGCCCATAATGTGAGGTGCACATGCAAGGATGAGGAGGACACTGGAAAGGGTTCTCACCCTGACAATCCTGGCAAGGTCATTTAGCTTTTTGCGGCATTGTACAGAGCTCCTGGGGACCTCACTGTTCGATGTCACCCTGGTGGCGACATGCCTCCAGGCTTTCCGGTAGACGCGGGCCGCCGGCTTCTTCCCATTTTCCGGGAACAAGATATGGCGTCTCTTCTCCACAGCGCCAACCAGCACCCTCAGATCATGCTCTGAGAAGCGCTGCGCTCGTTCACGGGCCTTCTGCATCCTTTCAGGCGCTATTTGGGTCCAGCAGCAGTGTTCAGGCCTAGCTGGAGGGCTGCAGTGTCCAGGGCATGGCAGCAGACCAACTCGACCCTTCCCCCTTAAGAGCTGGCCGGCGCCAGGGTGTCTGCTGTCAATCAAGAAATGACCGCACCTGCGCTGCGCCCGGCCTCGGCGGTATCGCTCAGCACCGCCGGCTTAGCGCCTAAAGAGAGCCGTGCATCGCCAGTTTTGGCGCTCGAGCAAACTCTTAGGGCGAAGCTAATGAATCTCGGCGAAGTGGCCTCGAAGTTGCGCCGGGCGCAAACTTTAGCGGCCGCCCGACTTTACTGCCCCAAGAGTGGCTATAATGAATTTCTAGGCCAGTATCTTTTAATGTTTCTTCTGCTATTTGCTTTGAATTTGTGTCTGACACGGGCAGCGCAGCAGTGACCATACTCACACGAACATCCACGTCTTCTTCAGTAGAGCGCACATGACTCATTGTGGGTGCTCAGGATAGTGCATCTGCCAGCACTATGTATTTGCCTGGTGTGTAGATCAGTTAAAATCATATCTTTGCAGCTTCATCATGAGTCGTTGAATCCTTGGAGACATCTCATTCAGGTTTTTTTTTATGATGGCAACCAGAGGGCTGTGGTCTGTCTCAACTATGAAGGTGGGAAGTCCATATATGTAGCCATGAAACTTTTCTAGTCCAACTACCAAGCCTAGACATTCCTTTTCAATCTGGGCGTATCGACACTCAGTATCAGTCATAGACCTGGAGGCATAGGCAACAGGCTTCCAATCTTCACCCTCTGCTTGTAGCAAGACTGCACGTAGGCCATCTTTTGATGCATCCATTGACACTTTGATTCTTTTTGTTGGGTCAAAGAAGGTGAGTACAGGTGTGGTTGTCAGCACTGTTTTGAGGTTTATCCACTCTTGTTCATGTCTTTCTGTCCATGCGAACTCATTTGTTTCATGTAGCAGGTCTCGCAGACAGGCTGTCTTGGCTGACAAGTTAGGAATGAACTTTCCAATGAAGTTTATCATCCCCATGATGCGTAGCACTCATTTTTTGTCAGTGGGTCGGGGCATTTTGAGTATGGCGTTTACTTTTTCCATATCTGGCTCTATTCCTTTACCAGATAGATTATCTCCTAGGAAAGTGACTTCCTAGATGCCAAACTGACACTTGGCTTTGTTGAGCTTCAGTCCATTCCGGCGTATGCTCTGTAGCACTTTAGTCAGTCTCTCATTGTGTTCTTTCAGTGTGGAGCCCCAGATGATGATGTCATCAACATAGACCCGAACTCCTTCCAGACCTTCAATTATGTGTTCCATCTCTCTATGAAAGATTTCAGATGCAGATATTATCCCGAAAGGCATTCTGAGGAAACAATACCTGCCAAATGGTGTGTTGAAGGTACAGTATTTGGTGCTCTCTTCATCCAGTTTTAGTTGCCAAAATCCTTGTGAGGCATCGAGCTTTGTAAAGTATCTTGCACCTGACATTTCACTGGTGATTTCTTCTCGCTTGGGAATCTGGTAGTGTTCACGTTTTATGTTTGCATTTAAGTCCTTTGGATCCATGCATATTCTTAGATCATTGTTCTTTTTCTTTTCACATACCATGGAGTTAACCCAGTCTGTTGGCTCTTTGACTTTCCTGATGACTCCTAGTGTGGTCATTCTGTCCAGTTCTTTCTTGAGCCGGTCACGCAGGGGTGCTGGAACTCTTCGTGGAGCATGTACCACTGGCTGAGCATCCTCCTTTAGCTGGATCTTGTAAGTGAATGGTAGCACTCCAAATCCTTTGAACACATCCTGGAAATTATTTACTACAGAATCCACCGAGTCATCTGGTCTGCTTATGGCACAGTTTATACAGTAGACTCTCTTGACCAGTTCTAAGTCTTCACAAGCTTTGTCACCCAGTAGTGAATCGAGTCTTTCAGCCACAACAGAAAACATGAGATGATGCACTTTGTCTTTGACTGTCACTTTAAGTGTGCTTACACCTAAGCTATCTATTTTATGTCCATTATAGTCCTTCAGTAGTACTGACTTTTTCTGTATTTTGGGCTTTTCTTTCATATTGTTAATGTCACTCATACTGATTAAGTTTGCTTTTGCCCCAGTGTCTAGTTTCAAGGTAACTAATGCTCCATTTACCTGCAGTGGGATCATCCATTTGTCCTCTTTTACTGCATTAACTTTATGTTCGGCATTGTCCATTTCTGAGGGCTGCACATTTTCTGTATCCTTTTTGATATTGTCACATGACACCATTCCTACAAAAAATGTCTCACTTAATTCAGTGTCCTTAATTACATTAACTCGTTGCCCTTTCTTAGTTTTTACTTTTGAAAAGCATTGTTTGGCAAAGTGATTCCTTCCATTACACTTTGTGCACATTTTTCCAAACGCTGGGCATTGTCTTAACTGGTGTTTGTAACCATAGCGTTTACAAATAAAAATTTCATCCTCCAATTGCTTTTCATTTCTGTTCTGCCCATGTTTCTTCCCCTTGTAGGACACAGCACTGACAGCAGCATTATCACTCATTACAATCGCATCATTATTGATTTCACTGAAAGTCTTCGCGTGCTTTCGAGCTAGCTCGCTGGCTTGGCATATTTTCACTGCATTTTCCAAATTTAGTTTGGTTTCTCTCAACAGACGTTCCCTGACTTTTTTATCATGAATACCAAACACAATCTGGTCACGAATCATGGATGATTTCAGCTCAGAGAAATTACATGTCTGTGCTTTCAGTTTCAGATCAGTTATAAAGCTATCAAAAGTCTCATTTTGCTGCTGTGTCCTTGAACAGAACATGTATCTTTCATAGGTCTCATTCTTTTTGGGAGAGCAATGTGTATCAAAATTTTTTAGCACATCTTCTAATTTTTCTCTGTTCTCCTCTGGATTAAATACAAATGTATTAAATACCTCTATCACCTGTGGGCCTGCAACCGTAAGCAGCAACGCTATTTTTCTTGCGTCTGGCTTCGTACTGAATCCGATGGCAGCAATGTAGAGTTCGAATTGTTGTTTAAAAATCCGCCAATTGTAGTCGATATTCCCCTCGAGATTCAAACCTCCTGGTGGCTTCAAATTCTCCATGTCGCTTTTCACAATTTTTTAGCAGGTATTTACAACTCTTGGTATCCTGGTACCATCTTATGTTCATTAATAAATAGATATTATTATGAACACAGCTAGCTTTTGCTAGCTACTTTTATTGAGCATATGTGGACTAGGTACAGTATCTGTAGAGGCTTCCATCTTGACTGTTGCCTTGTGGGTAGCCCAGTGCCTCATGGGTAATGTAGTCTTAATATACATACAGCTGGGTAGTGTAGTCTTATATACAGCTCTACACAGCTCTACGGCTCCACCTAGTGTCCAATATAGGATGACATGTTATTGATCATTACAAGATCTAGATAGGTTTAAGGGGGTGGATATTTAAGGGTATAATTAACATGAGTTGTTGTCCCTCAATGTTCCGTGTGTTTCCCTATTTCATGATGATTTTTGTAGAGTATAATATGCCTGTATTTGCCTTAGTTAGTATTGTGTCATTATGATTTGTTTGTGTTTTTCCCTCCCATGTACTCTCTTATTTGCTTGCATTTGATTTGTGTTACCATGTGCAATAAAATTTCATTTTGTTTCATCGAACTTGGTCTATAAGAGTTTTCTCTACATTGTAGTTCCTGCCCCAAAGTCCAGAGTACAGAATCTAAGGGGCGAGTGGGTCAAACCACTCAAGGCTTTACTGCAAAAGAGAGAGAGGCCTCTAGAGAGAGAAACCTCTGCGATCTAAAACCCCTTACACCAGCTGTCAGGTGGAAATTTTTATTGTACTTTTCATGCTGTGCATTAATCAGGTAGATCAATGGTCACTCAACCTCCGCCTCAGGTTCACAGATGTAGTTTTCGAGCTAACAATGAAATCAGCAACAGCATCTGCCTTAGGAAAGTGACCTGGTGCTAGAAATTCATTACAGCCAAGGAATGAGCGGTATCAGTAGAAATGTTGGAGAATTAGCACCAGGCGCTAATGCTTTAAACTGCGAGCAAAATTCATTCTCACTGATAAAACAAATAACTGGAGCGCTAATTCAAGTCTTTAAGCCCAAGCTCATTGGCGTTACACTCAAAAGGTGGACTAATATCGCAAGTCATGATTAACACAGACTTTTTTCAATTCTTAAAGGGGAGGTTCATTGATGCTGCAGCACCTCATTCTCAGCATTTCTGGCTGTGCAGTTGCCTCAGCAATCAGCAGTAGGTCAAGGAGAAGGAGCCAGAGAACTGAAACAGATGTACACATGGCAGATCCATGCCCCAGTGAGAGAGCCCATAGATTCAGCGATCAAACATTGGAATCAAACCCTTAGTGTTAGGGGGGATTAAATACGTGGGGTTACGGGGATAGGGCTTGGGTGGGATGGATGTCGGTGTAGGGACCGGGTGCTAGGGTTGGATGATCAGCCATGATCTCGTTGAATGGCAGAGCAGGCTCGAAGGGCCGAATGGCCTACTCCTGCTCCTATCTTCTATGTTTTCTATGTTTCTATGAAGCATTGGTGTTTGCTGTGGAGAGACGGAGAGCAGAGTTCTACCCAACAAGTGGCAGGAGACCCTCACCACAAATCTTCCGTACCATGTGAAGGGAGGTAGCGCAGCATGTCTCAGGCAGCACTGTGGTCCCCAGGACCCACACACAGTGCAGGAAGAAATGTAATGACCTCATTCGGGTGGTCAGCGTGAGTGAATGCTTCAACAAATGTTACATACCACCATCTGAACCATAGTCTTCACACACTGCCCAAAGCACCACACCCCCAGCATTCATCCAGCAACAATCTATACCTACCAACACTCACACTCACATCTCACACAGTAACGAGAGGCACTAGGGGATTGCGCAAGGGTGAATAGTTAATATTTTTGTTATAAATATGTGTTCACTGATTATTGATAAATTTATTAATTCAGTTTGGATTTTTTTGTGCTGTGATATGGCCTGTGACAGCAATGGAATGATGGGGATGTGGTGAGCAACGGGGATCTGGGGTTTAATTCATTGGAAACACAGTCTGATGAGGTGGTTACAGACTGCCTTTCCGGAAGGCCGATTGAGTGGCTGCTTCCTCCCTCGCTCCTGTTCCTCTACTTCCTCATCCTCCTATTCCTCCTCCTTTCTCTCTTCCTCCTCCTGAGGGGATTCCAGAATTCCCGGTGGCAAAGGCTGGGCCCTCATGATGGCCAAGTTGTGGAGCATGCAGCAGGCCACCACGAAATGGGACACCTGCTCAGCTGAGTACTGGAGGGCTACTCCCGAGTGGTCAAAACAACGTAACCATTGCTTGAGCACCCCGAATGTCTGCTCGATGATGTTACTGGTGGCAGCATGGCTCTCATTATATGAGTGTTGGGGTTGTGGAGGGGAATCATGAACCCATTGGAGAGCAGATAGCCCTTGTCTCCGACCAGCCAGCCATGAGCTGGACGTGGTAGCTGGAAGAATGCTGGCACACCGGTCTGGCACAGGATGAAGGCATCGTGGCTGCTGCCAGGATAGCAGGCATTGACATTGAGGATTCATTGTCTATGGTCGCACACGATCTGCACATTGAGTGAGTGGTATCTTTTGCAGTTACGGAAGATCTCAGGATTGCTTTGAGGTTCCCGTAAAGCCACGTGGGTGCAGTCAATGGCAGTGTGTCCCATGGGGAAAGCCGTTATCCTGGCAAAGCCACATGCATGCTCATCCTGCTTCTCTCTGGTGATGGGGAATGAAAATTAGTCCCTTCTCCTACTGTGGAGCACCTCTGCGACCTCCCAGCTGCAGCAATGGATGGTGAACTGCGAGATGTTAGCTATGTCTTCTGTTGCAGACTGGAAGGATCCGGTAGTGAAGAAATTGAGGGCGACGTTGGCCTTGACTGCCACTGAGAGAGCCGTGGTTTCCCTGATCTGAGGCTGGAGGACTGGTTGCAGGAGGTGGCAGATTTCTGTGACCACCTCCTTGGTGAAGTGGAGCCTTCTAATACACTGCTCCTTGCTTCATTGGAGGTAGGACAAGCGCTCTCAGATTATCCTTGGTGGGTAAGGCCTCCTGTGGAGAACCCTCATGGCCCTCCTCCCCACTCTGGCCACATGTTCCAGTCTTTCTCACTGCCTCTGCTCCCTCTGCCATAGATCCTGGAGGGTGAGGTCGACTGCCAGTACAGCCCTCATTAATATAACCAAGTTTGAATTTTTTAAGAATAAATGTAGCTACTTTTTAGTTGCCACAACACTCCTCATACAAAATAACCTTGAAACTACTGAATTAAACTGTTGCACTATGTGAAACTGACAAGAAACCATTGAAACTCCACTAACCTGAAATCTACAAGTCATTACTGACGATCCCTTTAAATAATGTTCCTGGAGCTGGCTTTCTGCTGCTTCATGCCAGCTCTCCCTGTTGCTGTTTACTGCAAGCACTAAGGTAGGTGGTGACGATGAATTTCACAGATCGGACGCTTAGTCAGCGTTGCACGCTCACTGACATCACAATCCACCTGCCATTGAGGCTCCTGCTGATAACTGTTAGCAGCATCGCTGTGTTGGGCAGGATTTGACCTGCGGCATTGAATTCACCACGCCCCAGCGATAATGCTCTAGCACCACATTAGCATCATCTGCAGGCCCTAATGGGAGGTGCTAAGGTACCGAATTATTCCCCTGTATGATTCTGAAAATTGTAATAAAACCGCTTCAACCGTATGGAGATTGAAATTGCGAACGAATTGTGAGATGATAATGGGCAGATTCAACTGTAGGAAATCAGAATGTGTTCTTTGTTTGTGAAGAGACAAAATGGTGACAGTCAGCAGGGGGTCCTTTGCCTGGTGGTCAGTATGTGTTCTTTGTTTCAGAGGCCACATGGACAAGAAGAAAGAACATGATTGACAAGGAAGCCCCACCCCCACATATCTCAAGGAACAGGAATGTATCATGTGGAAGGAACTCCAATCAGGGAAGGTTTGGAGTGAAACTGACCTATCAGACATTGGCAGAGAGTAAGATAACAGAAGTAACCCAGGGATGGGAGATACAAGATTCAGAAGGAACACTGAAGGAACCAAGAGGGATTCAGAAGAAGCCCAGAAGGCAGAGCAGGAAGAAGAATGAGCTGAGAAAGCTGGCCAGTCTATGTTTCGACATACAATTTCCCTGGACCAAACACCCAGAGATAAAGGAGTATGTATGAAAGTCGGACATATGCTTAGATATTGTTAAAGGGGTACTTTTATGTATGTTTGAATTGCTAAGGGGGTACTTTTATATATGTTTGAACTAATAAGTTGCAGGCATACTCATTGCCGAGAGTTCTTTGAATTTATTGCCAAAGGTGCTTCTATGCACACTCGAATTTTGAACTATAGTGTGAATAAAGACCAATTTTATTGATCACATCCTTGTCTGTCATTATTAAGCTAATTCGTAATTCTTGAGGACTGAACAGTAGTAAGAGAAAGACTTACCTCCTGCCTGCACCCCCTCCCCTACCACCCAGTGTCAGGTAGGAGTTTTTATTGTACTTTTCGTGCTGTGTACAAATGAGCTGGATTAATCGTCACTAAACTTTTGCCTCAGGTTCACAGATGTGGTTCCCAAGCTGTGTGATTCCTGTGGTATTCCAGGAAAATTTGAAAGGTCGTGTTAAAAAGAGGTTTAAGGATCTGACAAGTACCTAATAATCTTCTAAATTAGGTCGGCCACCTCTACCATTCGGGTCACTGCCACACTGGCAAACATCCCCGAGGGAAAGGCACGTGTGGGCGAGATGATGGCAGGTTCCCAACCTGCTCAAAAGTATTTCAAATTTCCTCCCGACCCATCTCCAATTATGCCCATGCAGATGCCAGAAAATTCAGGCCATAATTTCTTATATTCGCAGAACAAGGAGGAGTTAAATAGAATTAACGTTTCAGGTCGATGACCTTTCGTCAGGACTGGAAAAAGTGAGAAGTAACAGATTTAAGCAAGTGCAGGGGCAGGGAAAGGTGGGAGTGGAGGAAAGAACAAAAGGGAAGGTCTGTGATAGGTTGGAAGGCAGAAGTGAATAAATGACAAAAGGTATGATTGTACAAAGCAAAAGGAAATGGTAATGGGACAAGTAAAGAAACAAAAGATGAGTCTAGAAGAGGTGTAAATGGGAATGGCAGAATCATCAAAAGGGGACGTGGAGCAGCTGTACATTTAAAGGATAACATAATGGCAGTAGAAAAAAGTGTCACAGATATCAGCAAGACAGAAATAGAATCCATGTGAATAGAGATCAAAGATAATAAAGGATCAGTCACACTAATAAGGGTAGTCTACAGGCCACCTAATAGTGGAAGGGAGGAGGAGGAAGAAATATGCAAACAAATTAGGGAAATAAGTAAAAAACTTAGGGCTAGATTTTCAGTTGCTAGCGCCAGCAGTTAGCGCCTTAAGAGAAGTGATTTTCGGGCGCTATGCGTGTAGCGCCCGTGCGCAGCGCAGTTTGCGCCTCGCCCCAAATTAAGTTGCCCGTTAGCGCCGGCGCAAAGTTTAGCGCCCGCCCGGATGCGCGCGCAGAAAATGACGTCACATCCTCGTGCAACGCCCTTTGTGCGCCCCGATTCCAAACTTCAGTCGGACCGCCCCATTGTGCGGCTGGCGGCCGGAGCATTTGGAAAAAGGAACGCAACACAACCAGCGCGGGCCCCGGGGGGCGCAAATTAAAGGGGACGTGCTCTCCAGTATAAAGGCCAGCCTTTTTTCAGAAAACACTCTTGTGCAACGCATTTCTGGAGACACAACAAGGAGGATAGCTAACTGGTTTCAAGCAGCAAGAGCTCAGGTATTTTTGGACTCAGGCCAGAGCGCTGCAAGTGGCCTTTTGGAAATTTGAGTGTTTGCCAGGATTTGATGGGGGTTGCATGGGGTGCCAACGCGGAGCTGCAGCTCCATGTCCGTAGGGCTCGCAGACGCATTGTGAGAGGGGCGCCCTGGCTAGAGGCAGAGGGGGCTACAGGCGTCGGCCACGTAGGCCTTACCCAGTCAGGCTATACCGCCAGCAGCGCTCCTACCTAAACATGAGTGCCGCGCGATGTGTTAAAAGGCGCCGATTCCGAAAGGAGGTGATTGCAGAGATCTGCCACCTGCTTCGCCGAGATCTGCGGCCAAAGCTCAGGTGCAGGACGTGTCTGTCGGTGGAAGTGAAGGTGACGGTGGCATTGAACTTCTATGCCACCGGCTCCTTCCAATATGCTGCTGGGGACATAGCAAACATCTCCCAGTACGGCGCGCATCGCTGCATCCGCCAGGTGACCGAAGCACTGTTCAGAAGGAGAAGCCAATTCATCTCCTTTCCCATGGCCCTGGAGAGCCAGCATCAGCGCGCATTGGGATTTTCCAGACTCGGGGAATTCCCCTTGGTGCAGGGCGCCATTGACTGTGCGCATGTGGCTTTGCGGGCCCCTCTGGAGTATGGCGAACAGTATCGCAACAGGAAGGGCTACCATTCTCTGAATGTGCAGCTGGTGTGTGACCACAAGCAGCGCATCATGGCAGTCAATGCCAGCTTCCCAGGCAGCAGCCACGATGCCTTTATCCTGCGGCAGAGTACTGTGCATGACATGTTCCAGGCACAGCCTCCCCCAAGAGGATGGCTACTCGGGGACAAAGGCTATCCTTTGTGCACCTGGCTCATGACCCCGCTCCACGTGCCCAGGACCGCTGCTGAAGAGGCCTACAACGAGAGCCATCAAACCACCCGCAACATCATCGAGCTAACTATTGGGGTCCTCAAGCAGCGGTTCCGCTGCCTTGATCGCTCCGGAGGAGCTCTCCAGTATTCGCCGGACCGGGTCTCCCAATTTGTGGTGGTTTGCTGCATGCTACACAACCTGGCTATCCGCAGGACTCAGGCACTGCCACCTGACGTTGGACCAGCACCTCAGGAGGAGGAGCAGGAGGAGCATGAGGAGGAGGAGGAGGAGGAGCAGGAGTACGTTCCCAGGAGGGAGCGACCAGGGCCAAGGGCAGCACGACGCCACCTTATTACACGGTACTTCTAAGCCCCCTTTCAGGGAATGGCCAGGGGCCATGAGGGAAGATGAATGCAGCCGCTCCACAAGCCCTCAGCCGGCGAAGCCAACAAACACTAAGAAGAACAACCATGGAGACTGCATGAATAAAGATAATTTTTTATTACACAAAAATGAAAAGCCCTTCCCACATGAATCCCCAAAACAATAAACGGGCCCCACAAAAAGCCCAACAAACGACTCACTCCCACAAACTGGGGAGGAGTCACTCCACCTTTCTTCAAACCGGGCCTCAACGTCGGCCTAACGCAAAAAATAAGCCCTCCAACAACACAACCATGGGCAAAATAAAGATGGCCACCGCCATATAAAAGGAAAGCTGGCCACACCCTCTACTGAGTGGCCTGCGAGGGCGAGACCTTGCCCAGCCTTTTGCCTCCCCTGCCCGGCCTGCTGCTCCTTCGCAAGCTCTGCCCAGTGGCTGCTGCGAGGCTGGGGGAAGGCGCCTGAGGCTCAGATGCCCTTCCGCCAGATGCCGCTGGGGGGCGGCCTACACGGCGTTTGGGCCTCGAGGGGCCGTCTGCTGAGTGGCGCACCTGAGCCTGGCCACCATCAGCTGCAGCCGCTTGCCCTTGACGCCCCAGAGGGGGAATGGCGGCGACGGATGGCGCAATGTGGGCCAGCTGGCGTCTGGGATGCGCTGGCTGGTGCTGTGGTGCGGTGGCACTCGGCCGGGCCCGCACTGCAGGATCCGCAACAATCAGCCGAGGGGCGGCTTGCTGGGATGGTCCAGCGCGGCGGCTGCCCTGGCGATGCCTGCCTGAGACAGCGCGTGTGGCAGCAGTGAGTGCCCCTGTTGTCCTGGTGTGCGCGCGCATCACATCCGCCAGGGTCTTGACGGCATCAGTCAGCATGTGGCCACTCACGGCAGTTGCTGCCCCGAACTCGCGCACACTGGTCGCCAGCGACTCGATGGCCTCAGGCATGCGCCCCACCACGCTCATGAGCTCCGTGTGGCGCCGGTCCGAATCCTCGGCCATCTTATCCAGCTTCCACACCTCCTCCGAGGTGAAGGTGTCCGGACTGGAGTCGCGACTCTCCCGCTGGGGAGGAGGGGGCCGAACTAGGGGACCCTTGCCACGTTGGTGGCGGCGAGTGTGCCGATCAGCAGCACTCCCCTCTGATCCTTCCCCCCTTTGGGGGGAAGGCCGCGGGCCATGCGCACGGCTCCTGGGTGGCTGGACGCCACTGGTCCCAGAAGCTGCATTGCCCTGCGACAGTTCCTCCAGGCACTCGTCCAGTGAGGAGGTGTCAAGCATTTCCTCCTCTCCTGCGGGACGTGACTGTTCCCCCGATGGTCCGGCTTGCTCCTCCTCCTCCTCCTGCTCGGAGGTGCTGTCACTGGCAGCTTCAGGGTCCTGGTCGTCACTAGCTGAAAGCAGGAATGCACAAGAGTAGCTTCAGAGTGAGGAGACGGCGTCAGCGAGGGTGTTAGGACTGGTGGCATTCAGCGCATTGGTGGGACAGTGGCAAAGGAGGTAGCTCGGATGGGCCAGTGCGACGCGAGAAGGCCAAAAGGCGAGGTCCTTACCATTGCCGGGCAGTGGAGGGTCGGATACTCCGCACGCTGTAGGGACGATCACACGGGCTCCCATGAGCACACACACGAGCTCCTCCAGCCGAGTGAGCTTCTGCAGCTTGGCGCGGCCACCCCTGGCATGGGCCTGGCGAGTAAAGGCTACTTTAGCCTGCAAGAGAAAGGACGGGCTGTAAGTGCGCAGTGTAGCCCTGATGTAGTGTGCACTGCCTCCCATGGTGGAATAGCTTGGACAGAGTGAAGCCCTGATGTAGTGTGCACTGCCTCCCATGGTGGAATAGCTTGGCCAGAGTGAAGCCCTGATGTAGTGTGCACTGCCTCCCATGGTGGAATAGCTTGGCCAGAGTGTAGAGTGCCGAATGGCCAATTGATGCTCATGACTGTCCCAATGCTGCTGGCTGAGGGCTGGCCAATAGGACTTTCAGCTCCCTTTGCCCATCATGTCAGGTGTACATGCAAGAATGAGGAGGAGACTGGAAAGGGTACTCACCCTGACAATCCTGGTCAGGTCGTTGTATTTTTTACGACATTGTTTGTGGGTCCTGGGGGCATCGCCGGTGAACGTCACCCTCTGGGCGATCTGCTTCCAGGCTTTGGTGTAGTCGTGGTGGGTTGGATTCCTCCCACTCTCTGGGAACAAGATCTTGCGCCTCACCTCCAGAGCTGTGACCATTATGTCCAGATCACCCTCTGAGAAGCGCAGGGCACGCTGATGGGCCTTCTCTGGCGTTGCCATGACTCCCTGGGGCTGAGCAGCAGTGTTGAGGCCTCTTTGCAAGGCTGCAGTGTGCAGGGCGTGGCAGCAGACCTATTCGTCCCTTCCCCCTTTAAGAGCTGGTCGGCGCCACGGGGTCTGCTGTCAGTCCAAAAATGACCGCACCCGCGCTGCGCCCCGCCTGGGCGCTATCCCTCTGGACCGCCGGCTTAGCGCCTAAAGATAGTAGTGGAACGCCTCTTTTAGCGCTCCACCAACCTCTTAGGGCGAAGCCACTGAATTCCCGGCAACGGGGCGCTACTTTGGGGCGGGCGCTAACTTCGGGCGGGCGCTAAGGTTAGCGCCTCAAAACTGCCTATACTGAAAATCTAGCCCATAGAATATTAATCAAGGGGGGATTTCAACTACCCCAATATTAATTGAACAGAAGAGGTAGGTAAAAGGGATAAGGGACTGGAAATCTTACAATGTGTACACGACTCCTTTCTAACCCAATATGTAAAAATCCCAACAACGGAGGATTCGCTATTGAATCTAGTAATGGGGAATGAACCAGAGCAGTTAAATGAAGTAAAAGTAGGGGGACATCTAGGTAATAGTGACCATAATACAATACGCTTTAAAATAGTAATAATTGAAAATGACATAAGTATGCTGAAGTCCAGGGTAATAGATTGGAGAAAAGTTGATTTTGAAGGGCTGAGAATAGAACTTGTGAAAATAAATTGGACAACAATATTTGCACACAATGATGTAGAACAGCAAAGGGAAATGTTTAAAACAGAGCCCAGGAAAAATATATTCCACTAAAAAACAAGAACACACTAAACACTAATGAGACACCATGGATGAATAAAGCCATAAAGGAAAAATTGGGGGTAAGGAAAGAGGCATACATTAAGTACACGAACAGCAGGGGAGAGCATGATAAGGAAAAATATGATGACATTTGGAAAGAAGTCAAAATAAAATTAGGAAGGCAAAGAGTAACAATGAAATTAAATTATCAAGGAACATAAAACAAAATAGTAAAATATTTTACAGGCACATCAATAAAAAAAGAAAGGTCGGGATGGGAATATGGCCACAGGCAGTGATAGAGAGATGGCAGAAATATTAAATAATTACTTTGCCTCAGTATTTACCAGGGAGATAGAACAGGTGGACATGGCATTGGATTATGGGATTAGTAATGAAATAACTGCAATTAAAATAAAAAGAGGAGATATATTAAATAAACTAATCAAACTCAAAGAGAAAAAAAGCCACAAGGATTCCACAAGGATCAGTGCTGGGACCAATGCTGTTCACAATTTATATTAACAATTTAGACATTGGAATCAAAAACACAGGGAGGATAATTCAATTGGTTAGCACCTCCCATTAATGCCTGGCAGGGTGCTAATGAGGCGCTGATGCAGTAGCACTGGGGTGAGGCAAATCCAGTGCCATATGACAAATCTGCCCTTCCCCCTCATAGCGCTGCCACTAACAGTTACCGCTGGGGACTTCAGTGCCAGGCAAATTTTGATGTTAGTGAGCGTGCAATGCTCACT
This sequence comes from Somniosus microcephalus, assembly GCF_052327205.1. Classification (NCBI taxonomy): domain Eukaryota; kingdom Metazoa; phylum Chordata; class Chondrichthyes; order Squaliformes; family Somniosidae; genus Somniosus; species Somniosus microcephalus. The sequence continues at coordinate 47,435,914 of NC_140996.1, read as the reverse complement.
GGGCACCCGATCTGAAAAATTCATTGTCGCCCCCTGCCTTAGCGCCTCACCTCGCCAGTGACAAGTGATGTTAAGCAGGCAGCTGCCAGCTCCAGGGGTGGTATTTAAAGATATCTTCAGTAATGAGTCGCAGCTGTCAGGTTAGTGATCTTTCACTGCTTCCTTGTCAGTTTGACATTGTGCAACAGTTTAATTCAGTCATTTAAAGGTTGTGTAATATCAGGAATGTTGTGGCTACTAAAATTAGTTAAATTTATTCTCACAACATATCAAAGTGCTACACTTGGTTACATTAATGCGGACTGTAGTTGCAGTCGACCTCACCATCCAGGCTCTACAGCAGAGGGAGTGGAGGCTGTGAGAAAGATTGGAACATGTGGCCAGAGGGAGGAGAAGGGCCATGAGGGCTGCTTGAGTCATCCAGCTCCTTCTCCTTGACCTGCTGCTGCTGGCTGAGACGGCTGCACAGCCAGCAATGATGAGAATGAGGTTCTGCAGCATCAATGAACCTCCCCTTTAAGAACTGGAAAAAGCCTTTGGCAATGATGACTTGTGATTAGACTGCACCTGATAATGGTCAGTGTTTCGAGTTAAAGCCACTGAGCTTGATCTTGTATTCCAATCCTTTCTTTGTGCAATGAGACTGAATTTTGCATGCAGTCTGAAGCATTAGCGCCTGGCGCTAATTCTCAAACTTTTCAAAAGTTACCGCCCATTCCTGGGCTATTTTGAATTTCTCCCCCATAATTCCTAAATTTGCGAATGATACCAAATTGGGGGGTATAGTTAATACTGAGGAGGACAGCAACAAATTACAGGAAGACATTTATAAACTTGCAGAATGGGCACATAATTAGCAACTGAAATTCAACAGAGATAAATGTGACTTATTACATTTTGGTAGGAAGAATAGGGAGGTCACTTATTATTTGGAGGGTGCGAGTCTGGGTGGGGTAGAGGAGCAAAGGAATCTCGGAGTACAAATACACAAATCACTAAAAGTAGCGAGACAGGTTACCAGGTCATAAAAAGCAAACCAGGCACGAGGGTTTATTTCTAGAGGGATAGAATTGAAAAGTAGTGAAGATATGCTAAACCTGCATCGAACCTTGGTTAGAACACATTTAGAGTACTGCGTACAATTCTGGTTGTCGTATTATAAATAGGATATAGAGGCACTAGAGAGGGTGCAGAGAAGATTTACAAGGATGATACCAGAAATGCGAAGGTATACTTATCAGGAAAAGATGAACAGGCTGAATCTCTTTTCGCTTGAAAAAGGAAGGCTGAGGGGTGACATAACAGAGATCTTTAAAATTATGAAAGGTTTTGATGGAGTAGATACAGAGAGAATGTTTCCACTTGTGGGGAAGAGCATAACTGGAGGCCATCAGTATAAGATAGTCACCAAGAAATCAAATAGGGAATTCAGAAGAAACTTCTTTACCCAGAGAGTGGTGAGAATGTGGAACTGGCTACCACAGGAAGTAGTTGAGGCAAATAGTATAGATGCACTTAAGGGGAGGCTAGATAAGCATATAAGGGAGAAGGGAATATAGGGTTACGCTGACAGAATTACATGAGGAAAGATGGGAGGAGGCTCGAGTGGAGCATAAACGCTGGCATGGACTGGTTGGGCCAAATAGTCTGTTCCTGTGCCGTACAGCACATGTAATCCTATGTAATAGCTGCCACCTGAAAAAATAGGGGCAGATGTTAAGGTCTGAAATTTTTGAACTCGATGGAACGTGCCTATTGTAAAGTCTGTAGGTATTATGGCGAATTAATACACAGACTACAAGAGTAACTTTAACAGGACTTTACTATTCGAAGGTCAGGGCGAATCTGCCCAATAAATCCTGACACAGCACTTATATACCGGTGTGGTCACCGTCGGTATTACAGTATACAGCAGCCAAGATAAAGTAGTGCCACACCTAAAATAGTTCTCTTAAAGGTGAACAGTTACATACAATAGTTCTCTTAAAGGTAGAACAGTTACATACATTACAATCCTCCCTTTTTAGCTTACAACATACTTATTCCCCATTAAACATAACATCATAACATATATCCAACTTCATGTTAAAACAGTTCACAGATGTTGTCTCTGCGGAAACAGTTCACAGATTCAGTCTCTGCGGGAAACAGTTCATAGATTCAGTCTCTGCGGAAAACAGTTCACAGATTCGATCTCGGTGGATGCGCCTTCCGTGCTTCTTGACTCAGTCCTGACAACACCTCAGTGGTGTAGCAGTTCCCTGTGGTGTAGTCGGTTCACGTTGCTGGAGTGACTCATCCAATAGTCCTTCACTGGACTTAACAGCTTGAACTTCCGTCCTTCTGAACCAGCATTGTTGGCTTGTAAAAACTTGAGTACCTTGGGAAGTTTTTCTACTTCCAAACTGATTTGGCTCCGTTCGAAGGGACCCCGTGCGTGATCTAGTAGTGATGATGATGGTCCAGATGATCATCATCTTCTGCTTCGTCTTTTCCTTTTCTGCTTCTTGGAGACTCTCTGGGCTCCACTGTCAGCTGCCAGCTGCATGCACAGTTCCTTCTTCTCGTCCTCCTTTTTCCGTAGTAGCGCCACCATCTCCCGATGTTCCTTAGATTTTTTGTGATTCTTCATGGTTTCTGCACTTTGGGAGTTTTCATCACAAGCTGGGCAGAACAGGTCATCGTAATATTCGATGTCGTCCAACAGGTCATGGTAATATTCGGTGTCATCCTGAGCTAGGCCAGCGAGAGGGTCTTCTATTTCCTCCATACCCAGCTGGCCATTAGCCAGCTTTTGTTCCAAATCCAGACATCTTTCCTGAAGAGACTTCTTCAGGCGTTCAGCTTCATCCAGCTTTTTCTGGGCTTCCTGCCAATCTTTTACTAATGACGTCATTTGTGATTTCAATACTTCAACTTCATTCGGAGATTGGTTGATCGGACTATTCAATCCCTCTACTGCAGCAGCTGTTTCAACCTTCTGTTGTTCAACAGTGACATGAGTCAGCGTACTTTTGGCATCCCAGGGTTGCTCTGCTGCCATCTTCTCAGTCTGTGTTGCAACCTCAGCTATTTCAATAACTTTTGGGAGCTCCAAACCCCTCTCCTTTGAAGATTTAAACTCCTGTTCAATTTGTTCCCATTTCAGAGTCTTGTCCTTCAGTATATGAAGGAGTTGGCTGACCATTAACTCCAAACCCCTCTCCTTTGAAGATTTAAACTCATGTTCAATTTGTTCCCATTTCAGAGTCCTGTCCTTCAGCATATGCAAGAGTTGGCTGACCGTTAACTCTTCTGACCTCATACGTTTTCCAGTAGCTGCAGGGCTGTTTATAACCTTGCCCTGGGGCTCCTTTGCTGTTTCTACTTCGCCATCATCCGCAGCCTCCACCATTCGAATTTCCACACTTGAATCGTCCGGTGATGCTGCACCCAACTTCAGTAGGAGCTCGGAGTTCATGGCGACCAAATCAGTCTTTTCTGCCTGCAATCCGCTAACAAGCGCTTTCAGTTGCTGAACATCTTGCTCCACCAGATTAGAGCACGCACCTTCAGAAACCGAATCAGCTTTGATTCGTTTGGCCTCCTTGCCCCGACGGTTTGTGTGCTCCTGCTCCTTTTTCTCCATCAGCTGTTTCTGTTGTCTTCCCAGGTTCTCCCACTCTGTGTCACAGAACTTTTTCATTGCTTTCATCTCTTGTTTGAAACGGCAACTCAATTGTTCTAATTGCTGTTGCAATTTGAAATGAGTTCGAGCCCGGTGTTCCTCAGAATTGTGCATATCTGTAAACTGGACAGACTCAGAATTCTCTGTCAAACTATGTTGTTGTTGTTCAGTGGAATTCTGTTCTGAAACTTTGTTCTCCTCTGAAGCATAAGCATTTATGCACTCCTTCGTTTTTCCAACCTTAGTCAGCAAGTCCATTTTAGACTTGTCTTTCGCACCTGGGCTGATCTTATCGTCATCCGTTTCAGAGTCTGAGCTGCTTGTCTTCACCGAGTTCTCACTCATTATTGCTTTTAAGTAGTGCCATTCCATGTTTATTTCCCAGATCCACTCCCGTCCCAGAAGTGGTGGACCTCCCTCCGGTAGTACATATAAATACATTCCTTGGTGTTCTTTGCCCCTGTCTCTCACCTTGACTTTTATCTTTCCCATGGGGTATACTTTCTGCCCCGTGTATGTCTGCAATATGATCTTGGTATCTCTCAAGGGTATGTGTGAGAATAGCCGGTTGTAATCCCTTCGATTTATGACTGATAGGGCTGATCCTGTGTCCAATTCCATTTTCACTTGGGCTCCGGCTATTTTTAGCATGACCCAGATAGTTTGCAGGTCAGCTTCCTTACTCACATTGTGAATTCTCAGACTGCCCAGTTCCTGACCGGTTGGGTCTGAATCCGAATTCTATTCATCTGAACTCTTCTCAGCCACCTTGTGTACCTTATTGTACTTTTCCTGCGGTGACTTTTTTTTGTTATTGTTGGTCTTCTTTCCTGACCGGCATACCTTAGCTATGTGACCAAGTTTGCCACATTTTCTACATTCCTGGTTTTTAAACCAGCATTGGTTCTGGTCGTGTGTTGTCTTCCCACAACAATAACATTTCGATGTACCCGAAGTAATTTGATCCACACTGAGTACCGTTGCCTTCAGCTGCATTTCCGCTGTGCCTCTCGCTGTGGCTTCGTGCGATGCTGCAATAAGGACAGCCTTATCAAGTGTGAGATCATTCTCTTCTAGCAGACGCTTTTGTGTTCCTTCCTTCGACAACCCGCACACGAACTTGTCTCTCAATGCATCTGTCAGATTTTCCCCAAACTGGCAGTATTTCGCTAGTCTACGCAGTTCGACCAAGTATTCCGCGTTGCTTTCCTCTTTCCGTTGCGTTCTCGCATAGAATTTGAATCGTTCCGCCAACATCAGTGGTGTGGGGTTCAAATGATCCTTCAGGACAGCAACAATATTAGCGAAAGTCTGATCCGCCAGTTTAGCTGGTGATAGAAGATGCTTCAATAGCCCGTATGTCTTTGCCCCCATTGCGTTTAATAAGGTGAGAGCTTTATCATCATCTGCTATCTTATTGGCCTCACAATATATCTCGATACGTTCTACGTACGTGGCCCAATCTTCCACCTCGGAATCGAAGTTGTTGATGTTACCATGCTTAGGCATCTTCACTATCTCTCACTATCTTTCTGCGAAACAAACACGAAATTTTTCTTTAACTTTTTTTTTTCAAAATGGCGGTTTCCCGCGCTTGTCTTCTTTCCCCGCCCACTTTCAAAATGGCGGTTTCCCGCTTCTGTCTTCTTCCCCGCCTACTGGCGGCTTCCCGCGTTTCTTCCCCTGGCGGGAGGGGTAAGCTTTTCCTTCGGGCGACGACCGCTGGCTTTCGGGGTTCGCAGCCTGCGCATCGTCTTCAGTGCGTTCCTTGTTCCCTTTTCTCGGCAGGGCAACCGGCGCTGGGTACAACCCGTTGACGGCGAACAGTTTCAGCCGCTGGGCTGGATCTCGCTCAGTCTCCCTCGCTCGGGCTCTGTCTCTCCCGCTCGCTCGGGCTCTGTCTCTCCCTCAGCGGCTTCCAATCGCGCCTCCCAGCCCTCTCGCAGTCCGGTGCTTTCCTCCCCGGCTGCGGCTGAGTTCACCGCGGTTTATTTATTTTTATATCTTCCCGTGCCTTACGATCCCGGTCGCAGCGCCTCGTGGCCTCGGTAGCTGCCCGGCCTTTTTCGCCGGTCGCGGTCTAGCTGTCTCACGATGCCGTTGCGTCTCCTAGCCCGCTTGTACCGCAGCTTCCGTGCTCCACGCTGCCCCAGTCTCAGCGCCTCTGGGCCCGACTTCTGTCCGGCTCCTTTCCCCCAACCGTGGTCGAGTTCACCGCCCTTATCCTCCGTTTATTTTTATTTTTTTATTTTCCCTTTACTCACAGTCACCGTGGCCGACTTGCTTCTCGTGCTGATCGGCTCACTCACCACCGTGGCAGAAGGGACAATCAGTGCATGTTGCTGATGGAAGGCTTCGTGTCTGAATTCTTCCTTCTTCCTTGCTCTGCAGACTCGAGTTTTCTCTCAGCAGAACGACGAGGGTGGGTGCCTCTTCTCGACGCTCGTTAACTGCTTCGGAAGTATTGTTGCCGCAGGGTAAGATCGAACTCGTCGCCACTGTAAAGTCTGTAGGTATTATGGCGAATTAATACACAGGCTACAAGAGTAACTTTAACAGGACTTTACTATTCGAAGGTCAGGGCGAATCTGCCCAATAAATCCTGACACAGCACTTATATACCGGTGTGGTCACCGTCGGTATTACAGTATACAGCAGCCAAGATAAAGTAGTGCCACACCTAAAATAGTTCTCTTAAAGGTGAACGGTTACATACAATAGTTCTCTTAAAGGTAGAACAGTTACATACACTACACCTATTAGAGCTTACGTTGAGCTTGGTTGGAACAGTGCAAGAGGCCGAGGACAGAGAGGCCAGACATTTATTTAATGATGTGGATAATGAAGTACGGCTAAGTTGGCTAAGTTTCCACAGCAATCTGCCATTATGTAGAGAGCAGTGGTGAGTGCATGGTACTGCCGAGCAAGGATTAGCAGAAGGGGGGATGTTGAAGGTCTTACAGTTGCAGAACAGATGTCTGGCATGCTGACTGCCTCTTCTGTGTTGTCACAGGATACACACAGTAGTGGGCATGCTTGCCAAGAGAGGATGTTGAGCATTCCTTCTTGCACACATGGTTAGGTTGCCATACTATTTTCCACTGCTGTGTGTATGAAGCAATGCTCCACATGAATAAGTTGAATCATAGATAGAAAGAGTATCTTTCACGTTGTTCCTATTGCTGAAATGGATATCTTGGGGTTTAAATTCCAAGAAGTAGACTAGACTGGCTTCAGTTTGCTGACAGAATGATTACAGACAACTATGATAAAGAGGTCGACAGACCTCAAAGCTGCCGAGCAATCTACGCTCACAGATCAGCAGGGCTGGTGAGGATGTGCCCTCTCCCAGTGCCACATATGGAACAGCACAGGAATAGCTGATTGGCATTCATGTCAGTTGCATTTTTGCACCACTACACAGCACTGCACAACTGACTGCAAGCACCATCTGTCAGGGCCCCAGCTACATGTTCCTCTGCTGGCCGCCAGAGGGCAGTTTTGGATGCCTCAGTACACTGCTGCCATGCCTCTGGACCTCTCTCCTCAACTGTGTCTTATTAAAGTATTTGGCTCTCCTGTGTCTCATTTGAATAATTGTGTCACGTGACCAATCAGGCCTGTTATTTAAGCTTCCTGTCCTCTGGGCTCAGTCTTGAGTTCTCATGCCTGCAAGTCACAGCTCTCTGCTCGTCCTGTGTTTGAGGAACCTCCTGGAGAAGCTTCTTTTGGGTTTTGTTCCATCTCAGGTCTTACCCTGTGTTTTGGTAAACCTTCTGAGAAGCTACTTTTGGGTTTTGCTCGCTCTCGGGTCTCACCCTGTGTTTTGGTAAATCTTCTGAGAAGCTACTTTTGGGTTTTGCTCAGTCTCGGGTCTCACCCTGTGTTTTTGGGAAACCTTCTGGAAAAGCTTCTTTTGGGTTTTCCTCATTCTCGGGTCTCAGCCTGTGTTTGTGGAGCCTTCTGAAGAAGCATCTTTTGAGTTTTACGCCATCTCTAGCCTCCGGTTGTGTGCCTGCACTTGGGTCCATCACCGTACCGTAACACCATCTCTGAAAGCAATGCATCCACAGTGACTTGAACAAAGAAAACTCCTGGCACTACTGCATGTGCATCAATGCTAGTCGCAAGTAGAGGTAGTAGGCCTTCTGTATCACAAGCAACTTACCAGTTCTTTATTTTAATTGTTCTCATATTGTTCAGTGACACTGGTAAGGCCACATTAATTGCTTATTCTTTGTTGCCTTGAGAAGGTGATGGTGGGGCGCCTTGTTTAACCGCTGCAGGCCTTGTGGTGATGATGCAATGTCAGATTCCATGTGTACGCTGACAACACCCAGCCCCACCTCACCGCCACCTTGATCGACCTCTCCACTTCCTATCATTTGTCACACTGCTTGTCCGACATCCAATGTTGGAAATCTTCTGTGATGTCCCCTGTGGGACCCTGGAAGGATCATAAATATTGTGACCTTCATGGCCACTCGTTATGTGGTGGGTGGTTGGCTGTCTCTGCTCAACTTCATGGACTAGGTGCCAGATGTGTTTGACAGTCTCCTTGCTGAGCCTAAGGGCCTTCCATGCAATGCTTCTCAATCATCCCCAGATATCTAATTGTGTTGCAGTGCACCTGTCTGGGGTGGCTTGTCCTGCAAGAAGTGCACCTTCCATACCATCAGTGCATCCAGGCCACCCTCTCCTCTCCTGGTCCTGCTGTACTGGAAGATACCCAGCAATGGCAGCTGCTCCTGTGATATGAATCTGAAATCTCCTTTCAGCTGACTAACGCTATTTGCACCTCAAGTTCAATTTTCAGTTTTCGTTTTTTATTTCAATCCCCCTCCGCCCACCGTCTTGTAATGCTGCATGTGTTTCCCAGAATTAGCCTTTTCACCTTGACAAGCAGAAACAAAACGTTTTTCTTTTGTTTCTGTGAACACAATTAAGGACGGAACAAAACCACTTTCTGTGGTTTGGCAGCCCATTTGCGCGTGTCTAGTTTTCCATCAAAATTAATCAAGAGAGAAAAATATGGCGTCTATTCATTAAAGAGATATAACAGAATTAATTTAAACAAGAGAATTTGGTTAATTAGGAAATGTTCACGGAGACCCCAGAAAGTGTGAGGTGAAATAACGAATTGTTTATTTTGACATATCCAGGTTAGCTTGATTTGCGCTTAAAAATCCGCAATCTTTTGCGCCAGTTATGCCAATATCGGGGGAATTGTGTCGAGAAATACAGCGCAATCGAGCGGAAACTCCAGGCCAGAATATATTGCTATGTTTTAGCATGATGTAAAAATATAATATTAGGAAAGCATAAATATAGTGGCCCAGAAATTCCGTTCGCAGGCCTCCCGCAGGCTGCGATCTGGAAAAATCTGCACCTGGACCAGAGGGCTCCTGGGAGGCGCAGAGTTCTGTTGCTGGGCCTCTCCAAACTGCCGGTGCACAGGGCCCACGTATCCCAGGGGCGCAGGTGGTTCACAGCGTCCCTGGGATCACATGGGCCATGGGGAGCCAATCAGCGAAGGGAATCTCCATTCATACATTTGACAGGAAGACCTGTCACATATATGAATAGAGATTACCCCCAAAACCATAGTAAAACTTTAAATATTTTTTTTTTTTAAAAACACATTTTTAAAATGACTTTAAATTACATAAATTAAGTATTTTAAACCAAAAAATTTTTTTTTACATTAAAGTTTTTAACGGGGCTAAAAATGAACTTACCTTTCTTTAAAGTATTTTTAAATGATAAATCAGTGGACCTTCCTTTTAATTTTTTCAACTCTTATCCTGGTAAAAGCAGGCCTTGCACCTGCTTTTACCAGGCGCAAGAATTGTAAGTGTTTTCTGCGGGCAGAGGGTCTCCAAAAAACAGAACTCTCCACACGCAGAGGACCTGCTCCAGCACAGCCGGAGGATCTGTCAAGAGCTTTCTTGACAGATCGGAAATGCAGGTTTCCAGCGCAGGCGCAGTGCATGCCTAAAACCGGCATTTCCGTTGGCCCTACGGGTGAGTACACAGCAATTTCTGCCTCATTGAAAACTGAAAAATGAACTTGAGGTGCAAATAGCGTTATTCAGCTGAAAGATTTCAGATTCATATCACAATACAAGCTTAATTTAAGCACTTATGTGCTTTAAAAATGTTTTAGTACACAGCACAGCTGATACAGTTGATTTTTCCCAAGTGGAACTGGAAGTACTACAAAATCCTTCGAGTGCAACTCTTGATGTCAAGTGAGTCATTGAACTCATATCTGAGCAATTATTACTTTCAATTATTGTGTTGGAAGAGTCAGATACTAGACTTTTGTGAACACAGAAGAAATGTTGACTTTTAACTTAAGTAAAATTAAACCTTCTCAGTAATTGGCAACTACAGAGGAAACATGAGTTGGCATTCTTGTAGCTGTAAATCTCCAAATGTCAAGTGAGATACTGAATCATGAAGCTATACACTGCTGTTTTTGTCAGTGAATGCGGATGCAGGAATAAGGACATATTTCAGAAGCCTGGTGGTGCATTCTATTATAGACTCGTGAGATGCAGGCTCTGCAGCATGATTCAGGACACATGGTAACTATCAGTCTCTGGGGGCTGCCTGGAGAGGCACATAGCTGGTGAGATTAAAAAGTGAATTTATAACTTCCCCAGAGGAAATTAAAAGGAAAAATGTTGAGGGTGAACCAACCTGCCATTCTTATGCACTTCCAATAGCCCATTCACAGAATTATTGATAGAAGCCTAAGAGTAAGTTATCACTTCTACCTTTTTAGTTGAGGGAGGTGGAGGAACTCACTCAGCAAAATGGAGGAGAAATAATTAATAATAATAATAAAAAATGCACAGAGAGGTTCAATTTTAATATACTATAAATAGGGTTTGCTTATACTTGAAATATGTAGATTAGAACTGAGTTGGATAAAATTGCCATTCATACTGAATACATTAAGGCTGGGTAGAAGGATAATGCTTCTGTTTCATTGTCAAACTTTTTTAGTTGTGAAATCCATAAATCCATATTTAGGATATGTAAAAAAATATATAGTTTACTTAAGGAACTCATACTTGTCATTTAGTTCTTTTAAAAAATACATTTAGACCTGTTTGAGAACAATTTGTCTACTACAAAATACATGCTGCTTAAATTTGGAGGTAATATTTAATAGTAATGACTTCCTAATATCAGCTATAAAAAAGAGGAAATTACTTCATTTTATATTTTGCCTCTATGTTTCCCTCTCTGTAACATAGGAACATTAGGAACAGGAGTTGGCCATTCAGCCCCTTGAGGCTGCAAGGCCATTTAATTAGTTCATGGTGGACCTGCATCACATCTACATCACTCTGCCTTCCCTACCCTACTCTTGCACATCCTTACTCACACCAATTTACCTTGCACCTCCACCCATCCCTCACTATCTACATTATCACTTCCCCATCTCACTAGCCACCCTTCACACTCACCCTCATCCTAGTGCAATCATATCAACTAACAACACACTTGTGTGTTTTAGCCAATGTTCAAATAAAGTTTCTGTTAGTGTGGTGTCAAACATTGAAACCTTTATTTTCAACAATTTGCATTCTTGGACAGGCTTGTGGGCACCTTTGGAAATGGCTTAGTGAGTTGCAGTGAATGGTGAGATATAATGGTACCCTCCCCCCCGCCTCCGCAATGCTGATGAGTGTGAAAGGAATGGCTTGTGCAATGTTTGCATGCTTTATGGTGCTGGTGTGGGGTGGTGCCAACCTGGCGCATCTTCTGGCAGCCAGGGTTTACAGCGTCAAGTGTCGTAAATATGTCCATGGTGAGGCCATCGCTGGCCTCCCGGGCAGCATTGTGGTCGGGTGCTGATGCCCTGTGTCCTGTGCAGCATCAGTTGATTGTGGAGAAGGTTGGTGGTGGTGTTGGTGCTGCTGGTGTTCGGGCTGATCGTGGTGAGATTCTGAGGACCAAGGTGAGATAGTTTCAAGGGCACCGATGCTGATGGCAGGTGAGGTTGAGATGACAGAAGCGATCTCTCAATGGTGAGAGAGATTGTGCCAATGAAGTGACACTGGATAGCAAGTTTATTCCAAACACTTGCAACCTGCAGAAAGCTCAATCTGTCGTTCAAATGCAGTAAGCAGCAGCTTCTGAGCTTGGAAAGTGAGATGGGAGCTGTTATAGCACATTTGCAGCTGTCAAGTAATGAGATGACCCCCATGTCATACAACTCCCGACCTGCTTACCTGACGTGATCCCCGAGCAGTGTGGACCCTGTGGGTGACCTCGTAAAATGGTATGGTGAGTTGAAAATACTTTTTAAAGGGCTATTAACAAGGTCATAATGACTTGAATTACCTCCCACGCCACTGCATGTTGGGTCTGTGCAGCACTGACAGGCCTGACATCTGCAAAAGTCGCATGGCGGTGGGTTGACAGCGAGGTCCCGACTCGCTGTCAAAACATTTTTTTTCCCCACCCAACCCATCACCGAACGTGCCCGCTGACACCCTGAAGAATTCTTCCCTGAGGGATTGCACAAGGATGATTAGTTAATAGTACAATTGCAAATATGTGCATTGTGTTTATTGATAAATTTCTTAATTGTGTTTGGGATATATTATGGGGTGTCTCATTTCAGCGTTGTGCCCAAGAGAGCGATGTGATATTCCATGACACAGGGATGGTGTGATGGGGATGTGGTGTGCAATGGAGATCTGGCATTTCCTTCATGCGAATCGGAGTCTGATGAGCTGCACATGGACAGCCAGTCCGGATGGACGAATGGGTGCCTCCCTCCTCATCCTCTTGCTCCTCATCCTCATTCTCATCCTCTTCCTCCTCGTCCTCCTCCTATTCCTCTTCATCTTCCTCCTTATCCTCCTCTCCCTCATCCTTCTCCTGAGGTGGTGGCACAATCCCTGCTGGCAAGGGCTGGGCCTCATGATGGTGAAGTTGTGAAGCATGCAGCAGACCACCGCGAAATGGGACACCTGCTCTGGCGTGCACTGGAGGGCTCCTCCCAAGAGTCAAGGCAGCAGAACCATTGCTTCAGTAGCCCAATGGTCTGCTCGATAATGTTCCTGGTGCAGGCATGACTCTCATTATATGAGTGCTGGGCACAAGTGTTGGGGTTGCGGAGGTGAGTCATAAGCCAGGTGGAGGGCGAATAGCCCCTGTTTCCGAGAAGTCACCCTCGAGTTTGCTATGATGGCAGGAAGATAGCTGGCACAACGGACTGAAGCAGGATGAAGGAATCATGGCTGCTGCCAGAATAGTGGGCATTGACATTGAGGATTCGCTGTGCATGGTCGCACACCAACTGCACATTAAGTGAGTGGTAGCCTTTGTGGTTCCAGAAGATCTCAGGATTGTTTTACGGTGCCCGCAAAGCCACATGCATGGGGAAGCCCACTATCTTGGCAAAGGCAAATGCATGTTTGTCCTGCATCTATCTGCTCAGAGAGAAGCAACCGTAGTCCCTTCTCCTGGTGTAGAGAGCCTCAGTGACCTCCCGGATGCAGCAGAGGATGGCAAACTGTGAGATGTTAGCTATGTCTCCTGCTGCAGACTAGAAGGATTCGCTGGCGAAGAAATTGAGTGCCACGCTGACCTTGATTGCTAATGGGAGAGCTGTGGTCACTCTGTTCTCAGGCTGCATGTCTGGTTGTAGAAGGTGGCAGAGTTCTGTGACCACCTCCTTGCTGAAGCATAGCCTCCTAAGACACTGTTCCTTGCTTAAGTGGAGGTAAGAGAAGTGCTGTTGGAAGACCCTAGGTGGGTAAGGCCTCCTGTTGAGAGCCCTCATGGCCCTCCTCCTCCTGCCTCTGTTTGCAGGTTCCGGTCTTTCTCGCTGCCTCCACTCCCACTGCCATAGTTTCTGGAGGGGGAGGTCAACTGCCAGTACAGCCCCCATGACTGTGAGCAAGTGTTGTGAGCAGAAGCCTTTAAAAAGTATTGAGGGACTTCTGCGCTTTAATCAACACTCCTTGTTACCAATAAAAACTTGAAATAACTAAAGAAAGCTGCTTCAGTTGCAGGAAGTAGCAAACAGCTGCTGAAACTGCTGAACCATGTCAGGTGCAATTGATTGGGGATGGTGCCTTTAAATATCACTGCTGCAACCTGCTTCCTACTGGCAGACACCAGCTCTCCCTGTCGCTGTTCTGCACTGCTGTTAAGGTAAGTGGCTAAATCCAATGTTGAAGATCGGGCGTCAAGTGAGTGTTACACACTCACTGACATCACGGTCTCTGTCATTTAAATGTCCTTGGCGCTCGTGTTTCCAGGCAGCGTTATCTGCAGCTCTAAAATGGCCCATGCCGATGGATCCACCACCAGCTGGCGGAAGGGCACCAGCCACCGTCTTTTCGACATTTCATGGCAGCAGCGAATAGCGCTAACGCTTCCAATTTCTCCCCCATGTCTCCTTGTTCTTGATTCCCCCACCAGAGGAAATAATTTCTCCGTATCTACCCCATCTAATTCTTTTAACGTTTTAAACACTTCAATCAGATCACCCTTCAATGTTCTACGCACAAGAAAATACAAGTCAAGTTTATGCCACCTTTTATCATTATTTAACCCTCTAAGCCAATTTAATATTCTACATCATACTATTTTCCTTGTTTAGAATGGCACTCTATCAATTATGCGTGAATATTGTTAATGCCAGATAATTTTGAATGGTTCAAGAAAGATTCCCTAAGTTGGTCAGTTTTCCATTTTCTCCCCCCAGGTATCCTGGGCAAAACTGATGAACTCACTGACAGGGAGAAAATTGGCCAGTAACTAGGATTTTAAAATCTCTTTTCCCAGCTGTGAGTCTATAGTTCTAGCATTGTAGAGGCTGGACATGCCAAGGCAGTGCCAAATCCTCTTGGCCAAAATTCAGATGTCTTCATAAGGACAAGAGGGATGTGGAACACACAGCTAGTCAGTTCTTTACAGAGATTTACCTGATAGTTCAGTCAATAAATGATGTGGTGTTAAAATTACATTCCTGTAAGGTATGAAGCTTGATCACAAACATAACTGATTGCAATCAATACTTTTTCTTCGTAATTCTCCCTTGATTCAGCAATGTCAAGTCTCTTCTGAATGTTTGTGGACAATAATGTTAAATTAGCACATCTAAGCCTATGGAATGCATTTTTACAGATCTACAATTACAAAGCACTATATCATTCAAATCATAAATGACATCGGGTGAGGGGGGGAGGATCATCGGTAGCCGGGGGTGAGGATCATCAGGGGAGGGGATGAGGAACATCAGGGGAGGGGGCGAGGATCATCAGGGGAGGGGGCAAGGATCATTGCGGTTGGGGGTGAGGATCATCGGGGGAGGGAGCGAGAATCATCGGGGGAGGGGGTGAGGATCATCGGGGGAGGGGGCAAGGATCATTGGGGTCGGGGGTAAGGATCATCAGGGGAGGGAGCGAGAATCATTGGGGGAGGGGGGAGGATCATCGGGTGAAGGGGTGAGGAACATCAGTGGAGGGGCGAGGATCATCGGTGAGGGGGTGAGGATCATCAGGGGGGAGGATCATCAGGGGAGGGGGTGAGGATCATCAGAGGGGTAGGATCATCAGGGGAGGGGGCTGAGGATCATCGGGGGAGAGGGGAGGATCATCGGGGAGGGGGCTGAGGATCATTGGGGGAGGGGGGAGGAACATTGGGGGAGGGGGTGAGGATCATCAGGGGGAGGATCATCAGGGGAGGGGGCTGAGGATCATTGGGGAGGGGGCGAGGGTCATCGGGGAGGGGGTGAGGATCATTGGGGGAGGGGGTGGGGATCATTGGAGATGGGGGGTGAGGATCATTGGGGGAGGGGTTGAGGATCACCGGGGGAGGGTGTAATGATATCAGCAAATAGTGATGTTATTTGCCTGTTTGATTATCATGTCTTACCAGCATGTTTGCATGTATTGATTACTTATGCCTGACCAGCAGAAGTCATGTGAGAGACAAGCAGTTGGAGTTTAGTTTCAGTTTCGTTCTAGATGCATCACAAGCATCGTGTCTCCTGTAAAAGCTGCATAAAAGAGTTGAACAAGCTTTAGATTAAAAGTCATTCTCCTTCATAAATGTCTCATCATTGAACCCACAAAGAAATCAATACATGGTGTCAGAAGTGGCTGAAAGAGATGAAGAGAAAAAATCTGAAGTTAAATCAGCTCTCCACAAATTAGCAAGCCAAAAGAGAACATCGTTGCTTACCATTGGAGAATAGCTAACGAAGTGAAAAAATGGAAGGTTTACACCCACCGGCGACGCTTCAGTTGACAGGTAATGTGGCTGAAAATTGGAGTAGGTTCAAACAACGTGTGGGGTTGTATTTATCAGCAATCGGAGCTGACGAGAAAAGTAATAAAAGGAAATCGTCACTGTTCTTACATGTCGTGGGTGATGAAGCGCTGGAGGTGTATAATAACTTCACATTCACTGCTAATGGAGACAAAATGAAACTAGATAAAATAATGGAACAGTTTGAGGCCTACTGCATACCTAAACGTAACGTGATGTTTGAGAGGCACAGATTTTTCACATGTGTTCAGAAAATGGGTGAGACTATTGATCAGTATGTGACTGAACTGAGAAACACAAGCAAATCGTGTGAATTTGGGGGACTGACAGACTCACTGATAAAAGACAGACTGGTGTGTGGTATTCCAGATAATGGTCTAAGGGAAAGACAGCTAAGAGAGCAAGATCTAGACCTGGGAAAAGCCATAGCACTGTGTAGGGCTACAGAGACTGTGAAGTCGCAGGCAAAGGAGCTGTTCAGTGACAGTAGCTGCAACGTGGATGCAGTGAGAAAGAACAGATACAAACCGTTTAACAAAACGAGCGCCAATGTGAAAAAAGAGGCGTGGCCAGCGAACAAAAATGAAAGGGACAATCGAAAGTCATGTAGTCGATGCGGTACACAGCATACACCAAAAAAGTGTCCAGCATATGGTAAAACATGCAATAGTTGCAACAAAAACAACCATTGTGCCCGTTGCTGTAAGAACCAAGCGCAACAAAGCAAGGTCCATACAGTCGATGAAAGCGAGATAGAGGAGTTCAATGTAGATGTTGTGTCTGAAAACGAAGAAGAAAAAAGAGACTGGATGTTGACACTAAAAGTGAATGACATACACATTCCATTTAAATTGGATACTGGAGCACAAGTTAATGTGATATCACAGACTGATTTTAAGAAAATTAGACCCATACCAAAGATACATGGAATCAAAGTGAAAGTGACAGGATACTCAGGTACTGAAATACCAGTGAAAGGAAGATGCATTGTCAAAGTAACACACAAGGACAGAGAGCACACGCTAGCATTAATCGTGGTGCCAAAGGATGTGCAAGCCATACTAGGTTTAAAAGCCTGTGAGAGACTGAACCTGGTAAAGAGAGTCCTCGTTGTGGAAAGCGAAGGCAAGACAGTCTATGATGAACTGAATGTTGCGTACACACCGGGTAAGCTGATGTATACAGCAGACATGTTGTCCAGAGCTGTTGACCGAGGAGAGCCCGCAAACACAGTGAAAAGACTGAAGTACAAGGCAAAAGACAGTGGAACTGACTTCTACCAGAGCATGCTTGTATACCGCACAACGCCGCTCGAGTGTGGTATGTCACCAGCCCAACTCCTGATGGGACGTCGGCTAAGGTCAAACCTACCCATCCCGGAGAACCTCCTGAAAACAAAAGAGGGGGAGAAAGTGAGGAAGTTCAAAGAGCAACAGAAAGAAAAGCAAAAGTATTACTATGACAGAGGAACACAAAACCTACCTGAACTCCACACTGGTGACCAAGTAAGGTTCAAAGACAAAACAAACACATGGACTCAGAAGGGAACTGTCCTGAGTGAAGTTCAACCAAGATCATACACCATTCAGACAGATGAGGGTGCTGTTCTGAGAAGAAATCATCGAGATCTTCTCATGGGACCAGCCACAGCAGGTCAAGAGACTGATACTGTTGAACAACCTGATCACACAGCTGAGAACCAATCATCTGAGGCAACAACTCAGATTCAAGGACAATCAATCAGAAAATCCTCAAGACACGTGAAGCCTCCTGAGAGATTCATTGAGCAAATTTAAGGACTATTGTTATAGAAGGAAGTAATGTTATCTTATTCTTTCTTCAAGTTCTAGTGTATTGACATATTTCATGTGAACACACAAAGCAAGGTTAAAAAACCTTGATCATGATAATGATAATGTAAGTTCATTAAGTGTTACAGTTAAAATGCAGATTAATACAAAGAAAACATGTTGTTAGTTAAAAGTAAAATACTTTTGTTTTAAGAAAGGGAGATGTAATGATATCAGCAAATAGTGATGTTATTTGCCTGTTTGATTGTCATGTCTTACCAGCATGTTTGCATGTATTGATTACTTATGCCTGACCAGCAGAGGTCATGTGAGAGACAAGCAGTTGGAGTTTAGTTTCAGTTTCGTTCTAAATGCATCACAAGCATCGTGTCTCCTGTAAAAGCTGTATAAAAGAGTTGAACAAGCTTTAGATTAAAAGTCATTCTCTTTCATAAATGTCTCGTCATTGAACCCACAAAGAAATTAATACAGAGGGGGCTGAGGATCATTGGGGGCCGGGGGTGAGGATCATCAGGGGAGGGGGGGAGGATCATTGGGGGAGGGGGGGAGGATCATTGGGGGCCGGGGGTGTAGATTGTCGAGGGCCGGGGGTGAGGATCATCAGAGGAGGGGGGAGCATCATCAGGGAAGGGTGTGACGATCATCAGGGGAGGGGTTGAGGTGCATTGGGGGCTGGGGGTGAGGATCATCGGGGGCTGGAGGTGAGGATTATCGAGGGCTGATGCAAGGAACATCAGGGGCCGGTTGGAGCAGGGGAGGTGGGATGGGGGTCTGCCGAAGATTGGCCGCAAGGTGGCTGTAGGAGCAAGGAAGGGTTCTGCAGAAGATCGGGGCCAGGGGGAGCACAGGAAAGGCAGGATGAGTGGGGGGAGAGGTCTCGCGGTGGGATCGGAGGTCTGAGGGCGGGTGATCGGAGGCCTGAGGGTGTGTGGTCGTGGCGGGGTAGCCTGGGGGGTGGTCAGAGTCCTAATAAGGCATTCTCCAATCATGGGGGGGCGGGGGGTTAGGCAGGGACCCTGGAACCAGGAGGTAGGTGTAAAGGCACTTACCTCCTGGATGCAGCAGTCCTCACCTTGCTGTAACTGCCAGGTTTTATGAAGTGTGTAAAACCCGACCAGCTACAGTTAAAAACAAAATGGAGTTTAAGTAAAAGCGTTCCAGCCTCATTAAAATATTTAAATTGACATCCCGCCTCCTGGCAGCCGGTTGGCTGCCAGCCCCACCCCGCCTCCTGTCCCGCCTCTGTTATTTTTAACAATTTAACTACCCTATGCTCCTAACCCACCTGTTTTTTTTAAGTTAAAATTACCCCCCCACTTCTAATTACTATTCAAAGATCTCTTATGCACATTCTGCACATGTGGATGGCAAGTAAAGAAAGAATTCCGTTAAGCTGTGATGCACCTCATGCCCAAATAAACAGTGGACACTCACTCTCGAATCTTTTACATGGAGAACAATGTTGTGAGGTACCACTAATATAACAGGAGGGGTTGGGGGGAAAAAAGGAAAATTGGAAAAGCAAAATGCTTTGTAGTAACTAGTTATATTCTTACCTGCAATTACTGCACTAACCCAGGTGGGCAGAGGAAATGCTTCAAGGACACCCTCAAAGCCTCCTTGAAAAAGTGCAACATCCCTACCGACACCTGGGAATCCCGGGCCCAAGACCGCACAAAGTGGAGGACAAGCATCCAGGAAGGTGCCGAACACCTCGAGTCTCTTCGCCTGGAGCAAGTGGAAGCCAAGCGCAAACAATGGAAGGAGCGCACGTCAACCCAAGCACTCCACCCACCCGCTCCTTTAACCACGGTCTGCCCCAACTGTGACAGAGACTTTAGGTCCCGCATTGGACTCATCAGTCACCTGGGAACACATTTTTAGCGTGGAAGCAAGCCATCCTCAGTTCTGAAGGAATGCCTAAGAGAGGGAGAGCGAGAACCGTTTACCACAAATATTTGTTGAATGACATCAGATAACTACCCCGGAAAGTTGGTTCATGGAACAAGGCAGAAGTAAAGTTGTTTTCTGTGCAGCTACTGACAAAACATTGTTCACAAACAAGATGCCTTTTACATGTCCTGGCACTTTGCACCATTTACCAATTCAGAGAGCAGGCAGACATATTGCTCCCAGGCTTTTGTCAATGTTACTGTTGATTTGGCTCCTGGGATGTGCAGGAGTCTTTCCAAGGTGGTCTGTCCACTTACTTTCTCATCTTCCATGTGGAAGTGCACTTCATCCCCCAATGACAAAGCCGAGATCAGAAACATTTCTTATGCGTAAATGCAAGAATGCACCATTCCATGTGCGCTGCCCATTCTCCTGCCATACATAGTGCTTCTTATATATTTGGAGAGGGGGAGATATGAATGACATAATGCTTAGTAATTATAGATCTGTAAAAAATGCATTCCATAACCTCAGGTTTGCTAATTTATCATTACTGTATCCAAAAACAATTAGAGACTTGAAATGCTGAATCAAGGGAGAATTGCAATTATGTTGGCCGGAATTTTCTGGGGTCCATGTGGGCACAATTGGAGGCAGGTCAGGTGGGAAATTTGAAATAAGTTACAGTGGTTTGGAACCCGCCATCATCCCGCCCCCATGAGCCTTTCCCTCGGGCGCATTTGCCGGTGCGGCAGCGACCCGAACGGCAGAGGCAGGTGACCTAATTCAAATCATTAACAGGTAGTTGTCAGACTCTTAAGAGCATTTTTTAGACTACCTTTCACATTTCCCTGGCTGCCCATGAGATCCAGCAGCTCGGGAACCACGTCTGTCAGCCTGGGGCAGGAGTTGAGTGGCCATTGCTTCAGCTGATTAGATGATAGCATGAAATGTATTATAAAACCTCCCACCTCACAGTTGGTCACTTTCCTCAGGGAGAAGCTGTTGCTGACTGCATTTCCAGCACACAATTTGCATTCTACAGGCTGCAAGTGCTTCTAGCAAAGCTGCCATCCAATTTCACATCATTGTTACAACCTATCACACCATTGACAGCTTGCTCCTCTGATTTCTACTTGACCTGCCATCTATTCCATCAGCATGCGTGTTATTTATACTGTGTCACCTTGGTCCTCAGAATCGGACCACAATGAGCCCCAACACCAGCAGAACCAAGCACACCAGCAGCACCAACAACAATACGACCAACCTTCTCCTCAACCAGCTGATGCTGCACAGGGTTGCACTGCACCAGAGGCGATACCCCCAGCACAGAGTATATAGGCAGAGTATGAGCTTCCTCAACATGAATGAGCAGCAGTGCCAAAGAAGGCTCAGGGTATCGCGCCAGATCGTCACAGACATTTGCACATTGCTCGAGCAAGACCTGCAGCCCGGAGGAGCGGGTTGACACGCCTTGCCAGTGGCTGTCATAATCACCAGTGCACTCAACTTCTTCACATTGCTGCCCGGGAGGCCAGGGAGGGCCTCATCATAGCCAGATTTGCTTTACTTTATGCAGTACACACATATGGCTGCCACATGCTGTTCCAGGTTGGCACCACCCCAAAGCAACACCATAAAGGATCCCTACAATGTCCAAGCTATTCCTTTCATACTGACCACCATTGCTGGAGGTACCGTTATGTTTCACCATTCACTGCAACTCACTAAGCCACTTCCAAAGGTGCACATGAATGTTTCCAAGAGGGGAAAGTGGTGAAAATAAAGATTTTTATGGTTGATAATACATTAACGGACACTTGACATTAACAATGACTAAAGCACCCAAATGGCTACCCTTGTGAATCTACTTGTGTGCCATCTTTCTCTTCCGCGTGCTTCTACGAGGTGCTACCCCACAGTGTGGCTTCTGCAGAGGTAGAGGCAGCCTGCTCACTTCCCTGCTGTGACTGCTTAGACGCTCTTGGAGGATGTCCTTTGGGTTTTGGAGCCTCTGATGGCCCCACCAAAGTCTGCCCCTCCTGCGACTGTGCAGGGGCAACCTCGGCCATTGCACTCCGAGGAGCCTTCTGGGGCTCTGACTGAGGGGGTGGCAATGGGGGAGAAGTGTGAGCGCTTTCAGAGGAGCCCACACTTCCATATCCCCTCTCAACGTCATCCCTCTCATGGGCCACCCGCACTTCCCTGCTAGCAAGGAGCTGGACAGCACATTGCTGCATATCAGTTGGGCAATGAGGGCCCACGTCTACGCTGACATCCCTCCTAGACAGGAGGTCTGCCATATTTGCTCCATAGATAGCCATCTATTCTCCATAGTTAGCCATCTATTCTGCATATAGACCATGTGCTCCTGTGAGTGGCACATTAGCTGCTCCATGCAGGTGGCCATCCTATCCATGGAAGAGCCTACAGTCACCATCGCCTGCAACACAGTGGTGCTCATGTTGGAGATGGACTCCTCCATTCTCTGAACATTTACAGACACTGCGGTCGTAAAACCTGTCAAAGTCTCCTGCACTTCTTGCTGCACCTCCAGGATTTCCCGCTTTTTCGATGACCCACGAGGCTCAGCTTCTGCATGCAGCTGAGCAGAGCTGGAAGCATCCTGTGCCCACCAGTGAGGAGTCTCCTCTGCTGTCCCTGTCTCCACCATCTGCTCTTGCTCACTTGTGACTTGTAACGAACCCGATGATAACACTACTCTATCTCGCGTGGGACCCACCGAGATGTGCGTATCTGCGCTGGTGCTAGGTGCGATTATGTTTGGTGACGGTGCACCATCAGAGGCGGAGGCTCCTCTGAGGAGTCATCATCCTCTTCCTCCTGCACTGTGGGGGGGCTCTTGATGGACCTGTGTGAGAGTAAAGAGATGAGTTAGGTGTGCAATATGAAGAATAGGTACACAAAGCATTATGCACATGATGACCATTCAATAGCTGATAACATCAGTCTCCATATGAGTGACTGATGTATGCCTTGTAGCTCTATGCTATGTAATTCTGTCATCAGGTTGCTGAGATGTCCCCCTCTATCCGTCTCCCACCTCCAGCTGCTCGGCCACTCCCGATACTTCCAACGCAGCATCCTCTACTGTTGTGAGGGTGGCAAATGATGGAGGCCCACCTCCAGTTCTCTCCCTCTCCTTCTTATTGTACACTGTCTTCTCCTGCAAGGAGGGAAAGAAGAGAAGGTTGCGTGAGAGTGAGGGAATGCCTGTACGGAATGGATCAGTTACATCTTTGAAGGGTGACTATGATGGAGTGGGCTGACAATGCCAAATGGCCTCCTTGCTTGTTGTTAGTTGGTATGATTGCATTAGGATGAGGGTGAGTGTGAGGGGTGGCTAGTATGATGGGGATGTAAAAATGTAGATCGAGAGAGAGGGATGGGTGGACGTGCAAGGAATGTTGGTATGAGTAAAGATGTGCAGGAGTAGGGTTGGGAAGGCAGAGTGATGGAGATGTGATGAGAGGCACAGCAGGATGAAGTTGAGTGTGGCTTTGCACACACCTTTCCTGATCTAATGAGATCATTGAAACATTTGCAGCACTGCACAAAGGCCCTCCTAAACACATCCCTGCAGTTGACTTCCTCTGCAATTTGTGCCAGGCTCTTTTTTCTCCTGTGGAGGTCGCTTCCGCCCATTGGAAGGGAAGAGGACCTACCTGCATGCTCTGACTCCCTCCACAAGCGTTTGGAGGGAGTCATCGGAGAACCTGGCTGCAGCCCTCTGCGTCTGTGCAGCCATTGAAACCTCCAGTGTGCTTCCTGCACACTTCTAGATGAACCTTCAAATGCAATGTTGCCATGACCCCTTTAAATATCCCAGCTGAAAACGCATCATCGATGACATCATCATTTAATAGGGTCGGGTAAGGCGCAGGGCGGGCATAATAGGCCCCATTAGCGCAAAGTCGATTTCTGCAGCGGGATGGAAGCAACAACAGGGCCGCGACCCACCACGCCGACCGCCCAGGTACAGAAAATTCTGGCTGTTATGTTTGTGATCAAGCTTCTTATAACAATGTCAGGAAACACTTTAAAATGACTGTTC
This sequence comes from Somniosus microcephalus, assembly GCF_052327205.1. Classification (NCBI taxonomy): domain Eukaryota; kingdom Metazoa; phylum Chordata; class Chondrichthyes; order Squaliformes; family Somniosidae; genus Somniosus; species Somniosus microcephalus. The sequence continues at coordinate 47,412,156 of NC_140996.1, read as the reverse complement.
AAAGAAACATTTTCCATATACAGGAAACTCTCGTTTAAACGGCACCTAAATATCTGGAATTCTCCATTACAGGAAACTTCGCGATACCCGGCACCGACGGGACCGAGCTGCTGCCGATCTATCAAAACTTCCGGATAGACCAGCGCTAATGTTGAAGGATACGGAGGTTTTCATCTCCGTATCTGACAACAAACACTGTTGCTTAGCAACAGCTTGTAAACACTTGACCCGTACCTTGGAAGCTTCTCTGAAGCTGTTGCTTAGCTACAGAGACGCTTTCCAGAGCCTGACTGTTAAAAAAATGCTAGGAGAAGAAAAAAAACCTAACCAAAGTGGCTGCTGAATTCTGCCGTTAGATTGATGTTTCCGGACATACAACCTCCGGATTAACCAAAGTTTCCTGTAACTGGCAAAATTCATACTCCAAAAACAACACCTCAATAACCGGAAATGTTGCTTTAATCCTCCAATTTGCTGAAAGTCAGCCTTGCTACTCTGCCCAAGAAGTTATGCACCTCCATATTCTGCATTCCACCTTTCTACAAAAAAGACAAGAGTCCACTAAGCAAGCAGACATCCGGGACTTGTTTAAGAAAGCTTCCAAAAGAGTTGAAGCAGTGGAAGTGCCTGAAGAATCTGTTGAAATGCATGATCCTGATGACCCAGCTGGCATGGATATTCCTGATGAACCAGCTGACTTGGAATAAGTGTACAGTCGACGACAGTACTGTATACAGTCGTTTATAAGTTTTGTTTTACTGTTAAGTAATTAAAGAGTTATGGATTACCCTCAACTGGCAGTACTGTACTTAATCAAGCATCTTCCACCATCCATTTAACACAACATTCTGTAGGTGAGTACCCAATTACTGAAAACTGCACATTTCTTGATTTTTTAATTTTTGTTTGTTAAAAATAGCTTCGGTAGATAACCCTCTCCGCCATCTGGAATTTTTAATCAACCGCACCATCCTGTGGAGATCACTTCCGCCCATTGGAAGGGAAGAGGACCTACCTGCGTGCTCTGACTCCCTCCACAAGCGTTTGGAGGGAGTCATTGGAGAACCTGGGTGCAGCCCTCTGCCTCTGTGCAGTCATCAAAACCTCCAGTGTGCTTCCTGCACACTTCTAGATGAACCTTCAAATGCAATGTGGCCATGGCCCCTTTAAATATCCCAGCTGAAAACGCATCATCGATGACATCATCATTTAATAGGGCCGGGTAACGCGCAGGCCGGATACCAAAGAGTTTCCTGCAGAACTTTGTGATTTGATTTGGGATTTCATGCTAGCTGCTTCCTGCTGCCTTCCAGCATGGTATTGTACAGTAGGTATTGAAACTAAGTCCAACAAAAATCCAAGCTGGCTGCATGCAGTTGATTAAAAGCTAATGAAAAAAAAGACAAATGATCAATATGGCTAAACATAATAAACCTTTCACTGTTTACATTTTCTCAACATAATTTTTATATGCAATACCTTCTCTCTTTATCACATTTTACAAAAGGATATGTTCTTATTTTGGCTCCTGTCTGCCAAGCAATATTCTTGATTGAGAGGACAGGTAGGTGATCTACTCACAAGCTTCTTCCAATTTCTCTTCCTAACTGATGGTTACCAAATGTTCAAGAGCACCCAGCATTAAATTGCCCTATTATTGCTTTCTCTCTCCATTTGAGGAATCACTTTATTTCTGCTCAGTATGTCTTTTCCTTCTCACCCACCCCCCGCCCTCCTCCAACAGACTGCTGATTACATTTTTCCTACAACCTTCAGCTTGAATTTTTTTTGCACCGTATCTTGATGGAAGTACAAGCCAATAATGGTGCAGCGATGGAAAGGGGTATCTGGGGCCATAGTGAACGGCGAGACCAACAGTATATCTCCTTAACCAATGAGATTTAAGAATTGAGAATGAAATGGAGGAACAACAGAGACAAAGGGTGAATTAGAGTCAAATCAGGTACAGAAACACAACAACAACAACTTTCATTTATAGTAAAATGTCCCAAGATGCTTCACAGGAGCGTAATCAAACAAAATTTGACACCGAGCCAAAGAAGGCGATATTAGGACCGGTGGCCATAAGCTTGGTCAAAGACGGAGGTTTTCAGGAGCATCTTAAAGGAGGAGAGAGTGGTAGATTGGCAGAGAGGATTAGGGAGGGAATTCCAGAGCGTCGGGCCTCAGCAGCTGAGGCACATCCGCCAATGGTGGAGCGGGACTTGGTGTGAGTTAGAATATGGGCAGCAAAGTTTTGGATGAGCTGAAGCTTACAGAGGGTGTAAGGTGGGATGTCGGCTAATTGAGCATTGAAATAGTGGAATCTAGATGTAACAAAGGCATGGGTGAGTGTTTCAGCAGCAGATGAGCTGAGGCAGGAGTGGAGATGGGTGATGTTATGGAGGTGGAAGTAGTTGGTCTTTGTAATGGAGAGTATAGGAACATAGGATCAGGAATAGGCCATTCAGCCCTTCAAGCCTGTTATGCCATTCAATTAGATAATGGCTGATCTGTATCTTAACTCCATCTACCCGCCTTGGCTCAATAACCCTTAATACCCTTGCCTAACAAAAATCTATCAAACATAGTTTTATCATTGTCAAATGACCTAGCTTCAACAGCTTTCCGGGACAGAGAGTTCCAGGTTTCCACTACCCTTTGTGTGAAGAAGTGCTTTCTGGCATCACCCCTGGACACCCTAGCTTTAATTTTAAGGTTATGCCCCCTTGTTCAGGACTCCGCACCAGAGGAAATTGTTTCTCTCTGTCTACCCTGTCAACTCCTTTGATCATCTTAAACACCTCAATTGTATCACCCTTTAATCTTCTTCTATATTTAAAGGAATATAAACCTAGTCTATATAACCTGTCTTCATAATTTAACCCTTTTAGCCCGATATCATTCTGGTCAATCTCTGCTGCAACCCTCCGAGACCAATATATCCTTCCTGAGGTGTGGTGCCCAGAACTGAATGCAATATTCCAGACGGGGTCCAATCAGAGCTCTGTCCAGCTGTAACATAATGCACACCCCTTTCTATTACAGCCCTCTTGAGATAAAGGCCAACATTCCATTAGCCTCTTAAACTATTTTTTGTACCTGTCCAGTATCTTTTATTGATTTCTGTACTTGGACCCTAAATCTCTCTGCTCATCCTCAATTCCTAGTTTCTCGCCATTTAGAAAATATTCTGATCTATTTTCTTAGGTCCAAAAGTGGATGACCTCAGAGTTTCCCACATTGAACTCCATCTGCCACAGTTTTGCCCACTCACTTAATCTATCAATGTCTCTTTGCAACTTTCTGCTCCCATCTACAGTATTTACTGTGTTACCTAACTTAGTGTTGTCAGCAAACTTAGATATATGGCTCTCTATTCCAACATCCAAGTCATTTGACAATATAGTGAAAAGCTAAGGCCCCAGTACAGATCTCTGGGGGACACCACTAGTCACATCCTGCCAATTTGAGTACATACCCATTATCCCTACTCTCTGTCTCCTACCTCCTGACCAAATCTATATCCAAGCCAATAGGTTGCCTCCAATTCCATGTGCTCTCATTTTTGTTAACAGTGTCTCATGTGGAACCTCACTGAATGCCTTGTGAAATTCCATATAAATAACATCCATAGACATTCCCTTATCTACCACTCCCTTACCACTCAAAAAATTCAACTTTGTTCATTAGACATGACTTACCCTTTACAAATCCATGCAGGCTCTCTGATCAGATCATATTGATGAAAATGCTCAGTCACTCTGTCACAAATAACAGATTCAAGTAAATTCCCCACAACAGACATTAGACTAAGAGGCTTACACTTTCCTAGTGTATCTCTCCTGCCCTTCTTAACTAATGGAGTGACATTGGCATTTCCAATCCAAAGATACAATTCCTGAATTGAGAGAGTTTTGGAAAATCATGACTAACGCATGAACAATTTCCTCACCTACTTTTTTTAATACCCTGGGGTGGAAAGAATCGGGTCTTGGAGATTTGTCCATTTTTAATCTTATTAATTTCTCCATTAGCATTTTTAATTATACTGAATCTAGTTAGTTCCTCTCTTAATTTATTTTTTAGTTTGCCTTTTATCTCTGGTAGTTTATCCTCATCCTCCATTGTGAAGACCAATACAAGGTAGCTATTAGTATGGTTGCCATTTCCATTTACAATAACACCTGCATCTGTCATTAAGGCACCCACATTACTCTTAGCCAGCCTCTTTCTATTAATATATATGTAAAAACCTTTAGTGTTGTCATTGATATCCCTCACAAGTTTTTTCTCATAGTCACTTTATGCAGCTTTTACCACTTCCTTTGTATCACTTTGCTGTTCTCTATATCTCTCCCAGTCCATGGGATCTCTACTGTTCTTTGTTTTCGTATAAGCCCTTTCTTTTAGTTTGATACTATCTCTTGCTTCTATTGTTGACAATGGTTGTTTAATTACACACGCTTGCCCTTTAGGGGTATGTACAGGTCGTTTATTTTACCAAATGCTTTTTTGAACACTGTTCATCCATAGTTTTATCCATTAATAGCTCTGCCAAGTCTATTGTGGTTAATTCCTGCATCAACCCTCCAAAATTACCCTTACTTAAATTAAAATCTTGATTCGTGACTCACCCTTCGCCTTTTCAAATCTAATATCAAAAGCTATGATATTATGGTCACTGTTAGCTAGGTGTTCCCTTACCGAATTGACAAATTCAGGTTCATTACACATCAGTAAATCAAACATGGCCTGTTTTCTTGTTGGTTCAAGAACATATAGGCCCAGAAATTCTGGTCGGAGGCTTCCCGCGGGCGTAAGCCCCCAACCTGCACAAACGAACCGCGCCGACCGTAATGCTCTGGGCCGGCATAGAATTCCATTGATGTGCCTCCTCAAACTGCCGGTGTGCAGGGCACGCATATCCCAGGGGCGCAGCTAGTTTGCAGCATCCCTGGGATCATGTGCGCCATGGGGAGACAATCGGAGCAGGGAATCTCCTTTCATAGATTTGACAGGAAGACCTGCAAATCTATGAATAGAGATCACCCTCAAAACATAAGTAAAACTTCAAATATATATATTTTTTTAAATCACATTTTAAAAATGACTATAAATTACATAAATTAACTATTTTAAACAAAAATTTTAATTTTTGAGAAGAATAATTAAAGTTTTTAAAGGGGCTAAAAATAAACTTACCTTTCTTTAAAGTATTTTAACATGATAAACAAGTGTTAAAAAAATGTATTTTACTGATATCACCTCTTACCTTGTTAAAAGCAAGCCTTGCACCTGCTTTTCCAGGCGCAGCTGCTACCCACTTACCCGGACTGCATCAACCTGGAAAAAAACGGAAGTTGCAGGTGTACGCGCTGCCTCTCCGGCACAGGCGGTTGACCTGCGAACCCCTTTATTCAGAGAATGGAAATTCCGGTTTCCAGCGCATGCGCAGTGCATGTGTGAAATCAGCACTTCCGTTGGCCTTATGGGTGAGTACACAGCGCATACACACCCATAAGGAATGGAATTTCGGGGCCATTGTTCCAGAAAACTGTCCTGAAAACACTCAATAAATTTGCTGTCTTTGGGACTAGAGCTATTCTGCTTCCAACAGGATGTAGGGTCAGAAGCTCAGCTCAGGGTCAAATAGGATGTCTGGGTTACAAATGGTCTGGTTCAGCCTCAGACAGTGGCCAGGGAGAGCGATGAAGTTGATGGCTAGGGAACAGAGTTTGTGGCAGGGAACAAAGAAAATAGCATTGGCCTTCCCAATATTTAAATGGAGGAAGTGTCTACTCATCCAATACTGAACGTTGGACAAGCAGCGTGTCAGGGGTCGAGAGATGTTGTGGTGAGGTAGACCAAATGGGTGCTTGCACAGAGTGAGTCAAAAATGCCATGCAAATAATCACTCTGTTTTGGATGATGTCACTGAGGATCAGCATATAGATGAGAAATAGGAGGGGGGCCAAGGAGGGATCCTTGGGGGTCTCCAGAGCTAACAATGTGGGAGCGGGAAGAGAAGACATTGCAGGTGATTCTCTGCCTATGACTGGATAGCTCGGAATAGAACCAGGCAAGGGAAACCCGACTGGCCACAGTAAAACCTGCAAAGCAAGTTAAAGCTGAGGCTTTGAGCCTCATTATCATATTTAAAGTGCCAACCCACCTCATGTGAGAAGGTTGACTGCCCGCACCTTGTCCCGCCTGAGTGAAAGCCGGAAGTCGATGGATTGGAGTGGGCTTCCTGACACGCTTCCAATATTTCCCCATTTAATCCTCCACCTACACCCACTCCCACCCACTCACCTGTGTTAAAATTCTCCTTGATATGTGGAAATCTAGAACTTTCTCCCCCATAAGGCTGGGTCAGCTAAAATTTTCAAGACTGAAATAAATATATTTTTGTTAGGTAAGGGTATCAAGAGATTATGGGGCAAAGGCGGGTAAACAGAGTTAGCGGAACAGATCCGCCCTGATCTAACTGAATGGTCAAACAGGCTTGAGGTGCTGAATGGCCTACTTCTGCTCCTATGATGAGCAAATGGAGTATGCGGTGTGGCTGACGATCAGTAGCCACAGAAAATGACAGAATGGGTTCCAGCTGACTCTGCAATTACTTCATTGCTGGTCACTCTATCATCTCTGTTGATGCCCATCAAATAGGGAATAGGGAATAGAAATCAAATAGGGAATTCAGAAGAAACTTCTTTACCCAGAGAGTGGTGAGAATGTGGAACTTGCTACCACGGCAAGTAGTTGAGGCAAATAGTACAGATGCATTTAAGGGGAGGCTAGATAAACATATGAGGGAGAAGGGAGTAGAGGGTTATGCTGACAGATTTAGATGAGGAAGGATGGGAGGAGGCTCAAGTGGAGCATAAATGCCGGCATGGATTGGTTGGGCCAAATGGCCCGTTTCTGTGCCGTATATCCTATGTAATCCCAACAACATCCTTGCCTAGTACAGTATTTTACTTTGCGTTCGTTTTAATGAAAACACTACCTTATTCATAAAATAGAGTAAAAATATGAAAACTATATTTGAGCTAGTATTTACTGTGTACAATACCTGAAGAAAGTGTGACAATAAGCAGAGAGCTACGGAAGGTGTAGCAAGTTGGGAGATGTTGAGATGTCAATGGCCAGCTTGGTTGTGAAAACTGACTAACTGAAACTAATATACTCTATCAAATTCCCAATCAAATATACCTTTGGTGTACCCCTCATATACATCCTGCAATGCAGTGTATGTCACCAGAGCAAATATTGCCATATTGCTAAAATGCAATTAAAATTCTGTATAAACAATCGTAAAGCTCCCAACACATTTGGAAAAGATATTTCTTGAAGCATGCAAATCTCAGACTTATCAGTGTTAACAAGAAGAGGCAACTTCTTATCAAGGAACAAAGAAATCCAGTATGACAAGACATCTCAGTTTAAAAAAAAAATAACACAAGGACATTTGTTTCTTACCATATTACAAAGATTAACACTACCTTCTGTCCTTTGAAACATTTTTACTGCGGCCTGAAAAGACTTACTACTCATGTGTCCAAGTGTATGTCACTATGCCTATAACATGTTTCAAATAACTTCAATTTTAAGTAATAAATTGGCTGAAAAACTCAATTTTAATTTATGCACAGTAACAATTTGGAACAGATTCTTATAGTTTCTATAAACTTCTGATATGTGTAAAATAAAAATAATCTATAGAAATAACACTTCCAACAGCAGTGTGAATGCATTTGTCACAGGTTGAGTTGCAACATAGAGGTTGCAGGGAAAGTTCTGGGAAATAGACCAAGGCAGTGTTGGTCTGCTTCAATAGAGGCATACTGTTGATGAATGACTTTGTCTGTTTGATGGGTTTGTGGGTAGGGAAATAGAGTTATAATAGTGGAGCACAGGGTCTGGGAAAAGGACAGTTGGAGAACATGCAATGTTGAAGATGACAGTAAATCAGATAAATATGGGGGAAAATACAGATGACATGAGAATGGAGCAGGAAATGTAAGAGACAAAAATAAAAATGAGATTTACAGTCTCAGAAATGGACAAAAAAGTGTCAGTAAAACCAATGAAAAATATAAACAAAATGATCCAATCAAAAAAGACTCTGCAAGATTGATAAATTAAATATGGACCAATCAGGTTTAATTCATTGTGAATAAGCATTATTCATTGTGATTTAAAACTGTGACCCATTTTGGTGTAACTTGCTCTTCAAATTAAACAGTTTCAATGACTTCAATTTCAGGTGTCAGCTGTGGCTAACTGGGTAGCAAGCTCACCTCTGAGTCAGAAGGTTGTGGATTTAAGTTCCACTCAAGTGACTTGAGCACATAATCCAGGCTGACACTCCAGTACAGGTGGACATAACAGATCCCATGGCACTATTTTGAAAAACAGCAAGTGAGTTATCCCCGGTTGTCCTGGCTGAAATTTATCCCTGAGCCATCACTAAAAACAGCTTATCTTCTCATTATCACATTGCTGTTTGTGGGGCCTTGCTATGCTGCTGCGTTTCCTACATTACAACAGTGACTACACTTCAAAATGGTAGTTTGTTGGCTGTAAAGTGCTTTGGGATGTCCTGAGGTCATGAAATGTGCTGTATAAATGCAAGTCTTTCTTTTTTTTACTTTAACAGGTTTATGATCTGCATTATTCTTTTAGATCATGAATCCCAATATTAAAATTTCCCAGATGTTATTGGGTTTGCAAAGTAAAGAGAAAATAAAGTTGCAGTAGGAAGGAGATAAATGAGAAATAAAAGTGTTTTTTCAATATTAAATTTTATTAGAAATTTGTTTTGTTAAAGATGAGGTTACGTGAGAGAATAATGGAACCTGCTCTGTCAGGCCCCGGGATGGGTTGGTACTTGTGTACTTTGTATTTTAGTTGCAGTTATATTCATATTTTGGCTATCCTATATGATCTACTACAACTATATTTGTTATTCTGTAAGATTCAAATTAATTTGGTTCTTCGAAACAGTCTTTTTTCAATCCATTGTAATGTTCATGTTTCCTCTTAATTTCCTTCTAAATCATAGCAATCATAGAAACTTACAGCACAGAAGGAAGCCATTCGACCCATCATGCCTGTGCTGGCTCTGTGAAAGAGCAGTAGGCCATTTATTTATAATTGTCTGGGTGGGTGAAAATCCCAGTAAGTTTCACCTTCACCTATGTTTCTTTTGTTACGTCAGTCAAGGGGAATTTTAAAATCTTTCTGCATCATGCCCTCCTCCATCTTTTCACCATTAAGCAAAAGCATCTTCTTGATTTCCAATTTTCAAATTAGATTTCTGTAACTTCATTGCTTTCTCACACAGACAGTCAGACAGTTTTGATGTATCTGGATGGATTATAGATACTCTGGATATCTTTAGTTACATCTGTTCAATTGGTCCAATAGAAGATACTATGCCAGGCTGCACTTGTAATCTTCATTAAGAGACCAACATGGCAGACCATATATTTTACTGGGTGCACATCATGTGAAAGGATTTGCTCAATACCTTAACGAAATATAGGAGCTGAAATGCCTCTGTGTGCTATTTATAGGCATTGACTAATACATTTGCAACAAATGTCAGTGTGCTACTTTAACAAAATCATTAACCGGTTTGAAATAAATGAGTTCAGGACACTGTTAAAATAGTGCGCACAAGAATTTGATCTGAACCAATGTGCTAAAAAAAAACGATGAAGTCCAAAAAAGCCGTGATTATAATATCAAAGTGCTATGAGGAAACTGAGTAGCTTGATTATATACATTGATGTATCTGCAACTTGCTTGTTAATAGGGTTCTTGGTTATAGGATTAAACCAATAAACCCAATAATACCTCCCTCCCAAAGAGAAAAATTTCAGTAGCATCGATAAAACACCAAGATAATGACAGCAAAAACCCAGCTATGTCTTTATCTTATTCTGGCTATGCTTTGCAGGTTGAATATTCAATAAGAATTATTTCCTTAAAGTAAAAATATCATTTTGTTTTACTCAACATGATATATAGGAAGCATTTCTTGTGACTGTCAAATAATACTTGGTCCAAGGTGAACATAGCAATGCTCTACACTGAGTATTTTAGCTCCCAATTTTACCTTTTTGTAACGAAAGAAAAAAATACTGATAAAACCCAGAAATACTACAATGGAAAAATACCTAAAATGAACACTGAAAGGCTATGCTGGGGGTACAATGTGCATTTTATTACCCTATTTTCCTGTCATGTCTGTTTTTTTTATTATATTCAGTTCAGGTTAGGCAGAAGAGGGATGATGGGAGTAGTTGGGATTCATAGGAATCTTTGCATCACATTGTGTGATGTTTCTGATGTACATGTTGGGCTAATTACCAGGCTCTGGAGAGCAGGTTTTTTTGCAGTTTGTGAAATAATGTAAAAAATAAATGAAATTGTATTCATAAAAAAATCACCAAAACCAGGAAACTCTGTAGGTAGTTAACAAAATAATAAACCATATGAAGATTTAATTTGCTGTAAATTAATGTCAGGTTTGCTCTTTAATCATAAAAGTGTAGCAGATTAATATAATGTATCATGTAACTTTTTTATAAGTATGACACAACAAATCAAAAGCATGTCACAGAGACAGTTAACCATTCCACAAACCAATCCTAAGCATTGTTCACTTGGGTTGCTTCACTGACACTGCTCACTCAATATCTTTCATGATTTAGAAACTAAAACTGTATATTATATTCAACACAATATAATAAAGCAATAAAGGATTGTAATCGCATTTTTTTTACTGAGCACAAAATAAATTATTTCATTAAAATAAATCTTAGTGGTCTACTTTCAATTTTTGCTTTGTGAATTATCTATCAGTAACTTTCCGAGTAATAACTGTAGTAGGGATCTGGCTATGAAATGCTTGTTACTACCTTATGAGTGTATATTTGTGTTACAATTCATGATACTTGGACACTGACTCAGCAAGCCAATTTCTGCTAGGTCCATCAGAAAATCAGATGACATTACAAAGCAGGACCTCATGAGAATTAACAATAATTGGTGTGCATTGTGAACCTTTGGGGTTTAAAACAATCTAAAATATTTCACAAACTGTTCATATTTAGTGAAATATTATTGTAGGCACATATAATGCAAAAAGTAATATACTTATATCAAGTTTCGATCAAGATCAGCAGTGTTGATTCCATCTTTGCATAACAAGTTTAAATTGCACCATCAATTATTAACTTGATGGCTGATTCTATTTCCTCTGTATCATTACAAGGTGCCTACCATTAAGTGGCTTACAACTAACATAGCTGGACAACAAAGCTTATTTGGATTAACGTGAGGCACTACTGAGTTACTTAATGCGTGACAACATCCAACTCACTGTAATGTATTAGTACATGATCAGTTGTTGTTACAGAGTGTCAGCCCAATTCCTGCGTTTTAGTGTTTTTTTTTAAATTTTCAACTTGTTCTAGCCACATTTTGGTTGCACGAAATATGGGTTTCATCTGTGCTTTATTTTTTTGTTGAAAAGGTAAAATCAAAGTAATATTGGGTACAAAACAAATGTTGCTGTTTCACCCTAATGGAAAGTTTCAGTGTTATTTGGTAGACTCTGTACCACTGTTGAGCTAAGTAAAGTACCATTTTTATTTTAGAGGAAGCATTCTTATATCAAATTTAATATGCAAAAGATTGATATACCAGACACAGATTCAGCTAAGTTGTTTTTCCATTATTTTCAGTGTTTTCAAAATAAATATCAATTTCAAAAACTTTGTGGGGAAGAGAGGTTGGACGCTGAAACAGGGAACCCTATGTCTCCGTGATTATGTGAATAAATATTTATGAAATGGCCCCTAGAAGATGGTCAATCAAATGCCTTGGAGTTAGTAAGCTATGTAGATAGTAGATCATGCTACTTTACCAGAATAAACTGTGTCAGTTTAAGGGAATTCTTTGATGATGTCATTGAAGTCATTTGGCAAGTTGCAATATGAAACCCAATTCTGTGCACTCATTTGACCAATCACAGTTCAAAAATGCATCACTGCAAATTATATATTTTTCAGAAAACGTATGTGAGATCAAGCAATAAATATATTCAGAGCATCTCTTAATAAATTGAAATTATGATTTTTTACAGTTTCTTGCATCCAGATTTTGCACATTTTACCAATTTGATGGTTACTAATATTGGGCCAGATCTTGCTGGAAAAGTAACGGTGTGTTAACAACACAAACCATTATTAATGCACAAATCAAGTAGCAAAATCAGGGGATGAAGAGATTCGCCTTGAGTTGCGAATCTCCAGAATTTGCTGGTCGATTTACATCGATCTGCTGTTTGCTTTGCACAACCGGCATCTCGCCTTTAGCCTTCCCATTATTTTTAAGAACTTGCTGGATTTGCACACTATTTGCCCATTAAACTTCCCACAGAAGGTTGGGGCTCATAATTAATAGCGTAAATACCCTTTTAACAACTCAATAATTGTTAATGCAATGTAAATCAATCTCCCCAGCCCAGAAAGGGAACAATTTAAACTGCTGAGACTCATTCCTGCATGTAGTAAATTGTTATGAGATTTTTAAAAATTTCAAAAAAAAAGTTTTCTTAATTTTCCTTTCCGTCTCTTTTCTCTCTCTCTTAATCAAATCTTTCTTTCCCCCTTTTTATTTCTCTTTCAGTACCTGATTTGACTCTGATTCACCCTCATTCTCCATCATTTCTCTGTTTCTTTCTCAATCCATAACGATAATTGGTTAGGGAGATACACTGTTGGTCCCCTCATTCACTAAGGTCCCAGATGTACCATTACCCTCGCTGTGCTGTTATCAGCTTGCACTTCCAACAAGTTACGATGCAAAAGGTTTTGACTTAAGGGTGCAGAAAAAAGTCTAACTAATGGTGCATGCCCCGCTCCAGCAAGATTTGGGCCATTATTTTATTAATTAATTATTTTTGAATATATTCACAACAAGCACAAATAATTGCATTTTTTATGCACACTAAACAGAAATGATATTGGATGTGACTGGGCATTCAAGCAGTTAAGCATTGTTTCTTATTTTTGGAATGGTGATTCATTGATTCAAATGCTACACCAATCTGAATAATGTAGCTATTTCACTTACAAGTGATCATTTTAATGAATAACAGTGATGTAAATACCTCAAGTCACATTCAATTAAACAATAACGAATGTCCAAAACTCTTCCCCTTTAACAAACATATGTTATGATTTACTAATCTTAACAATACCTCTGGTGAGGATGCTATAAATATGTTGTGTTTTATTACACCAAGGTAGTTAAAACCAACAGAGGAGAAAATATAATAAATACTATAAATGTTTTAAGTGAGATAAATTTAGTGCTTCTGGGATGTTGTGGTAGCTTTTTTCAGCAAAGGAGAAAGTCTGGATTCCCTTTATTAATATGTTTCTGCATTGCACCTGAGCCAGGCAAAGGGGAAAGAATGCATCTGCTAATATGCACTGCAAATACCTTTTGCTAGAAATGCTTGCCTACCTTAACATGTACACAGTAAAAACCAAAATGAAAAACAGTACTTTTATGATAAATAACAGTAGCTCCCCACTGTACTGACAACGCACTGGTAATTTCCACATAGCTAGGCCCAGCCCCATCTTAAGTTTGGCCATGATGGTTATATATTTATAAGAAGCAAGTGTGAGAAGGCTTTACTGAATCTTTAGTATAATTTAATCAGTAGATATGGCATTTTTAAAATGAGTTAAGATTTTAATGAAAATAAGTCCACAACTTAAAAACCTTTTTGAGAAATCAGTATAGCTGTAATTTCTAGTAGATTCAAATCTTGCTTTTTACATGAAAATGCCATGAGATCTAATTATCTTTATTTTTCAGATTTCAGTGAGCATTGCATCAGCTTGTGTTTTGTGGCTGAAATGTTTGAGGTAAGTCTGCTGTTAGCCAAATGTCGAAGAAAAGTACTGTACGGTTAAATAAATCTAAAACATACCGCAATAAAAACCTACAATGTAAAAAAGCATTTGTGACTTGACAGTTTGCTTTACACCAAATAATGAACTAAGTGGACTCAATATTAATTCTCACACGCTATAGTTGAGAGAAAATTGTGACAAGTGGTGAAACAATCTTTACATACTACAGCAGTATTATTAAAATGCATCTTAAGCGGTTCAAAAGAATACGGCGTAGAATAGTGGGGAAAGCCTAGCTACTTGAACACATTTTGCTTTAAAATCCCTGTCTTATGAAGACATGATGATGACCTTATTTAGAGACCAATTGATATAGACAATGACTGAATACTGACCAACCGATGGTATGTATTTGTTAATTATAGCATTAGAGAGTGGTGTACAAACACCAAATTTGATGATTTAATTGTGCAGTTCAAAAATACTGCTGCTGACCATTGTGGAGACCTCTACTGGGGACATTAATGCAATCTGTACAATCGGTATTCCAGATCTTGCTCTGACTGCTTCTGTTGCTAAAACTGCTTCATCAACACACCATCACATTAACCCTTAACTCACATATTCTAGTTGCTGCTGGCTCTTGTCGGAAATCCGGTTTGGCAAAAAAAGCAACTCCATGTCAACATATGGCTAAAATGAGCGACAGTAAACCCAGTTTACAAATGCCTTTTTGTTGTACTTTGTTTTCTATTTGGCTTTATTTAATTTGTAGCCAATGCGAAACAATTTGCCATTGTTTTTAAGTTCAACTGCCTCTTACAATTTCTGTTTTTGTTAAACTATATACTGTATATAAAAAAAATATGCCACACAAATAGCCAGTTTGAACACCTGGTGGTGTAATATAACTGCCCCTTTCAGTTATTTTTCTTTACAAGGGTACAGACATTACATACAGATTTGTACAATCCATCATATAGCCCTGCATGGCCCCAGTGCACACACTGATTTGTGCAATTCTGAGATGAATATTAAAGACCCTGAGGTCTCTTTCTAATTTAAAAGTGCAGAATGCATACAAAGACATCCACTTGAAGAATAAGAGCTTCATACTAAAATTAGGGGTGTGCTAGCCTCTTGGAGTTTGATGGAAGGCCATTTTGGCTCTAATTATAAAGACTGCTGAAGCTAGAACCAAACCCGAACTGTGCATTGTACATCACCTCTGACACACAGTGATCCACTGCAACAGGTATGTTGAGTCCTGCGGCATACTGCAATGTATTGATGCATTTTTGTACAACATGCAATATTTCTGATGTCATCTAGGAATAAGCAAAATGTTTTGGTTGGCGAGGTAACTCCCAGGTGATTTTTGTGTGACTAGAAGTAGTTCTCTGCATCTATTTTGTAACTAAAATACTCGGTTTGAAGTACACGTGGAGAAACAACAATCTTACTAACACACTATGATGTAATGCTGTTTTAGTAAAAACAGTATTGTTTCCAGATGTGGGAAAGCTAAGAAAGCAAGAAAGATTGTAATGTCCCTTCAAGGGCAAGAAAACCCAAAACGTTTACTTATGCCTACTGTCATCATATCACCAGGCCAATCTTCAGTTGGGCTCCTTTGATCCTAGCAAATTCAAATGTTTTCAGTGGACCCATTGGTTTTGGTGCACACCCCTAGTTCAAATATCCATTCAAGGTGATAATCTTGTGCCAAGGCACTTTCACCTCAAACATTTATGTCGAACAGAAAAAAAAATAACCAAACCTCAGATAATTAGAAATAAATACTGTATATAAACTCTGTGGCTCAGAACTGACTGCACGTTGTCTGTTTTTCGAGAACTTCGAGGTAGTCCGGCTCAACATGAAGCTTTGCTTTCAGTTCCAGATAGTCATTTCTAATTTGCTCAGCATATACATTACTGGGTGCCCCGTACAGCACCGTCTCCCTCATCCTTTCCGGATGTAAATACTGACGCCTAACTTCATAGTTTGGTGAATAATTATAGTTTGGTGGGCTACCATATTTATAGTCAACACTGTTCCCACTGGGCGATTCCTTTTCGGGCTCTAAAATGCCACGGTAGAAATGATCTACATCTTGCACTGGGGAGATCTCCTCATGGGGCTCTATGGTGCTGATGCTGTAAGTGGGGCTTCTCAGTTGGTTTTCTATCTCCTCGTCTCCGTGGCTTCGGTAGGTGACTTTCAGCTCGTGTAGGTCCCTGTAGTCGTCCACTGAATTGCCCTCCCTCGATCTGTAGATGGGGTTCTTGCACATGTGTCCCAAAGGGTGAGGGATGTATTCGTACACATGACTGGCTGGACTCTTGGCTTTGGGTGCCGACCTGTGGCTGTAAACGCTGTACTGCAGGTTGAAAGAGCTCACGTCGGAGTTGTTGGTGCTGGCTCGGTCACTCTGGGCCTTTTTGCGCCGTTTCATCACCACTACGAAGAGCCCAGCGGCGACGAACACGGACGTGATGAAAACCAAAAGCAAGCTGAGGATGAGGACAGAGAGGGGCACAGAACCTGTGTCAGCGATGTATTGAAAGGGGGTCGCTGCGTTGGTGGCTGCCTCTGTGGACTGGGCAACGGAAGGGGCCGGAGTCGACATCACTATATCAGAGTAATCGGGGCAGATTAAATCAGATTTAATCGTTCGCAGGTCTTTCCCTGCGAAATTTTTGGGCGATTCACAGATCACGTCATTGATAAGAGTGCCGGTATTAAACCTTTCCAGCCAATGCTTCATGCCCACTATATCACAAGTACAATCCCACGGATTTTCGTACAACTGGATCTGTATCAAGGACTTCAGTTGCTCTAGGACTCCAACCATAGGCAGGGATGTGAAACGGTTACTCCGCAAACTGAGCCTGGTCAGATTCAAACCGAGAAAGATGTCAGCGGGGAAAGCCCTCAGCAGGTTGTTATTTAAAAAGAGCAACTGCAAGTTGGGCACGGGCTTAAAGGAGCCGTGCACGATTTCTTTAATGGCATTGTACTCTAAGTACAGGTACTGCAGGCTTCGGAGCCCGTAAAATATTTCCGAAGTGAGCCTTTCGATGCAATTACCATTGAGGTAAAGTCGGCGCAAATTTGTCAGATTCATAAAAGCGCGATCCTGCACGACCTTTATTTTGTTGTTACCCAGATGCAATAAATCTAATCCCGGCGAGTCAAAGAAATCCGAGCGCCGGACGGTCAGTATGTAATTTCCAGTGAGGTACATCTTTTTGGGATTGTAGGGCTTTGGCTCCAGCTCGGATATTCTTTCGATCTTTTTTTCCTGGCAATTGACGTTCAGACCCAGGTCGGAGATCTGCATGTTACACGTGCACTGGCGAGGGCACACTAAAGGCACGGGAGGCTTGGTCTGATAGGCGAAAATGGGGCCATAGTTGTAGCCTTCTTTTAAGGACGGGCCCTTGGAGGTGGGGCGCACACGTGGTACTTTGGGGAGGCGAGTGCCTTTCGGGGCTTTGGGCGGAAACTTCGACACCGACGAGGAAGTGTCGATGGAAGTTGCCGGGGCTGGGGTGGTATAAAAATACCCGTGGGTGGTCAAAGGTGGCATGGGTTTCCAATCGGAGTCGATGTTCATTCTCCTGGGGCAGAGCTCCTGCTTGGCGACCTCGTCCAGGTCCCTGCCGTGCAGCCGGAAGGGGGTCTCGCAAACCACCTCCCCGACCAAGGCCGTGTAAGAAATGCTATCCAGCCAAGCCTTCAGGGCGATCAGCTCGCAAGTGCAGTTCCAGGGATTCTCCTCCAACTGCAGCTCCACCACCCTGTCCATGTGCTCCAAAAGCCCCGCGTAGGGCAACATCTTGAGCCTGTTGCCCCGCAGGTCGAGGTGGGTGAGGGGGACGTATTTGAAAATGTTACCGGCTAGGCTGCTGAGGAGATTGTCGTTCAGGATCAGGACTTGCAGCATGTGCAGTTTGCTAAGCGAGCCGGCTTCGATCGAGCTGATGTAGTTATAATCTATCTGGAGGTATTCCAAATTCTCCAGTCCTGAAAAAGTGTCATCCCGTATCCCTTCTAATTTGTTGTTGTTAAGGTGCAGCCTCCTGGTCGCTCGCAGCCCGTTGAAAGCGCCCGCTTCGATGTCCTGGATCTCGTTGCCACCCAGATGCAGAATAGAAACGCCAGTGAAATTAATGAACTCGTTCGGATACAATCGGTTCAGCAGATTCCCGCTTAGGAATAAATGGTAGACAGGGAACCGCGGCGGGCTGATCTGGAGGAGGCTGATGATCTCGCTGTTTTCACAACCCACGACCAGTATCTCGTCTTTCTCCTCACAGGAGCAGAGATTCTCGCAAATGTCTCCGTAGCTTTCGATGGTTTCAGCCCAAGACAGGACGAAGGATGCAAAAGCGATGGTTTGCGTTATCCAGACATACATTTTCATGGCCCGAGTGCGGATCCGTGTTCACTCTAGTGCTCGGTTGCAGCTTATCACCTTTAGAAGAGAAGAAAGAGTGTAAATACTTTCCATTGCAAACGATCAACTAACGTCACCAAATAACCCCCCCTCCCCTCGCCACCACTTTCACGGGAGGGGGTGATTCCTGGCGGCACCCTCGGCTGCTGAAATTGCCGTTAGATTCCCAACTGATCGCTGCAATGACGTCGAGGTCATCAAAAGTTAAAATGACTTCCGATATAATTCCAGGGATCTGTGCGTTTGCTCGCTTCGAAACCAGATCCTCGAGTGGAAGTTCAATGTACTCATTCAATGCATTGGTCGAGGAGACGCACTCGGCGGATAAGCAATGATTGGAGGCTCTGTTAGTTGAGATAGGAAGTTGCATTTAGTGTTAGCGTCACTTAGCACACACTGCGTTCACGTCACTCGAACATCAACATGCATTTGACTGGATTTCAGAAATATATTCTTCATTAAATCTTTTCGCAGCGTTAGGCTGACAAAGACACTCTTAGCAGTTCCGAATTAAAAGGAAACCTCGACCATTTAAAAAAGGAATTTTGAAAGTAGTAATAGCTCTAATCAAACGTATGGATATTTTGCAAATAATTCCACATAAACTGTTCCATTTGTTTTCACATAAGCCACAACAAAGCCCACACTTTTCGGTTACAGCGACTGAGCGCTCTGAGAGGCTCTTGCGGTTCATATGCTCCACTTAAAAGATGACAAAGTAATGCTGGAAAAAACATTACGCACGGCTTTTCTTTTTTCTCTCTCTCATTCGAACGGAATGCTGGATTTTTCCACTGACTTACCCCGTCTCCCCAAACACTGGCGGGGTTGAAGAGCAGCGCGACATACCCAGCCATATCTGACAGCTTCTGCTTCCACCCGGAATTTCGCAAGAGCTGCCTGGTGAAAGTAGTTAGATTGGAACCTCTGTCATGGATAAAGCTCATTGCCAGTGTTACAGCGCAGGAAATGCTGCTTCTAATCGGCGAGAACTGTCGCAGCTCTTCATCCTTCAGGGTAAAAGATACCCAAGTTGATTAGCGGCAAACCGATGATCTACGTCAGTGAATTAATACCCAAATTTCATCTAGCTAGAAACAAATCCGATCTCCTGCACTTTTCTCTCTCTCCATTCAACCACTGCATTAGAGACTCCGCAAAAAAGAAATGCAAAATTCTACCCACTGATGCTGAAAATCACTTCGTGTCGAGCGCGCTCGCCTTTCGCGTTCCCCGCTTCGCAACCTCAAGGATATCGAATGCACAAGGTTGCAGCGCAGCGTTAGCACAGAATCCTTCAACATTCTCATTCCCTGTAGGAATCCCCCTTCTCACTGTGGACGGATGAGGGCTGTGTTCTTTCCCCTTTATCAGTACCGTCTCCCATTGTTGCCCCTGACGTTGTGTCCATGGGGTAGTTATTTCCTCTCCTCCCAGAAAGTTGCACAATTCCATCAAATATATCAGGATAGAAGACAGCAATAAGAGAGGTTAAACTTCCATGTTGAGCACTATTTGAACAATCGCAGCGTAATCAAGCGAAGCCCGACATAACGTCGCCCTCCGGATCCCCGCTATGTGTGTTTCATGTTTTAATGTCAGAGGGTTTTATTTTTGCATTATTTGCCCAGCGTTCAACACTTTTGACGGCTGAGTCTGGCATCGAGTATATATACATATATATAAACCTGCCTACTTCCAGCACCAAGAGGCAGCGGTGGTTGTTTTAGACCATTCCTGGTACATTCATGTTAATGAAATTAGAATTTACTTACCCAGCTCGGCTCCTGAGAGGTCATAATATTGCAGGAGGTGCTGCGCTTCCGCCCACGGTCCGAGTTAAGCTGTTGGTTTCGATGTGTGCTTAGCAATCCTTAAAGTGGTTCTTCTGCTTATTTATATCTCTCTCTATATATATATATTCTTGTTGTGTGTGGGGCTGTGCTAAAATAAAGGCGCGGGTTTGGCAGCCTGCTTCACGTTAGCAACGTGCCGGTCAGCTGGATGGAAGACTTTCCTTACTCCACTTCCACCAACTTTACCAGGCGATTAACAAGGCTCGCCGATCAACACCAGTCCAGCAGGCTGCTTGCTTGCCCTTCATGTCGGCGCTAAAATAAATATAATCCCATCCTCCCCCGGACGGGTATTACAGCATTTCTTTTAATCGCGAACTGTAAAATATGGCTGGAGCGAACTCGTCTCTTGGTGTGCCTTAAAGTGGAAACCCGGGTTCTGGAGCTGGGGAGTGTGCTTGTCTGGAGAAATCCACTGCCGTGTGAATGTGGACTTCAACCAACCCTCGGGGAATGCGGAAGGGTGTCGCTGGAAGTCCGTTTAATGTAGCTTTGCCTTTCCAGTATCCATTGCCATTGAACGGTAAACGCTGCTGTCAATAGTAACGATAATCCTTGCTGTGATTTTGGAGAAAAAAAGGATTCTTAAATTTGAAATGGAAATTGAAGGTTAAAACATGTAGCACATATAATCTCTGGAAAATAAACCGTCGTGCCCGAGTCTTCTACTAGTTTCAAGCAGTGCTCTTCCTTCGGTTTTATTCGACGTTGTAATTTTTTTTCATTCCACCAAGGCTGATCCAGTCCATATTTTTAAGAGGGTAATAAATCAGCGCTAACAAACCATTTGTAGGAGCGTCAGTATTTAGTGTACTCAGCGTGGTTGTTTGTCATTCCAGCCATTTCCCAAACAGCAGGCAAATAACCAGCAAAAAAAAATTGCTCAGCTGAACTGAGCCTGGCAATGGCCAATAGATGGCAGTGCAGGGTGACAGAAATAAGGACTGATACAGAAAGCTCCATATATTTGACTTTGCTGACGTCCTGGCAAGAGGAAACTAAGAAAGCAATTGTGTGGAAGCACCTGATTTAGGGATGGATTTACCTGGTCTCCGCCCGGGGTCCTATTTCCCACTGCTTGTCAACACATAATATTGGCTCACAATGCGCAAGCCGCCGTAATTGGCGACGGGGCGTCAGAAATCAGAGTTTAAAATTGATGCAGTGATAACGACCAAACAACCCCCCAGCTTTTTTTTTTCATCACCACAGCCCAATAATAATTTTATGTTTAAAAACACATTTGCAATGGTAGAACAGGACACAAGTCGTGGGTTCACAGCACTGAGGCACTGGGATTGTGTTATTGTTTTAAATTGCAGCAAATCTGTTCTTCGCTGTTGAGATGTGCATGTCATTCCCTGTCAGCATTATTATATATTTCAGACTTGGAACAATGAAAAATTGAATAATGAATATATAGGGGGGACTTTGCTGATTCGATTTGAATACTGTTGTGCAAGGCACATACCAGCGATGAGGACTCCTGGCTTGTTACATCTATAACAAGCGAGGAGGACATGACATGGAATTCTGTTGGGTTTGGTCCAGTTTCACCTGAAAATTATAGCTTTGAATGGTAGAGAACAGCCAGCAGTGATCTGACATTCAGAAAAAGAATAGTTTGTGTTTATAATAGTCACTGTATAAACAGAGTTTCTTCTTAAGATGCATTATTTTCAATATCTCTGTTGTTTTAGCTTGTTACATGGATAGTCTTACATTGAGGCCTTTGGCCTACCACCAGCCTCTGACATCTAACCCCTTGGTTCTGCTGTACCTCAGTCTCTGACCTTTGTTTTGAGATCCAGGCCTAATCGACAGCTTTGGCCTTTAAACCAGGGTGCCTGCAGGAATCTTAACAGACCATTCTAGTCTTTTCTCTACTCTGTGGCTACAGCACACTTGACCTAAGCCTTTCTGAGGTTTAAATGTCCCTGTTTATCTGACTTTAGAGCTTCTGCAGCATTCAAAGCTTTACATTTTTCAATAGCATTTTCTCACCCGCAAAGCCTATTTAAAAATCTTTTTTAGGAAAATAGGTCCTGATGCAAATAGTTATAGTCTTACCCTAGCTGCCATAGTTCCCTTTGCATATCACTACCTGGGAGGGCAATTGAATTTAAGCATGTTATGTAGTAAACCTTAGGTCAACAGGACATAGAAACATAGAAACATAGACGATAGGAGCAGGAGTAGGCCATTCAGCCCCTCGAGCCTGCTTCACCAATCAATGAGATCATGGCTGATCATCCAAACTCAGTACCCTGTCCCTGCCTTCTCCCCATATTCTTTGATCCCTTTAGCCTTAAGAAATATATCTAATTCCTTCTTGAATATATTTAATGAATTGTGAATATATTTAATTAATTAAGGACTAAAAGTAAACAAAGGAGGATCAAAAGTAAAAGAACCCAAAAAAATGGAAATTGCAAAGTTGCAATGCACCTATATCAGGACTTCATACAAAGATATCAAATTAATATATTATAATAGCTAACTCTATTTGAAGCTATCAGCAGCAAGGGACATAACTATTTGCTTTGAGCATACATGCCAACCATTAGCTTTTTAAGATGACATCAGGATTTCAACAATGTGTCAGCAATGGGAAAGAAGGTTGCCAATATGAATCAATCAGATCAGCTGGAAGGCAGAATTAAAGACTGTTAGAAGCACTTTTTCCTCCAATAGCTCACAAACTTGAGATGGAAAGGCTTTAAGATGAGCTGATGGTTTCTGAGAGTCATAGTTACAGGAGTGATTATTTAATATTTGTCCCCAAAGAAATTATGTATGACAAATAAATAGCTAAAACACTTATCATTTTATTCAAAGGAACTTTCTAGGACATGCCCAGCTGATGTTTTATGTAAAGGTTTATTTTATTCAACACTAGTTGAAGCCACTTCTAGAGATAAAGATGATGCTCCCTAAAGTAAATGCATTAACTGGCTTCATTTTAGCATCTTTGTCACTGCACTTGTGAAATTACCAAAGTTTGAAAATAGAACAGCGAATGCAGTTGGAGCGGTGATTACTCTTACTTAATTTTTACAAATTACACTGAGCAGCCGATATTTAAGATTTCACTGCACTGTACGACTGTGATGTTAACCATTGGCTTGTTTGTATGTGAGTTATATAACCTGATTATGTTTTAGAAAATTGTTTATTTGAGTTCCTTAGTTATTGTGCTGTAATGAAAGAGAGCTACACTATGTGCATTCGAGCTTTCATCCATGGGATAATGTGAAGATTGACATTCATAATCTATAAGAGTGAAATAGATTATAATTTCAGACTGGAGTCATTAGTTCAGTTGTCCTTGAGAACACAAAAATTCAACTTTTTTTAACTGCATTACAAAAACAGGCAGAGAAAGCCTTTTCAGGAAAAAAGGATATCTTCTTGTGGAGGCAGAGGGCATCACTGAGTTACTGAATGACTGCTTTGCATCTGTCTTCACAAAAGAAGAGGATGAAGTTAAATCTCACAGTAGAGGAGGGGGAAGTAGAGATATTGGATCAGATAAAAAATAGATAGAAAGTTTGGCATCACTCAAAGTTAACAAGTCAGCTGGTCAGATGGGATGCATCCTAGGTTGGTGAGGGCAGCTAGGATGCAGATAGCAGAAGCTCTGACCACAATCTTTCAATTCTCCTTGGATATGTGAATGGTGCCAGAGGACTGGAGAATTGCAACTGTTACACCCCTGTTCAAAAACAGGGAGAGGGATAAACCTAGTAACTACAGGCCAATTAGTCTAATGTCAGTGGTGGGAAAAGCACTCGAGACCATTGTCAAGGACAAAATTAATTCTCAATCAGTGAAGCATGGATTAATAACGAACAGTCAGCATGGATTTGTTAAAGGCAAACTGCGTCTGACTAACCTGGTTGAGTTTTTTGAAGAAGTAACATAGAGGGTTGATGAAGGTAGTGTAGTAGATCTATATAGGGATTTTCAAAAGGCATTTGATAAAGTGCCACATAACAGACTTATTCTGAAAATAGAAGCAGATGGCATTAAAGGGACGGTGGTAACTTTGTTATGTAATTGGCTCAGGGATAGGAGGCAGAGAGTAGTGGTGAACAAATGTTTTTCTGACTGGAGAGAATTATGCAGTGGGGTTCCCAGAGGTTGGTAGTGTGACCGTTGCTTTTCTTGTGACCTGGTCTTGGGCATAGGGAGTACAACTTTGAAGTTTGCGGATGATACAAAACTTGGCAACGTAGTAAATAGTGAGCAGGATAGCAGCAGACCTCAGGAGGACATAGACAGATTGGTGAAATGAGCAAACACATTGCAGAAGCAATTTAACGTGGTAAAGTGATGCACTTTGCGATAAACAACATGGAGAGGCGATGTAATCTAAATGGTATTACTTTGAGGAGAGGAAAGAACAGAGGGACCTCACAAATTTTTGAATGTTGCAGGGCAAGTTGATACAACGGTTAAGAAAGTGTATGAGATACTTGGCTTTGTAAATAGGGACATTGAATACAAAAATAAGGAAGTCATGCTAAACATTTCCAAATCTCTGGTTAGGCCTCAAGCTAAAAATGATTGTTGGCAACAATAACAGTCAAACCCTGAACGTGTTTTTTTGGCATTCCTTCGCTGTTGTAGGGTGTATTAACCTGCTTATCTTAACTTATCTTAACAAATGAGATATCAGCCATGGCTGAGTGGTAGCACTCTCGTCTCTGAGTCAGAAGGTCGTGGGTTCTAAGCACAATCCTGAGATATATGCACATAACCTAGGCTGACACTACAGTGCAGTACTTAGTGGGTGTTGCACTGTTAGAGGTTCCGTATTTTGGATGAGATGTTAAACTGAGGCCCTGTCTTCCTTCTCAGGTGGACATAAAAGATCCTATTGCATGTTTTGAAGAAGAGCAGGGACTTCTCCCTGGTGTCCTGGCCAACATTTATCCCTCAACCAACCACAAACAGGTTATCTGGTAATTATCACATTGCTATTTGTGGTACCTTGCTGTGCGCAAATTTATTGCCACATTTCCTACATTAGAACAATGACTATACTTGAAAATGTACTTCATTGGTTGCAAAGTGCCTTGAGACCTCCTGAGATCATGAAAGGTGCTATATAAATATACAGTATATTTTTTTCTTTTTAACCCCATATAGCTGTACTGAAGTTCTTAGAATGATTTTCATACTTAAGATGGAGGAGAATGTCTGTGGCCTTCTCCCAATCTCCTGCCACAAATTCAGTGGAAGATCGGTGGAAACTCCTGGAGAAAATGTACAAGCCACCATTTTTAGCAAACCTTCAAGGGTTCTGCCAATCCCCCGTTGTAGAGACACTGCTGAAATTCTAGGCCATATAGCTGTAACCCTTCCAAGATAAATTATTTTTGAATTGAAAGACAGCGTTACAGCAGGTTTTAAAATACTAGAAAATGCACTAAGTGTGAAAAAGCATCATTGTGAAGGAGGGCATGCCCATAGATCATCCTAGAAAATAAATCTTATGTTTTCAAGCATTCACATCTTTCTTCAGTTGGTTCTAAGTCCACCACTGCTACAAACTGCCCTTTTGTGTACTTAGGTTTTTAAAAAAATTTGCAATAAAATGATTGCGTGTTGTGCATGCTGGCAGTTTAAGTTATAAGACACCAATGTCCCCTATATTTTCAGTGTCACTCCTCACCTTCACATGTCACAAGGTCCATATCTAGGGCTGTTATTGAGCTGTCAGCTTTGTGGGGGCTGTCTGTTTTTGTTAATTTTCTAGATTGGCATGTATGTTTCTAAATAATACATAATCTGGACTCACTGGACATTCTTGTTAAAATTTTTACTGTGATGGTCTATTATTCCATTATGTAAATTTGTGAATAAGCTGAAAGATTTTGGAAGTTTAATATTTGGGTAGTAAGATTTGTAAGTAGGTAATGAGAACAGTACATTTATTAACGTTTCCTTTAATTAGTTTTATATCACAGTGAGAAGTGAGAAGCTGTTTCTCTGTTGAGACTATTTATGTTCTCCTCTGAACTTTCCCATCCTATTGCACAGTTAGGCATTCATTTCTCACTCGATCCTAAAACTGACTTTTACAGATCTCACCCCAAAACAGCTGGTAACCTGGAGTCCATATATTGTAGCAAAGTGTCCCAAGGTTTGATGAGTTAAAGTGGATACCATGCATAAGTGGGAAATAAGGAGAAGCAATTAAAGGCATGGTTAAATAGGTAACTTTTGCCAAGGTTACCAGCAGAGAGAGAGGGAACGAAATGAAGGAGTTTAGGAAGGAAACTGGAATTCTAGCAAACAGGCTCTGCCATAGATGGTGGAGGGGGAATGCACAGAAAACCAGAGGAATGAAGCATTTAGAACAGCGCACAAGGGTGATGGAGGAGGCCACAGGATTAGGTTGGGGTTAGGCCATGGAGGAATTTATAGATGAGGATGATGATTTTGAAATCAATACGTTGGAAGATGGGGAGCCAATGTAGGTTGGTGAGCACAAGCAGGACATAATGCAGAGAGGATGTGGATGGCAACATTTTTTCAATATTGGAGTATATGGAGGCTATAGCTTGGGAGGCCAGCAAGAAGGGTAAGTGGGGTTCAAAAATGCCCGGGATATGCTCCACTGCATCACCAACCATATTCTTGCAAGTTCAAATTACCACCAGAAGTGATCTTGGGTACACCAAGCACTGGCCAACTGTTCAGCAAACATATTTAAATCAAGGGAATACAATATAGTTGCATCTTGCATTGTTATGCAGCAATCATTATCTGATGTAAATAATGCCTAAATAAAAAAGGCATCATCAAGGCATTCTGCATAAAGGCAGAAGTTACTCTTTGCAGTCACTAGTCCTTTATTTACAATGCTGGCAAACTTTTGCTTTACAACCATTTTATTTCATTTCTATATATGGAAGCCTGGTGAAAGACTGTGGTGGTTCTGTCCATCTGTTTAACTAGAAAATGTTTTCCCCTCTCCACCTCATCACTTCAATCTAGATAGGGCATTGATCCTGGGTCATTCATTCTGATAATGTCACTGTCCTTAACGGGCATAACAGATGAAGAGGAAGAGTAACATAGGAGGATGGGGTAGGTCTGGTAATAGCAAAGGCATCTGTTCCCTGTCCATCAGTACTCAGCCATCGAAAGGTACTGACCTTGATGTACCTTTTTGAATCTGACCCAGGAGTAGTATATCCAGAAACACTGCTTCAATAAAGAAGCAATCCAAAAGCTGTGTGACATGTAGCAACTGGATCTCCATCCCATCTGAGGAACTCCCACTGTCCTCTTTGTAGTAGTGAAAGTAACGATAGCCTGCAATATATCCCAGTCAGCTGTTAATAGGTGCAGCAGGAAAGTGGCAGATACTTTATTTACAAGTGTTATTAACTTCATTAGCTTGTCTATCAATGTGAACTCTCAGCTGGAGAGGGAAATGAGCCTCTATTGAATTGCTGAATTGACCAGAGTGCAACGTACAGCTTATGTGTGACCCTCTTCACTGAGTAATGGATGTCAACAGGCCATCCCAGGGGACTGTCATTACCCCTTCATCCTGACAGGTCTACATACCATCTATATTTCAGTGCCAAAGGGCAGTGAGCAGTTAGATTTTTTGAGACCAGGGATACTCACTTACACCATGGTTTGAGTTATGTTTCTCTCTGTGACGCACCACCCACCACTGAGACCCTGCTCTACAATCCAATAGGCCATCAATGATGCCAACTCCAACTCTGCCTCCCTCCCCACAGACTCCGATTGACAGCCACATTCTCCAATCACACCCCTCTGCCTGAGACTGTGGGGAGGAAGGCAGATTTGCAGTTGGTCCCAACTTCCCACTGAGATGAGAATTCACGGGATTTGAGTTGAAGCCTTGTTTAGAAAATGGCATTGGTGTCGACTGACAGTGATACCTTGTGTGTTCTTAAACAGAAGGGTTTTTTCTTCGATCTTGAGAGGAGAAGGGTACAATTGTGAAACAAGGCAGGATGACAACAGTGTTGCAAGTCATAAAGAAAGACAGGAATTGCAGACCTCCTGGTATGAAAATATTAAGTGGTTAACTGACAGTGCAGTAAGTAACAGGCTATATGTTTGGCCTTGTCTGCTATTGCCAAATAAACAAGGCACTTGGATGTACGAGGTTTATTGTGATTAGAAAAAAATCTAGCACTGCATCTTTACATTGTTCCTCTCAAGAACATATGCAAATTTAAGTTTCTCTGAAGTGTATGGAGAAGGTAGAAACACCAATTGAGACAATGGTCCAAAATTTGCTGAAGCAGGGCATCTCACGGTAAGCACTGAGTTGGATATTTTCCCTCATCCATCAGCTCCAATTAATATTGCGCCGCAAATTGCTGGAAGTGTCAATTAATAACGGCACAGTGAGGACAACGGAGCAACTGGGACCTCGGTGAATGACGGGACCAATAATCTATCTCCTTAAACAATGAAATTTGAGGATAGGGAAAAAAACAGAGTGAATGACAGGGAAGGAAATAAGGTGATTTAGAGTCAAATTAGGTACAGAAAGAAATGAAGACTGGATCAAGAGAGATAAAAATAAGAGGCAGAAAAGAAAAGTAAGAAAAACATTTAAAGTTTGACAGTTAACATTTTAAAAACCTCTAGGAGCAATTTAATACCTGCAGGAGTGAGACTCCATCGTTTCAATTGTTCCCTTTCTGGGTCTCCATGGTTGAGTGGCATGTCAGGACCATAAATCTCATCATTAATAGGGTCCTTATATTGTGAAATACCAGATTAACTTTCTGTGGTGAGTTTAATTTGTATTTAAAGCGCAAATCCAGCAATTTCTTGAAAGTCACTGGGAAATTAATCAACAATTTGTGGTGATTCGCAACTCATGGCATATCTCTTCCTCACCACAAATTGTTGGATTGTTTTACTCACTAATAAGGACGTGCACTTTTATTTTGCAACAACAGCATATTGCAATCTTACAATACAATGGAAATGTGCGTTAAAATCTAGAAGTGATGAGAAGACTCATTGGACGCAATTTCCCCTACCTCAGCGGGTCCGTTGTGGGTGACGCCTGTGGTGGGTCCCAACTTCGCTACTGGCTTCAGCCCGCTAACCAAAATTATTTAACGTTGATTGGACATGTTAAGCACGCCCAGCGTGTTTGTCGGTCCAATTGAAGGAAGTGGGTCTGATGACGTCATTTGATGATGCGTCATCAGCCGGTTTCCTTAAAGGAACCATGCGCAAATTTAGTTTGACAGTTGTGCTGTCAGTGTTCTACAGCATTGAGGTGCTGCAAGCACTGACAAGCCCTGCACAAAGGTGCACAGCTGCACCCAGGCTCTCCCATGACTCCCTCCATCTGGTTATGGAGGGAGCAACAGCACACAGGGAGGTTTGCTTCCCATCCAATGGACAAAAGAGATCTCCCCAGGAGACCAACGCAGCCTGGTTGAACATTGCACAGGAGGACACAAGCAGGGATGTCATCAGGAGGATGAGGCTGCAGTGGTGCAAATCTTTCAATGATCTCAGTAGATCAGGAAATGTTAGTGCAAAGCCACACTCAACCACATCCCGCTGTTCCACTCATCATTTCCTCATCACTCTGCCTTCCCTATCCTACTCCTGCACATCCTTACTCACACCAACTTACCTTGCACCTCCACCCATCCCTCTCTATCTACATTATCACTTCCCCATCTCACTAGCCACCCCTCACACTCACCCTCATCCTAGTGCAATCATACCAACTAACAACACACACTTGCATGTTTTAGGCATTGTTCATGTAAAGGTTCTGTTAATGTGGTGTCAAACATTGAAATCTTTCTATGTTTATTTTGAACACTTTGCGTTCTTGGACAGATTTGTGTGCACCTTTGGAAGTGGCTTAGTGAGTTGCAGTGAATGGTGAGACTTACTGGTACCCTCCCCCAATGGTGATGAGTGTGAAAGGAATGGCTTGGGCATTGTAGGGATGTTTTATGGTGCTGGGGTGGAGTGGTGCCAATCGGGCGCATCATGTGGCAGTCAGGGTGTACAGCATCAAGTGAAGTAAATCTGGCCATGGTGAGGCCAGCTCTGGCCTGTCGGGCAGCAATATGGTCAGGTGCTGATGCCCTGTGTCCTGTGCAGCATCAGTTGATTGTGGAGAAGTTTGGTGTTGTAGTTGGTGCTGCTGGTGTGCCTGGTGCTGCTGGTGTTGGGGCTGATCGTGGTGGGGTTCTGAGGACCAAGGTGAGATAGTTTCAAGGGCACTGTGTAGGGGGTGGTGGGGTTGGCACGTGCGCCCAGTCAGTTATGCTGCTGACTGTTTGTGAGCGGTTCGAATCGCTCCCATGCCCCTGGGTTCTAGACACCGGACTTAGGTACAGGCGGCGATACAGAAAAGATTCGAGTAGACAGGTGGTTTGGATGTAAGAAAACCAAGATTTTATTGAAATTGAAATTAACACAATCTTATGAGAAGTTACTAGTATAAAATTACAGGCAAATACAGAATAACTATATACTTATACAGGGAATGGGGAACACACGGCACATCGAGGGAAAACAAACTATATTAACAATCCCCTTATCCTTATCCCACCCCCTATACCTAACTAGATTAAGCTATGAGGGGCCAGAATTCATGCTCACCAATCAAAAATCTGCTGAATTTAAACAACGGTGGGGCTTGGGGTTCACTCTTTGTGCTCTCTGGGGCCTGTCATCATCACGTAGTCTCGGGGCGCTGCAAGGGCGTCATCCAGGTACAAGTACCCCAAGGTTAAAGTCTTTGCTTGGGTACTTTACCTCGCAGGGATGGTGGTTCCTTTTCCTCGGGCGGCAGTTGGAGTTTGCATGAAGATAGTCACAGGTAGTCAGGATTGAAGGCCCGAGCATTCAAAACTTTTCTTCAAACGTATTCCAATTCGTCTTCCCAATTCGTCTCGCCTCCTCACCTCGTCTCGTCCCGCCTCGCCTAGCCTGGTTTGTCCGTGTCTGCCTGGTGCAATGCCGGGTGTTCCTGATGGAATGGGGAAAGGCACGGGTGGTGGCCAGGCGGTAAGCACAGGATGGTGGAAGAGCAGCAGCCACGAGGGCGAGGAGCAGGAGCGAGAGCCAGAGCCAGAGAGAGAGATTGCTACCCGAGGCCTTCAGTTATACTCCTCCCGATAGCCCTTATCTGCACGCCAAATCAGGTTAGTTCTTTGTCCCAATCTTGGCGGGCTAGTTTAAATAATGGTAGCAATCTAAAGTAACTGTTTTTAGATGGCCGGTAATCGCATCTACTGGCCTGATGTCTGAGCTGTATTGTTATTAATGCAACATAATCGGCCTGTCCAGCCTCGATGGCTTTCCTAAGCTGTTTCCGATTATTTATGCAAACTGCTTGATGGCCTTAAGTATAGGCCTAACTGGTTTTGATCTGTCTCTGATTTAACTTAATACATATTCAAAGTCCTGCTGTCTGCTTTTCAAAATACAAAAGTCTCTCTTCACAGAAAACTGCAGCTTGGGTTTCGATTTCCCCAAAAGCTGCTTGTGCCACAGAGTCCAAGCTTTTTTAAAAATCTTGCAGGCTTTTGGCCACGAGGTGCGGACGCCATCTTTGGGTACCCTTTTTCATTAAAATGTCCATGCAGGGTCCCTTTTATTATTAATAACCTTTGGGGAAATGTAGAAATTTTGCGAATCTTACAACTGATGCTGATGTAATAGATGGCAGGTAAACTTGAGATGACAGAAGCGATCTGTCAGGGGTGAGAGAGGTTGTTCCAAAGAGGTGACACTGGATAGAGAGTTTGCTCCAAACACTTATAACCTGCATAAAGCTCAATCTGTCTTTCAAATGCAGTAAACAACAGCTTCTGAGCTTGGAAAGTGAACAGCTGTGAGATGGGAGCTTTTATAGCACATTTGCAGCTGTCAAGTAATGAGATGATCCCCTGGTCATACAACTCCCGATCTCCTTACCTGACGTGGTCCCCGAGCAGTGTGGACCCCATGGGAGATCTTAAAATGTAAAGGTGAGCTCAAAATACTTCTTAATGTGCTGCTAACATGGTCAAAATGACCTGAATTGCCTCCCCTGCCACTGTGTTCCTGACCCGCTGTCAAAAAAAAACATTTCCCACCTGACCCACCACCAAATGCGCCCACTGACCTTCCCAAAATTTGCTTCCATTATCATCACTGCTGTTTTATCTCACCAAGAGTTTGCTCTTTATAATCACAATGAGTCATTTGAGTTGTCAATCAAGGTAACTAGAAGCAATTGTTTGATTACTATTTTCATCACAATGTTGAGCTGAGAGCCCAGTGGCTCAAAACAATGCCCGTATTGTGGGGGTTTCCCAGGACTATTGGAAATGATTTAACCTCTTGCATAACTGCAGAAATATTGCCGTACCTCGACAAGAAATTCAATGATTTTACTTCTTTTACCTGCGAAGTGGACGATACCACAGATATATCTCAGTTAAGCCATTTTCAATGGTTTTGATATGTGGATGGATATGGGAAACATCGGAAAGGTTTATGGACTGTAAAGACGTTAGTTTAGACAAGAACAGCAATTTCTTTGAAACAAGGGATCTACTCCATAATCACCAAATACAAATATAAAATAAAGGTGGTTTCTCAGTCATATAACAGTGCAGCTGTGATGGCTGGTGAGCTTGAAGGTTTGCAGGCATTCATAAAAACAAATGTTCCACAGGCTCTTTTTGTGCACTGTTTGAACTTTATTCTGCAGTAGGGGGCACAGTGCATCAAACAAACATGTTGGTTCTTTCCAACATTTGTAGCATTTACCACTTGCTGAAGTAAATTAACTGAGCTGATGGGCCTAGTTGCAGGAAGAATATCCTCGATGTATACTGTGCAAGGGACATCAAACATCACAGTGTTATATGCAATCCTCTAAGAGCGAGATAGTCTGTGTGCTGTTTACAAGGGAATGGCACTGTTTAGGATGGTGCATCTTGAAGGCAGGCTTCTGTTTATCTCTTGGCTCTAAAAGTTACCCAATTTCTATTCTTAGCATTCTCTGACCATGATTTCTTTAATATTACTGTTTCTCTGTATGATATTCTACAGCAAAAAAAACCACAGATGTGAATTACTGCAAGGTACAAATTCAGCAAGAATGAGAAAAAAAATCAGAATCTAGGTAGCAAAGAACATGGAAATACTTGAAACTGTAGCTGCCTCATTGAAAATAAAGGCGTGGCCTAGAATTTCAGTATAGCCAGTTTTGGGGCGCTAACGTTAGCGCCCGCCCGAAGTTAGCGCCCGCCCCAAAGTTGCGCCCCCTTGCCGGAAATTCAGTCGCTTCGCCCTAAGAGGTTGCTGGAGCGCTAAAATAGGCGTTCCACTACTATCTTTAGGCGCTAAGCCGGCGGTGCAGAGGGATAGCGCCGAGGCGGGGCGCAGCGCGGGTGCGGTCATTTTTTGATTGACAGCAGACCCCGTGGTGCCGACCAGCTCTTAAAGGGGGAAGGGACGATTTGGTCTGATGCCACGCCCTGCACACTGCAGCTTTGCAAATAGGCCTCAACACTGCTGCTCAGCCCCAGGGAGTCATGGCAACGCCAGAGAAGGCCCGTGAGCGTGCCCTGCGCTTCTCAGAGCGTGATCTGGGAATAATGGTGACAGCTCTGGAGAAGAGGCACAGGATCTTGTTCCCAGAGACTGGGAGGAATCCGACCCACCAAGAATACACCAGAGCCTGGAAGCAGATCGCCAACAGGGTGACGGTCACCGGCGATGCCCCCAGGACCCACACCCAATGTCGGAAAAAATGCAACGACCTGACCAGGATTGTCAGGGTGAGTACCCTTTCCAGTCTCCTCCTCATTCTTGCATGTACACCTGACATGATGGGCAAAGGGAGCTGAAAGGGCTAATGGCCAGCCCTCAGCCAGCAGCTTTGGGACAGTCATGAGCATCAATTGCCCATTCTGCACTCTACACTCTGGCCAAGCTATTCCACCATGGGAGGCAGTGCACAGTACATCAGGGCTACATTCTGGCCAAGCTATTCCACCATGGGAGACAGTGCACAGTACATCAGGGCTACACTCTGGCCAAGCTATTCCACCATGGGAGGCAGTGCACACTACATCAGGGCTACACTCCGTACTTACAGCCCGTCCTTTCTCTTGCAGGCTAAACTTGCCAATAATCGCCAGGCCCGTGCCAGGACCAGGGGAGGCCGTGCCAAGCTGCAGAAGCTCACTCCCCTGGAGGAGCACGTGAGTGGGCTCATGGGAGCCCGGCTGATCGTGCCCACAGCATGCGGAGTAGCTGACCCTCCACTGCCCGGCAATGGTAAGGACCTCGCCTTTTGGCCCTCTCGCGTCGCACTTGCGCATCCGAGCTACCTCCTTTGCCACTGTCCCACCAATGCGCTGAATGCCACCAGTCCTGACTCCCTCGCTGACGCCGTCTCCTCACTCTGAAGCTACTCTTGTGCATGCCTGCTTTCAGCTGGTGACGACCAGGTCCCTGAAGCTGCCAGTGACAGCCCCTCCGAGCAGGAGGAGGAGGAGGAGGAGGAGGAGCAAGAGCAAGCCGGACCATCAGGGGAACACTCAGGTCCCGCAGGAGAGGACAAAATGATTGACACGCCCTCAGTGGACGAGTGCCTGGACCAACTGTCGCAGGGGATTGCAGCTGCTGGGACCAGTGGCGTCCAGCCACCCAGGAGCCCTGCGCGTGGGCCGCGGCCTTCCCCCCAAAGGGGGGAAGGATCAGAGGGGAGTGCAGTTGATCGAGACACTCGCCGCCACCAACGTGGCAAGGTTCCCCTAGTTCGGTCCCCTGCTCCCCAGCGGGAGAGTCCCGACTCCAGTCCGGACACCTTCACCTCGGAGGAGGCACAGAAGCTGGACAAGATGGCCGAGGATTCGGACCGGCGCCACACGGAGCTCATGCGCGTGGTGGGGCGCATGCCTGAGGCCATCGAGTCGCTGGCGACCAGTGTGCACGAGTTCGGGGCATCAACTGCCGCGAGTGGCCGCATGCTCACTGATGCCGTCAAGTCCCTGGCGGGTGTGATGCGGGCGCACACCAGGACAACAGGGGCACTCACTGCTGCCACACGCGCTGTCTCAGGCAGGCATCGCCAGGGCACCCGCCGCGCTGCAGCATCCCAGCGAGCCGCCCCTCGGCTGATTGGTGCGGATCCTGCAGTGCGGGCCCGGCCGAGTGCCAGCGCGCCACAGCACCAGCCAGCGCATCCCAGATGCCAGCTTGCCCACATTGCGCCATCCGTCGCTGCCACTCCCCCACTGGGGCGTCAAGGGCAAGCGGCTGGAGCTGATGGTGGCCAGGCTCAGGTGCGCCACTCAGCAGCCGGCCCCTCGAGGCCCAAAGGCTGTGTAGGCTGCCCCCCAAGGGCATCTGGCGGAAGGACATCTGAGCCTCAGGCGCCTTCCCCCAGCCTCGCAGCAGCCACTGGGCAGAGCTTGCGAAGGAGCAGCAGGCCGGGCAGGGGAGGCAAAAGGCTGGACAAGGTCTCGCCCTCGCGGGCCACTCAGTAGAGGGTGTGGCCAGCTTTCGTTTTATATGGCGGTGGCCATCTTTCTTTTGCCCATGGTTGTTTGGTTCGTGGGCTTATTTTTTGCGTTAAGGCCGAGGTTGAGGCCAGGTTTGTACAAATGTGGAGTTACTCCTCCCCAGTTTGTGGGAGTGAGTCGTTTGTTGGGCTTTTTGTGGGGCCCGTTGATTGTTTTTGGGGATTCATGTGGGAAGGGGTTTTCATTTTTGTGTAATAAATAATTATCTTTATTCATAGAGTCTCCATGGTTGTTCTTGTTAGTGTTTGTTGGCTTCGCCGGCTGAGGGCTTGCGGAGCGGCTGCATTCATCTTCCCTCATGGCCACAAGGCATTCCCTGACAGGGGGCTTAGAAGTAACGTGTAATAAGGTGGCGTCGCGCGGCCCTTGGCCCTGGTCGCTCCCTCCTGGGAACGTACTCCTGCTCCTCCTGCTCCTCCTCCTGAGGTGGTGGTCCAACGTCAGGTGGCAGTGCCTGAGTCCTGCGGATAGCCAGGTTGTGTAGCATGCAGCAAACTACCACAAATTGGGAGACCCTGTCCGGCGAATACTGCAGAGATCCTCCGGAGCGATCAAGGCAGCGGAACCGCTGCTTGAGGACCCCAATAGTTTGCTCGATGATGTTGCGGGTGGTTTGATGGCTCTCGTTGTATGCCTCTTCAGCAGCGGTCCTGGGCGCGCGGAGCGGGGTCATGAGCCAGGTACACAAAGGATAGCCTTTGTCCCCGAGTAGCCATCCTCTTGGGGGAGGCTGTGCCTGGAACATGTCATGCACAGTACTCTGCCGCAGGATAAACGCATCGTGGCTGCTGCCTGGAAAGCTGGCATTGACAGCCATGATGCGCTGCTTGTGGTCACACACCAGCTGCACATTCAGAGAATGGTAGCCCTTCCTGTTGCGATACTGCTCGCCATGCTCCAGAGGGGCCCGCAAAGCCACATGCGTACAGTCAATGGTGCCCTGCACCAAGGGGAAGGCCGCGAGTCTTGCAAATCCCAATACGCGCTGATGCTGGCTCTCCAGGGCCATGGGGAAGGAGATGAATTGGCGTCTCCTTCTGAACAGTGCTTCGGTCACCTGGCGGATGCAGCGATGCGCGCCGTACTGGGAGATGTTAGCTATGTCCCCAGCAGCGGATTGGAAGGAGCCGGTGGCATAGAAGTTCAATGCCACCGTCACCTTCACTTCCACCAACAGAGATGTCCTGCACCTGAGCTTTGGACGCAGATCTCTGCGAAGCAGGTGGCAGATCTCTGCAACCACCTCCTTTCGGAATCGGAGCCTTCTAACACATCGCGCGCCAATCATGTTGAGGTAGGAGCGCTGCTGGCGGTATAACCTGACTGGGTAAGGCCTACGTGGCTGACGCCTGTTGCCCCCTCTGCCTCTAGCCAGGGCTGCCCCTCTCACAATGCGTCTGCGAGCCCTACGGACATGGCGCTGCAGCTGCGCGTTGGCACCCCATGCAACCCCCATCAAATCCTGGCAAACAGTCAAATTTACAAAAGGCCACTTGCAGCGCTCTAGCCTGAGTCCAAAAATACCTGAGCTGTTGCTGCTTGAAACCAGTTAGCTATCCTCCTTGTTGTGTGTCCAGAAATGCGTTGCACAAGAGTGTTTGCTGCAAAATGGCTGGCCTTTATACTGGAGGGTACGTCCCCTTTAATTTGCGCCCCCCGGGGCCCGCGCTGGCTGTGTTGCGTTCCCTTTTTCAAACGCTCCGGCTGCCAGCCGCACAATGGGGCGGTCCGACTGAAGTTTGGAATCGGGGCGGCCAAAGGGCGTTGCACGAGGATGTGACGTCATTTTCTGCGCGCGCATCCGGGCGGGCGCTAAACTTTGTGCCGGCGCTAACGGCCAACTTAATTTGGGGCGAGGCGCAAACTGCGCTGTGCCCGGGCGCAACATGCATAGCGCCCGACATTCACTTTTCTTTAGGCGCTAACTGCTGGCGCAACCAACTGAATTTCTAGGCCATGGTGTTTGCCCGAATCTATTTTGAAATAGTAGATGACACCACCATCCCGTTTTTTGCTTTGTTTGCAGACATCAAGGCCTTGCATTTTCTTGAGTTAGCCAATTCATGAAGGTTAACAGCTTTCAACAAGCAGTTTCCGGCAGAAGCAGTCACATCACTTGTGAATGCCTCTGGTAAGTAC
This sequence comes from Somniosus microcephalus, assembly GCF_052327205.1. Taxonomy (NCBI): domain Eukaryota; kingdom Metazoa; phylum Chordata; class Chondrichthyes; order Squaliformes; family Somniosidae; genus Somniosus; species Somniosus microcephalus. The sequence continues at coordinate 47,374,166 of NC_140996.1, read as the reverse complement.
TTTGGCCGGGAAATTCGATAAGGCCCGAAAATGGTTGTGAGCTCCACGATGCGAGAGTTGCTCGCGTCCATTTAGAAAGCGCAGGCAGCACGTCAATTTGGTGCTGCCTGCTAATTTAAATGATTTTGGTGCACAGCCTAGTGACTATCGCACTACTGACAGGCTGTGCGCTCAACAGGAGCCCCAAGGTCACGTTGCTGGAGCGACACTGCATTTCCTTAAAGCTAAGTTGTTAGTTTTCAAGGCAGTCTCTACCCCTTAAAGCTGAACTGCCTTCTGCAAAAAAAAATCATTTCAAACTAGGCAGTCTGCAGCTCTTAAAGCTGAACTGCCTTCTGCAAATTAAAAAATGGTAAAAGTGCTTCAGCACTAACACAAATGGCTCAACAGTCCAGGAAAAGGGCACCCAGGGTCTTGCACACAGGACTCGAGCTTTGTGCAGGGGGTCAGCACTGAAAGAGAGGTCCTCTACCCAAAGGGGGCCAGGAGGTCCTCCAGAAAGAATGATGTGGGACCAGATCACCGAGGCCATCACTGCCAGCAGTGTTGCCCCCCCACACCCCCGCCCCGCCACCCCCCAGGACCTGGCTCCAGTGCCCAAAGAAGTTTCATGACCTCAGATGAATGGTCAAGGTCAGTGAAAGCCATCTCCTAGCAACTGCACCACTAGCGACACACACTGCTCAATGCATGACCCCCAGCCACTCACCTACCAACAATCTTTACCAAACACAAGACACAACTCACATTCCTAGCTTCACCTAACCCCCTTGGAGGAGCAGGTGCTGGCCATTACTGGCAGGGGCATGGCTGAGCCTTTGACCGATGACAGGGCTGAAAGAAAAAAGATGCCAGTATCCTCATACGTTACCCTTCTTCTCACATCCCACTTCCCCCTTATCCCATTATCTTCTGAGTTACAAGCTGCACATGATGTAAGCATGCTGCTGTTGCTTTACCCCCTCCTCTCACCACAACTTTATCCTTGTGACTTCCTCATTTCAGACGCGCAAGAAATCCAGCCTGCCCAGCCAGTGGTTGACAATCAAGAGGGAGAGGAAAGTAAAGCAGAGGATGACAAAACACCATCACTCGATTCGACACTCCCTGCCACCAATTCCTCGAGGTGGTCCTGCAAAGCTATCTGCAGTGTCCCCCCACCCCCCCACTGAAAGTCAGCAGCCTTCCACCAGACATGCTGCAGCCACTGGAGTGGCACTGTGTAACATCAGTAGGATAGGCAAAGGCACACGCACAACAGTCACAAAAGGAATGCACAAGGGTGATTAGTTAATTTTTTTATGTAATATTGGATGCATATACAGATAAAGTTCGATTGGAAAGTTTGCTTTGTGCTGGCTTTTATATCAGCATTCTGAGGACACTGTCAGTAACAGAGGGAAGGTCATGTGTGGGACAAACGTTGAAAGGGGAATTGGGGTTGTGGTACTGCAAGCGGATGATTTGATTCTGGATATCCCGGCCGGAAAGGGGCTGTCTGGGTTGCCTCTTCCTTTAGCTTCCTCCTCTTCGGCTTCTTCCTCTTCCTTCTGTGAGCAGCTTATCCCCTTTGCTGCCTCTCCTTGATCTCCATGTGATGTTGCAGACTAAGGTGGACTGCAACTAGAACCCCCAGGACTTTGAGCAAGTGTTGCTCTCAGAGGCTTTCCTTTAACATCTAAAGCCTTGCAAGTGTCCAGCAGCACTCCCTGAACTCCCTGCACACTTTAAGAACTTTCTAAGTGTATTGCACCAAGCCACTACTGCAATACAATGTAAAAAAAAAAGACCAAAAGCTAAAATCGAAACTTACCTGAAAGATGTGTGTCTCCCTTTAAGAAGCACTGGCAGCCTCTCTGTAGTACTGCTGCATACATGTTCTTCCATGTGTGGTTTGGAGAGGGCCGTATGGGAAACGGCGACGTCCAACATCACAGTCATGCATCAATTCAGGCATTGCATGCTGATTGACGTCACAATCTGCATATTTACATGTTCCATGCTGGAAGCGAGGCGGTTGCCATTTTTTCAGCAAAAGCAGCCTTAATGTCCAATGCTACACCCCTGAATTTTGCAGCCTTTGATCAGGATTATTGAAGAATGAATTTGGTGTTATCTTCAGTGACAGTCAATTTCGGGAATGCTCTGTGAAATCATCCGTATCAAAAAAGAGTGAGACTGAGTTTCATGATGTGTTGAGGGAAGCATACTTCTTCTCTTGCTTAGTAGCCACAAGGCCAGTGACAACAGTAACAATTGAAAGAAGCTGTCCTTGCCTCAAATGTATTAAGAGTTGCTTGAGGAGCTCTGTGGACCAGGGATGTCTCTGCACATTAGCAACTATCTCAATTAAAAACAAATTGCTTTCTTACCTTGAAAAACAACCCATTGATACAGCAATGTCATTGAAAGGCTTGCAGCAAAAAGGGACAGGCCACTTGACCTACTCTACTAGACAGGTCTGGAGGGAATCTGCAATATGCTCCTGGTCAAGTTATTTGAATGATATTGGTCTGCTGCATTCCCCTTAATTTTGCCTGAGCCAGAGGTGTCCAACTGCAGCAGCCAAAGGGGCAACCAAATGTGATGGAACAGGGAAAAGGAGAAGATCCTCACTCAGAAGGCCCACAAGAGGTTGCTGAGGAGAACAACCTACAGCATGAAACATCAGAAACAACCTTATTAGGGATGTCTTCTCCCTAACATCTGTAACCCTCTGAAACATACACACTGCCTCCCACTCGTTGCCACCATAAACTACTGCCTCCATAGTTACCTCAAAATAAATAGCTCCCATTACCAAATTCTGCATATCTTCAATAACAATCAGTACCTATAGCTGAAGTATCAACTGCTTGGGAAATTCACATTTATTATTTGTACATCCAAACCATACACACAATTGGTTCTTTACACTACGGTGCTTCCCTTTGATGTTTCTAAGTGCTTTCCTACCTGCTTCTTCCAGGCGGTACCTAAGGGTTGGGATCCATGAGGTTCCTAGCAGATCAGTATCTGTATGAGCATCTTGGGCCAGACGTGGCCTTACTCTTCAATCATCAACGTCCTGAGAAGGACTGACCACAGAATGCATCTGCAGCCCTGAATCTGCTGTATTGCTCACAGTCCAGTAGGATTGTAGAAAACACCATTTTTAGGGCACCCCTTTTCACCTTTAGGGTACTTTTAGGCCATTTCTCCTACACAGCCTCAGCATCAAACATTCCCTGGTTAGGGATATCACAGCCAGATGCAGAGGAATGCTTTCTCCATTCTGCCTCAACAACATGCATTAGCTAACTTCAGATGAGCACCTGAACTGCACCAGTGTGTCATTTTTAAAATTTCCCACACCAGTTGTCCTGTGGCCTTGCTGAGTAAGATTGTTAATTAGTGCCAAATTAGGGACAGTTTTGTTCTGTAAGTCCATGCCTACTAAAAGCTGAATTGAAACTACCCAAACTCATTTCACATAGAACATGCACACAGAGAAGACATTCATCCCATCAATCTGGGCTGAATTTGAACCAGGTCCTAGAGATTGAAGACCAAAGTCTACCCATAGTTCCCATACATAACATCTTTGGCTGTTCAACATTCATACCTGGCAATAGGTGTGCCCTTTTCACTGCACCGGTTTCTTCTTTCTCTTTATCCATCACTTCACTTTCTATTCTGAATCTCTCTGAGCAACCACCTCCTCTCTGTATCTATTGTGCTGCTTTTCCCTTTATTCTTCACTTTATTTGGTCATGATGTACTGGTTGTTTCAGCATTCCATTTATTTCCTGTTCCACAGACAGAATTTCAGGATCAATGTATTTCTCTCAGCTTCAATCTTTCATTTATCAGTGATTCTGACTGACACTTTTACTTTCCATCCTCTCACTTACCTACATCTAGCAATGTGCAATTCAGGTCTGTATCCATGAAGCTACTTAGTATTCTTCCCTCAAGAGTAGGCCTTTTGTCATCTGTATCTTAAATTTCTGTGTTGCAATTATCTTCGCAGCACATTTCTAAGTCCAGGAAATTCTTGAGCATCATGCCTTCACTTCAAGCCTTTCTCCTCCATGCTGCTATTCTCCTATATTTCAGATACTATTATGACTCCCCTCAACTCAGACACAGCCTGATGTGAGCTCATGCATACTTGATATCGGAAGGTTTTATAAAACATGACCACCATTAACCTCACTATCTGTTTGGCTCCTTGGGTGCATACGTGCTCAGTTTCTCCCCCATTCAGTACTAAATGTAGAGAATTAAGACTCCTGAAAATCCTTCATTACAACAGTGACTACATTCACAAGTACTTAACTGGCTGTAAAGCACATTGGGAAATCCTGAGCTCATGAAAGGCACTTTAAAAATGCAAGTCTTTTTTTTCTTTCCTGCATGACTTCCTTTGAAGTCATATTTGGTAAAGCACAGTACATTATGTAATTTAGATAAACGTAGTACATTTTTTGAACCGGTTCACCTGCCTTCTAAGGTTATTCTAACTTTTGTCATCGTATTCTGGTGGATTGCAGTCTAACTTGGCCAAGGTCAAGTCAGTCTCACATCAACTAATTTTCTAATAGAATTGTTTGAGCTTGCCTACATGAAGGGTGAATCAGGAACTATTTGTGTCACCATTTGTAAATGCATCTGTAACCATGGTGGTCTGCTTTCCTACTATGTATTATTCTTCCCATCATTCGGCAACTTCACTGAAAAAATAACTTGTTTAATAAGAAGTGATGGCTGCTGTGTTGGACAACACATAACCCCCTGTGTTGTTTGTATTATTTCCTTTTCGCTTTCTCTTTGGTTGCAATCTGTCCAAGTTTCAGAGAGTTAAGTTATATAGACTGGGCATCATTTCAGGTAAGAAAATTAAATATTCTGAGCGCCCCTTTCCTTCAGCACCCAGCTCCTGCCTGAGCAGGTAGATCTCTTTCCCAAGATTCAGCTTGTTGTGTTGGTGAGTTCAACAACACAATAGAAAATGTAACTTCAAGAGCTTTTATTCTCCTGACTGACATACAAAACAGTCTGCTGCAGAATGTTCCAAATCTCATAGTAGATTCCTCTTTAGTCTTACTGAGCATGTATGTATTTGTGGTTCCCAGAACAGCAATGTATCATTGCTTCTTAAAGCAAACATTCACCATATGACATCAAATAGCACTAAGAAATTAAGGGGTCTCATACCAGAAATTTCAGAATTTTGTTGCACTTTCTTGCACTTGTTTGCTTAGTCACTTTAACATTTATTCCATTTACATGCAAGTTTTATTATAATGTTCTCAGTATAAAATTACATAGAATTTACAGCACAGAATTGTATTCTACCACAATCTGTAACCTCATAGCCTAGCATATCCCTCAATCCAGGCGACCAACCCTGGTTCAATGAGGAGTGCAGAACAGCATGCCAGGAGTACCTAAAAATGAGGTGCCAACCTGGGGAAGCTGCAGCACAGGACTTAGTGAGTTGCAGTGAATGGTGAGACATCACGGTACCCTCCCCCTCAATGGTGATGAGTGTGAAAGGAATGGCTTGGGCATTGTAAGGATGTTTTATGGTGTTGGTGTGGGGTGGTACCAACCTGGCACGGTACCAACCTGGCGCATCATGTGGCAGCCAAGGTGTACAGCATCAAGTGAAGTAAATCTGGCCATGGTGAGGCCTTCCTTGGCCTCTAGGGCAGCAATATGGTCAGGTGCTGATGCCCTGTGTCCTGTGCAGCATCAGTTGATTGTGGAGAAGTTTGGTGTTGTTGTTGGTGCTGCTGGTGTGCCTGGTGCTGCTGGTGTTGGGGCTGATCGTGGTGCAATTCTGAGGACCAAGGTGAGTTAGTTTCAAGGGCACCGGTGCTGATGGAATAGATGGCAGGTAAACTTGAGATGACATAAGCAATCTGTCAATGGTGAGAAAGGTTGTTCCAATGAGGTGACACTGGATAGCTTAAGCAGAAATTCTTTTTTTTTAAATTCATTGGCCTAGAAATTCAGTGCCCTTAGCGCCGATTTTGCGGCGCTAGAGGGCCTAGCGCTGCAATTGGCGCCGGCGCCTAAATTGCCTGGGGCCCTTCCGCCGCGGTAGACCGGTAGCGCTGCGCCGGCACCGATGACATCATCGGTGTGCGCAGCGTCCCGGTTGCCATGGTAACCCGCCCGAACTGGGAAATTGACTTGCGGCCGCCTCGCCCGTGGCAGCCGCAAGCAACGTTCTGGCAGAGGTGCCTTGCACAAGTTTGCGCCGGCGCATTAAAGGCCCCGCGGCGGCCGGCCGCTTTCCCGCCGCCCGCCTGGCCGCAGCTCCCTCCCCGGACTTCCCCCCCCCCCCCCCCGGAACAGAAGCAAGCCCGGCACTTGTCCGAGGTGCCGGGCTCATTTTTAATAAGATTATCGCGGGCCGCGGCCGGGTCCAGGCAGGTCCTCCTTAAGGGAAGGAGGAGGCCTGCACTTCCCGAACCTGCCGCACCGCAGCGGGCGCCGCAGCGCCGGAATAGCGCCGAAATTCAGCGCATAGCGCCAGTTTTCAGGCGCTAACAGCTTTCAGCAGCGCCGGCAGCCGTTTGGGCACAGAAGTAGTGAATTTTTGGCCCGACCAGCACGACTTAGCTCCGGCACTAACTTCCGGCGCTAAAGCCGTTGCTGCGCCAAAACCCAATTTCTAGGCCATTGTCTTGGTAAGAACTGTGGCCTAGAAATTCACTAGCCTTAGCGCCGCTTTTGAGGTGCTAGAGGGACTAGCGCCAGAGTTATGGCCAGTTTAAAAATTCCCTGGGGCCCTAAATCGGCGTTGCACTGGTAGCGCTGCGCCGGCACCGATGACGTCATCGGTGTGCGCAGCGTCCCGGTTGCCGTGGTAACCCGCCCGAACTCCGAAATTGAGTTGCGGCCGCCTCGCCCGTGGCAGCCGCAAGCAACGTTCTGGCAGAGGTGCCTTACTCCAGTTTGCGCCGGCGCATTAAAGGCCCCGCGGCGGCCGGCCACTTTCCCGCCGGCCGCCTGCCCGCAGCTCCCTCCCCGGACTTCTCCCCCCCCCCCCCCCGGAACAGATGCAAGCCCGGCACTTGTCCGAGGTGCCGGGCTCATTTTTAAGCTGATTTGCGCGGGCCGCGGCCGGATGCAGGCAGCTCCTCCTTAACGGGAGGAGGAGGCCTGCACGTCCCCAGCCTGCCGCACCGCATCGGGTGCCGCAGCGCCGGAATTGCGGCGCGAAATGGCAGTTAGCGCTGATGTACCGCCGCAAAGACCCTTCAGTAGCGCCGGCAGCCGTTTGGGCGCTGCGCCACTGAATTTTTGGCGCGCGCAGGGGACTTAGCGCCGGCACTAACTTCCGGCGCTAAAGCCCTGGCTAAGCCAAAACCCAATTTCTAGGCCTGTGTCTTTATCTTTGAAGGTATTTATTTAATATTGCAAAATGCACAGGCTCCAGTATGTAGAACCATATACATTTATTTATGTGTTTGATCCAAACACTTGCAACCTGCATAAAGCTCATTCTGTCTTCCAAATGCAATAAGCAACAGTTCTGCGCTTGGAAAGTGAACAGCTGTGAGATGGGAGCTTTTATAGCACATTTGCAGCTGTCACGTAATGAGATGATTCCATGACCATTCAACTCCTGACCTGCTTACCTGACATGATCCCCGAGCAGCGTAGACCCCATGGGGGACCTGGCAAACTCTGAAGGTGAGCTGAAAATAATTCATAATGCTCTGTTAACCAGGGCATAATGACCTGAATTGCCTCCCCCACTGCTGCGTGTTGGGTCTGTTCAGCGCTGACAGACCCGACTTTTGGGAAAGGCGCATGGCAGTGGGTTGACAGCGGGTTCCAGAAAATTCCCTCCTATATCTCACAATTAGAAATTAGAAATAAAAATTAGAAGAAGTGATTATATAGAATAAAATTTAAGGAAAAGTATTTAATGCTACATTGATTAGTTCCTTTAAGAAAACAAGTTCAGCAAATATAGGTTTAAGAGCAGGATTGAAGGTTTAAGAACAGGATTGAAGGTCATAGTGTTAATTACAGGAACATATGTGCCTCCCTTAAGACACTGAGGGCTCGATTTTGCCAGGCCCGAGGAGGCGAGATTGGAGGCGTGTGAGTTGTTAAAATCGCAAAAAATGGCAGGCGGACCCAATCCCACCACCATCCCGCCTCCGAGCAATTTTCCCACATGTGAGTTTTCTGACCCCGTCTCCATCCTGCTTCCAAGAGGTGGAATAGGCCCTTAAGGCCCTTAACAACTATTTAATTGCCTCTATAATCCCATTTTGAGAGGCATTTCCGATTTTAACGCTATTTCCCACATTCTGCACGCCTCCTCTGGAACATGCCAGTGAATCCTGGCGGCTTCACAAGTGGACTGCTTACTAACAGCTGCAGCTCCACCATTATAAAGGAGTTTTCACCAATCATCATTTGCAGGTAGCAGAACTTTGTTATCTCATGTCTGGGGGAACTTTTAGCAGGCATACTCATTGTTCTGGAAGTTTGGAGCCTGACACCCATCTCCAGTGTGACCTCCTGGGAAACCCCTCTCCCCGCCTTGACTGAGCACTTCCTCGACTGAGGTATTTACCAGAAGAATGGGAACTATTTATTTCCTTTCCTCCTTGACATCAGATTCGGACAAAGACCAACCACAGCAGCAGCAGAACCCTCACCAACAGCAGCACCAACTGCAGGAGCAATAGCAGGAGCTCCAAGCTGCTGCTCACCCAACTGAAGCTGCACAGGCCAGAAGGCGCCAGCGCATGGAAGCACGTCGGCGCAGGAGATACCCCCAAAACAGGGTCTACAGACAGAGGATCAGCTACCTCAACATGACTGAGCAGCAGTGCCAAAGGAGGCTCAGACTTTCGCGAAAGGTAGTGGGTGACATCTGCGCAATGCTGCAGCAAGACCTGGAGCCCAGAGCAGCAGGTGGACACCCCTTACCAGTGGCTGTCAAAGTCACCTCCGCACTCAACTTTTTAGCTTCAGGTTCATTCCAGTGATCAGCAGCAGACACAGCGGCATCTCCCAGGTGGCCGCACACACTTGCATCACGCAGGTAACCAATGCCCTTTTTGCCATCGCGCACAATCACATCAATTTCTCCAAGGATCAAGCCAGTGTAACTGCACATGCAGTTGGGTTTGACAATCTGACAGGCTTTCCAAGGGTACAGGGCGTCATTGACTGCACACATGTGGCCCTAAACGCACCCCATCACAATCCAGGTATTTTTGTCAACCTCAAGGGATTTCACTCCCTCAATATAAAGCTGGTGTGTGACCACAAGAAGGAGATTTTGCATGTTTGTGCCAAGTACCCTGGCAGTTGCCATGACCCCTTCATCCTGTGCCAGTCTAGTGTGCCTCCACTCTTCAGTCCGCCAGACCAACTTTGCGGATGGCTACGTGGAGACAAGGGCTATCCCCTGAAGACATGGCTAATTATGCCATTAAGGAGCTCATCCACCGAAGCAGAGGAGAGCTACAACTCCAACCACAATTCCACCAGATCCATAATTGAGCAAACCATCAGCTTGCTGAAGATGTGCTTCAGATGCCTTGATAGATCAGGTGGAGCCCTGCAGTACTCAGCAGCCAGGGTCTCCAGAATGGTCATGGTTTGCTGTGCACTTCACAACATGGCACAGCATCGTGGCTTACAGATGCCTGAGGAACAAATGGCTCATCACATAGCCTCCTCAGAAGAGGAGGAGTAGGAGGAGGAGGAGAGTGACAAAGAACAGCTTGCAGAGGTGCATTAACTAGCGGCAGCAGCATGCGAGCATATTGCTACCCGGGATGCAAGGAACGCACTCATCTTGACCAGATTTCCTTAGCCTGCACAATCAAACACTTTTGCCTCGCACCTTCTTATCAGACCCTCAACAATGGCCAGGAACCTACGGATTCCTATCACTCTGACCACCATACTGACAATTGCAATTAATCCTAAGCCCTCAATGTGGAAGTCCCGTTAGTGACATGAAACACGCCACAACTGCAACAGTTTGCCATCAGATTTTTTAATGGCAATAAGCATCTGATGGCTTTTCAACATTAAACATAACATTACACCCAAGTGACTAACCTTGTGATTACTTGTGCATTATCTTCCTCTTACGCGTGCTCCTACGTGGTGCTTCCCCTGTGGCTTCAGCAGATGTGGAGGCCCCTTGCTCACTTTCCTGCTGCTCCTGTCTCGACACCTTTGGTGGATGTCCTCTGGGGTTGCGAGCCTGTGAGGGCTCGGCAACAGTCTGCTGCTCCTGCGGCTATGCAGGGGTTTAAACGCCGATCTCAGTTGGGTGGGGACTCTGGTGGGGCTCTGGCCGAGGGCTTTGCAGCGGCATGGTCGTGTGAGCGCTTGGAGAGGAGCCCCCACTTCCTTGCTGTCTGCCACCAACATCCCTCTCATGGGTCAGCCTCACTTCAGTGCTAGAAAGTGGCTTGACAGCACATTGCTGCACTTCAGGGGGGCCATGAGGACCCGTTTCTTTACTGCAATACTACTCCCGAGGACTTGCATGAATGTCTGGTTTGTATGCTCAGTAGCTGACCATCGCTCCGCAAGAGATGTCAGTCTATTGTGAACAATGACCGTGTTTTCACGACCCTGGCGACTAAGCTCCTCCATGGCCGTAGCCATTCTCTCCTCTATGGTAGCAGTCCTTTCCACTGAGGTTGACATCCTTTCCGTGGTGATGCGTTCATGCGCCAACGCCTCCACAAAGGCTCTGCTCATGTTAGCAATGGACTCCTACATTCGCTCCACACTCGCAGTGACCCTGGAGACAAAACCTGCCAGAGACTCCTGCACCTGTTCCTGGAGTTCCAGCACCGCTGTCCTTCTGGATGGACTCGGAGGCACAGAGTCGACATGCAGCGGAGCCGAGCTGGAAGCGTCCTGCGCCCTCCGAAGAGGACTCTCCACTGCTGTCACTGTCTCCACCATCTGCTGATGCTCACTTGTGAGCTGTGATACACCAGGTGACAACTCTACTCTATGTCCCGAAGGTCCCACTGATGTGTGAGTGTCTGCGCTCATGGTGTGTGCGCTTAATTTTGCTGACGCAGCGTCCTCAGAGGTTGCAGCTTCCTCTGAGTGGTCTGGAAGCTCAGGCTCTTCCTCCTGGACAGTGGGGAGGGGGGCTGTCGATGGTCCTGTGGTGGAGTAAAGGAAAGAGTTAGAGATGTGAGATCAAGGTGACATGCACATTGATTAGTGCAGATGATCATAAGTCAATCTGTTAGAGCATTCGATTCATTATCAGTGACTCATGCAATGTCAATGAGAGAGATGCCAAACTGTTCTGTCACCAGCTTGCTGTGTTGCACCTGCCTATCCGTCCCCCACTTGGGAATTGTCCTCGATCCCGGCATTTTCCAGGGCCGCCTCCTCCGAGGTGGTGAGCTGGGCTACTGAGGGTGGCCCTCCTCCTGTCCTTGCTCTTTCCCTCTTATTGTGGGCTCTCTTTTCCTGCAATGAGGGACACAAGTGGAGTTTGAGTGAGAATGAAGGAGTGAGTGTAGAGAATCCATAGCATAGATGCTTAGAAGAAGACAAAGGGCCCTCCCTGTGTGTTTTAAGTTGTCATTGCATCACAGTGATAGAGAGTGTGAGGGCTGCATGGTCGAATAGTTAAGTGAATGTGACCATAGAGAGAGAGGGAATGGGTAAGGGTGCAGGGATGTAAGTGTCAAGTGGGATGTGGAGGAAGAGGTTGGCAAAGCAGAGTGCTGGTGAGGAGAGGCAATGGGGATCATATTGAGGGTGAAGGGAAAGTCATACTCACTTTTCCAGTGCGCAGAAGGTCGTGAAACATCTTCCTGCACTGCAGCCGGGTTCTGTGGAACATAGAGATGGCATAGACCTCCCTGGCCACTTGCAGCCACACAGCTTTAGTTTGTTGTGGTGGCTTTTTTCTCCATGAGGAAGGGAAGAGCACCTATTTATTAGATCTTGCTCCCTCTAACAGACCTTGGAGGGAGGGCTCATCAAATCGAGGTGCACACATTTGCTTGCTGGTGGACATGGTCAGTAAATTAACTCTTTCATACAATGTCCAAAGCGTTTCCAGTCTTCAGAAGAAGCAAGGCCTTAAATCTAGCAGCACTGATGACATCATCGGCGGCGACTTTCAGGATGGAAAGACGAATTGGGCCAGGAGTTCCCACACGCTGGAAATCGATTGCCCAATTAGGGGAAAATCGCTCTTTTTCCCCACCTCACACTGGAGTCGGGTTCAGGACTCTAAAAGCATCTGACATGCCCCAGCCCGCCCACACTGGCAAAATCGAGTCCTGAGTAAGTTGGCTGGAGACCAGAACATATAAATTTGCATTTTGTCTGTGAAGACAATGGCTTGATGATAAAATGGCTTTTACTTCCTTCATAGGAGTAAATTTTTTCCCTGTTTTCAGGCGACAATGGAACAATAGTGGAGGTAAAATGGCAATGCACTATTTTGCATTTCGTTCCTGCTGCCAATCTGCCCGCCATCATTTCCATCCAGGCCTGGAACTACATAGCTAGAGCGCCTGAATGATTATTAAGGTTAGTAAATCAAGGTCCTACAATGTATGTAGGACCCGATGCAATTTTCAGATACCAAAGGGTGAAACGTGCATAGCACTTGCTCTGCCCATTGGTATATGGTGTAGAGTGGCCACGCAAATAATGAGAAGTAAAAGTTTTAATAATTATTTTGGGGGGGCCAAAGGAGAATTAATGCTGACCACACAATTATCCAAAGTAATTCTTTCAGTAGCTTAGCCTCTCCCTCTGGATCAAGTACATTTATCTGAATATTAGGCATGTACAGGAGTTGAGGAATAAGCTGACACTGGGAGATGTGAAAGAAGGCAAATCAACATTAAGAACACTAGAAGCATTAGAAATAAGAAATTAGAAACATGGCAAACCCCAGGTAATGGAAATTAATTTAATATTCAAGCGTATTGCGTGTACAGAAAGGACAGAATAAAAAGGTGGCATATGCATATATATAGGCAATATATGTCAGGACAAATTGACAGGTAAATGGAGTTGATCCAGAGGGAAGGGAAAGTAACTGAAAGAACATAAGAACATAAGAAGTAGGAGCAGGAGTAGGCCATTCAGCCCTTCGAACCTGCTCCAACATTTAATAATATCATGGCTGATCTTCTACCTCAACTCCACCTTCCCGCACTATCCCCATATCCCTTGGTTCCCTTAATATTAAAAACACAACAATTTCTGCTTTGAATATACTCAACGACTGAGCATCCACAGCTCTCTGGGGTAGAGAATTCCAAAGATTCACAACCCTTTGAGTTAAGAAGCTTCTCCTCATCTCAGTCCTAAATGGCCGACCCCTTATTCTGAGACTGTGACCCCTGGTTATAGATTCTTCAGCCAGTGGAAACATCCTCCCAGCATTTACCCTGTCAAGCCCCATAAGAATTTTATACTTTTCAATGAGATCACCTCTCTTTCTTCTTAATGCTGGGGAATACAGGCCTAGTCAATGCAATCTCTCCTCATAGGACAATCCCCCCATCCCAGGAATCAGTCTGGTAAACCTTTGTTGCACTCCCTTTAAGGCAAGTACAGCCTTCCTTAGGTAAAGAGACCAAAACTATACATAGTACTCCAGATTTGGTCACAGCAAGGCCCTGTGTTTTTTTTATTCGTTCATGGGATGTGGGCACGCTGGCAAAGCCAGCATTTATTGCCCATCGCTGCTTGCCCTTGAGACAATGGCGGTGAGCCACTTTTTGAATCAATGCCATCCTTTGTGGTGAAGGTACTTCCACAGTGCTGACTTTGTTGCAGCAGTTTGGTACAACTGAATGGCTTGCTCAGCTACTTCAGAGGGCAGTTAAGAGTCAACCACATTGCTGTGGGACTGGAGTCACATATAGGCCAGACCAGGTAAGGACAGCAGGTTTCCTTCCCTAAAGGACATTAGTGAACCAGATGGGTTTTTACGACAATCTGGTAGTTTCATGGTTACCATTACTGATACTAGCTTTTTTTTAAATTCCAGATTATACTCCAATCTTTTTGTAATTAAGACTAACATACCATTTGCTTTCCTAATTGCTAGCTGTACCTGCATGTTATCTTTCAGTAATTTGTGTACAAGGACACTCAGGTCCCTCTGAACACCAACATTTTCCAATCTCTCACCATTTAAAACATATTCTGGTTTTCTATTTTTCTTACCAAAGTGCTGAAAGAACTACTTTGGATACAATTTTTTAACATGGAAAGATCTAGCTGAGTGCTCGGGTATGCTACAGACCACCATGTCATCACAAGAAGGAAAGGAGTGTGAGAATGGCAAAGTTATTTTAAAGGGTAAGATTACTCAACCTAAAATATATTGGGGAAACCCAACTGGTCTAGAGTCAGATTTGCTAAATATATTGCACAACTACTTCAGGACTCAGAGTGTAAGGGAAGCCATGAGAGGCAGTGCTCACCCTGATCTCGTACTCATAATTGAACGGTGGGTGAGATAGGAAGAAAATTGTGAGGTAGTAATGCATTCCAGAACTTTAGAGAGGAAATTAAGGATGAAGATAGAGCAGTACTTAGACATAATAGAAGAGTTGAGGATAAGTTTTTAAGTAATGAGTGAAAAGGGCAGTTTTGAAAGAAATAGGGACAATGCTGAAAGGTAAACTGGGAAATTTCTCCAAGCTGCTCCTGATCCGCCAGTGTTACTTTGCCGGAAGTGCTGCAAAAGCTCTGTTTATCCAGTGAAGTAATGGTGGTGGAGCGGAAGCAGCTCCAAGGAATTTCCCAGCCAGAGTTAGGCCAATGATGTCGGTGAGCATGGAGCTGAGAAGGGAAAGTCAGGTGATCTGGGACTCGTACAGGACTGGATTAAGGGAATAGATGGTCGTTTCATGAATGAGTTTAACAAAACTGTCAGGAAACTAGAGAAAGAATGAACAAACATATGTTTATATCGTGCCTTTCACATCCTCAGAAAATCATAAAGCACTATACAGCCAATTAAATGCTTTTGAACTGTAGTCACCATTGTTATGTAAGCAAATGCAACAACTAATTTGCACACAGCAAGTTCCAAATAACAGCAATGTGATAATTACCTAGATATGCGGCTCCATAGCTCCCGATTTTTTGATGTTACGGCTGCCGTTTTGTGTCCAAAATGCTTTCCGAGGAGTGCACGCACACTTCTAGTGTGGGCCATGCCAGGTGCCATTTTGGTGAGGTTGTTTGCATCGGCAGCGGGAGCATGCACCAGAAGTATGCAGAGTACGAGATCATGATCTCCTGCCAGCACTGCCATTTTCGACCTCAATGCTTGAACTAACCTTTCACAGCTAAAGATGCATTCAGCAACAGCAGGAAGGACCCCTCACCAATACTATTTAAAGGGATCATCGCCTGCTTTCATGTTAGTTGCTGATTGTTTTCCACTGGCTCTTGGTGAGTTTGTAGAGGTGTGTCTTGGTTTGGTGTCTTATTTGAAGTTGCTGAAGTGTTCAGGGAGTGGTGTGGGAGCATACTTCAAGGCTTCTGCTAAGACCACTTGCTCGCAGACATTGCTGCTGCACTTTCTATCCCCCTTGGCTTGCAGCATGACATGGAGAATGAGCAGCGGCGACACAGAGGAGGAAAAGCTGCTCAAAGAGGGAGGAGGGGTCTAGCGCTCTCAGCAGGAGGCCATATCTAACCAGGACCTTCAGAGAGCACTTCTTCCACCTCAAACTCAGCAAGGAACAGAGCATGCAATGTCTCCGCTTTGCTAAGGAGGTGCTCACTGAAATCTGCCACCTGTTGCAGGCAGACCTGTAGCCTCAGAGTAGGGTGAAGACGCCATTGCCAGTGGCTGTGAAGGTGAGCTTGGCTATGAATTATTATGCGTTGGGCTCCTTCCCGGTTAGAACAGGTGACATTTGCAACATCTCACAGTTTGCCATTCACCGTTGCGCAAGGGAGGTCACTGAGGCTCTCTTTGCAAAGGGAGGTGATTCTTGCCAGAGAGAAGCAGGTGGAGCGAGCACACAGCTTTGCCAGGATAGTAGGCTTCCCCATGGTGCAGAGTGCCATTGACTGCACACACGTTGCTTTGCGGGCGCTGCAAGTGAACTCGGAGATGTGCTGCAACCGAAAGGGGTTCCACTCCCTCAATGTCCAGCTGGTATGCAACCATACTCAGTACATCATGCAAGTCAATGCTTGGTATCCTGGCAGCAGCCACGATGCCTTCATTCTGCGGCTGTCGTTGTACCATCCGTTTTTCAGCCATCACGACAAACCAGAAGGTGGCTACTGGGCGACAAGGGCTATCTGTTGACCACCTGGCTCATGACTCCAGCGCGCAACCCAACCACACCTGAGCATCATGCATATAACAAAAGACATGGTGCCACATGGAGTTTGATTGAGCAGACCATTGGGGTCCTTAAAAAAGCTTCTGCTGCATGGACTGCTCTGGAGGAGTGCTGCAGTACTTGCCAGAGCACGTCTCCAGGTTTGTCATGGTATGCTGCACAGCTTCGCCATCATGAGGGCACAGCCTTTTCCACCAGGTATACGGTGAAGAGCTGAGTGGAAGAGGAGAATGAATATGAGGAAGAGGAAGAGGAGAAGGAGAAGGAAGAGGAGATGGAGGATGAAGAGGAGGAGGAAGAGGAAGGGAGGAGCCAACCAAGACAGCCCCTTTCTGACAGGCTGCCCGTGATCAACTGATCCAACTGCGGTACCAGTGAATGCAACCCCATTTTCCCAATCCTTACCTTCCCTCTGTTACGGATCATCACAGCATCCTCTTGGCTACAATGTTACTATAAAAGCCACCACAAAACAAACATTGCAAACCAACATTTTACATCAATCCAGCCAATATTACATAACTAATTCAACTAATCACCCTTGTGCATTCCCTTTGTACCTGTCTTCTGTGAGCCTTTGCCTGTCCCAGTGCACTTACGCAGTGCTACCCCAATGGCTGCAGCATGGCTGGTGGAAGGCTGCTGACTTTTAGTGGGGAGACTGCAGATGGCCTTGTAAGATGACCTCGAGCTGCTCTGGGCCTAGAAGGCCCAGCATTTGCCTGCGTCACCTCGGCATGGGCAGCAGAAGTCTGGGCTGGCTGGTTTACAAGCAATAGCAAGGGCACTGTTGGAGTGGCAGTGGTGGGTGCATGAATGCTGTCATCCTGAGATGGGAGAACTGGTTCATGCTCCACAGAACCACTGCTACACCCCTGGAGCGGCACCTCAACAATCCTAATAAATTGTTGGAGGACAGATTGCTGGACTGCTGTGACACCCTGCAAGCCCCTTTCAACACTGGTAACTGAAACCATGATGGCAGCAGACTGTGCTTGCATGGCAACAAGCTGAGTTTGTATGACTTCAGTCTAAGCTTCCATTGCAGCACTCAGACGTTGGGTGGCTTCTGCTTGTGCTGCAATGGAAGCTGAGACATCAGCTATCAGACGCTGCAGCATGGGTTGAGTCCACAAGTACACTAATGGAGTTGCCAATCACTTCCATGCTGGAAAGGATGGGCTCCAAGCTCTGTGTAAAGCCCTGTGCAAGGTTGGTGCTGGACTCCTCCATGCTCCTTGACATTACACTCAGGCTTTCTGGCAGGCCTACCAATGCACCACGCATTTCATTGTGCATACCCATCAGCCTTCTTCTGTAGGCCGGCCTATCAAATTCCTCATCTGAGTCCTGTGCAGTAGAACTTGTGTGTGACCTCGCCCTCCGGGGAGTAGGCACCTGTGCAACCCATTCTCCCTGCCCTGGCTGCAAGCCATTCATGCCAGGTGCCACACCATGTGCAGATCCCATCTCTAACCAATCCTCTAAAATATGCAGTGTGTCAATATCTGAGCTGGTGTCTGTGAGTGTGAAATGATGCATCATCTACATCACTTCCTTCTTCCTCTTCCACCTCTTGCTCTTCCACTACTGCCTGGTCAGGTTGCACTTCTTTGCTATCTGAAAGGAGAAAGGCACAAGGGTAAGGTTGCGGTGAGGAGAAGGGAGAAAAGCAGGATGCACATGTTTACAGCATGTGCAGCTTGTAAATCAGAAGTGATTGTGCAATGAGGGGGAAGTGGCATGTGAGAAGGAGGATTAGGTATGAGGATATCGGCATCTTAATTCTTTCAGCCCTACCGCTGGCCATGGGCTCAGTGATGGGCACGCCAATTAACTCCAGCACAGTCTGCTCCACGCGAGTCAGTTCATGCAGGCGCACCTGTCCTCTGTTGGTTAGGTCCTGCTGCCTCCGATTATGAGCCACCTTGTTCTGCAAGAGAGAGGGAAGTGTGTCAGTGAGTGTGGTGCAATGTGTTTAGGTGATGTGCCTGTCATAGTTAAATAGCTGGCAGTGTGTTCAAGCTGTGAGATGTGGGTGCGAGGCTTGTAGCAGTGCTAAGTGTGTGAGGGTGCGATGAAGCTATGAATGTAAGGTATGAGTCATATTAGGTAGAGATTGTTGGTAGGTGAGTGATGGGGGTGTGTTGCATTGAGCAGTGTTTGAGGCTAGTGGTTCATTTGTAAGGCTGTGGCATTTGAAGATGAATTCACTGATCATGACCACTCGTGTGAGGTCATTAGAATTCTTGTGACACTACGTCCATTTCACAGAATCACAGAATCACAGAAACCCCACAGTGCAGATAGAGGCCATTTCGGCCCATCGAGCCTGCACCGACACATATCCCACCCGATCCCCGTAACCCCTACACCAACACATATCCCACCCTATCCCTGTAACCCCACGTATTTAATCCCCCTAACACTAAGGGTCAATTTATCATAGCCAATCAACCTAACCCGCACATCTTTGGACTGTGGGAGGAAACCGGAGCACCCGGAGGAAACCCACGCAAACACGGGGAGAATGTGCAAACTCCACACAGACAGTCACCCGAGGCCAGATTCGAACCTGGGTCTCTGGTGCTGTGAGGCAACAGTGCTAACCACTATGCCACCGTGCTGCCCACAGTAAAAGGACCTCTCTCCTCCTGTCCACCTCCTGCACCAAGGCCTTCAGTGCTACATTTGAGAATCTTGGGAAACCATCCCTCCCCTGTTGCCCCATTAGTATTTCTTCTTCCTGCTTAAACTCTGTTCCCAGCCAGTTGAAATACCTGCTGCAGTCAGAATGCACCTCCCCTTTAAGAGGTGCAGGCTGCCTTTAAGAAGTGCAGGCTAGCTTTAATTGGTACGAGCCTCGCACGATCTTGGGTCCCCTGCTGAGTGTGCAGCCACTCAGCAGCACTGGGCTGCATGCCACAATCATTCTAATTATCAGGCAGCATGAAGTTGGCATGCTACATGCTTTACTTTGAACGGGCGTGGGTTTTCGGGACAATAACATTTTTAGCCCAATCTATTTAAGTAGTGTTGGCTGAGGGATAAATATTTTCCAGGTCACGGAAAACTCACCTGCACTTTTTCAAATAGTGTCAGGGATCTATTATGTGTTTCTAAGTAAGAAAATAGTGCCTTGGTTTAACATCTTATCCAAAAGACAGCATCACTGACAGTGTAGCATACCCGCAGTACTGCACTGAAGTGTCAACCTAGATCATATGCTGCATTCTCTTGAATGGGGCTTGAACAAATGGCCTTCTCACTCAGAGGCAGGGGTACTATCACTGAGCCAAGGCTGTCAATTCTGAAAGCTAAAGTGTATATGTGTTACATGCATTGTCATAAGGTGATCAGAAGGAAGGACTGAGAGTCAAAAGGAGAATGCAAGCGTCATAGAAGGCAGAGGCACCTGAGTTAATGGCCTTGATTTCTGACAAGAAGAAATCCATGAATTCCTTGCATTAAATGGAAAGTACGACTTAAGGGAAGACTTATGTTGATTTTTTGTGTCCTCCGTTTCTCTTCATTTTTTGATTCTAAATATTGATTTGCTTACTCAATTCTTTTAATTGATGGACTGCATAAATCAATTTTCCCATTAGGTGTCAAAAAGTTGAATGGATTGGCTCAATGCTGTCAGATGAATGACAGCGAGAGCTCAGTATTGTGAACATTACTAGTTAATGTGCAACATATTTTACCGGAAAGTGCTACCAACAAGCTGTCAATCAGCTTGAACTGGAATAGTAAATTCGACATCCTACAGGTCCCAAGTCTACACTTTTGCTAACATCAATAAATCTCTTCTCCAATAATCCTACAATGTGCTCAACAAGATAGATCTCATTTCTGGAATAGTATTTGGAAATATTTTAAACTTATTTATTTTTCTACAGTGTGCTCATTAATGTGATTTGAGAACTTTGCAACATACTACAAAATGTTAGCTTTACCAACATCAATGGGCTGGATTTTAACTTTGCAACGCGTTAGGAGCGAGCGGGTCTGCTATCGTGCGGGAAACCTGGAAGTAAGTGCAGCACATCTGTCAGTGGCGTTTTAACCCAGCCACTGCATTACCATATAATTTCTGAGTTTCCCAACCAATTAGCATGAGCGGGCATGATGATGACCCGCATGAGTCGATTTCAACTCCAGTATTTAAAAGCACACTCCAAACATACAATTTGATGGAGTTTGGAGCTGGAAGTACAGTAGAAGGAATTGACAGAATGGAGTCCAGATGTTCAAAGGCTCCACCTTGTTTAAGTGACGTCTCCTGAGATGAGCTGCTGGGGGCTGTAAGGCCGCACAGCGAGATATTGTTCTCTACTGACAGAAGGAAGAAGCCTGCAGGTGAAACAAAGAAGGCGTGACAGGAGGTTTCCCATTTGGTCAGCATAAGAAGGCGGTGCCGCGCTCGTGGATTCAATACAGAAAGTGGTTTAATGACCGAAGCAGGGTAGGAAAGGTGAGTACAGTGGCACATTCACCTACACCCTGATGTACGTATCAACCCAACCCTCTCACTCTGCCTTCCCAAGCCTACTCCAGCACATCACTCCTCACACCAACTTACCTTGCAGGTGCACCCATCCCTCTCTGTCTATGCACTTCCTCACATCTCCATCTGCACATCCACCACTGACACTCACACTCATCTTTATTCAATGTTATGCCTCGCCCTCATAGTCACCCTCAACAAACTCTCTCCATCCTCTTGTTTAACACATGCCATTGCTTTCACTCATAGATCTCTTCTTTCTCTCCTACAGGAGAAGAGAGAACAGAACACGAGGGAGAGGCAGTGAACTGGAGGCGGCCCTCCAGCCATCTCGCAACAGACAGCTGCAGAGATTTGGATGCTAGTGATCAATGGAGTTTCGGCATGCTTGGTGGGGAGATGGGGGCCTCCCAGCTACCTGGCGACAGAATTAAATATCAGACAACCACACAACACTCACTCATGTTGACTTGATCTCAGCAGCGAGTGAAATATGATCATGTGCATAATGATCACTTAAAACAGTCTTACCTTGACAGTTCTAATTCATGTCTTTAATTTCCCACAGGGCTGTCAAGCATCCCACAGGAGGTGGTCCAGGAGGATGACGACGATGACCACTCCTCAGAGGAGCTCACTCCCTCTGAGGGTGGACCGTCACAGGACTCATGCAGACCATGCACCAGCTCAGATACTCACACTTTGGTGAGACAGATAGTTAGGATTTCACCTGGTGACTCACACATCACAAGTGAGCAGGAGCAGATGGTGGAGTCAGGGACAACAGTGGAGAGCATGCGTCAGAGACGGTTGGTAGCATAGTGGTTATGTCACTGGACTAGTAATCCAAAGGCTCGGATTAATGGCAGCTGGGGAATTTAAAATTCAGTTAATAAATAAACCTGGAATGAAACTACCGGATTGTTGTAAAAACCCATCTGGTTCACTAATGCCCTTTAGGGAAGGAAATCTGCCATCCTTACCCGGTCTGGCCTATATGTGACTCCAGACCCACAGCAATGTGGTTGAATCTTAACAGCCCTCTGAAATGGCCTAGCAAACTATTCAGTTGTATAAGGCGGCTCACCACCTCCTTCTCTCGGGCAATTAGGGATGGGCAATAAATGCCTGCCTTGCCAACAACGCCCACATCCCGTGAACGAATAAATTTTAAAAAACAGTGGAGAGTCTGCGTCGAAGGCCACAGGATGCTCTGATCTCTGCTCACTAGATGCTGTAGCTCAGGGGCGCTCGACAAACAGGATAATTCTGGAGCAGCAGCAAAGAATGTGTGATGTACTGGCAGGCGTTCCAGCTGCACTGTGAATACTTGCAGAGAGTTTGGAGCAGACGTTCTCAAGCATGAGTGGCATGATGTCACAGGCATTTGCAATGATGTATTCGTCCATGGAAAGAGTGGCCGCCTGCATGGAGCATCAAACGCCCAATCAAACAAATGGATGCAGGTCTTCACCGATGGCTTGCACACTATGAATGCCACCTTAAATAGGATAAATGACACCCCCAGCTTGGCTGTTCATTGCCCCACTGATCTGCAGCAAAGTGTTCTCCAGCTCATTGCGAGCAGAGAAATGCGGGTGGGCCATGAGAGGGATAATGATGAAAGAGGACATGGAAGTGGGGAATGAGCTCAAAGCACTTCCAATTCATACCCATTGACCCCTCCCCCCCATCCCCAGTCAGTGGCACACATGCTGCCTCATGTCCTAATGGCCGAGTCTGCCCCTGCAAAGGTGTTGGTGGAGCAGTCTTTGGTGGGCCCCTTTACAGGCTTCAAAACACAGAGGACGTCAGCCAAGAGCATCTCAGCAGCCAGAGTAGGGATCTGAGCAGGCTTCCTCCACTTCTGCTGAAGCCACAGGGGTTGCGCCACATAGAAGTGCTCGGAAAAGTAAGAGTAGAGATTTGTAGTTGCACAAGGGTGTGTACATGGGTTGTTGCATAATGTTAGATTGGTAAGTTTCTGTTTTATTTTTGAGCCACATAAATATATTGTTTGTTTCGACTACATTCCCAGCTTGCCCATTTTTGGTTGCTGCCTGGTGTAATGAAATCTGTTTGTCTTGCCTGTATTCGTTTTGCACTCATGTATATTACCCTCCCCCACACTGTGTATAGTTTCACTTCCTCTTTCCTGACTAACCTGGAAGGTTCCAGGTCTTGGCTCTTGGCTCCGCCCCTGACTTCTCTTACATAAAGATCCCAGGATCTGTATGACTCATTCCTGTGAGCCAGTCGGTGTGTTGAGATGTTAGCTCTGATCTTAGTGATTAAAAGCCAACTTGTTTAAGTTAATAACTTCTAGTTTTGTGGTTATTGAAGGCACATCAATTTTAATCACTAAAGAATACTAGGATGGATCGACTCCTAAAACCAGAGCGTCTGGACTTGGATCCACATTCTGCTGAAGCATCAAATCAATTTGGACACTGGCTCAAATGCTTCGAACTCTTCGCGAGGGCCTCATCTGCTAGCGAGGTAGATAAACTGAGTCTACTGACTACTCGCGTTAGTCATCGGATTTATTCGTTCATCCGGGACGCCACCTCTTACACGGAGGCCATCACTATCCTAAAGGCCCAATACCAGAGGCCAGTAAACGAAGTGTATGCCAGACATCTGCTGGCTACACGCAGGCAGCGACCTGAGGAATCAATGGACGATTTCTTACAGGGCCTAAAGAACTTGGTCCGGGACTGTAACTGCAAGGCCGTGACGGCCAACGTGTACTCTGACGAATTGGTCCACGATTCCTTCATCACGGGCCTCAAATCGAATTATATCCGGCAGAGACTGCTGGAGAAGGAGATCCTGGACTTAAAAAAGGCAGTGGCCACTGCACGATCGCTGGACGTGGCCCAGAAAAACTCTGACTCTTATTCTTCCGGCCATGCGGCCCTCACCGCCTCGTGCGCGCCGAGCGGGCCGTCATCTTGGAATCAGCCATCTTCCCCCATCCAGGTCTCAGACCAGCTCTACATCGCCGGAGTCCCCACACAGAAGTTCACCCAGGAGTCCTACTACAGCGGCAATGTCTCGAGGCCCGAAATGCTACTTCTGCGGCCAGGCCAAGCACCCCAGACAACGATGCCCAGCGAAGGACGCTACATGCTTCAAATGTAAGAAAAAGGGGCATTTTAGCAAAGCCTGCAGGGGGAATCCGTTTTCCAACTCCGTCACCGCCTCGTGCGTGCCGTGCGGGCTGCCATCTTGGGATCCGCCATCTTTTCCCGACTCAACGGCCGCCCAGGGCCCAACAGTGGCTTCGATCACGGTGGATCAATCCAGGCCACACCCGTTGACAAAATCCATGATGGACATACAGGTAAACGGGAATTTAATGAAATGTTTAATTGACTGTGGGAGTACCGAGAGTTTTATCCACCCTAGTCTGGTACGGCGGCACTCTTTAACGCTATCCCCTACACGGAGCAGAATTGCTATGGCTGCTAAGCCCCACACTTCGGACATTTTGGGCTACTGTGTGGTAACACTGACTGTAAAAGGCATGGACTACAAGGATTTTAAACTCCTCGTGATGCCAGAACTCTGTGTTAATGTAATCTTGGGCCTGGACTTCCAGTGCCACCACGAAAGTGTCACGCTAGCATATGGCGGGTCCCAGCCGCCACTCACAGTCTGTGGCCTATCAACCTTAAAAATCAGCCCGCCCTCTTTATTCGCTAATCTCGCTCCGAACTGTAGGCCCATAGCGACCAAAAGTAGACGGTACAGTCTGGAAGACAGACACTTTATCAAGGCGGAAGTGGACAGACTCCTGCGGGAAGGCATTATTGAATGCAGTACCAGTCCGTGGCGTGCCCAAGTAGTCATAGTTAAAAATAGCGAAAAGAAACGGATGGTAATTGACTACAGCCAGACTGTTAATATTTATACCCAGCTGGACGCCTACCCTTTACCCCGCATATCAGAAATGGTCAACCAGATTGCGCAATACCGAGTCTTCTCGACTATCGACCTCAAATCCGCGTATCACCAACTCCCCATTAGAACGGAGGACCACCCATACACCGCCTTTGAGGCGAACGGACGCCTCTACCATTTTCTCAGAGTGCCCTTCAGGGTAACAAATGGGGTCTCGGTCTTCCAACGTGAGATGGACCGCATGGTTGACGAGAATAAACTACAAGCTACCTACCCCTATCTGGACAATGTCACTATCTGCGGGCACAACCAGCAAGACCACGATCTAAATCTTGTGAGATTTTTAAAAACTGCCCTAAAGCTGAATCTAACCTACAACGAAGACAAATGTGTCTTCAACACAACCCGTCTCTGTATCCTCGGCTGTGTGGTGGAAGATGGGGTAATTGGACCGGACCCTGACCGATTACGCCCCCTAAAGGAACTGCCCCTGCCACACAATCCCAAAGCTTTAAAAAGGTGCCTGGGATTTTTTTCGTATTATGCCCAATGGGTGCCCAATTACTCTGATAAGGCCCGACACCTCATTAAATCGACGTCCTTCCCACTATCAGCTGAAGCTCGGGAGGCTTTCACCAGTATCAAACAGGACATTGAAAGGGCTGCACTGTGTGCAGTGGACAAAAGCATTCCCTTTCAAGTCGAAAGCGATGCGTCAGACTTTGCCTTAGCTGCGACCCTCAATCAGGCTGGGAGACCTGTGGCCTTCTTCTCCTGAACCCTTCAGGGACCTGAAATCAGGCACTCTTCTGTCGAGAAGGAGGCACAGGCTATAGTGGAGGCAGTGCGGCACTGGAGACACTACCTAGCCGGCAAACGTTTCACCCTGCTCACCGACCAGCGGTCGGTGGCTTTCATGTTTAATAACAAACAAAGGGGGAAAATGAAGAATGACAAAATACTCAGGTGGAGGATCGAACTATCCACGTTCGACTATGATATTGTGTACAGGCTGGGAGCCCTTAATGAACCCCCAGACGCCCTATCGTGGGGAATGTGTGCCAGCATTCATACGGACAAATTACAGGGTCTCTACAGCAAGCTCTGTCACCCAGGGGTCACCCGACTATACCATTTTATAAAGTCCCGCAATCTGCCCCACTCCATCGAGGAGGTCAGAGCAATGACCAGAGCCTGCCGCATCTGTGCGGAATGCAAGCCTCGTTTCTACAGGCCTGACCGTGCACACCTTTTCAAAGCCACACGCCCATTCGAACGCCTAAGTCTGGACTTCAAGGGACCCCTTCCCTCTGCCGACCGTAACGTATACTTCCTCAATATCATCGATGAATATTCCCACTTCCCCTTCGCCATTCCCTGCCCAGACATGACCAGTGCCATGGTCATCAAGTGTCTCTGTAATCTATTCTGCATGTTTGGCATGCCGAACTACATACACAGCGATAGGGGGACGTCATTTATGAGTGACGAACTGCGCCAGTTCTTGCTCTCAAAGGGGATAGCCACGAGCAGAACCACTAGCTACAACCCCCGGTGAATGGGCAAGTGGAAAGGGAGAATGCTACTGTTTGGAAGGCTGTCACGTTAGCCTTAAAGTCAAAAGGCCTTCCGACCTCCCGCTGGCAGGAAGTCCTCCCAGACGTGCTCCACTCCATAAGGTCTCTGTTATGTACAGCCACTAACACTACCCCTCACGAAAAGATGTTCGTTTTCCCCCGGAAATCCACCTCGGGCATATCTCTACCCGCGTGGCTGACGTCTCCGGGGGCAGTACTATTGCGGAAGCACGTGAGAGGCCATAAAATGGACCCCCTTGTGGAAAAGGTACAGCTCCTCCATGCAAACCCTCAGTACGCCTATATCGAATATTCTGACGGGCGAGAGGACACTGTTTCCATAAAAGACCTTGCTCCCTCGGGGAGCGGAGAGAACGATGAGAGACTATCCGAGGAAGACCTACACCAAAAAGAGACAGGACGCCCAGAGGTATCAATACCCAACTTTAACCTGGAGGACACTGCAGATAACCTGGAAGACACTGTGGAGGCCCGGACAGCGGAGGAACCAGAATCCACTCCCCTAGAGGCACCCCAACCGGCTTTGCGCCGATCACTGAGAACCGCAAAACCTCCTGACAGACTCACTTATACCAACTTTTAAGAAATATCACCCCGATGGACTAAATCTATAGAAGGGGTGAATGTAATGAAATCTGTTTGTCTTGCCTGTATTCATTTTGCACTCATGTATACAGGTAGACTACCTTTTATCTGAACTTCCGAAAACTGAAACCCTCTAAAAACCGAAGGTTTTTTCGTTCAGCGTAAGTCGTGCGCACGACATGACCAGAGTGGCGCACGACCCCGACCCCTGCCGACAACCCCCCACGGACCCCCCCGACCCCCGCCGACCCCCCCGCCAACCCCCCCACCGACCCCGACTCCCGCCGGCCCCCCCCGCCGACCCACCCGTGGACCCCCGCCGACCCCGACTCCCGCCGACCCCCCCGTCGACACCCCGCCAACCCCGACCCCCGCCGACCCCCCCGCCGACCCGACCCCGACTCCCGCCGACCTCCCCGCCGACCCCCCCGCGGACCCCCGCCGACCCCGACTCCCGCCGACCCCCCCGCGGACCCCTGCCGACCCCCCCGCCGAACCCCCGCCGACTCCCCCCGCGGACCCGCGCCGACCCCGACCCCCGCCGACCCCCCAGCCGCCCCCCACCGCCGACCCCGACGACCCCCACCTCCGACACCCCGCCGACCCCCACCGCCGACCCGACGACCCCCACCCCCGACCCCCCGCCGACCCCCACCGCCGACCCCGCCGACCCCCACCCCCGCCGACCCACCCCCGACAAATTTCCCAGTCTTATAAAATACCTTCCGAAATCCGAAATTTTCTGAAAGCCGAAACACGGCTGGTCCCGAGGTTTTCGGATAAAGGATAGTCTACCTGTATTACCTTCCCCCACACTGTGTATAGTTTCACTTCCTCTTTCCTGACTAACCTGGAAGGTTCCAGGTCTTGGCTCTTGGCTCCGCCCCTGACTTCTCTTACATAAAGATCCCAGGATCTGTATGACTCATTCCTGTGAGCCAGTCGGTGTGTTGAGATGTTAGCTCTGATCTTAGTGATTAAAAGCCAACTTGTTTAAGTTAATAACTTCTAGTTTTGTGGTTATTGAAGGCACATCACCTGGCAAGTGCCCTTTTCACTTGCCATGAATGGTAAGGCATGAATTGACACCTAGCAATGGGGGGGCTGTGAAAGGGAGGTTTGGATATTTGCAGGACTGCATTGTGTTAGTGTCATTGGAGGGGGGGTGGGGGGTGGGGGGTGGGTGGGGAAAGTGCCTTTTTCATGTTGTTGTCAAATGGGTGACCTGGTAGAACCAAAGTGAACCTCGCAATAATGAGGGCATCCTGGCTTCCCGGGCAGCAATGAGCGCTGCTGTTGGTGCACTGGCCTCATCACATTCTGCCTCCTCCTTCTCTTTCACCTCCTCCTCAGAATCATTTGAAGAGGCTCTGTGCTCTGCGCCTTATTCCTCCAGCAGGTCCAAACCTTGCTGCTGTGCAATGTTGCACAGAGCGCAGCACACCACGACCATTCTGGTGACCCTGCTTTGTACATACTGAAGGGAGCCTCCAGATCTGTCCAGGCACCTGAAGTGCATTTTCAGCATGCCGATGGCTTGCTCAATGACACAACTGGTCATCATATGGCTTTCATTGTATTGCTCCTGAGTCTCATTGGTTGGGTTTCTCATGGGTGTCATCCGTTACATCTTAATTGGGTATCTCTGCGCAGCCAGCCAGTGAGTCTGCTTCGAGGTGCGAAGAGACCAGGGGGGGGTGGACTGTCGCAGGACGAAAGCATCATGGCAGCTGCCTGGGAATCTTGTGCACACCTGCATAAAAAGCTTTTTGTGATTGCACACCAGTTGCACATTGATGGGGAGGAAGCCCTTACGGTTGATGAATACACCTGGGTGATCTGAGGGTGCCTTAATTGCCACATGTGTGCAGTTGATGACACCCTGCACCTGTGGGAGGCCAGCCAGAGCCACAAACCCAACCATCCACTCATTCTGACTGGTGTCATTGCAGGAAACGTGTACATCATTGTGATAAATCCATTAAGTGGAACAAGGACTCAAAGAGGCGATATTGTAGAATTAACACAAGTACTTTATTAACAACTGGGAAACACATACATCAGGCCTGCATCCTGGCATTCGACCTTTTGCTGACCTTAACAGGAAGTAAAACCCCCGACCTTAGCAGCAGCATTGGCTACAGCACCACCCGGTGGACATCCCCAACCATAACAACCCAGATCACTATATCCCTCCCCCCTTAAGATTTCAGTATGAATTTCTTAACAAACAACCATTCCTAAGGGTCACATAAGAAGTCTCCTTTCACCATGTTCCATACTTGACGAATCTAACAGGTCAGTATCAATCTCTCTGGTGGCTTGCGAGCCCTTTGTGAACGTCTAACAGTAAAGTCCCTGCTTGTTTGTAGTGAAGCCACCAGCTGCTCCTGAGCAGTGCTCAGAGTATCTGACTCTGCAACGATGGTTCCCTCTTGACGAATGGGTTCCTGTGGAATTTTCTCTGTCCTTGGTGGTGGCACCACAGATGCACTTGGATAACTGGGGGTAAACCTGTCCTCAGTCATGGCACCTGGAACCTTCATTTCCATTTCCCCATGTCTGGGAAGTATCTGATCTACATGTCTGCATACTACCCTACCATCTCCCAACTTGACCTTGTATGATACTGGACCGGTCATTGAGTCTATGAAGCCAGGAATCCACTTTGGTCCATAACTGAAATTCCTGGTAAGGACCGCATCTCCTTCTCCAAAACTTCAGCTCTTTGTTCTTTTGTCATGGTTCTCTTTTTGTTTGTTTTGTCTGTTTTCCATTTTCCTTTTTAGGTCTGGGTGGACAAGGTCAAGAGTGGAGCGTAGTCTATGACCTAATAACATCTCAGCAGGAGAGAGTCCTGTGGTGGATTGAGGTGTTATTCTGTAGCTGAACAGAACCCGTGACGCTTTGGCTGCTAAACTCCCTTCTGCACTTTTTTTCATTATCTCTTTAAATGTTTGTACGGCTCTATCCGCAAGTCCATTTGAGGATGGATGATATGGAGCTGAGGTCACCTGCACTATGCCATTTTTTCTCAAGAACACTTTTGTCTCTGTACTCACAAAACAAGTGGCATTGTCACTTACCACAATCTCTAGTAGCCCTTGATTACTGAAGCTCCAATGCAGGCAGTCTTTCGTAGCAGTGGCGGAAGCAGAATTTACAGGATAAACATCCATCCATTTGGAATGTGCATCAATGATTATGAGGAACATCTTCCCCATGAATGGACCCGCATAATCCAAGTGCAATCTTCTCCATGGTTTATCCAGCCACTCCCAGGGGTGGCGAGGAGCCGCTGCTGGTGCCTTTCGGTGTTCCTGACAAGTGCTGCATGTCTTGACTAGATTTTCTATCTCCTCATCTAGCTTTGGCTACCACAAGTAACTCCTTGCCAAGACTTTCATATGCGAGACCCCAGGATGACACTGATGTAGTTGCTCTAGGATAGACTGTCGTGCTGGCTGTGGAATAATCACTCGTGCTCCCCACAACACGCAACCATCCTGCACACTCAGCTCTGTTTTCCTGACACTGTAGGGTGTGAAGTCAGCCCCTTCCGGATGCTGTGGCCATCCCCTCACCACATATTCTTGAACTCTAGACAGTACTGGATCTTTACCTGTCCATGTTCTTACTTGCTCTGCAGTCACAAGTGTCGTGTCAGTGTCCTCCAACATCAACACTCTGACCTCTGGAGCTGCACGGATAGGTGTGCCTGGCAGTGGAAGACGGCTCAAGGCATTTGCATTCCCATGGTGCTTGCCCGCCTTGTAGACAATGACATACTCATATGCCCCCAACGTCACGGCCCACCTCTGGATCTGGGATGACAACATCTGTGGAACTGCTTTCATTTCATTGAAAAGAGAGAGAAGAGGTTTATGATCGGTGCATATGGTGAACTTCCTGCCAAATATGTACTTGTGGAACCTCTGTAACCCAAACATTACTGCTAACCCCTCTTTGTCTAACTGGGAATAGTTTTTTTCCACTGGTGTTAGAGTTCGGGACATAAACCCTATTGGTCTTTCAGTTCCATCTTCCATGCAGTGTGAAATAACTGCCCCCACCCCATAAGGTGAAGCGTCACAAGAGAGAATGATGTCTTTCTCTGCATTGTAGTGAACCAGCACATCTGACGACAGCATCAGTTTCTTGGACTGCTCAAATGAAACCCCCTGCTCCTCTCCCCACTGCCACTGTGTCTCCTTGCACAGTAGTTTGTGAAGAGGTGCTAACACTGTTGACAAGTTTGGTAAAAACCTGTTATAATAGTTCAACAGTCCCAGGTAAGCTTTTAACTCAGCCACATTTGTAGGAGCAGGGGCGTCCTGCAGTGCTTGTACATTCTCCTTGAGTGGATGGAGCCTGGCGGCATCCACTCTGTGTCCCAGGAACACTGCCTCATTCCCCAGGAAAGTGCACTTACTCCTCTTGAGCTGGAACCCTGCCCTCTCCAATCTCTGTAGTACCTCGTTCAGAGTGCTCAGATGCTCCTGGTCGGTTCTTCCCATCACCAGAATGTCATCCAGATAGATGGAAACATGTGGAATCCCTTGCAGTACACCTTCAATTGTCCTCTGGAAGATAGCTGGTCTAGATGAGACACCAAACGGTAAGCGGTTATATGTAAACAAGCCCTTGTGTGTATTTATGGTGACATACTTCTTTGATTCGTCATCCAGTGTAATCTGCAAGTAGGCATGACTCAAATCCAACTTTGTGAATTTCTTTCCTCCAGCCAGGTTTGCAAAGTGATCCTTTGTTTTGGGAATAGGATACTGCTCTAGTTTGGACACCCGATTGACTGTCAATTTATAGTCTCCACAGAGTCTTACCAAATTGTCCGGTTTTAAAACATGTACTATGGGAGCTGCCCATTCCAAAGATTTCACTGGCTCCAGTATGTTCTCTCTCAATAGACGGTCAAGCTCAGCCTCTACCTTTGGCTTCATGGCATAAGGCACAGGTCATTGTTTAAAAAACCTTGGTGGTGCCTCCTTGTCTACATAAATCTTAGCTGGGGGGCCATTAAACGTGCCAAGTTCCTCCTTGAACACATTCTCATGTTCACTCAACACTTCTTGCAAAGTCAACTGTTTGCCCACATCTATTTGGCGTACAGCTCCCCAGTCTAATTTAAGTTCTTTTATCCAGCCCCGACCTAACAGGTTTGGTCCGGTACCCGATACTATAACTACAGGTAGCTGTTCCACTGTGTCCCTGTGTTGCACAGTTATATTAGCTGTGCCTAATGTCGCTACTCATTCACCTGTATATGTTTTAAGATGCAGGGAGCAAGGCTTTAACTCTGGAACTTTTGCACAGTTCCACAATTTTGAGTACTCTGCCTTGTTCATTATGGTCACGCCACACCCTGTATCCACTTCAAAGTTCACCTTAGAGTCATTTACTGTCAGTTGCAATATGATAGGAGCCACTTTTGGAATGTTCTCTAACATGCTATACATTATGAACATGTCCTCATCTTCCTCAGCTTCCCCACTGATGTGGTGTGCTCCTTGTTTTTTCACTTCTCTCCCTTGGTTTTCCTGTCCTCCTCCTTTTGGTTTTGATTCCTCCACAGGTGATTTCGCCCTGCAAGCTCGTTTTATGTGTCCTTGTTTCCCACACTTGTAGCACTTTTCCTCCAGAAACCGGCATTCACTCACCCTCGTATCTATAACATGTCTTCACATGCTCACGTTGTGGTTTCTGACTCATGTTCAACTTGTGCACAACAACCTGACCTGCAACTTGCGTAGCATTAGCCCTGTCTGAACCCTGTATTTCTTTTACATCTCGGTTCGCTGTCTCTATGGCTTGAGCAAGTTCCAGTGCTTTTTCATAAGTAAGCCCAGTCTTGGATAATAATCTACGCTGCATTCGGTCATCCATAATTCCGCAAACTAGCCAATCTCGCAGCATTTCCTTCAGGTTGTTCCCATAATTGCAATCTTGTGCTAATTTACGCAGCACCGCAACATAGTCCATTACACTCTCTTCCTGTTTCCTCTTCCTTGATTTAAACTTGAACCGCTGTACAATCTCACTAGGCTTAGGGTTGAAATGTTCTTTTAGCAAGGCCACTAATTCGACAAATGATTTGTCTCCAGGTGTTATGTTCATAAATAAATAGATGTTTTCATTATGAACAGCTAGCTTGAGCGAGTCATTTATTCAGCCATGTGGACTAGTGTACAGGCATCCATCTTGACTACTGCCTTGTGGGTAGCCCCCTACTAAACATACAGCTCCACCTAGTGTGCCATTCTAGAATGACATGTTACTGATCATTACATCCCCCTTCCTTAGAGGTTAAACAAAATCAATATCAATCAATCATATCGACACATAAACATCTTCACAACAGTCAACATATTTTCAAATCTTTACTTTATGAACTCTAAGCTTTTCATTCTTCTATTATAGTTTTCTTTGCACTCAAAGATTAATTCTATCAGGCTTTCTTACTTCACGCGTGGATCATCTCAGCAGAGGTAAGTCTGATGTGTTTTCATGAGAGCCTGTATGTGTGTTTGTGTTAGATTGTTCTGGTGGTGAGTGACAAGATTCAGCTGCGGCATTGTCATCGATTTGCTCTTGGATAGTTTCTTGTGTTTTCAGGAGAGAACGGCGGTTCCTCCTGAGAATCTGTCCATCCTCTGTTCTAACGGTGTATGACCTTGGTCCTACTCCCTCAAGAACTGTAGCTTTCCTGTTCCATGCATTTGGATCCTCAATCCTGACAACATCATCCCTTGTCAATGGTTTCAGAGTTTTGGATGACTTGTCATAGTGTGATTTCTGTTTCAGCTTTAACAGTTGAAGTCTCTGTCTTAGTTACTTACTCTGCTTTTCTTTTGCACAGCAGGGTAGCATGGTGCACAACTTGCAACCCATTAGGAGTTCAGCAGCTGAAGAACCAGAGTCTAAAGGTGAGGCTCGGTAGCTCAGCAGGGTGAGATAAGGATCAGACTTGCTTTCTGTTGCTTTCTTCAGTAGCTGCTTGAGAACTTGAACACCTTTCTCTGCCTTACCATTCAACTGAGCATACAGAGGACTGGATGTGATGTGTTGAAAGTCATAATGTGCTGCAAACTGTTGCCATTCCTTACAGTTGAAGCATGGACCATTGTCGCTAACGGCAATCCTGGGAATTCCATGTCTGGCGAAGATGGATTTAACATGCATTATGACACTGCTTGCTGATGTGCTTGAGAGCAGCGCCATCTCAGGATAGTTAGAATAGTAGTCAATCACTGTTAGATAGTCTTTACCATTCAAATGAAAGAGGTCCATACCAACCTTTTGCCATGGTGCTGTTGGTAAGTCAGCTACTATCATTGGTTCCTTTGCTTGTTTGTTTTGGTGTTTCTGACATGTCTCACCTTTGCCTATCATGTTCTCAATGTCCTTACTTATGCCAGGCCAATAAACAGTGTCTCTTGCTCTCTTTTGCATTTTTCAATTCCGAGGTGTCCCTCATGAATCCTTTTGAGCATGTCTCGACGTAGAGCCTGTGGAATGACTATTCTGTTCTGTTTTAGTAATAGTCCGCTTGCGACACTCAATTCTGACCTGATGTGATAGTACTTTGGACAGGTACCTTTTGGTCAACCATGATGAATGTTCTCTATTACTGTTTGTAACACTGTATCTTTCACTGCTTCTTCTGCTATTTGCTTTGATTTTGTGTCTGACACGGGCAGCGCAGCAGTGACCTTACTCACATGAACATCCATGCCTTCCTCAGTAGAGCTCACATGACTCATTGTGGGTGCTCGGGATAGTGCATCTGCTAACACTATGTGTTTGCCTGGTGTGTAGATCAGTTCAAAGCCATATTTTTGCAGCTTCATCATGAGTCATTGAATCCTTGGAGACATCTCATACAGATTTTTTTTTATGATGACAACCAGTGGGGAGTGGTCTGTCTCAACTGTGAATGTGGGAAGTCCATATATGTAGGCATGGAACTTTTCTAGTCCAACTACCAAGCCTAGACATTCCTTTTCAATCTGGGCGTATCGACACTCAGAATCAGTCATAGACCTGGAGGCATAGGCAACAGGTTTCCAATCTTCACCCTCTGCTTGTAGCAAGACTGCGCCTAGGCCATCTTTTGATGCATCCGTTGACACTTTGATTCACTTTGTTGGGTCAAAGAAGGTGAGTACAGGTGTGGTTGTCAGCACTGTTTTGAGGTTCATCCACTCTTGTTCATGTCTTTCTGTCCATGCAAACTCATTTGTTTTATGTAGCAGGTCTCGCAGACAGGCTGTCTTGGCTGAAAAGTTAGGAATGAACTTTCCAATGAAGTTTATCATCCCCATGATGCGTAGCACTCCTTTTTTGTCAGTGGGTCGGGGCATTTTGAGTATGGCGTTTACTTTTTCCATATTTGGCTCTATTCTATTACCAGATAGATTATCTCCTAGGAATGTGATTTCCTGGATGCCAAACTGACACTTGGATTTGTTGAGCTTCAGTCCATTCCGGCATTTGCTCTGTAGCACTTTAATCAGTCTCTCATTGTGTTCACTCAGTGTGGAGCCCTAGATGATGATGTCATCAACATAGACCCGAACTCCTTCCAGACCTTCAATTATGTGTTCCATCGCTCTATGAAAGATTTCAGATGCAGATATTATCCCAAAAGGCATTCTGAGGAAACAATACCTGCCAAATGGTGTGTTGAAGGTGCAGTATTTGGTGCTCTCTTCATCCAATTTTAGTTGCCAAAATCCTTGTGAGGCATCAAGCAGATTCCTCATCAAACTGTCGGTCTGGCTTCCCACTGAACTAAGCAGAATGGCTTTCCTTTTTCCGTCATCATTTATTTCATTTGCTTCGAAAAAATAACCCAACACTTCACAGTATTCTTCCCAGGTTTGTGCTTGAATATCAAAGGCGGAAACCATTCCTACCGTGGCAGCCATGCTCTCTTCCAACTGGTAGCTAACCGTAGCTCGTAATTTTGTTGTTTAAACATCCTGGCAGACTTCTCTTCTTCAATCAGGGTCCTTTTAGATACCTCATCGCCAAATGTGATAAATCCATCAAGTGGAACAAGAACTCAAAGAGGCGATATCGTAGAATTAACACGAGTACTTTATTAACAACTGGGAAACACATACATCAGGCCTGCATCCTGGCATTCGACCTTTGCTGACCTTAACAGGAAGTAAAACCCCCGACCTTAGCAGCAATATTGGCTACAGCACCACCCGGTGGACAACCCCAACCATAACAACCCAGATCACTATAATCATTGTAAGCCCTGGCAAACAAGGCATTAGCCATCTGTCTTATGCATTTGTGGACCACCGACTGCAAGATCCTGCAAATGCCTCCAGCAGAGCCCTGGAAGGAGCCAGAGGCAAAGAAGTTGAGGGTGGTGGTGACTTTGACAGCCACTATTAAAGCTGACCACCAGGTCTATCTGGCAGCAGGGCTTGTTCCAGCAGCCTAAAAATGTCTGCCTCCACCTGATGCCGCACTCTGAACCTTCTGAGTCACTGGTGTTCCGACATGTCGAGGAAGCTTATCCTCTGTCTGTCGACTCTGTGTGCTGGGTATGGCCTCCTGCCAGCTGCACCTCTCTGCTCATCCCCTCTCTCCTGTGCAGCTGCAGGACTGTGAACAGCAGGCCGTTGCTGCTGCTGCTGCTGGTGCAGCTACTGGTGCTGCTCCTGCTCCTCATCTGAGGTCCAAAGTAACACAGCATAAGCAGCATCCATGCTGACCTGTTAGATCTGAGCTCCAAATGGCAGTTCAGACGTACAATCCTCCAACGTGTAGATGACACCTCCAAAGTTGTAAAAGTTACGTCTCACCATAAGTACTGTGAACAAATCCTTTCACACAAGCATGCAAGGAAGCAGCTGTGAGGTGTCAGTACTTATTGGCATTCTTCAGCGCCCTCAATTGCTGTTGTGTTCTCACCTTCCTTTCACTGGCGAGTTCCAGGAAGCCCGGGAAACCTGTAGACCCACAGTTAAATTGCGAAAGCCATATTAATATCACTGTATTGAGCGATTAACATATTAATGGCCCAGAAATTTGGGTCTCCATGGGTGAGTA
Source organism: Somniosus microcephalus (assembly GCF_052327205.1). Lineage (NCBI taxonomy): Eukaryota > Metazoa > Chordata > Chondrichthyes > Squaliformes > Somniosidae > Somniosus > Somniosus microcephalus. Next base: position 47,337,114 of record NC_140996.1, on the reverse strand, counting down.
CGCGCTGGGTACTCACGCGTGGGCCCGATGGAAGTGCCGGTTTCCTGCATGCACTGCGCATGCGTGGGAAACCGGCACTTCCATTCCTCTGAAAGCAGGGCTTCAGAGGTCGAATGCGTGCGCGGGGGAGTTTGCGCGTGTGCTTTGAACTTACGTTTTTTTTACAGGTTTCTCTGGGAGGGTAAGTCTTTAGAATTTAGAAATGTAAAAAGCTGGCATAAGGCCTGCTTTTAACAAGGTAAGTGGTCAATTAATTAAAATTAAAACATTTCTTCCACAGGTTTATTATTTTTAAATACTTTAAAGCAAGATAAGTTTATTTTTAGCCCCGTTAGAATATAAAATAATTTTTTCCAAAAATTTAAATTATTGTTTAAAATAGTTATTTAATGTAATTTATAGTTTATTTAAAAAGAGTGTTTTTTAAAAAATTTATTTGAAGGTTTACTGCTTTTTTGGGGCCGTAGTATTTATAAGTCTTGACAGCTCTTCCTGTCAGTACTTATGAATGGAGCATTCCCTGCTCCGATTGGCTGCCCATGGCCCACGTGATCCCAGGGGACGCATCAAACTAACTGCGCCCCTGGGACACGCAAGCACTGTGCGCCGGCAGCTGGAGCAGGCCCTGGATCGGATTTCCACGGGGCCCTACAGCTCAACGGCCGGCGCGCAAGGTAAGTGCAGGTCGGGGGCTTGCACCCGCAGGAAGCCCCCGACCCGAATTTCTGGGCCATTGAAATTGATAACCCGCCTCTCTCTCTCGAGGGGTTGCATGATCACAGCCTAATGCACTGGAGTTAAATGTGGAAGTCGGCGGGTTTGAACCGGCTTTCCAACGTACTAATATTTTCCAGGACTTAACCCCCCAGCCGCACCCAAACCCATGCGCTCACCCATGTTAAAATTCCCTACAATGACACTTCACCATTCTTTCAGAATTATATATTTAGGTCATTTCAACAATTAAAATATTCTCTAGACGATCAATCTTTTCATAGACATGTCTCTTGCTAATACTTCATTCTCACCACCAAAAACAAGAATTAGTTCAATCTCCTTCCCATAGCCCTTAGAAAATTCTATCAACATGAACCAATCTAATTTTAAACTGATTCTTTACGACTGCACAGTCCTCAATGATAAAACCTCCTTGGAATTAACCCAGGAAAAAGATTTGAAGTATTTTACGGAAAATAATCTCAGAGAAGTGTTAAAATGAGAATAAACGATTTTTTTAAATTGGCACATATTCTATCAGGTATCATTAAAAGACTGCATCAGCCAGTTAAGTTTACCCTTCATCATTTTCCTTGGTGCCCAATTGGTCAACTGAAAAAAACAGGTGCATGCTTTGGTTGTATAGGAGAAAAAAGGCCTAGGAATTCCTGTCACTGTAAAGATTTGCACCAGCAATAATTCAAGGTGATAGCGTAGTCGATTTGGGAGTGCAGCATAGTGCCTGTTTCCTGATTGGTCTTCACGGAGTTCCATATTGTTGGCTGTGAGAGCAAGCTTCTGTGCACTGAAGCACACAAAGCATGCATTAGCTCAGTTAGAAGTATTATTTCCAGCATAATTGGAGGTGATCTGTGAGGCTAAGCCAGAGCTTTCAATTTGCATGTGCAAAGAGCACCTTCCATCCATATAACCAAAGCATTGCAGCTGGGCCAGCATCTCTGTATGTGTTTTTGTTTGTTTCCATACATCATTGTTCTATATATGCTACACAGTGGAGATTGCATTCAGAGCTCCCCTAACACCTGTCTTTATTGAGGAATGTCAACAAGAGTAGGAAAGGGCTGGCAGAGATGTAAGGTGGCCAGACCCACCACTATGCTATGCACGAGGTGTACAGTCCCAGGCACAACTAGCCTGAATTGATGGAAGAGCAGTGCCTTAGAAAGCTAACCGTTTAGTAAATCACTGTTATAAAGGCAAACACAGTAACTAATTCACACACAGCATGGTCCCACAAGCAACAAATAAGATAACTTACCAGTTAATCTGTCTTTGATGTTGGATGAAGGATAAATATTGGCCAGGACACCAGGAAAACTCACTTACTCTTTTTCAAATAGCGCTCTGTGATTTTTTATATTCATCCAAACAGGCAGATGGAGCCCAGTTTAACTTTTCACTTGAAAGATAACATCTCTCACAATGCAGCACATAACAGAAGTGTCAGCCTAGATTAAATGCTCAAATTCAGTGTGATCTGAACCCATAATTTTCTGATTCAGAAGTGAGAACATATCTAGCTGCTCGTATGCATGAAGACCATATAATTTAATAAAAATATATAGATCAACTGGGCAACACCTCTGGTGCTACACCCCGAACTCTGCCACCCAAAATATAACTCACATAAGAACATAAGAATATACGAACATAAGAACGTAAGAAATAAGAGCAGGAGTAGGCCATACGGCCCCTCGAGCCTGCTCCGCCATTCAATTAGATCATGGCTGATCATCCACCTCAACTCCACTTTCCCGCCCAATCTCCATATCCCTTGATTCCCCTAGAGTCCAAAAATCTATCTATCTCAACCTTGAATATACTCGAAGACTCAGCATCCACAGCCCTCTGGGGCAGAGAATTCCAAAGATTCACAACCCTCTGAGTGAAGAAATTCCTCCTCATCTCAGTCTTCAATGGCCTACCCCTTATCCTGAGGCTTTGCCCCCTTGTTCTAGACACTCCAGCCAGGGGAAACAAACTCTCAGCATCTACCCTGTCAACCCACTTCAGAATCTTGTATGTTTCAATGAGATCACCTCTCATTCTTCTAAACTCCAGAGATTATAGGCCCAATCTACTCAATCTCTCATCATAGGACAGCCCTCTCATCCCAGGACTCAATCTAGTAAACCTTTGTTGCACCACCTCCAAGACAAGTATATCCTTCCTTAGGTAAGGAGCCCAAAACTGTGCACAGTACTCCAGGTGTGGTTTCACCAAGGCCCTGTACAATTGTAGCAAGACTTCCTTACTCTTATACTCCAACGCCCTTGCAATAAAGGCCAACATGCCATTCGCTTTCCTTATTGCTTGCTGTACCTGCATGTGAGCTTTCTGTGTTTCTTGCACGAGGACACCCAAATCTCTCTGAACACCAACATTTAAAAGTTTCTCACCATTTAAAAAATATTCTATTTTTCTATACTTCCTACCAAAGTGAATAACCTCACATTTCCCTACATTATGCTCCATCTGCCACCTTACTGTCCACTCACTTAGTCTATCAATATCCCTTTGCAGACTCTCTGGGCTGGATTTTACCAGCCCTAAGGAGGCAGGGTTAGAGGCGGAACTGCTGGGAAAGTCAAAAAAAATGGGAGCGGATCCCGAACCCCCTCCCAAGCCACCTCCAACCAATCTTCCCGGGAGTCGGGTCCCTGATTTGCGCAGGGACCTGACTCCTAGCAGCGGGAAGAGGATTATAGCCACTTAACTGCCTGTTAACCGGTAGTTAACAGGCAGTTAAGAGGCTTTTTCCCATTTTGTGACTTCTGCTGTGGGCTTCCCGACATCGGGGAACCCTGCCAGAGTAAGTGAGACGTGCTGTGGGTCTGTTGTACTGTTTGTGTATAGAGGACAGCTGCGATGTGAAGGATGCAATGGGACACTGATGAGTATCAGAGTTAAGGAAATGTTGAGAAAGTCATTTTTAATGTGTTTAGATTTTTCTGTAGGTGACAAGCTTTGAAGCGTTTGTGTGGCCTCACCTCATTGGGAGAAGTAACAGATCGCTTCTGTACACTCACCTGCAGCTGCCATCTGTTTCATCCTAAAGAGAGAGTCATTGGAGAGCCTGGCTGCAAGGGCTCACCTTTGTACAGTGATTGACAGTCTTTGACAGCACTTCAATGCTGTCAAACACTGTCAAATCACCTGTCAAAAAGAAATGTTTCATGTCCCTTTAAGAAAACCGGCAGATGAAGCGTCATCTGACACCGGCTTTCCCTTAATTGGCCAGCAAGCCTGCAGGGCAGGCTTAACAAAGCCAATGAGGGGAAAGTAGCGTCTATGCATCAGACATCGCTGGGGGTGGCACTAGAACCCAGAAGGCAGCAGTCCCACTCCCAACTCGTCTTGGTAATTAAAATCCAGCCCTCTGTGTTCTTCTCACAGTTTACTGTCCCACCTAGCTGTGTATCATCAGCAAACTTGGATACATTTCACTCGGTCCCTTCATCTAGGTCATTAATATAGATTGTAAATAGCTGAGGCCCCAGCACTGATCCTTGCGGCACCCCACTAATTATAGCCTGCCAACCTGGAAAAGACTAGTTTATCCATGTTAAATCCGTGAATCTTGAGGTATGGTGTTCTTCAATAAATAGACGGAGACTGCAGATGAACAATTAGCAAGTGTTTACTGGATGAGGGTATTCTAAAAACTAACAGTACAGATCCCTACTCAGGGTTTATATACAGGTGTGGTCACTGCCGGTACTACAGTATACAGGAGCTGTAAAAGTAGTTCTCCTCTTAAAGGTACATACACTACAATTCCTCCCCTTTTAGATTAACAGTACCATAACATTCATTTAACAGTTAACACTTTCAACATGCACATCAACTGAAATAGTCCATTTATAAATTCAGTCTTTGGGGTGGCTTCTTGATCCTTTCTGGATAGTGCCTTTCCTGAGTGTCTTGCTCTTGGTGCGGAGGCGATTCTGGCCCCCTGTCGTCGGTTAGTTCATCAGCTTCCGATGCTACTGTTTCTGGGGTAGATGCTACCGGTATGTCGGGCTCATCACCAGGTACGCGAGACATGGGGTTGACTCATTCCTGTGATGCTAGGATCTGGTCGACATGGCATCTCACAATGTTCTCCCCAACATCCACTGTGTACATTAGTGGTCCCTGCCGTGTGCATATCGTTCCTGGTTGCCATTTCTCTGTTCGGTAGTCGCGGGCCAAGACTGGTTGTCCTACATTGAAGCTCCTTGTCGGCTTCTCATTGATGTGCTGAAATTGCTTATTCTCAACATTTCTTCGTACATTTGGTCTGAGCAAATCCAGACGAGATCTCAACCTTCGGTTAAAGAACATCATGGCCGGGGTCTGGTTGGTGACTGCATGTGTCGCATTTCTGTAGGCTAACAGGAAATTGTCCACCTTATGCTGCAGTGGAATGTCGTCATCGCACATGGCCCTTACTGGCTTTTTAAAGGTTTGTACGAACCTCTCAGCCAATCCATTTGTGGCTGGATGACACGGGGCGCATGTGTAATGCCTTACCCCATTCCTTCTCATAAATTTCCGAAACTCTTCGGACACAAACTGTGGTCCGTTATCAGAGCAAATCTGCTCTGGCAAGCCGTTCCTGGCAAATATGGTCCATAGGACTGCAATCGTTTTCTCCGTAGTGGTGGAGGACATTTTGATCACCTCAGGCCATTTCGAGTGCGCATCCACTGCTATTAAGATGGACCAGCAAAATCAATATGCACCTGTTGCCATGGAGAGGAGGGCCACTCCCATGGGTGTAGAGGGGCATGTGGTGGTGCATTTTGGACCTTCTGGCATCCTGAGCAGCTCGTTGTTAGGTCCTCGATTTGTTGATCGATCCCCGGCCACCACACATAAGCCCTAGCAAGGCTTTTCATTTTCACCCCTCCCAGATGGCCTTCGTGAAGCTCATTGATCACTCTCTCCCTTAACTTGGGTGGAATTACCACTCGGGATCCACACATCAATGTCCCCTGGCATACTGACAGCTGTTCTCTTCTGGATGAGAATGCTGGCAACAGTGAGTCACCATGTGCTGGCCATCCCTTCACCATCAAATCATATACCCGAGACAGTGTCGGATCATTTCGGGTCTCCTTCTCTATATCCGCGTTAGTTACTGGCAATTGTTCAATTATAGTTGAATAAAATATTTCGACAGGGTCCACTGCTGGTACTTCCTCCGCAGTAGGCAGTGGCAGGCGTGAAAGCCCATCAGCGATTCCATGCTGTTTCGTGCCCTTATACTCTGTTTCATATTGGTTTGCCCCTAGAAAAAGGGACCATCTTTGTAGCCGTTGCGCAGTCATCACCGGAACGCCCTTCTTTGGATTAAAGATGGAGACAAGTGGTTGGTGGTCAGTCAGCAAGGTGAACTTCTGCCCGTGCAGATAGTGGTTGAACTTTTTCACTCACCACACTAGGCTGAGGGCCTCCCTGTCAATCTGGGCATAGTTGCGCTCGGCTGAGGTTAGTGACCGAGACGCAAAGGCTACTGGCCTCTCCAAACCATCCGGGAATTTGTGCGACAGCACCGCTCCAATACCATAGGGTGATGCATCACACGCCAACCAAATTGGTAGTGCTGGGTTGAAATGAGCCAACACCTCTTTTGATGTGATCAATTCTTTGCACTTCTGGAAATCTCGTTTACATTCGTCATTCCACTTCCATGGTACCCCCGTTTGCAGTAGGGTGTTCAGTGGGTGTAATACTGTAGACAAATTTGGCAAGAACTTATGGTAGTAGTTCACCAGCCCGAGGAACGACCTCAGTTGTGACACATTTTCCGGTGCTGGAGCCTTGACTACTGCCTCAATCTTTTCAGGGGACTTATGTAACCCCTCTTCATCAATAACGTGGCCACAATACGAGATCTGCTTCTGGAAAAACTCACATTTGTGGCGATTAGCTCGGAGCCCATATTCCTTCAATCTTGTGAGCACCTGCTCCAGGTTGGCGAGGTGATCACTCTCATTTTCGCCCGTGACCAGGATGTTGTCCAAATAACACTGGGTCTCTGGAATCCCTTGCAGGACTTGATCCATTGCCCTTTGCCAAATAGCCGGAGCTGATGCCACCCCGAACACCAGCCGGTTGTATTGGTAGAGACCTTTGTGAGTGTCGATCATGAGATATTGTTTCGAGGCTTCTTCGACCTCCATTTGCAGGTACGCCTGGGCCAGATCAATCTTAGTGAAGCGTTTTCCTCCAGATAGCGAGGTGAAAATATCTTCAATCCGCGGAAGCGGATATTGTACCATGTGAAGGATTGGGTTCACTGTCACCTGAAAGTCCCCACAGATGCGAACCTTCTTTGGTTCCCCAGGCGTATTACTCAATGACCTCTTCATTACAGGAACGATGGGTGTAGCCCACTCGCTCCAGTCCACTTTGAACAGTACTCCTGAACATTCCAAACCTTCCAGCTCTGCTTCGATGGCTGGGCGGATCGCATAAGGTTCTTAAAAAACTTTGGGCTTGCATTTTCCTCTATTTTGATCGTCGCTGTTATGCCTTTTAGTGTTCCGAGTCCCTGCTGGAACACTTCTTGTGCGTCAGTGAGCATTTTTGACAGTTGTCCAGGTGTGACGTCATCATCCTTTTTGGCCTCTACCATCAGTGCTTGTATGGAATGCCAATCTAACTGTATCTTCCGGATCCAATCACGTCCTAGTAGTGGTGGTCCTCCATCTGGCAATACATATAGGTCAATTTTTGGTGTTTCCTTGCCGTTGTATATCACGTTCACCCTTATTTTTCCTTTGGGGTAGACTTTTTACCCCGTGTCCATCTTCAAGACAATCTCTGTATCTCTCAAGGGTATATGTGAGAATAGCCGCTTGTAGTCCCTTCGGTTTATGACTGTTAGGGCTGATCCTGTGTCCAATTCCATTTTCAATTGGACTCCATCTATTTTGAGCGTGACCCTGATAGTTTGGTGACCCTCCATTTTGATTACATTATGTAGTTTCAGACAACCCAGCTCCTTGCTTCCGGCGTCTGTATCACTTTTCTGTTCGTCTGAACTACTCTCCGTCACCTTATGTACCTTTTTGTACTTCTCCTGTGGCGATTTCTTGCTGCTGGTTTTCTTTCCCGACCTGCAGACTCTTGCTATGTGTCCTGCTTTTCCACACTGTCTGCACACTTGGTCCTTGAACCAACAATCCTTCTGGTCGTGTGTTATTCTGCCGCAGCGATAACACTTCACTGCTCCATATGACATTTCATTGGTGCCATATTCTTGCGGTCTCCGTTGTATCTCTGGAGTGCCCCGTGTGGCTACTTCATGTGATACTGCCATGCTAAAAGCCTTGTCCAGCGTAAGATCCTTTTCTGATAAAAGCCGTTTCTGGGTTCCTTCACTTTGAAGCCCACACACAAACTTGTCCCTTAATGTATCTGCTAGTCCCATTCCAAACTGGCAGTGTTTCGATAGCTTGCACAGTTCCGTTAAATACTCAGCATTACTTTCGTCTTTATGCTGGTTCCTTTTGTGAAACTTAAATCTTTCTGCTATCAACAGCGGGGTGGGGTTTAAGTGGTTCTGTAGGATTGCCACTATGCTTTCAAAGTCCTTATCCACTGGCTTCTCTGGGGTTACTAGGTTTCGCAGTATGCCATACATTTTTGCGCCCATGGAATTCAACAATACCAGTGCTTTCCTGGAATCTGGCACTTCATTCACCTTGCAGTACACTTCAATGCGTTCTACATATGTCGCCCAATCTTCGACTTCATTGTCGAACGCTGTGACACTGCCACTCTTTGGCATCCCTGGGTGTGGTTAGACTGGCTAAAAATGGCATTTCCTGCGCTTTCCCTTCTTCTCCGCTGGCTCAAAATGGCGTCTCCCGTGCTTCCCTTTCTTCCCGCGCTCGCCCTTCTTCTCCACTGTGGCTTCAAAAATGGCGTCTCCCGCGCTCTCCCTTCTACTCCACTGCGGCACAAATGGCGTCTCCCGCGCTTCCTTTCTTCCCCCGCAGACGCTGCTCAGCCCTTGAGCACTGGCTGCACTCTGCGCGTTTTCCTGCGCGCCTCTCTCATTGACGCTGCTCAATCCTGAACCCCAACTGTGCTTTACCCTCTCTCTCTTTTTGTTTTCCGTCAACGCCGCTCGGTCTTCAACCCCCGGCCGTGCCCTGTGCGCTTTACCCTCTGTCTTACCCCGTCGACGCTGCTCGGCCTTTTCTCTGCCGTCGGTCGGCTCCAGCCGCCGCTGTCCGGGAAGGGTCTGCGCTGTACCTGTTGCCAGCCTGTTGTGCTGGATCGTCGTGACTGGAGAACCAAGCCCAGCTCTCAACAGCCTCCCCTGCAATGCTCAATCTCTGCTGGATGACTGGGTGGTTGCTCGTGGTCGACGCCCGTGCTTCTGGCCTCGACTTTCTTCCACTTTCCTCCAGGAGCGAATCCCTGGGAGGAAATGCAGAGTTGCAGGTAGGTTCGAATCTGCCTCGTCGCCACTGTTAAATCCGTGAATCTTGAGGTATGGTGTTCTTCAATAAATAGACGGAGACTGCAGATGAACAATCAACAGGTGTTTACTGGATGAGGGTATTCTAAAAACTAACAGTACAGATCCCTACCCAGAGTTTATATACAGGTGTGGTCACTGCCGGTACTACAGTATACAGGAGCTGTAACAGTAGTTCTCCTCTTAAAGGTACATACACTACAATCCATATTCTCTGTTTTCTGTCTGTTAACCAATCCTCTATGCATGCTACTATATTAGCCCAACCCCATGAGCCCTTAGCTTGTGCAATAACCTTTTACGTGACACCTTATCGAATGCCTTTTGGAAATCTAAATATATTACATCCACTGGTTCCCCTTTATCTACCCTGCTAGTTACCTCCTCAAAAAACTCTAATAAATTTGTCAAACATGATTTCCCTTTCATAAAACCATGTTGGCACTGCCTAATCATGTTATGATTTTCTAACTGCCCTGATACTACTTCCTTAACAATGGATTCCAGCATTTTTCCGATGACTGATGTCAGGCTAACTGGCCTGTAGTTCCCTGTTTTCTCTTTCCCTCCTTTCTTGAATTCTCACATCTTCTATAAGTTTACAGTTACTTTTCTGCAGGTGGGAAATTGAAGAGAAAAGAAATTCTGAATGTAATGGGATGCATCAATCACTAATTTATATAATGATGAACCATTGTGTTGGTGATGTTCTGGGTATTGTTTATGTATGGCTGTGTAATCATAAAGTAATCTCTTTTGAACAACTTCCAGGGAATGCATACCAGTAAAGTTTGTTGCTTAAACTCTTGAGATTGTAATAACTGTACAGGTAATTATCAAATGAAGGTTTTCTGTTTCTTACATCCTGTAGTTAGTCCTGTTCCTTTTTTCTGTGAATCTCATGATTAGAACTCGCAACATTATAATATACCCAAGTAAATTAAAGTATGTAATTTTCTGTAATCTGAGGAGTCTGTAAATATGATTTTCAGATTAACTCAATAGAAACACCTAATAAGTTACATTTTTAAAAATATCCATGAAGTTAACCACACGTAGAAATTGCAGTTGTTAATAGGAATGCTTAACACATTCATATGATATACCTTTGCTAATTTAACAGAGGTGTGGCCTGAAGGTTAAGACCTCTGTTAAAAGAGCAGGCAGACAAGTGTCATATTAATGTGTAAAGTGTTCTTCTGCTAATTTTTGCAACTTTCATTTCTGGCATCTAAAATTCAAACCATTATGCAAAGCAATCAGTGAAGTATATGCCAGTATATTGGGTTACCCCTCCAAATCCCTTCCTATCTCTGTAATCTCTTTCAGCCCCACAACCCCCCCAGATTTCTGCGCGCCTCTAATTCTGCCCTCTTGAGGATCCCCGATTATAATCGCTCAACCTTTGGTGGCCATGCCTTCTGTTGCCTGGGCCCTAAGCTCTGGCATTAACTGCCTAAACCTGTCCACCTCGCTCCCTCTCTTTCCTCCTTTAATATGCTCCTTAAAACCTATCTCTTTGACCAAGCTTTTGGTCACCTGCCCTAATTTATCCTTATGTGGATCGGTGTCAAATTTTTTGACTTAAAATACTCCTGTGCAGCGCCTTGGGACGTTTTACAACATTAAAGGCGCTATGTAAATACAAGTTGTTGTTGTTGTTACAGGTCTTGCTATACATTTTTGAAAGAGTGAGCAAAACCTAATCTAGACTGACATTTCAGTACAGTACTAAGTGTGCACTGCTCGATGGTGCCATCTTTTGGATGAGATGCCGAGACCCCAACTACTCTCTCAGATGGGCATAAAAGATCCCATTGCATTGTTCAAAGAAGGGCAGGGGAGTTCTCCTGGTGTCTTGGCCAATATTTATCACCCAACCAACATTACCAAAAATAAATTGTATCGTTATTTGTCTTGTTGTTTGTGGGACCTTGCTCTGCCCAATAAAGCTGCCAAGTTTCCCCATATTACAACAGCAACTACAATTCAAAGGTATTTCATTGACTGTAAAGTGCTTAGGGATGCCCTGAGGTTGTGAAAGATGTTACATAAATATGAGTTATTTCTTTCTTTCTTTTTGATCTTAAGTAATGGTTGTTATTTATTCGTCTTGTCCATAAATAGTACACATATAAATATCAGTGATACTAAATAAAGTGTACTTTTATGTGATGGAAAATGTGAAGTTCCAAAAGTAAAATACAGCTAGCTATATCACAAGATAAATTTAACTGATATTTGTAAGGCTGGTGGTACATTAGGATATATCATTTGAAACTGTAAAATGAATTGAAAGGAAGTTCGAAACATGACATTTTTAAATTATAAATATTGTTGCGTGAAATATATCTTGTATGGTGTGCTAAAATATTTCATGTTTTTGACAAAGAAGTGATGGCTCAACAGAAAAATGTCAGTGTGATAGTCATTATTTCATGAGTTGCTGTTTTTAGATATAGGATAACATTGAAATGCTTACAATGCAGATTGAATGGAAACATCATTCACAATCTTGTAAATTACAGTGAGAATTTCATTTTCCTTGTTACTGTTTGCAGCTCCACAACAATCCATTGGAACATAGTTGTAAACTCAATATGATACAGAGAGGCAATTCTATACTACATCATAATGCTGCTTATGGTTGTGCATGTTTCATTATAATTTAAGGACATGAGTGATAGGTGACTATGAATGTGTGGATCAAGGGATTCCAACATCAAATTATGATGCAAACTAAGTTACCAGAAGACAAGAGTTTGAGGCCTAGAAATTCAGTTGGCTGCGCCAGGCGCTAACGCCAAAAAAGGGCTATATTTCCGTCGATAAAACCTTAGCGCCGGAATGCAGACCGATCTGCGCCGACGCCCAAATTCATTTGAGATTTAGCACCGGCGCAAAGTGTTAGCGCCCGCTCGGGTGCGCGCGCAGCTTATGACGTCATATCCTCGCGCAACGCTGTTTTAGCGCCCCAAACCGGAAATTGAGTGGCGCCCGCCCAATGTGGGCATGGCGCTATTAGGAATTGTAAAATGGAACGTTGCAGAGGCCCTGTGGGCCTCAGGCAGCACAAATTAAAGGGCACCTCCACTGACCTATAAAGCCCAGCCATTTTGCTGCAATGACTTCACTGCTTTGGATTTCTACACAGAGACCAAGGGACAGAGATTCCAGATTTGGGACAAGATAGGAGAGGTCTTTTTGGCTTCTGGCCAGTGCTTTGACATTTGACTCTTGCTGATTTCACTGTTGCGACCTTGATTATGGGGGCTGCATGGGGGGCCAACATTGAGTTACAGCATTATGTGCGGAGGGCTCGCAGACGCTGTGAGAGATGGGCAGCCATGCGTAGGCACAGAAGGGCCATCAGGCGTCGCCAACATAGGCCTTACGCACCCAGGCAATACCGGCAGCAGGTGTCCTATGTCACCATGTCTGCGGCACTTTGTGTAAAGAGGCTGCGCTTCAGAAGGGAGGTGGTTGGAGAGATCTGCCAGCTGCTTCACGCAGATTTGCAGCCACAGCTCATGTCCAGGACGTCTCTCTCGGTGGAAGTGAAGGTCACGGTGGCTCTCAGCTTTTATGCAAGCGGCTCGTTCCAAGCCGCTGCTGGGGACATCGCGAACATCTCCCAGTTCGCCGCACATCGCTGCATCCGGCAGGTCACCGATGCACTGTTCGCGAGGAGACACCAGTTCATCTCCTTCCCCATGACCCAACAGAGGCAGCAGCAGCATGCAGTGGGATTTGGCAGGATCGCGGGCTTCCCTATGGTGCAGGGCGCCATTGACTGCACGCATGTGGCTATGCGGGCACCTATAGACAATCCCGAGGTTTACCGCAACCGCAAGGGCTACCATTCCCTCAATGTGCAGCTGGTGTGTGACCACAGGCAGCGCATCCTAGCTGTAAATGCCCGCTTCCCAGGAAGCAGCCACGATGCTTTTATCCCGCGCCAGACTACTGTGGCTGACATATTCCAGGCACAGCCTCCACCAAGGGGATGGCTTATCGGGGACAAGGGCTACCCTTTGTGCACATGGCTCATGACCCCGCTCCGTGCGCCCAGGACCCCAGCGGAGGACTCATACAACGAAAGCCATCAAGCAACAAGGAACGCCATAGAGCAAACCATAGGCGTCCTCAAGCAACGCTTCCGCTGCCTGGATCGCTCCGGCGGCTCTCTACAGTATTCGCCGGATAGAGTGTCCCAGTTCGTCGTCGTGTGCTGCATGCTGCACAACCTGGCTATCCGCCGGACGCAGGCACTGCCACCTGACATTGCACCACCACCTGAGGAAGACGAGCAGGAGGACCATCAGGAGGAGGAGGGGGAGGATGAGGAGGAGCAGGCCAGGAGGGGGCCAGAAGGCCCAAGGGCCGTACGCCGGGGGCTTATTGCTCGACACTTCTAGGCCCGCTGTGAGGGAATGGCCTGTGGGAATGAGCGCACCTGAAGGCAGCCGCTCCGGAAGCCGTCAGCCGGTTAACGCAGCAAACACTTGAAACATGACACCTGGACAAGCTGAATAAATAAAAACCTTTATTTAACAAACTGAGGCCCCTTCCCACATGAAACTCAAAAACACAGAACACACCCAAAAAACAGTCACAAACATATGTCACTCCCCCAACCTGGGGAGGACTAACAAAAGTTGGCCATCCACATGGCCTTCAACATTGGCCGTAACAAAAAAAGGGCCCCCCTCGCCAACAGAAAGACCCCCATAAAAACAAAAAATGCCTTCAATTTCGGCCATCCACAAAAATCAGCCCCCAAAACACAATCCCCCCCATATATACAATGCCGCAGAGACCACACTCTAGCGGCTGTGCCGAGAGGGCGAGTCCTTAGAGAGCCTTCCCCGGCCCCTGCCCGGCCTGCTGCTCCACCTCAACGTGGGCCCTGTGGCGGCCTCAAGGCTGGGGGAAGGCTCATGAGGGCCCCCATGCGTCGCGACAGATGCCCTTGGGGGTCGGCCAACACGACGCACGTCCCGGGAGGGGCCGGCTGCTGACTGGTTCGGCTGTGGCTGGCCAGCATCAGTGGCAGCAGCAGCTCCTCGCACCCTGGCTGGGGGAGTGGCAGTGTCGGATGCTCCAAGGGGGGCAAGCTGGCTGCTGCCAGGCGCGCGAGGCTCAGCAGACACAGTGGCAGTCGTCCGGCCTGGCAGTTCAGCTGGCGCAGCTATGTGCTGGAGGCCAGCCCGCTGTGTTGCAGCAGGGCGGCGGGTGCGGGTGTGACGCCTCTGCGTCAAAGCGAGTGTGGCAGAAGTCAGTGACCGCACTGCCCGGGTATGTGCCTCCAGCTGCTGTGACAGCGTGTCGAAGGAACCACCTCTCTGGCGACTCTCCTCCTGCAGTGCCGCGAGTAGTTCGACCCCCTGGCGTGTGCTGCGGCCAGTTGCTCCACCCCCCTGGCCTGTGATTGCCCGAATGCTGCCACACTCTGAGCCAGGGACTCGATGGCGTGCGGCATCTGCTGCACAACCCCCATGAACTCATGGTGGCGCCGGTCAGACGCCACCGAGATCTCTTGCAGGAGGCGCACCTCCTGGCCGAGGCCACTCTCCGGAGTGGAGAGAGGACTCTGCAGCTGGGGAGAAGCCGGCCGAGCTGGCCGACCCCTGCCGCCTGCCTGGACCCCACTGCAAGCAGGATCTGCCCTCCCCTGCAACACCTCCCCCTGGCTCTCCTGCATGCCAGACGTCCCCCCTTCATTGCCATCCCCTGGCACGGCTGAGGGCTCGCCCGATGGGCCGGCTTCCTCCTCGTCCTGGACGTCCTCCTCCTCCAAGGGCCTGGCACCCGGCGCCTCAGGGACCACCTCCTCCTCAGCAGCTGAAAGCAGGAAGGCACAAGAGTAGCTTTAAAGTGAGGACAGGGCGTCAGCGAGGGATGCCTGAGCGGTGGCATTATGCGCATTTGTCCGTCAGTGGGAAAGGATTTAGATCGGAAGCACTAGGGCAACGAGAGAGCTGCAAGCGGTCATCTCCTTACCAGTGGCTCCCAGCACAGGGTCCGCATCCCCGATGGCTACAGGGCCAGTCACCCGGGGACGCAGGAGTCCAGCGACGCTCTCCTCCAGAGCACTTAGAGCCTGGTAGTGGGGCCGTCCACCACCGGTCTCCACCCGGCTGCGCGCATTTCTTGCCAGCTTGGCCTGCAAGAGAAAGGACGGACTCTAAGTACAGTGTGGTGCCCTGTTGCTGTGTGTACTGCCTCCCATGGTGGAATAGCCTGGCCAGTGTGGTCAGTGCAGAAAGTGCTGTTGATGATCATGCCAGTGGCATTGCTGCGTGAGGAGGGCTGCCCATTATGCCTTTGAGGTCCCTTTGCCCATAGTGTGAGGCTCACATGCAAGGATGAGGAGGACAGTGGAAAGGGTACTCACCTTCACCAGCCGACAGAGGTCATTGAACTTTTTGCGGCACTGGTCCGCAGTCCTGGGCACATCTGAGTTTGAGGAGACCCTGCGTGCGATGCTCCTCCAGGCTTTCCTGAACTCTCTCGTGGGAGCCTTTCTGCCATTGTCCGGGCACAAGATGGGTCTTCTCTCCTGGACAGCATCAATCAGCACCCTCAGTGCATGGTCTGAGAAGCGCTGGGCTCTTTCACGGGCCATCTCCATCTGTCCTGGCGCTATCTTGCCCCACCAGCACTGTTGAGGCCTAGCAGCAGGGCTCCAGTGTGCAGGGCGTGGCAGCAGTCAAAGTTGACCCTTCCCCCTTTAAGAGCAGGCCGGCGTCAGGGTGTCTGCTGTCAAGCAACACATGACCGAACCTGCGCTGCGCCCGGCATCGGCGTTATCAGGCCGCAGCGCCGGTTTAGCGCCGGAACCGAGCATTGCAACGCCGGTTTCAGCGCTCGCCAAAACTCTTGGCCAAATCCACTGAATTTCGGCGCGGTTGCCTGCAGTTTCCGGCGGGCGCTAAATTTACCGAACGCCTGACTTTAGCGCCCCAAAACTGTGCAAACTGAATTTCTAGGCCTGAGAGTTTAAGGGAAAAAAACATCAAATTTCCTTATTGAGAAAGCTCTTAAAAACTAATAAAATGTGATTTTAAACTTCCACTGATCTACCTGAGTTAGTAGTGTCACCCAAAACGTCAGCAGAAGTGGTCCACAACAAGTTAAAGGAGTGAAATGATGTTAAAAGAAGAACAAAGGATAAAAATACTCGTTAAAATGGCTGCCACCACCAGGGAACTTTCCACCAGATTATACCTGAGGTTCCACCAGGGGAAAGCACCAGTAAAGCTCCAATACAGGGCAAAGTTGTATCTGAACAGTGTGGCCACTTCAAATTGAGAGTTTAAATAAGTAAGGAAATTAATGGACACCATTTAGCTCCATTAAGAATAGAGTGATTAAGATCACATAGGACAATATATATGTACAAAGTGAGGGGGAAGTTCTGTTCTTTGTGTCATTTTATGATAAATTCAAACCCACAAATTATATCATCATTCTAAGATGTGTTCAGTGGAACACTGAAATTGTTACCTTGTATGAAGGTAATAATAACAATCTGTATTCCAGCTCAGTTGCTGAAGGACCTAGAATGCTCTTTGACTTATGCTTCAGTATGAAAACAGTGACAATATCCACAATAATTGGCAGTATTGTGCTAATAGTCACAAATATCACTGAAACCTTGCCTTAATTTTGAGGTAAAAGCATATTAGACAATTACATATGTTTCATTAGTCTGATTTATCAATCGTTCATCTTAATTTTGCTTGCAAAGTATGAGAATTATTATTCCTTTTCTAATATGCCAAATTGTACCTAGGATAATTCTGAATAGAAAATAATGATGACAGCTTATGATAAATAATGGAGTTTAAGTACGATCATTTGGAGACTTTAAATGTCAGTCCATTTTTTCTGCAAATAACATTAAAGCATGCACAGATGGTTCTGATTACTGATGAGAGCTGAAGCACACAACCACATTTCTCACAAACTGCAAATTGAAAATAAGAGTCAAATGACTTTTCTTCAAGGATTAACATTTGTTTACTAATGGTGATAGCAGTTGGATAGATCTGCAGGAGACGTGGGAAGATTTTGCTATGTTCCTTCGTAACCAGCATTAAGTAAGTGTGTCAGCAGCCATTTCATCGTGATCTGTGGTGCATGGGTTTTAAATACAAGCAAAAGCAAATCTGTGGGCAAATGGAGGACAGAAGGAAGCAGAAAGCTGACTGCAGAAATTAGGTGCTCGAGGCTGTTGTTCAAGGCATCAAGGAGCGGCATGATATATCCTACGGGGTGAACAGCTATTCTTGCGCCCCAATAAAAAGTGAGTAGGCTGATTTTGGAACAGATTACTAAGAGGGTTACTGCAGTGGCCCTTGCACAGTGGACATGGGACAAAGGAAAAACATGGCTAACCTGAGAAATACTACAAAGGTAAGTAATGAATCTTGACATGGTATGTCATGATTTTAAAAATATATAGTGGGTGAGGAATGGATGTACTATTCAGCTTTCAATGGAAATCCTTGCACAGAAAATAATACATTATGGCCTAGAAATTCAGTTGTTAGCGCCAGCCGCTAGCGCCTTAGGAGGAGGAGAAGTGGGGCGCTAAGAGGTTAGCGCCCGGGCGTGGCATGATCTGCGCCTCTCGCGAACTTCAGTCAAGATTTAGCGGCGGCGCAAAACCGCAGCACCCGCTCAGCTGCGCGCGCAGATCCTGACGTCATTTCATGGTGCAACGCCCTTGGTGCGCCCCGATCCGGAACTTCAGTGGCGCCCCCCTTCTGTGCGCCTGGCGCCCCCAGGGACTGGTAGAGGGGAACGGTTCTGAGTCACTGCGGGGCACGGGGGGCGCTATTTAAAGGGGACTCCTCCTGCATTATAAGTGGCAGCCATTTTGTGCCAATCCTTCTGTGTGAGAGACAGATATTTGGAGAGAGACAAAGGGAGAGAGCTTTCTGCTTTGACTCAGCACTCGCACAGGTAATTCTGGCTTCAGGCCAGACCGTTGCACTTGGATTTAACTTTCAGGGCCATAGGCTAGAGTTGCCACATATAATGGGGGCTGCAATGGGTGGAAACGTTAGCTTTCTGTATTGCATTCAAAGGGCTCAGAGACGCTGTGAGAGAGTGCCAATCATGGCCAGACGGAGAAGGGCCAACAGGCGTCAGCACAGGAGGTCTTACCCACCCAGGGTATACCGCCAGCAGTTCTCATATCTGAACATGTCTGAGGAGCAGTGTGTTCGGAGGCTGCGATTCAGAAGGGAGGTGGTCACTGAGATCTGCCACCTGCTTCGCAGAGATCTGCAGTCACAGCTGAGGAGCAGGACATCTCTGTCGGTGGCAGTGAAGGTGACGGTGGCTCTCAACTTCTATGCCACCGGCTCCTTCCAACCCGCTACTGGGGACATTGCCAACATCTCCCAGTTCGCGGTACATTGCTTCATCCACCAGGTGACCAATGCCCTTTTCAGAAGGAGACGTCAGTACATCTCCTTCCCCATGACCCTGGACAAGCAGCAAGAGCGTGCAATGGGATTTGGAAGAATAGCGGGCTTCCCCATGGTCCATTGACAACACGCATGTGGCTTTGCGGGCACCTCTAAAGAATGCCAAGGATTACCGCAACCGGAAGGGCTACCATTCGTTCAATGTCCAGTTGGTGTGTGACCACAGGCAGCTCATACTAGCTGTCAATGCCCGCTTTCCAGGCAGCAGCAATGATGCCTTCATCCTGCGCCAGACTTCGGTGGCAGACATTTTCAAAACCCAGGCTCACCCACGAGGATGGCTTCTCGGGGACAAGGGCTATCCTTTGTGCACCTGGCTGATGACCCCGCTCCGTGCACCCAGCACCCCTGCTGAAGAGCGATACAATGACAGCCATCAAGCTACCAGGAACATCATTGAGCACACACTCAGCGTGCTCAAGCAACGGTTCCGCTGTCTGGACCATTCCGGAGGAGCCCTAAAGTACTCGCCTAAGCGAGTTTCCCATTTCGTTGTAGTGTGCTGCATGCTGCACAACCTGGCTATCCTCAGGACTCAGCCACTGCCAGCACACATTGGAGAACCACCAGAGGAGGAGGAAGAGGAGGAGGAGGAGGAGGAGGAGGAGCACCAAGATGGGAGGGAGGCACAAAGTGCAAGGGCCGTCTGTCGGCGGCTGATTGCAACTTGGTTCTAGGCCCCCTCTCAGGGAATGGATTGTGCCAATGAAAGAACATGAATGGAGCCACTCCGCAAACCCTCAGCCGTTCAAGGCAATAAATAGTTCAAAGTGCAAACATGGACAATGTGAATAAAGAAATTTTTTTATTGTGCAAACTCTGTGCCCTTCCCGCATGACAAACTAATTCAGATAAACCCCCCAAAAAACAGTCAGAGACATAACTGGCTCTCACAACATTCAGAAAATGAAAAAAACAGTTAAACAAAAATGACCATGATCCTCGGCCTTCATATAAAAAACAAACACAACATTCCCGGCCCTCATATAAAAAACAAACACAACATTCCCGGCCCTCATATAAAAAACAAACACAACATTCCCGGCCCTCATATAAAAAACAAACACAACATTCCCGGCCCTCATATTAAAAGCAAACACAACAGTCTCGGCCTTCATATATAAAAAAAACATTCTTGGCCTTCATATATAAACACAACAATTGGCCACACCTTCTACTTTTTCCCCTGCGAGGGTGATCCACCTCGCTTCCGCGAGTGGCCCCTTCCCGCCCTGCAGCTGCTCCTCAATGGGACCCCAGTGGCTGCAGCAAGGCTGGGGGAAGGCTGCTGAGGGTCAGATGGTGAGACGACAGATGCCCTTGGGGGACGGCCTGGACCAGATCTGGGCCTGGAGGGCCCGGCTGCTGACTGCTCCAACTCTGCTTGGGCAGCAGCAGTCTGTCCTATGGGTGGTGGCAGCTGCAGTGGAGGAGTGACAGTGTTGGCAGCAGGAATGCTGCCAACCTGACAGAGCACATGCACTCCCTGGTCGGCTGATACACTGGCACTCACACGGGCCAGCACTGCAGCATGCGCAGCAATCTGCTGAAGCACCAACTGCTTGCCAGTGACTCTATGGAGTCAGGCATCCTTGCCACTGCAGCATGAGCTCAGCGTGCCTGCGCTTAGCCTGGGCGCCCATTTCACCAAGGAGCCGCACCTTCTCTGCGCTCACCGTAGCAGGACTGGAGGCCTCACTCACCCTCCGGGGAGAAGGCCGCCGAGCTTCCCCACCCCTCCCGCGTTGCTGTAGCCCGCTGGGCCCCGGAGCTTCACTCTCCTCAGACCCTTCCCCCCTGCTCCCCTCCAGGGAAGACGTGTCCCCATCATGGCCATGGGCTGCCTCGGCTGAGTTGCTTTAGAGTGAGGGCAGGGCGGCAGCGAGGGAGGCATGAGTGCTGCTATGCACTGCATTGGTTCGATAGTGGCAAAGGATGCTGGTGTGAGGCACAAGTGGAAAGAGAGAGGTCAAAAAGGTGATGACCTTACCATTGCTGTCCAGAACAGGGTCGGCATCTCCACTGGCGACGGGCCCAATCAGCCGGCCTGCCATAATGCACTCCACACGCTGCTCCAGGTTGCTGAGCTCTTTCAGGTCAGGACGGCCTCCCCCGGTCCGTAGCTGCTGCCTGCAATTGTGGGCCAGCTTGCCCTGCAAGAGAAAGGACGGCCTCTAAGTACCTCTAAGTACAGTGTCAAGCCCTGATCTTGCCTGCACTGCCTCCCATGGTGTATTAGCCCTGACAGTGTCTAGCCCTCATCTTGCCTGCACTGCCTCCCATGGTGGAATAGCCCTGACAGTGTCAAGTCCTGATCTTGCCTGCACTGCCTCCCATGGTGGAATAGCCCTGACAGTGTGAAGCCCTCATCTTGCCTGCACTGCCTCCCCTGGTGGAATAGCCCTGACAGTGTCAAGCCCTCATCTTGCCTGCACTGCCTCCCATGATGGAATAGCCCTGACAGTGTGTTAAGTGCTGAATGTGCAAGTGGTTTTCATGAGAGTCCCATAGCTCTTGGATGAGGGCTTTCAGGTCCCTTTGGCCAGAAGCTTAGGTGCACATGCAGGGATGAAGAGGGTAGTGGAAAGGGTACTCACCCTGACAACCCGAGTGAGGTCGTTGAACTTTTTCCTGCATTGAACTGGAGTCCTGGCAACCATGCTGTTGGTGGTCACCCTGTTCGCCACCTTCCTCCAGGCTTTTTGGTACTCACTGGGAAGTGGCCTCCTCCCACTGTCAGGGAAGAGGACAGGTCGCCTGCACTCCAGTGCGCCAACCAGTAGCCTCACGGCACCTCGCTGAAGCGCTCCGCTCGCTCCCTAGCCTTCTCCATTGTCCTGGGCGTTGAACGGTTGAACCAGCAATGGTCAGGCCTTGCTTCAGGGCTGCAGAGTGCAGGGCGTGGCAGCCAAATCAATCGACCCTCCCCCTTTAAGAGCTGACCGGCGCCAGTGTGTCTGTCTTCAATCAGCAACTGGCCGCACCTGCGCTGCGCCCGCCCTCGGTGTTAGCGCCTCGGCTCGCCGGCTTAGCGTCTTATGATAGTCGTGTATCGCCTGCTTTAGCGCAGCAGCAACCTCTTGGGGCGATGCAACTCAATTTCGGTGAAGTGGTGCTAAGTTGCGCCAGGCGCTAAATTTAGCGAACGCCCAGCTGTAGCGCCTCAAACGTGGCAATACTGAATTTCTAGGCCTATATGTTCCTATGAGAACAGTAGGAAATTCAGCAATGTAGAGTAAAATGCATTAAGTGCACCTTCATTTGCATGTAGAATTCTGATATAAGAAGTAATTAGAGACAAGCAGCTGACCAAAGGGATGTGATTGATAAGCTGGCAGCAAAGCATGAGCAGCCAGTACCACATCAGGATGCAATGACAGGGAAGTGCAACTAACATGAAGAATACCAACCTACCTTCCCTATGCATGATTTTGGAAGGATCATGCTTACATTGTCAACGCAATATATCCCAGAACACAAGACACAGTTATTCTCCTTTCAGGCAAAGTTGACTTTTAATTGCCAGGAGCAGATACAGATAGACAGTGAGCGAATCACTGTAGAGAGCTTACCCCTCTTTGAGATGGCTACGTGGACATCATAGGCCAAGAGATCCAAGATCCCACGAGAATTATAAAGCAGGAGAAAGTCTACCAAGTAAAGGTCTATATTATAATGCTGACTTTATGCAACATTGCCAATAAGTAGAGCATTAACAGAGTAATAGAGCACCATCACAGAGTACACTGTGTCCTGCAAGTGCAGCCACAATTATTATGTCACATATATTGGTTTTGCAAAAATGCAGGAAGTGTCAGAGCCTAACCCTATATACTGCCAGTGAGCACCCACAGCGCCACCATATGAAGCAGGCACTAGCTCAAAGTCATTTACTGGAGGATCATACTTCTGTGGTAGAGGAGGGACCACAAGGTGAGAAAATGTATGAGGAGGGAAGCATAAGCCCTGTTGACAACAGAATACCAAACAGCTATTGGGTGTAGATCCTGCATTGTTACCGGCTGTGCAGAGTCACAGATCTGCAATTCAAATCTGCTCAAAAGAGCATGTATCTGCATGAGTATTAGAGTCTTTAATACAAAAGCAAAGTACTGTGTATGCTGGAAATCTGAAATAAAAACAGAAAATGCTGGAATTCCTCAGCTGGTCAGGTTGGAGAAAGAAACAGAGTTAACGTTTCAGGTCGATGACCTGTCATCAGAACTAATCGGGGGTGATTTTCCCACTGGAGGTGAGATGGAGGTGGGTTTCAGTATGGGTGGGTTTGAAACTCGCCTCCACTGATAGGTTTCAAAAATTTGCGATTTTCCCATGATTGGCCACTTGATTTCAGAGGTGTGGGTTGCCTTGCTCAATTAGTGTTTTGGGACTGAAACTTGCCTTGACAGCACTTTTCCAGTCTGATTTTATGGCTTCTTGCTCCCTTGGCTCACTCCACAGCATTTCTGCGTCTCCTGCACCACCTCCAACATCTTTTGAGAAACCACTATGTCCAATTCCAAGGCAAGAGCCTACCCGAGGCTCTCGAATGAGGCGCTGCAAATGTTGTTTGAGTGGGTGACAGCTAGCATGGAGGTGCTCTTCCACTCATCTCGGAGGAAGAGGCCTGCCAAAGAAACCAAGGCTGTGTGGATACAGCTGGCAAGGGATATAGCCTCCAGATCTGTGTGCAGATTGGGAGATTGATTCTGTGCATTGATGAAATGCCATCCCTGTTGGAAAGCCTTAAAATGATTTGAAGCCAAAATGTTGGCGTTATGCCATCTGTTCTTTTGCCTTAGGCAGCTCCACATTACGGGCACCACCACACTTGCGTTATCAGGTTGGTGGCCTGCGTGAAAGGAGGCCAGAGAGACATGTCCATTGTCAATGATGTCCTAGGATGGAGCCAAGGACATGTGCCAACTTGGGCAAACTATGCAAATCTGGCCATGATAAGTTCATCCCTTGAATCCCGGGCAGCCATGTGCTCGCGAGCTGCCGCTGCCGCTGGTCGCTACACCAGCGCTCTGACCTCCTCCTGCTCCTCCTCCTCCTCCTCCAGATCCTCCTCCTCCTCTAAATCCTCCTCCTCCTCCTAATCATCCTCATCTGAGGTCCATGCAGAAAGATAATGAATGGTTCCCATGCTGCTTGTAGATGCCTCCTTTGGGGAAGTGCTCATTGCAAGCGGGGAGAGGGTCTTCCAAAGAGATCCTACAGTTGATGGAGTCAAGCTGCAGCACCTCTGGCTTCGGAAGGCCTTCTAAAAGTGCTCAAAGACCTTTTAAAGCCAAGGTCTGGCACCTGCAAGTAATCCTTGCTGCAGTAAACGATGTCTTGTTAGACCTGCAGCAGTGAGGAGACCACCCACGAGTCAACTCACCAGGTTTACCTGGCATGGTTTAGGAGGTGTGTGGATCACGCCGAAAAGCTGGAAAAATCACGAGGGCCTCTAAAAACAGACTTAGAGAGGCTCTTAATGAGCATTTAAGGATCTTTAATAGCGCAATGGCCAGCTGGAGGCGGGAGCATTTCCCAACCTCCAAATCCAGCATCGGCAAAATCCCGTGGAGGCGGGTTCTGAACCCGCCCACTTTGATTCTGATTTTCCCACCTTTCCCACCTCCAAACCCGCCTCCTCCAACATCAGATAATCACCCTCATCAGTTTGTCATAATTTCATAACTTTTTATTTCAGAATCTTTAATATGTCTTTGTGTTCACAGCAAGCAATGTGCTAAGAGCTATTGCGAAGGTGTCTGAATCTGCTATCCAAATTTACACAGTCATGGAGAATGCATTATGTGCAGCTGTTATTTGTAAAAGTTGTAGGCAATACCAAGGTGTTGCCAAGAACCAAACATCCAGCCATCATCCAATCTTCCCAGAAGCCACGCATTAATATGTATTAATATGCATGACCTTTTCTTAATGGCCTTTAACAAGCCTTTAATGAGGGAAGTTTATTACTGGTCTCATTCCATTACACTTTGACACATGGGAAGAAAACTGGAAGCAACTACTGGAAGCAAAATCTTAGGACTGGATTTTCTCAATGGGTAGCTTTTGGAGGTGGGACTGCTGCTTGCCAGCTTTCAATCCTGCCTCCATCAGCTTCTGGCCAACCAGCAGGATTTTCCCCTGATTGATCTTGTTAAGCCCACCTAGCGGGCTCAGCAGGCCAATTAGGGGGAAGTCAGTGATGTGACATCTGTCAAGATTTTTTGAAAGAAGGAATGTCAGCATTTGACAGCTCTGTGAAGCTGTCAAACACTGACATTCTGTGTAGTTTGATGAGACCTTGTGGTCAGGACTCATCAAACCTTTCAGTGGATCCAACAGCCAGCCTGTGATATCTACAATGGAGATGTCGGGACTCCGGCTCCACAGCGGCTGAAGGCTATAGGCACAAACAAAGGTAAGTGAACATTTTCTAACACTTTACACTCAACTTACATATTACCATTCCACACTTGCACCCATCACCCACCTCTACATTGCACTTTCAGACCCCTTCGACCCCTGCAGACCTCCTACTCATCTCCTACACCCTGGTGAGGTTCCCCCAGGTCGGGAAGCCTGCACATCGAAACAAAAAATGGGGATAATCCTATTTTCTGCCTGTTAACTACCTGTTAACAGGCAGTTAATAGGCTTTAATCCCTTTCCCGCCTCGAGGAGATGAGATCCGGAGCAGGACAGCTTCTCGCCTCCTGGCAAGAGGGCACGCAGGCGGGTTGGGGGCGGGTTTGCCACCCGCCCCCAAATTCGGCAACTTTACCGGCAGTCCCGCCTCCTTAGGGCTGACAAAATCCAGCCCTTACAGTTTTCTAACACTTTCAGCGCTGAAATAATTCATAATTACTTTTCCATAACTTAGCAGAGAAAGAAAAATATGTCTGTGTTCTAGATGTGTGATTACTAAATATCGATATATGTTAGAATAGATTGTCTGAATAAATAATCAAATACTCAAGTTACATCCCAGCATTTGATAAGGCTTATTGACAACAACCTCATCTTACTGGATACAATCTGTGAATAGTCAATAATTATCCCTAATCCTTATTCTCTTTAATCGTTCCCAATGAATACCTCAACATCATGTACACATTTATGTCTTACATTACTAAGGTTATATTAAAATTTCTTTGCTATTCGTTAGGCATTCAATTACAGTAGCTGCTCTAGATCTCTTTCAGTTTCTTATACTTATCACTTAGCCAGATAGTTTGGTGTCATGTCCTTCCTATCATGTAGAAGCTGTCTAAACAATGGTGAAGCTAAAGAAAATCCTGCAGAGGTCCACCAGTCTCTAGCCCTCTCTTTCCACCAGCCTAGAGGTTTTTCCATCCTCTGTCACCTTCTGTTTTCTATTCCAAGTTAGTTAGTTAATTTACTATTATTCTTGTAACCTTAATCTACTTCATCTTACTGGAGTAGTCCAAAACGGATACACTAGATAGCAATATACAAGCTCCACATACCACATCTTCTGCCTGTAAAAACTCCTATAGACAGCATTGTTGCCTAGAACTCTGTCCTTGAATGTAGAAAGTCAATGCAGAAATAACCATCATTTCATGAACCAAAGACATTGGAACATGCACTTGGTACAGTTCCCTTTAGATATATTCTACTGTGATGCTGGCAAATGTATAAAAACAAAAAACACCTTACATTTGTCCTATGTTCTGTCTGACCTGAAAATCATTAATACTGTCACTGAGCGGAAAAAGGAAAAACAATCCTTTCCCAATCTTTCCATCCTTCACCCAGGTAGTGCAAAAAGTACAAATTCATCCACAAGCATGCTAAAAATGAATAGCGAGACCACTATCACTTGCTCTTGCCTGCAGCACTCATCATTTGACTAGTCTTTCTTGTTAGTATAATTATCTTCAAATGTCATTTTGCTCTGCTGAAAATCCTCAGTGTATTTCTGACAATTTTTATTATTTACTTTCTCCATAACTTTGCTCATGCAAAATATTTAACCAGCATAATATGCATAAAGCTACAATAAAAACAAACAAAAACAGTAATATAACACTGTCCCAAAGTACCTGAGGTACCGCTTGAATATTTTCTGGAGTACGTAACTGGGGGAATATGCGAGTACTATTTTTTGAAGAAATATATTACGGCAATTTTATATCTAATCTGAAGCCTCCTTGAGATCCATTGTTCTCTAAAGTGTTTATTAAAACAATAAAATCTAATTAAAGCAAGGTGCTAATTGTTATACTATTACATTTATTTCAGGCATAACAAGTGATTCATATATTGCTAATGTAAAATATTCTGATAAACATCCTGTGAGCCATTTATTGTTTCAAAGAAATCCGTTCTCCCTAAGTACTTGCAAGTCCTTCTCCATTGTAAAACTGGTTACAAATAAAAGCTGAATAGAAGTTAGTGAACGTACTTCAAAAATGAAAGCAATGATATAAAACTGTGGGCAGTGCAATTGTGATTTTCTGATATGAGCTTGCCATCACCACCAGCGGGTATTCATAAAATCACGCCCTATGCTCAGACTGGACATTGTACCGAAACTGATGACAATGTTTCAATCCTTCCATTTTGTTCAACAGCATTCACCTTTGTAGATCTTAGCATCTGAACTTTTCACGTGTTTGTATGAAATTCATTTTCAGCTGTTTTAATGGAAGCATTACCCATGGACAAATAATCTGCAAAAACTCACTATATCGATCACAAGAGGTTAGATTTTCCAGTGTGTGCGCCTCCAAGGTGGGAATGTTGTCTTCTGAAAGGCCATTGCAGGTCTATATCTAATTAGGGATTCTGTGGCAGCTCCTGCTTGGGAGCTTAAGCATTTGGAGGCCAGATATGCGGCACTGCTGCAACTACACAAAGGCTATTTAAAGGGAATTGATGATTAAGCACAAAACTGAATATTTGGGCAAGCAATGGCGTGATGAACCAGAAGAACACCTCACTTTACTGTGGCAGCAGTGGAGGCATTGCTGTAGGAAGTGGGTGAAACAATCATTGCCGTTTTTTGCTTTCCAGGACAATCTCCCCTCATGTGCACAGTTCAGCGGGGTTGAGAGGAGACGGAGTCAAGAGTAAATGCCATCCACACCCTGCAGAGGATGCTGAAAATCTGACATAAAAACAGAAAATGCTGGAAATACCCAGCAGGTCAGGCAGCATCTGTGAAGATGCTGCCTGACCTGCTGGGCATATCCAGCATTTTCTGTTTTATATAAAGCAGGTGGGTTGTTCACAGTCCTGTACCTCCATTCACAAAGGGTAGATTTTCTAATTCCTACAATGGTTTTCTCCTGATCCAGAGACTTGGAATGCAATTGCCTTTGATCATGACCAGGTATGTGTATTTTTGTGAGGGTCTACGGATATAATTTGTGTCAGAATGGTGGTCTGGGTAGCTCACCTCTGGTGCTAGCTGAATTCCCTGGCACCATAATTAATTTTGCATTTACTTGCCAACTGTAACAGGATTCTATAGCTTGAAGTTAAATGCCTTGTTGCTCCCTGAGCTACAGTAAAACTGAAATTGTAAGTGGCCCTTTCATTATCCCTTCTTCTTTTATGAATTTCTTATTCTGATGAACTCTTGTAAATGCTTCAATAACAGTTGGGTTCGCAATGACATTTTAGATTCCTTCATTGTCGCTGGGTCAAAATCCTGGAACTCCCTACCTAACAGCACTGTGGGAGTACCTTCACCACACGGACTGCAGCGGTTCAAGAAGGCAGCTCACCACCACCTTCTCAAAGGGCAATTAGAAATGGGCAATAAATGCTGGTCTTGGCAGCGATGCCCACTTCCCATAAACAAATTTAAAAAAAGATAATATTCAGCTGGTTTCCTTTCTCATATTCAGTACCATTCACAACTCCACAGATAATGAAGCAATCCATGACCACATGCAACAAGATCTGGACGACGTTCAGGCTTGGGCTGATAAGTGGCAGATAACATTCACACCACACAAGTGCCAGGCAATGACTATGTCCAATAAGCGAGAGTCTAACCACTAGCCCTTGACATTCAACGTCATTACCATTGCTGAATCCCCCACCATCAACATCCCGGGGGTCACCATTGACCAGAAACTTAACTGGACCAGCCACATAAATACTGTGGCAACAAGAGCAGGTCAGAGGCTGGGTATTCTGCAGCAAGTGTCTCAACTCCTGACTCCCCAGAGCCTTTCCACCATCTACAAGGCACAAGTAAGAAGTGTGATGGAATACTCTCCACTTGCCTGGATGAGTGCAGCTCCAACAACACTTAAGAAGCTTGACACCATCCAGGACAAAGCAGCCCACTTGATTGGCACCCCATCCACCACCTTAAACATTCACTCCCTCCACCACTGGTGTACCATGGGCGCAGTGTGTACCATCTACAAGATGCACTGCAGCAACTTGCCAAGGCTTCTTCGACAGCACCTCCCAAAACTGCAACCTCTTCCACCTAGAAGGACAAGGGCAGCAGATGCATGGGAACACCACCACCTCTAAGTTCCAACTCCAAGTCACACATCATCCTAACTTAGAAGTATATCGCCGTTCCTTCATCGTCACTGGGTCAAAATCCTGGAACTCCCTCCCTAACAGCACTGTGGGAGTACCTTCACAGCAAAGGACTGCAGCTGTTCAAGAAGGCGGCTCATCACCACCTTCTCAAGGGCAGTTAAGGATGGGCAATAAATGCTGGCCTTGCCAGTGATGCCCACATCCCATAAACAAATAAAAAAAAGATAAACATCTCCTGCATGTTCAGGTGCCAAAAAGTAAAAAAAATAAAAAAGCAACTGAAAAAAATTAAAATAATACCCCCTAAAACCATTTGCCTCTTTAAAAGGTTTTTGTTTATATGGAACTTTCCTTTGCACCCACTCTAGAGTACACAGTCCAATTCAATTTTTTTAAAGTGGGATTGTTTGTGATTGTACACTTTAGGCAAGTTGAAGCTGGCTCACAATGCATATCGAACAGGTATATAGCAAAATGGATCCCCATTCAATTTTCTTGCCGTTACCCTCCGGTACCATCAGCCAGAAAATCCCTCAGTACTGCACTAGAGTGTCAGCCTAGATATCTGTACTTAAGTTTCTGGAATGAGACTCTGAACCCACAACCTTTGGACTCAGAGGCAAGAATACTACCACTGAGCCAGAGCTAATGCCCATAAAAAACAGAAGATAAATTTTTTGCAAGCCAAACTCAGTCAAACTATGAAATTTTAGTACTGCCTATTTTATTGTATTGCAATGGAACACGAAGATACATTTCCTGTGGGACCGTGCAAAATTTACCCATAGTATCTTAAAGCAAAAGATGAACAATGATCGATAGTGATAGAAATTGATTATCTGAGATGCCTTCTTGGAATTTTTGTGTTCTGGTGTCTTAGATATGAAACAATATGAAAGAAATTTTTACTCAGCACAAATGTTGGTGCAGTGAATCAGCAATGACAACTCAAGTAGAATGTGTGATGATATTTTATCGAAGACAGTTATGTACTTTTATGTGCAAAGTACAATATTAACAGGAAGACCATAAAAACACTGGCTAGGCTGGTTAAAGGATGATATTAAAGGGTAAATTCACTGATCCCAGGATCCCATCTGGAAGAGAGTGAAGGTTGCAGAATCAGTACTACCATGTTGTAGCCCTATATCTGACCTGCGCTCCTTTCTAGCGTGGCTCCCCACTGTAAGCACAAGATTGATGAATTTACCCATAGAGTAAAGAACTTGCTATTATGGACAGAGATATTAGGAAGGCTTTTTGTTGAACCTCAGGGCTGATTAAAGCTTGGATTCTACCAGGCTAGGTAATAAAGGTGAGGACATTAGGGCAGTTCAAAATGCAGTTGAGTGCTAGTCTGAAGGATTGGGCTACTAGAGGGATCAGCTTGATGGACTGAATGGACTAGCTTTCTCCTTGACGGTTCTTGTGAAACAGTTTCATTTAATGCCGGTAGAAAGGTTTGGAGATAGTTTAATCATTTACGACGTCACAACCAGGGAAGGAGCTGATTGGTAAGTAGGACCTGGTGAGTATTTCTACAGTCCAATCATTAAAGGAAAAGTAAGGTCTCTAGTTTAGAGTAAGTAGTGTTTAAAGGGAAGTAACATCCCTAGTGTATTTAATATTCTTTATTTTAAAGGAAGTAAAGGGAGTAAATTAAGGGTAGGACATGGCAGGGCAGCTCGGCAGCATGGAGGGCTCCTCCTGTGCTATGTGGGAAGTCAGGGACACTTTAGGTGTCCAGGGCGAACACATGTGCAGGAAGTGTCTTCAGCTGCAGCTACTCGAAATCCGCGTTTCAGAACTGGAGCTGTGGCTGGAGTCACTGTGGAGCATCCGCAAAGCTGAGATCTTCATGGATAGCACGTTTAACGAGGTGGTCACACTGCAGGTAAAGAGTGCATAGGCAGACAGGAAATGGGTGACTGCCAGACAGAGTAAAAGAACTAGGAAGGTAGTGCAGGAGTCCCCTGGGTCCACCTCCCTCTCCGATGGTTTCTCAGGGGAATGCAGCAAGAGCCAAGTCCGTGGCACTACAAGTGGCTCAGCTGCACAGGAGGGGAGGAAAAAGAGTGGGAAAGTAAAAGTGATAGGGGATTCTATCGTAAGGGGAACAGATAGACGTTTCTGTGTCTGCAGATGTGACTCCAGGATGGTATGCTTCCTCCTTGGTGCCAGGGTCAAGGATGCCACTGAACAGCTGCAGCGCATTCTGAAGGTGGAGGGCGAACAGTCAGAGGTCGTGGTTCACATTGGTACCAACGACATGGATTGAAAGAGGGATGAGGTCCTGCAACAAGAATTTAGGGAGCTAGGTAGCAGATTAAAAAGCAGAACCTCAAAGGTTGTAATCTTTGGATTACTCCTGGTGCCACGTGCTAATGAGTATAGGAATAGGAGGATAGAGCAGATGAATGCGTGGCTAAACAGTTGGTGCAGGAGGGAGGGCTTTCTTTTCCTGGATCACTGGGTCTGCTTCTGGGGAAGGTGGGACCTGTACAAGTCAGACGGGTTGCTCCTGAACCGGAATGGGACCAACATCCTTGCGGGGAGGTTTGCTAGTACTGTTGGGGGGATTTAAACTAACTTGGCAGGGGGATGGGATACCGAGTGGAGCTATAGTAGGGAGTGATGCACATCCAAATATAGAGGAAAAAACAAGTCAGCTTGGAAGGCAGAGCAAATATGTAATGGCACAAGGGAGTATGGCAAGGCTGGATGGCATTTATTTTAATGCAAGGAGTCTTGCGAGTAAAGCAGATGAACTGAAGGTGTTGATGAACACATGGGGGTATGATATTGTTGCGATCACAGAGACATGGCTGAGGGAGGGGCAGGACTGGCAGCTCAATATTCCGGGGTATAGAATCTTCAGGCGAGACAGAGGCGGGTGTAAAAGAGGAGGGGGGGGTTGCAATATTAATCAAGGAGTCAATTACTGCTGTAAGGAGGGATGAGATATTAGCAGGTTCCTCTAATGAGGCCATATGGGTAGAACCTAAAAACAAAATGGGGGCAAGCACTTTGCTGGGAGTGTACTATAGGCCCCCAAACAGTCAGGGGGAGATAGAGGAACAGATATGTAGGCAAATCTCAGAGAAGTGTAAAAATAATAGGGTAAAATTAGTAGAGGATTTCAAATTCCCCAATATTAACTGGGATAGTCAGAGTGTGAAAGGCTTAAAGGGTGCAGAATTCTTAAAGTGCATCCAGGAGAGATTTCTGAGCCAGCATGTAGGAAGTCCTACAAGAGAGGGGGCGGTACTAGACCTAATTCTAGGGAATGTAGCCGGGCAAGTGGTAGAAGTGTCAGTAGGAGAGCATTTTGGTGACAGTGACCATAAATCGGTGAGATTTAAGGTAGTCATGGAAAAGGACAAAGATGGACCAGAAATAAAGGTTCTAAATTGGGGGAAGGCTGATTTTAATATGATAAGGATCTGGCCAAAGTGGACTGGGATCAGCTACTTGTAGGAAGATCCACATCAGATCAGTGGGAGTCTTTCAGCAAGGAAATAGAGAGAATACAACGCCAACATGTTCCCGTAAAGGTCAAGGGTGGGACCAATAAACCCAGGGAAGCCTAGATGTCAAGGGATATACAAGAATGGATTAGGAAAAAAAGGGAAGCTATTGGCAGATACAAAGGACTAAAAACTGTGGAAGCCCAAGAGGAGTATAGAAAGTGCAGGGGGGTAATTAAAAAATAAATTAGGAGAGCGAAGAGGGGGGCATGAAAAAACATTGGCTGGCAAAATAAAGGAAAATCCTAAGGTGTTTTTGTGGTGATTATTCTTGTTTTATAAGAAGCATTGTAATTGGTTGCCTGTTTTCCTGCCTTGAGATATATGCTGTAAACTTATTGGTTAGTTGATTCCATGTGACCTGTGGTGGCCATCTTAAATTCAGTTTTCTACAGTTTGGTTGAGACTGGGTGCTCAACATGTACTTGCTGGTTTTTTAAGGTTAATAAAGCCTAGCTTTTGAAAGGCAATCTACTCCTTATTTCAATTTATTAACCTTTTGCTATAATGGAACGATATCTTCGACCGGAACGATTTAATGCTGACCTTAATTCTGCAGGAGTGGATGATCAATGGAAACATTGGTATCGTACATTTAAAAACTTTCAAGGTTCCCTTTTGCTTTTCCTTGTGCAGATGTATCAGCTACTACAGTTATTAAATGTCTGACTCAACTTTTTGTCATCTTTGGGATGCCTGCGTATATCCATTCGGATCAGGGAAGTTCTTTTATGTCTTCCCAGTTGAAGGAATACCTCCAGAGTCGGGGAATTTCTACTAGCAGAACTACCCCGTATAATCCCCAGGGTAATGGACAGTGCGAACGATACAATGGGGTGATCTGGAAGGCAGTTATGTTGGCTTTGACATCCCGGAACCTTAAGAATACACAGTGGGAAATGGTACTGCCTGATGCCCTGCATTCCATTAGATCATTGCTTTCAACGGCTACTAATGTGACCCCCCATGAAAGGCTCTTCAACTATCCGCGGAGATCCACTATGGGATATTCGGTACCTTCATGGCTTACTATGCAGGGACCTGTGCTGCTCCGACGCCATGTTCGACTGTCAAAGTATGATCCTTTAGTGGAGGAGGTGGAGCTATTGGAGGCAAATTCCCAATATGCTCACATTCGATTCCAAGATGGGAAAGAAAGTACGGTTTCAGTTAAAGACTTAGCTCCTTGTGGTGGCCAGCCCTCTCCTGAGGACATTAACAATAGCCATAATTCAGGTAATGTTGATGTCGTCACAGATACTACGAACATTTCCAATCCTATTGCAGACACTTACAATTCTCTTAGTCTGCCCCCGATGGATGTTCATGACCCTCCCAGTCTACCTTCTAATGGGACTTCCAATCCGGAAACCGTTGATAATCGGGATATTGATAGCCTCCCTGCAGAAGATATTTCTGTGTCTCCTGGTGTGGGAGGGCAAGGAACTCCACCAAGGCTAAGAAGGTCGACACGAACAAGATATCCGGTCGACTGATTAAAAATGGACTTTTAAAATAATTAATAATTTAATAGTAAAATTTTAAAATTGTTGAAGGCATTATACATGTATTGCTCTTGTCATAAATAACTAATTGTAAACTGTAAAGGCTACCTAGGTTGAAGTATATTTTAAAAGGAGGGGTGAATGTGGTGATTATTCTTGTTTTATAAGAAGCATTATAATTGGTTGCCTGTTTTCCTGCCTTGAGATATATGCTGTAAACTTATTGGTTAGTTGATTCTATGTGACCTGTGGTGGCCATCTTAAATTCAGTTTTCTACAGTTTGGTTGAGACTGGGTGCGCAACATGTACTTGCTGGTTTTTTAAGGTTAATAAAGCCTAGCTTTTGAAAGGCAATCTACTCCTTATTTCAGTTTTATAAGTGTATTAAAGGCAAGAGGATAACCAGGGAAAGAGTAGGGCCCATTAGGGACCAAAGTGGCAATCTGTGTGTAGAGCCGGAAGATGTAGGTGAGGTTTTAAATGAATATTTTGCATCTGTGTTCACTATGGAGAAGGACAATGTAGGCATAGAAATCAGGCAGGGGGATTGTGATATACTTGAACAAATTAGTATTGAGAGGGAGGAGGTACTAGTGGTTTTAGTGGGCTTAAAAGTGGATAAATCCCCAGGCCCTGACGAGATGTATCCCAGGCTTCTGTGTGAGGCAATGGAGGAGATTGCAGGGGCTCTGACACAAATTTTCAGTATGTCTCTGGCCACAGGGAAGGTGCCAGAGGACTGGAGAACAGCTAACGCAGCATCATTATTCAAGAAGGGTAGTAGGGATAAACCAGGGAATTACAGGCTAGTGAGCCTAACATCAGTGGTAGGGAAATTATTGGAAAAAATTCTGAGGGACAGAATTAGTCTCCACTTGGAGAGGCAAGGATTAATCTAGTATAGTCAGCATGGCTTTGTCAGGGGGAGATCATGTTTAACCAATTTGATTGAATTTTTCGAGGGGGTGAATAGGTGTGTGGATGAGGGTATTGCAGTTGATGTAGTCTACATGGACATCAGTAAGGCTTTTGACAAAGTCCCACATGGGTGACTGGTCAAGAAGGTAAGAGCCCATGGGATCCAGGGCAATTTGGCACATTGGATCCAACATTGGCTTAGTGGCAGGAGGCAGAGGGTGATGGTCGAAGGTTGTTTTTGTGACTGGAAGCCAGTGGTGTACCGCAGGGCTGTGTCCTTTGCTGTTTGTAGTGCACATTAATAATTTAGATATGAATGTAGGAGGTATGATCAGTAAGTTCGCAGATGACACAAAAATTGGTGGAGTGGTAAATAGTGAGGAGGGAAACCTCAGGCTACAGGACGATATAGATGGGTTTGTTAGATGGGCAGAACAGTGGCAAATGGAATTTAACCCTGAAAAGTGTGAGGTGATGCATTTTAGAAGGACTAACAAGGCAAAGGAATACACAATGAATGGTAGGACCCTAGGAAGGACAGAGGATCAGAGGGATCTTGGTGTGAATGTACATAGATCACTGAAGGCAGCAGGTCAGGTAGATAAGGTGGTTAAAAAGGCATATGGGATACTTGCCTTCATTAGCCGAGGCATAGCATATACGAGCAGGGAGGTTGTGATGGAGCTGTACAAAATGCTAGTTAGGCCACAGCTGGAATACTGTGTGCAGTTCTGATCGCCACACTATAGGAAGGATGTGATTGCATTGGAGAGGGTGCAGAGGAGATTCACCAGGACATTACCTGGGCTGGAGCGCTTCAGTTATGAATAGGGACTGGGCAGGCTGGGGTTGTTTTCCTTAGAGCAGTGAAGGCTGAGGGGGGACCTGATTGAGGTGTGCAAAATTATGAGGGGCATACATAGGGTAGATAGAAATAGTAGAGGGGTCAAAAACCAGGGGGCATAGTTTCAAGGGAAGGGGCAGGAGGTTTAGAGGGGATTTGAGGAAAAACTAATTTGCTAGTATGTGAAACTGCAGATATCTGTATTTGTGCTGGTGCATGGTGCAGTGTGGATAGGTGTGTGAGTGGTATCTACCATGGTAGCATTGAAAAGTGAGTAATTCAGAAACTGCTCTTAAAATATGAAAATGGAAATATCTAAAGTACATAATGTTATACAAAAAGCACACAGACATAGGTGAAAGCATGTTTTCTAACTCTTAATTCAGGTTACACTTCTTATCAGTAAGGTGCCATGGACAACATAAATAGTAATCAAGCTCAGTAGCCTTCTCCAGACTTTGCAGGCCAACAAGTTCTGTTATGACTTCTTCTATTGGAGTCAGGATTTTGGAGTAAGGGGATACATTACTGAGCCAAGTATTGCTGGTGTTCTGGCCAGTGCCCCTCACATAATGATGAATACCTCAATGAAACAGCCATTTGCAGATTAATTCAATGTTGTGACTCCAGTTTCCAGTCAGCGTGTCAGGATCGGCAGCCAGTTTGTTTCTTATAGCAGTTGAGATTCTTATTTCTTGCTGATTGAGATGATAATTGTGGCTCTTTATTGGTGGCTTCATGAACAGTGGGTGTATCACTGGGCTGCTGAGAGGAAAGTGTGGTGTCCCCACATGTTTGCAAATTGCTCACCTTTCACAAACATTTATTGAACTTAAAAGAGCTGAGCACGTGACACATAAGAAAAATCCCAAACAAGGTTCCGATGGTTTAGCTGGAAGAGAGTGGGTTTGAAGATTGAATATATGGTTAGAATGGAACTGTTTTATTATTCTATTTTATAGTAGCATTCATCTTCCTTTGAAAAAATAGAATGGTAATGTGTGGGTAATGTTTAGAGTTCTATTCATCCTTTACTAGATTGATAGTGTTTTTATTTATCATCAAGGGAATACAAAACACAAAGAAGTACTTATTTGTAAGGGGTTTTAGATCGCAGAGGTTTCTCTCTCTAGAGGCCTCTCTCTCTTGCACAGTAAAACCGTGAGTGGTTCGACCCACTCGCCCCTTAAATTCTGTACTCTGGACTTTGGGGCAGGAACTACAATGTAGGGAAAACTTTTATAGACCAAGTTTGATGAAATGAAATGAAATTTTATTGCATATGGTAACACAAATCAAATGCAAGCAAATAAGAGAGTACATGGGAGGGAAAAACACAAACAAATCATAACGACACAATACTAACTAAGGCAAATACAGGCATATTATACTCTACAAAAATCATCATGAAATAGGGAAACACACGGAACATCGAGGGATAACAACTCATGTTAATTATACCCTTAAATATCCACCCCCTTAAACCTATCTAGATCTGATTATGAAGGGCCAGAAACATGCTCACCAATCCAACTAGGAAGTGCAAGGTTTTGAAAGAGGTCTGCGTTTGATCCTTTCAGGCATCCCATCTCCACGTGGATCGTGGAGCCCCAGCGAGCTGCGCCTCACCTCTCTCCTGAGGTGGGGGTCGGGGGCGGCTGCTCGACCTCGGCTTCTTCTGTCGTTTTTTCTTGTCTCTTCTCCTGGGCCTTGCTGTGGGTCGATGGCCTCTCGTTTCATCAACGGCCCGGGGTTGGTCGATGATCTCCCGATGTTTTACCCCAGGGTGGGACGCCGGCTCAAACGACCTTCTTGATGGCGGCTTAGTCTTCTTCTTCCTCTCCGACGATGGAGAGGAGTCACGCTGATCTTCTCCCAAAGCAGCTCCTCTTTACCCAGCTCAAAAGCTGGCCAGGCCTGCAAGCTGGAAAGCTGAATAAAACCCAATTCCTACCCGTGTGTTTCCCAATTATACTTCTTTCCAGAAGCCCTTATCTCGCGCCAAATCAGGTTAGTCCTTTGTTTTAACTTCTGGTGGGCTTGTTGCACAACGGGGTAGTTATTATATTTTAAAATGTTCTTGGATGGCCGGTAACGGGCCATCTCTGGTCTGGAATGACCTTCATTGTTTTTAAAGTCCTGGTGATGTCTTTAACGGGTCCTTGATGCTCTTCTCATGAATATGAAACTGTTCCCTTTTGTCTGGGTCAACATTTAGATGGCCTTTATCTACAGGCCGATCTTGACTGGATCTGCATCCAATCTATATGTATATGTGGGTGTCTGGTTTCGTTCTCTCAGAAATGGCTTCCAGAACTTACTTTGGGCTGAATCCACAAAGTTGTCTGAAGATTTGCAGGAACCATTTTAAAGTGTCCCAATAAGTTGATCACTGGGTCTGGTGGCCATTTTGTATGCCCCTTTTTCTGGGCTTCTTTTAAAATAGTCTTTAAAATCATGGCCTCTTCTGCCATTCAACCCTTTATAATATAAAGTCCAATATTGCGAATCCTACATATTGGCCCTGAATTTGCAGTCGGTATCATGGCATATGCTCAGATACCTTAACTCCATGATGTCTCTCATTTTATTTCCTTATACTAATTATTTTTTATATTTCTTTGCAATTAGTTTTGTTAAGCGAACTCGGGATTTCTGCTTGTGCTTGTGATTGGTCAAGTTCCTACTGCGCAATGGCTTTGCTGCGCATTTCACCTACCCATTCAAGTCAACATGCTGGTGAAAAGTTGGGCTAATTGCCCACCAACTGCGCATTACTTACCCTGAAAATTTTAATGTCTGGTGCAAACAGGCGCAGGAGCCTGTTGCACAGCATAAGGAGAGGGGGGATGAGAAAATTGTATTCTTTTATGCTACAGCTCATAACAATGAGGCACTGGTTTGTGTCTGAGTGGATACAAACTTTTAAAGAAACTTTCATTTGTTCGAGTTTGAAAACAGGACCTTTGTGTACGAAAGACTGAATATTAGAGATATTTAGTAGATGAGAATCATATATGTATAAATTTAAGTATAGCCATTGACCAACTAATATTACCCATAATTACTCCTGGGTAACTAAAATGCTAAGACTTGTTCAGAATGCAGCTGCAAGGACAGTCAAAAACAGTTTTGACCAAGCTTTGATAACAAACAGCCACAGGCTGCGAGTGAAGGTTAAATTGTTAAATTACATATCCTAACGCTAAGCAGAAATTAGAGTTCGCTTAACAAAACTAATTGCAAAGATATTTTAAAAATAATTAGTAAAAGGAAATAAAGTGAGAGAGATCATGGAGTTAACATATCCATCTGATAGATTTAAGTGAGATAGCCTGGACACCATCAAGCCTAGGGAGACAGCGCTGAGATGGGCCCTTTGGTAGAGAAAGGCCTTGTACCACTTGTACCAGGGGAGGCTAGAAATGAAAGAGATATGGTAAATTCCAATGGGGTGAAGAACTATAAACAAGATAACAAGACAGCAGGATAGGGTTGTGGAAAAGTACTGAAAAAGGAGTGGCCGAGATGCTAACCTTAGTCTGCGTGACAATGGTATTTTGACCATTAGAATCAATTAAAGGAGGTGATTTTGTTAAAGACCATATATGGACACTGGCCAAATGAACTTTTGTTAAGAAAAGTGTTAAAACCTCGATACTCAAAGAACAACTTTACACAGATTTACTGCGAGAACAAAGGAACAGACTTAAGACGACGTCATCTGTGTCCAAGAGGTTCCAGAGACCAAGGGCTATCACCTATTGTTAAGTATATTATGCTGTAAGCTTAATAAATCTTGATCTATTGCTCAAACTTACTGGCTGCTGCCTATTGGTGTCTTGTCCAATAAGATCTTAAATTTGTGTCACCGTCTTTGCTGTCCAAAAGCCTTTTGTAGTTTTGATTTAATTCCCAACATATATTTAGATAGGATTTAATTCCCTTTCATGATTTCCTCATGTTATCAAATATTTAAACTCTCAATTTTAGATTATTTAAATTAATCAAAAGTTAGGTAGTCAAAAGAGGAGAAACAAATTTGTTAGGATGAGAAGGTTGTAATTATAGGTTTGTGTACTATAATCTTGGTTTGTGTATTAAATACTATTGCAATCATTGTATTAATAAAGTAGCATTTCTGGCTGCTAAATTATTTAAAATGAGTTGTGGGCAAATCAGCAATCTCTGTTTCCTGATTGTCAGGAAGTGAAAGGAGAACCGCCCCACATGGTCACAGGTTCGCATATACACCACGGTGTGCCCCTGGGATCCATGGGTCCCTACGCTGCACACAATTCTACAGCATTTGAAAGCAACTTTTCAAAGGGGGGTTCGCACGAGGTAAGTGCGATTTCATTCGGATGTCAGCGGTGTACTCATTAGCTATGCCCATGACTGTGAATTCAGGCCATTGTCTATACCAGAAATTAATAATAGCCGAGTCTGGAATTGTACCAAATGAATTGCTGATGTACAGATTTATTAAGAGCACCAAGAGAATCTCTTGAAAGCAGGGAGAGTTAGAAGTTAAGACGGTGATTAAAGAATTCTGACATTTAAAATGTAGTATTTAAAATAAAAGTAAACACCAGCAAAGATAATCAATGCTTGATGAGATAGATGGATCCAGGTGTGTGAATGCTTCAACAATGTTTTCCTGTTACTTAGAAAATATTATATTGGCCCGGATTTTCCAGGGCCTATGACCGCGTAAGCGGTGCGTACAGACTGTAACTGCCTCGAAAGTTCCGGGTTTATTGCACATGCGCGAAAAACCGGAACTTGCGATCTGTCAAGAATCTTCTTGACAGATCCTCTGCATCCCCGGGAAATGGGCATTTGCTGACACGGAGTTGGGCTATTTGCCCAACTACTGCCCAGCGAATGCCCATGAAAATCTTATGTCTGGTAAAAGCAGGCGTAAGGCCTACTTTTACCAGCATAAGGGTTTAAATTAATATTAAAATAAATTTAAAAAAATAATTTTAACATTCAAAAACCTGTAAAATAAGTTTGTGTTATTTTTGGCCCCTTGAAAAATGTTAAAATTTATTTTTCAAAAAATAAATTTTTTCTTTAAATGTTTAATTAAATTGCATTTTAATTAATTTTAAATAAGTAATGATTTTTTTAAATTTCAGCCTTGTTAAAATGTATTTATTGGGTGATTCCTATTAAGTTCATGGGGATTCCGTACGCAAATGGAATCCCCATGAGCATAATGGGAATCCCCTTTCTGATTGGTTGGGCCGGCCCACATGATCCCAGGGACTCTTGCGAACCACATGCGCCTCTGGGATAAATGGACCTCTATTGTTATGTTCATTAATAACTAGACATTCTTATTATGAACACAGCTAGCTGTTGCTAGTTACTTTTATTGAGCACATGTGGACTTGTACAGCATCTTGTAGAGGCTTCCATCTTGACTGCTGCCTTGTGGGTAGCCTAGCCTCATGGGTAATGTAGTCTTAATATAATATATAGCTGGGTAGTGTAGTCTTCTACATACAGCTATATACAGCTCTACTGCTCCACCTAGTGTCCACCACAGAATGACATGTTATTGATCACAACATCCTCCTTTCTTTGAGGTTTAACAAAATCAATATCAATCAACTTTCAAGAAAACAATAAAGATAATATCAGTAACACTTTTGTCAGTGCTCTATAAACATAAACATTTTCAAAACAGTCAACACATTTTCAAAGCTTTACATTGTACTCAAAGATTAAGTCTATCAGGCTCTTTTACTTCACGTGTGGATCTTCTCAACACGGGTAAGTCTGATGTGTCTTCATGAGATTTTTCTGGCAGTGAATGACAAGATGCAGTTGCGGCATTGTCATTAATCTGCTCTTGTATAGATCGAGGTCTCCTTGCGATCTTTGCTTGGAGAGGGTTTCAGTGTGTCCTTCACTCTTCATGCCATAACTCTCAATGTAGTCAATGCACTCTTGAAAAACTGCTGGCAGCTGGATCCCATCATACAGCATAGTCCTCTCAGCAACCTCAGCTAATGGAACACCAAAGATTGGCTTGAGGGAAGAAGGAGTATCCAACGGAACTGCTTCCTGCTCTGGTGCAGGCTTCTTTTTCTTTTTCTCTTTCCACTGCTTAACAACATCTGCTGCGGTTATATCTTAGGACTTTTTCTCCTTGTGTTTTTTCTCTTTGTGCTTCTCTTTGACCTTAAAGTCTTTTTCTTTCTTCTTGAAGAAACTAGGCTTTTTGAAGACATGGATACCCTTTGGCCTTTTCATCCTTGATGGGCTCTCTGCTTCATCACCTGAGTCATCTGGTCTGCTTATGGCACAGTTTATACAGTAGACTCTCTTGACCAGTTCTAAGTCTTCACAAGCTTTGTCACCTAGTATCGAATCAAGTCTTTCAGCCACAACAGAAAACATGAGATGATGCACTTTGTCTTTGACTGTCACTTTAAGTCTGCATACACCTAAGCTATTTATTTTCTGTCCATTATAGTCCTTCAGTAATACTGACTTTTTCTGTATTTTGGGCTTTTCTTTCATATTGTTAATGTCACTCATACTGATTAAGTTTGCTTTTGCCCCAGTG
This sequence comes from Somniosus microcephalus, assembly GCF_052327205.1. Taxonomy (NCBI): domain Eukaryota; kingdom Metazoa; phylum Chordata; class Chondrichthyes; order Squaliformes; family Somniosidae; genus Somniosus; species Somniosus microcephalus. Next base: position 47,294,474 of record NC_140996.1, on the reverse strand, counting down.
TCCAGTTTCAATGTAACTAATGCTCCATTTATCTGCAGTGGGATCATCCATTTGTCCTCTTTTACTGCATTAACTTAATGTTCAGCATTGTCTATTTCTGAGGGCTGCACATTTTCTGTATCTTTTTTGATATCGTCACATGACACCATTCCTACAAAAAATGTCTCACTTAAATCAGTGTCCTCAATCACATTAACTCGTTGCCCTTTCGTCGTTTTTACTTTTGAAAAGCATTGTTTGGCAAAGTGATTCTTTCCATTACACTTTGTGCACATTTTTCCAAACGCTGGGCATTGTCTTAACTGGTGTTTGTAACCACAGCGTTTACAATTAAAAATTTCATCCTCTGATTGCTTTACATTTCTGTTCTGCCCAAGTTTCTTCCCCTTATAGGACACAGCACCGACAGCAGCATTTTCACTCATTACAATTGCATCATTATTGATTTCACTGAAAGTCTGCGCGTGCTTTCGCGCTAGCTCACTGGCTTGGCATATTTTCACCGCATTTTCCAAATTTAGTTCGGTTTCTCTCAACAGACGTTCCCTGACTTTTTTATCATGAATACCAAACACAATCTTATTATGTCCGTGAATGATTGAGACACGGACAGCAGAGTTAAACAAAACACATCTTTACTGGTGGAAGTCAATAGTGAAACTAACAAAACAGAGGCTCACTAGTGTCTTTTTTACAGGGGTGGTCACTGCCGGTACTGCAGTCTGAGACCAGTTATTCTCTTAAAGGTACATACACAACAATTCCTCCCCTTTTAGATAAAGAGTACATAACATTCATTTAACAACTAAATGATAACGAATTACAATCACAATTACTGTTGCAAGATACATTGGTTAAGTTTAAGCAATTATAAGTTCAGTCTTTGAGGAGGCTTCCTGATTCTGTCTGGATAACGCCTCTTTGGGGTATCAGGTTCTTCTGGCAATGTTGAGTCGGGATGAATGTCGTTGTTTGGTTCATCTGCTTCCAATATTATCGGTTCTGCGGTAGTTGCAATTGGAACGTCGATTTCATTACCAGGTGTATCAGATCATGGTGTGGAGTTGACGTTTTCCAGTGACTCTAGAATCTGGTCGGCATGGCGTCTTACAATGCTCTCCCCAACGTCCATGGTATACATGAGAGGTCCTTTTCGTGTACAAATCGTCCCTGGCTGCCATTTCTCAGTGCAGTAGTCCCAGGCCAAAACTGGTTGACCTATCTTAAAACTCCTGGTCGGCCTTTCATTCATATTCTGAAACTGCCTGTTCTCCACATCTCTTCGGACGTTTGGCTTAACCAAATCCAAGCGGCATCGTAGTCTTCGATTGAAGAACATCATGGCTGGAGTTTGGTTGGTAACCGCATGTGCCGCATTCCGGTAGGCAAACAAGAAGTTGTCCACATTGTGTTGTAGGGGTATATCTTCATTACACATTGCCTTGATAGCCTTCTTGAATGTTTGGACAAACCTCTCGGCCAATCCATTAGTGGCTGGATGATATGGGGCAGATGTGTAATGCTTAACACCATTGTTCCTTAAGAACCTCCGGAACTCTTCAGGCACAAACTGTGGTCCATTGTCAGAGCAAATCTGTTCAGGCAGCCCATTTCTGGCGAATATGGTTCGTAAAACTGTGATAGTTTTTTCCGTGGTGGTTGAGGACATTTTTATTACCTCTGGCCACTTTGAATGTGCATCCACCGCAATTAAAAACATAGAGTCCATGAAGGGACCAGCAAAATCAATGTGCACCCTTTGCCATGGAGATGAGGGCCACTCCCATGGATGCAGAGGAGCTTGTGGTGGGGCGTTTTGGACCTTCTGGCATCCTGCACAGCTCTTGGTCATCTCTTTGATTTCTCTATCGATTCCCGGCCACCACACAAATGCTCTGGCTAAGTTCTTCATTTTTACCCCACCCAGATGACCCTCATGAAGCTCATTGAGCACTCTATGCATCAACTTAGGTGGAATTACTACTCTGGATCCACACATCAAGGTTCCTCTGCACACTGACAGCTGTTCTCTTCTCGGCGAGAATGCTGGCAACAGTGGTTCGCCATGTGCTGGCCATCCTTTCACCGTTAAATCATAGACCCGTGATAGTGTCGGGTCATTCCGTGTTTCCTATTCTATGTTTGCATTCGTCACAGGGAGACATTCGACTATGGTCGAGTGGAATAACTCCATTGGATCCACTGCAAGGTCTTCTTCTTCCACCGTCGGCAACGGTAGGTGTGACAATCCATCAGCATTTCCATGCTGTTTAGTTCCTTTGTACTCGATGTCATATTGGTGTGCCCCTAGGAAAAGGGACCATCTCTGCAGCCGTTGTGCTGTCATTATCGGTATGCCCTTCTGAGGGTTGAAAATGGAGGCAAGAGGTTGATGATCGGTTAGTAGAGTAAATTTTTGACCGTGCAGGTAGTGATTGAACTTCTTCACCCCCCACACTAGGCTGAGGGCCTCTCTGTCAATCTGGGCGTAGTTACGCTCGGCAGAATTTAACGAGCGTGACGCAAAAGCTATCGGCCTCTCTAAACCATCAAGGAATTTATGTGACAGTACCGCCCCAATGCCATAGGGAGACGCATCACACGCCAGTCTGATCGGCAGTGCTGGGTTGTAGTGAGCCAATACTTCCCTTGAAGTGATTAAGTCCTTACTCTTCTGAAAAGCTCGCTTACAATCATCGCTCCATTTCCATGCTACCCCCATTCGTAGCAGGGCGTTCAGTGGGTGCAGAATTGTTGACAAATTCGGCAAAAACTTATTATAGTAATTCACCAATCCGAGGAATGACCTCAGTTGCGACACATTTTCAGGCACTGGGACCTTAACAACTGCTTCAATTTTGTCAGGGGACTTATGTAACCCCTCTTCATCAATCACATGGCCACAATACGATATCTGTTTCTTAAAAAATTTGCACTTGGGGCGGTTGGCTCGCAGCCCATGTTCCCGTAGTCTAGTGAGCACCTGTTCTAGGTTGTTAAGGTGTTCGCTGTCATCTTCACCCGTCACAAGGATGTCGTCCAAGTAACACTGAGTCCCCGGAATCCCTTGCAGGACTTGTTCCATCGCTCTTTGCCATATCGCCGGAGCCAATGCTACTCCGACTACCAATCGATGATACTGGTAAAGACCTTTGTGAGTGTTTATCGTGAGATACTTCCTAGAGGACTCTTCAACCTCCATCTGCAAATATGCTTGTGCTAGGTCAATTTTTGTAAAACGCTTCCCTCCAGACAGTGAGGCGAAGATGTCTTCTATCCTTGGAAGAGGATATTGTACTGTGTGAAGGACAGGGTTCACCGTCACCTTGAAGTCCCCACAGATGCGAATCTTCCTTGGCTCCCCGGACTTATTGCTTAACGTTTTCTTCATGACAGGAATGATGGGTGCCGCCCACTCGCTCCAGTCGACCTTAGACAACACGCCCGCCTTCTCCAGATTCTCCAGCTCTGCCTCGACGGCTGGGCGAATTGCATATGGTACCGGTCTTGCTTTGAAAAACTTGGGAACTGCATTCTCTTCTATTTTTATCGAGGCGGTTACGCATTTAAGCGTGCCCAGTTCTTGTTGAAATACCTCTTTGGCGTTAGTTAAGATTGTTGACAATCGTCCAGGAGTGACGTCTACACCTTTTTTACCGTCCACCGTCATTGCATGAATGGAGTGCCAATCCAAGTTCTTCCTGATCCATTCCCATCCCAATAACGGTGGTCCACCATTTGGCAGTATGTAGAGATACAATTTCCATATTTTCTTGCTGTTGTATTCGACAGGCACCCTTATTTTTCCTCTGGGGTATACTTTTTGCCCCGTTTACGTCGTCAAGATGATGGATGTCTCTCTCAAGGGTATGTGTGAAAATAGCCGCTCGTAGTCTCGTCGATTCATGACGGTTAGTGCTGATCCTGTATCCAGTTCCATTTTAACTTGGGACCCTGCTATCGTGAGGGTGACCCAAATGGTTCGGTGATCCTCTTTTGCGATTACATTGTCAAGTTTGAGACAGCTTAGTCTCCTGTTCCCGGATTCACTATCGCTCATCTGGTCTTCGGAACTACTGTCCGTCATCTTTTGTACTTTCTTGTACGGTTCCTTAGGAGCCTTTTTGTTGTCGCTGGTCTTCTTCCCAGACCTGCAAACTCGTGCAATGTGTCCCATCTTCCTGCATTGCCTGCATATTTTGTCTTTGGACCAGCAGTCCTTCTGGTCATGGTTAGTTCTGCTGCAGTGATAACATTTTGCAAATCCCCGTGTCATTTCGTGGGTGCCGTATTCCTGTGGTTTTTGTTGAATTTCTGCAGCTACCCTGGCTGCTGCTTCATACGATACTGCCATGCTGAAAGCCTTATCTAGCGTCAGCTCTTTCTCTGAGAGTAACTTCTTCTGTGTTCCTTCACTCAGGAGTCCACAGACAAATTTGTCCCGTAGGGTATCTGCCAGTCCTGCTCCGAACTGGCAGTGCTTTGATAGCTTGCGTAGTTCCATAAGATACTCAGCATTGCTCTCATCTTTGTGCTGAGTTCTCCTGTGGAATTTAAACCTTTCTGCTATCAACAGCGGTGCAGGGTTTAGGTGTTCGTGTAGGACAGCAACAATTTCGTTAAAACTCTTCGCCTTCAGTTTGGCTGGAGTAATCAGGTCCCGCAATAGGCCGTACGTTCTAGCGCCCATTAAGTTTAACAATATCGATGCCTTTTTCTCCTCCGCTATTTCGTTTGCCTCGAAATATACCTCGACTCTTTCCACATACGTGGTCCAGTCCTCTATTGTATTATCAAAAGCAGTGATACAGCCAGTCTTCGGCATCTTGCAAATCTAAAATGGTGCCTCCCGCGCTTTGCCTTCTTCCCCGATTTAACAAAATGGCGCCTCCCGCGCTTTGCCTTCTTCCCCGCTGATTACGATGGCACCTCCCGTGCTTTGCCTTCTTCCCCGCTGTTGTTAGCGCTGCTTTCCACGGTTTCTTGCGCGTTTAATATTTTTAAAAAAAAATATTTTCCCATCGTGGAACAACCCTGTGGGACTCTTGCCTCCCTCTTCGCGGGTCTATACGCAGCCCGGCTTCGTAGCACTGGCCGCGCCCTGTGTGCTCCACCCTCTCTCTCTCTTCTTCCCGACAATGCTGCTCGGCCCCGTTGCAAACCACCCGCTCGAGTTCGCGACCGCCGCAGCCCAGGAAGGATCAGTGCACTACCTGCCACCAGCCCAATTAGCTGAAGCACCGTCGACAGGAACCAGGCCCCGCATCCGACAGCTTCTCCAGCAATCTTCAACTCTGCAACACAGGGCAGATGCCCATGGTCGATGCCCGTTTCTACTGCTCTTACTTTCTTTTCTTTCTGGCCTCGGCCTCTGCTCACTTCGCTGTAGGAATCGATCCCAGGAGGTGGTGCAGACTGTAGGTAGGTTCGTATCTGCTCAGCGCCAGTATTATGTCCGTGAATGATTGAGACACGGACAGCAGAGTTAAACAAAACATGTCTTTACTGGTGGAAGTCAATAGTGAAACTAACAAAACAGAGGCTCACTAGTGCCTTTTATACAGGGGTGGTCACTGCCGGTACTGCAGCCTGAGACAGTTATTCTCTTAAAGGTACATACACAACAAATCTGGTCACGAATCATGGATGCTTTGAGCTCAGAGAAATTACATGTCTGTGTTTTCAGTTTCAGATCAGTTACAAAGCTAACAAAAGTCTCATTTTGTTGCTGTGTCCGAGAACGGAAGATGTATCTTTCATACGTCTCATTCTTTTTGGGAGAGCAATGTGCATCAAATTTTTTTAGCACATCTTCTAATTTTTCTCTGTTCTCCACTGGATTAAATACAAATGCATTAAATACCTCTATCGCCTGTGGGCCTGCAACCGTAAGCAGCAACGCTATCTTCCTTGCGTCTGGCTTCGTACTGAATCTGATGGCTGCAATGTGGAGTTCAAATTGCTGTTTAAAAGTCTACCAGTTGCAGACGATTTTTTCTGTGAGATTCAAACGCGCTGGTGGCTTCAAATTCTCCATGTCGCTTTTCACAATTTTCAGCAGATCTTCACCACCCTGGTACCATGTTATGTTCATTAATAACTAGACATTCTTATTATGAACACAGCTAGCTGTTGCTAGTTACTTTTATTGAGCACATGTGGACTTGTACAGCATCTTGTAGAGGCTTCCATCTTGACTGCTGCCTTGTGGGTAGCCTAGCCTCATGGGTAATGTAGTCTTAATATAATATATAGCTGGGTAGTGTAGTCTTCTACATACAGCTATATACAGCTCTACTGCTCCACCTAGTGTCCACCACAGAATGACATGTTATTGATCACTACATCTATGCAGGTGTATGCGTAGAGGCTCAGGAGCGCGAGTCTCCATGGATCCAGGACCATCAGGTAGGTTTGTAGTTTGATTGTGGTTCGGAGGCATCCGCCCGCAAATTCAAGCCCAATGTTGCATTAATGCAGCTAGTAACAGAACATGCTCTAAAGAAAGTAACGTGGAAAGATACAGAAAATTAACCAAATTTGACTGATTTGAGGTTTCAGCAACAACTACAGTATTTTTAATTGTCCAGTTCCCTTTTTGATAGATGTGAGTACAAGTATTGTTTCACTGAGAAGTATATCCATAATATTCGAATAAATAACATTTGCATTAATGCCACAGACGTCCCTTTTGCAGGAAGCTTACACTATTCCATTTGATTCCATTCCAACGCAGGGGTACGGTAGATTACTGGTTATTTTTCTGGATGGGTAATCCAGAGGCTAAACTAATAATCCAGAGAATGTGAGTTCAAATTCCACCATGTCAGTTTGCGAATTGGAAAACAAACCTGCAATTAAAAAGCCGGTATCATTAAAAGTGACCATGAAGCTGTCGAATTGTCATACAAACCCTACTGGTTCAGTAATGTTCTTTAGGCAACGAAACATACTGTCCGTACCCTGTCTGGCCTATATGTAACTCAAGTCCTACACTAATGTGGTTGGTTCTGAAGTGGCATAGCAAGCCATGCAATTGTATCAAACTGTGAGCAGTTCAAGAAGATGGCCCACCACCACCTTCGCAGGGCAACTAAGGGTGGCCAATAAATGCTGATCTTGCCAGTGATGCTCACATTCTGAGAATGAATTTTAAAAAGCTTATTCATGGTATAGATGCAGCTGGATTAATTTTGGCATCTGTAAGGGTCAAGGGTTAAACAACAGAACTATGTGAGTTAGTTCAGTGTCATCTGCACATTATATTCTGTCCTATTTTTCTGTCTCCATTTTTACTGTAATGAAAAACATTTAAAAAAGTGTGTGATACATTCAGTATCCAGTGGGAGTGGAGCACAAATCTTGGTTAGATGCAATTTTATCATAGAATCATAGAAACGTACAGCACAGAAGGAGGATATTCAGTCTATCATGTCTGTACCGGCTGAAAAGAGCTATCCAGACTAATTCCACTTTTCCACTTTCCAGCTCTTGGTCCATAGCCTTGTAGGTTACAGCACTACAAGTGCATGTGGAAGTGTGGGGTGATAAATTTTTTGAGGAAAGACAATGGGCAGGATTTTCATTGAGCCGTGGAGGTGGGATTGGAGGCATGTGGGGGGTTAAAATCGCAAAAACTGGCGTGCGGGACCCCCTGCCGCCTGGTTTCCGAATCCAAGCAATTTTAACTCAGGCATGTCTGATGGTCCTGACTCTGTCCCGCATCCAACAGGCGGGACTGGTTGTTAAGGCCCTTAACAAGCACTAAATGGCCTCTATAATCCTATTTTAAAAGACCCTTGTGATTTTAACCCTTTTCCCACGTGAAACACACCTGGTGGGAAACGCGACAGTGAAACCTGGCGGGATCATTATTGAATTGCTGACTATCAACTGCAGGTCAACCTTTAAAGAGGAGATTTGATCAGCCATGATTTGTAGGTGGCAGGACTTAGTGGTCTCCGGTCTGGGGCAACTTTTAGAAGGCTTAACCATACCTGTGGAAGGTTGGAGCCTCACACCCATCTCCAGTGTGACCTCCTGGGAAACTCCTCTCGCCACCTTCCCTCAGCGCTTCCTCAACTGAGGCATATACCAGAAGCATGGGAGCCATCTATTTCCTTCCCATCTGGGCATTAGAGGAGCTCAAGCAGCAGCAGCGGCACCAGCAGAACCAGGAACAACAGCAGCACCAGCAACAGCAGCAGCAGCAGGAGCGCCAGACTGCTGCTCACCCACCTGAACCAGCACAGGCCAGAAGGGGCCAGCGTCTGGAAGCCCATCAGTGCAGGAGATACCCCCCAAACAGGGTCTACAGTCACAGGGTCAGCTACCTCAACATGTGTCAGCAGCAGTGCCAAAGGCAGCTCCGACTTTCGCGAGAGGTAGTGAATGACATCTGCGCAATGCTACAGCAAGACCTGCTGCCCAGAGGACCAGGTGGACAAGCATTACCAGTAGCCATCAATGTCACCACCACACTCAACTTTTTTGCCTCAGGCTCATTCCAGGGTTCAGCAACAGACATCAGCGGCATCTCCCGGGTGGCCGCACACACTTGCATCACGCAGGTAATCGATGCCCTCTTTGCCATCGCGCACAATCACATCCATTTCACCAAGGATCGAGCAAGTGTCACGGCGCGAGTGGTTGGATTAGCTCATCTGGCAGGCATTGCAAGGATGCAGGGCGTTGTTGACTGCACACATGTGGCTCTTAAGGCACCCCATCGCAATCCAGGTATTTTTGTAAACCGCAAGGGCTTCCAATCCCTTAATGCTCAGCTGGTGTGTGACCACAAGAAGGAAATTTTGCATGTTTGTGCCAAGTACCCTGGCAGTTGCCATGACTCCTTCATGCTGCACTAGCCTAGTGAGCCTCCGCTATTCAGTCCACCAGACCAACTTAATGGAGGGCTAACCCCTGATGACGTTGTAATGATCAATAACATGTCATTCTATAGTGGACACTAGGTGGAGCCGTAGAGCTGTGTAGAGCTGTATTTAGCTGTATGTATAAGACTACACTACCCAGCTGTATGATATTAAGACTACATTACCCATGAGGCACTAGGCTACCCACAAGGCAACAGTCAAGATGGCAGCCTGCACACAGGAGCACACATGCTGCATCTCTACAGATACGGTACCTAGAGAATGTGTACTGAATAAATGACCAGCTAGAAGCTAGCTGTGTTCATAATAAGAATGTCTATTTATTAATGAACATAACATGGTACCAGGGTGGTGAAGATCTGCTGAAAATTGTGAAAAGCGACATGGAGAATTTGAAACCACCAGAGCATTTGAATCTCGAGGGAAATGTCGACTACAATTGGCAGATTTTTAAACAACAATTCGAACTCTACATTGCAGCCATCGGATTCGGTACGAAGCCAGATGCAAGGAAGATAGCGTTGCTGCTTACGGTTGCAGGCCCACAGGCGAGAGAGGTATTTAATACATTTGTATTTAATCCAGTGGAGAACAGAGAAAAATAAAAAGATGTGCTAAAAAAATTTGATGCACATTGCTCTCCCAAAAAGAATGAGACGTATGAAAGATACATCTTCCATTCTCGGACACAGCAACAAAATGAGACTTTTGTTAACTTTATAACTGATCTGAAACTGAAAGCACAGACATGTAATTTCTCTGAGCTCAAAGCATCCATGATTCGTGACCAGATTGTGTTTGGTATTCATGGTAAAAAAGTCAGGGAACGTCTGTTGAGAGAAACCAAACTAAATTTGGAAAATGCGGTGAAAATATGCCAAGCCAGCGAGCTAGCTCGAAAGCACGCGAAGACTTTCAGTGAAATCAATAATGATGCAATTGTAATGAGTGATAATGCTGCTGTCGGTGCTGTGTCCTACAAGGGGAAGAAACGTGGGCAGAACAGAAATGAAAAGCAATCGGAGGATGACATTTTTAATTGTAAACGCTGTGGTTACAAACACCAGTTAAGACAATGCCCAGCATTTGGAAAAACGTGCACAAAGTGTAATGGAAAGAATCACTTTGCCAAACAATGCTTTTCAAAAGTAAAAACAACGAAAGGGCAACAAGCTAATGTGATTGAGGACACTAATTTAAGTGAGACTTTTTATAGGAATGGTATCAAAAAAGATACAGAAAATTTGAAGCCCTCAGAAATGGACAATGCTGAACATAAAGTCAATGCAGTAAAAGTGGACAAATGGATGATCCCACTGCAGATAAATGGAGCATTAGTTACATTGAAACTGGACACTGGGGCAAAAGCAAACTTAATCAGTATGAGTGACATAAAAAATATGAAAGAAAAGCCCAAAATACAGAAAAAGTCAATACTACTGAAGATCTATAATGGACAGAAAATAGATAGCTTAGGTGTATGCAGACTTAAAGTGACAGTCAAAGAAATAATGCATCATCTCATGTTTTCTGTTGTGGTTGAAAGATTTGATTCGATACTAGGTGACAAAGCTTGTGAAGACTTAGAACTGGTCAAGAGAGTCTACCATATAAACTGTGCCATAAGCAGACCAGATAACTCAGGTGATGAAGCAGAGAGCCCATCAAGGATGAAAAGGCCAAAGGGTATCCATGTCTTCAAAAAGCCTAGTTTCTCCAAGAAGAAAGAAAAAGACTTTAAGCACAAAGAGAAAAAACACAAGGAGAAAAAGTCCAAAGATATAACCGCAGCAGATGTTGTTAAGCAGTGGAAAGAGAAAAAGAAAAAGAAGAAGCCTGCACCAGAGCAGGAAGCAGTTCCGGTGGATACTCCTTCTTCCCTCAGGCCAATCTTTGGTGTTCCATTAGCCGAGGCTGCTCAGCGGACTATGCTGAACATAAAGTGAACCAGCTGCCAGCAGTTTTTCGAGAGTGCATTGACTACATTGAGAGTTATGGCATGAAGAGTGAAGGAAACACTGAAACCCTCTCCAAGCAAAGATCGCAAGGAGACCTCGATCTATACAAGAGCAGATTGATGACAATGCCACAACTGCATCTTGTCATTCACCGCCAGAACAATCTCATGAAGACACATCAGACTTATTCGTGTTGAGAAGATCCACACGTGAAGTAAAAGAGCCTGATAGACTTAATCTTTGAGTACAATGTAAAGCTTTGAAAGTATGTTGACTGTTTTGAAAATGTTTATGTTTATAGAGCACTAACAAAAGTGTTACTGATATTATCTTTATTGTTTTCTTGAAAGTTGATTGATATTCATTTTGTTAAACCTCAAAGAAAGGGGGATGTAATGATCAATAACATGTCATTCTATAGTGGACACTAGGTGGAGCCGTAGAGCTGTGTAGAGCTGTATATAGCTGTATGTATAAGACTACACTACCCAGCTGTATGATATTAAGACTACATTACCCATGAGGCACTAGGCTACCCACAAGGCAACAGTCAAGATGGCAGCCTGCACACAGGAGCACACATGCTGCATCTCTACAGATAAGGTACCTAGAGAATGTGTACTGAATAAATGACTAGCTAGAAGCTAGCTGTGTTCATAATAAGAATGTCTATTTATTAATGAACATAACATGGTACCAGGGTGGTGAAGATCTGCTGAAAATTGTGAAAAGCGACATGGAGAATTTGAAGCCACCAGAGCATTTGAATCTCGAGGGAAATGTCGACTACAATTGGCAGATTTTTAAACAAAAATTCAAACTCTACATTGCAGCCATCGGATTCGGTATGAAGCCAGACGCAAGGAAGATAGCGTTGCTGCTTACGGTTGCAGGCCCACAGGCGATAGAGGTATTTAATACATTTGTATTTAATCCAGCGGAGAACAGTGAAAAATTAGAAGATGTGCTAAAAAAATTTGATGCACATTGCTCTCCCAAAAAGAATGAGACGTATGAAAGATACATCTTCCATTCTCGGACACAGCAACAAAATGAGACTTTTGTTAACTTTATAACTGATCTGAAACTGAAAGCACAGACATGTAATTTCTCTGAGCTCAAAGCATCCATGATTCATGGCCAGATTGTGTTTGGTATTCATGATAAAAAAGTCAGGGAACATCTGTTGAGAGAAACCAAACTAAATTTGGAAAATGCGGTGAAAATATGCCAAGCCAGCGAGCTAGCTCGAAAGCACGCGAAGACTTTCAGTGAAATCAATAATGATGCGATTGTAATGAGTGATAATGCTGCTGTCGGTGCTGTGTCCTACAAGGGGAAGAAACGTGGGCAGAACAGAAATGAAAAGCAATCGGAGGATGACATTTTTAATTGTAAACGCTGTGGTTACAAATACCAGTTAAGACAATGCCCAGCGTTTGGAAAAACGTGCACAAAGTGTAATGGAAAGAATCACTTTGCCAAACAATGCTTTTCAAAAGTAAAAACAACGAAAGGGCAACAAGCTAATGTGATTGAGGACACTAATTTAAGTGAGACTTTTTTTAGGAATGGTAAAAAACAAGTTACAGAAAATTTGTAGCCCTCAGAAATGGACAATGCTGAACATAAAGTCAATGCAGTAAAAGTGGACAAATGGATGATCCCACTGCAGATAAATGGAGCATTAGTTACATTGAAACTGGACACTGGGGCAAAAGCAAACTTAATCAGTATGAGTGACATAAAAAATATGAAAGAAAAGCCCAAAATACAGAAAAAGTCAATACTACTGAAGAGCTATAATGGACAGAAAATAGATAGCTTAGGTGTATGCAGACTTAAAGTGACAGTCAAAGAAATAATGCATCATCTCATGTTTTCTGTTGTGGTTGAAAGATTTGATTCGATACTAGGTGACAAAGCTTGTGAAGACTTAGAACTGGTCAAGAGAGTCTACCATATAAACTGTGCCATAAGCAGACCAGATGACTCAGGTGATGAAGCAGAGAGCCCATCAAGGATGAAAAGGCCAAAGGGTATCCATGTCTTCAAAAAGCCTAGTTTCGCCAAGAAGAAAGAAAAAGACTTTAAGCACAAAGAGAAAAAACACAAGGAGAAAAAGTCCAAAGATATAACCGCAGCAGATGTTGTTAAGCAGTGGAAAGAGAAAAAGAAAAAGAAGAAGCCTGCACCAGAGCAGGAAGCAGTTCCGGTGGATACTCCTTCTTCCCTCAGGCCAATCTTTGGTGTCCATTAGCCGAGGCTGCTCAGAGGACTATGCTGAACATAAAGTGAACCAGCTGCCAGCAGTTTTTCGAGAGTGCATTGACTACATTGAGAGTTATGGCATGAAGAGTGAAGGAAACACTGAAACCCTCTCCAAGCAAAGATCGCAAGGAGACCTCGATCTAGACAAGAGCAGATTGATGACAATGCCACAACTGCATCTTGTCATTCACCACCAGAACAATCTCATGAAGACACATCAGACTTACTTGTGTTGAGAAGATCCACACGTGAAGTAAAAGAGCCTGATAGACTTAATCTTTGAGTACAATGTAAAGCTTTGAAAATATGTTGACTGTTTTGAAAATGTTTATGTTTATAGAGCACTAACAAAAGTGTTACTGATATTATCTTTATTGTTTTCTTGAAAGTTGATTGATATTCATTTTGTTAAACCTCAAAGAAAGGGGGATGTAATGATCAATAACATGTCATTCTATAGTGGACACTAGGTGGAGCCGTAGAGCTGTGTAGAGCTGTATATAGCTGTATGTATAAGACTACACTACCCAGTTGTATGATATTAAGACTACATTACCCATGAGGCACTAGGCTACCCACAAGGCAACAGTCAAAATGGTAGCCTGCACACAGGAGCACACATGCTGCATCTCTACAGATACGGTACCTAGAGAATGTGTACTGAATAAATGACTAGCTAGAAGCTAGCTGTGTTCATAATAAGAATGTCTATTTATTAATGAACATAACATGGTACCAGGGTGGTGAAGATCTGCTGAAAATTGTGAAAAGCGACATGGAGAATTTGAAGCCACCAGAGCATTTGAATCTCGAGGGAAATGTCGACTATAATTGGCAGATTTTTAAACAACAATTCGAACTCTACATTGCAGCCATCGGATTCGGTGCGAAGCCAGACGCAAGGAAGATAGCATTGCTGCTTACGGTTGCAGGCCCACAGGCGATAGAGGTATTTAATACATTTGTATTTAATCCAGCGGAGAACAGAGAAAAATTAGAAGATGTGCTAAAAAAATTTGATGCACATTGCTCTCCCAAAAAGAATGAGACGTATGAAAGATACATCTTCCATTCTCGGACACAGCAACAAAATGAGACTTTTGTTAACTTTATAACTGATCTGAAACTGAAAGCACAGACATGTAATTTCTCTGAGCTCAAAGCATCCATGATTCGTGACCAGATTGTGTTTGGTATTCATGATAAAAAAGTCAGGGAACGTCTGTTGAGAGAAACCAAACTAAATTTGGAAAATGCGGTGAAAATATGCCAAGCCAGCGAGCTAGCTCGAAAGCACGCGAAGACTTTCAGTGAAATCAATAATGATGCGATTGTAATGAGTGATAATGCTGCTGTCGGTGCTGTGTCCTACAAGGGGAAGAAACGTGGGCAGAACAGAAATGAAAAGCAATCGGAGGACGACATTTTTAATTGTAAACGCTGTGGTTACAAACACCAGTTAAGACAATGCCCAGCGTTTGGAAAAACGTGCACAAAGTGTAATGGAAAGAATCACTTTGCCAAACAATGCTTTTCAAAAGTAAAAACAACGAAAGGGCAACAAGCTAATGTGATTGAGAACACTAATTTAAGTGAGACTTTTTTTAGGAATGGTAAAAAACAAGTTACAGAAAATTTGTAGCCCTCAGAAATGGACAATGCTGAACATAAAGTCAATGCAGTAAAAGTGGACAAATGGATGATCCCACTGCAGATAAATGGAGCATTAGTTACATTGAAACTGGACACTGGGGCAAAAGCAAACTTAATCAGTATGAGTGACATAAAAAATATGAAAGAAAAGCCCAAAATACAGAAAAAGTCAGTACTACTGAAGAGTTATAATGGACAGAAAATAGATAGCTTAGGTGTATGCAGACTTAAAGTGACAGTCAAAGAAATAATGCATCATCTCATGTTTTCTGTTGTGGTTGAAAGACTTGATTCGATACTAGGTGACAAAACTTGTGAAGACTTAGAACTGGTCAAGAGAGTCTACCATATAAACTGTGCCATAAGCAGACCAGATGACTCAGGTGATGAAGCAGAGAGCCCATCAAGGATGAAAAGGCCAAAGGGTATCCATGTCTTCAAAAAGCCTAGTTTCGCCAAGAAGAAAGAAAAAGACTTTAAGCACAAAGAGAAAAAACACAAGGAGAAAAAGTCCAAAGATATAACCGCAGCAGATGTTGTTAAGCAGTGGAAAGAGAAAAAGAAAAAGAAGAAGCCTGCACCAGAGCAGGAAGCAGTTCCGGTGGATACTCCTTCTTCCCTCAGGCCAATCTTTGGTGTCCATTAGCCGAGGCTGCTCAGAGGACTATGCTGAACATAAAGTGAACCAGCTGCCAGCAGTTTTTCGAGAGTGCATTGACTGCATTGAGAGTTATGGCATGAAGAGTGAAGGAAACACTGAAACCCTCTCCAAGCAAAGATCGCAAGGAGACCTCAATCTATACAAGAGCAGATTGATGACAATGCCACAACTGCATCTTGTCATTCACCGCCAGAACCATCTCATGAAGACACATCAGACTTACTCGTGTTGAGAAGATCCACACGTGAAGTAAAAGAGCCTGATAGACTTAATCTTTGAGTACAATGTAAAACTTTGAAAATATGTTGACTGTTTTGAAAATGTTTATGTTTATAGAGCACTAACAAAAGTGTTACTGATATTATCTTTATTGTTTTCTTGAAAGTTGATTGATATTCATTTTGTTAAACCTCAAAGAAAGGGGGATGTAATGATCAATAACATGTCATTCTATAGTGGACACTAGGTGGAGCCGTAGAGCTGTGTAGAGCTGTATATAGCTGTATGTATAAGACTACACTACCCAGCTGTATGATATTAAGACCACATTACCCATGAGGCTCTAGGCTACCCACAAGGCAACAGTCAAGATGGCAGCCTGCACACAGGAGCACACATGCTGCATCTCTACAGATACGGTACCTAGAGAATGTGTACTGAATAAATGACTAGCTAGAAGCTAGCTGTGTTCATAATAAGAATGTCTAGTTATTAATGAACATAAGAGACGTGGCTAATGATGCCGTTGAGGAGACAATCCAAAGAAGCTGAGGAGAGCTACAACTATAGCCACATGTCCACCAGAGCCATAATCGAGCAAACCATCGGTTCGCTGAAGATGCACTTCAGATGCCTGGATAGATCAGGTGGAGCCCTGCAGTACTCAGCAGCCAGGGTCTCCAGAATTGTTGTGGTTTGCTATGCACGTCACAACATGGCACAACGTCGTGGCTTGCAGATTCTTGAGGACCAAGTGGCTCCTCACATATCCTCCTCAGATGAGGAGGAGCAGGAGGAGGAGGGCAAAAATGAACATCCTGCAGAGGCCCATCAACCATTGCTGCCCGGGATGCAAGGAACGCACTCATCCTAGCTTGATTTGCTTAGCCTAGTCAAACAAAAACTTTTGCCTCGCAGCATCTTACCAGAGCATTGACAATGGCCTAGGACCAGAGGATTGCTAGCACTCTGACCACCATACTAACAGTTGCAAGTATGCCTCGGCCCTCAATGTGGAAGTTCCAATAGCGAAATGACAGACGATACAACTGCAACATTTGCCATCAGAAACTTTATATACAATAACAAAGTGATGGCATTTTTACAGTAAACACAAAATTGCACCCAAGTGACTAACCTTGTGACTATTTGTGCAGAATTTTCCTCTTACGCGTGCTCCAACATGATGCCTCCCCTGTGGCTTCAGCAGATGTGGAGGGCCCTTGCTCACTTTGCTGCTGCTCCTGTCTCGACACCTTTGATGGGCGTCCTCTGGGGTGGCGAGCCTGTGTGGGGTCATCAACATTCTGCTGCTCCTGCGGCTGTGCTGCGGTTGAGATGCCCATCTCACTTGGGTGTGTACTCCGGTGGGGCTCTGACCAAGGGCTCTGCAGTGGCATGGAAGTTTGAGCGCTTAGAGAGGAGCCCCCACTTCCTTGAGGTCTGCCACCAGCCTCGCTCTCATGGGTCAGGTCCCCCTCAGCGCCTGCAAGTGGCTGGAGAGCACCTTGCTGCACATCAGGGGGGCCATGGTGACCCGTATCGTCAATGGCATTCCTACTCAGAAGGACTTCCATGAAGGTTTGGTTTCTCTGTTCAATAGATGCCCATCGCTCCACAAGAGATGTCATTCCATTCTGAACAATGACCATGTTTTCCATACCCTGGCGACTAAGCTCCTCCATGGCCGTAGCTATCCTCTCCTCTACCGTAGCCATCCTCTCCTCTACAGTAGCCATCCTTTCCACGGAGGTTGCCATCCTTTGCGTGGTGATGCGTTCATGCGCCAATGACTCCACAAAAGCTCTGGTCATGTTCGCTATGGACTCCTCCATTCACTCCACACTCACAGCAACCCTAGAGACAAAACCTGCCAGAGAATCCTGCATCTGTGCCTGGAGTTGCATCACCTCTGATCTCATGGATGGACCCAAAGGTAGAGGGTCGACATGCAGCTGAGCCGAGCTGGCAGAGTCCTGCGCCCTCCAACTAGGACTCTCCACTGTTGTCCCTGTCTCCACAATCTGCTGATGCTCACTTGTGAGCTGTCATACACCAGGTGACAACACTACTCTATGTCCCGAAGGTCCTACCGAGGTGTGAGTGTCTGCGCTGGTGCTGGGTGCGCAGATTTCTGCTGACGCTGCGCCCTCAGAGGTTGCAACTTCCTCTGAGGAGTCTGGCTGCTCAGCCTCTTCTTCCTGGCTAGGAGCGATGGATGCTTGTGATGGTCCTGTGGGGGAGTAAAGGAAAGAGTCAGAGATGTGATGCCAAGGCTACATGCACATTGCTTTTTGCAGATGCTCATAAGTCCATCTGTTAGAGCTTCACAATCATTATCAGTGACTCATGCATTGTCAAAGAGAGAGATGGGAAACTTTTCTGTCACCAGCTTGCTGTGTTGTACCCCGCTGTCCGTCCCCCACATGCGCACCATCTCCCAGTCCCACTATTTCGAGTACCGCCTCCTCCCAGGGTGTCAGGTGGACTATTGAGGCTGACCCTCCTCCTGTCCTCACTTGCACTCTTTTGTTGTGAGCTCTCTTTTCCTGCAATGAGGGAGACAAGTGGAGGTTGAGTGAGAATGAAGGAGTGAGTGTAGAGATTGCATAGCATAGATACTTAGGCGACAAAGATGGAGTGAGGTGGCAAGACCAAGGGCCCTCCCTGTGTGTTGTCAGTTGTTTTCATAGCATCAGAATGATAGGGAGTGTGAGGGCTGCATCGTCGAATAGTTATGTGAATGTGAGCATAGAGAGAGACGGAATGGGTAAGGGTGCATGGATGTCAGTGTCAAGTGGGATGTGGAGGAAGAGATTGCTAAAGCTCAGTGCTGGTGAGGAAAGACAATGGGGGTCAGATTGAGGGTGATGGGAAATTCATACTCACTTTTCGAGTGCGCTGAAGGCCATGAAATATTTTCCGGCACTGAATCCAGGTTCTGCGGGTGACTCCCAAGGAGTTGACCTCCTCAGCCACCTGCATCCACACTGCCTTGGTCTGAGTGGGAGGCCTCTTCCTCCCTGAGGAAGGGAAGAGCACCTCCCTGTTGGCCCTAGCCCCATCCACCAATGCCCGCAGGGCCACCTCGTTGAAATGAGGAGCTGATCTGGGCCTCCCGCTTGTCATGTTTCCTGCAGGTCCCACTTACACCAAATGGAGAAATCTTGGAAGCCTGCAGAAGAAGCATGGCTTACTGTAGTCCTTAAATGCAGCAGCAATGATGACATCATCGGAGGCGACTTTCAGTCATGAAAACCCATTTGCCAAGAGTTCCCACACATTAGAAATCAATTGGACAATTAAGTTAAAATTGCATCAATCTCCCACATTCATTTAGATTCGGGTGGATAACACGAAATGCGGATAACATGAAACCATCCCACACCTGAGTTACAATCCTGCCCAATGAATGAGAGTATACACTCAATGGAAAGATGCTAAAGGACGAGCAGAGAAACCTAGGCCGGAATTTTGCTGATGCTCAGCAGACGGGATGGGTGGCGGGTCAGCAGTTAAATTTAAAATGATTGCCAGCGACGATGAAGGAATGGCGATATATTTCCAAGTCAGGATGGTGTGTGACTTGGAGGGTAACTTGGAGGTGGTGGTGTTCCCATGCACCTGCTGCCCTCATCCTTTTAGGTGTTAGAGTTCAAGAGTTTGGAAAGTGCTGCCGAAGAAGCCTTGGCGACTTGCTGCAGTGCATCTTGTAGATGGTACACACTGCAGCAGCCACAGTATGCCGGTGGTGGAGGGAGTGAATGTTTAAGGTGGTGCATAGGGTACCAATCAAGTGGGCTGCTTTGTCTTAGATAGTGTTGAGATTCTTGAGTGTTGTTGGAGCTGCACTCATCCAGGCAAGTGGAGAGTATTCCATCACACTCCTGATTTGTGCCTTGTGGATGGTAGAAAGACTTTGGGGAGTCAGGAGGTGAGACACTCGCCACAGAATACCCAGCCTCTGACCTGCTCTTGTTGCCACAGTATTAATGTGGCTGGTCCAGTTAATTTTCTGGTCAATGTTAACTCTATAAAGCATCTCTACAATGCCGAAGCCATTCCTTTCACACTCATCACCATTGTGGGTGGGGGGGGTGGAGGTTACCGTTGTGTCTCACCATTCACTGCAACTCACTAAGCCTCTTCCAAAGATGCACACACATCTGTGCAAGAACACAAACTTAGAAATTCAGTTGGTAGCGCCAACTCTAGCACCTTAAGAGCGCGAGAAGTGGGGACGGAAGCGGCTAGCGCCCGGGCGCGGCGCGATCTGTGCCTCTCGCGAACTTGAGTGAAGACTTAGCGGCGGCGCAAAACTGCAACGCCCGCTCAGCTGCGCGCACAGATCCTGACATCATTTCATGGTGCAACACCCTTGGTGCGCCCCGAAATGGAACTTCAGTGGCGCCCCCCTTCTTTCTGCCTGGCGCTCGCAGCGACTGGTTGAGAGGAACGGTTCCCAGTCGCTGTGGGACTGGGGGGGCGCTATTTAAAGGGGACTCTTCCTGCATTCTTTGTGGTAGCCATTTTGGACCACTCCTTCTGTGCGAGAGAGAGAGAGACAAAGGGAGAGAGCTTTCTGCTTTGACTCAGCGCTCACACAGATATTTCTGGGTTCAGGCCAGAGCATTGCAGTTGGATTTATTTTTCAGTGCCATAGCCTTGAGTGGCCACATATAATGGGGGCTGCAATGGGTGGAAACGTTGGGTTTCTGCATTGCATTGAAAGGGCTCAGAGACGCCGAGAGAGATTGCCAATCATGGCCAAATGGAGAAGGGCCAACAGGCGTCGGCACAGGAGGCCTTACCCTCCCAGGGTATACCACCAGCACTTCTCCTACCTCAACATGTCTGAGGAGCAGTGCATTCGGAAGCTTCGATTCAGAAGGGAGGTGGTCACGGAGATCAGCCACCTGCTTCAGGGAGATCTGCATCCTCAGCTGAGGAGCAGGACGTCTCTGTCGGTGGCAGTGAAGGTGACAGTGGCTCTCAACTTCTATGCCACCGGCTCCTTCCAATCCGTTACTGGGGACATTGCCAATGTCTCCCAGTTCGCAGTGCATTGCTGCATCCGCCAGGTCACGAATGCCCTCTTCAGAAGGAGACATCAGTACATTTCCTTCCCCATGACCCTGGACAAGCAGCAAGAGCGTGCAATGGGATTCGCAAGAATAGTGGGCTTCCCCATGGTCCAGGGCACTATTGACTGCATGCATGTGGCTTTGCGGGCGCCTCTAGAGAATGCCGAGGATTACCGCAACCGGAAGGGGTACCATTCGCTGAACGTGCAGTTGGTGTGTGACCACAGTCAGCTGATACTAGCTGTCAATGCCCGCTTTCCAGGCAGCAGCCACGACGCTTTCATCCTGTGCCAGACTTCTGTGGCATACATTTTCGAAGCCCCGGCTCACCCAGGAGGCTGGCTTCTCGGGGACAAGGGCTATCCTTTGTGCACCTGGCTGATGACCCCGCTCCGTGCGCCCAGCACCACTGCTGAAGAACGCTACAATGACAGCCATCAAACGACCAGAAACATCATTGAGCACACAATCGGCATGCTGAAGCAACAGTTCCGCTCTCTGGACCATTCCGGGGGATCCCTAAAGTACTCGCCTGAGCGAGTCTCCCATTTCATTGTAGTGTGCTGCATGCTGCACAACCTGGCTATCCTCAGGACTCAGCCACTGCCAGCAGACATTGGAGGACCACCAGAGGAGGAGGAGGAGGAGGAGATGGAGGAGCAACAGCACCAAGATGGGAGGGAGGCACAAATGCAAGGGCCGTCCGTCAGCGGCTTATTGCAAGTCGGTTCTAGGCCCTCTCTGAGGGAATGGCTTATGCCATTGAAAGAACATGAATGGAGCCGCTCCACAAACCCTCAGGTGGTCAAGGCAACAAATAGTTCAAAGTGCAAACATGCACAATCTTAATAAAGACAATTTTTTATTTAACAAACTCTGTGCCCTTCCCGCATGACAAACAAATGCAGAGAAACCCCCCCAAAAACAGTCAGACACATAACTGGCTCTCACACCCTGGAGACAATGAACAAAACAGTTAAACAAAAATGACCATGATTCTCGGCCTTCATAAAAAGCCAACACAACATCCTCGGCCTTCAGAGAAAAAAACACAACATCCTCGGCCTTCATAAAAAAACAACACAACATCCTCGGCCTTCAGAGAAAAAAACACAACATCCTCGGCCTTCATAAAAAAAAGCACAACATCCTCGGCCTTCATAAAAAAAAACACAACATTTTGCCACACCTCCTACTTTTTGTCCTACAAGTGTGATCTGCCTTGCTTGCGAGATTGGCCCCTTCCTGCCCTGCAGCTCCTCCGCAATGGGACCCCAGTGGCTGCAGCACGGCTGGGGGAAGGCTGCTGAGGGTCAGATAGTGATTCGGCAGATGCCCTTGGGGGACGGCCTGGACCAGCTCTGGGCCTGGAGGGCCCGGCTGCTGACTGCTCCAACTCTGCTTGGGCAGCAGCAGTCTGTCCTACGGGTGGTGGCAGCTGCAGTGGAGGAGTGACAGTGTTGGCAGCAGGAATGCTGCTAACCTGACAGAGCACAGGCACTCCCTGGTCGGCCGAGACACTGGCACTCGCACGGGCCAGCACTGAAGCATGCGCAGCAATCTACTGAAGCACAGACTGCTGGGCTGCTGCGGCGCGGCGAGGGCCCCGGCAATTCCTGGCCGATCCAGCAAGGGTGGCAGCAGTTAGTGCTCGTGTGGCCCTGATCTGTGTCTGCATCAGACCAGCCAGTGACTGCATGGCACGACTAAGCACTTGGCTGGAAGCCTCATGTGATGCAGCGACGTCCTGCTGACTCCTGGCCTGTGCTGCCCCGAAGTCCTGCTGACTCATGGCCTGTGCTGCCCCGAATTCCTGTACACTCCTTGCCAGGGACTCTATAGATTCAGGCATCCTTGCCACTGCAGCCATGAGCTCAATATGCCTGCGCTCAGCCTGCGCGCCCATTTCACCAAGGACCGGCACCTCCTCTGTGCTCACTGTAGCAGGACTGGAGGCTGCAGTCACCCTCTGGGGAGAAGGCCACCGAGCTTCCCTACCCCTCCCGTGTTGCTGCAGCCCGCTGGGCCCTGGAGCTTCACTCTCCTCAGACTCTTCCCCCTGCTCCCCTCCAGGGAAGACGTGTCCCCATCATGGCCATGGGCTGCCTCGGCTGAGGGAGGCACTGATGGTCCGGCATCCTCTTCCCCCTCCTCGCCTTCCAATTCACTCACAGTGCCAGCTTGAGGGCCTGCCTCCTCACCTGGCAAATCAGCATCTGACAGCAGGGAGGCACAAGAGTTGCTTTAGAGTGAGGACAGGGCGGCAGCGAGGGAGGCATGAGTGCTGCTATGCACTGCATTGGTTCGAGAGTGGCAAAGGATGCTGGTGTGAGGCACAAGTGGAAAGAGAGTGGTCAAAAAGGTGATGATCTTACCATTGCTCTCCAGAACAGGGTCGGCATCTCCAGTGGCGACGGGGCCAATCAGCCGGCCTCCCAAAATCCACTCCACTCGCTGCTCCAGGTCGCTGAGGTCTTTAAGTTCAGGCCAGCCTCCCCCGGTCATTTGCTGCTGCCTCCTATTGTGGGCCAGCTTGCCCTGCAAGAGAAAGGACGGGCTCTGAGTACAGTGTGAAGCCCTGATCTTGCCTGCACTGCCTCCCATGGTCGAATAGCCCTGGCAGTGTCAAGCCCTGATCTTGCCTGCACTGCCTCCCATGGTCGAATAGCCCTGACAGTGTCAAGCCCTCATCTTGCCTGCACTGTCTCCCATGGTCGAATAGCCCTGACAGTATCAAGCCCTCATCTTGCCTGCACTGCCTCCCATGGTGGAATAGCCCTGACAGTGTGTAAAGTGGTGAATGTGCATGTGATTATCATGAGAGTCCCATAGGTGTTGGATGAGGGCGGGGCATTGGGGCTTTCAGGACCATTTGGCCATAAAGTGAGGTGCACATGCAGGGATGAAGAGGATACTGGAAAGGGTACTCACCCTGACAACTCGAGTGAGGTCGTTGAACTTCTTTCTGCATTGCGTTGGTGTCCTAGGGACCATGCTGCTGGAGGTCACTCTGTGTGCCACCTCCCTCCAAGCTTTTCTATATGTGTTGGGCAACAGCCTCCTGCCACTGTCAGGAAAGAGGATAGGTTGCCTGCGCTCCACTGCGCCAACCAAAACCTTCAGGGCACCCTCACTGAAGCGCTGCGCTCGCTCCCTCACCCTCTCCATGGTCGTGGGTGTAGCGTTGTCGAAGCAGGTCTGTCCAGGCCTAGATTCAGGGCTCCACTGTGCAGAGCGTGGCTGCAAACCAAATCGACCCTCCCCCTTTAAGAGCTGACCGGCGCCAGCGTGTCTGCCTGCAATCGATAACTCGCCGCACCTGTGCTGCGCCCGCCCTCGGTGGTAGCGCCTCAGCTCGCCGGCTTAGCGCCTTATGATAGTTGTGCGCCACCTGCTTTAGCGCAGCAGCAACCTCTTGGGGGCGATGCAAATCAATTTAGGCGAAGGTGGCGCTAAGTTGCGCCGGGCGCTAAATTTAGCGAACGCCCGGCTGTAGCGCCCCAAATGTGGCGATACTGAATTTCTAGGCCAAAGTGTTCGAAATAAAGATTTCAATGTTTAACAGCACATTAACAGAAACTTTGCATGAACATTGGCTAAAACACCTAAGTGCCTACCCTTGTGTGTTGTTAGTTGGCATGATTGCACAAGGACGAGGGTGAGTGTGAGGTGTTCCTAGTGAGATGGGGAAGTGATAATGTAGATAGAGAGGGATGGGTGGAGGTGCAAGTTAAGTTGGTGTGAGTGTGGACGTGCAGGAGTAGGGTAGGGAAGGCAGAGTGATGGGGGTGTGATGAGTGGCACAGCAGGATGAGGTTAACTGTGGCTTTGCAGTAACATTTTGTGATCTACTGAGATCATTGAATGGTTTGCGCCACTGCAGCCTGGTCCTCCTGACGACATCCCTGCTTGTGCCTTCCCGTGCAATGTGCAACCAGGCTGCGTTGGTGTCCTGGAGAGGTCTCTTCCACCCATGGGGAGGGAAGAGGGCCTCCCTGCATGCTCTGACTCCCTCCATATGTATATGGAGGGAGTCTTGGGAGAACCTGGGTGCAACCCTGCACCTCTGTGCAGAGATTGTCACTGTTTGCAGCATCTCAATGCTGTAGAACACTGACAGCACAAATGTCAAACTAAATTTGAGCATGGTCCCTTTAAGGAAAATGTTGATGACAAAATGATGACATCAGACCCGCTTCCTTCAATTGGCTGGGAAGTGCGCTGGGAGGGCTTAACAAGCCCAATCTCAGGAAATACATTTCGGAGGCCGGGATGAAGCCAGCAGCGGGGTGAGACCCGCCACCAATGTCGCCCGCCGAGTTAGGGTAAATCGCGGCCCTAGAGATTAAAATACATAATTCCTTGAAAGTGCGAGTGGAGACAGATGAAGCAATAAAGAAGGTCAATAGCTTTTTGTGTTTTATAACTAGGGGCAGAAATTACAAGAGTAAAGATCTCATGATATATTTGTACAAGGCAATGGTTAAACTACTGCTACCCTGCTTAAATAGTAGAGTCTAAGTAAAACATATCAGCAATTAGACCGTCGTGGAGCAATGCCCCCATGTTGCTAAGTATCTGGGTCAGTGAGATTTCTATTTTAACCAACCATTGGTGCAGTACATCCTGGCTCATGTCCTTCAGTACTGTTTACACAAATGAGGTGAGAGGTTTTAATCACTGAGTCCTGCTATCCTTGGAGCCTTCTATTAAAAGCAGTCTTTTTCAGGAGAATAACAATATGCTTTGAATAAACAGGTACAAGAGTAGACATTACAAATCCCTTTAATAATGGAAAATCTTGTAGGAGTCGTTGACCTCCCACCTGATCTCTGGTGTATCTCAAGCAGCAGCAGTTTTTGTGGTCTTGTTTATAGCTTAACTAAATGCAAAGTAACTTGACTGCAAATTGTTTGACAGCTGCTGAGTGCATTGGATTTGTTAGCTGCATGTGTGATTAATAACAGTCCATCTTCAATCTTTCTCACCTTCATCTGTCAAAGTCTTCCATTCTTTGCCTGCTCTACTGTTTCTGAATAATCTTCATTATTTCCATGTGTGTTGCAACTGCAACAGGTTACTAGTTCAATTTGGGTTAAGTACGCTAAGCTACTGAAAGGAATATACCACATACATATATAATATATAAATATATATAGATAGATATATCTGTGTATACACATGCGCCTTCTTGAAGCCTATAGGACTGATTCCCTGAACGCTGGTTGGGGATTGTGGGCTGGCAGCTCCTGATTTTCTATCCATTTAAATGAATAGATGGAAAATCAGGAGCTAAAGGCCTGCAACTTCTAGCTCAGTGCTCCCTGTGAGTTTCACTCTTAACAATACATGCACAATCCAAGAATGAATCCTTATGTTTATTCACAGTCACCTTCATGGCTCACCTTCACACTTTTCTTTAAGATCAGGCACCCATTTCCAGATATCCCTCAGTTTCTGCAGCTCTATGAGCCTGCAGTTACAACTGGAAATACAGCCTGGCTTGACTGCTTTACCCTCTGGTTCTTGTTGGTTTGCCAGTACTGTAGTGTATGTACCCGTCTACCTTTAAGGAAACTATTGTATGTAACCGTTCACCTTTAAGAGAACTACTTTAGGTGTGGCACTACTTGTTTGGCTTCTGTATACTGTAATACCGACAGTGACCACACCAGTATATAAGTGTTGTGGCAGGATTGCTGGGGCAGATTCGCCCTGACCTTCGAATAGTAAAGACCTGTTTGTTTGTTATTCCTGAAGTCTGTGTCGTTATTTACAGTACAACCCACAGACTTTACAGTGGCGACGAGTCCGATCGTACCCTGCGGCAAGACTACCAAAGCAACTAAAGAGCGTCGAAGAGAGGCAACCGCCCTCGTCGTTATGCTGGGAGAAAACACAAGGCTGCAGCAATAGAAAGGAGGAAGACTTTAGCAACAAAAGCTTCCAGCAGCAACAGGCACTGACTACCCTTCTACCACGGTGCGGAGTGAGCCGATCAGCTGGAAACAAGGCGGCCGCGGAGATTGTGAGTAGGGAAAAGTGTAACGAAATCCGGAGGATAAGGGCTGTGCACTTGACCACGGTCGAGGGCGAGCAGAGCTGGTCAGGAAGTCGGGTCCAACGGCGTCGTGAGATAGCCGGACCGCGATCGGCGGGAAAAGCCGGGCAGCGACCGAAGCCACGAAGCGCTGAGACCGGGAGCAGGCGCGGGAAGAGAGAAACTCAGCCGCAGCCCGGGAGGGAAGCACCGGACTGCGTGAGGGCTGGGAGGCGAACGGGAGCCGAGCGTGTGGGAGAGGCAGAGCTGACCAAAGGAGGCTGCGGGAGAGCCAGTCCAGCGGCTGAACTGTTCTCCGCCAACGGGGTACCCAGCGCCGGTAGAGCCGAACGTGTGGGAGAGAGAGACAGAGCCGAGCAAGGGGGAGAGAGACTGCGCGAGAGCCAGTCCAGCGGCTGAACTGTTATCCGTGAACGGGGTGTACCCAGCGCCGGTAGAGCCGTGCGAGCGGGAGAGAAAGACAGAGCGAGTAAGGGGAGCTGTGCGGAAGCCAGCCAGCGGCTGAACCTGTCCACTGTGGGGAAAGCGTACCCCTTCCACCAGGGAAGAAACGCGGGAAGCCGCCATTAGGCGGAGAAGACGACAGAAGCGGGAAACCGCCATTGAAGTGGGCGGGGAGAGAAGGAAAGAGCGGGAAACCGCCATTTTCGCGGGAAAACCGCCATCTTAACTGCCATTGAAGTGGGCGGAGAGAGAAGGAAAGAGCGGGAAACCGCCATTTTCACGGGAAAAACCGCCATCTTAGAAATAAACAAATAAATAAGAATACTTAAAGAAATACTTGTGCTGCTCCCAAGGAAAGAAAGATGCCTAAGCGAGGGAATATTAACGATTTTAATTCTGAGATAGAAGGCTGGGCCACGTACGTGGAACGCATAGAGATTTATTGTGAAGCCAACAAAATAGAGGAAGACGACAAGGCGATAACATTGCTAAACTCGATGGGGGCAAAAACATACGGGCTCTTGAAGCATCTAATAGCACCAGATAAACCGGCGGATCAGACTTTCGAAGAGATTGTGGCTGTGCTGAAGGACCACTTGAACCCCACACCGTTGATGCTGGCTGAACGTTTCAAATTCTATGCAAGAACGCAGAGGAAAGACGAAAGTAACGCGGAATACTTGGTCGAACTGCGTAGGCTGGCGAAATACTGCCAGTTCGGAGGGAATCTGACAGAGGCACTGCGAGACAAGTTCGTATGTGGATTGTCCAAAGAAGGGACGCAAAAGCGACTACTGGAAGAGAACGACCTCACACTAGACAGGGCTGTTCTTATAGCTGCATCGCACGAAGCCGCAGCGAAAGGAACGGCAGAAATGCAGCTGAAGGCGGCGGCACTCGGGGTGGACCAAATTACCTCGAATACAACAAAATGCTATCGTTGTGGGAAGACAACGCACGACCAGAATCAATGCTGGTTTAAGAACCAAGAATGTAGGAAATGTGGCAAACTGGGTCACATCGCAAAGGTATGCCGGTCAGGGAAGAAGACCAACAACCAAAGGAAGCCACCACAAGAAAAGTACAGCAAGGTACACAAGGTGGCTGAGAAGGAGTAAATAGCCGGATAACGCAATCCCCGATGGAAGGGAAGGTATTGAACTCACAAATGAGGACAGTAGTGAAGGAATGGCAGGCAACCCAGGAAGAGCGTGATGAATATGAATGTATGAGGAAGTCTTTTCAAGAAAGATGTCTAGGGAAGGAACCACAGTCGGCTAACGTCCAGATGGGTAAGGAGGAAGTAGAAGGCCCTCTCGCTGGCCTAACTCAGGACGACCCCGAATATTACCATGACCTGTTGAGTGACACTGAATATTATGAGGATCTGGTCTGCCCAGTTTGTGAGGAAAACTCCCAAAGTGCTGAAATCAGGATGAAACACTTAAGGTCTAAGGAACATAGAGAGTTGGTGGCGCTACAGCTGGCAGCCGAGAAAGGAGCCCCGAGAGTCTCAAAAAGGCAGAAAAGAAAAAGAAGAGGCAGAAGACAATAACTATCTAAAATATTATCACTTCTACCAGCTCAGGAGGGGACCTACGAAAGGAGCTAAATTAGTTGAAAAGTGGGAAATTATCAAGACAGCCAGTTGGTTATAAAAGTCAGCACTGCCGGTTCAACAGGACGAAAGTTCAAGCTATTACATCAAGGAAAAGGCTATGGAGGAGTCACACTATCCATGTGAACCGGCTACACCAAAGAGATGTTGTTCGGACCAAGTCAAGATCGGAGACTGAATCTGTGAACTGTTCCCGCAGAGACTGACTTTGTGAACTGTTTCCCACCGAGATTATATCTGTAAAGTGTTTTATATGAAGTTGAAGATATGTATGTTAATGGGACTCTGTATGTAATAAGCTAAAAAGGGAGGATTGTAGTGTATGTACCCGTCTACCTTTAAGGAAACTATTGTATGTAACCGTTCACCTTTAAGAGAACTACTTTAGGTGTGGCACTACTTGTTTGGCTTCTGTATACTGTAATACCGACAGTGACCACACCAGTATATAAGTGTTGTGGCAGGATTGCTGGGGCAGATTCGCCCTGACCTTCGAATAGTAAAGACCTGTTTGTTTGTTACTCCTGAAGTCTGTGTCGTTATTTACAGTACAACCCACAGACTTTACAAGTACAACATAAAGAATACTTCTCTGTTGCCTCAAGGCATCCACTATGACACATAGCACTTTATTTGCAAATCGGGGTTTGTGTTGTTTACCTTGTTCCTTCATTTTGCCTAGAAATTGGGCACACCATAGCTGGATTGGCTTATAGTGAGTTTTTTTGCATGAAAATTGGCATCTTAGCTGGTTAAGCAGCATTACTGCAGATTCTTTCAGATTGGCCACTCAGTTGTGTGTTAGTTTCAGTACATGCTAACACACCTGAGCTTTCAGAAATCACAGAGTAAAGTTGTGTTTCCCTAACAGTGTGTGAAAAAAATTGCTCAATAACTTCCATTTAATCCATTGTCTTTACAGTCAGAGGAGAATTTCATCCCTAAGTATATTTGCAAATTTTTAATGAATATTTTTGTAATATTATTATGGAGATAAATGTCTGTCTAGAGGCCTCTTCTCCCTCCAACACTTATATGCAGAAGACTCCAGTCTCAGATGAATTCTTCAATGGGATGACAGAACATATCTCTGCGGCATATGGAGGGAGTCATGGGAGAGCCTGGGTGAACCTATGCACCTCTGTGCAGTGCTTGTCAGTGTTTGCAGCACCTCAATGCTTCAGAAAACTGACAGCACAACTGTCAAAATGAATGTGGATGTGGCCCCTTTAAGGAAACCGGCTGATGACACAGCATCAGATGACGTCGTCAGACCCGCTTCCTGTTAATTGGCCGGGAACCTCGCAGGGCGGGCTTAACAAGCCCAATCAGGGCAAAATCACTTGGAGGAGGTGGGATGAAGACGGGTGTGGATTTTTAGGTAGTTTTCTGCTACGGCCGCACCAGACTCGCCACGGCTGGCGAAATCGCGGCCATGTTTTCTGAGTTGCAGATGTCAATATTAATCCCATTGTGGTGGAGCCACTGAATGACTCTGGGCAACTGTATATAATTCCCTTTAACAATGTTCTAACACCAGCCTAAGCCTGTACCATTGTGTTAGACATTACTGTGTTTTGTATAGAGTGTTTGTATGTATGGGGCGTGGCCCCTTTAAGAGCGCGGGAAAACGCGGGCAAACGTGATGACGTCACTTCGCAAACCACATGAATGTCCGGGCAGTCCTCGTGGAATCTCCATCTTGTTAAGACCTGTTTTCGTGGTTCTCCTGTATCGGTCTCAACAAACTGTTTGAATTCGTTTAGTCTTACATTAAAGACCTGTTTGATTGATCTCCTGAGTCGACCTCAGTTATTGGTTAGGAATTCGTCAATTCCTACATTGGTGACCCCATTTTTTGTGAACGTTTTTCGCAAAAAGAACACAGCATGGAGGCCAACACCGTTTCGCTGAAGCTACCGCAGTTCTGGGAGCAGCAAGCGACCTCGTGGTTCATTCAGGTCGAGGCACAATTCGCCCTGAGGGACATCGTTGTGGATCAGATCAAATATCTCTATGTGGTCTCCGCACTCGACAGCTCTACCGCCTCGCGGATCGTCAGCCTCCTCGAGAACCCTCCAACGGAGCACAAGTATGAAACCCTCAAGGCGCGGTTGCTGCGAGTTTTCAGGCTCACTAAATCGGAGCGCGCCCGTCGATTGCTCGCTATGCCCGGGCTCGGGGACTCCAAGCCTTCGGAGTTGATGAGCCAAATGCTCACACTCCTGGGCTCAGAACCGGAATGCTTCCTATTCCGTGAACTATACCTCAGCCAGCTGCCTGAGCAGGTGCAAGCTGCCCTGGCCAGATCCGAGGTGGAAGACTGCGCGGCACTCGCGGCAGAAGTAGACAAAATTTTCGCGGTAACGCAGCAGTACTGCACCGCCATGAGGCGCTCATCCCCCACAGACATCACCCCAGCTCGTCAGCCTGCTGGGCTGTTTCTACCATGTGCAGTTTGGCGCGAATGCGTGATGTTGCCGCCCTCCCTGCAGCTTTCCCCCCAAAAAAACAACTGCGACTACTGAGGAACGGGTCTAACGGGCGCCCCGCGGCCGCCATGGTGATCGGCAACACGGGCAAGATGCTTTTCATCACCGATACGCTCTCCAGTCATCGTTTTCTGTGCGACACCAGAGCGCAGTGCAGCATTTTACCCGCGTCCGCCCTCAATTTGCAAGCAGGGAATCACGGCCTCGCCCTTGAAGCGGCCAATGGCGGAGCGATTCAGACCTTCGGCAGATGGCGAGTGGAGGTGTGCTTCGGGGGGAAACGTTTTCACTAGGAGTTTGTGACAGCCACGATTTCTCAACTCATTCCCGGTGCGGATTTCCTGTGCGCCAACAGCCTCCTGGTCGACGTGAAGAACCAGCAGTTGATCAACGTGGCGACTTTCAATTCTATCCCTTGTTACCGCAGTAACACTACATCGTGCACCGTCGCCTGTGCTTTCCCGCCTCCTGACGAGTTTGCTCGTCTGCTCGCCGAATTTCCCGACGTGACAAGACCCACGTTCTCCTCCACAGCCACGAAACATGGTGTGGAACACCACATCACCACCAATGGCCCCCCGGTCTACGCGTGGGCCTGGCGCCTGGAACCTGGCAAGCTGGCGGTCGCAAAGGCGGAGTTCACGACCATGGAACGGTTAGGGATTATTCGCCGGTCGAATAGTCCCTGGTATTCACCCCTCCATATCGTCCCGAAGCCTGGCGGCGGATGGCGACCATGCGGTGACTATCGACGCCTAAACGACGCCACCACTCCAGGATTTCTCTGCCCATTTGGCAGGGAGCACCGTCTTCTCGAAAGTCGACCTCGTACAGGGCTACCACCAGGACCCAGTGCACCCACAGGACGTCCAGAAGACCGCAGTCATCACCCCATTCGGCCTCTTCGAGTTTCTGCGAATGCCATTTGGGTTAAAGAACGCCGCCCAGGCTTTCCAATGCCTGATGGACTCCGTGCTGCGGGACCTCAAGTTCCTCTTCATCTACCTGGACGATATCCTAATTACCAGTCCCACTAAAGAAGAACATATCTGTCACCTACGCACCCTTTTTCGACGCCTCAGCCAACACAGCCTGATTATCAACCCGGCCAAGTGTCAGTTTGGCCTGCGCCAAATTGATTTCCTGGGACATCACATCACCGCAGAGGGAGCGGTTCCTTTACAAGCGAAGGTAGAGGCGGTGATATCCTTCCCACGCCCGCAAAGCATTAAGGCCCTGCAGGAATTCCTAGGCATGGTGAACTTTTACCACCGTTTCGTGCCTAAGGCAGCATTGCTCATGCAGCCCCTGTACGAGGCCCTCAAGGGCAAGACTGGCAAGAACCCGGTAGACTGGACGGACGACATGGCCCGAGCGTTCGACCACACCAAAAGCACCTTAGCCAATGCAACCATGCTGGCGCACCCGCTGCCAGGAGCCACCATCGCCCTCACCACCAACGTGTCAGACTACGCAATCGGCACCGTGCAAGAGCAGTGGGTGAACAGGACGTGGCAGCCGTTGGCATTCTTCAGCTGTCAACTACGGCAGAATGAGAGACCGTATAGAGACCGTTCGACTGGGAGTTGCTCGCCCTTTTTCAGGCCATCCGCCATTTTTGCTTCCTCCTGGAAGGGCATCCTTTCACCGCCTTTGTGGACCATCACCACTAACTTTTGCCATGGCCAAGACCGCCAAACCGTGGTCATCCCGACAGCAACGTCAACTGACCTACATATCTGAATTCACCATGGATATACAGCACGTGGCCGGTAAGGACAACCTGGTGGCAGACTGCCTCTCCCGCGCGACCGTCAATACAAATCGATTATGCCCTTATGGCAGCGGACCAAGCCTCAGAACCCGAAGTCCAAGCCTGCAGAATGACCGTCACTGGCCTCCGGTTGGCCGACATCAAGTTCAATTCGCCAGGCACCACGCTGTTGTGTGACGTCTCCGTACGGGACCTTCGCCCGGTCGTGCCGGTCGTCTGGCGCCGTAAAGTGTTCATCGCCATACATGGGTTGTCACACCCAGGAATGAAGGCCTCTCAGAAGCTGATATCAGCGAAATACGTATGGCATGGCATGCACAAGGATGTCCGCGACTGGGCCAACACCTGCGTGGTCTGCCAAAAGGCCAAAGTACAGTGCCACGTCAAAGCTCCGTTGGCCACCTTCACAGTTCCAGAGCGACGTTTTGAACTTGTCAATGTGGACTTGGTAGGACCACCCCCACCCTCCCATGGTTTTTCACACATCCTGACCAGGGTTGACCGCACCACCAGATGGCCGGAGGTGGTTTCCCTTTCATCCACTACTTCGGCGGACGTGGCCAGGGCGTTCATTTCCACCTGGGTCACCCGTTTCGGAGTGCCCGCAGATATTTCCTCCGACAGAGGACCGCAGTTTTCCTCCGAACTCTGGAATGCAGTGGCCCAAGGACTCGGTGTCAAATTACAACACACCACAGCCTACCACCCATAGGCGAATGGTCTCTGTGAACGCTTCCACCGATCACTGAAAGCCGCCCGGAGGGCCAGCCTCCAGGACGCTGGATCGGCAGGCAAGCTGCCGTGGGACCTGTTGGGCCTTCGCACGGCCCCCAAAGAAGACCTTCGCTCTTCATCAGCGGAGCTGGTGCACGGTCAGCCGCTGCGAGTCCCGGGGAATTTCCTGCCAGCTTCGACGAAGCCATGGTCCGCGTCTGACCAGCTTACTAGTCACCAGGAGGTGGCCAGATGCTTCGCACCGTTGCCCACTTCGCACCACGGGCTGCAGAGTTCGCACGTTGCCCCGGAGCTTCACAAGGCTGAGTACGTCTTTATTCGCCATGATGCTCATAGGGATCCACTCAAGGTCCCATATACTGGTCCCTTCCGCGTGTTGGAGGCAGGGGACAAAACCTTCACGGTAGATGTCGGTGGTAAACCGGACCACATTTCGGTCGATCGCTTAAAGCCAGCGCATCTGGACCTCGACCGCCCCGTCGAGACAGCACAACCACCGAGATGAGGTCAGCCACCCATTGCCGTTACAGCAGACCAAGTGCAGCCGCCCACCAGACTGCCAGCCGCCCAACAGCCTCCGCCTCAGGAGTACAGGAGTCGTTCTGACAGGCTCATCAGACCCCCTCACCGTTTGACTTTGTCCGTTAAAGCGAATTCTGGGGGGGCGCATGTGGCGGAGCCACTGAATGACTCTGGGCAACTATATATAATTCCCTTTAACGATGTTCTAACACCAGCCTAAGCCTGTACCATTGTGTTAGACATTACTGTGTTTTGTATATAGTGTTTGTATGTACGGGGCGTGGCCCCATTAAGAGCGTGGGAAAACACGGGCAAATGCGATGACGTCACGTCGCAAACCACGTGACTGTCCAAGCAGTCCTCGTGGAATCTCCATCTTGTTAAGACCTGTTTTGGTGGTTCTCCTGTATCGATCTCAACAAACTGTTTGAACTCGTTTAGTCTTACATTAAAGACCTGTTTGATTGATCTCCTGAGTCGACCTCAGTTATTGGTTAGGAATTCGTCAATTCCTACACCACCATCTCTGTACTGAAATATAGTGGCAGCTTGAAAATGTCAACTATGACTGGCCAAACAGAAAATCAGGACAGATATGGATTTTTGATTAGATTCATCCATAGAAGGATGTGAAAATAGGCAACATGCTTTAATAAACTGAAATATTAGAAACATAGAAGATAGGAGCAGGAGTAGGCCATTCGGCCCCTCGAG
The DNA here is from genome assembly GCF_052327205.1 of Somniosus microcephalus. Lineage (NCBI taxonomy): Eukaryota > Metazoa > Chordata > Chondrichthyes > Squaliformes > Somniosidae > Somniosus > Somniosus microcephalus. The sequence continues at coordinate 47,259,374 of NC_140996.1, read as the reverse complement.
CCTGCTCCACCATTCAATGAGATCATGGCTGATCATCCAAATTCAGTACCCTGTCCCTGCCTTCTCCCCATATCCCTTGATCCCTTTAGCCTTAAGAAATATATCTAACTCCTTCTTGAATATATTTAATGAATTGGCCTCAACTGCCTTCTGTGGTAGAGAATTCCACAGGTTCACCACTCTCTGGGTGAAGAAATTCCTCCTCGGCCATCGGGAACATCCTTCCTGCATTTAGTCTGTCTAGTCCTGTTAGAATTTTATAAGTTACAATGAGATCCCCTCTCATTCTTCTAAACTCCAGCGAGTATAAGCCCAATCGACCCAATCTCTCCTCATACGTCATTCCTGCCATCCCAGGTATCAGTCTGGTGAATCTTCGCTGCACTCCCTCCATGGCAAGAACATCCTTCCTCAGATAAGGCGACCAAAACAGCACACAATACTCAAGATGTGGTCTCACCAAGGCCCTGTACAACTACAGCAAGACATCCTTGTTACTGTACTCGAACCCTCTCGCTACGAAGGCCAACATACCATTTGCCTTCTTAACCGCCTGCTGTACCTGTATGCTTACCTTCAGCGACTGGTGCACAAGGACACCCAGGTCTCGTTGCACTTCCCATTCTCCCAATCTATTGCAGTTCAGATAATAATCTGTCTTCCTGTTTTTGCCACCAAAGTGGATAACCTCGCATTTATCCACATTATACTGCATCTGCCATGCATCTGCCCAATCACCCAACCTGTCCAAATCGTACTGGAGTTTCTCGGCATCCTCCTCACAGCACACACGCCCACCCAGCTTTATGTTGTCTGCAAACTTGGAGATATTACATCTAGTTCCCGCGTCTAGATCATCATTAATATATAATGGCCCAGAAATTTGGGTCTCCACGGGTGAGTACGCACGGGGTACTCACCCGTCGGCCCAATGGAAGTGCCGGGTTTCTGCATGCAATGCGCATGCGCGGGAAACCGTCACTTCCGATCCTCTGAAAGAAGGGCTTCAGAGGTTGAATGTGCGCGCAGGAGAGGCTGTGCGTGCGCTTTGAACTTAGGTTTTTTTTACAGGTTTTCCCAGAAGGGTAAGCCTGCAGGATTTACACATTTATAAAGCAGGCGTAAGGCCTGCTTTTTGCAAGGTAAGTCATCAATTAATTAAAATTAAAACATTTTTTCCACAGGTTTATTATTTAAAAATATATTAAAGCAAGGTAAGTTTATTTTTAGCCCCGTTAGAATATAAAATTATTTCTTTCAAAAATATAAATTATTGTTTAAAATAGTTATTTAATGTGAATTAGTTTATTTAAAAAGTGTGATTTAAAAAAAAAAATATTTGAAGGTTTACTGCTATTTTGGGGCCCGTAGTATTTATAAGTTTTGACAGGTCTTCCTGTCAATCTTATGAATGGGCTTTTCCCTCCTCCGATTGGCTGCCCATGGCTCACGTGATCCCAGGGGACGCATCACACTAACTACGCCCCTGGGACACGCAAGCACAGCGCGCCGGCAGCAGGGCCAGGCCCCGGAGCGGAATTCCACGGGGCACTACAGCTCAACTGCCGGCACGTAAGATAAGTGCAGGTCGGGGGCTTACACCCGCGGGAAGCCCCTGACCCAAATTTCTGAGCCATTGTGAATAGCTGGGGTCCAAGGACCAATCCCCACGGTACCCCACTAGTCACTGCCTGCCACTCGGAAAAAGACCCGTTTATTCCAACTCTTTGCTTCCTGTCTGCCAACCAGTTCTCTCTCCAAGTCGGTACCTTGCCCCCAATCCCATGTGCCTTAAATTTACACGCTAATCTCTCATGCGGGGCTTTATCGAAAGCCTTCTGAAATTCCAAATACACCACATCCACTGGTTCTCCCTTATCTATTTTAACAGTCACATCCTCAAAAAATTCAAGTAGTTTAGTCAAGCACAATTTACCTTTTGTAAATCCATGTTGACTTTGTTCGATCCTGTCACTGTTTTCCAAGTGCTCTGCTATTACATCTTTTATAATGGACTCTTGCATTTTCCCCACTACCGATGTCAGGCTTACCGGTCTATAATACCCCGTTTTCTCTCTGCCACCTTTTTTGAATAGTGGGGTAACATTAGCTACCCTCCAATCCATGGGAACTGTTCCAGAGTCTATAGAATTTTGGAACATGACCAGCAATGCATCTACTATTTCTATGGCCACTTCCTTAAGTACCCTCGGATGTAGATTATCAGGCCTTGGGGATTTATCCGCCTTCAATCCCATCAATTTCCCTATCACCATTTCTCTACAAATACTGATTTCTTTCAGTTCCTCCCTCTCATTAGACCCTATGTTCCCCGACATCTCTGGGAGGTCATTTGTGTCCTCCTTTTTGAAGACAGAACCAAAGTATGTATTTAATTGGTCAGCCATTTCTTTGTTCCCCATTATAAATTCCCCTGATTCTGACTGCAAGGGACCTATGCTTGATTTCACCATTCTTTTTCTCTTCACATATTTATAGAAGCTTATACAGTCAGTTTTTATGTTCCCTGAAAGCTTACCCTCATACTGTATATTCCTCCTCTTAATTAATCCCTTTTTCCTCCTTTGTTGAATCCTAAATTGCTCCCAATCCTCAGGTTTACTGCTTTTTCTGCCAATTTATATATCCTCTCCATGGATCTTATGCTAACCCTAATTTCCCTTGTTAGCCACGGTTGATTCACCTTTTTTGTTTTATATTTATGCCAAACAGGGATGAACAAATTCTGTAGTTCATCCATGCGATCTTTAAATGTTTGCCATTGCCTATCCACCGTCAAACGTTTGAGTAACATTCCCCAATCAATCCTATCCAACTCGCACCTCATACCATCGTAGTTTCCTTCATTTAAATTCAGGACCATAGTCTCTGAGTCAAATACTTCACTCTCCATCTTAATGAAGAATTCTATCATATTATGATTGCTCTGCCCCAAGGGGCCTCGCACAATAAGATTGCTAATCAATGCTTTCTCATTACATAATACCCAGTCTAGTTGCTTCCTCGACATATTGGTCCAGGAAACCATCCCGTATACACTCCAGGAATTCCTCCTCCACAGTATTGTTACTAATTTGGTTAGCCCAATCTATATGTAGATTAAAGTCACCCATGATACCTGCTGTGCCCTTATGCACGCGTCTCTAATTTACCGTTTAATGCCATCCCCAACCTTTGCATTACTGTTTGGGGGTCTGTATACAACTCCCACTAACCTTTTCTGTCCCTTGGTATTTCTCAGCTCTACCCATACAGATTCTACATCATCAGAGCTAATATCCTTCCTTACAATTGTGTTAATCTCCTCTTTAACCAGCAATGCTACCCCACCTCCTTTTCCTTTTTGCCTGTCTTTCCTGAATATTGAATACCCCTGGATGCTGAGTCCCCAGCACTGGTCACCCTGGAGCCAGTTTCCATAATCCCAATTATATCCTATCCGTTTACATCTATTTGTGCAGCTAATTCATCCATCTTATAACGAATGCTCCTTACATTAAGACAGAAAGCCTTCAGGCTTGTTTTTTTAACACTCTTAGACCTTTTAGAATTATTATTTACTGTGGCCATGTTTGATTTAAACCCTTGATTAATCTGACTGCCACTTTTGCTTTTCTCCTTCCTGTCTTTTGCCTCTATCCTTGTTTCCCTTTCCTCTGCCTCCCTGCACAGGTTCCCAACCCCCTGCCATTTTAGTTTAAACCCTCCCCCACAGCACTAGCAAACACTCACCCTAGGACATTGGTCCCAGTCCTGCCCAGGTGCAAACTGTCCTGTTTGTACTGGTCCCATCTCCCCCAGAACCGGTTCCAATTGTTGTGTCGGTACCTTTCTACCTAGACACAATTAGAACTCGGAACACAGAGATTCAAATATGAAGTGCTTTATTCAGGAAGGAAAGGAAAGTTCTGGAGAGTTCCAAACAAAGAGAGCTAAACTTACCCAAGAGAACACCCAACCATGTATCTGCTGTGACAGTGCCACCACAGGTGGGAGGAGAACACACAATACATAAAATATTCCTCCCCTCTTAAATGAAAGGTCCACATTATTCCTCAACAGGTAAGTTACTTTCAATGCACTCAACTAACCAAGGGTTGAGGTAGACTGCCTCAAACCCTGACTTTACCCTGGAGTTTATTCTGCCCCAGTCTTCTGGGTAAGTCACTAAGCCTACAGATCCAAGCGTCATGGAGGCCGCCGCTCTCTGACAGGATACCGGCTGTCATCATTGGCTTCCACAGCAGTAGGCATTGACACAGGCCTGGATGCAGAAGGTGCCTGTGTCAGTCGAAAGTCAGGAGTTTGCACAAGTGGAACAGTCTCTATGACTTCCTGTGTTGGAGAAGAGCACTGTGGCAAAGGATGCTGGTTTGCAGTATCATCCGGAAATAGTTCAGGCCAACCAGCCATTGGAGCCTCTGTGGCTGTCTCTGCTCCTAGCAACAGTTGATCTGTGTGTCTTCTCCAGACGACGTCCTCGGCAGTCTCAACTGTGTAAGGCCCAGGGCCCATCTGCGCGATCACAATAGCAGGAACCCATTTCGGTCCAGTGTTGTAGTTTTGAGCTAGGACGTGCTCTCCAGAGTGAAACCATCTCTCCTTGGCTTTTTTCTCTCTCTTTTCAACTTGAGCTTGTTGTTGGCAATGGACAACCTGTTCTGCCCTTGGAGGTTTGAGTAAGTCAAAACTTGTCCGCAACTGCCTTTTCATCATGAGCGAAGCGGGGGAAGTTTTGGTCGTGGCATGCGGCTTGTTCCTGTAGGAAAACAGGAAGCTGTTCAGACGTTGGTGGATTGAGCCCTGACCTTGCGATGCCTTCAAGGCGTGCTTCAAAGTTTGCATGAACCTTTCTGCCAGGCCGTTAGTAGAGGGATGATAGGGTGCAGACCTGATGTGTTGGACACCATTCACATGCAGGAAGGTTGCAAACTCCTGTGATACAAATTGTGGACTGTTGTCACTTACGAGTTGTTCCGGTGAGCCATAACGGCTGAACATCTCACCAAGTTTCTCAATTGTTTTCTCTGCCGTGGTAGACCTCATCACAGCGACCACCGGCCACTTGCTACGAGTGTCCACAACCACCATAAACAGCTTCTCTTCGAAAGGACCGGCGAAGTCCACATGTACTCGCTGCCACACTTCTGCAGGCCAATCCCAGGGGTGTAGGGTTGCCAGCTGTGGAACATTCCGGACCATTTGACATGGGGAACATGTTTTGGCTTTCTCCTCAATATTTCCATCGAGTCCTGGCCACCAGAAGTAGCTTCTTGCCATTTCCTTCATCCGAACCATCCCACTGTGGCCTGTATGAAGTTGTTGCAGTATCGGTTGCCTCAGAGGTGGCGGAATGATGACACGGCATCCCCAAAGAAGACAACCTGCCTGGGCGGAGAGCTCATTTCTTTTTGAAACGTAAGGTTTCAAACTAGGAGAATCTCCTATAGCTCTCCCTCGAATGACATCGTCCATTACCTCAGACAGGACTGGATCGTTGCGGGTGTACCTTCGCACCTGAACTGCCATGACAGGTGCTCCCTCCACTTGTCTAAAGTAGAAGATGTTTATCTGACGAGGCTCTGGGGGAGTAACAGGCAAGGGTTGCCTCGAGAGACCGTCTGCGTTGACGTGCAAGTCTGATTTGCAATATTTGATGTCGTATGTGTGTCCTGACAACAGTAAAGCCCACCTTTGCATCCTGCTTGCAGCAAGAGACAGAATTCCGGTGTGGGGCCCGAAGATTGAAGTCAATGGACAGTGGTCCGTCAGGAGTGTGAACCTTCTCCCAAACAGGTAATGATGAAATTTTCAAATTCCAAAAACGATTCCCAAGGCCTCGCGCTCAATCTGTGCATAGTTACTCTCGGCCTTGTTCAAGGTGCGTGATGCGAAGGCGATAGGTTTCTCTTCACCAGAAGGCATGATGTGGGATATGACTGCTCCCACACCATATGGTGATGCATCATATGCTAGCTGCATGGGTAGCTTTGGGTCGAAGTGTGTCAGGACCTCCGATTTCAGCAATGTTTTCTTTGCTTGGGCGAAAGCTTCGTTGCACAGTTCAGCCCATTTCTATGTTTTGCCTTGACATAGCAACTGATGTAACGGCTTCAGCAATGTTGCTAAGTCTGGAATAAACTTCCCATAGTAGTTAAGTAGCCCCAGAAATGAATGTAACTGGCTCAAATTCTGGGGTGCTGGGGCCTCCACGATCGCCTTGACCTTTGACGGCGCCTTATGCAGGCCAGTAGCGTCAATCACATGCCCCAGGTACTCAACTGAAGACTGAAAGAATTCACATTTGTCTTTACGAACTCTGAGTCCGTATTCTTTCTGTCGTTGTAGTGTCGCATCCAAGTTCAGAAGATGATCCTCCTCATTTGTCCCAGTGACAAGGATGTCGTCCAGGTAGCACTGGACTCCTGGCAGTCCACTCAAAATCTGATCCATTGCCCTTTGGAATAGAGCAGGGGCCGACATAATTCCAAACGGAAGGCGGCAGTACCTGTATAGCCCCTTGTGTGTCACAATTGCCAGCAGCTCCTTTGATTTGTCATCGACATGCATTTTCATAGAAACATAGAAGATAGGAGCATGAGTAGGCTATTCGGCTCTTCGAGCCTGCTCCGCCATTCAATGAGATCATGGCTGATCATCCAAATTCAGTACCCTGTCCCTGCCTTCTCCCCATATCCCTTGATCCTCCTAGCCTCAAGAAATATATCCAACTCTTTCTTGAATATATTTAATGAACTGGCCTCCACCAACCTCTGTGGCAGAGAATTCCACAGGTTCACCACTCTCTGGGTAGATAAGCCTGGCATAATCTATTTTGCTGAAATTTTGCCCTCCGGCCAGGCCCGTAAAAAGATCATCAATGAGGGGAAGAGGGTACTGTTCCGCAGACAGCACCGGGTTAATAGTCACTTTAAAATCCCCGCAGATGCGAACAGATCCATCCTTTTTCAGGACAGGAACAATGGGTGTGGCCCATTTGCTCACGCTTACAGGCTCCAGGACTCCATTCTCGACTAAGGCCTCCAAGTTAGCCTCAACTTTTGGCCTAATTGCATAGGGTTCAGGTCGGGCTTTGTGAAACTTCAGCTTGCTGTCAGGTTTAATGTCCAGTCTCACGCTAATCCTTTTCATGCTCCCAAGTTCCCCATTGAAGAGTTCTGCATGTTTGTTTAACACTGCAGTCAGACCTGACTCCCCTTTTGACATCATGCAGACTGCAGGCCAGTCAAGTGTGATTTTCTCTAGCCACGCATGTCCCAGTAGCGATGGGTAATTTCCCTTTACCACATATAGTGGCAGTTTCGCAGTCTGTCCATTCAATTTAACTGTCACCTCAATGGCGCCTCTCATGACCACAGGTTCACCGGTATACGTCTTTAGCACAATGTTTGTTGGCTGAAGGGTAAGATGCTTTAGCATTTTGTTGTAGACAGTGTCTAAAACAAGGGGCACAGCCGCGCCTGTGTCCACCTTCATCCGCACTGATTGTCCCTCCACCAATGGTGACACCCAGTAGCCATTTGAACCACCTGCAACCGTCAGTATATGCACCTCTTCCTCCTCAGAGGTGTCGCTCCCCTCTGTTTTGCTTGTTCCATCATACTGCACTGAATGAAAGCTCTTTTTCCTCTCTTGTCCAAATGCAGACATTTTACTTTCATGCATCCCAGCTCTGTCTGTTCTTTTTTTACCTCTACAGGCGCGTTCATTGTGACCCTTTTTGCCACAATTTCGGCATTCCAGCTCCGTACACCAGCAGTCATTAGCGTGATGGCCCGTTTTCCCACAACAGTAACATGTGCCGTTCCGTGCACCTTTAGGCTCAGACGACACCTTGTGAACTCTCCCTGTTGAACTCAACTGGTGAGCCTCCTTTTCCGCCATCTCCATGGAGACACTAACTTCAATGGCCTTTTCAAGAGTAAGGTTGTCCTCAGTAAGAAGGCGCTTCTGTGTGGCTGCACTTTGCAGGCCACACACAAGTCTGTCTCTAATGGTGTCATTCAGCACCTTCTTGAACTCGCAGTGTTCTGACAACCTTTTTAAAGCAGCAATAAACATCGTCTCTGATTCCCCCTCCTCTTGATTCCGTTTGTGAAATCTAAGTCTCTCAGCAATAACCAGAGGTTTTGGTGAAGAATGTGCTCCAAGAATTTCCACTAGTTGCTTATATATTTTATTTCCTGGCTTATCTGGCTGCACAAGGCTGCAAAGTAAATTGAATGTCTTCGGCCCCATTACACTCAAAAAGGTAGGCACGACCTTTTCGTTTGCTATCGCATTCGCCAATACAAAATTGTCAAAACGTTCCGTATAAGCGCTCCATTGCTCCACATTTTCATCAAAATCACCGATGTTTCCTAATATAGTAGCCATCTCACGTTTCAAATTAAAATTTCTCTTTACTCACTGCACCCATAACGTTAATGTGATGCTGCATTCTCTGTTCCAAGTGTTTTGTAGTCGAAAACAAGAAAGTTCCCACAACGCAGATTCATCTGATCCTCGTTGCCACTTTGTTGTGTCGGTACCTTTCTACCTGGACACAATTAGAACTCAGAACCCAGAGATTCAAACATGAAGTGCTTTATTCAGGAAGGAAAGGAAAGTTCTGGAGAGTTCCGAACAAAGAGAGCTAAACTTAACCAAGAGAACACCCAACCATGTATCTGCTGTGGCAGTGCCACCACAGGTGGGAGGAGAGCACACAATACATAACACCAATATCCCAGGAATTTGAATCCCTCCCCCTTGCACCATTCCTCTAGCCACGTATTCATCTGAAATATCCTTCTATTTCTAATCTGACTAGCACGTGGCACTGGTAGCAATCCTGAGATTACTACCTTTGAGGTCCTATTTTTTAATTTACCTCCTAACTCCCTATATTCAGCTTTTAGGACCTTATCCCGGTTTTTACCTATATCGTTGGTAGTTTAATGCACCATGACAACTGGCTGTTCACCCTCCCCTTCCAAAATGCTCTGTAGCCACTCCGAGACATCCTTGAACCTTGCACCAGGGAGGCAACATACCATCCTGCAGTCTCGTTTGCAGCTACAGAAACACCTATCTATTCCCCTTACAATAGAATCCCCTATCACTATAGCTCTCCCACTCTTTTTCCTCCCGTCCTGTGCAGCAGAACCACCCACGGTGCCAGGAAGTTGGCTGCTGCTGCCTTCCCCTGATAAGCCATCTCCCTTACCAATATCCAAAGCTGTATATCTGTTTGAGAGGTGGATGGTCACAGGGGACCCCTGCACTACCTGTCTGCGCCTACTACTCTGCTTTCTGGTCACCCAATCTCTTCCTGCCTGTGCAGCCTTTAACTGTGGTGTGACCAACTCCTTAAACGTGCTATCCACGATGTCCTCAACATCGTGAACGCTCCAGTGTGTATCCACTCGCAGCTCCAGTGCCACAATGTGGTCTGTCAGTAGCTGCAGCTGGATACACTTCCCGCACACATGTTCATCAGGGACACAGGAAGTGTCCCTGAGTTCCCGCATAGTGCAGGGGGAGCATACTAGGGTGCCGAGCTGTCCTGCCATGACTTACCCTTTAATTAATTCAAATTAAATTAAATCAAATCAATCCCACCAATTACACAACAATTAAATGATATACTGAAGGGCCCTTCTTGAACAGCAGTCCCCACTACACCACAGAGACCCTAAAACTATAAACCACAAAATTTAAGTTCGGAAAAAAGGAGAAAGAGAGAAATACTCACCAACCAATCACTTACCTGCTTTCTGGTGATGTCACACTTCGATTACTTATTACTTCCCTCTCCCTCTGTCAGAGCTCTGAGATTGGTAAGCCTACCTGCGCCGCTGCCTTGCTTTAAATCACCGCCGCCGCCTTGCCGCTTCTCACAGGTCCACCGCCGATGCCGCTGTGGGGCCTACCTGCACCACCGCCTCGCTTTAAATCACCGCCGCCACCTTGCCGCTCCTCACAGGTCCGCCACCACCACTGTGGGGCCTACCTCTACCACCGCCTCGCCTTTTATCACTGCCACCGCTCCTCACAGTTCCGCCGCCGCCGCCACCACTGTGGGGCCTACCTGCGCCGTCACCTCGCTTTAAATCACTGCCGCCGCCTCACCGCTCCTCACAGGTCCGCCGCCGCCACCGCCGTGGGGCCTACCTGCTCCGCCGCCTTGCTTTAAATCACCGCCTCGCCGCTCCTCACAGGTCCGCCGCCGCCGCCACTGTGGGGCCTACCTGCACCATCACCTCGCCTTTTACCACTGCCACCGCTCCTCACAGGTCCACTGCCGCTGCCACCACCGTGGGGCCTACCTGCGCTGCCGCCTCACTTTAAATTACCGCCGCCGCCTCGCCACTTCTCACAGGTCTGCTGCCGCCACCGCCGTGGGGCCTACCTGCGCTGCCGCCTCGCTTTAAATCACCACCGCTGCTCCTCACAGGTCCACCGGCGCCGCCACTGTGCGGCCTACCTGCACCGCCGCCTCACCTTTTATCACCGCCGCCGCTCCTCACAGGTCCGCCGCTGCCATTAGGGCATAGTCCCCACTTGGGTGGTCAACGGTGGTCAACGAAGAAAACTGTGGATCTTTGGTGCCTCATTTTTGCATCCATTTAAATTAATGGACAGAAAATCTGGCACTCTGGGCCGGAATCTCACACACTGGTCTCCCTGCAAGTTTTGGAAGCCCACAAATGAGGAAATAGCACTTATACTTAAAAAATTGATCATGTGAGAGAATATTTGTTTGAGCAGATGTAGAATTTTCCCTTTGATAACTCTAGCAATAAGAATTAATTTTATGAATTTGTGCTCCCAGTGAGTAATTTTGTCCAATGGAATACCAGGAATTCCGTCATGTGTCCCCACAATTTTCTGTCCAACAGTTTCTCAAGCTTACCATCTAGTTTGGATTGGCGCTAGAATCTTCCATGGCTCTGCATGTACAGGTTTACAGAACTGCATGCATTTTGTTTGTTGTTTACAGTTGTGTGACAAGTGTGTCAAAAGGTCATATACAAGCTGTTCAAGGAATACTGTACTGGCAGTTGTTTAGATGCACCTGAGGCACACAGATGGGAAATGTGGCAAAATAATGGATGTGAAAGACATGAGATGAGCTTCTTTCAGTCTCCTGAGCTTTTCCTTGATAACTGAAAACATAATGGCCTAGAAAATCAATTAGGCCCGGAAACGGACAGTGTCACCAAAGGCCAAGGTTAACAGCCGCCTGCTAAAAGTGTGCAAGTATTCTGGGGCTGCCTGCTGATTTACATGAGCAGAGCAGAGAATCTCTAGTGCAAAGTGTTCTTTCCGGTCGTAACCTCAGCAGGAGGCCTAAGGTCGCATCTAAAGGATCTGTGCAGCGTTCTCTGGCAATGTGCTGTTTCAGATCATTTGATGACGGCTACCGGGTTTTGCTGGGTCAGGAGGTACGGAGTCCACTGATGGCCCTTGTAGGGTTGGAGCATTGTCCGTTGTGGCAAATTAGGAGGCATTTGTTTGTCCACAGCTCCCTTCTTATTTCCTTGGACATTTCTCTGGGACTTGTGTGGTGTCCACAAATGGGTACCAGAATGCCTGGTACTCCCACCTTTGCTGGCTGCCATAGGTCCACAGTGTTTCACTCAGATGGCTGCTGTGTGGAGGTTTTTGCTCCACCATGGTGCTGGAGTGGGAGGGGGAGGGGGATGGGGATGCACTGTCTTGCAACTAGCAGTGACAGTGCTCTAGCCTGCAGATCATATAGAGATTCACTCCCTGGCTAGTGGCTGTTAAAGCACAGGCTCAGAACTGGAGGGACTGTGACTGGAATCACCACATAAAGACTGCAGCATAGATATTGTTAAAATGTTGCATGAGAAATCAGTTGAAAGAAATTTAAAAAAGGAAACTTGAACTCTTGTTCGGGAGTTTACTGGTGTAAGTGGTGCAGAAGAGAGTTCAATTAAATTTTTAACAACAGCAGACTTTTGAAGAACTCTTGCTGAGAATACGGTGTTAAGCCTTTTAAAAACAGACTTCAAAACTTTGCCTATTATGTTATCAGTTCCTAAACTAGAAAACTCAATGTATAAAATTGAAGGAAATGCAGATTTGATTATTTTTTCTGAGATTATACAACTGTAGCATGGTATAAAAACAAAACACTGCGGATGCTGGTAATCTGAAATAAAAACAGAAAATGCTGGAAATACTCAGCAGGTCAGGCAGCATCTGTGGAGAGAGAAACAGAGTTAACATTTCAGGTCGAGTTCTGCCAAAGGGTCATCGACCTGAAATGTTAACTCTGTTTCTCTCTCCACAGATGCTGCCTGACCTGCTGAGTATTTCCAGCATTTTCTGTTTTTATTGTAGTATGGTATAGTTTATTTTAAAAGCATTTACCTCCTGTAATGTTTGACTGACTAGGGGTGAGATTTGATGCATCTTATTGGAAGCAGTTTTCACTCCAATTACATAGTCTAAGCTCTCCATAGTTATCAGTTATCGCAGCAGCTGTTTACCGTACAGTTTATAGCTCACCGCCGCTTTCTCGCAGCTCTACACACTGTCAATGGCTGCACGCATGGGTGTGCTTTGGAGAGGGTGGTAAGAGGAGCAGTGAGCTCCAAAATGGATGAGCACACGTCAATTGGGTGTTGTATGCCAATTGAATTCAAACTCCTGGTAATTAAAATATTTGCAGCGAGCGCAGGCAACAGCAGCGCTACTGACCTGCCCAGTATGGCAGCCGCCGCGTTCTGTATCAGAAGTGGGCGGAAGCGAGGCAGATGCCATTTTTTCTATAAAACCAGCCTGAATGGCTGGCATTAAAGCATCAAATTTCTAGGCCCATCACTCCCCAGTCATTCTAATTATATTATCTGGAGGTAGCTCATTTTTACAATGAAAAGATTTGATTGTATCAAAGAAGATGGATTCAAAATTTTCTTCTTATAGGTCAGTAAGCTTATACAAAGTACTAATAGCATTTTTAAAATGCAGAACATCTTTCACAGCCATTAAGGGACCAAGATATTTTCAATTACCTTGTCATTTATGAAACTAAGGGGGGAATTTTAACCTGGAGGAGCGCTTAAGCTTAGATGTGGGTTTAAAACCGGCAAAGATGGCAGCGCGTTGGGAAGCTGGCTCTAATCTGCTGACTTCCATGTTTAACTTGGGCGTGTTAGGCTGGGTGCGCGCAACCCTCTCAGGAGAGGCGGGTTGCCTATTAACATTGCTAATCGCTCAATTGGAGCAATATTTCAACAGACTTTTAAGTTTAACAGTGCAATCACTGGTTTCCTGGGCTTCCTGAAACTCGCCATTGAAAGCAAGGTGAGAACACAATGGCAATTGAGGGGAACAACTGCACTAAATATTCAGTACTCACAGTTGCTTTCTCACTTACTAGTGAGAAAGGGTTTGTTCACAGTATTTTTGCTGAGAGTTTACCTTCTACACTTTAGAGCTCTTCTGAATCACAGCAGGATGGCTGGCGGCTTGGCTGCCTTAGATTGGACCTCGGACGAGGAGCAATATGACCAGCACCAGTACCAGGAACAGCAGCAGCATCAGCCTGCTGTTGAGAGACCTGCAGCGAGACATCAGAGATGGGACCATCAGCAGCAGCAGCTTGTTGCTGAGAAACCTGCAGCTAGACTGCAGAGAGGGGAGCAACAAAGGGGTGCAGCTCGCAGGAGGCACTACCCACGACACAGGGTGTGCAGGCAGAGACTGAATATCCTTGACATGTCGGAACAGCAGTACTTAAGGAGGCTCAGAGTGTCACGTCAGGTGATTGCAGACACCTCCAGCCTCCTAGAAGCTGACCTGCTCCCTGCTGGATCTGGTGACCACGCGTTACCAGTGGCTGTCAAAGTCACCACTGTTATGTTCATTAATAAATAGACATTCTTATTATGAACACAGCTAGCTTCTAGCGAGTCATTTATTCAGTACACGTTCTCTAGGTACAGTATCTGTAGAGATGCAGCATGTGTGCGCCTGTGTGTAGGCTGCCATCTTGACTGTTGCCTTGTGGGTAGCCCAGTGCCTCATGGGTAATGTAGTCTTAATATATATACAGCTGGGTAGTGTAGTCTTATACATACAGCTATATACAGCTCTACGGCTCCACCTAGTGTCCACTATAGAATGACATGTTATTGATCGTTACATCACAGAAGAATCACAGAATCACAGAAACCCCACAGTGCAGATAGAGGCCATTTCGGCCCATCGAGCCTGCACCGACACATATCCCACCCAATCCCCGTAACCCCTACACCAACACATATCCCACCCTATCCCCGTAAACCCAAGTATTTAATCCCCCTAACACTAAGGGTCAATTTATCATAGCCAATCAACCTAACCCGCACATCTTTGGACTGTGGGAGGAAACCGGAGCACCCGGAGGAAACCCACACAAACACGGGGAGAATGTGCAAACATCCCCCTTTCTTTGAGGTTTAACAAAATCAATATCAATCAACTTTCAAGAAAACAATAAAGATAATATCAGTAACACTTTTGTTAGTGCTCTATAAACATAAACATTTTCAAAACAGTCAACACATTTTCAAAGCTTTACATTGTACTCAAAGATTAAGTCTATCAGGCTCTTTTACTTCACGTGTGGATCTTCTCAACACGGGTAAGTCTGATGTGTCTTCATGAGATTGTTCTGGTGGTGAATGACAAGATGCAGTTGCGGCATTGTCATCAATCTGCTCTTGTATAGATCGAGGTCTCCTTGCGATCTTTGCTTGGAGAGGGTTTCAGTGTTTCCTTCACTCTTCATGCCATAACTCTCAATGTAGTCAATGCACTCTCAAAAAACTGCTGGCAGCTGGATCCCATCATACAGCATAGTCCTCTAAGCAGCCTCGGCTAATGGAACACCAAAGATTGGCCTGAGGGAAGAAGGAGTATCCACCGGAACTGCTTCCTGCTCTGGGGCAGGTTTCTTCTTTTTCTTTTTCTCTTTCCACTGCTTAACAACATCTGCTGCGGTTATATCTTTGGACTTTATCTCCTTGTGTTTTTCCTCTTTGTGCTTTTCTTCCTTTGGCTTCTCTTTGACCTTAAAGTATTTTTCTTTCTTCTTGGAGAAACTAGGCTTTTTGAAGACATGGATACCCTTTGGCCTTTTCATCCTTGATGGGCTCTCTGCTTCATCACCTGAGTCATCTGGTCTGCTTATGGCACAGTTTATACGGTAGACTCTCTTGACCAGTTCTAAGTCTTCACAAGCTTTGTCACCTAGTATCGAATCAAGTCTTTCAGCCACAACAGAAAACATGAGATGATGCACTTTGTCTTTGACTGTCACTTTAAGTCTGCATACACCTAAGCTATCTATTTTCTGTCCATTATAGCTCTTCAGTAGTGCTGACTTTTTCTGTATTTTGGGCTTTTCTTTCATATTTTTCATGTCACTCATACTGATTAAGTTTGCTTTTGCCCCAGTGTCCAGTTTCAATGTAATTAATGCTCCATTTATCTTCAGTGGGACCATCCATTTGTCCACTTTTACTGCATTGACTTTATGTTCAGCATAGTCCATTTCTGAGGGCTGCACATTTTCTGTATCTTTTTTGACATCGTCACATGACACCATTCCTACAAAAAATGTCTCACTTAAATCAGTGTCCTCAATCACATTAGCTTGTTGCCCTTTCGTTGTTTTTACTTTTGAAGAGCATTGTTTGGCAAAGTGATTCTTTCCATTACACTTTGTGCACATTTTTCCAAACGCTGGGCATTGTCTTAACTGGTGTTTGTAACCACAGCGTTTACAATTAAAACTTTCATCCTCCGATTGCTTTTCATTTCTGTTCTGCCCATGTTTCTTCCCCTTATAGGACACAGCACCGACAGCAGTATTATCACTCATTACAATCGCACCATTATTGATTTCACTGAAAGTCTTCGCGTGCTTTCGAGCTAGCTCGCTGGCTTGGCATATTTTCACTGCATTTTCCAAATTTAATTTGGTTTCTCTCAACAGATGTTCCCTGACTTTTTTATCATGAATACCAAACACAATCTGGTCACGAATCATGGATGATTTCAGCTCAGAGAAATTACATGTCTGTGCTTTCAGTTTCAGATCAGTTATAAAGCTAACAAAAGTCTCATTTTGTTGCATGTGTCCGAGAACGGAAGATGTATCTTTCATACGTCTCATTCTTTTTGGGAGAGCAATGTGCATCAAATTTTTTTAGCACATCTTCTAATTTTTCTCTGTTCTCCGCTGGATTAAATACAAATGTATTAAATACCTCTATCGCCTGTGGGCCTGCAACCGTAAGCAGCAATGCTATCTTCCTTGCATCTGGCTTCGTACCGAATCCGATGGCTGCAATGTAGAGTTCGAATTGCTGTTTAAAAGTCTGTCAATTGTAGTCGATTTTTTCTGTGAGATTCAAATGCTTTGGTGGCTTCAAATTCTCCGTGTCGCTTTTCACAATTTTCAGCAGATCTTCACCCCACTCCTGGTACCATGTTATGTTCATTAATAAATAGACATTCTTATTATGAACACAGCTCGCTTCTAGCTAGTCATTTATTCAGTACACGTTCTCTAGGTTCAGTATCTGTAGAGATGCAGCATGTGTGCTCCTGTGTGTAGGCTGCCATCTTGACTGTTGCCTTGTGGGTAGCCTAGTGCCTCATGGGTAATGTAGTCTTAATATATATACAGCTGGGTAGTGTAGTCTTATACATACAGCTATATACAGCTCTACGGCTCCACCTAGTGTCCACTATAGAATGACATGTTATTGATCGTTACAACCACCACCCTCAACTTTTTTGCCTCCGCATCCTTCCAGGGCTCTACTGAAGACATATCCAGGATCTTCCAGTCGATGGCGGGCAAATGCATAAGACAGGTATTTGTTTGATGGGTTGTTTGCCAGAGCCGACAATTATGTGAACTTCGCCTATGATGAAGCCAGTCAGAATGAGCAGATGCTTGGGTTTGCTTTTCTGGCTGGCTTTCCACAGGTGCAGAGCATCATCGACTGTAGACACATGGCAGTCTGCACATCCCCAGATCAACCAGAAATGTTCCTGAACCACAAATGCTTCCACTCCATCAATGTGCAGCTGGTGTGCAACCACAAAAAATATTTCTGCAGGTGTGTGCAAGATTCCCAGGGAGTTGCCATTTCCTACGGCAGTCCAAGCTCTCCGACCTCTTTTGACCTGCAAGCAGATTAAGGGGTGGCTGCTATGAGACAAGGGATACTTGGCTAATGACACCTGTCAGAATGTCATATGTCCACCAGATGTGTGATCGAACAAACTATCGGCATGCTGAAGATGTGCTTCTCCTACATTATAACAGTGACTACACTTCAAAAAGTGCCTGATTGGCTGTAAAGCGCTTTGGGAACTCTAGTGGTTATGAAAGGCACTAATTAAATGCAAGTCTTTCTTTCTTTTCGGGAGCCTGGACAGTTCTGGAGGAGCTCTTCAGTACGCACCAGCCAGGGTCTCCAGAATGGTTGTGGCGTGCTGTGCTCTGCACAACATTGCACACCAGTGAGGTTTGAACCAGCAAGAGGAACAATGCGCAGAGCGCAGATCATCCACCGATGATTCCAAGGAGGAGGAGAAGGAAGAAAAGGAAGATGAGGAGGAGGAAGGTGATGAGGGCAATGCAGCACCAACTTCTCATATTGCTGCCCAGGATGACGAGGTATGCCCTTATTAATGCAAGGTTCACTTAGGTAGCACCAGTGGACCGATGTCAGAAACACCTGCAACGGCAACTCTTCCTCCTGTCCCCCCACCCAATGTCGCTGACACAAAGCAGTCCTGCAAACAACCAATCACCCATTGCACATCCACCATTGGTCACCGTCATTTCATGTGGTCCCATTCATCATCAAGCAAGCTAAAAGGTGAGTTGCCACCCAGCAACCAAGAATGGGCAAGATGGCAAAGTGGTGCAAAGTAATAACATTTATATGATCCGACTGAAGAACGGAAACTTCACAACATAATGTTTTCTCATGCAAACCTTTGCAACTACAAAGCTTTACTCTTCCTTTTCCTTTTGCTCCTACATGGTGCAACACCTGTGGCTTCAGCAGAGTTAGAGGCAGGCTGCTCTGACTGCTGAGTTGCCCTGGTGAGCCTGTGAGGGCCCCAAAAAGGACTGCTCCACCTGCACCAGTGCAGGGGCAGACTCAGCTATTGAGACACGAAGCAGCATATTGGGAACTGACTGAAGGAGGAGCAATGAATGAGAAATTGTAGCCGTTTGAGTGGTGTGTCCACTGTAAGATTTGCAAAATTTCTGCATTTCCTCGAAGGCTGTTATTAATAAACGGGACCCTGCGTGGACATTTTAAATCAAAAGGGGTACCCAAGATGGCATCCGTACCTCGTGGCAGAAAGCCTGTGGGATTTTAAAATGGACTCTGCAAAGCAGACAGCTTGTGGATCGAAACCCAAGCTGTAGTTTTCTGTGAAGAGAGACTTTGTATTTTGAAACCAGACAGGACTCTGAATTATGTATTAGACCGAATTGGAGGTGAATCTAAATTCAGTCTACGCCTAAAGTTAAGGCCATCAAGCAGTCTACATATATAATCACAAACAGATTAAGAGAACCATCGAGGGTGGACAGGCCCATCAAGGAACATTCATGACAATACAAGTCAATTATCGGTCCGGTAGATGCGATTACCGGCCATCTAAAAACAGTTAGTATGGATTGCTACCATTATTTAAAATAGCCCACCAAAATTAAGACAAAGAACTAACCTGATTTGGCGAGCAGATCAGAGTAGCAATTGCGGGCTCTCTTCTCTTCTCTTCTCCCTTTGCCCACCCTCGTGGCTACCGCTCTTTCCCCGTCCCGCGCTTACCCCCTGGCCTTTGCCCGTGCCTTTTGCCACTCCATCGCCCTGGCATTGCATTGGACAGACACGGACAAATCAGGCCAGGCGAGGCGGAATGCGACGAGGGGAGGAGGGAAGACCAACTGAGGCAGACCAATTGAGGAGACGAACTGAGGAAGACCGACTGAAGAAGACCAACTGAGGAGACGAACTGCGGGGAGGCTTCAAATTATCGGGCCTTCAGCCTCAGCCGACCATCGAATATCTGCACACCAACTCAAACTGTCAGCTGGCGACAAAGAATCATCCCTGCAATGTAAAGTCCCAAACAGAGACTTTAGCTTTGGGGTACTCGAACCTGGACAACGCCCTTGCAGCGCCCGGAGACCACGTGACGGCGGCAGGCTCCAGAGAGCACCTAGAGCGAACCCCGAACCCCACCGCTGTTTTGAGTCTAACAAACCCTTTTGATTGGTGAGCATGAAGTTCTGACCTCTCATAGCTTAATCTAGTTAGGTATAGGGGGTTGGATAAGGATAAGGGGATTGTTAAGATAGTTGTTTTCCCTCAATGTGCCGTGTGTTCCCCATTCCCTGTATAAGTATAGTTATTCTTCTTATTTTTGCCTGTAGAAGTGTACACTAGTAATTTTCCATAAGATTGTATCAATTTTTTCTCTTCAATAAAATCTTGGTTTTGTTTACATCCAACCACCTGTCTACTCGAGTCTTCTCTGTACCGCAGCCTTGTACCTAAGTCTGGTGTCTAGAACCCAGGGGCATGGGAGCGAATGGAACCGCTCACAAAACAGTCAGAGGCATAACTGACCGGGTGCACGCGCCACCACCACAGGCCACCCCCTACAGAAATGGCGACCACAGCAGGACACCGGCAATAAGGTTGCGATGCAGTAGACAGTGGTTCGGATGAGCGAACCGTGATGGAGGAAACGATTTCTGATTATGTGTTTAGCAAGGTGAATATCACTAAGAAGTGGATCACCACTCTGTTAAGGGCTGGGCATCCGATAGATGCAGCAGCTAAGTGGACAGTGGGAAAGGAACACAAGAAGTCCTTAGAGAAGGCAGTTTGGCTGATGTGCTTTAAAAAACAGATCCAGCTCTTGGACAGGCTCGTTGCAGCACAGGCAGTCGAATTAAGGGAGTCAGCCCTGGAGATCCAGGATAAGGATCTCGCAGGGGAGAAGTTATTAGTAGCTTTGCAGGCTTTGAACCAAGAGAGAGTACATTTAGTGGGAGAAGACAAGGCCCAGTTGGAATACCTACGCTGCCAAGTCACCGAGGCCAAGGGTATTGAGTTCAGGTTGCGGGAGAAGAACGCCCGCTTGGCAAGGCAGATCAGGGAACAGGAAGAGAAAGTACAGGAGGTAAAAGCTGCTTACAAGCTAGCGAGTGAACAGGGGTTTGAGGAGGCAGACCACGGCCCCTGTAAAGAGAGGATAGAAAATCTGAGCTGGGCCCTCTGGAGGGCAAAAGGCATGGTATGCCTCATAAGCCCAAAGGCAGGCCAGGCAGATTTTATGGGGAACGAGGGGAGGACAGTTCCAACATCACCAGTAGTGCCTAGGGACGACCCGGTTTAGAGGGAGGAGACCTCACGGCCACCACCCGTCGTGCCAAGTTTCAGCGAGGTTTGGCAGCAAGGGGTTGTGAAACCAGGGATGGAACCTGAAGTAGAGCCGGAGGTGGAGGCAGAGGTAGAGCAACCCCCGCCCGAGAGGCCGGAGCCGGGACCGATCTGCCCAGCGCGGCATCAGAGGTTCGGCCCACCCACCATTGGCGATAATGAGTGTCCCCTCCAAAACCAGTTCGTATTACCCTTCGACATCCAACAGCTCAGGGTTATGGTCAACCATATCCCGAAGCTTTCCGCCAAAGGAGAACCCTCGATCCACTTCAGGGAAATAGAGCAGACCGCCAGCATCAACAACTGCGATGACGCCGAGAAGGCCAAAATGCTGCTGTTCTCCCTGGAGAGTAATCTCCTCCAATCCCTCTCTGACGAGTGTAAATGGGGCAGAGCAGGTATGAGGAGCTTAGTGATGTGGTTCTAGAGGCCATGGGGATGGATGAGGCAAGTCCCTTCTCCTGCGTGGAGAAGACGATCCAGCTTTCTGGGGAAACCCCGCAGGCTTTTGCGGACTGGTTGTGGCCGGTGTACCGGAAAGCTTGCCTGGTGATGCCAGGCCTGACGTTCCTGAACGGGGATTCCCTGGCGCATTGGCTCCGTTGCCTGGTGGTGAACAGCTTGCCACAGGTTCGGGCCAAGGCAGAAGCCTGGTTCGACCCCAAAGAACCCCAAACCACAGAGCTCATGGTAATAAGGCAGCTAACCCTAAGGTGACAGGGACCTATCTGTTGGACACGGGGGCATTGCGCACCGTGATCTACTCAGCTAACCCCATCACCTCACCTCTCGCTCGCCATGCAGGTCGGATTGCTCCGCTCCAAGTGGACGTGTGTCCTGATGAAATGGGACGTGGAGGATGGAAGAGGGGTCCTGGGGGCCGACTTTATTGTGGGCCACGGGATCCTAGTGGATTTGAGGAATCACTGACATTGGGGGGCAGCAAAAGTAAAGAACGGTGAGATCGTAGTTATCCTGGGCAAGGAAGGGAAGGGGACCCTCTGCACCATGAAGCCCAAAGAGGATTATAACCTCGGGCACATGTTCAGCAACACCCCACCAGAGTTCCAGGCATTTGTGCAGGCCCACCTGGCCACATTTGCCACTCACAAACATGACTGCGGGAGGGTCACAGGGTTTGAGGTCAGCGTAGACGGGGACCCCATGGCCCAACCACAGAAACAGTATAACTTCCCCAGGGAAGCAGAGCCAGACATGGAAGCAGCCATGTCCTCGTTAGTGCAGCAGGGAGTTCTGAGACCGATAGCTACCCATGTGAATTCTCCGTTATGGCCGGTCAGAAAGCTGGACAATTCCTGGAGGGCCACAGTGGACTATCGGGTGCTCAATAGCAACATCGCAGCCAGCGCACCCACAGTAGCAGCAGTTGCCGACCTCATCGGGAGTATTCCAGCATCCGCGACCACTTTCACGTTGCTGGATATTTCAAATGGGTTTTGGTCCATCCCTGTAAGGAGGGAGGATCAGTAAAAATTTGCCTTTACGTTTAAAGGGCAACAGTACACGTGGAACTGTTTGCCACAGGGCTTCCACAACAGCCCCAGCATTCTCCATCAGTGCATGGCCGACAGTTTGAAGGATTTTAGCCAGCCCAGCCAGTTTGTTCAATATGTGGATGACCTGCTCCTGTTCACTGATTCGAAAGAGGAGCATGGCCCGCTTTTGGCCGAACTGCTGGAGCTGTTAGGACAGAAGGGTTTCAAGGTAAATCCCAAGAAAGCGCAGATCGGCCAGCAGTAGGTGAAATTCCTCGGTCTGACCATGCGCGCTGGAGAAAGGGCCATAGAAAAGGCTGGGGAAGGAGAGTCCCGGGACCCCTATCAGGCAGGTCCGGAAGCCGCAGTCAAGGGAGGCACACGGAGGGTAGTTTTGGCCCGGGACCTAAAGCAGGTGCGGGCCCAGGATCCCGTCTGTAAGACCGTTCTGGTGAGGAAAGAGAAAGGGAAGCCCCTAGAAGGTCCGTTCAGGGCAGCGGACGAGCCTTCAACTGTAGGGGGTGGCGGGTGTGGCGCGTGCACCCAGTCAGTTATGCCCCTGACTGTTTGTGAGCGGTTCGAATCGCTCCCACGCCCCTGGGTTCTAGACACCGGACTTAGGTACAGGCAGCGATATAGAAAACTCGGGTAGACAAGTGGTTTGGATGCAAACAAAACCAAGATTTTATTGAACAGGGAAATGTTAATAAAGCCTTAAAAGAAATTACCACTACAATATTTTAGGCAAATACACTTATACAGGGAATGGGGAACACATGGCACATCGAGGGAAAACAATAATCTTAACAGTCCCCTTATCCATATCCCACCCCTATACCTAACTAGATTAAGCTATGAGGGGCCAGAATTTATGCTCACCAGTCCAAGTTCAAAGTCAACAGTTGGAAAAGAAAACAGGTTTTGAGATTTTGCTCTCTGTCCTCTTAGGTACCCCGTCGCCACGTGGTCCTCAGAAGCGCAGTGCTGGAGCTGCTGCCGTGATACACCTTCTTCTCCTCCGCTATCGTCGTCGTCTCACCACGATGGGTCCTCCTTTTCTTCTCCCTCGGGCGATCGTCGTCGGTAACGTTATATTTATCGGACAGTCACCAGTCGTTACCGTTTAGGCCTTATTGGCCATGCACCGAACGCCTGTGTATTCGTTGTGGCGTGGAGACCTGCATTAACACTTTGTTCAACAAGATGCTTGCTGTTATCCTCCTCAGGGACTTTCTCCCTCCCCTCAGGCGTCAGCTTATAAAAAGGCGCTTGGGGGTTTAAATTACCGATACGGTTCTCGCTGCTCTGCTCTGCCCTGATCGAGGTATTATCGTCTTCTTCGTCTCGTCTCGCCTGTCTGACTACTCTACAAGTCCTGGACTACCTGCTCAACTTCGTCTCGTCCCTTTTCGCGGCCTGGGCGTCCTGGATGGCTGTGGACTTGGGCCTTGCTCCCCTTCCCGGCAGTTGGTATGGTGTCTCTGGCTACTGAAAATCTGCTCCGGGGAGAGAGAGCCCGCCACGAGGCCAGGGCACGAGGACGAGCGGCAGCCCAAGAGGCTGGAGCCACAAGAGCAGGGTCAAAGGCAAAAGCAAGAGCGAGCCAGAGCCCTGGACTGCTACCCGGGGCCTTCAGTTATACTTTTTCGAAAAACCTTTTCTTCGCGCCAAATCTGGTTCGTTCTTTGTCTTAATTTTGGCGGGCTAGTTTTCAATAATGGTAGCAATCCATGTTAACTGCTTTTAGATGGCCGGTAATTGCATTTACCGGCCCGATAATTGAGTTGTATTGTTCTGAAAGTGCTTGATGGGTTTGTCCAGCCTTGAAGGCTGTGCTTAATCTGTTTCCTATTATGTATGCAGGCTGTTTGATGGTTTTAACTATGGGCCTCACTGAATTTAGATCTGACTCCAATTCGGCCTGATACATTATTCAAAGTTCTGTATGGCAAAGTTCTCTTCACGGAAATTCTGCAGCCTTAGGTTCGATTACTCCCAAGCTGTCTGCTCTGCAGAATCCACTTTTGAATCCCACAGGCTTTCTGCCACGAGGCCTGGAAGCCATCTTGGGTACCCTTTAATTTTAAAATGTCCATTGCAGGGTCCCTTTTTTATTAATAATCTTCTGGGAGATGTAGAAATGTTGCAATCTTACACAACACAGGTTTTAAAACAGGCCACTGGTTATATCAACCAGTGTAAGCTGTTTACACTTGAAAGGGGAAAGCAGCCAGTTGGGAAAAGGTCTGAGGATAAAGATCCTCAGCCTGCAGCAGGAGCGAGTTCACAGACTGCAAAGGCAGGCGCTGTGGCTTGTTTGAAGGGAGGGACCATCCCACCCATCGGTTGGGACACTCCCCCACTCTTCTGGGATCCAGACGAGGGGGAGGGACCTGACGGCGAAAACCCCGTCTGTACTGGTCTCGCTAGATATACTCCTATCTAGTTATCCAGCCAGCTAAACACTCATTCAAATAATTTCTCGAGAAGCAGGTTGCTGTTTTGAAGCTTTACTTGAATACATTTTGTGAAACTGTAAACAAAGACAAAGTATGTTTTGTACATAGAGCTGAGTACTATACATTAGATGTTACATAAGATACTAGCTGGGGGGGCACCGCGTTGCCAGGGCTATTTTGGGCCGGGCGGTTTAAATCGAGTCCCAGGCTTTGGGCCCTGTCTCTCTGTCCCTCTGTGAATCTGCTGCCGGGCAATATTTGCACCTTTTAATACCTTCAAAGATGAAAGTGAAAGTAGTTATAAAACGTTTTTGGTAAATGTTATGTTATTTTTAAAAGAGATACTAACTTTTTCAAAGCTGGATTAGCAGATTTTGAGCTGGAAGTAGTTGAAGCAATGGCTGCCCGATGCCTGAGCTCAAAATGATTAGTCCCACCCACAGATGCAGCGATTGGCCAACCATCAGGTGACTGAACTGTAGGATTGGTCAATCATGACGGCACAGGATTGGTCGACCTTGACGTCAGTCAATCAATGGTAATTAGCAGATAATGAGTTTACTTTTGAAGGTTTTTGTATAACGTGCGAACAATTTTTGTCCGACCAAAAAGTAAATACACTTACAACCGTCCTGGAATGGTAAGCTTTCTTTGGACGTAACGCACGTGTAGGTACGCTCTATAACTTTCGAGTGTGTAGCCGGACAGACACAGCAAAGGACAGACACAGCAAAGGACAGACACAGCAAAGGACAGACAGACAGACAGACAGACAGACAGATCAATCCTTTTATATATATAGATAGACTAGCTGGAGTGCCCGGCGGTGCCGAGGCTTTTTCGAGGGCAAGTTGTTGTTGGAAGAGAGAGAGAGAGCGACTGGGGGGAAGAGAGAGAGCGACTGGGGGGAAGAGAGTGAGCGACTGGGGGGGAGGGGAGGGGGAGGGGGAGGGGAGGGGTGGAGGGGGAGTGGAGGGGGAGGGGGGAGGGGAGGGGGGAGGGGAGGGAGGGGGGGAGGGAGGGGGGAGGGAGGGGCGAAGTGGAAGGGGGGAGGAGTGGGGGAAGGGGAAGGGGAGGAGTGGGGAGGGAGTGGGGGGGAGGGAGTGGTGGGGAGGGAGGGGGAGGGGGAGGTGGGAGTGGGGGAAGGGGAAGGGAGGGAGTGGGGGAAGGGGAAGCAGGGGAGGAGTGGGGGAAGGGGAAGGGGGGAGGAGTGGGGGACGGGGAAGGGGGGAGGAGTGGGGGAGGAGTGGGGGGAAGGAGGGGGTGGGGGAAGGGGAAGCGATGAGGGGGAAGGGGAGGGAGGAGGGGGAGGCAGGGGGAGGGAGGGGGGAAGGGGAGGGGAGGGAGGAGCGGGAAGGGGGAGGGAGGGGGGAAAGGGGAGGAGAAGGGGGAGGGAGGGGGGAAGGGGAGGGGAGGTAGGGGGGTGAGGAGGGAAGGGGAGGGGGGAAGGGGAGGAGGGAAGGGGAGGGGGAAGGGGGGAGGGGAGGGGGGAGGTGAGGGGAGGGGAGGGAGGGGAAGGGGGGAGTGAGGAGGAGGAATGGGGAGGGAGGGGGAAGGGGAGGGGAGAAGGGGGGAAGGGGAGGGGAGGGGGGAAGGGGGAGGGGGGAAGGGGGAAGGGGGAGGGGGGAGGGGGGAAGGGGGGGAGGGGAAGGGGGATGGTTGGGGGGGAGGGGAGGGGGGATGGGGTGGGGAGGGGGAGGGGGGGAGTGGAAGGGAGGGGGAAGGGGAGGGGAGGGGGGAGGGGAGGGGGGAGGGAAGGGGAGAGGGGAGGGGTGGGGGGAGGGGAGGGGGGAAGGGGGGGAGGGGAGGGGTGGGGAGGGGGGAGGGGGTGGGAAGGGGGTGTGGAGGGGGGAAGGGGGGTGTGGGGGGTGTGGAGGTGGGGGAAGGGGGTGTGGGGCGGGAAGGGGGGGTGTGGGGGGTGTGCGGGGGGGGAAGGGGGTGTGGGGGGAAGGAGGAAGGGGGGTGGGGAGGGGTTTGGGGGGATGGGGGGAAGGGGGTGTGGGGGGTGTGGGGGGTGGAAAGGGAGGGGTGGAGATAAACTTAAATACAGGAAACTTTGTGCTATCCGGCACCCACCATACCAAGCTGCTGCCTTGCCTCAAAACTGCCGTACTCTCCAGAGTTAATGTTGAGAGATACGGAGATTCTTATCTCCGTATTTGACAACAAACACTGTTGCTTAGCAACAGCTTCTAAACACTCAGGTGTGGCCTGCAAGCTCTGTAGCTAAAGCAGTTGCTATAGCTACAGACCTTGCACAGCTTGACTGTTCAAACAAAGCAAAAAAAACAAACAAAAAGAATACCAAACGGCTGCTGATTTTTGCCGGTGGCGCCAGATTGCTGGATAGCTCGCCTCCGGATAGCACAAAGTTTCCTGTACTTATAAAACATTTTTGGTAAATCTTTCTATAACATACACTTCACAACCTCACCAATCTTTTTATTAAAAAAGGGGTGCTCACCTCTCAGTGTGTTGTATCACAAACAATGGCCGCTGCTTGCTTTTCAGTTGGAAAGATTAGGCCCCGCCCACATAGTCGATTGTCTGTCTCGGTCACCAGGACCCGATTGGGAGCACAGAAGCCCCACCCACTCTATGTTCCTGTACTAAAATGGCCGCGCATGCACTCTGTTACACACTGAATCAAAATGGCGTCGCACTGAAACTTTTTTGCCCTCCTTGTCAAAGATGGCTGCCGTTAACCTGGGGCTGTCAGCAGAAGAAATTCCCTCAGCTGCAAACACAGGATCTTTAGATTATTATTCGGGGCTTGCGACCTACCCCAGTTGCTTATGAAGCCTCCCCACCTACCGACCCCGGGAATGGAGCTGAGGCAGCACACCCTCTCCCCTCTGAAAGTGTTGGTCCCTGTCTAGGCCGGGAGCCTGGGTCTAGAGTTGCGCTGCTGGCAGTTGGAGAAGCCTAGGCCCTGGGCCTGGAAAATCGGTGAAAAGTAAGAAAATTATAGAGGTTAGAGAAAAGATTTACAAATTTATTAACTTTTTTAAAAACAATTTGTGTTTTAAAAGCAACTTTTTTTTTGCTGGAAATGTAGATTTGATAAGAAACACGCAGAAAGTGGGAAAAAGAAATGAACAGTTTGGAACCAAGATGGCGGCCACTCACCTCATTTCAGAACAATAAGGCCCGCCCACACATGCACCGATTGGTCGACCGTCATGTCACCGAAGCGTAGGATTGGTCAATCGTCCCGTCACTCGACTCTAGGTGTGCCCGCCCGCACGCACCAGGAACCCACCCCCGCCATGCAGCGATTGGTCGACCGTCGGGTCACTCGACCGTACGATTGGTCGACCTTAATGTTACTCTATTGCTAATGAGCGGATAATGAGATGCTAATGAGCGGCATTTTGAATGTTTTTTGGATACTGCAGGCACAATTTTTGTCTCGCTGAAATGTAAATACGCTTATGACCGTTCCGGAATCGTAAGCTTTCTTTTGATGTAACGCACGTGTAGGTACGCGCTATAACTTTAGAGTGTATAGCCGGACAGACACACCGAAGGACAGACAGACAGACAGACAGACAGATAGACAGACAGACAGACAGACAGACAGACAGATGTATCCTTTTATATATATAGAAGATAAACATGCTTATGACAACAGAATAGACGAATGGTATAACTAAATAGCACTGAAGCTAAACCTCGGTAGCTATCTGCTAATAACTTCTTATCGACAAAGTATTGTCAAAATATTACACTGACAAGGTTGTTATCAAGTTACTAAACAAGGATACTCACAGACATTGCGTCTTGCCTAGCGTATAAGAAGGATGGAACAGGATTGACAATGCCTCATGTGGCTTTCTTCACAACTCAGCAGGTACTTCCTGGAATACTACTTCCGGGGCAAACAGGAAGAAGGTCAAATAACAGCCTGCTATAAAATAACACTGCTATATACTAACTACCACTAGTGGGTGCTATCTGCATGTAATAAGTCCAGAATGCCACCCCTAACCCAGGTATAGTGTGGGAGGAACCTGAGGTCGAAAACCCCGCCCCGGACACAGCCATGGGACCAAGGGGCAGAGACTCTCAGCTCGCAGCAGCAGGCTGCGAAAAGTTACCTGCTCCCAGCCCAGGTTCGGGATGGGTCAAGCCTGGGGGAGCAGCGGTTCGGGTAAAAGGCCCAACGGCCAAGACAGCCCCACCCATCAAAGCCCCTAGAAGATCCCCATGGATGCCCCAGCCGAGAAAGCCATGGTCACCAGCCCTCCAGTTACCAAGGGCCGCCCCTCGAGCCAGGGAGAGGTCCAAGGACAGAGGTCCTCAGCCAGCAGCCACGGGCTGCGAAGGACCGACAATCAAGGACGGTGCGGTCACGTCGGGGGTAGCGGCGAGCCGCAGTCCAACCAAGGATTAGCCTGGCCACCCGGAGACGGGCGGCAGATGTATGTAGTTGTAGTTTAATTTAAGTTTTTAGTAAAGTGTAATTATTTAGCTTGAGTTTGGGTGTTAATAATTTAAGTTACATAATATGATGGGTAGTTTTAAGTTATGTAATCTGTTAAGAGTATATATTTGGGTTGAGGTCGCGGGACCCGACCATGCTTCACCATGCCAGAGAATCTCTTGAGGACCTGGCTACATGTTCTTTTACATCTTCTTTGAAAGATTTTCGGAATGGAATGGATCGTGATCCTATTTGCCCTGATCGGGATGAGTGTGCAAAGGAGGGGTGAGATCCAGGACTCCCACATCTATGGGTGTTCGGGAGACAAGGTGCCCCTGATGATCGATGGGAGCGGTGAACGTGATGCGGAGGAGACCGCCGTTTAATTCCATGAGGGAAGGTGGCCAGGATGGCTGGGGTCCAATTCGTCTCAGTACTCCAGCCAAACCGGATTCACGTATGGGGAAGCCTCCCTCCTGTGCCCCAGGGTACGAGTCGTTACCACGAGGGTCAGCGTCACCGTTGGAAAACGAATATGTTTGACGTGTAAAGGAAACATTCCACTGGATAGGTGGTGGTGGCTCAGGAAGTTGAGCAAGGACAAGAGGAACCCTGAAGTCGACTGGGAACGGTTGGGAAACAACACCCATCGGACGATTACCGGGACTGATGGAGGACTAAGCGTGTGTTGGGACAAGTGGTGGGAACCGGATTAAGGGATTTACATCTGTATGTGGGGTTCAGAGACGGTCTGCCCCGCAGGCATATCCATCTTTTTCCACCGACAGCGGCAAGATGCCGGGGAGGGGGTGAAGTGGGATACCAGCCTGAAGGCGTGCGCAGTCCCATACTCCCTGATCCCAGTCAACGCCACTGAGCTGGTAATCCGCCCCCGTAAGCCACTGCCCACGGCGCAGGCGGCGAGGTTATCCAGGGTTGATTGCCCCACCACAACCAAAGGACCAGGGAATGGGTTGGTACTAATCCCCACCGATCAGATGCTGTACCAGGGGGTACACTACGCGGTAGCCTCCATGATTTCAAATCTCACGGAGGTACATTTACCGGAGTGGTGCCCCAAAGAAACAGAGCAGTTATACCAGTCCCTATTAAAAGACATGTTCAAGAAGTATTACGAGTTCAATTTTGCCCACGCGGAGAAGATCGAACTCTACACCACACACCGAGAATTTTTGGGTAATGCAGGGAGAAAAAGAAGGGGCGTATGGAAGGATGTTTTTACTGCATTTAATACTGGGTCCTCTGTCATCAACAGCTTGGATGACATAGAGCTGCAGACCCAGATAAACAGTTTAAAAACACAGTTAAAGAGGATATTACTGGATGGGAACAAGGTAGTGGGCTCGGAGTTGCATGAGGACCAGGCCATGACGGTCCATTTAAAAGAGATCATAGCCGAGTTGGAAAAGCACACAAAGACGGTAAATGCTCTCATAAGGGAGGACAGAAATGCTTCTGACCAGGCTGCGCAGAATGAGGTGTGCGTGTTATACGGGGCGTGGTTACTGGGTGAGAGCCGCAGTAATCTGGAGGATTTAAAACAAGGTTTGGTCCCCTCCTGGATTAGCAACAAGCACCTCGCAGCCCTCCACCCTTTTGAGAATGCATTGAGCCCATGCCAACTCCGGCTAGCCTCCGAAGCCTATCCAGTCCCCATGGATTGTGGGCGGTCCAACCACACAATCATGGCAGTAGTAGTTAGGATGCCGGTCATGAGTAGGACAGCCCGACCCGCACCGGTATACAGGGTGGAGAACATTGGAGTCATTCAAGGGGGTGCACACATTCGTTTCACAGCAGTCCCACCTTACATCATTAAGTGGGAGCACGCTATGACAGGTACTGACCTCTCAGGGTGCCGGAGCCGGGGAGCACACATAATCCTGTGTCCCCAGCATTTGAACGCCTTTTCAAAACCGCAGTGTGGGTTCAGAGCTGCTGACGTGAAGCCTATAAATTGTACCATGGAGGCAATGGCACAAGGCCATGTTCCCCCGCAGGTAGCATATATAGGAGGTGGGACATAATGTGTTACCACCGGCGCGTCCCACTACCAGCATGGACAGCATAGTTGGTGTCCAGTTAGTGACAGCAGTTTCTGTTTTAAACCCGAGGCAGAAGTTCAAGTGGCCAAGGAGTGAATTGTCCCCATTCCTGAACCCTCCACTGTTCACCTCACTGTGAAGGAGAATTTCACGGATTTGCAAAAATACGTAGCACACTTTGGCTACGAAATTCCCCCTCTCCCTGAACATCTGATCAAAATACTCAAAGCCATTATAATTTCGCAGAAACATTTTTATACACTCGAACAGAAAACAGTAGAGATAGGGACTAAGGTATTGGATATTGTGACTCCACCCTGGTGGAACATTTTCAGTAATATATAGGTCCCTTCGTGGATCAGACTGGCTTCCCACATTCTCGTGGTTTACCAGTTAGGGATAGTGTTGTATTTAGTTTATATTCAGTGTAAGGGAAAAGGTGGGTGGTCAGAATTCCGAAACCAGAGGATTTGGAAGGAACACTATGTAAATGTGGAGGGAGATACGCCTGTTTAAGTCTTTTTCCCTGTATTTTTGATTAAAGGATTGTTGTTTCTTTTGTGTTTGTTATTTTTATTAAAGGTTTTTCTTTTGCTGTTGTTTTTTTGTGACGCGGTTTAATAAAGTTACGTGTACCAAGTGGTGCAGGGGTGTTGGACCCCTCCATGCTTGGATGTGTGTGAAAAGTCTGTAATTTTACTCTCTGTATGCTGATGTACACTACATTTTCACGGAATGGGAAGTGCATGTCTCGTGGGTATATTAGACAGGTAATTACAGGGGAAGGTTGACTATGGAGGGTCAGAAAAATTTTGCTCACTTTAAATGTATGATACTTCACGCAAGTTTTAGTATCACAGGGCGGACTGTAAGATTTGCAAAATTTTTGCATTTCCCTGAAGGCTGTTATTAATAAACGGGACCCTGAGTGGACTGTTTTAAATCAAAAAGGGTACCCAAAATGGCGTCCGTGCCTCATGGCAGCAAGCCTGTGAGGTTTTAAAATGGACTCTACAATGCAGACAGCTTGGAGAAACCAAGCTGCGGGCTTCTGTGAAGAGAGACTTTGTATTTTGGAACCAGACAGGACTCTGAATTATGCATTGGACCGAATTGAAGGCAAATCCAAATTCAGTTTAGGCCTATAGTTAAGGCCATCTAGCAGTCTGCATATATTGTTGGAAACAGATTAACTGAGCCATCGAGGCCGGACAAGGCCCATCAAGGAACTTTCAGGACAATACAAGTCAATTATCGGGCCGGTAGATGCGATTGCCGGCCATCAAAAACCAGTTAGTATTGATTGCTACCATTATTTAAAATAGCCTGCCAAGATTAAAACAAAGAACTAACCTGATTTGACGCGCAGATAAGGGTTTTCGACGAAGGTTTAATTGAAGGCCCCCTCAGGAGCAAGGAGTTCAAGTTTTCGGTCAGGTGTTCGTGTTGGTTGGTGTGCTGGTGCTGCTCTTCGGCCCCTCACCCTCATGGCTGCCGCTCTTCCCCCGTCCCGCGCTTAACCCTGGCCTTTGCCCGTGCCCTTTTCCCACACCATCTGGAACTAGCCTCTGCACCGGGGTCGGGCAGACATGGACAATTCAGGCCAGGCGAGGCGGGATTCGACGAGGGGAGGAGGGAAGGCCACCGGAGAAAGACCAACTGAGGAGAGGCTTCGAATTATCGGGCCTTCAGCCTCGGCCGACCTTTGAATAACTGCACACCAACTCAATCTGGCGGTTGTCAACGAAGAATCATCCCTGCAAGGTAAAGTACACAAACAGAGACTTTAACTTTGGGGTACTCGAACCTGGACAACGCCCTTGCAGCGCCTGGAGGCCACGTGACGATGGCAGGCTCCAGAGAGCACCAAGAGCGAACCCCGAACCCAACCGCTGTTTTGAGTCTAACAAACCTTTTGATTGGTGAGCATGAAGTTCTGACCCCTCATAGCTTAATCTAGTTAGGTATAAGGGGTGGGATAAGGATAAGAGGTTTGTTAAGATAGTTGTTTTCCCTCGATGTGCCGTGTGTTCCCCATTCCCTGTATAAGTATAGTTATTATTCTTTTGCATTTGTATTTTCGCCTGTAGAAGTGTACACTATTAACTTTTCCCATGAGATTGTATCAAGTTTTTCCTCTTCAATAAAATCTTGGTTTTGCTTACATCCAACCACCTGT
Source organism: Somniosus microcephalus (assembly GCF_052327205.1). Taxonomy (NCBI): domain Eukaryota; kingdom Metazoa; phylum Chordata; class Chondrichthyes; order Squaliformes; family Somniosidae; genus Somniosus; species Somniosus microcephalus. The sequence continues at coordinate 47,226,214 of NC_140996.1, read as the reverse complement.
CTACTCGAGTCTTCTCTGTACTGCCGCCTTGTACCTAAGTCCGGTGTCTAGAACCCAGGGGCGTGGGAGCAATTCGAACCGCTCACATAAAAGTCAGGGGCATAACTGACTGGGCATAAGTACGCGCCAAACAACACCACCACACGCCACCCCCTACAGATTAAAGAAAAAAAATCTTCTTAGCACTTTTGTCCCTTTTGAAGCTGCCTCCTCCTATTTCAATGCTTGGAAGTGGCATGCACCCTCTGTGTGGCAGCAATATATTCGGAACTCACCCTGCATTTTTACTGAACCTTGTCTCAAAAAACCAGAGTGGTAGGGTGGTAGGCCCATCTCTGACAATGAAACCATCCTCAGCCCAGTGTATTGAGGAGCACAATTAATGGAATATACTTGCTGGGTAGGAGCACTCGGCCCCTAAACTCACTCACACCAATGCCCTCTACAGATCCATGTCCAAAAAAAAAAGGTGAGGGTCATCTCCTCACACTCAGACAGCTGCTTCTGCATTGCCTGGCCCACTGCCTGCCCTTGTTCTCTCACAGTGGTTCTGAGGGCTGAGCCTATAAGCCGAGTATATTTATGATGAAGATGTTAGCAAGTGCTGAAGCAGCCCAAACAGCACCCCTGTGTCCAGACAACCTCCCTCCCTGTGCCAGGCCTTCACACATTATCTTGTGTGGTGTTTTGCTGCCAATACTTTTTTGCAGGTGGCTTGTGAAGCGTCATGAACAAGATGTTATTGTCCTCCGTTGCAAATGTACCATTCAGACTCTGTTAAATGAAGTAGTTTTGAAAAGATGGGTCACTGCTCTGTGCAGATTATCTCTGTGAAAATGCAGCAGATAAAAATTTACATTGGGTCCATACCTTGCACAAAGGAACAGCACACATGTATATAAAGTTGTCGACACCATTGGTCTCTCTCTGTGATATCCCTCTAGTCCAATACTCACTCTGCCCTCCAGGAGAGATGAAAAGGTGAAAACTGGATTTTAAAAAAATGTTTGAGGTGTAAATTCCATGGATTTTACTGTGGTAATCTGTATTATTTCCAGTGTGTGCCAGATTGTTTCAAAAAGGGTTCACTGTTCATCTTGTGAACAGTTAACCCAGGTCACTTCATGCATAAATTAATCTCTTGGCTATTACGTGTATTTGCAATTACCCATTCTCTGTTGGCTCTGTTCCTGTTGGAAATGATTTGCTGTAACATTTTAGGATGCATGATTTGACTGTTCTAATACGGCTGCAGCATAACAGATGCACTTTCGCTGGATTCCATTATTCTTGTTGCAGAGGAGTTGAATGTAGAGGGAAAGGGACATGCAATCTATGAAATAAAGATATTTGAAGTTCCTGTACAGAAGCCAAGGCCCGTGGTAGGAATATAAAACATAGGATTCAATAGGTCCTGGAGAGAAAATAAAAGCAAAATAATAAATTCAAAAAGCAAGAAGAGAGATAATGGTTGAGGAAAGGAGGAGGAAGTGAGAAACAGATTACAGATTTCAGAGACGACTGCGGAAATTAATAAAGGTACAAAGGAGATTAACAGCAAAAGATTAGATCTGGTAAGCAATATGAAATGCAAACAGGAGGAGAATAAAGGAAGCACAAGAGATAAATAATGCAGGAACAAAAGCGAAAACATAAGTAAGGGAAATTGAATTATTGTAAAAGAAATATAAGATCAAATAAGTTTGTGGATTTAAGAAAATGCAGAAAAGAACTTGAAAAAAAGGAAACAGTAGTAGAATAGAATAAGAAATAAAAATGTAAAAGGAAAATAAAAGATACAAGGATAAATTACACCTCAGCACTCCTGGAAGTGCATTGGTGAAATTCCATATTCCCAGATTAGAGGAAGTGAAAAACAGGCAGCTGGAAAATCAGGAAATTGAACAGAAAGAATCCTGATTAAGAAAGATTGCTTTCTCACTCTGTGCTGCCTTGAGATTCTGAGACAGGACAGAAAGCAAAGGGTATGTCACAAACAGAAAATGAATAGCAGGTTTTTTAAACTGAAAAAAAAAATAAAAGTGGGAGCTTACTCAGAGAGGATATCTACAGAATTCATTACTTTGTAATGCTCAATATTTTGTTCTGTGACTTAGTGTTGATGACACATGCTTTTACTGTATGAACTTTTGCAATTTGCTGTTAATTGAGCAAGCATTAACTTAAATCCTCACTTCTAGTCTTGTTGCTGGATGTAAATATTTTTAATGATAAAAGAAAGAACTTGCATTTATATAGCACCTTTCACGACTTCAAGACGTCCCAAAGCGCTTTATAGCCAATTAAGTACTTTTGAAGAGTAGTCATTGTTGTATTGTAGAAAACACGACATTCAATTTGCTCACATCTATGTCCCTCCATGGCCTCACCCTTCCCTATCTCTATAATGTCCTGCAGCCCTACAACCCTCCGAGATCGCTGCACTTCTCCAATTCTGGCCTCTTGCACATCCTCGATTTCCATTGCTCCACCATTGGCGGCCATGCCTTCAGCTGCCTAGGCCCTAAGCTCTGGAATTCCATAGGAACACAGGAACAGAAGTAGCCCATTCAGCCCCTCGAGCCTGTTCAGCCATTCAATGAGATCATGGCTGATCTGTATCTTAACTCTATCCACCTGCCTTGGCTCCATATAATTTTATACCTTTGACAACAAAAATCTGTTGATCTCAGATTTAAAATTATTAATTGAGCTAGCATCTACTGCTTCTTGTGCAAGTAAGTTCCACACTGCTACCACCCTTTGCGTGATGAACTGTTTCTTAACTTCTCTCCTGAATGACCTGGCTCTAATTTTAAGGTTATGTCCCCTTGACCTGGAATCCCCGACCCGTGGAAATTTTTTTCTCTATCTACCCTATCAATTCCTTTCAAAATCCTTAAACCTCAATCAAATCACCCCTTAAGCTTCTATATACCAGCGAATACAAGCTCTAATCTCTCCTCATATGTTAACCCTGGCACCCTCCACTCCATCCAAGGCCAATATATCCTTTCTCAGGTATGGTGCCCAGAACTGTACACAGTACTTCAGATGTGGTCTAACGCGGGCTTTGTATAGCTGTAGCAAAACTTCTTCCCCTTTATATCCTAGCCCTCTAGATATTAAAGCTAACATTCTACTAAACTTTTTGATAATTTTATGTACCTGACACTACATTTTAGTGACCTATGTACATGGGTCCCGAAATCTCTTTTGACCGCCACTGTTCCTAGCCTTTCAACATTAAAAAAAATCTTGGGTCTATTCTTTTTTAATCCAAAATGTATGGACTGATATTTACTTGCATTGAAATCCATCTGCCACAGTTTTGCCCACTCACTTAAGAGCTGGAATTTCCGCCAGGAGGCGGGTTCGCGGCGGATTAGCTGTTTGACGGGTCCCGGTCCTGCTCCCGGTTCCAGCCGCTCTGCGTTAACAATTTTGCCTAGATTGGGCTTATTAAGCCCGCTGTGCTCATTACCCGGCCCAATCAGTGGGTGTGGGTCTGCTGATCTCCTGTGATGACGCATTTGAAGCCGCTGTATTTAAGATGGTTATGTCCCCTTTTGCTGTCACTTCCATTTTTCTGCTCCTGAGTGCAGGTGGTTGCAGACACGACAACACATAGAACAAAGCCTGCTCCCTGTTTCGATGATGACTCCCTCCATGTTCTTGTGGAGAGAGTAAGAGAACGCAAGGAGGTACTGTTCCCTTCTAATGGAAGGAGGAAGCCTCCTCAGCAGACCACCGCAGCCTGGCTACAAATAGCTGAGGAAATAGTTGAGGCTTGTAATAAGGGAACATCTATAATTATGGGGGATTTTAACTATCATATTAATTGGACAAATCCAAATTGGGCAGGGCTGCCTTGAGGATGAGTTCATTGAGTGTATTAGGGATGGGTTTCTTGAGCAGTATGCAACTGAACCGAACAGGGGGCAAGCAACCTTAGATCTGGTCCTGTGTAACGAGACAGGATTAATTAAAAATGTCCTAGTAAAGGATCCCCTTGGAATGAGTGACCATAACATGGTTGAATTCCATGTTCAATTAGAGGGTGAGAAGGTTGGATCTCAAACAAGCATGCTAAGCTTGAATAAAGGAGACTATGAAGGTATGAGAGCAGAATTGAGTAGAGTGGATTGGGAAAATAGATTAAAGGGTAAGACGATACATGATCAGTGGTGTACATTTAAGGAGTTATTTTACAACTTCCAAAAAATATATATTCCACAGAGAAGAAAAGGGTGTAAAAGAAAAGACAGCCATCCGTGGCTAAGTAAAGAAATTAAGGATAGTATTTGACTAAAAACAAGGGCATATAAGGTAGCCAAATCTAGTGGGAGGATAGAGGATTGGGAAAACTTTAAAAGACAGCAAAAAATAACAAAAAGATTGATTAAGAAAGGGAAGATAGATTATGAAAGTAAATTAGCAAAAAATATAAAAACAGATAGTAAGAGTTTTTATAGTTATATAAAAAGAAAAAGGGTGGCTAAAGTGAATGATGGTCCCTTAGAGGATGAGACCGGGAAATTTATGGTGGGAAATATGGAGATGGCAAAAACACTGAATGAATATTTTGTATCAGTCTTTACAGTAGAAGACACTAAGAATATCCCAACACTGGACAAACAGGGGGCTATGGGGGGGGAGGAGCTAAACACGATCAAAATCACGAAGGAAGTGGTACTCGGTAAAATAATGGGACTCAAGGCGGATAAATCACCTGGACCTGATGGCTTACATCCTAGGGTCTTGAGGGAAGTGGCGGTAGGGATTGTGGATGCATTGGTAATAATTTTCCAAAACTCCCTGGACTCAGCAAAGGTCCCGGCAGACTGGAAAACTGCTAATGTAACACCCTTATTTAAAAAGGGCAGTAGACAGATGGCTGGAAACTATAGACTGGTTAGCCTAACATCTGTGGTAGGTAAAATTTTGGTGTCCATTATTAAGGAGACAGTAACAGGACATTTGGATAATCATCATTTAATAGGACAAAGTCAGCATGGTTTTATGAAGGGGAAGTCATGTTTGACAAATTTGCTGGAGTTCTTTGAGGAAGTAACATATAGGGTGGATAAAGGGGAACCAGTGGACGTAGTGTATTTAGATTTTCAAAAGGCATTTGACAAGGTGCCACACAAAAGATTATTGCTTAAGATAAAAAATCACGGGATTGGGGGTAATATTCTGGCGTGGATAGAGGATTGGCTATCTAGCAGAAGGCAGAGAGTTGGGATAAATGGTTCCTCCTCAGAATGGCAATCAGTAACTACTGGTGTTCCGCAGGGGTCAGTGCTGGGTCTGCAACTCTTTACAATCTATATTAACGATTTGGAGGAGGGGACCGAGTGTAACATATCAAAGTTTGCAGATGATTTTAAGATGGGAGGGAAAGTAGTGAGTGAGGAGGACATAAAAAACATGCAAGGGGACATAGACAGGCTAAGTAAGTGGGCAGAGATTTGGCAGATGGAATACAATACTGGAAAGTGTGAGGTTATGCACTTTGGCAGGAAAAATCGTAGAGCAAGCTATTATCTTAATGGCAAGAAACTGGAAAGTACTGAAGTACAAAGGGATCTGGGGGTCCTGGTGCACGAAACTCAAAAGGTTGGTATGCAGGTGCAGCAAGTGATTAAGAAGGCCAATGGAATGTTGGCTTTCATTGCTAGGGGGATAGAATATAAAAATAGGGAGGTATTGCTTCAGTTGTACAAGGTATTGGTGAGACCGCACCTGGAATACTGCATACAGTTTTGGTGTCCATACTTAAGAAAAGACATACTTGCTCTCGAGTCAGTACAAAGAAGGTTCACTCGGTTAATCCCGGGGATGAGGGAATGGACATATGAGGAGAGGTTGAGTAGATTGGGACTCTACTCATTGGAGTTCAGAAGAATGAGAGGCGATCTTATTGAAACATATAAGATTGTGAAGGGGTTGGATCGGGTGGATGCGGGGAGGATGTTCCCGATGATGGGTGAAACTAGAACTAGGGGGCTGCTCTTTCAAAACTGAGATGAGGAGGAACTACTTCACTCAGAGGGTGGTAGGTCCATGGAATATGCTGCCCCAAAAAGCTGTAGAAGCTACATCATTACATGAATTTAAAACAGAAATAGACAGTTTCCTAGAAGTAAAGGGAATTAAGTGTTACGGGGAGCGGGCAGGAATTTGGACATGAGTCTAGGTTCGGATCGTACATGGCCCTGTGGGTAGCGGAGCGGGCCCATGGGCAGTGTAGCCTGATCCTGCTCCTATTTCATGTGTCTAATTCTGTTAGATTCAGGAGATGGTTCTGTGATAGTGGATTGGCGGTTCGGATCAGATCAGCCATGATCTTATTAAATGGCGGAGCAGGCCCGAGGGGCCGATTGGCCTACTCCTGCTCCTATTTCTTATGTTCTTATGTTCTTATGTAGGTCAGTGCAAGGCCTATCTTTACACGCACCTGGGTCCAGTATAGGAAGAGGTTCAATGATCTCCTGCGTTCAGCAAAAGTGAGTAAAACAGCACACTTACCTTCATTTTGTTGTGCCTGTCTTCACATCCCCATCACTCTGCATTGCCAACCCTACTCCTGTACATCCTAACTCACCCCAACATCCCTTGCACCATCACCCATCCCTCTCTCCCTATGTACAGAATCACATCCCCATCTTACTATGCACATTCACACTCACTCTCAATGTTATGCAATAACAACTGACAGTTCACAAGGAGGGAACTTGGTATTGACACCTCACTCCATCATAATCTCCCTCGAAACAACTATCCTATCCATTCTTTACACTCATTGCATCACTCCCACTAAAATTGCACTTCTGTCCCTCATTCAGTAAAAGAGATCCCACAATAAGAGGGAGAGGGAGAGAGCAGGAGGAGGACCGCCATCCATGGCCCAGCTCACCCGCGCTGAGGAGACAGCTCAGGACATTGTTAGAGGCGTTGAGGAGCTTGAACTGGGGGACAGAGAGATGGGCTCAGTAGAATAACCTGGTGACAGAATTATTTTCCAACCATCTGATTTGGCATTCAGGAGTGACTCGTATGGGATCTGATGTTCATAGAAATTGAGTGCTCATCATGTGCACAATGGGATGTGTCTGCAGCCTATATATCACATGTCTAATTCATGTCTTTACTCTCCCACAGGACCATCAAGAGCTCCCCTCCCTACTGTCCTGGAGGAAGAGCAGGAGCACTCCTCAAAGGAACCTTCAGCCTCAGAGGGAGCAGCTTCAGCAGAAATGAGCACACCCAGCACCAGCGCAGAGATGCACACGTCAGTGGGTCCAAGGCGGGATAGAGTAGTGTTGTCATCTGGTATCTCAAAACTTACAAGTGAGCAAGAGCAGATGGTGGAGACAGGGACAGCAGTGGAGACTCCTCGTCGGAGGCTGCAGGATGCTCCTAGCTTTGCTGAGTTACTTGCAGACGCTGAGCCTCGGGGGCCATCCAGAAAGAGAGCGGTGCTGGAGCTTCACGAACATGTGCAGGAGGCTCTGACTGGGTTAGCAACCACGGTGACTGCGAGTATGCAGAGAATGTAGGAGTCCATCTCAAACATTGTGCAGGCACTGGCAAATGTAGGTCCCGCCATGGAAAGGATGGCAACTCCATGGAGAACATAAATCCCCAGACTCAGGCGAACATGGTAACACTTCTAAATAGGTGATCAGCTATGAAGGCTAGATGAGCATCTATCGAGAAGAGAAAACAGAGGTTCATGGACGTTCGTGTTATGAGGAATGTCAGTATAGACATGGGTCTTAATGGCCCCACTGATGTGCAGCAAGGTGCTCTGCAGTACCTTGCAAACAGAGAAGTGTGGGTGGCCCATGAGAGGGATGGTGGTGGGAGGGGACATGAAATTGGGGGCTCCTCTCCAAGCACTCATACTGCCATCCCATTGCCAACTGCTCAGTCAGAGCCCCAGATGCCTCCCCCAACAGAGATGGCCAAGTCTGCTGCTGCACAGCCGCAGGAGGAGCAGACTTTGGCGGGGCCCTCACAGGCTCCAAAGCCCAAAGAACGACCGCCAAAGGCATCTAAGCAGGCACAGCAGGGAAGTGAGCAGGCTGCCTCTGCATCTGCTGAAGCCACAGGGGGATGCACCACGTAGAAGCACGCGTAAGTGAGAGCTAACACAAAAATAGTCACAAGGGTAGTCACTTGGGTGTTTTCATATAAATCAATGTAACGTTTGCGTTCTTTTATTTTGTTGTATTAAAGTATTGTCATGTGAATTTTGCAATGCGTTGCCCTATGTGTGCTCACAATTGGAGTGGCACAGTGAGGGGTGAGGGTGCCTTTCCTCTGTAGCAATGGTGGTGAAAGGGCTAGGAATACACCGTTCATTGTAGCGATGCTCTATGGTGTGGAAGTGGGGTCATGCCAACCTTCATGTGCATGTGGCAGCCACATGTCTGTGCGGTCTAAAGTTAAGTGAATCGGCCATGGATTTGGCCATCTCTTGCCTGCTGGGCATCAACATGCTCGCGTGCTGGTTGCACTGGGTCAGCCGCCTCCTCCAGGTGTTCCTCATCTGCAGCCTCATTTGGCTCTTCCTCCTCCTCCTCCTAAGAGGCTGTGCACTCTGCGACTTGTTCCTCAGGCAGCACTAATCCCTGCTGCAGTGCAATGTTGTGCAGGGCACAGCAGACCGTGATAATTTTCGAGACCCTGGCTGCTGCGTAGTGTAGGGCTCCACCAGATCTGTCCAGGCATCTGAACTGCATTTTGAGCAACGCTACTGTTTGCTCTATGACACTTCTGGTGGAAATATGGCTCTGACTGTATGTAGAAGTGCCTTACTTCTTAGCTCTGTGTAATGACTCAATACACTCTTGGATTTGTTAGACGGACAGGCCTTTTATTTTCTCTTGCAAGGGGAATCAGCACCTCTACTCAAGGGGTGAGGCTACTATTCCAATGATACAGCGTAAGCGTTCCATATTTATACAGTGTAACAAACAAGTTTGATTGACATTCCTTTGTTCCTCTATCAGGATACATATTAGATTAATCATCAGGTCTTATGACGTATTGACAGAAGGATCCTGGACACATAAGTCAACCGTTAATCTATAACAGGGCATGAATCGTGTAACCGGAGGTCCTCTTTAATCTTAATCATGTATTGGGAGGGTAGGTTTGCTTACGGTCACGAGTTGTCAGGTCAGTGGTTACTTCAAAGGAACCCATTGTTTCACTTCTACATTCTCATTAAGTGGGCAGACATCTGTTCTTGGCTGTAATCTAAGTACGTGCAATAGCTCTAGTTACACATCGACACTTGCCCAGTGTCAAGTCTGAAAACTTTTACCCAGCAAGCACTTGAAATTAACCCCTTGTATCATGTAGATTTCCTCATTCCCCCCTTTTGTCCTTTCTAAGGACAATCCATTTCGCTAAGTTTAAGAAACTCTGCGTCAAAGGTCTCACCCTTAATATCCTCATATTCAGACATCATTGGTACTGGAGGAGTTGACGTTAATAAGGAAAGGACTTTTGTACTCAATAATTTTAAACAACCAATCAATAAACTAATTAAAATTATTATCATCACAATTGCGATTAAGGCTTCCAAAATTTGCTTTCCTAGTGCTCCTCCCCATCCTGAAATCCAATCCCACATGGACCATGGTTCAGGTTGATGTAGTTTCTCTACAGCCTCCTTTATGTGGTTTACCAGGTTGGTGATATTTTCTGAGCTATCTGGGATATAGGTGCAACATTCGCTTTTTATGATTGCACATGTGCCCCCTTCTTTTGCCAACAAATAGTCCAGAGCCATGCGGTTTTGTAAGGCAACAGTGCGCAAAGCCACCATTTCTGCGTTTACATCGCTAAGAGCATCAGCAGTATCATTGGCTATTTGTTCCAACACTGCTGCCATGTTTATAGATTCTCTTGCTAACTTCCCTGTTCCATACCAGGGAAATGCTATAGCAAAGAACCTTTCAGTTTCTGTAATGGCTCGTTTTGCTCGTGTCCCAGGGTAGCTATCCAAAGATGAAATATGATGTATATAGGGCACTACATATCCCAAATAACATGACCCAGTCCAATTTTGTGGTAACCAAGGGTATGCTCTATGCCCACAGATGAAATAAGTGTTATTATAGGCTTCAAATTTGTTCCATATCTGGTGCATCATTCCTATTCCGTGTTCTCCTTTCCAGATTTTTTACTAGTCAAATTTTGTACTGTGGACAGGTTCCACCATCCCCAATAGGGCCATTCGACTGCACCCGGTGGTTTAGTAGTAGTTTTAGTCAAAGTGTAGTTACATTTGCACTCACTCCATCCAACCATCAATCCTTCTCCATTGTCGTTTACCAGACAGACTTCTCCTTTTGTTTTATTTACGGTTCCCATTGACATCACTAATAGACTCTCTGGATTCCTTTGATTATCATATTGGGGATGAAACCATCCTTCGAATTTCATTAGGTTATATCCTGCTCCCTTCCACTCATCTTCTAGTTGTTCTGGATCTGTCTTATTAAGTTTTCTTTTCTGAGTGGCTAATGTTGAAATAAAGGGCTCTGTAACTGGATTGTTACAAAACATTGGCCTGGCCGTCAGGGCCAGTCCTCCCTTTGGATTACCACTACAGATAACTCCTTCATTTGCAATTCTTTCACTTGGTGACACAGTATCGGGGCATATAACCCATAGCTTATCAAGCTTCTGTCCACTATCTTCTAATATCTTATTCTGCCTAATCCTAAGACTCAGGCGTTGATACGGGGGTACCTGCATAGTGTGATCCTGAAGCTGAACCTTCATAGTCTCGTTATAGCATATAATATAAAAGAAATCACTGTTTAAAAGTACACATTCTTCTATGCATGGTTTGCCCTTCAGGGGATCTGGGTAAATCAATATGGCAGTTTCAATTATCGTTAACAAAGGGAACAGTCTTATTAGAGTCCAAATCCAGTTCATCTTGGCAGTGTATCGTCTTCAACTGATGCCTTCTTACAATGGGACGCATGTATCCATGTTGGTCGCTCCTTTACTTTTACAGTGGTGTTTGTGGTCAGGAGTACTTGGAAGGGTCCCTCAAATCTGGGTTGAAGGCCATTCTTTCGCTTGAAGATTTTTAGACATTATCTCCTGGCTCGTAAGTATGGCACTTTCCTTCAGCGGGATCGACCTGGGCTTCCTTCACCTGTTGATGGAAACTAGAAATGCATTTGGTTAGTGCAATGCAATAACTCAACATATCTTCCTCCATTTGTTTAGCTGTTAAAGGTGCCGAAAAGGGCAATCTGTGTGGTCTTCCCATGACGATCTCGTGAGGCGACAATCCTGTAGTTCTGTTGGTAGCAGACCGCATTGTCATTAAAGCTATGGGTAACAAATCAACCCATTTAAGTCCAGTTTCTTTACACAGTTTTGCAAGCTTGTTTTTCAGCATCCCGTTATATCTTTCCACTAGTCCAGCCGACTGTGGATGATAACTGCAATGGAGGTGCTGGTTAATCTGTAAGGCTTTGCATAGTTCCTTAATCAATGTTCCCGTAAAATGGGACCCATTGTCACTTGACAGTTTTGCTGGTATCCCAAAGCGAGGTACAATGTCCTGCAATAAACATTTAGCAACAGCAGTGGCGTCACTCTTTCTACAAGGAAACGCTTCAATCCATCTTGAAAACATATCAACAATAACTAATACATATTTAAAGCTCATACACACAGGTAGTTCAATAAAATCCATTTGCAAGTGTACAAAAGGGCCCATGGTTTTTGGGTGGGATGCGGGCTGTACCTTCTTTATTTTCCCTGCATTCATGGTCTGGCAAATAGTACAATTTTCACATATTTTTTTTGCCAACTTTGAGATTCCTGGTGCATACCAGGTCTTGAGGATATAGTCCGCCATCCCCCCTTTGCCCGCATGGGTGAATTTATGAACACATCGGGCAATTGGTGATAGTAATGATTTGGGTGCCACCATGCGGCCGTCATGATGAACCCATAAGCCGTCAGTGTTTTTAAAACAATGATTAACAACCCATTCCTTTACTTCATCAGAACTGGCCCTATCTTGATGGGTCAGCACATCATCTAAGGACGGGGGCTGCGGTATCTCTGGCTTTTCCCTAACAGGGAAAGCTGAAACTTGTCGTTCAGTACTTGATATAGCTACTGACTTAGCGCTATCTGCAGCAGCGTTTCCAAGCGCAACCTTGTCCAAATGCCCCGTGTGCGCTTGGCACTTAATAATTGCAATCTGTTTACGTCTCTGAATAGCTAGTAAAAGATTTTTCACTTCTTGTGCATTTTTAATCTGGGTTCCCGAGGAAGTCAGGTAACCGCGAATTTTCCAAATTTGTCATGCTCATGTATTCATTGTCTACAATAGCCAGTCATTCCTAGAAAATGCTTCATTTCTCTTTTAGTTTTTTGGCAACGATGTGTTGCAAACAACCTTTATTCTATCCGGCGTTAACTCCCTGTTTTAACAATGATTCCATCACTGGCTCAATTCCTTTTTCTGCTTTCTCTGACAATGGATACTGTGACCTTTTGGGTAATGGTGCAGCTGGATTAATTGTAACTTTATAGGGCTGTGCAGTCTAATAGTTAGGAGGTATTTTAAATCTTGTCCTGTTTTGTCATAGCAGGCCGTGCAGTGCAATTTTGAATGCCATTTCCCTAGTTTCAGGGATTCCTGGTATTGTTTTATGGAGCTTGTCCCCACGCTCCTAACAGACTGACAAGTTCGGGACTCAAACTTGGGTCAGCAATTTCCCATGCGTAAAGAACAGGGTGTTTTATTTCTGTTACTGAGTACGCATATGCCTTGTCTACTTGGATTTCTACCGTTACTCCTGATGGGGAGCAAATGATTGTAGCATTCATTTTGCACAGCAAGTCTCTTCCACATAAATTCATAGAGACATCTCCTGATAACAGAAAGGAGTGTTCTTCCTCAAATTCTTCTACTTTTACTGTGGGGGGAGTCGATTGATTCAAGCATTGTAGTATTCCAGCCAATCCAGCTATCGGGGTCTTTTTCCCATTAATAGGCATTCCTTCAGAATATCCTTTCCCTAACACCGAAAAGGTTGCTCCTGTATCTACTAAAATGACATAGGTCTCCCAGCTATTTGCATTTTAATTTCAGGTTTGCTGCGTGAATTTAAAGAAACAACGGGCATTTGGTGGTCTGTGGCGCCTGGGGCTGCTGGTGTCAGTCAGTAATTCTGATCTCTATTTCTCCTAAATTCCTGTCCGTTTGTAGGGTAACCTCCTGACTGGTCCGAAAAAGGGTTATGGACAGTGAAATTAGGACCTTTATTCTCTAACGGAGGTCCATTATTGGAGGTTTGGTTCTGACGATTTTTCGCAGGGCATTGGTTTGCCCAATGTCCGGGTTGTCCGCAATTGTAACAATTACCAGATCGTCCATACCCTCTTACTCTACCACGTCTTCCTCTATATTCCCCTCTATTCATCCTTCTATAGTTACCTTGTTATCCTACCATAATAGAGGAGAAAGGTATTTCTTCGGGGTAATCTTTTTTTTTCTGACTCAACAAACATACAGGCAGTCTTTTTATCTGGCTGTTCTCTATTTCTCTCTTGTCCATTAAACATTCCTCGAGGCAAGTAATTCTTTCTATGTTAAATGAACCATCTGAGGGAAAGGGTCTAGTCTTATTTACAGTCCATTTGGACCAGTTCGGTGGGTGATCAATGGATGATTGACCAGTTCTTTAACATAAAGGCTGCTGGCGAGCCTTTCTCGGGTGGCTTACTGGTGCTAGCACCCATTGTAGCAGCTTAAATGGTTCACTTAAAACAATCTTAACTCCCGTGACAATCCGTGATCTGCGTTGTACGCCCCTACAGATCAGATTAATAAACTATACATACGTATCAAAATTACAGTCACATCCAATCTTCTTGGTCTTTACTTCAAATCAGTGTCACAAAGTCCTTGACCATTTGTCACTCCGAGTGCCTTTAGAGTTTCGGCGCCTACTTTATGGTCCCGGCCTTCACGTGGGGCATTTGCCCACTTAATAACCGGCCTGAGGCTAGGCGACTGAAACTCAGCACTTCCCAACTGAATTTAGTCAACTGACTGCAACAAGGTTTTTTTAAAAAATATTTACAACACATTAAGACATATCCTTATGCTTTAAAACTCGAGGGTTCTCAACCCTCGTGGAAGGTATTTCTAACTGGGGAAAATACTGAATCCACAATAGCTTAGTGGATCATGTAAAAGACATCACTATTTTCTCAACCATACATTCCGCCGCGGGACTCACTTCCCCTGCTTGGGTCTTTTCCAACCCCTTCTGCAGTTTTTTTTTTCAGCTTAAATATTTTAGTTAAAACATACAACAATTCCGTAACACTCTATGATCTGCGTGGGACGCCTCTACAGATCAGACATGACTAAACATTAATACATATGACAATAAACAATAAACGATACACTTGTTAAACAACAACCAAAGTGTTACTAAATCCCCAACCTATGCAGCCTTACTGGACAAAGCTGCAAAGTTGATTGATAATAACAAGTAGTTAAATACTCACTCTCATAAACATTAAACATTGACACTGTGTTTCAGACAACCGCCCACTCTTCTCTCTTTTTACCCTATTCCCTTTAGCCAAATCTTTAGCAAAAAGGGCCTTCAATTTGTCCCAGCTAACTTCACCCACTCGCTCTCCCTCTATCCTACTCCCTTTAGCCAAATCTTTGGCAAAAAAGGGCCTTCAATTTGTCCCAACTAACTTCAAGCTGGAACCTTGCTAGTTCAATTTCCAGTAAATCGCTAGCTCCTTAGTTAATCAAATTCCTGACTTAACCTTCTCTCTCTGGTACCTTTATACAGTCCTTTTCTGCACGATCCTGTTCGCGGGGCGTCAGCGCCTCATGGCTGGTCCTCTGTTCCGTTTCTGAAAGGGAAGCAGTCACAACGGCAGTTTAACCTCCGAACCTTGTGAGTCAATTACCCGATGGCAGTACTGTCCAATGGAATAAACAGACTATGCGCAGCTATGCTTCTGGCAGGGAAAGTCCCAAAAATGTGGCAAAACACCACCTTCGGCCGATGGGATTTTCCCAACCGAGCAACGTACTCGGCGTCTGTTAACTCACCAATTGGTACAGCAAGCCATCTTGGTGGAACCTCCAAATTGTAGAAGTGCCTTACTTCTTAGCTCTGGGTAATGACTCAATACACTCTTGGATTCGTCAGACGGACAGGCCTTTTATTTTCTCTTGCAAGGGGAATCAGCACCTCTACTCAAGGGGTGAGGCTACTATTCCAATGATACAGTGTAAGCGTTCCATATTTATACAGTGTAACAAACAAGTTTGATTGACATTCCTTTGTTCCTCTATCAGGATACATATTAAATTAATCATCAGGTCTTATGACGTATTGACAGAAGGATCCTGGACACATAAGTCAACCGTTAATCTATAACAGGGCATGAATCGTGTAACCGGAGGTCCTCTTTAATCTTAATCATGTATTGGGAGGGTAGGTTTGCTTACGGTCACGAGTTGTCAGGTCAGTGGTTACTTCAAAGGAACCCATTGTTTCACTTCTACATTCTCATTAAGTGGGCAGACATCTGTTCTTGGCTGTAATCTAAGTACGTGCAATAGCTCTAGTTACACATCGACACTTGCCCAGTGTCAAGTCTGAAAACTTTTACCCAGCAAGCACTTGAAATTAACCCCTTGTATCATGTAGATTTCCTCATGTAGCACTCCTTAACCTCATTTGATGGCCTCCTCATCAGCATCATTAGTCATGTCTTCAGGGGATAGCCCGTGTCTCCAAGTAGCCAGCCGGAAAATTCATTTGGCAGAGCGAAGAGCTGAGGCACAGTGGACTGGCGCAGGATGTAAGAGTCATGGCAGTTGCCAGGGTACTTTGCGCACACGTGCATGATGCTCTTCCTGTGGTTACACACCAGCTGGACGTTAATGGAGTGGAAGCCTTTGCGGTTTACAAATGCAGCTGGGCTCTGATGGGGTGCCCTGATGGCCACATGGGTGCAGTCGATGATGCCCTGCACCCGTGGGAAGCCAATCAGATTGACAAAGCCTAGCGCCCATGTGGTAACACTTGCTTCATCAGTTGAAAAGTGGATGTAATTGGAGGACTTGTCAAAAAGGGCATTGATAACCTGCGTGATGCATCTATGGGCGGGTGACTGGGAGATGCCGTAAATGTCTGCTGCTGATCCCTGGAAGGACCCTGACGCAAAGAAGTTGAGGGCTGTGGTGACTTTGACAGTCACTGATAAGGGGTGTCCACTCGTTTCTCTGGGCTGCAGGTGTTGGTCCAGCATTGTGCAGAAGTCAGCGACTACCTCTCATGAAAGTCTCAGCCTCCTTTGGCACTGCTGCTCAGTCATTTTGAGGAAGCTCATCCTCTGCCTGTATACCCTGTGTTGGGGGTATCCCTGCGGTGAGGTGCAGCCCTGCACCGATGGCCTCTGCCCTGTGCAGCATCAGACGGCTGAGGAGAATGTTGGTGCTCTTGTTGGTGCTGCTGCTGTGCCTGTTTCTGCTGCTGCTGCGGCTGATCCTCTTCGGATTCTGAGGACCAGGAGAGAGTATAAATGGTTCCCATTCTTTTATTATATATGGCAGTTGAGGATGAGTTGTTATCAGCAGTAAATCAATGGGGAGAGAGCTTATTCCAAGGAGGTGACAGTGCATATAGAGTTCACAACACACACATACAACCTCAATACAGCTCAAATGTGTCCTTCAATTCATGAAATCAGCAAATACTGGTATTTGAAAGTGACCTGATGTGATAGGTTAGGCTTTATGCAGCAGTTGCAGCTGTTCTGAAGTCGCCGACCCGACACTTTGGAAACTGGCGTGGAGCCGGGTTCGTGGCGAGTTCCCAACCCGCCGTCAATCATTTTGAATGTAACACTTGACCCACCTCTGAATTCACCCTCTGAGTGCCGGCAAAATCGCGGCATTAATCTATCAATTGTAGGATTCGCAAAATTGGACTTTGTATTAATAAGGGTCAAATGGCAGAAGAGGTCATGATTTTAAAGACTGTTTTAAAAGAAGCCCAGAAAAAGGGGCACACAAAATGGCCGCCATACCATGTGACCAGTTTATTGGGGCACTTTAAAATGGTTCCTGCGCAACCTCAGACAGATTTGTGGATTCAACCCACAGTAACTTCTGGAAGCCGTTTCTGAGAGAACGAAACCAGACCCACACATATACATATGGATTAGATGCAGATCCAGTCAAGATCGGCCTGGAGACAGAGACCATCAAAATGTTGCCCCAGACAAAAGGGGACAATCTCATATTCATGAGAACAGCACCCAGGACTAGATAATGAGATCAGCAGGACATTAAAAACAATTAAGGTAATTCCAGACCAGAGATGGGTCTTTACCAGCCGTTTAAGACATTTTAAAATATAATAACTACCCCGCTGTGCTCCCAGCCCGCTAAAAATAAAACAAAGACTAACCTGATTTTGGGCAGGAGACGGAAGTTTCTGGAAGAAAATATATCTGGAAGACTTCGGCAGTTAAGCACACAGCTTGAATCCGGACACCCAGAAGAAGAAGCAGGCACTCGCAGGAGGGAGAAGAAAGCCAACATCGAGAAGGCCGTCTCGAAGCCGACGTCCCGCCCCGGGGAAACACATCGGGAGATCATCGACCGTCCCCGGGCTGTTGCCGGAACGAGAGGCCATCGATCCAACTTGGGAGAAGAGACAAAAAATAAAGGTCCCAAGAGAAGAAACCTTCCAGCCACCCCGGCTTGGGAGAAGAGAAAAGAAACTGAAGAAGTGATGGGAGCCAGCCCAAGGCTCCTCTAACCAGGGTCGAGCCAATGATCCTCGACCCCGACGACATCCAGGCCTGCCGGTGTCCAGCCGCCCCCGACCCCCACCTCAGGAGAGAGGTGTGGCGCAGCTCGCAGGGGCTCCACGATCCACGTGGAGACGAAACGCCTCAAAGGACCAAACACAGACTCGATTTCAAAACGCTGCACTTCCTAGTGGGATTGGTGAGCATGTTTCTGGCCCTTCACAATCAGATCTAGATAGGTTTAATAAGGGGGTGGATTTTAAGGGTACAGTTAACATGAGTTGTTGTCCCTCGATGTTCCGTGTGTTTCCTTATTTCATGATGATCTTTGTAAAGTATAAGATGCCTGTATTTGCCTTAGTTAGTACTGTGTCGTTATGATTTGTTTGTGTGTTTTTTCCCTCCCATGTACTCTCTTATCTGCTTGCATTTGATTTGATATTTTTCCTTATGCAATAACATTTCATTTTGTTTCATCAAACTTGGTCTACAAGAGTTTTCTTTACATTGTAGTTCCTGCACCTAAGTCCAGAGTATAGAATCTAAGGGGCGAGTGGGTCGAACCACTCAAGGTTTTACTGTGCAAGAGAGAGAGGCCTCTAGAGAGAGAAACCTCAGGGAAACCTCTCGAGGAAAACCCCTTGCACAATGTCTCTTCGCAATTTTATGCTCTTGTCTACATTACTTACTATACCACCAATCTTTGTGTCATCGGCAAACTTGGATTGTGTTAACTAAATCATTAATAAATATCGTGAATAGTTGAGGCCCCAGCATAGATCCTTATGGGACTCCACTAGTCACTTCCTTCCAATTTGAGCATGTACCCATTATACCTACTTTCTGTCTTCTACTGCCTAAGCAATCTCCTAACTAGGTCAATAGTTTGCCTTCAATTCCATGAGCTTTAATTTTAGCTAACAGTGCCCTCTTTAAAACCTATCTCTTTAACCAAACTTTTGTTCCACCTGTCCTAATATCTCCTTATGTGGTTTGGCATCAGATATTGTTTGAATTTACTCCTGCAAATTGCCTTGGGACGCTTTAATACATTGGCGTAGAAATTTGGTATAGCCCCGCTTGGGGCGTTAGAATTGGCGCTGCGCAAATTTAATAGCCAGATGCAACTTATCGCCACCTTGCGCGATATTGGGTTGCAGCGCCCCTAAAGGTGATTGAGTTGTGAGTTCAGGCATTACACGGGACTCCTAAGGCGCTAACATGCCGGCGCAACCCAATATCGGGGCGGGCGGGCGCAGCACAGGTACTCTCAATTACCGATGACCACGCGACTTCCAGGCGCCAGCCAGCTCTTAAAGGGGTGGGTCAGTCAGCTCCAGCATCCACACTCTGCGCCTTGTAGGCCTGAAAATCGGAGCAGGCCCTTCTCTGGTGCAAAATACTTGGAGCAGATGGAGAGGGTGAGGCAGAGAGCAGAGGAATTGGTGGCCGCAGTGGAGCGCCGGCGAGATGTACTCTACCCCGACAATGGCAGGAGGCCTAATCATAAGGACTACCGACGCGCTTGGAGGGATGTTTCTCAGAGGGTCAACTCCAGCAGCATGGCGACCAGGAGCCCTGTGCAGTGCAGGAAGAAATTCAACAACCTCACTCGGGTCGTGAGGGCGAGTGGTGTTTATGCAAACTTCTGCATCCCTCCATTTGCACCTGACTTTATGGCTACAGGGTGCGCTATGCCCCAATGGCCATCTGTCAACAAGCACCCATGGCCCTTTCTGGGCACACACATGCACATTTGACTCAGGGCATCATGTAAGGGCTCTTCCACCATGGGGGGCATGAGATGATAACTCAGGGCATCATGTAAGGGCTCTTCCACCATGGGGGGCATGAGATGATAACTCAGGGCATCATGTAAGGGCTTTTCCACCATGGGGGGCATGAGATAATAACTCAGGGCTTGATGAAAGGGCTCTTCCACCATGGGGGACATGAGATGATAACTCAGGGCATCATGTAACATCACTTCCCGTCCTTTCCCCTGCAGGCCAAGCTGGCAAGGAACCGCAAGGACCAGCTTCGCACCGGAGGAGGTCGTCCTCAACTGCAGACTCTGACGGATCTAGAGGAGAGAGTCCACCAGATTGTTGGAGGATGTCTGAGTAGTCCTGTCACCACTGCCGCTGCCGACCCCATTGTCCACAGCGATGTTAAGGTTCTCACCTTTTACAGCTGTCTCCTTCCACTTGTTTCCCCCACCAGCATGCTTTCTCACTGTGGACCCATGTCATAGCATTGCCGCACTCTTGCATCCCTTGCTGCCAAGCTGTCCTTTTGCTAAAGCCACTCTTCAACCTCCCTGCTTTCAGATTCTGCATCACCAGCTCGGGAGCCGGCCCCTCAAGCTGCCAGTGCCAGTGCCTCCGGAGGCGATGATCAGGAGGAAGCCGGACCATCCATGCCAGCCTCAGGGGAGCCAACGCATCTGGAGACTGGGGATAGTAGTTCCCTGGAGGGGAGCGGGGGGGGCTCTGGTAAGGAGCCAGTTGCAGGAACCAGCGGCCTGCAGCAACGCGAGGGGGGTAGTGAAGCTCAGGGGCCGTCTCCCCGGAGGGCGAGGCAGGCCACGATGACTGCTGCACAGAGTGCAGAGGAGGTGCGTAGCCTTGCCGATATCAGCGCCCAGGCCTGGCTCAGGCACACTGAGCTTATGGCTGCAATGGGGAGGATGCCTGAGTCGATCAACACACTGGCAAAGATGTGCTGGACTTTGGGGCAGCAATGGAAAGGCCTGTCCAGGGCTTCGGGGCAGCAATGGAAAGGTCTGTCCAGGGCTTGTCCAAGGCAGTGGAATGGACTGTTCCGGCCTTGTCCGAAGCAGTGGAAAGGACTGTTCCGGCCTTGTCCGAAGCAGTGGAAAGGACTGTCCAGGGCTTCTCCGAAGCACTGGCACCTGCCACGCAGGTCCTCACTGCTGCCACGCAGTCACTTGCTGGCCTCGTCCACACGCAAATTGAGGCCACGCGAACACTCACCGCTGCCACCCTAGCTGCATCAGGCAGGATCACCCCGGGCCCTTGCAGCACCACAGCAGGCCATGAATCTGTGGAGCAGTCGATTGTGGCGGATGATCCGGTGCGGCCCCGTCAGAGTGCGAGTGTGTCGGCCGACCACGGTGCAGGTGTCCTCTCTCGGCATGTGAGCATTCCTGATGCCACCACTGGAACGTCAGCAGAGCAGCTGTCACCACCTGCATGGCAGACTGCTTCCTGCCATGCCCAGTTGGAGCAGCCAGCTTCCGGGCCCTCCAAGCCCAGAGATCGTCCAGGCCGTCCCTCAGGGGCTTCAGCGCTTCCAGACACTCAGCAGGCATCCCCCAGCCTTGACGCAGGCACTGGGGTCCAATTACGGAGGAGCTGCAGGGAGGGAAGGGGCCGACCTCGTAAGAGAAGTCAGTCTCCATCAAGGGGTCAACAGTAGCGGGAGGTGCTAAGACGTCTCTTTTTTCGAATTCAAGGCCATCCACACCTGCTGTGTTTGTTTGTTATGTTTTGGTTAGTCTCGCTGGTTTGCCAGACAGTTATCTGTTGGTTTGTTAGTTATGCTTTCTGTTGCCATTACGTTGTCATGCTGGAAGGAAGCACTTTTTTGAAAATAAAGAAAATGTTTTATTTACAATGGAGCTGTAGACTATTTACAATCATGGTGGCCTTCATAGGCGTACCGCGAACTGAAGGGCGCTGTTCCAATCACACCCAGCATTCCGTCAGAGGGGTCTAGAACCGAGTCCTTATGAGCCTCTGACGAATGGCCCTTCCAGTTTCTGGAGCCCTCCCATCTTCCTCCTACTCCTCCTCCTCCTGCTCCTCCTCCTTGTCCGCCTGCTCTGCTGGACCTTGAGGGTCGGCTGGCATTGGCTGGGTGCGTCGAATGGCCAAGTTGTGGAGCATGCAGCAGACAACGACGATGCGCGCCACATGCTCCAGCGAGTACTGTAGGGCGCCCCCCGATGGTCGAGACAACGGAAACGCTGCTTCAGCACACCAATTGTGTGCTCCACAATGTTCCTGGTCGCCTGATGGCTGTTGTTGTACTGCTCTTCTGCCGGGGTGCTGGGCAAATGGAGCGGGGTCATGAGCCATGGGCAGAGAGGATAGCCCTTGTCACCAAGAAGCCAGCCTCGTGGATGAGCCGGGGCCTCAAAAAGGTCAGCCACTGAGGTCTGCCGCAGGATGAACGCATCGTGGCTGCTGCCAGGGAATTGTGCGTTGACCACCATGATCATCTGCCGGTGATCCCAGACCAGCTGCACATTGGGGGAGTGGAACCCCTTGCGGTTGCGGAACGCCTCAGGATTCTGTAATGACGTCCGCAAAGCCATGTGTGTGCAATCAATGGCCCCCTGCACCATGGGGAAGTCCGCAATAGCCGCGAAGCCCTGCTTCTCCAGGGTCACAGGGAAGGTGATTAATTCATGCCTCCTTCTATAGAGGGCAGCTGTCACTTGCCGGATGCAGCAATGCACCGCAAATTGTGAAATATTTGCTATGTCCCCAGTTGCTGCCTGAAACGAGCCGCTGGCGAAAAAGTTGAGGGCAACAGTGACTTTGACGGCCACCGACAGAGAGGTCCTGCACCGTAGCCGCGGCTGCAGATCTTCAGCAAGCAGGTGGCACAGCTCAGTCACAACATCCTTACCGAATCTGAGCCTTCGCAGACACTGCTCCTCCGACATGGTAAGGTATGAGACCTGCTGCCTGAAAACCCTGGCAGCGTATGGTCAGATTTGGCGACGTCCATTGCCCCTCCTCCTTCTAGCCAATCCCGGCCCTCTCTCCCTCTGTCTCTGTGCCCTTGCCAGTTGTTCAGCCAGGAGGACGTTTCCCTCCAAAGCAGCTCCCATTATTATGTCAGACGAGTAAGACGCAGTAATCTCTCACGATCAAACTGTTCTGGACAGGGCTGAAGGTCCCAAGGCTCCGCTGGCTCAATGAGAAGAACGCTCTCCAACTGAAGGTCTGCAACTCTCTCCAGCAGCGAGCAGGATGGCCAGCCCAAATGGCTGCCGCTTTTATACTAGTGCTGTCCCCTTTAAAGAGCGCCCCCGAGTCCGAGAAGGACCTGGTAACGTTCCATCCAACTGTCACTAATAGCGCCAGGCGGAACGGAGGGGGGCACCACTGAATTTCCGGTCCAGGGCGCCAAAAAGGCGTTGCACACTGAAATGACGTCATGATCTGCCTGCGCCCGCGAGCGGGCGCAAAGAGTTAGCGCTGGCACTAAAAGGCTACTCAATATGGCAGGAAGCGCTGGGTTCACTGCGCCCGCCCAAAAATTTGGTAACGCCCCAAATCTCGGGCTCTTTAGGTGCGAATCGCTGGCGCTACCAACCGAAGGCCTAGAAATTCGGTGGGCTGCGCCACCAGTTAGCGCCCAAAGAGGGCACTTAGTGGGTTTAGCGCCACTGGCCATGCCTACTGCAAAATTTAGCGGGGCGCAAATGGTGGCGCTAGCCGTTAGCGCTGTGCCACCACCGAGGGCGTCATCGGTGTATGCAGTGCCCCGCTACTGCCCCGATTGCGAAATTTGGTAGTGCCCCCTGCTGTAACGCCGGTCGCAATTTGTGACCGGTTCAGGGGGGCCTACCTGTGGCGGTAGAGGCGCTGAGGTGCAGGGCGGCCATTTTTTTTGCTGGCCGCCTGCCAGCACCTCTTCACGAAGCTTTCCCCGGCCTCCTGAGCAACCCCCCGTGTTGTGCCGGCTCTCTCCCAAGAGCCCGGCACTTCTCCTCGGTGCTGGGCTCTTTTGCCAGCACTCACGATCTTAGATCGCGCTGCACCAGGCCCCTCACCTTTAAGAAGGGGAGGAAGGCCTGCAGTACCGCAGCGCGCCGTGCTGCAGTGTGTGGCGCTGCAGCATGTTGCGCTGCAAACTTCAGTTGCAGCGCCCCAAGACGGATGCGGGGCGCCTCGAGTAACGCTGCGCTTCTGTTTGGGGCGCTCAAACTGAAATTCCGGCGGGTGCTCGTGACTCCTTCCGGGGTGGTACTTCCGGCGCTATGGCAAGACTGGCGCCCCAAACAGGGCGCCACCGAATTTCTAGGCCTAAAGGTGCTATATAAATGCAAGTTGTTGCCCCACAAATAGCAACGTGATAATGACCCAGTTATGGCCTAGATTTTATTGTACTAATAATGGCGATGCTGTCAGCACTCTTCGATATTACAGGGTAAAACTGACAGTAAATTCTGGCATTCGCATATGTGCAGTTGAGTGAGGAAATCTGGAAGTTGCTGTCAGTGATACCCTGTTCCTCCACAAGGTGCTCTGTTGTAGTCTTCAATGGAATCTGGGCAGAGGTCACTGTAATGGTGTGAACTTACCCGTTATTCTCATTCTACTGAGAGATGAAAATGATAAGGCTTATACAATCAGGAGTAAATGAGATTTTAATGGCATAATAAGTGATAATTACTGCTGAACAACCTCTCTGGCCATGAAAAAATTACTTTACAAATAAGGAGTCTCATTCCTTCAGAAGAAAATTAATGTTGCAGATTTTTAAAAAAAAAAATTTTTTTTTAACGTTTTTGTTTTTTTCTTTGATCTATCTCCCATAATCTCATGTGTATGTCCCAATCTTTATTTTGCTTCCTGTACAATGATTTAAATGTAATTTAAATTTATTTTTTACTTCCTGCTTTGCAGTCTGCGTGTCTCAGTGAGGATTCTTCAATCTGATTGGTTGAAGAGCCTCCCTGCTGCTTCCAGCTGACAGATGCCAGAGATCTTCTGTAGGGGCTGCCGCATTGGATTTGATGCTCGAAAACTAGAAATCTTTGATGACAAGCCCACATAAAGTCTCTGGGCAACTTATACGCAAGGAGAACTGTGAAAGCTGATCCTTTGCCCCCCACAGCAAATTCTGGGCCAAACTGTTTTAGTAATGTTGGTAGAGGGATAATTATTGGCCAGGACACTGGTAGAACTCCTCAGCTCTTTTAAATAGTGCCACAGTGCCAGGGTGGGGATGGGGGCTTATTTTGGCCAATGGTGAAAACAGGCGCTAAATGGGTGCTGTGCTAATAAGAAACGCCTGTTTGAAAGTTTGGATTTAGCACACAATTTTCGGGCTAATTTATGATGAACATGATTTAAATGTGCATGCAGGCGCTGAAACCGACAACGGCAGGATAAGCACTCAAGCGATGATAATTAGACACCATTTTCCTGGAGCCTGCACTCACCCACTTCCACTGAAGGCGTGGAGTGCGCTGGCTGGCAGTGGAAGGATGTTTCAAGGAGCTAGAGAGAGGCCGCCCAGGTTCTCTGATGTAGCACTGGAGGTCCTGGTGGAGGAGGTACAGAGGAGGAGGGATATCTTCTACCCACAGGGGGGAAGCAGGCCACAGAGGCAGCTGATCCAGCGCATGTGGAAGGAGATTGCCCGGGAGGTCACAGCCAGGAGCCCTGGCCCCAGGATATGGCTCCAGTGTGCAAGAAATTTAATGATTTGACACGAGTGGTCAAGGTAAGATCACATTTCACAAACACACTTCTTAATAATTCCACCACCACCACCAACATCACAACCTCAATACACTTCATCCACCATCTAACTATACACTGACATTCACACAACCCACACTATTGCATCCTTCACAGGCACTACTCAAAACCTCAGACACATCTCACAGCTCTTCAACCATGTGAGGCATCACACACACAAATACACATGTCAGTATACTCATTCACAATCATCATTTTTCTCTTCCAGGAAACAATAGCGGGCCAGAAATTCGGGTCGGTGGCTTCCCTCGGGTGCAAGCCCCCGACCTGCACTTACCTAGCGCGACGGCCGTTGTGCTGTGGGCCCGCGTGGGATTCCGATCCTGGGCCTCCTCCAGCTGTCGTCGCGCAGTGCTTGCATATCCCAGGGGTGCAGTTAGTTCAAAGCGTCCCCTGGGATCACGTGGGCCATGGAGAGCCAATCGTAGCAGGGAATTTCTATTCATAGATTTGATAGGAAGATATTACTCAGAATAGTTGGTCTGCAGTTCACTGCTGCATTGCTATGGTAACAAATGGTCTCCTTTGCCACACATTGGCATCCATCAAATTCAAAACTGACACTCAACAACAGCTGGAAGAGCAAACCTAATCCTGTGGTATTCCCCCACGTACAAGGCACCAGTAATTACACTTACATTCCCATCATGCCCACAAGATAGGGCAACTGCGAGGCAGCAAAGTAATGAAGTAGACCTTTGGTCGCCGCTGGTGCTTTGAATTACCAGCCAGAATGGAGTTGGTTGGTTAATTGTAACATATTGTATACAACGTAGCTATTGAAAGAAGCTTGCTCAGTGAGTGAAATTTCTAATGTTCAAATTTTTAAAAATAACATATTTTGCAATAAAATGATTAATGTTATTCCTTGAATTGTCTTTGTGTCTTTTAGTACTTTTATTAAAGTTTTCACTTAAAGGCTGCAGACTTTCCAAACAGCCTGAGCTTGAACATAATTATTTGCCCAAAGCTGTGACTCTGAGATGAATTTCGATTGCACAATCTGAGCAATCCTAAATTCCCAGGATGCCTCAGTGCTGTTCAGTCATCTGTACTGAATGTGTATTTTACTTTAGCTTAAAGCACTTTGGGCAAAGCAGCTTTTCTTCAAATAATTTTGCAAAACAAGGGACAATTTTCAAAAGCCTTATTGAGGTAAAATTAATATTGATTAAATAAAAAAATTCCGGAATGTCTGGTATGTGCATGCCTCTGTCTGTGCATGTTTCTATGTGCATGTTAATGCATGAACCTGTTTGTGTGCATGTTTCTGTGTGTATGTGTATGTGTGTACCTGTGTGCATGTTTCTGTATGTGTGTATGTATGTACCTGTGTGCATGTTTCTGTATGTATATGTATGTACCTGTGTGCATGTTTCTGTGTGTATGTGTGTACCTGTGTGAATGTCTATGTATGTACCTGTGTGCATGTTTCTGTATGTGTGTACCTGTGTGCATGTTTCTGTGTGTATGTGTACCTGTGTGCATGTTTCTGTGTGTATGTGTATGTGTGTACCTATGTGCATGTTTCTGTGTGTGAGTGAGAGACTGAGAATAAAATGACAGTGCTTTAATTACGCACACTGGGGTAGAGTTTCCGCTTTGAGTACAATCGGCGATTCCGGCACAAATTCCGCCCTAAATCGCGTCCATTTTCAAAAGTGTTTTTTTTCCCTGGCGTTTCTGCTTAAACTCATTTGCATGTCGCCAAACACAAAGCTGCCATGTACCAGTGCAATCGGGCAGTGTTTTAAAACATAACTTTTTTTTAAAATGCTGCTTTAAAATGTATTCCTTGATATATCTAAGAGTGGTAACTTGGTGCAGCTGAAAATGGGTTAATCACAAAAAAATAAGCATTTTTAATCGCAGTATCGAGGCACCACCTGTGAGTAACCTGATTTTAAATGACTGAAAATGACTTTAATATACAGAACTATTTTCTAGTTATTTTAGTTAGTCGTCAGTTCCTCAGTGTATTTTTTTAAAAATGTATTCAAAACCTTTTAAAATGAATCTTGCACCCAAAAGACCCAGCTTAATTTTCGATGCTTCCTCGAAGGCCCGTAAACAAGTGCAATTAACGGAAACACCCAATGGTGATTAATTCACCCTGGGGGTGTGGCCAATTGTGTGGGCGGGGCCGGCTTTCTGCGCAATGTTTTTAAAACTAACGCAACAGATCGCAGAAACTCAATTTGCCCTTTGCACTCAAAATTTTATAATTTTTTGCACCGGTTATGCCGATTTCAGCCGAAATGCGCCGAAGAAACTAACGCAATCGAGTGAAAATGCCAGGCCACATTAGCTTTGCTTTTGTGTTTATCCTTCGCTCCCCCTCCTTTTCCTCACCTACACGCTGCCCCTTGGCCGCATTATCTACAGACATGGGAGAGGAATTTCAAAGGCATTTCTCCCGCTCATCCAACATAGCTTTGCTGGAAGAGCCATGGAAACCCATTGATCCCATTCTTCCAGGGATTCTGTGGCTCTTCTGTTGACGTTACAGTGGACAAATGTGAGAATCCCACATGGAAATTCGCCCCCCTGATGACACCCAGCTCCACCTCCACAGCACATCTCTCTACTGCCTCTGTGTTGGCAAACTGCTCAGCCTGGATTTTAACTGCCAGCGAGTTTTGGGCAGGAAATGGCTCTGGCGAGGTAATTTCCTGCCTACCTGATGCAGAACGAGGACAATTTTAACTGCCGGAACTAATTAAAATCCCACTGGCTGACTTCCTGCTGGAATGGGTGGGAAGTGGAGGAAAATCGCACGTTTCGCAGGCACCGCCGACACAAGGTAGATGGTGGGATTGGGTTTTGTTGGGCGTCTTGTGGAAGCCAAATAATTATGCCACGAGAACAGCAGAGACACATGGGAGACCAAAGTATCTGACTTACCATTTAGAATATCATGGAAGATTAAAGAGATTGAATTAAAATTGCCTGGTGGTTTTTTGGGTGGTAAAAGACAAGAGGGTAAATTTGATTAATTTGTATTCCTCGTGCAGAACTTTTTAAACCAGGAGCTCATATCAGAAATTCGGATACAGAGGTTTTGTCCAGTAAAATGAAGTCCTGACTTACACACCTGAAAATCTGTACTTAGGTTCATTTATATTTTCCCCACTGTTATGTGCAAAATAATTTCTTTGTTACACGAATATTTCATTAGTACATACTGACTACAAAAGTTACATGTTCAGCATATGATTTTAATAATGGAAGCGTGCATGATTGCAATATGATTAACACAACGTGATGCTGCATTATTCCCCTGTGCTACATGCATTAGTGGGCTGTATTCTTTCTTATGTACTGCTCCTAAGTGATGCTCTGTTGGAAGGAGGACATGTCCTGAGAGGTGTACTGTTTGCGATTCTGCTGGCTGCATAATACAGTTGTAGATCCACCTATGTGACAGGAATACCCTGTCCTATTCCAACTGTGGGGATCAGCATAAATTGGATTGCTTTTCCTGTCACACTCAGAACCAGAGTAGTTTAGCATGTCTTGATTATTTTCATTGCTATAAAATGTGGTGAATAAATTGTGCTTGTCCCTGAGGAGATTAAATAGATTAACAAGAGTCTGTAATATTACAAATTATACAAAGTTCAGCTCATTTTACACTTTTCCAGCAATGCCCCTTAACTAGTTTTAGCCTTGGCTAGGTGGTAGCACTCTTGCCTCGAAGGCAGAAGGTTGTGGTTCAAGCCCCACTCCAGAGCACAATAATCTACGCTTACACTTCAGTGCAGTAATGAGGTAGTGTTGCACTGCTGGAGGTGCCATCTGAAGTTGACATAAAAGATCCCATGGCACTATTTTGAAGAAGAGCAAGGGACCTCTTCCTGGTACGATAGCAAAATACTGCAGATGTTGGAAATCCGAAATAACAACAGAAAATGCTGGAAAAACTCACCAGGTCAGGCAACATCCGTGGAGAGAAATTTGAGTTGATGTTTCGGGTCGAACCCTTCTTCAAAACTGGCCTCTTCCTGGTGTCTGGTCAATATTTATCTCTTAAGCAACATCACTGAAAACAGGTGGGGCCTGAATTTCCGATCGGAGGCTTCTTGCAGACGGATGCCTCCGATCGGAAAAAATCTACGCACTTACTTGTTGGCTCCGTAGGTCCCGAGACTTCCGGTCTTGGGCCTCTCCACTACGTAATGCGCAGAGGTCCAGGTATCCCAGGGGCGCATGCGGTTCGCAAGCATCCCTGGGATCACGTGAGCCATGGGGAACCAATCAAAGAAGGGAATCTCCCTTCACACTTTTGACATGTCTCTATGAACGGAACTGTCAAAAGTATGAATGGGGATCAGTTAAAAAACAGTTAAATGTTAAATAATTTTATTTTTAAATCACGTACAGTAAACTCTCTCTTAACCGGCAAAATTCAGGAGTAGGTTCAGGTAAGTTTTACTATATATTAGTGGCCATGTAACCGGGGTTCCTGGATCTGTGGCCATGTAACCGGGATTCCTGCACCTGTGGCTGTGCAACAGGGACTCCTGGATCTGTGGCCGTGTAAACGGGACTCCTGCATAAGTGCCGTGTAACCGGGCTCCTGCACCTGTGGCCGTCTGTGGGGCTCTCGTACCTTGGTAAGTATACCTCTGTGGAATCCAGACTTTTTGATCAACCGGCACCACGCCGGTCCCGTCGGTGCTGGGTAAAAAAGAGTTTCCTGTATTTAAAATTACATTAAATTAAATATTTTAAACAAAAATTTAATTTTTTGAAAAATTAATTAAAGTTTTTTACGGGGCTAACAACAAACTTACTTTTTTTTTAAAGTATTTAAAAATTATAAATGAGTGAAAACAATTTATTTTTTAATTTTTTAACTGTTATACTGGTAAAAGCAGGCCTTACGCAGGCTTTTACCAGGCATGAGATTTTTAAAGGCTTTCAGCGGGCGGAGGTTGTGCAGAAAGCGGAACACCCTGCCCTTCTCCAGAGCATGTGTGCGACCTGTCAAGAGGATTCTTGATAGATTGCAAGTGCTGGGTTTTAGCGCATGCGCTTTGCATGCCTAAACCCAACACTTGCGCGGTCCCTATGGATGTACACACCTTGTACACACCCGTGGGGGTCGCAAAATCCAGCCCATTACCTTTTCATTATCTCATTGTTGTTTGTGAGACCTCGCTGTTTGCAAATTGGCTGCCACATTTCGTACATTACAACAGTGACTACACTTCAAAAAATATTTCATTGGCTCTAAAGTGCCTTGGGATCTCCGGGTGTCATAAAAGGTGCTATATAAATGTAAGTTATTGTTTCCTTTAACACAAAGAACACCTTGCTGCTCTAGTTACGACAACCATCCTTTGGGCCTACTCTGGATATGAACCATGTTGTGGTACAGACCAATTCCCACTAAAGGTGAGACATTTTTATATTACAAGGAAGGCTACTGAATTAAATTGAAGTTAAGTGAGATTTACTTTAAATGTTACTCTGTAGTCACTTAGTGATTGTAAGATAAACCAGCATGGTGATTTATATTTAGCTTAATTCAGTGTTAATGGGTCAGAATTTGCTGCAGCAGGACATCTGCCATTAGTTAGACACTCTTCAGCTCCAAGATTTTTTGCCCACAAAGTTGCTGAAAGTGCGAGGGATGGCGCTGTGAGGGAAACAGGGCATCTGTGACCTGAGTGAACAGGGCAACCCACAAGGTATCTCTTTAATCAATGAGATTCAAGGATTGGGAAATAAACATAGAAAGGACTGAAAAGGAAGGTGAAGTAAGCATCTTTAGACTCCCGTTTTAGTTGCATAGCTCAAAATGAGCAAACTTGTGCAACAGGTCTTGGTTCCCTTTCACCTGACTGAGGATGAATTCAGAGCAAGGTACCATAATTGGCATTTGTTCTTTTAATAAATCAATAACCATTAGTTTTAATTGTCCATTTGGGAACATATCAACCAGGTACAGACAGGACAACTATAACAAGGACAGATAGTTTACAAAATTGAAACCTAATGGGAGCACAAAATTACATGGACAAGCTGCACTGGCATAAAAAACAATAGATTTCAATAATTTAAACCGTGCTACATTGATTGTGGTTACACATTTTTTTAAAGAGGGATAGAGTTCCAGGTGAGGATATTTTAAGGTAAATTTTACAAGGCTCTACTCCCTAGGGGCTATTTTATAAATCCACACTGCTGGTGGATGATGCTCCTATTGGCAGTGTGGATTTATAAAATGACCTCCTGTGTGAATCCTTGATCAATGAGAATGCAGAATGTAGAATCAAGAGCGCAGGTCTGTGCATCTGACTTGTGATGCTCCTAACTTTCTGGTAATGAAAAAGGAATCACCAGAAAATCAGGAGTACTGCTAATCAGTCGTGCTGACCGCCTTGCCCAATTCTCCAATCTGCTCACCAACTGGGTGAAGCCTTCCTTTGGGAATAGAGCCTTGGAAAATTTACCCAATTGTGTTGGAGTGAAATCCATAGGTAAAAGAGTTGCGGTCTGAAATTTCTTATTCACTTAGGTTTCCATGAGCTTAGATACAATTGCTAGAGAAATGCTACTCTGTAGTTAGCAAAGTGATACATCTTACCTTCTACAGAGATGGGCCAGTTGAAATGGATACATGAGGAAAATAGTTAATTGAGGCTTTGGAAACACAAGAAACTGTACCATCAAGGCTGTTGCTTTTCCAAGGTCAGCCCATTGAAGGAAATACATACCTTTCCTTCATCTTCCTTTGGCTGGTTTGATTGCTGTACTTCAATGTGACCTATAGTTCTTGACACTGTATTTCACATGATGTTTCAGTAAACATGGTGCTTTGTCAGCAGTAGTGCACCACATGACCCCATACATCTCACCCCATACATCTCAACAAGAGGGGTTAGACCTGAAAATATAAATAGATTTCACTACACTGCTTAAGTTCTGAAGTCCTGACAATGTTGCAGTTTGGAGCGGATCTCAGACTTCCAAATCTGCCTCCAAGCTAGATTTATTCTTTTACTAGGTTTGAAAAATGCCGAGCTGACCTGAATTGCAAGATCTAGGGCAAATATACTGATTCTATCTACATTCTACATTCTTAGTAATTGGTATCACAGCATCACAAATGTCATCCCCCAATACTTTCAATGCACCTATCTCTTAATAATGTCATTGTATTTGAGATGCCTTGAGTCGACACTGATATTTTCTAACCTCCCCTTTTATTATTTTTGTGATTGTCTTAAATTTGTTGGCTCTCATTACCACTTCACTAATCAGTGGAAACAATCTATGACTATCTACATTATCATAACTCCTCACAATCTTCAAGACTTATATCAAGTCAAGCTTTAACCTTCTCAACTTTTGTGAAACGCCCCCAAACTCCTCAAATGACTCTTCATAACTGTAACCCCTCATCCTAGAATGTGAAATGGAATTAAATAACTCCATCTGATAATTTCACTCTGGTTTTACTTGGTAGTAAAAGCACTTTAACAAACAAAATATGGAATTGTCACTACTTGCTGATAAAATAATCAGGACTAAAATGGATTGCCCCTTAATTATGTCTAAAATGTATTCACCTGGGGATCTGCCAATTTAGATAATTTTTAATGGAATTAAATAGTTATCCATGCTTCTTCAAGGAGGAAAAGCTGAAACGCTGAATAATGTTATCAATCATTTTTGGTGTGTGTTTTTAGAGAAAGTTCAAGACACATGGAGGTTGAATTTGTGCAGGGCTTCTCCTGATCATTCGCCATAACTTCAGTGGAAGAACCTTGAAGATCCAGGAGAAATGATGTGAACAGTGCTTCCCTGAGATTTCCATCATCCTCTGCTGAAGTTATAGCAGACGGTCGAGGGAAATTCAACCATTGGGTCCAAGCAAAATATAATAGTGTAAGCAGCATTAAGCAGGTTATTAACTTAGTTTAGAATAAAGGGACAAATGTTATGCTTTTGTTGGTACATAGATACATAATTCAAAAGGCAGAATGTTGTTTTAACATCCTATTCATACACAATTGTACAAAGCTACATGTTCGAAAATTACATTCTTGAATAGTTATGGACAAAGTAACTGCTCAATATTTTTGCAATAGCTGTTTTCTTTTTTTATTGTGAATTTCTGTACTTATGAAGATGAGACATGACAATGCTCGGGAGTTTCAGGCAGAGCTCGTATCAGCATCAAGCACTCTAAGATCAGCTACATAGATACATAGATACATAGAAGATAGGAGCAGGAGTAGGCCATTCGGCCCTTCGTGCCTGCTCCGCCATTTAATGAGATCATGGCTGATCCTTTAATTCAGTATCCCGTCCCCGCCTTCTCTCCGTAACCCTTAACCCCTTTTGCCCGTAGAAATATATCTAATTCCCTCTTAAATATATTTAATGAGCTGGCATACACTGCCCTCTGTGGCAATGAGTTCCACAGGTTCACCACTCTCTGAGTGAAGAAATTCCCCCTCATCTCTGTCCTAAATGGTTTAGCCCTTATCCTTAAATTATGTCCTCTAGTTCTGTTCTCACCCGCCAAGGGAAACATTCCTTCTGCATCCAGTCTGTCTAGACCTGTCAGAATTTTATACACTTCTATGAGGTCCCCTCTCAATCTTCTAAACTCCAGTGTGTACATCCCTAAACTACATAGTCTCTCCTCATAGGTCATTCCCGCCATTCCTGGTATCAGCCTGGTGAATCGCCGCTGCACCCCCTCCATGGCAAGAACATCCTTCCTCAGATGAGGCGACCAAAACTGTACACAGTACTCGAGGTGTGGTCTCACCAGTGCCCTGTACAGCTGCAGCAAGGTATCCCTGTTCCTGTATTCTAACCCTTTTGCTATGAAGGCCAGCATACCGTTTGCCTTCTTGACCGCCTGTTGCACCTGCATGCTCGCCTTCAGTGACTGGTGTACAAGAACACCCAGGTCTCTCTGTACTTCCCCCTCTCCCAATCTATTGCCATTTAAATAATAATTTGCCCTCCCGTTCCTGCACCCAAGGTGGATAACTTCGCACTTGTCCACATTATAGTGCATCTGCCATTTATCCGCCCAATCGCCCAGTCTGTCCAAATCGCTCTGGAGCTTCCTGGTCTCTTCCTCTGAGCCCACCCCCCCTCCTAGTTTAGTGTCGTCTGCAAATTTGGAAATGCTGCATCCGACTCCCTGATCCAGGTCATTAATGTAAATTGTGAACAGCTGGGGGCCCAGGACAGATCCCTGTGGTACCCCACTTGTTACTGCCTGCCATTCAGAAAATGAGCCGTTTATTCCAACTCTCTGTTTTCTATCTGACAGCCAGTTCCCTATCCACGCCAAAACTTTCCCCTTTATCCCATGAGCCTCAATTTTCCATGCTAATCTTTTATGTGGGACCTTATCGAAGGCCTTTTGGAAGTCCAGGTACACCACATCTACTGGCTCTCCCCCATCTATTCTACCAGTTACTCCCTCAAAAAATTCCAATAGATTAGTCAAGCACGATTTACCCTTTGTAAATCCATGTTGACTCTGTCCTATCCTGTCCCCATTTGCTAAGTGCTCCGCTATTTCATCCTTAATGATGGACTCCAGCATTTTGCCCACAACTGATGTAAGGCTTACAGGTCTGTAATTACCTGCTTTTTCCCTACCCCCCTTTTTGAATAGTGGGGTAACGTTAGCTACCCTCCAATCCATCGGCACTGTTCCCGAGTCTAATGAATTCTGAAAAATCATCCTTAGTGCATCCGCTATCTCTAGGGCCACCTCCTTCAGTACCCTAGGATGCATGTTATCAGGCCCTGGGGATTTGTCCACCTTCAATCCCTTTAGCTTCCTTAACACCATATCCTTAGAGATATTGATTTGCGTCAGTTCCTCCTTTGCCAATGTCCCTATTTTTCCCGATATCCCAGGGAGGTTTTTTGTGTCTTCCTTCGTAAAGACTGACCCAAAGTATGCATTTAGTTGATCTGCCATTTCCTTATTTCCCATTATATATTCCCCCGTATCTGACTGCAATGGACCAACTTTGGTTTTCACCAGTCTTTTCCTTTTGATATACTTATAAAAGCTTTTGGAGTTAGTTTTTATATTTTCCGCCAGCTTGTTTTCGTAAGCTATTTTGCCCCTCTTGATTATGCCCTTTGCCCTCCTTTGCTCTATCTTAAACTGTTCCCAATCTTCCGCTCTGGCGCTTTTTTTGGCTATTTTATACGCCCTATCTTTGGATTTTATGCTGTCTCTAATTTCCCCTGTTATCCACGGTTGAGTCACCTTTTTAGATTTCCTTTTATGCCAGATTGGTATAAACAATTTTTGCAATTTTGTCATTCTATCTTTAAATGTTTGCCATTGTTTATCTACCTCCAGTCCTCCCAGGAACGTTGTCCAATCAGACCTACTCAGTTCCCGTCTCATGGCATCATAATTCCCCTTGTTTAAATTCAGGACCTTAGTCTCTGAGTCAATTTCTTCGCTCTCCATTTCGAGTGAGAAATCGATCATGTTATGATCGCTCTGACCCAAGGGTCCCCGTACAACAAGATTACTGATTAGTCCCTTCTCATTGCACAGTACCCAGTCCAATATAGCCTGTTCCCGAGTTGGTTCCTCGACATATTGATCCAGATAACCATCCCTCAAACACTCAAGGAATTCCTCCTCCTCATTATTTTTACTGATTAGGCTAGTCCAATCTATATGTAAGTTAAAGTCACCTATGATGACAGCTGTGCTCTTATTGCACGCTTCTCTAATTTCCCTCGTGATGCCCTCCCTAACCTCTATTTTACTATTTGGAGGCCTATATACCACTCCTATTAATGTTTTTCGCCCCTCGCTATTTCTTAGCTCCACCCATATAGATTCTGTATTAACTGAGTTAATATCCTTCCTTTCAATTGCATTTATCCCCTCTTTTACTAGCAATGCTACCCCTCCTCCCTTTCTTTTTTGTCGATCCTTCCTAAATACTGAATACCCCTGTATGTTAAGCTCCCAGCCCTGCTCACCCTGCAACCATGTTTCCGTAATCCCAATTAGATCATAATTATTAACCTCTATTTCCACAGCTAATTCATCTACCTTGTTCCTGATGCTTCTCGCATTAAGGTATAAAACCCTCAGGCTTTTTTTATGCTCACAATTTTTATGAATTAGTTTGGCCCTTCGTTTTTTGTTCCTCACCCTTTTACCATTTATTTCTGTCTGCCTTTCACTTTCCTCTATTTCACTACATAGGTTTCTAGCCCCCTGCCATACTAGTTTAAATGCTCCCGAATTGCTTTATCAAAAATTACCCCGAGAACATCAGTTCCATCTCTGCACAGGTGTAGACCGTCCCTTTTGTATAGGTCACACCTACCACAAAACTGGTTCCAATGCCTCAAAAATTTAAAACCCTCCCTCTTACACCACTGCTCAAGCCACGTATTTAGCCTAACTATCCTGTTCTCTGTACTCTTACTAGCACGTGGCACTGGTAGTAATCCAGAGATTACTACCTTCGAGGTCCTACTTTTTAGCTTGGCTCCTAACTCCCTAAATTCTACTTGTAGGACCTCTTCCCTTTTTTTAGCTACGTCGTTGGTACCAACATGTATCACGACAACTGGCTGTTCCCCCTCCCCCTCCAGAATGTTCTGCACCCGCGCCGAGACATCCTTGACCCTTGCACCAGGGAGGCAACATACCATCCTGGAGTCTCGGTCGCGACCACAGAAACCCCTATCTATTCCCCTTACAATCGAATCCCCTATTACTATAGCCCTGCCACTCTTTTTCCCTCCCTTCTTTGCAACAGAGCCAGTCATGGTGCCATGAGCCTGGCTGCTGGTGCCTTCCCCCGATGCGTCACCCCCCCCGACAACAGTACCTAAGACGGTGAACCTGTTGCTAAGGGAGACAACCCCAGGGGATTTCTGCACTACCTTCCTGCCCTTGCTCTGCCTTTTGGTCACCCATGTACTGTCTACGCTGGCCTTAACCTGCGGTGTGACCAACTCACTAAATGTGCTATCCACACCCCTCTCAGAATCGTGGATGCTCCAAAGTGAGTCCATCTGCAGCTCAAGGGCCGTCATGCGGTCCCACATGAGCTGCAGCTGGACACACTTCCCGCACACATAATCGTCAGGGACACAGGAAGCGTCCCTGATTTCCCACATGTTACAGGAGGAGCATGACACAGGTCCGAGCTCTACTGCCATGACTTAACCCTTATATTACTTTTTAATTTTCTAGTTTTAGTTTATTTATCGACTTTTGTTTTCCCGAAGCTTACTTAGACCAATGTATACTGTACTCCTCTTATTCCTTTTTAAACTAACCAAATCCCACTAGTTTTGGTTTTACTTTCTAGGAAGGTTTGAGGAAAGTACTTACCAGTTAGTCTTACCTCCCTGGTCTTTCGCTGACTTCCTGGTCTTGTGTCCCCTTGGTCCTACGCCGACTTCCCGCTCCTCCCGGTTCCTGCCCTGCTGAAAAGAAACTGAGACCAAAAAATTTGTGACCTCTGTTTTTAGACAGCTGCTAAAAGACTACTAGGTTAGAGGAGGAGGGTGGGTGGGGTTTCCTACTCTGTAGGAACTCGGGTTTAAGCCACCACCCTCCTTAAATACCTTTCACCTGGGTGCTTCCCACCAGGTCCGCTTCTGAAAAAAAGCTCACGAGCTGGACTTCCGCCTCAGCTGTTTTTTTAAATGGCTTTTTACCTCTCTCCTTCCCTGAGATTGGAGATTGGTGAGGCCTACCTGGGCCTCTGGAGCCTCTTGTAGTCGCTCTGCCGCTCAGCTCCGCCTCCACCCGCTGCCGATGCCGCACTGGGGCCTACCTGGGCCTCTGGAGCCTCTTGTAGTCGCTCTGCCGCTCAGCTCCGCCTCCACCCGCTGCCGATGCCGCACTGGGGCCTACCTGGGCCTCTGGAGCCTCTTGTAGTCGCTCTGCCGCTCAGCTCCGCCTCCACCCGCTGCCGATGCCGCACTGGGGCCTACCTGGGCCTCTGGAGCCTCTTGTAGTCGCTCTGCCGCTCAGCTCCGCCTCCACCCGCTGCCGATGCCGCACTGGGGCCTACCTGGGCCTCTGGAGCCTCTTGTAGTCGCTCTGCCGCTCAGCTCCGCCTCCACCCGCTGCCGATGCCGCACTGGGGCCTACCTGGGCCTCTGGAGCCTCTTGTAGTCGCTCTGCCGCTCAGCTCCGCCTCCACCCGCTGCCGATGCCGCACTGGGGCCTACCTGGGCCTCTGGAGCCTCTTGTAGTCGCTCTGCCGCTCAGCTCCGCCTCCACCCGCTGCCGATGCCGCACTGGGGCCTACCTGGGCCTCTGGAGCCTCTTGTAGTCGCTCTGCCGCTCAGCTCCGCCTCCACCCGCTGCCGATGCCGCACTGGGGCCTACCTGGGCCTCTGGAGCCTCTTGTAGTCGCTCTGCCGCTCAGCTCCGCCTCCACCCGCTGCCGATGCCGCACTGGGGCCTACCTGGGCCTCTGGAGCCTCTTGTAGTCGCTCTGCCGCTCAGCTCCGCCTCCACCCGCTGCCGATGCCGCACTGGGGCCTACCTGGGCCTCTGGAGCCTCTTGTAGTCGCTCTGCCGCTCAGCTCCGCCTCCACCCGCTGCCGATGCCGCACTGGGGCCTACCTGGGGCCTACAGGTGAAGCTTCTTCTGCACTTTCCCAATCTTAGAGGAGGACTACCTGCTAGATCAGTGTGAATTGTTCTATTTCCCAGACCAGCCATCTATGCGGTCTTCCTGAATAAAACACCTAACGGCGTCAAATTGTGGATAGTTAGCTTCCTCAATGGCTGAGTTTGCAAGTACACCTCCTCATGAGAATTTGAGGTATCCAGACCGGGGCCGTCCTGAGGGTCAAACTGTAATCTTTATTGAGTATTATTTAGTCTAAACTGTGCCAATAGTACAAACATTACAGTTGGCCTTGCTTTCTAAGGTGTCAGCCATGGCTCAATGGTAGCATACTTGCCTTTGAGTCAGAAGGTTGTATGTTTAAGCCCCACTCAGTGACACTAGTGCAAAACTCTAGGCTGGCATTTCAGTGTAGTACTGAGTGAATGCTGCACTATCGGAGGTGCCATTTTTCAGATGCGATATTAAACCCTCTCAGATAGATGTAAAAGGTCCCATAGCACTATTTCAAAGAAGAGTAGGGACATCTCCCTGGTGTCCTGGCCAAAATTTATCCCTCAACCAAAATCCCTAAAAATTGAATATTTGATCATTATCTTATTGCTATTTGTGGGATCTTATTGTGTGTAAATTGGCTGCCGCGTTTCCTACATTACAACAGTGACTACATTGCAAAAATATTTCATTGGCTATAAATCATTTTCGGATGTGCTCAGGTCATGAAAGACACTACATAAATGCATGTTCTTTCATTCTTTAAGCAATGGAGGGGAAAAGGCAGTCAAACAACCTGCTGACACTTAAGCCTTGCAAATCCATGGGGTGGCGCATCTCGGCATGAATGTTGAAATGCTTTCCACTCTGGACATCTGCTACTGACCCTGTCAAAGTTCATAGGGTCAGTGAGAGGTCCCTTCATTTGTCTAACATTGGTGGGGGCTTAAGTCTCTAAAGGCGAATCAGGGGTCGCCACATTGAAGTAAATCCAGAATGGTTAGCTGCAGTAGCTCGAGGTGAATTGGGGATCTTTCTTCAGAAGAAAGTATAGTTGCCCCTGTGGCCTCCTTGATTCAAAAACAATATTGTTTCCGAATCTTTGGAAGTCTGGGCCACAATCCCACCCTGGTTCCCCGGATCGGACCTATCAGGCCCTGAATCAGTTTGTATGTCTGATATCACTAGGAGTACTTGCGGCAATCATACGCAAGGGCCCACTGAAATCATAGGGTGTGGAACCTCCGATGTCTGCACCCCACCACCATCCCCCACCCCCTGCTTAAATTAATGGTCATGTTTGGAGCGAGCGGCGGCACTGCTCCCAACAGGCCATCCTGGAAACTTTGATGCTAGACTAGGATCCAATGTACATGGCTCCTGTGCTAATTTCCAGCCTTCTGGCCTCATCCCACCAAAATTCTGGTGGGAATGTGTCTGAATAGCCATGGATTTTCAAGGCCTCAGTACTTAAACAGAGACATGAGGGGTAATGATGATTTTGTGTGATAGTGTAAAACGGGTGATATCGATTCAGCTGCCTGTTATACATCTCTCTAGATTTTCATTTCTATTAACTTCATTCAGCTGAATCGATATCGCCTGCTTTGCACTAGCAGCCAAAGTCAAAATTACCCCACATGAAGAATGGCTACTTAAGTGAAGCAAGGAGGGTGGCTGTCACATATGGATCTGTACCTCATGAAGAGTCACTTCCTTGGAGAGAAATTGAAAAATAGAATTGAGCTGCAGCTGCTCAAACGCATTTTACATAAAATCCTTTTAGCAACAGAGAAGAAAGACTTTCACCTAACAGTTTGGACCAGATTCGTACCCAGATCTCAGAGGTGAAAGGACAGTGTACTCAACTATTCTAACAACCAGTCATCGACTACATAAAATGGAATTAAGTTCATTAGAAAAAACATTTCATGGTTGGGCTCCCAGTCAAAGCTACTATCTATTTTTTCATGTTTCCAAGACTGTATACTAAAACCAGTTATTTCTGTGCTCAGTTTCTGCTTCCAGAGCTTCTGCTGTTTCAGGAGGTTAACAATCACAAAGAGAAAGCATGAGTCAGTGCCTTGCCGCCCAAAAAATCCAGAAAAATATATGTCATCTCAATTAAGACGCTATTGAAAGATTCTGTCAAAAAGCCAGTTGCCTCATTTTAATAAGCAATTAGGCAAAGTTGTTGGTTGTATATTTTACCAGGTTGAGTATCATTAGCCCTTCCAAAAGATTTTGATGTTACAAGCACAAATTACAAAGACTGCAACTGTATAAGAGCAATGAGACCAATGATTGATGTACAAGGATTACCTTATTAATAATGCATGCAGAGTAGCACTACTGAACATATGAAATTGTGCAGAATCCCATTCCAAAGTTACATTCCTTGGCTCGTCATCCAACATTATTGATAAAATTGGTCAATGCAAGGCAAGCTTCTGTTTCACGGCAGCACCATAACTCTGTTGTCCCGGATTCTGATGAAGTTATAATAATAGCAGCTCAGTAAAACATACAGCCAACCTATAAAACTCTAAAAAGCCGACAAGCAGCTGCAAAAATCTAGAACAGCCCCAAGACAGCTGACAACTTAAGAATACACGGTACAATTGTAAAACAGCCCTTAATAAAGGCCTATGATCAAGGCCACTGTTTCAAGGTGACCGAATAAGTTACATTCCATTTTTATTGCATTGGATTTCAAGTTTTATTAAGAGCTTTGGGATCATATTACAAATCAGTTTGTTAATCTGTGAAGACTGAAACCCAGTGGCCTCACATATGACATGAGGAGTAATTACAATGGATGTGCACTGAAACCTGAACTTGTCAAGACTTAAGCTGAAGGTATAACCAGTGGGGGTGATTTTGAATTTTGGGCTATAGAGACCAACTGGCAGAATGCACCAACCAACGGCGAAGAGGTAGCCACTATATTGAGGCCCCGGCCTTATTTGATTCTGCCAAATGGGCGTTCTGATGCCTCTTGCTGGTCTTTGTCCTCAGGAATGTCAGCAAGCTGGGACACTGGCAAAGGCCCTGAGTTAGGTCCTCGTGAAGGGGGCGGTGGGGGGTGGCGATGTCGAGGTGGGGCGAGGCTGGGCCGATGGTGGCCCGCAATATTTTTGTGGAGCCAGGAGGAAAACTGTGAGCCCTTTCCTGATCAAATGCAACCACACATGGGCGGAGCACACACGCAGTGCACGCTTTGACCGTGGGTCCCTAAAAATAACAATCAGGGTCATATCGGGATCTGCATGATAAAGAAGCCTACAGGTTGTTTCAAGCAGGTGGTTCCACTGCCCAGTGGTAGGCCCTTGTGAAAGTCACAGCCCGCCAATCATTGGGGTTAATCATAAATCTACTGACCCCATTTCTGGTCTGTTACTGCACCGCTAATGCTGATTTTCCCAGATGAAAATCAGCCCCAATATTCCATCAATTGTTTTAGAGGGAAAAACTGAAGAGTACATAAGTGAAATTTTTGCCATGGTGGAATTAGATGTTTTTGAAGGGGGAAGTGAGCTCTGAGATGGAGGGAGCTGGCTGCTGAATGAACTTCTCAACTGCCTTGGAAATTTTGATTTTGACATCCTTTTTGGTGCAGTTTGAAGTGTGCTGTGATTCAACATTTGAAGCCAAAAATAATGTATTCTGTAAAGGTTTGTATGTAAAGAATCTTGCATCTGGATACACTTGCTGTATACAAAATTGTATTTTCTGCTGCCACATTTTTGTCACACTTCTGAGTCAACTTTTAATTGTTGTTATAAATTCCTATGCCCACATTTATAATGGCCCAGAAATTCGGGTCTCCACGGGTGAGTACGCGCTGGGTACTCACCCATAGGCCCAATGGAAGTGCCGGTTTCCTGCATGCACTGCACATGCACGGGAAACCGGCACTTCCGTTCCCCTGAAAGAAGGGGTTCAGAGTTCAAACGTGTGCGCAGGAGAGGCTGCGCGTGCGCATCGAACTTACGTTTTTTTTGCAGGTTTTCCCGGGAAGGTAAGTCTCCAGAAGTTAGGCATATAAAAAGCAGTCACAAGTCCTGCTTTTTACAAGGTAAGTGGTGAGTTAATTAAAACATTTTCCACAGGTTTATTATTTTTAAATACTTTAAAGAAAGGTAAGTTTATTTTTAGCCCTTAGAAAATAAAATTATTTTTTTCAAAAATTTAAATTGTTTAAAATAGTTATTTCATGTAATTTATAGTTTATTTAAAAAATGTGATTTAAAAAAAAATATTTGAAGATTTAGTGATGTTTTGGGGCTCATAGTATTTATAAGTTTGACAGCCCTTCCTGTCAAACTTATGAATGAAGCATTCCCTGCTCCAATTGGCTCCCCATGGCCCACGTGATCCCAGGGGATGCATCGAACTAACTGCACCCCTGGGATACGCAAGCACTGCGCGCCGGCAGTTGGAGCAGGCCAAGGATCGGAATTCCACGGGGGCCCACAGCTCAATGGCCAGCGCGCAAGGTAAGTGCAGGTCGGGGGCTTACACCCGCGGGAAGCTCCCGACCCGAATTTCTGGGCCAGTGTCTCTTGTAAACTTGTCATGCTGTAAGTATGCCCTCCTACCAAAGGTGGCACAAGAGTCTCAGTTTTGCACCCAACTCCTCAGCCTGCACTGCAGAGAAGCTCTTATAGTCCAACCAAATCTACTTGTCTGCCCCAAAATGTTTTTATGTTATAATATAAAATCAAAGTATTATTTGAAAATAAGGACAGAATGTTTTGACCTGAAAATGGGCACAGAATTATTTCTTTGTACCTTGGTCCAATTAACACTCCACTCTAAACCCGCTTCAACTGAAGACTACACTCGATCTTGATTTCCTGTGTACAATGCCGTCTATTTTAAATTTTAAATATTAAATATTGAAATAAATCAAATCTTAATTTTTGTACCATCAGAAGGCAATACTCAATGAATATAATAAGCCTATGTCTGCATGAGATATATTTCAATGAGATGATAATATAAAGAATAATATTCTGTAAGCTTACTTAAAACATCATAAAATTATTGAAATAGACATAAATAGTAGTGTCAACCTTGGCTCAGTGATAGCACATTTGCCTCTGAGTAAAAAGGCTGTGGGCTCAAGCCCCACTCCAGAGCTTGAGTATATAACCTAGGCTGATATGTCAATGCAGTAATGAAGGAATGTTGAATCATCCACCTTTTAGATGAGATGTTATACTAAGGCACTGTCTGCCCTCTCAGATGGATATAAAAGATCCCATGGCACTAATCTAAGAAGAACAGGGAATTTCTTCTGGTGTCATGGCCACTAATATACTTCTCCTCTTCCCTCTGAACTATTTCTTCCCTTGCCATGGTCAGTGACATTCGTGTCTCCTTCTCTCTTTTCCTCATTTAATTGCCTGGCTATGGGATATGCATGTCTTGTCTGTCCGTCTGTCTCTCTGGAGCTAGAGTGAAAACAGGAAGCAGCACTGGCAGCAGGCTATCCCAGCATT
This sequence comes from Somniosus microcephalus, assembly GCF_052327205.1. NCBI lineage: Eukaryota > Metazoa > Chordata > Chondrichthyes > Squaliformes > Somniosidae > Somniosus > Somniosus microcephalus. The sequence continues at coordinate 47,181,685 of NC_140996.1, read as the reverse complement.
TGTACCATTAGTAAAAGTGTTCTGATTTAGGATCTACACCCAAAGCATTAGCCTTTTCAGATACTGATCAACCTTCTGTGTATTTCCAGCATTTTCTGATATTATTCCCTTAATTATTGACCAGCAAACCAGGCAGTTTGGAGTGTAATTTGTGGTCAGTACAGGAGGAGGTGAAGACTGGTTCATGGTGTTAGAGGTACACCTTCTTGTGTATCTTGACACAAAAGCGCCCGGAGGTGGCAACGTTGGAATCCAAGACTGAAAATGCAGTAGTAGCGAGAGCTCATGGTGGAAGCCACAGGCTGCAGTTCAGACTTAGCACACTGACTGATGCAGAGAATGTGTATAACTGATCAGATACATTCATTTCTCTTCCCAACTTTTCCCATTTCAATGAATCCAGGCTGCTAAAGCATTTATTGCCAATTTAAGAGGTGGCCTTTCTGAGAAGCTCACTGATGAAATATTGCAGAGTTTATTAGCTCATACTGACAGGTTACTGATGCAGCGGTGACTACTCCACCCCATGGGTTACAGCTGCGGAGCTAAGCTGCACTTGAGTGTATCCGGTGTTCCTATGCCTGATTTACATCATCTAGCGTGATTCTCAATGAGTCCTTGTAATGCCACATCAATTCGATGCTGCACTGCGATTAATATGGAGCAGCATGTTAGAGAGTCACTGGGTTGCTCCTCTGCATCTCTGTGAAAGGCTGATCACACAGCAGGCTGGGTAAGGATCTGGGAGCTGTGTTTTGTTTAACACATAAACCTCTCTCAGACTGCTCAGTCCACCAACACTGATAAGGAAAATGGACACGTTACTGGATTCTGTTACAGACAATATAAACTCACTTATTCTGACAGTAAGAAACTATAATCAGACACTAACAAAACATAATAATGATCAGAATTTTGGGCAGTATTGTGTCTCTGAGTAGATCTGAAATGCAATTACTTTCAACAGTACAGCAGAGCACCAATCACTCAAGCTCTTCTTTTGCGTCTCTGTGAAAGGCCTAGAAGCTGTTTCCTGCTCAGTCCTTCTTAAATGTGCTCGTGACCATAATGAAAGAGAGGAAGGAAAAAAAATAATGTTCCTGAGAGCAAAAAAGCCCTACTGAATTGCTTTGGTCCTGAATTTGCTTTAGTGTTCCTTCCTACACTTTGTTGACTCCAGTCAATCTCATTTATTCACTGTACCAGCAATTTCTCAGGATTTTAAAAGTAATTTTTACTGTGTTCAGTTTATTTTAAAAAATCCATTGCCTTCCTTTCATAACCTTATCTACAATGGAGTCCTCTTCCTGTGAGAGAACTATTGCGCACTTCACAAGAATGCAGTTTAAGGGGACATATATTACATCCAAGAATTGGGATGAAAGGATTAATCTTTTGAAAGATTGTGGCACAAGAAGACAAATTCAGACAAATAAGTGGGCTGAGTGAGCATAATTACCTGAGTTTCCTTCAGTTTTGCTGCCTTGGAGCTGTGAAGTGGAAATCTTGGCCCAGAAATCGCACTGTGTCCGTTTTTTTGTTATAAAATGGCCGCCTAAGGATCCAATATAGCAGGGGGCGTGTGCATGCTCATTCCGCGCTGGAGATATGCCGCCCACAATATTGGATTGTGCTCATACAGGTTTGTTGTTGGCTTGCCCTTTTAGGCTGCTGGTTAACTTCTGGGTGCTATTTTGCCTATTATCTGCCTTCTAAACTGATTGTTGACTTCTGCTAAAAAGTTTTTGCTGGTGCTCGTCTGCTTTTGGCTGCCTCAACAACAGTTTTACTGCAGTCATGGGTGGTCTGGAGGTTCTGCCTTTGGAGTGGATGACGATGTGGAGCAGCCAAGAAGACAGGAGAGAGCAGGAGAAGAGGAGGAGGATGGAGACCATACCCACAGCGGGTCTTCAGGGACCGTTTCTCATACCTCAGCTTCAGTGAGGAGCAATGAGTGAGGTGTCTTCATTTCACAAAGGAGGCTGTCACAGAATTATGTCACCTGCTGCAGGCATATCTCGAGCTCAATGCAGGGCATAGACAGAACTGCCTGAGGCTGTCAAGGTCACCATGGCACTTAACGTTTATGAAATGGTGTCATTCCATGTTGTACCAGGTGACATCAGTGAAATCGCTCAGTTTGCTGTTCACCGTTATATCAAGGAGGTCACTGAGACTTTCTATGACAGGAGGAACAGCTACATAAGTTTCCCAAAGGACAGAGTGAAGCAAGTTGAGAAAGCACACGGCTTTGCTCATATTTCAGGCTTCCCCAGGGTGCAAGATACCATAGACTGCACCCACACTGCCTTGCATGCTCCCCATCACTAGCCTGGCAACTTTCTGAAACAGAAAGGGATTCCACTCCCTCAATGTCCAGCTTGCTAGCGACCACAAGCAGTACACCATCCAGGTCTGTGTCCGGTTTCCTGGCCACTCCCATCAAGACACGGCTATTTCCTGGGAACTGCGCCTCAGCACTCCTACTGCTCTGACAAAAAACAGAGTGCAGGCGTAATGTAACGCTCTGGAAGCTCCTGTCAACATTGGCTGCCAGAGTCAAGATGGCAGACATCTAAGCTTTTATGGCAGCAGTGTATGCTCGTTTACCTATCCTAGTGCTCCTACAAGGTGTATCACCATTGGCTACAGTCGGGCAATCCTTATCACCACCATCCTTACTACCACAAACTAATTGTTGTCCTTCAGCACAGTCTTATGGGTCTTGCCTTCAAAAATGTGGGTAAGTGAGGGTTGCAATAGTGGCGAGAGTACAAAGTGCAGTGTGTGTGCATAGAAGGAGATGGAGTGAAGTGTGGTGCAGTGATTGTAGGAGAGTGAAGGGAAGCGGGGAGGGGAGTGTTGTGAGTATTGAGGTGGCAGGTGATGTGTGTGCGAGCAGAGAGTAAGAGAGCAGGATGCTTACCTTGACAACTCTGGTGACGTCATTAAACTTTTTCTACATTGCAGCTATGAGCTGGGACATAAGCTCCTGGTGTTAACCTCCTCAGCTAACTCTTCCCACTGCTGGTGGGTGTGTTGCCTGTAGGGCTTTCTGGCTCCCAGGGATATCTCCCTCCTCCTGTCCACCATCTGCACCAGGGTCTCTAACACTGCATCAGAGAACCTGGGTGCCATCTCTGGGCATTTTGAGACATTTTTCCACTTGTGAAGTTTCCCTGCTATGTGCAGCCAGTGTGCACCTCCCCTTTCAGAGGTGATTGGTATCTGTAAGTGATGTCAGTGAAGCTCGATATCCCACCCCTCCACCCCAAAAACAAGTGCTGAGCCAATGAATATGAATAGTGAGGGTAGCCCTGGCTGCAGACCTCAGTCATGACAATGAGTTGGCAGCACCAATTCCAAGTGGTCCCAGCGAATGCGCCCGGCTTGGGCACGATCACATTTAAGACCCTTGTGCTTGGTGTTGTAGCAGGCTGCTTATACTCACTGCGAACCAATTGGTGCTCAACATTTTGGCAAACCGAGTCCATTATAAAAGATGTAATAGCAGAGCACTTGAAAAGCAGTGACAGGATCGGACAAAGTCAACATGGATTTACAAAAGGTAAATCATGCTTGACTAATGTATCCATGTGTTAATGGAGACACGGAATGCAGGAGTTGGTTTAACAGGTGTTTACTGAACAAAGTCTGGAGGTGAACTAACAGATACAAGACGCTATACAGGCTTATATACCTGAGTGGTCACTACCGGCATTACAGTACACAGGGGCTCTTAAAGGTACATACACTACAATTCCTCCCCTTTTAGATAATTAGTACATAACATTTTAAGTAATCATTAATTAACGTGTTTACAAGAACAATAATCTACACATTTGCTGCAGTTAATCAATTATAAGTCAGTCTCTCTGGAGGCTTCCTGACTCGGTCCGGATAATGCCTCGGTGGTGTAGTAGTTTTCGGTGGTATAGTAGGTTCTTTTGGCAAGGTCGATTCGGCTTGAATGCCAGTGTCGGGTTCATCTGGTTCCAGTATCACCGGATCGGAGGTAGATACTATGGGTATCTCTGCTTCTTCATTAGGCATATAAAGTTGTGGTGTAGGTTGTTCCTTTTCGGATGACTCTATGATTTGGTCAGCATGGCGCCTTATTATGCTTTCACCAATGTCCACGGTATATATCAGTGGTCCTAGTCGTGTGCAAATAGTTCCAGGCTGCCATTTTGCGGTACGGTAGTCCTGGGCCAAAACTTGTTGACCTATCTGGAAGGTTCTAGTTGGCCTTTCATTCATGCCTTGAAATTGCCAGTTCTCTACGTCCCTTCTGATGTTTGGCTTGATCAAATCCAGCCGGCATCTTAGTCTTCTATTGAAAAACATCATGGCGGGAGTTTGGTTTGTAACCACATGTGTTGCATTCCTGTACGCAAACAAGAAGTTATCTACCTTATGTTGTAGATTTATGCCTTCATTACCCATGGCCTTTATGGCCTTCTTGAAGGTCTGGACAAACCTTTCAGCTAATCCATTGGTGGCGGGATGGTATGGGGCGGACGTGTAGTGCTTAACCCCATTGTTTTTTTAAGAACTTCCTGAATTCTTCAGACACAAATTGCGGTCCATTATCAGAACAGATCTGTTCAGGCAGCCCGTTCCTGGCAAATATGGTCCTTAATACTGTGATGGTTTTTTCCGTGGTGGTGGAGGACATCTTTATTACCTCCGGCCACTTGGAGTGTGCAACAACTGCGATTAAGAACATTGAGTCCATAAATGGACCAGCAAAGTCGATATGTACCCTTTGCCATGGAGATGAGGGCCACTCCCATGGATGTAGAGGGGCTTGTGGTGGGGCGTTTTGGACCTTCTGGCATCCTAGACAGCTCTTGGTCATTTCTTCGATGTCTCCATCAATACCTGGCCACCACACAAACGCTCTGGCTAGGTTCTTCATTTTCACTCCACCCAGATGCCCCTCGTGAAGCTCCTTTAGCACTTTATCCTGGAGTTTGGGTGGAATCACCACTCTGGATCCACACATCAAGGTTCCTCGGCACACTGACAGCTGTTCTCTTCTTTGCGAGAATGCTGGCAACAGTGGTTCGCCATGTGCTGGCCATCCCTTCTGTAGTGTATGTAACCGTTCCACCTTTAAGAGAACTATTTTAAGGGTTGCACTACTTTATCTTGGCTGCTGTATACTGTAATACCGGTGGTGACCACACCGGTATATAAGTGCTGTGTAATGATTTATTTGCCAGTTCCGCCCTGAACTTCGACTAGTAAAGACCTGTTAAAATTTACTCTTGTGGTCTGTGTAGTACTTCTCAATATAACACACAGACTTAACAGTGGCGACGAATACGATCTTACCCTGCGGCAGAGATACATCCAAGGCAGTTGACGGGCGTTGAGAGGAGGCATCCGCCCTCATCATCCTGCTGAGAAAAGACGCAGGTCCGAAGAGCAAAGGAAGAATCCTGACACGAAGTCTTTCTTCAGCAACAGGCAGTGATCATCCCTTCTATCATGGTGGTGGGTAAGCCGATCAGCGATGAGCAGCAAGTCGGCCACGTTGGCTGTGAAGTAGGGGAGGGAAAAACGGAGGATATAAGGGCGGAGAACTCGACCACGGCCGGGGGGAAGAGCCGGACAGAAGTCGGGGCCAGAGGCGCTGAGACTGGGGCAGCGTAAGGCACGGGAGCCGCGGTGAATGCAAACGCAGCCGGTGTAAAAGACCGGGCTGCAAGCGGGCTGGGAGATGCAACAGCGTCGAGAGAGAGCTCGACCGCGACCGGTGAAAAAGGCCGGGCAGCTACCGAGGCCGCGAGGCGCAGCGACCAGGCCAGCGTAAGGCGCGGGAGAATTTTTTTTTTTTTAAACCGCGGAGAACTCAGCCGCAGCCGGGGGGAAAGGACCGGACTGCAAGAGGGGCTGGGAGGCACGAGTTGAAAACCGCTGGGGAGGGCGAACGCAGCAATATGGCAATCACGATTACAGCCAGCGGGGGAGAAAGGCAAATGCGGGAAGCTGCCATTTTCGTAGGCGGGGGAAGAAGACAAGCGCGGGAAACCGCCATTTTGAAAAAAAAAAATAAATAAAAGAAAAATTTCTTTTTGTTTCTCAAGAAGATTGCGAGGATGCCTAAGCGTGGTAACATCAACAATTTCGATCCCGATGTTGAAGATTGGGCCACGTATGTAGAACGCATAGAGATATATTGTAAGGCAAATAAAATATCAGATGAAGATAAAGCACTAACCTTACTAAACTCAATGGGTGTGAAGACATACGGGCTATTGAAGCATCTTCTATCACCAGCTAAACCGGCGGATCAGACTTTCGCTAAAATTGTTGCTGTCCTGAAAAATCATTTGAACCCCACACCGCTGATGTTAGCGGAACGATTTAAATTTTATGCGAGAACGCAACTGAAAGAGGAATGCAACGCGGAGTATTTAATTGAACTGCATAAGCTAGCGAAATACTGTCAGTTTGGGGAAAGACTGACAGAGGCACTGACAGACAAATTCGTGTGTGGATTGTCGAAAGAAGGAACACAAAAGCGGCTGCTTGAAGAGAATGATCTTACACTTGATAAGGCTGTCACTATTGCAGCATCGCACGAAGCCGCAGCGAGAGGCACTGCGGAAATGCAGCTGAAGGCAGCGGTACTCAGCGTAGATCAAATGGCTTTGGGTACAACGAAATGTTATCGTTGTGGAAAGACAACACACGATCAGAACCAATGCTGGTTTAAAAACCAGGAATGTAGAAAATGTGGCAAGCTTGGTCACATAGCTAAAGTATGCCGGTCAGGAAAGAAGACCAGCAACAAAAAGTCACCGCAGGAAAAGTGCAGAAAGGTACATAAGGTGGCTGAGAAGAGTTCGGATGAACAGAATTCGGATTCAGATTCCAACAGCAAGGAATTGGGTAGTCTGAGAATTCACAATGTGAGTAAGGAAGCTGACCGACAAACTATCTGGGTCACACTGCAGATAGCAGGAGTCCAAGTGAAGATGGAATTGGACACCGGCTCGGCGTTGACGGTCATGAATAAGCAAGATTACAAAAGGTTATTCAAACATATTCCCCTACGGGATATGGAGATAGTATTAAAGACATACACGGGGCAAAGAGTATACCCCATCGGAAAGATAAAAGTCAAGGTGGTACACAAGGGCAAAGAACACCAAGGAATGGACATATATGTACTACCTGAGGGAGGTCCACCACTTCTGGGACGGGAATGGATCAGGAAAATAAATATGGACTGGCACTCCCTAAAAGCAATAACGGTAGATTCCGGAAAGAAAAAAGATGTCAAACCTGCACGATTGTCCAGAATATTGGATGAGGGCATATGCAGCAGTGACAGTGACAAAGCAGAGAGTGAGAACTCGGTGAAGACAATCAGCTCAGACTCTGGAACTGATGATGGTAAGACCAGCCCATGTGCAAAAGACAAGTCTAAAATGGACTTGCAGACTAATGATGGAAAAACGAAGGAGTGCATAAATGCTTCAGGAGAGAACAAAGTATCAGAACAGAATTCCACTGGACAACAACAACATAGTTTGACAGAGAATTCTGAGTCTGTCCAGTCTACAGACATGCACATTTCTGAGGAACACCGGGCTCGAACTCAACTCAATTTCAAACTACAACAGCAATTAGAACAAATGATTCGCCGTTTTGAGCAAGAGGTGAATGCAAAGAAAAAGTTCTTTGACACGGAGTTGGAGAATCTGGGAAGACTGCAGAAGCAGCTGATTGAGAAAATGGAACAGGAACACACAAACCGTCTGCGCGATGAGGCCAAATGAATCAAAGCTGAGCAAGAAAGGGAATATGTCAAATTCATCGATCAGTTGAAAGCTAAGAAGAAAGAGCACCCTTTTGTGAGCAGTGTCAGCAGTAATAAGCCACTCAGGGAATTGGTGGCAGAGGCAAAAGCTGAAGTGATGGAGGAAATAGAAGACAATAGAGAAGAAGCAGAAGATGATGACTCATCTGAACCATTATCACCCCTATCAGGTCACGCACGTGGTCCCTCCGAACTGAGCCAAATCAGTCTGGAAGCAGAAAAACTTCCCAAGGTACTCGAGCCTTTAGAAGTCAACAATGCTGGTTCTGAAGTTATGAAAGTTCAAGCTGTTAAGTCCAGTGAAGGACTATTAGATGAGTCACCCCAGCAACGAAAACCTACTACACCACCGAAAACTACTACACCACCGAGGCGTTATCCGGACCGAGTCAGGAAGCCTCCAGAGAGACTGAATCTGTGAACTGTTTTTACATGAAGTTGTGTATATATGTTCTGATGTTATGTTTAATGGGGAATATATACTGTTAAGCTAAAAAGGGAGGATTGTAGTGTATGTAACCGTTCCACCTTTAAGAGAACTATTTTAAGGGTTGCACTACTTTATCTTGGCTGCTGTATACTGAAATACCGGTGGTGACCACACCGGTATATAAGTGCTGTGTAATGATTTATTGGGCAGTTCCGTCCTGACCTTCGACTAGTAAAGACCTGTTAAAATTTACTCTTGTGGTCTGTGTAGTACTTCTCAATATAACACACAGACTTAACACCTTCACCATTAAATCGTAGACTCGTGAGAGAGTCGGGTCATTTCTCGTTTCCTTTCCAATGGTAGAATTTGTTACTGGTAGGCATTCCACTATGGTTGAGTGGAACATCTCCACTGGGCCCACTGTAGGTGCCTCTTCTACCGTTGGCAACGGTAGGCGCGATAAACCGTCAGCATTCCCGTGCTGTTTTGATCCTTTGTATTCTATGTCATATTGGTGTGCGCTAGGAAAAGGGACCACCTCTGTAGCCTTTGCGCTGTCATAATGGGAACGCCCTTTTTAGGGTTGAATATGGAGACGAGGGGTTGATGGTCAGTCAAAAAGGTAAATTTTTGTCCGTAGAGGTAATGGTTGATTTTCTTCACTCCCCACACCAGGCTGAGTGCTTCCCTGTCGATCTGGGCATAGTTACGTTCAGCTGAGTTCAATGAGCGTGACGCAAAAGCTATCAACCGCTCCGAGCCATCAGGGAATCTATGCGATAATACCGCTCCTACACCGTAAGGGGATGCATCGCACGCCAGTCTGATTGGCAGTGATGGGTTGTAATGAGCCAACACTTCCTTGGACGTGATCAAGCCTTTGCATTTATGGAAGGCACGTTTACAGTCTTCGCTCCATTTCCAAATTACTCCCGTTTGTAGCAGTGCGTTAAGAGGGTGCAGAACAGTTGACAAGTTCGGTAAAAATTTATGATAGTAATTTATCAATCCCAGGAACGACCTTAATTGTGAGACATTTTCAGGTGCTGGGGCTTTTATGACCGCTTCAATTTTTTCAGGTGACTTATGCAACCCTTCTTCGTCAATTATATGGCCACAATATGGTATTTGTTTCTGGAAAAATTTGCACTTGGGGCGATTTGCTCGTAGGCCCCGTTCTCTCAGCCTAGTGAGCACCTGCTCCAAATTGGCAAGGTGCTCGTTGTCGTTTTCTCCTTTTACAAGGATGTCGTCTAGGTAGCATTGAGTTCCCGGGATCCCTTGCAGGACTTGCTCCATAGCTCTTTGCCAGATAGCTGGAGCTGATGCTACTCCGAAAACTAGTCGATTGTAATGGTTCAGGCCTTTGTGTGTGTTTATCGTGAGATGCTTTTTAGAGGCCTCCTCAACCTCCATCTGTAGATATGCCTGTGCCAAGTCAATTTTGGTGAAACGTTTCCCTCCGGATAGTGAGGCAAAAATATCTTCTATCCTCGGAAGAGGATACTGTACTGTGTGAAGGACCGGGTTTACAGTCACCTTGAAGTCCCCACAGATGCGAATTATTCTCTGTTCTTCAGATTTATCATTATTCAACGTTTTCTTCATGACCGGGACGATGGGTGTTGCCCACTCGCTCCAATCTACCTTGGATAACACGCCTGCCTTTTCCAAATTCTCCAGCTCTGCCTCGACTGCTGGACGAATTGCGTATGGCACCGGCCTTGCCTTAAAAAACTTGGGAATTGCCGCACCTTCCACTTTTATTGAGGCGGTGATGCCTTTCAAGGTTCCTAGTTCCTGTTGAAACACTTCTTTGGCGTTGGCCAAGATGTCTTTTAATCGTTCAGTTATGACGTCATCATCATTTTTTTTCTTACTGGTCACCGTCAGTGCCTGAATGGAGTGCCAGTCTAAATGTATCTTCCTGATCCATTCACGTCCCAACAGCGGTGGACCACCATCTTGCAGAACGTATAAATACAACTTCTGTATTTCCTTGCTGTTGTATACAACAGGCACCCTTATTTTCCCTCTGGGGTATACTTTCTGCCCCATCTATGTCTTCAAGATAATGGATGTGTCTTTCAAAGGTATATGCAGAAATAGCCGCTCGTAATCCCGTCGGCTTGTGACGGTCAGAGCTGATCCTGTATCTAGCTCCATTTTAACTGGGGACCCCGCTATCGTGAGGGTAACCCAAATGGTCTGGTAATCTTCTTTGGCAATTACATTATGTAATTTGAGACAGCTTAGTCTCTTGTTTCCGGTGTCGCTATCGCTCTTCTGGTCTTTGGAGCTAATGTCTGTCATCATTTGTACCTTTCTGTAATTTTCCTTATTGATTTTTTTTCTGTCAGTGGATTTTTTGTTTCCAGATCGGCATACACGTGCAATGTGTCCCATCTTTCCGCATTGCCTGCATGCTTTGTCCTTGAACCAGCAGTCCCTCTGGTCATGGGTGGATCTGCCGCAGTGATAACATCTCTCGAAACCCCATGTCATTTCATGGGTGGCGAAGTCCTAGGCTTTTGCTGTATCTCTGCAGCTCCTCTTGCTGCTGCTTCGTATGATACAGCCACACTGAAAGCCTTGTCCAGTGTCAAATCTTTCTCAGAAAGTAGCCTTTTCTGTGTTCCTTCACTTAGGAGACCGCAGACGAATTTGTCTCGTAGAGAATCTGCCAGTCCTGCCCCGAATTGACAGTGCTTTGACAGCTTTCTTAATTCGGTGAGGTAATCAGCGTTACTTTCATTCTTGTGCTGATTCCTCCTGAAGAATTTGAATAATTCCGCTATCAGCAGCTGTGTTGGGTTTAAGTGCTCCTGTAGGGTATCAACAATATCCTTAAAATTCTTGTCCATCGGTTTGGCTGGAGTGATTAAGTTTTGTAACAGCCCGTATGTCCTTGCGCCCATCAGATTTAGAAGTACCGATGCCTTTTTATCATCCTCTACTTCATTCGCTGTGCAATATACCTCCACTCTTTCCACATATGTGGTCCAATCCTCTATATTACTATCGAAAGCAGTAATATTGCCAGTCTTAGGTATCCTGAAAATCAAAAATGGCACCTCCCGCGCTTTCCTTTCTTCCCTGCCGAGAAAAAATTGCGCCTCCCGCGCTTTCCTGCCGCTGCCGCTGCTGACAACGCTGTTCTCCACGGTTTTTATTTACACAGATATTTTTAATAGTTGGAGACTCGTTCCCGCCAGACTCTCTGGGACTTTTCCCTCCCTCTGCTTGGTTCGAACGCCAACCTGCTTTGCAGCGCCGGCCGTCTCCCGAGTGCTCCACCCTCCGTCTCTGTTTGCCTCCGCCTTCCAACTCGCTGCTTGGCCCCGCTGCAGAGCCACCCGATCGAGCCCCAGCCCGCCGCCCAGGAAGGATTAGTGCAGTACCTGCCACCAGCCCGGCTAGCTGGTGAAACCACAGTTTTTATTATTTTTTTCTTCGACTTTCGTCTGAGGAATCGATCTCCTTGAGGTGCTGCCGAATTGCAGGTAAGTCCATTTCCAATTCGTCGCCACTGTTGTATTCGTGTGTTAATGGAGACACGGAATGCAGGAGTTGGTTTAACAGGTGTTTACTGATCAAAGTCTGGAGGTGAACTAACAGATACAAGACGCTATACAGGCTTATATACCCGAGTGGTCACTACCGGTATTACAGTACACAGGGGCTCTGAAAGGTACATACACTACAACTAATCTACTGGAATTTTTTGAGGATGTAACTGGTAAAATAGATAAGGGAGAACCAGTGGATGTGGTGTATCTGGACTTTCAGAAGGCTTTTGATAAGGTCCCACATAAGAGATTAGCGTGCAAAATTAAGGCACATGGGATTGGGGGCAAGGTATTGACTTGGATAGAGAACTGGTTGGCGGACAGAAAGCTAAGAGTTGGAATAAATGGGTCGTTTTCCGAGTGGCAGGCAGTGACTAGTGGGGTACCGCAAGGATCAGTCCTAGGACCCCAGCTGTTCACAATATATATTAATGATCTGGACGAGGGAATTGGATGTAACACCTCCAAATTTGCAGTACGATTTGGACAGGTTGGGTGATTGGGCAGAAACATGTCAAATGCACTATAATGTGGATAAATGTGAGGTTATCCACTTTGGTGGCAAAAACAGGAAGGCAGATTATTATTTGAATGGCAATAGATTGGGAGAAGGGGAAGTGCAAAGAGACCTGGGTGTTCTTGTGCACCAGTCGCTGAAGGTAAGCATGCAGGTGCAGCAGGCGGTTAAGAAGGCAAATGGTATGTTGGCCTTCGTAGCAAGAGGGTTCGAGTACAGGAACAAGGATGTCTTGCTGCAGTTGTACAGGGCCTTGGTGAGACCACACCTTGAGTATTGTGTGCAGTTTTGGTCGCCTTACCTGAGGAAGGACGTACTTGCCATGGAAGGAGTGCAGCGAAGATTCACCAGGCTGATACCTGGGATGGCAGGAATGACGTATGAGGAGTGATTGTGTCGATTGGGCTTATACTCACTGGAGTTTAGAAGATTGAGAGGGGATCTCATCGAAACCTATAAAATTCTGTCAGGCCTGGACAGACTAGATGCAGGAAGGATGTTTCTGATGGCCGGGGAGTCCAGAACCAGGGGTCATAGTCTAAGGATAAGGGGTAAGCCATTTAGGACTGAAATGAGGAGGAATTTCTTCACCCAGAGAGTGGTGAACCTGTGCAATTCTCTGACACAGAGGGCGGTGGAGGCCAGTTCATTAAATATATTCAAGAAAGAGTCGGATATATTTCTTAAGGCTAAAGGGATCAAGGGATATGGGGAGAATGCAGGGACAGGGTACTGAATTTGGATGATCAGCCATGATCTCATTGAATGGCGGAGCAGGCTCGAAGGGCCGACTGGCCTACTCCTGCTCCTATTTTCTTTATTTCTATGTTTCTATGTTATGTCACTCATGCTCCTAACCTTGGGTGCGCAGAAGAGGTAACCCATCCAGTGCATTATGGGGTGAACTCGGCAGTCTTCCTGATCAGCTGTTTTGCTGGCACCAGCATGAACAGCACAAATAGGGACTGGAGCAGTTGAATCTGTTTCAAAAGCAGATGGTTGGCTAATATGTTACAGCCTCATTTATTTTTCAGGAATATGTACGCAATTAAGTGGATTGCTACATCCCATAGACATCTTAATTATAGTAACAACTAGCAAATAGTATAAAAAACATTTCCTTTCTCTGTATTTTTGAGTAAAGTAAAAAAAACCTTTAAGTTCAAGGACTGGTTTCCAAGTCCTCCATATTACTGTATAAAATAGATATGACTCTCCATTACCGATGATTCCAGCTTTGCCTATTTGGCTTCTACTTGACAAATAAAGTTTGATTTTCTCTGATATCAGTTTCAAAGAAGCCTATTATATTTTGCAGGATTAAGATCAAATCAAATCAATCATATCAAATCAACTTTTATTGTCATTGTTAGTGCACAAGTGCAGTACAACGAAATGTAGGCTTGCGGCTCCCGAGAGTGTACAATTTGGATTAGGACACTTAAACATTTCAACATACATTTTGTACATATATATTAGCATAAATATGACCATAATAAAGTGCATCGGCAGATGTGCAGGCTTTCGTGTTTATTTGTGGAGTTCAGTAGGATGACAGCCCTGGGAAAGAAGCTGTTCCTAAATCTGGTCGTACGGGTGCGAATGCATCTGTAGAGTCTTCCAGATGGTAGGAGGGCGAACAGACTGTGGCTGGGGTGGGTAGGGTCTTTGATGATGGACCGTGCCCTCCGTAGGCAGCGTTTCTGATATATATGTTCTATGGTCGGTAGCCGGGTGCCGGTAATGCGTTGGGCAGTTTTGACTACCCGCTGCAGGACTTTCCGGATGCAATTTTTCAGGTGTTGTAAAATTCTCTGCTTTCTGATGCTGAAAATCAATTAGGAGCAGAATTGGATTTCTGGCTACTGGTTGCTGTCTAGTGGGCCCTACTGGAAAGTGTGCAGATGTGAGTACAGGATCTGACTTAGCTAGGACATCTTTCTGATCGAATACCTTCTGGCACTCACTGTCTAAGCTCAAACAAGTAAAACAGCCAATTGAGCAAGGTATTATAGGGCTGCTAGTACGTGTGGATGTATACTCCAGCAAGAGGCAGTCTTCAGTAGAGGGGAGAAAATGAGGAAATAATTAAAAGTAATACATTTCTCAATATATTTCCACTTCAGTGACTATATTAGCGTTGAGTTTCCATGTATTTACGCTAGTAATATCAGCGCGATCTGGACGGAATCAGCCAAACCAACACAAAAGATTGGGGAATTTTAAAGTTAAGTGTGTTACGCCTAAAACCACTTACGTTCATGTTTTTTGCGATTTTTTTACAGTAGTTCAAGTTTCAATTCACCCGGATGAGGCACTGCCCACAAAACTTGACAATGCTCCCAGGTCGAAATTGCGAGTTTATGCCAATTGCTCTGGTTCAGGAAGGCTCTTCTAGTCGTGTTCATTTTCTTAGGTGCACTGGCACTCATTAGGCTTGTTTTAAATGTTTATCATATCAAAAAATATTTAATTTACTAAGAAACTGAATAGTGTGCACCAATGAAACTGTTAAATGGTTCAGTATAGGTTTTTTTAAGTCATTTTCAGTGATTTTAAATCAGGTTACTCACAGGTGGAGGGCTGGACACCCTTATTAAAAATGCCTATAAACCCATTTTCACTTGTATTAGTAAAACTGCACCAGGTTCAAGGAATACTTTTGCAATTGAAAGAAATAAAAAGTTGTAGGAATTACCTCTAATTCCTATCTAAGAACTGAGTTCAACTCAGGCATTCAAACAAATGTGTTTTAATGCAAAACTAACGAGTTTAAACAGTTTGTACAGGAGAACCACGAAAACAGGTCTTTGCTGGTCGGAGGCTCCACGAGGACTGCCCAGGCGGTCCCGTGGATGGCGTCATGATGTCATCACATTCTCCTGCACTTGGGTGGTCACGTGATTAGCAGCATGACGTCATCGCGTTTACCCGCGCTTTGCTGCGGTCTTAAAGGGACTGTGCTCCGTACATGCAAACAGTATGTACAAATACAGAAATCACTAACAGACTGGTACAGGCTTAGGTTGGAGCAAAACATCATTAAAGGGAATTATATACAGTTGCTCAGAGTCCCTTAGTGGCTCTGCCACATGCGCCCCCCAGAATTATCTTTTAACGGAAAAAGTCAAACGGTGAGGGGGTCTGACAAGCCTGTCAGAACGACTCCTGTACTCCCGAAGCGGAGGCTGCTGGACGGCTGGCAGTCGAGCGGGCGATTGCAGTTGATCCGGAGTGACGACGATGGGTGGCCAACCTCGTCTTGGCGGCTGTGCTGTCTTGACGGGGCGGTCAAGATCCAAGTGTGCCGGCTTTAAACGTTTGACTGATATGTGGTCCGGTTTACCACCGACATCCACCGTGAAGGTCTTGTCGCCCGCCTCCAACACACGGAAAGGACCAGTATACGGGGCCTTGTGTGGATCCCGGTGTGCATCGTGGTGGATGAAAACGTATTTAGCCCTTTTTAGCTCTGTGGGCACCTGCGATCTCTGAAACCGATCCGGGGACTGGCGCGAAACATCTGGCTGCCGCCTGATGACTGTGAAGCTGACCTGACGCGGACCATGGCTCCGTCGGCGTTTGCAGGAAATCCCCTGGGACTCACAGCGGCTGACCGTAAACGAACTCTGCAGAGGAAGTGTGAAGGTCTTTGGGTGCCGTGCGAAGGCCCAACAGAACCCACGGTAGCTTGTCCGCCCATCCAGCGTCCTGGAGGCTGGCCCTCAGGGAGGCTTTCAGCGATCTGTGAAAACGTTCACAGAGGCCATTCGCTTGAGGGTGGTAGGCTGTAGTGCGCTGCAATTTGATGCCGAGTCCCTGAGCCACTGCATTCCAGAGTTCGGAGGAAAACTGCGGTCCTCGATCCGAAGAAATGACAGTGGTCACTCCAAAACGGGCGACCCAGGAAGAAATGAATGCCCTGGCCACATCCGCCGAAGTAGTGGATGACAGGGGCACTGCTTCAGGCCATCTGGTGGTGCGGTCTACCATGGTCAGAATGTGAGAAAAACCATGGGAAGGTGGAAGTGGTCCTATCAGGTCCACATTGACGTGGTCAAAACGCCGTACCGGAACCATGAAGGTGGCCAATGGGGCCTTGATGTGGCGCTGAACCTGGCCCTTTGACAGACGACGCAGGTGTTGGCCCAGTCACGGACGTCCTTACGCATGCCATGCCAAATGAATTTAGCTGACATGAGCTTCTGAGATGCCTTCATTCCTGGGTGCGACAAGCCATGAATGGCGTCGAAAACCTTGCAGTGCCAGGCAGCCGGCACGACCGGGCAAGGGTCCCGTACGGAGACGTCGCACAGCAGCGTGGTACCTGCCAAATGGAACACAACGTCGGCCAACTGGAGACTAGTGATGTTGGTTCGGTAAGCCTGCACCTCTGGGTCTGAGACTTGGTCCGCTGCCATGAGGGCGTTGTCGATACCCAGATGGACTGCATTGACAGTCGTGCGGGAGAGGCAGTCTGCCACCAGGTTGTCCTTACCGGCCACGTGCTGGATATCCGTAGTAAATTCAGATATGTAAGTCACCTGATGTTGCTGTCGGGCTGACCACGGTTCGGCGGACTTGGCCATGGCAAAGATGAGTGGCTTATGGTCCACAAAAGCAGTGAAAGGACGTCCTTCCAGCAGGAACCGGAAATGGCGGACGGCCAGAAAAAGGGCTAGCAACTCCCGGTCAAAAACGCTATAGGATCTTTCGCTCCGTCTAAGTTGTCAGCTGAAGAACGCCAATGGCTGCCACGTCCCGTTCACCCACTGCTCCTGAACGGCACTGATTGTGTAGTCTGACACATCGGTGGTGAGGGTGATGGTGGCTCCTGGTAATGGGTGTGTGGTAAACCACTGTTGTTAGTATTGTTGTTCACCACTGTTGTTAGTACTGTTGTTCACTGTTAGTACTGTTGTTCACTCTTGCATATTGTTGTAGTTGTCTGTGCATGCCTCAGCTGACTCCGCCCCTGGCTCCACCCTCATGGCTGGGTATAAAGGTCGCTGCTCAGAAACCTCCGGCCCTTTTGGATACCAGGCAACCACAAGAGGCATGCTCTGTTCTTTGGTAATAAAAGCCTGTTTATTACTTTCTCAATCTCCAGTCTTTTGTAGCAATTGATAGTGCATCAATTTTATTACCAAAGTTAAATGTTGGCTGCAGATGCTGATCAACCGATGGCACAAAACGCTGAGCAGCAGGCGCTGCTGCGAGCCCTCAGACCAACATGCCTGGACCTAGACCCCCAAGAAGCGGGTTCGTCGACTAAATTCGCACAATGGCTGCGTTGCTTTGAGGCGTATCTGGAAGCCTCGACCGTGACTCTTGATGAAAATAAACTGAAAATCCTGGCCTTGAAGGTAAGCCACCAAGTCTATACTTTAATCCAAGATGCGACGACCTACGCGGCGGCTATCGACCTACTGAAAGGGCAGTATGCACGCCCGGTTAACACGGTCTATGCCAGGCACCTTTTAAGATCTCGCAGACAGCAGCCCGGGGAATCGGTGGAAGCCTTCCTACGGGCACTGCGGGTACTCGGACGCGGCTGCGACTGCAAGGAAGTATCGGCCGCGGCACATGCGGAGGGACTGATACGAGACGCTTTCGTTGCGGGTCTAAGGTCCGACTACTCCCGGCAGAGGCTGCTGGAGAAGGGTGAAATAGACCTGACAAAGGCAGTGTCCCTCGCGCTCTCGCTCGACGCGGCCCACTGAAATATGGACGCTTTCTCCCGTCATCACCCCGCCCCGTGGATGCCGCAATCTTGGGCCATGGGACCGCCACCTCCGACTGCTGCAGCAATGTCCAAGGCACAAAAATGCTATTTTTGTGGCCAAGCTAAACACCCTAGAGCACGCTGCCCCGCGAAGAATGCTACCTGCTCCGGCTGCGGGAAGAAAGGTCACTACGTTAGCACCTGCAAAGGGAAGACCGCTAACACCAGCAGCGCTGCGTGCGAACCGTGGGCGCAGCCATCTTGTCCGCCATCTTGGGCTCCCCCAGCCGCGTGGGGATCGGGACCGTGGGCGGCGCCATTTTGTCCGCCATCTTGGACGCCTCCGACTTCGATTACGGGGGACCCGGACTCCACCACCGCCTCATCGGACGACCGCATCGACACGCTTGAACATACGCTGGCTTCCGTGACGCTGGATCAATCTCTCCCGCATCAACTGTCCAGGTCCATGATGGACATTACGGTAAACGGCCGCGCCACTACCTGCCTTTTTGACAGCGGGAGCACGGAGAGTTTTATACACCCCGACACGGTGCGCAGTTACTCTCTCCCGGTCCTGCCGACGCATCATCGCATCTCTATGGCTTCCAAAGCCCAGTCAGCGGACGTCGGTGGCTACTGTATGGTGACTCTTTCAGTGCGGGGTACTGAATACAAAAATTTTAAACTTCTGGTCCTGCCCCATCTCTGCGCTGCCGTCCTACTGGGGTTGGATTTTCAGTGCCACCTTAAGAGTGTCACTTTAGCGTATGGTGGACCCCTCCCCCCTCTCACAGTCTGCAGCCAGCAGTTATTAAATCGCCCGCCGCGCGCCATTTGCAGCCTCTCCACCCTTAAAGTCTCCCCCCCCTCCTTGTTCGCTAACCTCACCCGCGACTGTAAGCCCATCACTACCAAAAGTAGGCGTTACAGTGCCGGGGATAGGGGTTTCATTAAATCCGAGGTAGCGAGACTCCTGAAGGAAGAGATTATCGAGAGCAGCAATAGCCCATGGCGAGCACAAGTGGTGGTGGTGAAGGCTGGCGGCAAACAGCGCCTAGTTATTGACTACAGCCAGACGATCAACCGCTACACCCAGCTGGATGCATATCCACTCCCCCGCATATCTGACATGGTCAATCAGATAGCACAATACCGGGTGTTCTCGACGATTGATCTGAAGTCGGCATACCACCAGCTCCCCATCAGGGCTGAGGACCGCCAGTACACAGCTTTTGAAGCTGACGGTCGGCTCTATCACTTTCTCAGAGTTCCCTTCGGCGTCACCAATGGAGTTTCAGTCTTCCAACGGGAGATGGACCGGATGGTTGACCAGAACGCGCTCCAGGCCACTTTCCCATATCTAGACAACGTCACCATCTGCGGCCATGACCAGCAGGACCACGACGTTAATCGAGAGAAATTCCTCCGGACGGCCCAGCGGCTGAATCTCACATACAACAAAGACAAATG
Source organism: Somniosus microcephalus (assembly GCF_052327205.1). Taxonomy (NCBI): domain Eukaryota; kingdom Metazoa; phylum Chordata; class Chondrichthyes; order Squaliformes; family Somniosidae; genus Somniosus; species Somniosus microcephalus. The sequence continues at coordinate 47,162,131 of NC_140996.1, read as the reverse complement.
TATGTTTCGTACTACGCGCCTTGCTATTCTTGGCTGCGTAGTGGAGAACGGAGTCATCGGCCCAGACCCCGATAGAATGCGCCCCCTTATGGAGCTTCCCCTCCCCCACTGCCAGAAAGCACTGAAGAGATGCCTGGGGTTTTTCTCTTACTATGCTCAGTGGGTGCCCAACTATGCGGATAAAGCCCGACCCCTCATCAAGTCCGCCTCCTTCCCCCTGACAGCAGAGGCCTGTGCAGCCTTCACTCACATAAAAGGAGACAGTGCGAAGGCCACAATGCATGCTGTGGATGAGTCCCTCCCTTTTCAAGTGGATAGCGACGCATCCGACTTTGCCCTAGCTGCAACCCTTAACCAGGCGGGGAGACCCGTGGCCTTTTTCTCAAGGACCCTCCAGGGCCCCGAGATTCGACACTCCTCTGTCGAAAAGGAGGCCCAGGCCATTGTGGAAGCCGTGCGACATTGGCGGCATTACCTGGCCGGAAAACGATTTACCCTGCTCACTGACCAGCGTTCAGTGGCTTTTATGTTTCATAATAAGCAGCGGGGCAAAATCAAGAATGACAAGATCTTAAGGTGGAGAATCGAACTCTCCACCTACAATTACGATATCTTGTACCGGCCCGGGAAACTCAATGAGTCCCCAGATGCCCTATCACGTGGTACGTGCGCCAACGCGCAGGTTGATAGACTACAGACCCTCCACAATGACCTCTGCCACCCGGGGGTCACCAGGTTCTTCCATTTTATCAAATCCCGTAACCTGCCCTACTCCATCGAGGAGGTCAGGACCATGACCAGGAACTGCCAGATCTGTGCCGAGTGCAAGCCGCATTTTTATAGGCCAGACAGAGCGAGCCTGATCAAAGCCACGCGCCCCTTCGAGCGGCTGAGCATCGATTTTAAAGGGCCCCTCCCCTCCTCTGACCGCAATGTGTACTTCCTCAATATAATTGATGAGTACCCCCGTTTCCCGTTTGCCATCCCTTGCTCGGACATGACCAGTACCACGGTCATTAAATGTCTGAATGACCTCTTCGCCTTGTTCGGTTTCCCTAGCTATATCCATAGCGACAGGGGCTCATCTTTTATGAGCGACGAACTTCGGCAGTACCTGCTCGCGAGAGGCATTGCTACAAGCAGGACCACCAGCTACAACCCCCGGGGTAACGGCCAGGTGGAAAGGGAGAATGCGACAGTCTGGAAGGCAGTCCTTTTAAACTTAAAATCTAAGGGCCTTCCGACCTCCCGCTGGCAGGAGGTCCTCCCTGCGGCGCTCCATTCCATTCGGTCGCTGCTCTGTACACCCACCAATGCCACTCCTCACGAGAGAATGTTCTCCTTCCCCAGGAAGTCCACATCGGGGATTTCGCTACCAACATGGCTGACTTCTCCAGGTCCCGTCCTACTGCGGAAGCATGTGAGGACCCATAAGGCGGACCCCCTGGTCGAGAGGGTGAGCCTCCTCCACGCCAACCCGCAGTATGCTTACGTGGTGTACCCGGATGGGCGGGAGGACGCAGTCTCCATTCGAGACCTCGCACCTGCAGGTGCTCCTGAAACACCCTCTTCACCACCCACCGCTACTCCTGCCTACCCCCAGGACACAGTCCCCGCACGAGACCTCGCACCTTCGGGTGCCTCTGAGAGACCACCATCGCTACCTCCCATTACCCATGCTCTGACCCCTGTAGACGGCATGCAGCAGCCCCAGGGTCCGCCACCTGCTACACCTCCTCTGAACGAGACACCGGGTTCACCGTTGGATGCTGCACCATCACCGCCGCTGCTGCGACACTCAGGACGGCTTACAAGGCCTCCTGATAGACTTCAGTACACGAATTTTTAGTGCACTTCACCCCGCCGGACTCAATTCTAAACAAGGGGTGAATGTGGTAAACCACTGTTGTTAGTATTGTTGTTCACCACTGTTGTTAGTACTGTTGTTCACTGTTAGTACTGTTGTTCACTCTTGCATATTGTTGTACTTGTCTGTGCATGCCTCAGCTGACTCCGCCCCTGGCTCCACCCTCATGGCTGGGTATAAAGGTCGCTGCTCAGAAACCTCCGGCCCTTTTGGATACCAGGCAACCACAAGAGGCATGCTCTGTTCTTTGGTAATAAAAGCCTGTTTATTACTTTCTCAATCTCCAGTCTTTTGTAGGAATTGATAGTGCATCAGGGTGTGCCAGCATGGTCGCGTTGGCGAGGGCGGTTTTGGTGTCGGAGAACGCTCGGTCCATGCCATCCGTCCAGTCCACTGGGTCCTTGCCAGTCCTGCCCTTGAGGGCCTCGAATAGGGCTGCATTGGCAGTGCTGCCTTAGGCATGAAACGGTGGTAGAAGTTTACCATTCCTAGGAACTCTTGCAGAGCCTTGATGTTCTGCGGGCGTGGAAAGGATGACACCGCCTCTACCTCTGCGGTGATGCAATGCCCCAGGAAATCGATCTGTTGCAGGCCAAACTGGCACTTAGCCGGGTTGATAATCAGGCCATGTTGGCTGAGGCGTCGAAAAAGGGTGCGTAGATGACAAAGATGTTCCTCTTCGTTGGGGCTGGCGATCAAAATGTTGTCCAGATAGATGAAGATGAACTTGAGGTCCCGCAGCACGGAATCCATCAGGCGTTGGAAAGCCTGGGCAGCGTTCTTTAAGCCAAAAGGCATGCGCAGAAATTCGAAGAGGCCGAAAGGGGTGATGACTGTGGTCATCTGGATGTCCTGTGGGTGCACTGGAACCTGGTGATAGCCCCGGACGAGGTCGACTTTGGAGAAGAAGTTGTTTCCTGCCAAATGGGCAGAGAAATCCTGGATGTGGGGGATTGGGTACCGATCCGGAGTGGTGGCGTCGTTCAGGCGTCGATAGTCGCTGCATGGCCGCCATCTGCCGCCAGGCTTCGGAACAATGTGAAGGGGTGAAGACCAGGGACTATTCGACCGGCGAATAATCCCTAGATGTTCCATGGTGGCGAACTCCGCCTTTGCAACCGCCAGCTTGCCAGGTTCCAGGCGCCGGACGCGTGCGTAGACTGGGGGGCCGTTGGTGGTGTTGTGATGTTCCACACCGTGTTTCGTGGCTGTGGAGGAGAACGTGGGCCTTGTCAGGTCGGGAAATTCCGCGAGCAGACGGGCGAACTCGTCAGGAGTTGGGAAAGCACAGGCCACGGTGCGAGACGTAATGTTACTGTGGTAACAAGGAATGGAATGGAAGGTTGCCGCGTTGATCAACTGCCGGTTTTTCACGTCGACCAGGAGGCTGTTGGTACACAGGAAATCCGCACCGAGAATGGGTTGAGACACCTTGGCCGTAACAAACTCCCAGTGGATCCGTTGCCCCCCGAAGCAAACCTCCACTCGCCGTCTGCCGATAGTCTGAATCACGCCGCCATTAGCCGCTTCAAGGGCGAGGCCGTGCCTTCCCGCCTGAACATCGAGGGGGGACGCTGGCAATATGCTGCACTGTGCTCCGGTGTCGCACAGAAAACGATGGCCGGAGAGCGAGTCGGTAATGAAAAGCAACTTGCCTGCATTGCCAATCGCCATGGTGGCCGCGGGACGCCCATTAGACCCGTTCGTCATTATTCGCAGCTGTTTCTTTTTTTGGGGAAAGCTGCAGGGAGGGCGGCACTGTCACGCCTTCGCGCCAAACTGCGCGTGGTAGAAACACAGCCCTGTTGACTGACGAGCTGTGGCGGCGTCTGTGAGGGAGGGGCGCCTCGTGGCGGCTTCAGTGGGGCATGGGCACCTCGTGGCGGTGCAGTGCTGCTGCGTAACCACAAATATTTTGTCCGCCTCTGCCGCGAGTGCCACACAGTCTTCTGCCTCGGATCTGGCCAGGCCAGCTTGCACCTGCTCAGGTAGCTGGCTGAGGAATAATTCCCTGAAAAGGAAGCATTCCGGTTCGGAGCCCAGGAGTGTGAGCATTTGGTTCATCAATTCCGAAGGCTTGGAGTCCCCCAGGCCGGGCATGGCGAGCAATCGACGTGCGTGCTCTGATTTAGTAAGCCCGAAGATCTGCAGCAATCGTGCCTTGATGGTTTCATACTTGCGCTCCTTCGGAGGGTTCTCGAGGAGGCTGATGATCCGTGAGGCGGTGGAGCTTTCGAGTGCCCAGACCACGTAGAGGTATCTAGTTTGATCTGCCACGATGCCTCTCAGGGCAAACTGTGCCTCGACCTGGATGAACCACGAGGACGCCTGCTGCTCCCAGAACTGTGGCAGCTTCAAAGAAACGGCGTTGGCCTCCATGTCGTGTTCGTTTTGCGAAAACGTTCGCAAAAAACGGGGTCACCAATGTAGGAATTACCTCTAATTCCTATCTTAGCACTGAGTTCGACTCAGGCGTTCAAACAAATGAGTTTTAATGCAAAACTAACGAGTTTAAACAGTTTGTAGAGGAGAACCACAAAAACAGGTCTTTGCTGGTCGGAGGTTCCACGAGGACTGCCCGGGCGGTCCCGTGGATGGCGTCATGATGTCATCACGTTTCTCCCACGCTTGGGTGGTCATGTGATTAGCGGCATGACGTCATCGCGTTTACCCGCGCTTTGCTGCGGTCTTAAAGGGACCGCGCTCCGTACATGCAAACAGTATGTACAAACACAGAAATCACTAACAGACTGGTACAGGCTTAGGTTGGACCAAAACATCATTAAAGGGAATTATATACAGTTGCTCAGAGTCCCTTAGTGGCTCTGCCACAAAGTAACAATTACATTCTATTATGCTGCCCAATTCCACTGGTTCATGGAAGATTTTACGTTTGTGATTATGCAGTTGAATTTTAGTGGAAATTTGAACAGCAATCTAACTAGACAATTTCATGTCCATTTTGGGTGCTTGCTTAACACAGAAAGTCAGCTTTCTTCAGGTTTTCTCTGCCTCCCTCTCCCAGTTGAAATTCCAGATGGTTAAATGGCTGCTGAAGCCAATTAAATACTACTCAGCCTTTTAAGAGGTATAACCACTTCATTTGCCAGCTCCTTATGTGGCCTGGACCTTGTACAAATTATATATGCTGCAAATATGGAATACCAAAAGTGAAAGGCCACAGCAATTGCCAGGATCTGATGCTCAACTACAGTTCTTTTCATTATTTTTCCTCTTCTTAATAATTACTGCACATGTGTGAAGTCTATTCTTCTGATATAATTTTAAATTGATATAGTGTAATGTGTGAGCTGGAGAGGTATGACAACCTGAGAATATTATTCATGCATTTCTAATAAGGGTACAGAGGATGGGCATTGTACTATTTGCTAATTAGTTGGTCCGCTCTAAGGATTAGCAATGGAAGCCACAGTAATGTAATTTTTATGGTTATTGTTGGCACTTAACTTAATGTATTCCCCACTGCAGTTTCTTAATAAGAACCTCAGTTAAAATAACTTCTCTCTGGAAAAGAGGTTTGCTGACATTTGCCCCGTGAGAAGTGAACCCAGAGATAATTAACATTATAAAGCTCCATGAATAAGAATAATGTTATTTTGTAAATTGACTAAACCAAGATGAAAGGTCAAGGATAGACCACCACCAAGGTTAAAAAGAATAGGAGCAAAGATGAGGTAACATCAAGCTTATTTAAAAGAAAATCTAAATATTTTAGGAGGAAAGAAAGACAGAAGGAGGTAATGAGTTGTATATACCTAGAAAGGTAAATTTTTTCACTTACCGTATCGTGTATCCAGGAAGAGCAGGAACGCTCCCCCCAGCTCCACATTAAATTTGAGGGCTGCTGCCGACTATCACTCTCTCCCTTTCCGATTGCCAACCAACACCCTCATCCCCTCCTGAACTCTGCTAACCACCTTGGCCAGCATCCGAGCCCGTCGATCGTTCTTCCCAGGACCAACGAGCTGCCACTGGGGCCATGACTTGCGCCTGTAGCTCACTGGTAGTAAACAACTGGGGCCAACGCACCAATTTTGCATGGTATTGCCATGGCCTCATTAGGCACGTGTAGTGTGCCTTGCACCAGGATCGCGCCGATTCGCCTAGAATAGCTGTCGTCTAATAATGTCACTCATTGAAGAAAATCAACCACTTGAATGAGTTAACAATCTATTGGAAAATTTGACCAAAAACATGAAGCAGTATGGTTCATCAATTCACAATTGTAAACTGTTCTTTTAATTTTTCCAGCTGTGACTGATGTTACGTCCTTGCCATCTTACAATAAAATAAGCAAATGCCTGTATTGTACATGGCTATGCTGAGAACATCTAAGCTGGTGATTGTGATTTTATTGACCTAAACAATCCTTATTAAATACTAATGGATGCACCAAAGCAGAGAAATGTGAGCTTGGGGATTGATTCTTGACTGAATAATAAATAATGAATCCTTCAATCTATTGAACAACCTATTCTGAATCTAATGCTGGTATACAATCGGTTTTCTGTTGCTAGTTAGTTGTTCACATAAATAAGAAGGAAAACCTTTTGCTGCACCTTGTTGTTAAAATGTGTGGATCTGGATTGTGTAGCTGCCGTGAACAGTACTGGAATGAATAATTGGCATCACATTACTTCAGCGAGTAGACAACTTAAAACTGAAAACTATGTTCTTTATCCTTTTTTGTCAGTCAAAAGTGACAAGAAATTGTACATTTGAATGTGCAAGTTTTTATTAACTGAAGTAGTTCTTTGTTAGCTCCCATATAATATGCTGTCCTTAATTTGCTGAACTATACTTCAGAGGAAAATTGGTGCAGCTGAAAAGGCACAAGAAAATGAGTGCTGAAAACAACGATGGTTGTATAGTATAGTACCTATATGTAGTCAGATGGGCAGCAACTGCAAAATGTGGCCTTTTGACAATTACAATTTTTTACCTCTACATCTGCTAACAGTCATTATTGTAACTCCAGCATAATGTGTACAAACAGTCCTAAAAATAAGAATGTAAAAAGCATGCAACAAGAATAGACCATTCGGCCTATTGGTGCTGGTTTTTCTGCAGCTCACCTATCATCTCTATCCTGGTCTTTAGCCAACACATTGCATCTCCTGGGACTTGTCCTGCAAGTTTCTACCTGTGTGATTAATGGTCACGACAACCCTGGAGGCCCAAAAAGGGAATAATGAAACTGTGGAGTCTCACTCCCACAGGTAGTAAATTCATGGAGGTTTTTTTTAATTTTATGTGAAACTTTTTTTTCTTACTTTTCCTTTCTGTCTCTTTCTTCTCTCTCTCTCTTAAGCCACTCTATTTCTGTTTCTATCTCTAATTTGACTCTGTTTTCTTCTCCATCGTTCACTCTGTTTCTTGCTTTATCCTTTTGTTTCATTGGTTAAGGAGCTAGACCATCGGGTACAACCTTTACGAGGTCCCAGATGTGACGCTGACATCGCTGCGCTGTTACCAATCCACATTGCCAGCAATTTGTGGTGCAAATATAGTGCGGTCTGAAGTATGTGGTAAAAAGTCCAGTTCACGTCGCTCACTGCGAGATGCACCATTCCAGCAATTTCTGAGCCAATATTAAAGTTGACTGTTCACAGACATGGCGCTTTGTTTCAAGGAGATTACAATCATACAGGAAAGGGTGCACTCATTTGGTTCTGACTTATTCACGCAAACACTGTGTCAGGGCAAAGAGAGCTGTTGTGTTGTCATAGGGTAGAATGGGTAGTGATTGAGGGAATGCTCTTTTAGTTGAACCTGGGGAAGAAGAAGATGAGGCTGTGGTGTCCAAGGCAGACTGAGTTAGACAGAGGAGAAAACTTCCAAGAGGATTTGACTTCTGAAGCCCCTGGCAGCAGTCAGCGAGGATTCTTCTGAGTACACATCATCCTGATGGTCTGATCCATGTAGTGCTGGATTCATTATAGCAAGGGCCTCCTCGTCAGCTATATCAAGACACAATGATTCTTGAATGGTCAAGTTCTGAAGGGCAAAGCATGCGATCACTATTCTGGACCCCTGATCTGGACCATACTGACCTTGCCAGGCAGCAGAGACTTCTTTTCAACTCCCCAGTCATCTTCTCAATTGCCTGTTTGGTAGTTGTATGTACCTTTGATGCTGTTCAGAGCACTCTGATTGGAGTAATTAAACATAGGAGTAGCGGTGCGCAGTCCCTTCCTGTTCAGATAGATGACTGAGTGTGCTCTGGGTGCTCTCAATAAAATGTGGGTGCCACCAATTGCACACTGGACCTTGGGGAAGCAGTTACCCTATACAGGTGTATGGCTCAATCTCTCTGCTGCCTTGCTGTGATGCCAAAGCTTAAGTATTGGGCTGCTCTGCTGTAAAATATGTTAGTGACATAAAAGCATGCCCATTCTGTTCCCGTGGCTGCCAGAAATGAATCAGACCCATAGATTTTGAGGCGAATAGTCACTTTCATAGTCACTGAGGGACCACCGCGGGTACATGAGTGTGCTTTCAGGTTTTTCTGCAACAGATCACAGAGATGCCCTATTGCATTTTTGATGAATCACATTTTTCTTATGCAGAGAGGTCTTCAATGACCTGTGCTGCCTGTATACCCTTTGTTGGGGGCAGGGGGGCTCGGGAGGTAATTCCAAGTGGGCTACATCCTCCTTAAATGGTGCCTGACTCTCCTTAGCTTCATGCAGTGCTGCTCCTCCTCCTCCTCCATTGTCAGGGTTGGGGAGCCACAGGGCCGTATAAATACGAGGCCGTGCTCTCCGGGCGAGGTAGGTTCTGGACCCAAGTGCAGAAACCAGACAAGAGACACATATACAGTACTTTGTTTGAACTTTACTAGATTTACACATAACCAGATTAACACAAGGGACACAGCAATATACATAAGAACTAGAGACAAGAGAACTAGAGACAAGTTACAAGACGGCTAGTCAAGATAGGAACTCAGGACAGCTTCCATGAGGAAGCCCACTTGTCTATACTGAGCTTGCGACAAGCTACCACAAGGGGCAACCGGCTTGCCGAGGCACAACTCCAGACAAGCTACCCCAAGGGTAATCGGCTTACCAATGCAAAGCTCAAGACAAGATCCCAACGGCTCCCACATAGCAACACGCTAGTCCAAACAGCACCTTACCAAGACAAGCAGCTCAACAGAACAAGACTTAAATACATCTTAAATCCAGAGACAAGAACACAGACTTAGATACATAGCTCGAGAGAACTAGAACACAGATTTAGGTACATAGCTCGAGAGAACTAGAACACAGACTTAGATACATAACTCGAGAGAACTATGGCACAGACTTAGATACATAACTCGAGAGAACTATGGCACAGACTTAGATACATAACTCGAGAGAACTAGAACACAGACTTAGATACATCGCTCGAGAGAACTCGAACACAGACTTAAATACATAGCTCGAGAAAACTATGGCAGCCAGCTTGTAAAGGCAAGCTGTCATAGAGCAAAGCCTAGTCACACAGAGCACCTAGTCAAGACAAGGAACATTGTCAAGACTAACTCCCTGGTTCACCCTAGTGAGGACTGAGCACTGAGTGAAACAACAACAGAACTTATATACCAAGAAAACCAGGTGCCACCCATAAACAGCTAACAGGCTGTTTAAAACTTAACACAGAAAGCAAGGAGCAATTAACCAAGAAAACGAGAAACATTAACAAAGGAACCAACAAGTGAAGGTGCCATCTAGAGGTTACAAAAAGGAACTGACTGGCACCCTCACATCCATAGTCATGGCATACAGTGGTATGTCCATAGGGAAAGGATACCTACCCCTCAGATGCCCCAATTGCAGGTATGGAGGATCTGAAAATCTTGCGGTGATGGGCTGACCCTGTGAGAGGCGCTCAGAAGCCAATGCAGGTCTTTATAGAAAAAAATGCAAAAAAAGATTCAAAAAGCATTCACAAGCCATAGAAATCACAGTAATAAATGTACAGACCAAATTTCAGACCATAACCTCTGCCCCTATTTTTTCAGATGGCAGCTGTTGATGATTCTGCCATTCCCATTTACTCCTCTTCTAGACTCACCTTTTGTTTCTTTACTTGTCCTATTACCATCTCCTTTTACTTTGTAATCATCCCTTTTGTCCTTTAATTTCTCCTGCCTTCCATCCTATCACAGACCTTCCCTTTTGTTCTTTCCTCCCTCCTTTCCCTGCCCCTGCACTTGCTTAAAACCTGTTACATATCTAACTTTTTCCAGTTCTGACAAAAGGCCATTGACCTGAAATGTTAACTCTGTTTCTCTTTCCACAGATGCTGCCTGACCTGCTGAGTATTTCCAGCATTTTCTGTTTTTATTTCAGATTGTCAGCATTCGCAGTTTTTTGCTTCAGTATAAATGTACACACTCATCATTCTCACAAACGCCTCACTTCTGCCTTGGCACGTGATGTGCCAACTACATTCCAGCCTAACTTGCCCAGAGTATAAGACCAGTGTAAAATCAGGAAACTCGCAGCTGGCACATCACTGGTTCTCACTTTGAAAGATGCAAATGAGACCAGTGGGGACTCGGCATGCAGCTCATGGGAAGGCCTGAAAATACAAAGAAATGCCGGGGAAGCGTTTTAAAGATGCACAAGCTTCACCTGAATTTCCTCACTGAAAGAAATTCCTGCAGTGTTCCTGCATGTTGAGTACCCTAAAAACAGGATGGAAATTCTCCCATTTTGTGTTTTCTCTCTTGGTTCACAGTTTTTGTGTAAATCTATTCATGTCTAGAAGCCTACTCTCAGTTCCACTCTTCCAATGTTTAATAATTGAGGTGCAAGCATTTGACTTTTGAGCATGGAGGGTTGTGGAGACTGTACTAACCTCATAGATAATTGATTTCTCTTTCTGCTAGACTCTGTGCTTACTCCTGGGTTGTGTCCACCTGAGAAAGCAGACGGGGCCTTGGTTTAATGTTTCATCTGAAAGACAGCACCTCCAACAATGCCGCACTCCCTCAGCACTGCACTGGAGTGTCAGCCTAGATTTTGTGCTCACGTCTCTGGAGTGGGACTTGAATCCACGTCCTTCTGACTCAGAGGTGAGAGGGCCGTTCTGCACCTTACTCCTCTTATCTACACTCCAATTTTACATAGAATTGCACGGAATTTACAGCACAGAAACAGGCCATTCAGTCCAACTGGTCAATGCTGATGTTTATGCTCCACATGAGCCTCCTCCCACCCTTCTTCATCTAACCTATTAGCATAACCTTTTATTCCTTACTCCTTAATGTACTTATCTAGCTTCTCCTTAAAGGCATCTATGCTATTCACCTCAACTACTCCATGTGGTCATGAGTTCCACATTCTAACCACTCTCTGGGATGAGTCGTTTCTCTGAAATCCATTATTGGATTTATTAGTGACTATCTTATACTTATGACCGCTAATTTTGGACTGCCCCACAAGTGGACATATCTTCTCTGTGTCTACTCTATTAAACCCCTTCATAATTTTAAGGACCTCTGTTAGGTCATCCCACATTTCTAGAGAAAAGGGCCCCAGCCTGTTCAGTCGTCCTGATAGTTATCACCTCTCAGTTCTTGTATCATACTTGTAAATTTGTGCACTCCTTAGCTGGACTAATGCACTGTATGTTACCTATAGCACTTTGAAGGGTTAACATGTGATTCAGCATCATTACCATAGTTTTTTTTTGATTGGCTGCTGAATTGTATGTTAGTTGTAAGGGATTTCAGCTCCAAGAATGTGCTACGAGTAAACCATTGTTCTCATGCCAACAGAAATGGGGGAAGCTTTCATTCAACAGAGTCCATGTGCTAAGGACAGATTAAAGCACTTGCTGTGTAGCTGAGAAACGTAGCTCTGACTTGGATGACCTGGTTCTGTTCTCTAGCTCACGCTGGAATAGCTCACGCTGGAATGCAGTATGTGCTCTGTTAAATAGAGGACTTTTTTTTGCTTGTGTAAACCAATCTGATTCCAGGACAAACCCATATCATTCACACAAATCAACAAAGTTCATGGGCATTCTGGTGTAATGCATACACAAACATGTATGCTTTTCTTGAAATCCAGCATAATTTGTGTGGAAATATAATTCACACACAAACTATTGTGTTCACTTAAAGCAATGCAGTTTCCATGGAAACTAATCGGCCCTACAAGAACAGACACATAATATGAATGCTAAAGGTAAAAATGTATCTTTTTGGCACCACACGTATTAACATGGCTTTAAGGAACCTGCTTATATTTCTGCATTTACAAAATTCACATCATAATTCTCAGCAGAGTCTCAAAATCCCTGGTAAAGATTTACTTGAAGTGACTTCTTTACAGAAATAATGGAACTATGATGTATGTGGATAAGGATGGACCACTGCAGCCCATGTTTGGGATTCTGGGGCTCTATTGCTTAGACAAATAAAACATTCATATTTTATTGCATGAGATTCAACAGGCCACAAATATGTAAGTAACATTTAAATACCGATAATTAGTTCATGTGTAGTTTGAATGACATCCATGCTTTGCTTGTACCATTTGGTTGAGCCCTAAGGACTTTAAGAGTAATAAGCTATCAGTGAACATTTACTGCTTCCAGAATTTGTTTAGAAAGCTTTGGCATATTTGCATGGCTCAGTGCATCAGATAATTTGATGTGCATGCCTTTTATTCCTATGGATCAAATATGTAGATGATGGACGTGTGTAAGGGAAAGCAAGATTACATAGGTTTATCCATAGTGCCAATGGGTAGTAGTAAAGGAATATTGGGCCGTATTTTCCAATTGGAAGCATCCTGCGTGCGGAGGCCTCCGATCTGGAAAAAATCTATGCACTTTCCTGAGGGGTCCCGAGTTGCTTATAGTTCCGATGCTGGGCCTCTCGAACTCCAAGTGCGCAGGGCCCACGTATCCCAGGGGCGCATGTGGTCTGCAAACATCCCTGGGATCACATGGGCCATGGGGAGCCAATAGAAGGGAATCTTCCTTCATACACTTGACAGATAGACCTGCTAAATATATGAATGAAGATCACCCCAAAAACACATTAAAGCATTAAATATATTTTTTAACCACATTTTTTTAATTAATTGAAATTACAATAAATTAAATATTTTAAACAAAAATTTAATTTTTTGAAAATAAAATTAAAGTTTTTTACTGGGCTAAAAATAAACTTACCTTTTTTTAAAAGTATTTTTAAATGATACATGAGTGAAAACTTTTTTTTTACGTTTTACAACTCTTATCCTGGTAAAAGCAGGCCTTACACTTTTACCAGGTGTAAGATTTCTAAGGGTTTTCTGCGGGCGGAGGGTCTCCAGAAAGCGAAACTATCTGCCCGCAGAGGCCCTTCTCCAGGGCAGGCATCTGATCTGCCAGTTTTCAGCGCATGCGCTGTGCATGCCTGAAATCGCCATTTCCGATGTCCCTACGGGTGTGTACACAGCACGTACACACCTGTAGGGATTGGAATGTCCGGCCCATTATTGCTTCACTAGGGCATCCTTACAGGCTAGCCATGGTGTAGGCTTGTTCTGTAAGAGCATCTTGTGAGCTTGTAGCTGTGGCATTTTTACAACTTGTTAAACTGCTCTAAAGCACTATGAGTATGTGATGCTGTGAAGAACATACTCAACAGCTGGCTGTACCTTTCATGGAAAACAGTGTCCAGGAGATGCCATTTCTTTAAGGGACCTTATTATAAATGTATAATAGTTTGACGATCTTTATTAAATCTGTTCAAAAGTTTGCTTTATTTCCAGAAGCAATATTTAGGGGGAAAAATTCAGTATCGCCTCGTTTGGCGCGCCGTTATCGGCCGTGTGCAAAGTTCAGCGCCTGGCGCTAATTATCGCCTCCGACGGCAAACTTGGCTTTTATCGCCCCTGGAGGTGATTGGAGCGCTAAATCAGGCACTTCACATCTGTCTTAAGGCGCTAAGGCCGAGGAGTGTAGCACTACCTCAGAGCGCTGGCGAAGCAAGGAAGGGCAAATCAAAATGAACCTGCAAAGTGCTGCTCAGTACTCAAAACTCCTTCACACAGTGTTGAATCTCTCCAGAAGTCTTTCTCTCTCCCTCAGAATGTGTGTTGCAAAATGTCACCAACAAAAAAAGGCAGGAAGCGGCCGCCTTTAAGTAGCGCTCCCCCAGTCCCTTTCTGACTGCAAAACGCTCCCCTCAACCTGTTGTTGCTAGCGGCAGGCGGTAAGGCAGGGGGCGCCACTCAATATCCAGTCCCGGGCGCTACCGGGGCGTTGCGCACTCGACTGACGTAACGATCTGCCGGCGCAGGAGATCGTGGCGGTAGTGTTTAGCGCCGCCGCAAAATGTCTAGTTAATTTCGCGAGCGACACAAACATCGTCGCGCCCGGGCGCTAGTTGCTTTCCGCCCCATTAGCGCCCTCTTAAGGCGCTAACGGGAGGCGAACACAACTGAATTTTTCCCCCTTAATGTCTACTACCAGCAGAGGAGAGGTTTGCAATTTCATTGTATGATCTACAATGTTCTGCAACTATGCCAATACGTCATGAGAAATTATTTTGTTATTCTAAATGAAGCACAATTATATAACAGTACTTGTACCTGAAAGCAAATACCATACATTTCTGTTCGTCACTCATGTAATGATTTATCAATATATAGGACGTACAAATTCACTTTAATTTGGTGTACATGCCTCATTAATTCCAATTTACACTCTTGAACCAGTACAAAGTTGCTTGTGTTTCAGCTTGACTTAAATTCTAACACTGTCGCTTCAGGATCAGAAATTGCAAATTTAATTTCCATACCAGGAATCTGAGTTCCTAATCTAGATTGATGCTCCTGTCTGGTTCTGAGGCAGTGCTGATTTGTTGGAGGTGCCGCTTTGTGGATGAGATGTTAAACTGATGCCGTGGTTTAGTGGTTCAAGTAGCTCAGTCACACTATCTGAGAAAGAGCAGGGAGATCCTGTTACAATATCTGAGAAAGTGCAGGGAATTCTCTCCCAATGTCCTGCTCAGTAGTCCTCTTCAACCAATACCACCTAAAAAACAGGTTATTTGGTCAGTGCTATTTGTGGAATCTTACCATACGCACAATGCATTTGGCTCCATAACAAAAGCCTCTGCACTTCAAATTGTTTGTAAGTGAAGTGCTTTGAGACATTTCTAAGAGATGTAATAATGTTCAATGCAAGTTTTGTTATTTCCTTTTGGTTCTGATATAAGGTTTAAAACAGTTATGTGTAACAGTGAGTGATGAGTGAGTATAAATAACAGGGGGAGCTAGTGCAATGGAAACTGGTTCATGAGGCTGGAGAGCAAATTTCTGTTGATAGAGAAGCACCTGGGAATAAAGTCGTATTGCTGTTTAAATCCCATGTTTGAGTGTATTTTAATGGAACTCTAATACAACACAAGCTAAGGGTACATTTTTGTTTTCCCCAGGCACATGCATTATCTGAGTTGCAAAGTCATGGACAACCGAACATGACACTTCATTATGGAAAAGCGGCCCTCGTTTGTATATAGGCCAGAATTTAAGATTAAGTTTCAATTTGAAAAAGAGCTCAAATGGTCTGCTGAACTACCTTGAAGTTTCAACTGTAAGAAAAGATCTGAGGGGACAGTTAGTTCTTTTCTAACATTTGAAACTTCACTGGGTCTGCACAGGCATTAAAGAACACATAGACATAACTGTGTGACACAAGGAAGACCTGGGCAAAGCCATGTTTTTCCTTGTACGTTTGTCTAGAATCATATGCTGTGACTTTGAGTAAAACAAGGAGCGTTATGCAACTTTTTTCAAGTCATTAATTCTCTTGTGTGCAATATAAATTTCCATGAGTAAAAACAGGTAGGAAAAATTATGTATTGTATTCAGCTAATAACAAAGCCTTCCCTCGTTTTTGGCCTTTGACCTGCCTTTCTCTCTCTCTCTCTGTCTTTCTGTAATTTGCCTCAACTTTTCTTGTCTCTATTTTACCAATACTACTATAGTCAATAATCTTTAGATCTTTCCTCCTCTGTTCCTCCTAAATTCCAAATATACTATTCTATATAGTCTTCATTTTCCTTGCATCCACACTGTATTGAAATCAAGAATCATCGTACTGTTTCCTACTCTAACTCATCTATTCCCATCAAAAACTGCGGACCTATTTACCTTCCTCAGTCTTTTAATCCTATCAGCTAAGGACTTTTAAAACCCATACATAGCACATCTAATCACGATATTCTGATTTACCTTGTGTTCTCGCTACCCTTTTCAATTTGATGACATCTTGCACTGTGGGCCTTGCAGTTGATCCTTTACCTAAGTCTGCCAATAAAATTTTAAAAATGTGCATGTCAACATTATGAAAATGGCAGTAAAATGGGGAAGGCACTTTTACTAAAGCATAATACTGCGGATGCTGGAAATCTGAAAAACAGAAAATGCTGGAAATACTCAGCAGGTCAGGCAGCATCTGTAGAGAGAGAAACAGAGTTAACGTTTCAGGCCGATGACCCTTCATCAGAACTGGAAAAAGTTGGAGATGTAACAGGTTTTTAAGCAAGTGTAGGGGCAGGGAGAGGGGAGAGGGGAGGAAAGAACAAAAGGGAAGGCCTGTGATAGGATGGAAGGCAAGAGAGATTAAAAGACAAAAGGGATGATTACAAAGTAAAAGGAAATGGTAATGGGACAAGTTAAGAAACAAAAGATGACTCGAGATGAAGTGTAAATGGCAATGGCAGAATAATCAACAGCTGCCATGTGAAAGACAGAAAAAAAATTATTGGGGCAGAGGTTATGGTCTGAAATTGTTTAACGCGATGTTGAGCCCAGAAGGCTGTAAAGTGCCTAATTGAAAGATGACGTGCTGTTCCTCGAGCTTACGTTGAGCTTCATTGGAACAGTGTAAGAGGTCGCGGAGGGAGAGGTCTGAGTGGGAGTAGAGTGGAGAATTAAAGTGACAGGCGACCGGAAGCTCGGGGTCACGCTTACGGACTGAACGGAGGTCTTCTGCAAAGCAGTCACCCATTTCCTGCTCTCACCTTGAAGTAGAAAATTTTATTCATTTTGCATACAATTTCCACCCTTCCCTCACCTTCACATGGTCCATCTCCGACTCTTCCCCTCCCTTCCTTGACTTCTCTGTCTCCATCTCTGGGGATAGGCTATTGAAAAACATTCACTATAAGCCCACTGACTCCCACAGCTACCTGGATTACACTTCCCCCTACCCCACTTCCTGTAAGGACTCTATGCCATTCTCACAGTTTCTCCGTCTCCGCCACCTCTGCTCTGAAATGCCACCTTCCATACTAGTGCTTCCGACATGTCTTCCTTTTTCCTCAACCGAGGATTCCCCTCTACCGTGGTTGACACGGCCCTTGACCGCGGTTGTCACGGCCCTTGACCGTGTCCGTTGTATTTCCCGCACTTTTGCTCTCACCCATTCCCCTCCCTCCCGGAACCACGATAGGGTTCTAGGGTTCCCCTTGCCCTCACCTTTCGCCCCACCAGCCTCCACATTCAACGGATCACCCTCCGCCATTTCCGTCACCTCCAGCATGATCCCACCACCAAACACATCTTTCCCCCCCTTTCAGCATTCCGAAGGGACCGCTCCCTCCGCGACACCCTGGTCCACTCCTCAACACCCCCCAACAGCCCTTCCCCTTCGCCCGGCACCTTCCCATCCAAGCGCAGGAAATGTAACACCTGCCCTTTTACCTCCTCCCTTCCCACTGTCCAGGGCCCCAAACACTCTTTCCAGGTGAAACAGCGATTTATTTGTACTTCTTGCAATTTAGTATACTGTATTTGCTGCTCATGATGCGGTCTCCTCTAAATTGGGGAGATCAAACACAGATTGGGCGAACGATTTGTGGTTCACCTCCTTTCAGTCCATAAGGGTGACCCTAATGTAGAGGAGACCGCATCATGAGCAATTGAATAGAGTCCTTACAGGAAGCGGGGTGGGAGGAAGTGTAGTCCAGGTTGCTGTGGGAGTCAGTGGGCTTATAGTGAATGTTTGTCAATAACCTATCCCCAGAGACAGAGACAGAGCAGTCAAGGAAGGGAAGGGAAGATTCAGAAATGGACCATGTGAAGGTGAGGGAAGGGTGGAAATTGGAAGCAAAGTGAATGAAATTTTCTAGTTCAGGGCGAGAGCAGAAAACGGGTGGCTCGAGCTTCCTGGCTGCAGAGCAGGAAGAGGATTCATGACCTTCTCCGGTCAGGAAAAGTGAGTATGACTTTCCCATCACCCTCAATCTGATCCCCATCGCCTCTCCTCACCAGCACTCTGCTTTGTCAACCTCTTCCTCCACATCCCACTTGACACTTGCATCCCTGCACCCTTACCCATGCCCTCTCTCTCTATGGTCACATTCACTTAACTATTTGACCATGCAGCCCTCACACTCCCTATCACTGTGACGCAATGACAACAATTTACAACACACAGGGAGGGCCCTTTGTCTCCTTCTAAGAATCTATGCTAAGGATTCTCTACACTCAGTCCTTCATTCTCACTCAAACTCCACTTGTGTCCCTCATTGCAGGAAAAGAGAGCCCACAATAAGAGGGAAAGAGCGAGGACAGGAGGAGGGCCACCCTCAGTAGCCCAGCTCACCACCAGGAGGCGGCCGGTGTCGAGGAAGATTCCCAAGTGGGGGATGGACAGACGGGCGCATCACAACAAGCTGATGATAGAATAGTTTGGCATCTCTCTCACTGACATTGCATGAGTGACTGATAATGATTCTGATGCTCTAACAAATTGACTTATGATCATCTGTACAATTCAATGTGCATGCAAGCTTTACCTCACATCTCTAACACTTTACTTTACTCCCCCACAGGACCATCGACAGCCCCCGTCCCACTGTCCAGGAGGAACAGCCTGAGCTTCAAGACCCCTCAGAGGAAGCTGCAACCTCTGAGGGCGCAGCGTCGGCAGAATTCAGCGCACGCAGCACCAGCGCAGACACTCACACCTCAGAGGGACCTTCGGGACATAGAGTAGTCTTGTCACCTGGTGTATCACAGCTCACAAGTGAGCATCAGCAGATGGTGGAGACAGGGACAGCAGTGGAGAGTCCTCATTGGAGGGTGCAGGACTCTCCCAGCTCAGCTCCACTGCATGTGGGCCCTGTGCCTCTGGGTCCATCCAGAAGGAGAGCGGTGCTGGAACTCCAGGAACAGGTGCAGGAGTCTCTGGCAGGTTTTGTCTTCAGGGTCCACTGCGAGTGTGGAGCGAATGGAGGAGTCCATCGCTAACGTGAGCAGAGCCTTTGTGGAGGTGTTGGCACATGAACGCATCACCACGGAAAGGATGGCAACCTCAGTGGAAAGGATGGCTACCGTAGAGGAGAGGATGGCTACGATAGAGGAGAGGATGGCTACGGTAGAGGAGAGGATGGCTATGGCCATGGAGGAGCTTAATCACCAGGATCTTGAAAACATGTTCATTGTTCAGAATAGATTGATATTTCTTGAGGAGCGATGGTCAGCTATTGAGCAGAGAAACCAGACCTTCATGGAAGTCCTCTGGAGTATGACTTCCAGTGCAGAAACAGGTTCACATGGCCCCCCTGAAGTGCAGCAAGGTGCTGTCAAGGGATGTTGGTGGCAGACAACAAGGAAGTGGGGGCTCCTCTCCAAGTGCTCACATGACCATGCCACTGCAAAGCCTTCGGTCAGAGACCCAGCAGAGTCCTCACCCAACTGAGATCGGCGTCTCATCCCCTGTACAGCCGCAGAAGCAGCAGACTGTTGCCGAGCCCTCACAGGTTCGCAACCCCAGAGGATGTCTGCCAAAGGTGTTGAGACAGGAGCACCAATAAAGTGAGCAAGGGGCCTCCACATCTGCTGAAGCGACAGGGGAAGCACCACGTAGGAGCATGCGTAAGAGGAAAATAATGCACAAGTAGTCACAAGGGTAGTCACTTGTGTGTAGGGTTGCAAAGGGGTGGAAAGTTTCTGGTAAATTTCCAGTAAATTTCCGGAAATTTTCCACGGGAAGTTTAGCTTGGGAATTTTGGGAATTTTGCCCAAAAAAGCACATGCTAGCATAATATTGTTTTTTTTTGTATTTCTTTCTTTTTTTCCACAGGTCCCCTCTTAAAATTACTAACAGAGATGGAATCTTAATTATTAAGGAAATTCTTAATCAATATATGTTTATCTTCTTACTTGGCTTGTTTTAATAATTATAAGTTTTGTGTGTGACTGTGAACAAATGTGTCCTGATTGGTTGGATGAGTGGATGAGCGATTAGCTCCCTCTATTTGTAATATTTGCATATCGAATTGTGATTGGCCTGCAGGCATCTGTAAGTCTGCTATAGTTTTTTTAAGATCCAGGTTAGGGGGCCTGAGGGAAGTCATTTTGTTTTCTGCTGATGTTGTGATGATGCAGTAAGTAAATCAGACTTTATACCAAATAAACCAGTTACTTGTTGAACTCTGTTGTCCTTCAATTTAAAATATACAAAATAATACACTATTGGTGATGTAGCATTGTGTGTGTACAGGTCATGCTTCCATCACATGGAGCATCAGCAAAAATGTACTCACCCTGTTGCAATCGTGCTGATCGACCGCAGTTCGACACAGAGATGAATGCCCTTTATTTCTCTGCATAGAACAATGCCACGTTTACCGTCGGATGTGTGGAAGCATTTTACCCCAGGCATTAAAGATGGAAAGACTGTGTACATGTGCAAACACTGTAGAAAGCCATATGTAAAGAATGCCACAAAGATGCAGCAGCATTTATCCAACGATCTTGGATCACAAAAGGTCTTTGCAGTAGTTACTGACAATGCTGCGAATATGAAGGCTGCTTGGGCTCAAGTGGAGGAGGCCTACCCTCATATTACGTTTATTGGGTGCGCAGCTCATGGGCTTAACCTGCTCCTCAAGGACATCATGGGTTTGAGAACCATGGAAGCACTGTACAAGAGAGCCAAGCAAGTTGTTAAGTATGTCAGGGGAAAACAGGTAGTTGCAGCAACCTATAACTCCAAGCAAATGACAAAGAACAAGAACACCACACTGAAGCTGCCCAACAACACTAGATGGGGTGGTGTTGTCATAATGTACAACAGCCTTCTGGAGGGTAGGGAGTCGCTGCAAGAAATGGCAATATCCCAGTCTGGGGATATGGAAACCACCATCAAGAAAAGGTCTCTACCAAGCAAGGTCTTTGGAATGGGGATGGGATATGGGAATCATGCAAGCATATCAGTGCACATACCTGGTGGAAGGGACTTTGTGCATCTGAGGCCCTGTCACCTATTGCATCGGTGATACTCCAAATCCCACCTTCATCAGCGGCCTCTGAACGAAACTGGTCACTTTTTGGGAATACGCATACAAAGGTGCGCAACAGGCTGACTAACAAGAGAGTGGAGAGACTGGTGGCTATCCGGGCGAACCTACAACTTATTGAGCCAGATACAGAAGTGTCCACCACACAGCTAGACACTGACACAGAGGAGGAAATGGACACGTCAGAGCCAGAGTCAGAGAATCAGGAGGAGAAATGAGGAGTAGAAGACTCAGAAGATTCATGAGTAGAAGACTCAAAGGGACAAAATAAGGACAAATTACAGGCTAAATAAGCTGACGCTCTTTTTATTTTATTTTAGATGGGTCTTTTTTGTGGGGGTTCAATAAAGTTCAAAATTATAACCTAAATAAAGTTTTGAAAGCCTGTTTTTATTTGAATGGAACAGTATGTCTATTTTGACGACAAAGATAATATAAGGGTCAGAGACAAAAACCATCAGTGCAAAAAAACTCAAAATTCCCATAAATTCCCATAAATTCCCTAAATTCCCATAAATTCCCGAAAATTCCCATGGAAAGTTTCCTCTTTTAAAAATTCCCAGAATTTTGCAACCCTACTTGGGTGTAATGTGTTTATTTTTGAAATGCCATCAGTTGCTTGTTGTGATAAAAAACTTCTGATGGCAAATTATTGAAGTTGTGGCCTGTGTCATTTCACAAATGGGACTTCCACATTGAGCACTTGGAGTGACTTGCAATTGTCAGTATGGTGGTCAGCGTGATAGGAATCCGCAGGTTCTTGTCCATTGTCGATGGTCTGGTAAGAAGGTACGAGGCAAAAGTGTTTGATTGTACAGGCTACGCAAATCTGGCCAACATGAATGTGTCCCTGGGCAGCAATGTGGTCGCCCGCTGGTCCCTTCTGGCCTGTGCAGCTTCAGGTGGGTGAGCAGCAGTTTGGCACTCCTGTTGTTGCTCCTGCTGTTGCTGCTGCTGTTGTTCATGGTTCTGCTGCTGCCATGGCTGGTCTGCGTCCGAATCCAGGAGGAAAGGAAAAAAATGCTTCCCATGCTTCTGTTATATGCCTCAGTTGAGGAAGTGCTCACTCAAGGTGGGGAGAGGGGTTTCCTAGGAGGTCACACTGGAGATGGGTGTCAGGCTCCAAACTTCCACCACAATGAGTAGGCCTGCTAAAAGTTCCCCCAAACCGGAGACAACAAAGTTCTGTCACCTGCAAATGATCATTGGTGAAAACTCATTTTTAATGGTAGAGCTGCAGCTGTTAGTAAGCATTCCACTTGTGAGGCTGTCAGGTTAACTGGCGTGTTCCAGAGGAGACGTGGAGGCCGTGGGGAAAGTGTTAAAATCAGAAAGGCCTCTCAAAATGGGATTATAGAGGCAATTACCTGGTTGTTAACGGCCTTAAGGGCCTATCCCATTTCTTGGAGAGGGGATGAAAACGGGGTCTGAAACCCCGATTCTGGGAAAATTGCTCGGAGGCGGGCTGGAGGCGGGATCGGAGCTGCCCACCATTTTTTGCGATTTTTAACACCTCACCCACCTCCAATCCCGCCTCCTCGGGCCTGGCAAAATCGAGCCCTTAATCTCTCCTGCCTTCCATCCTATCACAGACCTTCCCATTTGTTCTTTCCTCCACTCCCCCCTTTCCCTGCCCCTGCACTTGCTTGAAAACCTGTTACATCTGCAACTTTTTCCAGTTCTGACGAAAGGGTCATCGACCTGAAACGTTAACTCTGTTTCTCTCTCTACAGATGCTGTCTGACCTGCTGAGCATTCCCAGCATTTTCTGTTTTTATTTAAGACACTTTTACTGCCTGGGATAATCTCCAACACAACCAGCAAAATAGTGAAGCTTTGAAAAGGAATTGGGTTCACTCATATTTCTGACTTCACTTGTGTACCCTAGGCAAGTCGGAAAGCATTGCCTTATCAAATCAGAAGAGATATGTAGGCCGCGATTTTGCCGCCACTCAGAGGGTGGGTTTGGAGGCAGGTCAGGAGTAAAAATCCAAATGATTGATGGCGGGTTGCTAACCTGCCACCTTCCCGCCTCCATGCAACCTTGCAAAGTGTCGGGTCTGTGAGTCCCGATCAGACCCGACACCAAACGGCGGAAGTGACACTTATGGCAGTTAACAGCTTGCTAACTGACTAGATAATCCCTTTTTAACTGCCTCTTCCCATTTTAATACATTTTCAGCATGTTGCCCAATGGGGCGACAAACACGCCAGCTGATTGTGCCAGGTTCAGCAAGTAGGTGAATTGTTGACAGCTGAACCTGCAGCATTAAAGCAGAGGAGCAAAATGGCTGAATTTCAAATGGCAGAACTTTGTGCTTTGAGGTTTGTTACACATTTTGTGGGTCTGTTGAGCTTATGAGTGTTTAAGCTGAGAGTCATATGCATTGTGACCTCCTTGGAATACCCTTTGGCCATATTGAGCGAGCACTTATAGCATCTCTTCCTCAAATGAGATATACACCAGCGGAATGGGAACCATTTATACCCTCTCATCCTGGTCCTCAGAATTGGAGGAAGAGCAGCTGTGGCAGCAGCAGAACTAGGCACAACAGCAGCAGCAACAACAGGAGCGCCAATCTTCTCCTCACCCACCTGATGTTGCACAGGGTAGAGGCCATCAGCGCAGGACTGCATAAACGCTGCCGGAGATATCCCCAACACAGTGTTTACAAGTCGAGGATGAGCTTCCTCAACATGACTGAGCAGCAGTGCCAAAGGAGGCTGAGACTTTCACGAGAGGCAGTCACTGACATCTATGCAATGCTGCACCAAAGCCTGGAACCCAGAGGAGCGGGTGGACACTCCTTACCAGTGGCTGTTAAAGTCACCACCACCCTCAATTTCTTTGCTTCAGGGTCCTTCCAGGGATCATCAGCAGACATTAGCAGCATTTCACAGTCAGCTGCACACACTTGCATCACACAGGTTACTGATGGCTCTTTGTAAAAGCGCACAATTACATTCACTTCTCCACGGATGAAGCAAGTGTAACTGCACGTGCAGTTGGCTTTGCAAATATGGCAAGCTTCCCAAGGGGCAGGGCATCGTAGACTGCACACATGTGGCCATTAGGGCACCCCATCACAATCCAGCTGTATTTGCCAACCACAAGGGCTTCGACTCCCTTAACATCCAGCTGCTGTGTAACCACGGGAAGAATATTATGCATGTTTTCGCCAAGTTCCCTGGCAGTTGTTCATCCTGCAGCAGTCTACTGTGCCTCAGTTCTTCAATCCGCCAAGACAACTTCCCAGATGACTACTTGGAGACAAGGGCAATCCCCTGAAAAAGTGGCTAATGACACAAATGAGGAGGCCATCAAACGAAGCTGAGGAGCACTACAACATGAGCTACATTTCCACCAGAAGCATCATTGAGCAAACCATCGGCTTGCTCAAAATGCGATTCAGATGCCTCGACAGATCTGGTGGAACCCTGCAGTACTTACCAGCCAGGGTCTCCAGAATCATTGTCGTCTGCTGTATGATGTTGTGCACAACATCACACAGCACCATGGCTTACCGCTGCCTGAGGAACAAGTGGCTCAACTCAGAGCCTCCTCCTCCTCCTCAGAGGAGGAGGAGGAGGCGGAGGAGGTGGCAGATGAGGGATGCCTTGCAGGGGTGGATGTGCTAAATACATCAGCACATTGCTGGCCGTGAAGCAAGGAATGCACCTATCTGTAATGATCAATAACATGTCATTCTATAGTGGACACTAGGTGGAGCCGTAGAGCTGTGTAGAGCTGTATGTAGCTGTATGTATGTAAGACTACACTACCCAGCTGTATGTATATTAAGACTACATTACCCATGAGCCACTAGGCTGCCCACAAGGCAGCAGTCAAGATGGATGCCTCTACAGATACTGTACCTAGTCCACATGTGCTCAATAAAAGTGTCTAGCAAAAGCTAGCTGTGTTCATAATAAGAATGTTTATTTATTAATGAACATAAGATGGTACCAGGATGGTGAAGATCTGCTGACAATTGTGAAAAGCGACATGGAGAATTTGAAGCCACCAGAGCATTTGAAACTCACAGGAAATATCGACTACAATTGGCAGACTCTTAAACAACAATTTGAACTCTACATTGCAGCCATCGGATTCGGTACGAAGCCAGACGCAAGGAAGATAGCATTGCTGCTTACGGTTGCAGGCCCACAGGCGATAGAGGTATTTAATACATTTGTATTTAATCCAGAGGGGAACAGAGAAAAATTAGAAGATGTGCTAAAAAAATTTGATGCACATTGCTCTCCCAAAAAGAATGAGACCTATGAAAGATACATGTTCTGTTCAAGGACACAGCAGCAAAATGAAACTTTTGCTAGCTTTATAACTGATCTGAAACTGAAAGCACAGACATGTAATTCCTCTGAGCTGAAATCATCCATGATTCGTGACCAGGTTGTGTTTGGTATTCATGATAAAAAAGTCAGGGAACGTCTGTTGAGAGAAACCGAACTAAATTTGGAAAATGCGGTGAAAATATGCCAAGCCAGCGAGCTAGCTCGAAAGCACACGAAGACTTTCAGTGAAATCAATAATGATACGATTGTAATGAGTGATAATGCTGCTGTCGGTGCTGTGTCCTACAAGGGGAAGAAACATGGGCAGAACAGAAATGAAAAGCAATCGGAGGATGAAATTTTTAATTGTAAACGCTATGGTTACAAACACCAGTTAAGACAATGCCCAGCGTTTGGAAAAATGTGGACAAAGTGTAATGGAAAGAATCACTTTGCCAAACAATGCTTTTCAAAAGTACAAATTAAGAAAGGGAAACGAGTTAATGTAATTGAGGACACTGATTTAAGTGAGACATTTTTTGTAGGAATGGTGTCATGTGACAATATCAAAAAGGATACAGAAAATGTGCAGCCCTCAGAAATGGACAATGCTGAACATAAAGTTAATGCAGTAAAAGAGGACAAATGGAGGATCCCACTGCAGGTAAATGGAGCATTAGTTACCTTGAAACTAGACACTGGGGCAAAAGCAAACTTAATCAGTATGAGTGACATTAACAATATGAAAGAAAAGCCCAAAATACAGAAAAAGTCAGTACTACTGAAGGACTATAATTGACAGAAAATAGATAGCTTAGGTGTATGCAGACTTAAAGTGACAGTCAAAGACAAAGTGCATCATCTCATGTTTTCTGTTGTGGCTGAAAGACTTGATTCACTACTGGGTGACAAAGCTTGTGAGGACTTAGAACTGGTCAAGAGAGTCTACCGTATAAACTGTGCCATAAGCAGACCAGATGACTCAATGGATTCTGTAGTGAATAATTTCCAGGATGTGTTCAAAGGATTTGGAGTTCTACCATTCACTTACAAGATCCAGCTAAAGGAGGGTGCTCAGCCAGTGGTACATGCTCCATGAAGAGTTCCAGCACCCCTGCGTGACCGGCTCAAGAATTAACTGGACAGAATGACCACACTAGGAGTCATCAGGAAAGTCAAAGAGCCAACAGACTGTGTTAACTCCATGGTATGTGTAAAGAAAAAGAACAATGATCTAAGAATATGCATGGATCCAAAGGACTTAAATGCAAACTAAAAACATGAACACTACCAGATTCCCAAGCGAGAAGAAATCACCAGTGAAATGTCAGGTGCCAGATACTTTACAAAGCTCGATGCCTCACAAGGATTTTGGCAACTAAAACTGGATGAAGAGAGCACCAAATACTGTATCTTCAACACACCATTTGGCAGGTAATTTTTCCTCAGAATGCCTTTCGGGATAATATCTGCATCTGAAATCTTTCATAGAGCGATGGAACACATAATTGAAGGTCTGGAAGGAGTTCGGGTCCATGTTGATGACATCATCATCTGGGGCTCCACACTGAAAGAACACAATGAGAGACTGACTAAAGTGCTACAGAGCATACGCCAGAATGGACTGAAGCTCAACAAAGCCAAGTGTCAGTTTGGCGTCCAGGAAGTCACTTTCCTAGGAGATAATCTATCTGGTAAAGGAATAGAGCCAGATATGGAAAAAGTAAACGCCATACTCAAAATGCCCCGACCCACTGACAAAAAAGGAGTGCTACGCATCATGGGGATGATAAACTTCATTGGAAAGTTCATTCCTAACTTGTCAGCCAAGACAGCCTGTCTGCGAGACCTGCTACATAAAACAAATGAGTTCGCATGGACAGAAAGACATGAACAAGAGTGGATAAACCTCAAAACAGTGCTGACAACCACACCTGTACTCACCTTCTTTGGCCCAACAAAAAGAATCAAAGTGTCAACGGATGCATCAAAAGATGGCCTAGGTGCGGTCTTGCTACAAGCAGAGGGTTAAGATTGGAAGCCTGTTGCCTATGCCTCCAGGTCTATGACTGATACTGAGTGTCGATACGCCCAGATTGAAAAGGAATGTCTAGGCTTGGTAGTTGGACTAGAAAAGTTTCATGGCTACATATATGGACTTCCCACCTTCACAGTTGAGACAGACCACAGCCCTCTGGTTGCCATCATAAAAAAAAACCTGAATGAGATGTCTCCAAGGATTCAACGACTCATGATGAAGCTGCAAAGATATGACTTTGAACTGATCTACACACCAGGCAAATACATAGTGTTAGCAGATGCACTATCCCGAGCACCCACAATGAGTCATGTGAGCTCTACTGAAGAAGACGTGGATGTTCATGTGAGTATGGTCACTGCTGCATTGCTCGTGTCAGACACAAAATCAAAGCAAATAGCAGAAGAAACAGTAAAAGATACAGTATTACAAACAGTAATAGAGAACATTCATCATGGTTGGCCAAAAGGTTCCTGTCCAAAATATTTTCACATAAGGTCAGAATTGAGTGTCGCAAGTGGACTATTACTGAAACAGAACAGAATCGGCATTGCACAGGCTTTACGTCAAGACATGCTCAAAAGGATTCATGAGGGACACCTCGGAATTGAAAAATGCAAAAGGAGAGCAAGAGACACTGTTTATTGGCCTGGCATAAATAAGGACATTGAGAACATGATAGGCAAATGTGAGACATGTCAGAAACACCAAAACAAACAAGCAAAGGAACCAATGATAGTAGCTGACATACCAACAGCACCATGGCAAAAGGTTGGTATGGACCTTTTTCATTCATATGGTAAAGACTATCTAATAGTGATTGACTACTATTCTAACTATCCTGAGATGGCACTGCTCTCAAGCACCACAGCAAGCAATGTCATAATGCATGTGAAATCCATCTTCGCCAGACATGGAATTCCCAGGATTGCCGTTAGCGACAAAGGTCTGTGCTTCAACTGTAAGGAGTGGCAACAGTTTGCAGCACATTATGACTTTCAGCACATCACATCCAGTCCTTTGTATGCTCAGTCAAATGGTAAGGCAAAGAAAGGTGTTCAAGTTCTCAAGCAGCTACTGAAGAAAGCGACAGAAAGCAAGTCTGATCCTTATCTCACCCTGCTGAGCTACCAAGCCTCACCTTTAGACTGTGGTTCTTCACCTGCTGAACTACTAATGGGTCGCAAGTTGCGCACCACGCTACCCTGCTGTGCAAAAGAACAGCAAAGTGAGGAACTGAGACAGAGACTTCAACTGTTAAAGCTGAAACAGAAATCATACTGTGACAAGTCATCCAAAACTCTAAAACCATTGACAAGGGATGATGTTGTCAGGATTGAGGATCCAGATGCATGGAACAGGAAAGCTACAGTTCTTGAGGAAGTAGGACCAAGGTCATACACTGTTAGAACTGAGGAAGGACAGATTCTCAGGAGGAACCGCCGTTCCCTCCTAAAAACACAAGAGACTATTCAAGACCAGATTGATGACAATGCCGCAACTGCATCTTGTCATTCACCGCCAGAACAATCTCATGAAGACACATCAGACTTACCCGTGTTGAGAAGATCCACACGTGAAGTAAAAAAGCCTGATAGACTTAATCTTTGAGTACAATGTAAAGCTTTGA
Source organism: Somniosus microcephalus (assembly GCF_052327205.1). Lineage (NCBI taxonomy): Eukaryota > Metazoa > Chordata > Chondrichthyes > Squaliformes > Somniosidae > Somniosus > Somniosus microcephalus. Next base: position 47,132,967 of record NC_140996.1, on the reverse strand, counting down.
AAATGTGTTGACTGTTTTGAAAATGTTTATGTTTATAGAGCACTCACAAAAGTGTTGTTTTCTTGAAAGTTGATTGATATTGATTTTGTTAAACCTCAAAGAAAGGGGGATGTAATGATCAATAACATGTCATAGATACATAGATACATAGAAGATAGGAGCAGGAGTAGGCCATTCGGCCCTTCGTGCCTGCTCCGCCATTCGATGAGATCATGGCTGATCCTTTAATTCAGTATCCCGTCCCCGCCTTCTCTCCGTAACCCTTAACCCCTTTTGCCCGTAGAAATATATCTAATTCCCTCTTAAATATATTTAATGAGCTGGCGTACACTGCCCTCTGTGGCAATGAGTTCCACAGGTTCACCACTCTCTGAGTGAAGAAATTCCCCCTCATCTCTGTCCTAAATGGTTTAGCCCTTATCCTTAAATTATGTCCTCTAGTTCTGTTCTCACCCGCCAAGGGAAACATTCCTTCTGCATCCAGTCTGTCTAGACCTGTCAGAATTTTATACACTTCTATGAGGTCCCCTCTCAATCTTCTAAACTCCAGTGTGTACATCCCTAAACTACATAGTCTCTCCTCATAGGTCATTCCCGCCATTCCTGGTATCAGCCTGGTGAATCGCCGCTGCACCCCCTCCATGGCAAGAACATCCTTCCTCAGATGAGGCGACCAAAACTGTACACAGTACTCGAGGTGTGGTCTCACCAGTGCCCTGTACAGCTGCAGCAAGGTATCCCTGTTCCTGTATTCTAACCCTTTTGCTATGAAGGCCAGCATACCGTTTGCCTTCTTGACCGCCTGTTGCACCTGCATGCTCGCCTTCAGTGACTGGTGTACAAGAACACCCAGGTCTCTCTGTACTTCCCCCTCTCCCAATCTATTGCCATTTAAATAATAATTTGCCCTCCCGTTCCTGCACCCAAGGTGGATAACTTCGCACTTGTCCACATTATAGTGCATCTGCCATTTATCCGCCCAATCGCCCAGTCTGTCCAAATCGCTCTGGAGCTTCCTGGTCTCTTCCTCTGAGCCCACCCCCCCTCCTAGTTTAGTGTCGTCTGCAAATTTGGAAATGCTGCATCCGACTCCCTGATCCAGGTCATTAATGTAAATTGTGAACAGCTGGGGGCCCAGGACAGATCCCTGTGGTACCCCACTTGTTACTGCCTGCCATTCAGAAAATGAGCCGTTTATTCCAACTCTCTGTTTTCTATCTGACAGCCAGTTCCCTATCCACGCCAAAACTTTCCCCTTTATCCCATGAGCCTCAATTTTCCATGCTAATCTTTTATGTGGGACCTTATCGAAGGCCTTTTGGAAGTCCAGGTACACCACATCTACTGGCTCTCCCCCATCTATTCTACCAGTTACTCCCTCAAAAAATTCCAATAGATTAGTCAAGCACGATTTACCCTTTGTAAATCCATGTTGACTCTGTCCTATCCTGTCCCCATTTGCTAAGTGCTCCGCTATTTCATCCTTAATGATGGACTCCAGCATTTTGCCCACAACTGATGTAAGGCTTACAGGTCTGTAATTACCTGCTTTTTCCCTACCCCCCTTTTTGAATAGTGGGGTAACGTTAGCTACCCTCCAATCCATCGGCACTGTTCCCGAGTCTAATGAATTCTGAAAAATCATCCTTAGTGCATCCGCTATCTCTAGGGCCACCTCCTTCAGTACCCTAGGATGCATGTTATCAGGCCCTGGGGATTTGTCCACCTTCAATCCCTTTAGCTTCCTTAACACCATATCCTTAGAGATATTGATTTGCGTCAGTTCCTCCTTTGCCAATGTCCCTATTTTTCCCGATATCCCAGGGAGGTTTTTTGTGTCTTCCTTCGTAAAGACTGACCCAAAGTATGCATTTAGTTGATCTGCCATTTCCTTATTTCCCATTATATATTCCCCCGTATCTGACTGCAATGGACCAACTTTGGTTTTCACCAGTCTTTTCCTTTTGATATATTTATAAAAGCTTTTGGAGTTAGTTTTTATATTTTCCGCCAGCTTGTTTTCGTAAGCTATTTTGCCCCTCTTGATCATGCCCTTTGCCCTCCTTTGCTCTATCTTAAACTGTTCCCAATCTTCCGCTCTGGCGCTTTTTTTGGCTATTTTATACGCCCTATCTTTGGATTTTATGCTGTCTCTAATTTCCCCTGTTATCCACGGTTGAGTCACCTTTTTAGATTTCCTTTTATGCCAGATTGGTATAAACAATTTTTGCAATTTTGTCATTCTATCTTTAAATGTTTGCCATTGTTTATCTACCTCCAGTCCTCCCAGGAACGTTGTCCAATCAGACCTACTCAGTTCCCGTCTCATGGCATCATAATTCCCCTTGTTTAAATTCAGGACCTTAGTCTCTGAGTCAATTTCTTCGCTCTCCATTTCGAGTGAGAAATCGATCATGTTATGATCGCTCTGACCCAAGGGTCCCCGTACAACAAGATTACTGATTAGTCCCTTCTCATTGCACAGTACCCAGTCCAATATAGCCTGTTCCCGAGTTGGTTCCTCGACATATTGATCCAGATAACCATCCCTTAAACACTCAAGGAATTCCTCCTCCTCATTATTTTTACTGATTAGGCTAGTCCAATCTATATGTAAGTTAAAGTCACCTATGATGACAGCTGTGCTCTTATTGCACGCTTCTCTAATTTCCCTCGTGATGCCCTCCCTAACCTCTATTTTACTATTTGGAGGCCTATATACCACTCCTATTAATGTTTTTCGCCCCTCGCTATTTCTTAGCTCCACCCATATAGATTCTGTATTAACTGAGTTAATATCCTTCTTTTCAATTGCATTTATCCCCTCTTTTACTAGCAATGCTACCCCTCCTCCCTTTCTTTTTTGTCGATCCTTCCTAAATACTGAATACCCCTGTATGTTAAGCTCCCAGCCCTGCTCACCCTGCAACCATGTTTCCGTAATCCCAATTAGATCATAATTATTAACCTCTATTTCCACAGCTAATTCATCTACCTTGTTCCTGATGCTTCTCGCATTAAGGTATAAAACCCTCAGGCTTTTTTTATGCTCACATTTTTTATGAATTAGTTTGGCCCTTTGTTTTTTGTTCCTCACCCTTTTACCATTTATTTCTGTCTGCCTTTCACTTTCCTCTATTTCACTACATAGGTTTCTAGCCCCCTGCCATACTAGTTTAAATGCTCCCGAACTGCTTTATCAAAAATTACCCCGAGAACATCAGTTCCATCTCTGCACAGGTGTAGACCGTCCCTTTTGTATAGGTCACACCTACCACAAAACTGGTTCCAATGCCTCAAAAATTTAAATGTCAAAAATAGAATGTCATTCTATAGTGGACCCTAGGTGGAGCTGTAGAGCTGTATGTAGCTGTATATATATATGACTACACTACCCAGCTGTATGTATATTAAGACTACATTACCCATGAGGCACTAGGCTACCCACAAGGCAGCAGTCAAGATGGATGCCTCTACAGATACTGTACCTAGTCCACATGTGCTCAATAAAAGTGTCTAGCAAAAGCTAGCTGTGTTCATAATAAGAATGTCTATTTATTAATGAACATAAGACTATCCATGCCAGATTCGTGTAATTTGATCCATCAACCACATATGGCTGGCACATGGGAATGAATGTCTGGCCGAACTTTTTAACACTCCATACAGCATCTCTGCAATAAACTGTGGTTTTCTATTACTCTCACCACCCACATTACAGAAGAAAGGCACCCTGATCCCCCTCTGTGCAACTTCCATTTCAGAGCAAACATAGGCCAACTCTTTGAATCTTTGTCATTGCTTTTCTTTAATACATTAATAACTAGCTGAAGTGCCCGGCGGTGCCGAGGCTTTTTCGAGCGCATGTTGTTGTTGAAAGAGAGAGAGAGAGCAACTGGGGGGAAGAGAGAGAGCAACTGGGGGGAAGAGAGAGAGCGACTGGGGGGAAGAGAGAGAGCGACTGGGGGGGAAGAGAGAGAGCGACTGGGGGGAAGAGAGGGAGGGGGGGGAGGGGGAGGGGAGGGGAGGGGGGAGGGGAGGGGGAGGGGGAGGGCGGGGGGGGAAGGGAGGGGGAAGGGGGGGGGAGGGGGGGAAGGGAGGGGGGTGGTCGGGGGGGAGAGGATTTAAATTTAAATGGCTACATACAGCTCTACAGCTCCACCTAGGGTCCACTATAGAATGACATTCTATTTTTGACATTTAAATCCCCCCTTTATCAAAAATTACCCCGAGAACATCAGTTCCATCTCTGCACAGGTGTAGACCGTCCCTTTTGTATAGGTCACACCTACCACAAAACTGGTTCCAATGCCTCAAAAATTTAAATCCCCCCTGCGCTCCCTTCCGCCCCCGCCCTCCCCCCCCCGAGGTGAAGACCGCCGATTGCGCGCGCAGCAGGAGCTGAGACGCGGCGTCTCTCTCTGGCTCGGCCGGCGGGCCCGGTTGCCAGGGTAACCGTGACGCTGACCAAGCCCCGCCCCCCGGCCGAGCCAGAGAGAGAGACGCCGCATCTCAGCTGCTCCTGCTGTGCGCGCGGCCCCCCCTCCGAGGGTCGCGGCCCCTCCCGAGGGTCGCGGCCCCACCCCGAGGGTCGCGGCCCCCCCCGAGGGTCGCGGCCCCCCCCCGAGGTGAAGACCGCCGATTGCGGCTTTGCAAGATGGCCGGCTGGCCCGGTTGCCAGGGTAACGCTGGATGCTCAGCAAGCCCCGCCCCCCGGCCGAGCCAGAGAGAGACGACGCGTCTCAGCTCCTGCTGCGCATGCACCCTAGCGGCGCTGGGCTGAGGATCGGCCCTCCAGCCTTCGAGTGGGGCCGGGAGGTGCCTAGCTCGGGCGTGGGTGCAGAGGAGACGCCGAGGCTTCTAGGCCTACCTGGAAAAATGGGGAAAGGTAGGAAAATTAATGAGCTTAGATAAGTTAATTACTTTCTAAATCATTTTTGTAAAGTCTGTGGGTTGTTTAGTTAATTAATACACAGACTCCAAGAGTAACTTAAAACAGGACTTTACTATTCGAAGGTCAGGGCGAATCTGCTCAATACTTCCTGACACAGCACTTATATACCGGTGTGGTCACCGTCGGTATTTCAGTATACAGAAGCCAACAAAGTAGTGCAACACCTAAAGTAGTTCTCTTAAAGGTGGACGGTTACATACAATAGTTCTCTTAAAGGTAGATGGGTACATACACTACAATCCTCCCTTTTTAGCTTACAACATACTGATTCCCCATTAAACATACATTATAACATATATACAACTTTATGCAAGACAGTTCACAGATTCAGTCTCTCTGGAGGTTTCCGGACTCTGTCCGGATAACGCCTCGGTGGTGTCGTAACTTCCGGCGGGGTAGTAGGTGCTTCTGGCAAGGTCGATTCGGCTTGAAGGACAGTGTCAGGTTCATCTGATTCCAGTATTACCAGATCGGAGGTAGGTGTTCTGGGTATCTCTCTCTCAACATTAACCGTGTAAGGTGGTGGAGTAGGTTGGCCATTTGTGGCTGACCCTATGATCTGGTCAACATGGCGCCTTATTATACTGTCCCCAATGTCCACCGTATACATCAATGGCCCTAGCCTTTTTCCGATAGTTCCAGGCTGCCATTTCTCGGTACGGTAATCCCGGGCCAAAACTTGTTGACCTATCTGAAAAGATCTAGTTGGCCTTTCATTCATGCCCTGGAATTGCCGGTTCTCTACGTCCCTTCTGACGTTTGGCTTAAGCAAATCCAGCCGGCATCTTAGTCGTCTATTAAAAAACATCATGGCGGGAGTTTGATTTGTGACCGCATGTGTTGCATTCCTGTACGCCAACAAGAAGCTATCCACCTTATGTTGTAAGTTAATGGCTTCATTACCCATGGCCTTTATGTCCTTCTTGAAGGTCTGGACAAACCTTTCAGCCAATCCATTGGAGGCGGGATGGTATGGGGCTGACGTGTAGTGCTTAACCCCATTGCTCTTTAAGAATTTCTTGAATTCTTCGGACACAAATTGCGGTCCATTATCAGAACAGATCTGTTCCGGCAGCCCATTCCTAGCAAACATGGTCCTTAACACTGTGATGGTTTTTTCCGTGGTGGTGGTGGACATCTTTATTACCTCCGGCCACTTGGAGTGTGCATCCACCGCTATTAGAAACATTGAGTCCATAAATGGACCAGCAAAGTCGATATGTACCCTTTGCCAAGGAGATGAGGGCCACTCCCATGGATGCAGAGGAGCCTGTGGTGGCGCGTTTTGGACCTTCTGGCATCCTAGACAGCTCTTAGTGATTTCTTCGATGTCCCCATCAATGCCTGGCCACCACACAAACGCTCTTGCTAGGTTCTTCATTTTCACTCCACCCAGATGTCCCTCATGCAGCTCCTTTAACACCTTCTGTTGAAGTTTGGGTGGAATCACCACTCTAGATCCACACATCAGGGTTCCTCGACACACTGACAGCTGTTCTTTTCTCTGCGAAAATGCTGGCAGCGTTGGTTCGCCCTGTGCTGGCCATCCCTCCACTGTTAAATCATAGACTCGTGAGAGAGTCGGGTCATTTCTTGTTTCGTTTTCGATCATCGAATTTGTTACTGGTAGACATTCCACTATGGATGAGTGGAACATCTCTACCGGGTCCACTGTAGTCGCTTCTTCTACTATCGGCAATGGCAAGCGCGATAACCCATCAGCATTTCCATGCTGTTTGGACCTTTTGTATTCGATGTCATATTGGTGTGCCCCAAGTAACACGGACCACCTCTGTAACCTTTGCACTGTCATGGTGGAAACGGCCTTGTTAGGGTTGAATATGGACACCAACGGCTGGTGGTCTGTCAGTAATGTGAACTTCTTGCCCTGCAGATAATGATTGAATTTCCTTACGCCCCACACAAGGCTGAGGGCCTCCCTATCTATTTGAGCATAATTTCGCTCCGCGGAGGTCAATGATCGGGACGCGAATGCCACTGGCCTTTCCGAGCCATTTGGTAACTTGTGTGAAAGTACTGCTCCAATTCCATAGGGGGAAGCATCACAAGCTAGACGAAGAGGTAACGTTGGGTTGAAATGAGCCAACACTTCTTCAGAGGTAATCAATGCCTTGCTTCTGCGAAAGGCCTTTTTACATTCCTCACTCCACTTCCATGGTACTTCTTTCCGCAACAGAGCATTCAGCGGATGCAGCACCGTGGATAGATTTGGCAGAAACTTGTGATAATAATTAATCAACCCCAAGAATGATCTTAACTGTGATACGTTTTCCAGAGCGGGGGCCTTCACGACAGCTCCTATCTTGTCAGGTGACTTGGCAGCCCCTCTCGGTCAATGACAAGACCGCAGTACGAGATCCGTTTTTGGAAGAACTCACATTTCTTGCGATTAACTCGAAGGCCATATTCCTTCAACCTAGTGAGCACCAGTTTCAAATTTGTGAGGTGTTCTTCCTCGTCTTCTCCCGTAATCAGGATAGCGTCTAAGTAACACTGCGTGCTTGGAATTCCTTGTAATACCTGCTCCATGGCCCTCTGCCAAATTGCTGGAGCCGAAGCTACCCCAAAAACCAGTCTATTATAACGATACAAGCCTCTGTGTGTGTTGATGGTGAGGTACTGACGCGACTCTTCCTCGACTTCCATTTGTAAGTATGCCTGTGCCAGGTCTATCTTGGCGAAGTGTTTCCCTCCAGCCAACGAAGCAAAGATATCTTCAATCCGCGGAAGCGGGTATTGTACCGTGTGAAGCACCGGATTCACTGTGATCTTGAAGTCTCCGCAGATGCGGACCTTCCCCAGTCCCCCTGGCTTGTTACTTGGTGAAGACTTCATGACGGGAACAATGGGCGTGGCCCACTCACTCCAGTCCACTTTTGACAGTACCCCTGATCGTTCAAGTTCTTCCAGTTCTGCCTCCACAGCAGATCGTATCGCGTAAGGTACCGACCTGGCTTTGAAAAATTTTGGGCTTGCATGTTCTGCAATCTTAACCTTTGCTTTAATTCCTCGCAGTGTTCCCAGTCCTTGCTGGAATACCTCTTTAGCTTCGTCTAATATTCTGGACATCCGTTCAGGTTTGACATCTTCCTTTCCGGAATCTACCGTCATGGTGTTTAGTGAATGCCAGTCTATCTTTATTTTCCTGATCCACTCCCGTCCCAGAAGTGGTGGACCTCCCTCAGGCAACACATACAGGTCCATCCTTTGGTGCTCTTTGTCCTTGTATCTCACCTTGACTTCTATCTTTCCGATGGGGTATACTTTGTGCCCCGTGTATGTCTTCAATACTAGTTCCGTATCCCGTAGGGGAATATGCTTGAATAACTTTTTATAATCATGCTTATTCATGACCGTCAACGCCGATCCGGTGTCCACTTCCATTTTCACTTGGACTTTTGCAATCTGTAGTGTGATCCAGATAGCTTGTCGGTCTGCTTCATTACTCACATTGTGAATTCTCAGACTATCCAGTTCCTTGCAGTTGGAGTGTGAGTCCGAATTCTGTTCTTCCGGACTCTTCCTAGTCACCTCATGTACCTTCCTGTACCTCTTTTGTGGTGACTCATTATTGTTGGTCTTCTTCCCTGACCGGCATACCTTAGCTATGTGACCGAGCTTGCCACATTTCCTACATTCCTGGTTTTTAAACCAGCATTGGTTCTGGTCGTGTGTTGTCTTCCCACAACGATAGCATTTCGTTGTACCCGAAGTAATTTGCTGCACCCTGAGTGCCGCTGCCTTTAGCTGCATTTCCGCCATTCCTTTCACTGCGGCTTCGTTCGATGCAGCAATAAGGACAGCCTTCTCAAGTGTAAGATCATTCTCTTCGAGCAGTCGTTCTTGTGTTTCTTCCTTCGACATTCCACACACGAATTTGTCTCGCAACGCCTCTGTCAGATTCCCTCCAAACTGGCAGTGTTTCGCTAGTCTATGCAGTTCGACCAAGTATTCTGCGTTGCTTTCGTCTTTCCTTTGCGTTCTCGCATAGAATTTGAATCGTTCCGCCAACATCAACGGTGTGGAGTTCAAGTGATCCTTCAGAACAGTCACAATATCATTGAAAGTCTGATCCGTCGGTTTAGCTGGTGCTAGTAGATGCTTCAAGAGCTCGTATGTCTTCGCGCCCATTGAGTTTAGCAAGGTTATAGCTTTGTCATCTTCTTCTATTTTATTGGCCTCACAATAGATCTCAATGTGTTCCACATACGTGGCCCAGTCTTCTACCTCGGAATTAAAATTGTTGATGTTACCACGCTTAGGCATCTTCCTCTCTTCCTGATAACACCACGAATTATTTCTTTAAATTTTTTTTTGTTTTTTTTTCCAAGATGGCGGTTCCCGCAAAAATGGCGGTTTCCCGTGCTTATCTTCTCTCCCCGCCCACTTCAATGGCGGTTCCCCACTTCTGTCTTCTTCTCCGCCTAATGGCGGCTTCCTGCGTTTCTTCCCCTGGCGGGAGGGGTACACTTTCCCCACGGGCGACGGCCGCTGGCTTTCAGGTTCACAGCCTGCGCGTCGGCTTCAGTGCTTTCCCTTTTCTCGGCATGGCAACCGGCGCTGGGTACACCACATTGACGGCGAACAGTTTCAGCCGCTGGGCTGGCTCTCGCTCAGTTCCCCTTGCTCGGGCTCTGTCTCTCTCCCGCTCGCTCGGCTCTACCGGCGCTGGGTACACCCCGTTGACGGAGAACAGTTTCAGCCACTGGACTGGCTCTCGCGCAGTCTCCCTTGGTTGGCTCTGCCTCTCCCGCTCGCTCGGCTCCCAAACGCCTCTCCCAGCCGTCTCGCAGTCCGGTGCTTCCCTCCCCGGCTGCGGCTGAGTTTTTATATCTTCCCGCGCCTACGCCCCCGGCCGCAGCGCTTCGTGGCTTCGGTCACTGCCCGGCCTTTTTCGCCGGTCGCGGTCTAGCTGTCTCATGATGCCGTTGCGTCCCCAGCCTGTCTGTACCGTGGCTTCCTTGCTCCACGCTGCCCCAGTCTCAGCGCCTCTGGGCCCGACTTCTGTCCGGCTCCTTTCCCCCTCGACCGTGGTCGAGTGCACCGCCCTTATCCTCCGGTTATTCTTTTTACTTTTCCCTTACTCACAGTCACCGTGGCCGCCTTGCTTCTCGTGCTGATCGGCTCACTCCTCACCGTGGCAGAAGGGACAGTCAGTGCCTGTTGCTGATGGAAGTCTTTGTCTCTGAATTCTTCCTCCTTTCCAGCTCTGCAGACTCGAGTTTTCTCCCAGCAGAATGACGAGGGCGGTTGCCTCTTCTCGACGCTCGTTAACTGCTTCGGAATTATTGTTGCCGCAGGGTACAATCGGACTCGTCGCCACTGTAAAGTCTGTGGGTTGTTTAGTTAATTAATACACAGACTCCAAGAGTAACTTAAAACAGGACTTTACTATTCGAAGGTCAGGGCGAATCTGCTCAATACTTCCTGACACAGCACTTATATACCGGTGTGGTCACCGTCGGTATTACAGTATACAGAAGCCAACAAAGTAGTGCAACACCTAAAGTAGTTCTCTTAAAGGTGGACGGTTACATACAATAGTTCTCTTAAAGGTAGACGGGTACATACTCTACAATTTTTTAAAAAAACAATATGTGTTTTAAAAGCAACGTTTTTTTTTAAGACGCAGAAAGCGGGAAAAAGAAAGGAAAAGTTTGGAATCAAGATGGCGGCGACTCACCTCGGTTCAGAAGGATAAGGCCCGGCCACACACGCACCGATTGGCCCGGTGGCACACGCCAGCAACCCGGCGTACGATTGGTCGAGCTCGAGGTCACTCTGTCGCTAATGAGCGGATAATGAGATGCTAATGAGCGGAATGTTAAGGTTTTTGGGATACCGCGGGCGCGATTTTAGCCCGGCCGAAACGTAAATACGCTTAAAACCGTCTCGGAAGCTTAAGCTTTCTTTGGAGGTAACGCGCGCGTAGGCACGCCCTGTAAGTTTCGAGCGCATACCCGACAGACGCACACGCGATGACAGACAGACAGAATGACAGACAGACAGACAGACAGATGTACCGATTTATATATATAGACTAGCTGAAGTGCCCGGCGGTGCCGAGGCTTTTTCGAGGGCATGTTGTTGTTGGAAGAGAGAGAGAGAGCGACTGGGGGGAAGAGAGAGAGCGACTGGGGGGAAGAGAGGGAGGGGAGGGAAGGGGGGAGAGGGGAGGGGAGGGGGGAGGGCGGGGAAGGGAGGGGGGGAGGGGGAGGGGAGGGCGGGGAAGGGAGGGCGGGGGGGAGGGGAGGGGGGAGGGCGGGGGGGAAGGGAGGGGGGAGGGCGGGGGGAAGGGCGGGCGGGGGGAGGGGGAAGGGAGGGGGGGAAGGGAGGGCGGGGGGGGAAGGGAGGGTGGGGGAAGGGAGGGGGGAGGAAAAGGGGGGGAAGGGAGGGTGGGGGGGAGGGCGGGCGGCCCCCCCGAGGGTCGTGGCGCGGCCCCACCCCCGAGGTGAAGACCGCCGATTGCGTGCGCAGCAGGAGATGAGATGTGGCGTCTCTCTCTGGCTCGGCCGGCGGGCCCGGTTGCCAGGGTAACCATGACGCTGACCAAGCCCCGCCCCCCGGCCGAGCCAGAGAGAGAGACGCCGCGTCTCAGCTGCTCCTATTGCGCACGCGGCCCCACCCCGAGGGTCGCGGCCCCCCCGAGTGTCGCGCCCCCCCCCCGAGTGTCGTGGCCCCCCCCGAGTGTCGCGGCCCCCCGCCGAGGGTCACGGCCCCCCTCCCGAGGTGAAGACCGCCGATTGCGGCTGTGCGAGACGGCCGGCGGGGCCGGTTGCCAGGGTAACCGTCGACGCTCAGCAAGCCCCGCCCCCCGGCCGAGCCAGAGAGAGACGCCGCGTCTCAGCTCCTGCTGCGCGCGCACCCTAGCGGCGCTGGGATGAGGCTCGGCCCTCCAGCCATCGAGTGGGGCCGGGAGGTGCCTAGCTCGGGCGTGGGTGCAGAGGAGACGCCGAGGCTTCTAGGCCTACCTGGAAAAATGGGGAAAGGTAGGAAAATTAATGAGCTTAGATAAGTTAATTACTTTCTAAATCATTTTTGTAAAGTCTGTGGGTTGTTTAGTTAATTAATACACAGACTCCAAGAGTAACTTAAAACAGGACTTTACTATTCGATGTTGTCCTCCTCTGTTTTAGAAGTGGCTTCTACAACTGAACCAGCTCTAACAAATACAGCACTGCCATATTGTCGATGAGGTCTTTCAATAGCCAGGACCATTCCTGGTATTTTTGGGCGGTTGTTCTCACTTCCTCTATGTGTCTCCTGCAGGCAGAGGACATCACACACCAACTCATTGCATAATGTAGCGAGGATGTTTTGTTTAGCTATAGAGAAACCTTCAACACTAGCAGATATAACAGTCAATGCCGGTCTTGAAAAAGACCCGTGTTTCTGACATCGACGACTACTTCCGTCTTCAGGCATGATGTTCGTACTTGATCAAATTAGCGGTATGAAATCGATGTATACACTACTTGCTGTGCGTGGTGGTGGTAGAATTGGTTGAAACAGGGCCGCGACGTGAACGCTTCTACCTTGACCAGGTGTGTGAGCACAAGGACATTGCGCTGACCTCCTCAGTAATTTGCAGCCAGGCTGCCTTTGTTGAGGAGGCTTCCTCCGGCAATCGAGATGGAACAGAACCCCCCTTCACCCTCTTACTCCCTCCACAAGAGAATGGAGGAAGTCATCATCAAATCGAGGAGCAGCCTTCGATGTTGCAGCAGTCATTTTCAGAGGACCCGTTTTCAGGAGCAGCATAAACCAAATGAAATCCAAAGGCTACACGGGCCCCTTAAAAGCTCCTGAATGGACGACATCAGCAGGGGCAAGCAGCAGACCCGAACCCACTGATTGGGCCGGGTAGCGCACACGGCGGGCTTAATAAGCCCAGTTGTATTTAAATCGTGATTTCGGAGTGGCGGAAGCCGCCCACCACTCAACCCGACTCCAACCTGCCTCCACGGGGAAAATCGCGGCCATACTATCTTTAACTTGTTAACCCTATTAACCAAGGCTTTTATATATTCACGAAAGGTAACTACAAATATTTAACTGTTCTTTTAAATAATATGGGATATGTTGGTGAGAACCATTTTAGTGTCACCTTTCATTGACTACTATGTTATGAAGGTTGAAAGACAACCCAATGCTGAAGAGACTTAAACAAAACAGACTTAACTTATGAGGTAAGATTTTACATCAATTCAATATAAATAAATTAAATCAATTACATTTCATAATAATGGTAATATGAGAAAAACCTACAGCAGAAAATATTGGAGATTTTACTTGGAATGATTCAGTAATAAACAACAATTTTAAGACTTATTTTCAGGGGGAAAAAAATAACCAGACTAACTCATTGCAACTGGTTACAATTTGCAATCTCGACAAGGCTGACATTTGCCATAAGAAATGTCAGTCGAGTGTCATAAAGATATTTCATTAGCATGATTCTGTAGCTAAGAAGTGCCAAGATAGATTATGGTTTGCATCTAGACTGTCTGAAGAATTTAAATAGAAGTGTCACCAATATTACAGAAAATAAGCTTGCATATTTGTATTAGTGCAATATTATTTGAATGTTTGTATAATTAGCAAAGATTTCTCATGTGCACAGTAAACTGCATTCATCTTTGTAATAGATTAAATTATAGCTAGGAGCCAAGAGAAGTGGCATACATGTTTTATTTTCAAGATTTATGAATATTTCTGACTCATATTATATTGTAAAAGCAATGAGGTTACTAGGCAGTTCAATATACTCCAGGAATAGACTTCTGTTGCAGGAATGGCATCCCATTTCATTAACCCAGTTTTCATAACCAGTTGAAAAAAGAAATTGGAGAAAAAATGCCTACTAAAAAGAATTGACTACTGGAAATGACCTTTATTAAAGGTTCCTTCATGCTCAATTTTGAAGGTTTTAAGGGGTCATATTGATTTGCAACACATTAAGACGTCTACAATTGATATGTTGGAGGGAAGCTTGTAGAAAATATCAGGGCATAAGGGAGAATTTCTACCCAAAATTTACAAAAATATGCCCGGAATTCAGAAAATTGAATGACGACCAAAAACTCCCATACCTACTAGGGGAAGAGAGAAGTTGCATAACACTGGCAGCACACTATGTTACAGCTTGCCATAAACAGAGGGACAACCACTAAAGATAAGGTATGAGTATATATAAATTATATGAAAGTATATTTATACACTCAGGGATATATCTGTTTATACACTGTATGGATAGATCTGTATTTTTGTGAACAAACATGAATGTTTTCCAATGCTTTGGCAACATAAGATGTAACTTGTCATGCCAATAAAGCGATTTGAATTGAAAAAAAATTGAATTGAATTGAAGGGAGTTTGTGAGTTTCATCTTTTGCTTGTTGAATGAACAATATTGCCAAGATTCAGTTGTTAGTGGATGAACTGAAAATATAGAAGTGCAAAAATAAACTAAGTAGTGGGGGGGAGGGATACGCTGAGCAGAAATGAAAAAAGTCAAAGAAAAATGAGAAGGCAAAAGTGCAGGCAAAAGATAGGGGTAATGATAACCAGAGTGTGACAGGAAGGGACAGAGCGTATACACATAAGAGTGCATCAGAAAGAGCCGACAGAGCAGAGAAAAATGGTAAAAAGACAAAATTAAAAGCTCTATATCTGAACGCACGCAGCATTCGTAACAAGATAGATGAGTTGACAGCACAAATAGAAATAAATGGGTATGATCTGATAGCCATTACAGAGATGTGGTTGCAAGGTGAACAAGGCTGGAACTGAATATTCAGGGGTATTTGCCATTTTGTAAGGATAGGCAGAAAGGAAAAGGAGGTGGTGTATGTTGTGCCTGTGTGTTGATAGAGACACTGAAGACAGGAGTTGGTTTCATGGGTGTTTACAAAGCAAAGTCTGGAGGGGACCTAACGGATATAACACAATATACAGGCTTATATAGCCCGAGTGGCCATTACCGGCATTACAGCACACATGGGGCTCTTAAAGGCACATACAATACAATTCCTCCCCTTTTAGCTAACCAGTACATAATATTTTAAGTAATTATTAATTACATGTTATAAGAAAAATAATATACACATTGCTGCAGTTAATTAATTATAAGTCAGTCTCTCTGGAGGCTTCCTGACTCGGTCTGGATAATGCCTCGGTGGTGTAGTAGTTTCTGGTGGTGTAGTAGGTTCTTTTGGCAAGGCTGATTCGGCTTGAATGCCAGTGTCGGGTTCATCGGGTTCCAGTATCACCGGATCGGTCGTAGATATGGGTATCTCTACTTCATCGTTAGGCGTATAGAGTTGTGGTGTAGGTTGTCCCTTTTCGGATGACTTTATGATTTGGTCAGCATGGCGCCTTATTATGCTTTCTCCGATGTCCACGGTATACATCAGCGGTCCTAGTCGTGTGCAGTTAGTTCCAGGCTACCATTTCTCGGTACGGTAGTCCTGGGCCAAAACTTGTTGACCTATCTGGAAGGTTCTAGTTGGCCTTTCATTCATGCCTTGAAATTGCCGGTTCTCCACGTCCCTTCTGATGTTGGGCTTGATCAAATCCAGCCGGCATCTTAGGCTTCTATTGAAGAACATCATGGCGGGAGTTTGGTTGGTAACCATATGTGTTGCATTCCTGTATGCGAACAAGAAGTTATCCACCTTGTGCTGAAGTTTTATGTCTTCATTACCCATGGCCTTTATGGCCTTCTTGAAGGTCTGGACAAACCTTTCAGCCAATCCATTGGTGGCGGGATGGTATGGGGTGGACGTGTAGTGCTTAACCCCATTGTTTTTTAAGAACTTCCTGAATTCTTCGGACACAAATTGTGGTCCATTATCAGAACAGATCTGTTCCGGCAGCCCATTCCTGGCAAATATGGTCCTTAATACTGTGATGGTTTTTCCCGTGGTGGTGGAGGACATCTTTATTACCTCCGGCCACTTGAAGTGTGCATCAACCGCGATTAAGAACATTGAGTCCATAAATGGACCAGCAAAGTCGATGTGTACCCTTTGCCAGGGAGATGGGGGCCACTCCCATGGATGTAGAGGGGCTTGGGGTGGAGTATTTCTCTTTTTAAACTTTAGCTCTGTAGTTTATAGTTACTAAGGTCTTTTCTGGTGTAGCAGGGACTGTTGGTAAACCATACAAGCACCTTACAGTTATCTTTAATTGGTGATAGTGAATTAATTTAAATTAATTAAAGGGGAAGTCATGCCAGGAGAGCCCAGCCCCGTGTTATGCTCCTGTTGCTCTATGTGGGAATTCAGGGACACTGCCGGTGTCCCTGATGACCACGTGTGCCATAAATGCATCCAGCTGCGGCTACTAGCAGATTGCATTGTGGCGCTGGAACTGCGGATGGATGGGCTTTGGAGCATTCACGATGCTGAGAGGGTCGTGGATAACACGTTTAGTGAGTTGGTCACACTGCAGGTAAGGGCTGCACAGGCAGAAGGGAAATGGGTGACCATCCGGCAGGGCAGTAGAGGCAGGCAGGTAGTGCAGGGGACCCCTGTGGCCATCCCCCTCTCAAACAGGTATACCGATTTGGATACTGTTGAGGGGGATGACTTACCAGAGGAAGGCAGCAGCAGCCAACTTCCTGGCACCAGGGGTGCTTCTGCTGCTCAAGAAGGGAGGAAAAAGAGTGGGAGAGCAATAGCGGTAGGGGATTCTATCATAAGGGGTACAGATAGGCATTTCTGTGGCCGTAGACGTGACTCCAGGATGGTTTGTTGCCTCCCTGATGCCAGGGTCACGGATGTCACTGAACGGCTTCAGGGCATTCTGAAGGGGGAGGGTGAACAGTCAGAGGTCGTGGTTCACATTGGGACCAATGACATGGGTAGGAAGAGGGATGAGGTCCTGCAGCAAGAATTTAGGGAACTAGGTAGCAGATTAAAGAGCAGGGTCTCAAAGGTTGTAATCTCTGGATTACTCCCGGTGCCACGTGCTAGTGAGTGTAAGAATAGGAGGATAGAGCAGATGAATGCGTGGCTAAAGAGTTGGTGCAGGAGGGAGGGCTTTAGTTTCCTGTATCACTGGGCCTGCTTCTGGGAAAGGTGGGACTTGTACAAGTCAGACGGGTTGCACCTGAACCAGAGCGGGATAAATATCCTTGCAGGGAGGTTTGCTAGCACTGTTCAGGGGGGTTTAAACTAAAATGGCAGGGGGTTGGGAACCTGAGCAGGGAGACAGAGGAAAGGGAAACAGGGATAAAAGCAAAAGATAGGAAGGAGAAAAACAAAAGTGGCAGTCAGAGAAATCAATGGTTTAAATCAAACATGGCCACAGTAAATAATAATTCTAATAGGTCTAAGTGCGTTAAAAAAACAAGCCTGAAGGCTTTGTGTCTTAATGCGAGGAGCATTTGTAATAAGGTGGACGAATTGGCTGTGCAAATAGAGGTAAACGAATATGATTTGGTTGGGATTACGGAAATGTGGCTCAAGGATGGCCAAGACTGGGAACTCAACATCCAAGGGTATTCGATATTCAGGAAAGATAGGCAAAAAGGAAAGGGAGGTGGGGTAGCATTACTGGTTAAAGAAGGGATTAATACAATTGTAATGAAGGATATTAGCTCTGATGATGTGGAATCTGTATGGGTAGAATTGAGAAATACTAAGGGGAAAAAAACATTAGTGGGAGTGGTATATAGACCTCCCAACAGTGAGGCAGAGGTTGGGGATGGCATTAAAAGGGAAATTAAAGAAGCGTGCAATAAGGGCACAGCAGTCTTCATGGGTGATTTTAATCTACATATAGATTGGGCCAACCAAATTAGTAACAATACTGTGGAGGAGGAATTCCTGGAGTGTTTACGGGATGGTTTCCTGGACCAATACGTCGAGGAACCAACCAGAGATCAGGCCATCTTAGACTGGGTATTATGTAACGACAAAGGATTAATTAGCAATCTTGTTGTACGAGGCCCCTTGGGTCTGAGCGATCATAATATGATCGAATTCTTCATTAAGATGGAGGATGAAGTAGTTGACTCAGAGATTAGGGTCCTCAATTTAAATAAAGGAAACTACGATGGTCTGAGGAGCGAGTTGAGTAGGATTGATTGGGGAATGGCACTCAAAGGGTTGACGGTGGATAGGCAATGGCAAACATTCAAAGACCAAATGGATGAACTACAGAATTTGTTCATCCCAGTTTGGCATAAAAATAAAACAAAAAAGGTGACTCAACCGTGGCTAACAAGGGAAATTAGGGATAGCATAAGATCCAAGGAGAGGACATATAAATTGGCCAGAAAAAGCAATAATCCTGAGGATTGGGAGCAGTTTAGGATTGAACAAAGGAGGACAAAGGGATGAATTAAGAAAGGGAAAATAGAATATGAGAGTAAGCTTGCAAGGAACATAAAAACTGACTGTAAAAGCTTTTATAGATATGTGAAGAGAAAAAGATTGGTGAAGTCAAGCGTAGGTCCCTTACAGTCAGAATCAGGGGAATTTACAATGGGAAACAAAGAAATGGCGACCAACTAAATTCATACTTTGGTTCTGTCTTCACAAAGGAGGACACAAATAACCTCCCAGAGATGCTGGGGAACATAGGGCCTGATGAAAGGGTGGAACTGAAAGAAATCAGTATTTGAAGGGAAATGGTGTTAGGAAAATTGATGGGACTAAAGGCCGGTAAATCCCCAGGGCCTGATAATCTACATCCCAGGGTACTTAAGGAAGTGGCCCTGGAAATAGTAGATGCATTGCTGGTCATCTTCCAGAACTCGATAGACTCTGGAACAGTACCCATGGATTGGAGGGTAGCTAATGTTACCCCACTATTCAAAAAAGGTGGTCGAGAAAAAGCGGGGAATTATAGACCGGTAAGCTTGACATCGGTAGTGGGGAAAATGCTAGAATCTATTATAAAACATGTAATAGCAGAGCACTTGGTAAGCAGTGACAGGATCGGTCAAAGTCGACATGGATTTACAAAAGGTAAATCATGCTTGACTAATCTACTGGAATTTTTTGAGGATGTAACTGGTGAAATAGATAAGGGAGAACCAGTGGATGTGGTGTATTTGGACTTTCAGAAGGCTTTCGATAAGGTCCCACATAAGAGATTAGCGTGCAAAATTAAGGCACATGGGATTGGGGGCAAGGTATTGACTTGGATAGAGAACTGGTTGGTGAACAGAAAGCAAAGAGTTGGAATAAACGGGTCGTTTTCCGAGTGGCAGGCAGTGACTAGAGGGGTACCACAAGGATCGATCCTAGGACCCCAGCTGTTCACAATATATATTAATGATCTGGACGAGGGAATTGGATGTAATATCTCCAAATTTGCAGACGACACAAAGCTGGGTGGGAGGGTAAGCTGTGAGGAGGATGTCGTGAAACTCCAGTACGATTTGGACAGATTGGGTGATTGGGCAGAAACATGGCAAATGCACTAAAATGTGGATAAATGTGAGGTTATCCACTTTGGTGGCAAAAACAGGAAGGCAGATTATTTTTTGAATGGCAATAGATTGGGAGAAGGGGAAGTGCAAAGAGACCTGGGTGTTCTTGTGCACCAGTCGCTGAAGGTAAGCATGCAGGTGCAGCAGGCAGTTAAGAAGGCAAATGGTATGTTGGCCATCGTAGCAAGCGGGTTCGAGTACAGGAACAAGGATGTCTTGCTACAGTTGTACAGGGCCTTGGTGAGACCGCACCTTGAGTACTGTGTGCAGTTTTGGTCGCCTTACCTGAGGAAGGACGTTCTTGCCATGGAAGGAGTGCAGCGAAGATTCACCAGGCTGATACCTGGGATGGCAGGAATGATGTATGAGGAGAGATTGTGTCGATTGGGCTTATACTCACTGGAGTTTAGAAGATTGAGAGGGGATCTCATCAAAACTTCTAAAATTCTGTCAGGCCTGGACAGACTAGATGCAGGAAGGATGTTTATGATGGCTGGTGAGTCCAGAACCAGGGGTCATAGTCTAAGGATAAGGGGTAAGCCATTTAGGACTGAAATGAGGAGGAATTTCTTCACCCAGAGTGGTGAACCTGTGGAATTCTCTGCCACAGAGGGCACTGGAGGCCAGTTCATTAAATATATTCAAAAAAGAGTTGGATATATTTCTTAAGGCTAAAGGGATCAAGGGATATGGGGAGAAGGCAGGGACAGGGTACTGAATTTGGGTGATCAGCCATGATCTCATTGAATGGCGGAGCAGGCTCGATGGGCCGAATGGCCTACTCCTGCTCCTATCTTCTATGTTTCCATGTTTTGGACCTTCTGGCATCCTAGGCAGCTCTTGATCATTTCTTCTATGTCTCCATCGATACCTGGCCACCATACAAACGCTCTGGCTAGGTTCTTCATTTTCACTCCACCCAGATGCCCCTCGTGAAGCTCCTTTAGCACTTGATCCTGGAGTTTGGGTGGAATCACCACTCTGGATCCACACATCAAGGTTCCTAGGCATACTGACAGCTGTTCTCTTCTTTGCGAGAATGCTGGCAACAGTGGTTCGCCATGTGCTGGCCATCGCTTCACCGTTAAGTCGTAGACTTGTGAGAGAGTCGGGTCATTTCTCGTTTCCTTTTCAATGGCAGAATTTGTTACTGGTAGACATTCCACTATGGTTGAGTGGAACATCTCCACTGGGTCTACTGTAGGTGCCTCTTGTACCGTTGGCAACGGTAGGCGCGATAAACCGTCAGCATTCCCATGCTGTTTTGATCCTTTCTATTCTATGTTGTATTGGTGTGCCCCTAGAAAAAGGGACCACCTCTGTAGCCTTTGCGCTGTCATAATGGGAACACCCTTTTTAGGGTTGAATATGGAGATGAGGGGTTGATGGTCAGTCAACAAGGTAAATTTTTGTCCGTGTAGGTAATGGTTGAATTTCGTCACTCCCCATACCAGGCTGAGTGCTTCCCTGTCGATTTGGGCATAGTTACGCTCAGCTGAGTTCAATGAGCGTGACGCAAAGGCTATCGGCCGTTCCGAGCCATCAGGGAATTTATGCGATAATACTGCTCCTATGCCGTAAGGGGATGCATCGCACGCCAGTCTGATTGGCAGTGATGGGTTGTAATGAGCCAAAACTTCTTTGGACGTGATTAAGTTTTTGCATTTATGGAAGGCACGTTTACAGTCTTCACTCCATTTCCAAATTACCCCTGTTTGTAGCAGTTCATTAAGAGGGTGTAGAAGAGTTGATAAGTTCGGTAAAAATTTATGATAGTAATCTATTAATCCCAGGAACGACCTTAATTGTGAAAAATTTTCAGGTTCTGGGGCTTTTATGACCGCTTCAATTTTTTCAGGTGACTTATGCAACCCTTCCTTATTAATTATGTGGCCACGGTGGCATAGTGGTTAGCACTGTTGCCTCACAGCGCCAGGGACCCGGGTTCAAATCTGGCCTCGGGCGACTGTCTGTGTGGAGTTTGCACATTCTCCCCGTGTTTGCGTGGGTTTCCTCCGGGTGCTCCGGTTTCCTCCCACAATCCAAAGATGTGCGGGTTAGGTTGATTTGGCTATGATAAATTGACCCTTAGTGTTAGGGGATTAAATACGTGGGGTTACGGGGATAGGGTGGGATATGTGTCGGTGCAGGCTCGATGGGCCGAAATGGCCCCTATCTGCACTGTGAGGATTCTGTGATTCTGTGAATATGATATTTGATTTTGGATAAATTCGCACTTGGGGCGATTTGCTCAGCCTAGTGAGCACCTGCTCCAAATTGGCAAGGTGCTCGTTGTCATTTTCTCCTGTTACAAGGATGTCGTCTAGGTAGCATTGAGTCCCCGGAATCCCTTGGAGGACTTGCTCCATAGCTCTTTGCCAGATAGCTGGAGCGGATGCTACTCCGAAAACCAGTCGATTGTACTAGTACAGGCCTTTGTGTGTATTTATCGTGAGATATTTTTTAGAGGCCTCTTCAACCTCCATCTGTAGATATGCCTGTGCCAAGTCAATTTTGGTGAAACGTTTCCCTCCGGATAGTGAGGCGAAAATATCTTCTTTCCTCGGAAGAGGATACTGTACCGTATGAAGGACCGGGTTTACCGTCACCTTGAAGTCTCCACAGATGCGAATTTTTCTCTGTTCTTCAGATTGATCATTATTCAATGCTTTCTTCATGACTGGAACGATGGGTGTTGCCTACTCGCTCCAATCTATTTTGGATAATACGCCTGCATTTTCCAAATTCTCCAGCTCTGCCTCGACTGCTGGACGAATTGCGTATGGCACTGGTCTTGCTTTAAAAAACTTGGGAATTGCTGCATCTTCCACTTTTATTGAGGCGGTGATGCCTTTCAAGGTTCCTAGTTTCTCTTGAAACACTTCTTTGGCATTGGCCAAGATGTCTTTTAATCGTTCAGGTATGACGTCATCATCGTTTTTTTTTTTACTGGTCACCGTCAGTGCCTGAATGGAGTGCCAGTCTAAACGTATTTTCCTGATCCATTCACGTCCTAACAGCGGTGGGCCACCATCTTGTAGAATGTATAAATACAACTTTTGTATTTCCTTGCCGTTGTGTACAACAGGCACCCTTATTTTTCCTTTGGGCTATACTTTCTGCCCCGTTTATGTTTTCAAGATAATGGATGTGTCTTTTAAAGGTATATGCGGAAATAGCCTCTCGTAATCCCGTCGATTTATTACGGTCAGAGCTGATCATGTATCTAGCTCCATTTTAACTGGGGACCCTGCTATCGTGAGGGTAACCCAAATGGTCTGGTAATCATCTTTGGCAAGTACATTATGTAATTTGAGACAGCTTAGTCTCTTGTTCTTGGAGTCGCTATCGCTCTTCTGGTCTTCGGAGCTACTGTCCGTCATCATGTGTACCTTTCTGTCCTTTTCTTTATTGATTTTTTTTTTCCTGTCTGTGGATTTATTTTGTCCAGATCGGCATACCTGTGCAATGTGTCCAATCTTTCCGCATTGCCTGCATGCTTTGTCCTTGAACCAGCAGTCCCTCTGGTCATGGGTGGATCTGCCGCAGTGATAACATCCCTTGAAACCCTGTGTCATTTCATGGGTGCCGAAGTCCTGTGCCTTTTGTTGTATTTCTGCAGCTCCTCTTGTGGCTGCTTTGTATGATACAGCCATACTGAAAGCCTTGTCCAGTGTTAAATCTTTTTCAGAAAGCAGCCTTTTCTGTGTTCCTTCACTTAAGAGACCGCAGACGAATTTGTCTCGAAGATAATCTGCTAGTCCTGCCCCGAATTGGCAGTGTTTTGATAGCTTTCTTAATTCGGTGAGGTAATCAGCATTACTTTCATTCTTGTGTTGATTTCTCTTGAAGAATTTGAATCGTTCCGCTATCAGCAGTGGTGTTGGGTTTAAGTGCTCCTGTAGGGTATCAACAATTTCTTTAAAATCCTTGTCCTTTGGTTTGGCTGGAGTGATTAAATTTTGTAACAGCCCGTATGTCTTTGCGCCCATTAGATTCAGCAGTACTGAAGCTTTTTTTTCATCTTCTATTCCATTTGCAGTGCAATATACCTCCAGTCTTTCCACATATGTGGTCCAATCCTCTATCTCGCTATCAAAAGCATCAATATTGCCAGACTTAGGCATCTTAGAAAAGATATGGCGCTTCCCGCGCTTCCCCGCCGCTGCTGCCGATGACAACGCTGTTTCAGTTCTTTTTTTATTTATTTATTTACAGTTGGAGACTCGTTCCCGCCGGACTTTCTCTCTAGGTCTGAACGCCGACCTGTTTGCAGCGCCGGCCGTCTCCCGAGTGCTCCCTCCCCGTCTGTTACTGCTTGCCTCCGCTTTCGCTGCTTGGCCCAGCTGTAAAAACCAGCCGCTGGAGCCCCAGCCTGACGCCCAGGAAGGATTAGCGCAGTACCCGCCACCAGCTTGGCCAGCTGGTGAAACCACAGCTTTTTTCACTTCTTTGATTCTTCTGGATGCCAGAGGAATCGATGTCCTTGAGGTGCTGCCGAATTGCAGGTAAATCCGTTTCCACTTCATCGCCACTGTTGTGTCTGTGTGTTGATAGAGACACTGAAGACAGGAATTGGTTTCATAGCTGTTTACTAAGCAAAGTCTGGAGGGGAACTAACGGATATAACACAATATACAGGCTTATATAGCCCGAGTGGCCATTACCGGCATTACAGCACACATGGGGCCCTTAAAGGCACATACACTACAGTGTAGCTCTGTTAATAAGGGATGAGATCAGTGCAGTAATGAGAAATGATACTGGCCTAGAAGATCAAGATGTAGAATCAATTTAGGTGGAGATAAGATATAATAAGGGTAAGAAGTCACTGGTGGGAGTGGTCTACAGGCCCCCAAACAGTAGCCACACTGTAGGACAGAGTATAAATCAAGAAATAATAGAGGCTTGTAAGAAAGGTATGACTATAATCATGGGAGATTTTAATCTTCATATTGATTGGACAAAGCAAATTGGCAAAGGTAGACTTGAGGAAGAGTTCATGGACTGCATACGGAATGGTTTCTTGGAACAATATGTTGTGGAACCAACCAGGGAGAAGACTATTTTAGATCTGGTAATGTGTAACGAGGCTGGATTAATTAATGATCTCGAAGTGAAGGATCCTCTTGGGAAGAGTAATCATAGCATGGTAGAATTTCAAATTCAGTTTGAGGGTGAGAAAGCTAGGTCTCAAACTAGTGTCCTGTACTTAAACAAAGGTAATTACAAAGGTATGAAGGCAGACTTGGTTAAAGTGGACTGGGAAAATATATTACAGGGTAAGACTGTAGAAAAGCAGTGGCAAGCATTTAAGGAGATATTTCATAACTCTCAGCAAAGATATATTCCAGTGAGAAAGAAAGACTCTAAGAGAAGGATGAACCATCCGTGGCTAACTAAGGAAGCAAAGGATGGTATCAAATTGAAAACAAAAGCATACAATGTTGCGAAGAATAGTGAAAGGGCAGAGGATTGGGACATTTTTAAAAACCAGCAAAGGACGACTAAACAAATGATAAAGAGAGAGAAGATGGCTTATGAGAGTAAGCTAGCAAGAAATATAAAAACAGACAATAAGAGCTTCTACAGGTATATAAAAAGGAAGAGAGTAGCTAAACTAAACATTGGTCCCCTGGAGGGTGAGTCTGGGGAATTAATAATGGGAAACAGGGAAATGGCAGCGACTTTGAACAAATATTTTGTATCGGCCTTCACGATAGAAGACACTAAAAGCATCCCAATAATGGATAATCAAGGGGCTATTGGGGTGGGGGATGTAATGATATCAGCAAATAGTGATGGTATTTGCCTGTTTGATTATGATGCCTTACCAGCATAATTGCATGTATTGATTATTTATGCCTGACCAGCAGAGGGCATGTGAGAGAGGCAGTTTTAGTTTAGTTTCAGTTTTGTTTCAGATGAATCTCAAAGATGGTGTCTCCTGAGATGCAGTTAAATTACTGAACAAACTTTAGATTAAAAGACATTGGCCTAGAAATTCAGTTGGCTGCGTCAGCCGTTAGCGCCTTAGGAGGAGTAGATCTCGAGCGCTAGGCACTTAGCGCCCGGGCGCAGCGCGATCTGCGCCTCGCCCCAACTTCAGTAGACATTTAACGCCGGCGCAAAGTCATTGCGCGCGCTCATCTGCGCGCGTAGATCATGACGTCATTTCGTCGTGCAACGCCCTTTGTGCGCCCGGAACCGGAACTTCACTCGCACCGCCCCATTGTGCGCCTGGCGGCCCGAACGACTGTGAAGTGGAACGGTACACAGCCGAGGCGGGCCGCGGGGAGCGCAAATTAAAGGGCACTTACCCTGCACTATAAAGGGCAGCCATTTTGCAGCACTCACTCTTGTGCAACGGATTTTTGGAGAGAGACCAAGGAAGAGAGCTTACTGCTTTGGCCCAACACTAGGACAGGTATTTTTGGCTTCAGGCCAGAGCTTTGCAATTCTCTTTGCCTTCATTGAGATCTCAGTGTTTGCCAGCATATTATGGGGGCTGCATTGGGTGCCAACGCTGAGTTTCAGCATTATGTCCGAAGGGCTTACAGAGGCCGTGAGAGAGTGGCAGCCCTGGCTAGAAGCAGAGGGGGCAACAGGCATCGGCAACGGAGGCCTTACCCACTCAGGGAATACCGCCAGCAGTTCTCCTATCTCAACATGTCTGCCTCGCAGTGTGTTAGGAGGCTGCGATTCAGAAGGGAGGTGGTTGCAGAGATCTGACAGCTGCTTCACAGAGATCTGCGTCCACAGCTGAGGCGCAGGACGTCTCTGTCGGTGGCAGTGAAGGTGATGGTGGCTCTCAACTTCTATGCCACCGGCTCCTTCCAATCCGCTGCTGGGGACATCGCTAACATCTCCCAGTTCACCGTGCATTGCTGCATCCGCCAGGTGACCAATGCCCTTTTCAGAAGGAGACGTCAATTCATCTCCTTCCCCATGACCCTGGACAAGCAGCAGCAGCGTGCAGTGGGATTTGCAAGAATAGCGGGCTTCCCCATGGTGCAGCGCGCCATTGACTGCACGCATGCGGCTTTGCGGGCACCTCTGGAGCATGCCGAGGATTACCGCAACTGGAAGGGCTACCATTCCCTCAACGTACAGCTGGTGTGTGACCACAGGCAGCGCATCCTAGTTGTCAATGCCCACTTTCCAGGCAGCAGCCACGATGCCTTTATCCTGCGACAGACAACTGTGGCTGACATGTTCCAGGCACAGCCTCACCGAAGAGGATGGCTTATCGGGAACAAAGGCTATCCTTTGTGTACCTGGCTCATGACCCTGCTCCACGCGCCCAGGACCCCTGCTGAAGAGGTATAAAACGAGAGCCATCAAGCGACCAGGAACATCATCGAACAAACAATCGGCGTCCTGAAGCAATGGTTCCGCTGTCTGGATCGCTCCGGTGGAGCCCTCCAGTATTCGCAGGAGCGAGTCTCCCAATTCGTCGTCATTTGCTGCATGCTGCACAACCTGGCTATCCGCAGGACTCAGGCACTGCCACCTCACGTTGGACCACCACCTCAGGAGGAGGAGCAGGAGGAGCATGAGGAGGAGGAGGAGTACCAGCCCAGGAGGGAGGCAGAAGGTCCAAGGGCCGCCCGTCGGCGGCTTATTGAACGTCACTTCTAGGCCCCCTGTCAAGGAATGGCTTGTGCCAATGAAAGAACATGATTGCAGCCGCTCCGCAAGCCCTCAGCCGGTTAAGGCAACAAACACTTCAAAGATCAAACATGGACAATCTGAATAAAGAAAATGGTTTATTGTACAAACTCAGGGCCCTTCCCACATGAAAACCAAAAACAGACGAAACCCCCAAAAAACACTCTCACACATGACTCACTCCCACAACCTGGGGAGCATTAACAAAAGATGTAAACAAAAATGGCCTTCATCCTCGGCCTTCACAAAACACCCATTCCAAAAAACAAAACATTTGGCCACACCCTCTACTTTGTGGCCCGTGAGGGCGATGCCTTCTGCAAACTTTGGCGGCCCCTGCACGCCCTGCTGCTCCTCCTCAAAGTGAGGCCAGTGGCTGCTGCAAGGCTGGGGGAAGGCTCCTGAGGGGCACATGTCATGACGGCAGATGCCCTTGGGGGTCGACCTAGACGAGGTCTGGCCCTCGAGGGGCCGGCTGGTGAATGCTGCAGCTGTGGCTGGGCAGCATCAGTCGCTGCAGCAGCTCGTGGCAGCTCCACTGGGGGAGTGGCAGTGGCGGCTGGAGGAATGGGGGCAAGCTGGCGGATGGCAGGTGCTCGCTGGTTGCCTGAGACACTGGCACTCGCCCGGGCCAGCACTGCAGCATGCGCAGCAATCTGCCGAGGGACAGACCGCTGTGCTGCTGCAGCGCGGCAGGTGCCCTGGCGATGCCTGGCTGACGCAGCGAGTGTGGCAGCAGTGAGTGCCCGTGTTGCCCTGTTCTGTGACCGCATCAGAGCAGCCAGTGACTGCACGGCACCACTGATCACCTGGCCAGTCGCTGCCTGAGCTGCCCCAAATTCCGCCCGACTCGCTGCCTGATTTGCCCCGAATTCCGCCAAACTCGTGGCCTGTGAGGCCCCGAATTCGGTCACACTCCGAGACAGGGACTCGATGGCCTCAGGCATCCATGCCACTACCCCCATGAGCTCCGTGTGCCGGCGCTCCGAGTCCACGGACATGTCCTCGAGGAGGCGCAGCTCCTCGGCGGTGACCGTCTCCGGACTGGAGGCCAGACTCTCCCTCTGGGGAGAAGGCCGCCGAGCTGCCCGACCCTTCCTGCATTGCTGGACGCCGCTGGGCCCAGCAATTGGACTCCCCTCCGACCCTTCCCCCCTCTGGGGTGAAGGCCGCTGAGCTTCCACCCCCCTCCCGCGTTGCTGCAGGCCGCTGGTCCCAGGAGCTACACTCCCCTCTGACACTTCCCCCAGGCTCCCCTCCAGGGAAGACGTGTCCCCTACATTGGCATGGCTTGCCGCGGCTGAGGGTTCCCCTGATGGGCCGCCTTCCTCTTCTCCTCCTCCTCCTCTTCTGAGGGGCTGTCACTGGCAACTTCAGGGACCTCCTCCTCACCATCTGAAAGCAGGAAGGCACAAGAGTAGCTTTAGAGTGAGGAGAGGGCGTCAGTGAGGGATGCATGAGTGGTGGCATTCAGCGCATTGGTCGGACAGTGGCAAAGCATGTAGATCTGATGCGCAAGTGGGACGAGAGAGGTCCAAAAGGTGATGTCCTTACCATTGGTGCCCAGAACAGGGTCGGCATCTCCAGATGCAACGGGGCCAATCACCCGGGCACCCATGATGCGCTCCACGCGCTGTTGCAGCTCGGTGAGCTGCTGGATCTGGGGTCCGCCTCCCCCGTTCTCAGTCCGGCTCCTCTTATTATTGGCCAGCTTGGCCTGCAAGAGAAAGGACGGCCTCTAAGTACAGTGTGTAGCCCTGATCTTGTGTGCACTGCTTCCCATGGTGGAATAGCCTGGCCAGTGTGTAGCCCTGATCTTGTGTGCACTGCCTCCCATGGTGGAATAGCCTGGCCAGTGTGTAGCCCTGATCTTGTGTGCACTGCCTCCCATGGTGGAATAGCCTGGCCAGTGTGTAGCCCTGATCTTGTGTGCACTGCCTCCCATGGTCGAATAGCCTGGCCAGTGTGTAGCCCTGATCTTGTGTGCACTGCCTCCCATGGTCGAATAGCCTGGCCAGTGTGTACCCCTGATCTTGTGTGCACTGCCTCCCATGGACGAATAGCTTGGCCAGTGTGTTAAGTGCAGAATGTGCAATTGATGTTCATGACTGTCCCATAGCTGCTGCATGAGGGCTGGCCATTAGGGCTTTCAGGTCCCTTTGCCCATAATGTGAGGTGCACATGCAAGGATGAGGAGGACACTGGAAAGGGTACTCACCCTGACAATCCTGGCGAGGTCATTTAGCTTTTTGCGGCATTGTACAGAGCTCCTGGGGACCTCACTGTTGGATGTCACCCTGGTGGCGACATGCCTCCAGGCTTTCCGGTAGACGCGGGCCGCCGGTTTCTTCCCATTGTCCGGAAGCAAGATATGGCGTCTCTTCTCCACAGCGCCAACCAGCACCCTCAGATCATGCTCTGAGAAGCGCTGCGCTCGTTCACGGGCCTTCTCCATCCTTTCAGGCACTATTTGGGTCCAGCAGCAGTGTTCAGGCCTAGCTGGAGGGCTGCAGTGTCCAGGGCGTGGCAGCAGACCAACTCGACCCTTCCCCCTTAAGAGCTGGCCGGCGCCAGGGTGTCGGCTGTCAATCAAGAAATGACCGCACCTGCACTGCGCCTGGCCTCGGCGGTATCGCTCAGCACCGCCGGCTTAGCGCCTAAAGATAGTCGTGCATCGCCAGTTTTAGCGCTCGAGCAAACTCTTAGGGTGAAGCTACTGAATATCGGCGAAGTGGCCTCGACTTTGCGCCGGGCGCAAACTTTAGCGGCCGCCCAACTTTACCACCCCAAAAGTGGCTATAATGAATTTCTAGGCCATTCTCTTTCATGAATGTATCGTCATTGAACCCACATAGAAATCAATACATGGTGTCAGAAGTGGTTGAAAGAGATGAAGAGGAAAAATCTGAAGTTAAGTCAGCTCTCCACATATTAGCAAGCCAAAAGAGAATATCGTTACTTACCATTGGAGAATAGCTAGCAAAGTGAAAAAATGGAAGGTTTACACTCACCGGCGAAGCTTCAGTTGACAGGTAATGTGGCTGAAAATTGGAGGAGGTTCAAATAACGTTTGGAGTTGTATTTATCAGCAATCGGAGCTGACGAGAAAAGTGATAAAATGAAAGCGTCAGTGTTCTTACATGTCGTGGCTGATGAAGCGCTGGAGGTGTATAATAACTTCACATTCGCTGCTGATGGAGACAAAATGAAGCTAGATAAAATAATGGAACAGTTTGAGGCCTACTGCATACCTAAACGTAACGTGACGTTTGAGAGGCATAGATTTTTCACATGTGTACAGAAAACGGGTGAGACTATTGATCAGTATGTGACTGAACTGAGAAACCGAAGCAAAACGTGTGAATTTGGGGGACTGACAGACTCGCTGATAAAAGACAGACTGGTGTGTGGTATTCCAGATAATCGTCTAAGGGAAAGACTGCTAAGAGAGCAAGATCTAGACCTGGGAAAAGCCATAGCACTGTGTAGGGTTACAGAGACTGTGAAGTCGCAGGCAAAGGAGCTGTTCAGTGACAGTAGCTGCAACGTGGATGCAGTGAGAATGAACAGACACAAACTGTTTAACAAAAAGAGCGCCAATGTGAAAAAAGAGGCGTGGCCAGCGAACAAAAATGAAAGGGGCAATCAAAAGTCATGTAGTCGATGCGGTACACAGCATACACCAAAAAAGTGTCCAGCATATGGTAAAACATGCAATATTTGCAACAAACACAACCATTATGCCCGTTGCTGTAAGAACCTAGCGCAACAAAGCAAGGTCCATGCAGTAGATGAAAGCGAGATAGAGGAGTTCTATGTAGATGTTGTGTCTGAAAACAAAAAAGAAAAAAGAGACTGGATGTTGACACTAAAAGTGAATGACATACACATTCCATTTAAATTGGATACTGGAGCACAAGTTAATGTGTTATCAGAGACTGATTTTAAGAAAATTAGACCCAGACCAAAGATACATGGAATAAAAGTGAAAGTGACAGGATACTCAGGTACTGATATAATAGTGAAAGGAAGATGCATTGTCAAAGTAACACACAAGGACAGAGAGCACACGCTAGCATTAATCGTGGTGCCAAAGGATGTGCAAGCCATACTAGGTTTAATAGCCTGTGAGAGACTGAACCTGGTAAAGAGAGTCCTCGTTGTGGCAAGCGAAGGAGAGACAGTCTATGATGAACTCATGAAAGAGTACAACGACCTATTTAAGGGTCTAGGCTGCATTCCAGGAGAACACACGATCAGAGTAGATAAAAGTATGCCAACGGTCATACATCCATGCAGAAAATTTCCATTTGCTCTTCAAAAGCAACTGAAGGCAGAGTTGGACAGGATGGAAAGCCTGAACGTGATTCAGAAGATAGATGAGCCAACTGAGTGGGTGAGTTCCCTCGTAGTTGTGGACAAAAAGAATGGAAAGCTCAGAATTTGCCTGGATCCAAGAGATCTAAACAGAGCAATAAAGAGAGAGCACTTCAAGCTTCCTACACATGAGGAGATCATGTCACAGTTTGCAAATGCAAAGTATTTCAGCAAGTTAGATGCATCATCAGGATTTTGGCAGATGAAATTGGTCGAAGCAAGTTCAAGACTGTGCAAGTTCAACAGTCCATTTGGCAGATACAGATTCCTAAGGTTACCATTTGGCATTGCCTCAGCTCCTGAAGTGTATCACAAAACTATTCATATGATCTATGAGCACCTGGAGGGAGTTGATACATCAATGGATGACATCATAGTATGGGGAACCACGAGAACTGAGCATGACGAGAGACTGAAAAAAGTGCTGGAAGCAACAAGGAAAACAAACCTGAAGCTGAATAGAGAGAAATGCCAGCTCGGGGTGACAGAACTGACATTCGTGGGAGATATCCTTAGCAGTGAGGGCATCAGACCAGATCCCAGAAAGGTGTCCGCCATTGAGAATATGCCAAAGCCACAATGCAAATAGGACGTGCACAGGTTTAATGGAATGATCAACTACATGGGTAAATTCATATCCAACCTCTCAGAAAAGATGGCGCCACTGAGACGACTAACTGAAAAGAACATAGAATGGGAATGGAGTCATGAGCATGAGAAGTCATGGAGCGATCTAAAGAAACTGCTCACAGAGGAACCAGTTCTGAGGTTTTATGACACAGCGAGACCCATCAAGATATCATCAGATGCATCACAGAGTGGGCTCGGTGCCGTTCTTCTGCAAAAATATGACTACTGGCAACCTATTGCATATGCATCTCGCTCAATGACAGACGCGGAGACGCGATATGCTCAAATAGAAAAGGAGCTGCTCAGCTCACATACACCTGTGAAAGATTTCACAAGTTTATGGCAGGACAAGCAATCAGTGCAGAGACTGACCATAAGCCCTTGATTGTATTATTCCAAAAGCCACTAAATAGCTGTCCGCTTAGAATACAAAGAATGATGATCAGGCTGCAACGCTATACACTGAATGTTGCGTACACACCGGGTAAGCTAATGTATACAGCAGACACGTTGTCCAGAGCTGTAGACCCAAGAGAGACTGCAAACACCACAATGGATGAAAAAGTGAATGCCTACGTGGACATGGTCACATGTGCACTGCCCATAGCAGATGCAAAAATGGAGCTCATAAAGACTGAGACAAACAAAGATGAAACAATGAGACGACTGAGGAAAAGCATCTTGGATGGATGGCCCAACATGAAGCAAGACTGCTCACCTGACATGGCAGAGTACTGGAACTGCAGGGCGGAAGTATCAATGGTTGAAGACATCATCTACAAAGGAAGTAAAATAGTTATCCCAAAGAGTCTGAGAAGAGAGATGCTAAAAAGGATCCATGGAGGACATCTGGGAATCGAAAAGTGTAAGAAAAGAGCACGAGAGGTGATGTATTGGCCACGAATCAACCAAGATGTGACAAATGAGGTGTCAAACTGCACAATATGCCTGAAATATCGAGCAAGCAATCCGGTAGAACCACTAAAGCCACACCCAGCGCCAGACAGACCTTACCAGAAGGTAGGCGCTGACCTATTCGTATGTCAAGGGAAGGACTATCTTGTAGTCACAGACTATTACTCCCTGTATCCAGAGGTGTGTAGACTGTACACCACCACTGCAGATGCTGTGATAACATGTATGAAAGCCATATTCTCCAGACATGGCGTGGCAAGCGAGGTCTTCACAGACAACAGACCCCTGTTTTACAATGCAAGTTTCCGACACGTTGCCAAAGAGTGGGACTTTGTCCACACAACGTCAAGTCCTCACTTTCCACAGTCCAATGGACAAGTGGAAACATCGGTCCAGACAGTGAAAAGACTGATGTACAAGGCAAAAGACAGTGGAACTGACTTCTACCAGAGCATGCTTGTATACCGCACAACGCCGCTCGAGTGTGGTATGTCACCAGCCCAACTCCTTATGGGACGTCGGCTAAGGTCAAACCTACCCATCCCGGAGAACCTCCTGAAAACAAAAGAGGGGGAGAAAGTGAGGAAGTTCAAAGAACAACAGAAAGAAAAGCAAAAGTACTACTATGACAGAGGAACACAAAACCTACCTGAACTCCGCACTGGTGACCAAGTAAGGTTCAAAGACAAAACAAACATATGGACTCAGAAGGGAACTGTCCTGAGTGAAGTTCAACCAAGATCATATACCATTCAGACAGATGAGGGTGCTGTTCTGTGAAGAAATCGTCGAGATCTTCTCATGGGACCAGCCACAGCAAGTCAAAAGACTGATACTGTTGAACAACCTGATCACACAGCAGGTCAAAAGACTGATACTGTTGAACAACCCGATCACACAGCTGAGAAACCATCATCTGAGGCAACAACTCAGATTCAAGGACAATCAATAAGAAAATCCTCAAGACACGTGAAGCCTCCTGAGAGACTCATTGAGCAAGTTTAAGGACTCTTGTTATAGAAGGAAGTAATGTTATCTTATTCTTTCTTCAAGTTCTAGTGTACTTACATATTTCATGTGAACACACAAAACAAGGTTAAAAAAGCTTGATCATGATAATGATAATGTAAGTTCATTAAGTGTTACAGTTAAAATGCAGAGTAATACAAAGAAAACATGTTGTTAGATAAAAGTAAAATACTTTTGTTTTAAGAAAGGGAGATGTAATGATATCAGCAAATAGTGATGGTATTTGCCTGTTTGATTATGATGCCTTACCAGCATAATTGCATGTATTGATTATTTATGCCTGACCAGCAGAGGGCATGTGAGAGAGGCAGTTTTAGTTTAGTTTCAGTTTCGTTTTAGATGAATCTCAAAGATGGTGTCTCCTGAGATGCAGTTAAATTACTGAACAAACTTTAGATTAAAAGACATTCTCTTTCATGAATGTATCGTCATTGAACCCA
Organism: Somniosus microcephalus; assembly: GCF_052327205.1. NCBI lineage: Eukaryota > Metazoa > Chordata > Chondrichthyes > Squaliformes > Somniosidae > Somniosus > Somniosus microcephalus. The sequence continues at coordinate 47,098,484 of NC_140996.1, read as the reverse complement.
CATAGAAATCAATACGGGGGGGACTTAAAACAATCACTATCGCTAGAGAGAAAGTACTCGGCAAGCTAATAGGACTAAAGGTGAACAAGTCCCCTGGACCCGATGGCCTGCATCCTAGAGTCTTAAAAGAGGTGGCTGCAGAGATAGTGGATGCATTGGTTGTAATTTACCAAAATTCCCTGGATTCTGGAGAGGCCCCGGCAGACTGGAAAACTGCAAATGTAACGCCCCTATTTAAGAAAGGAGGGAGACAGAAAGCAGGCAACTATCGACCAGTTAGCCTAACATCTGTCATTGGGAACATGCTGGAGTCCATCATTGAGGAAGTAATAGCGGGACATTTAGAAAATCATAAATATAGTCAAGCAGAGTCAGCATGGTTTTATGAAAAGGAAATCATGTTTGACAAATTTGCTGGAATTCTTTGAGGATGTAACGAGCAGGGTGGATAAAGGGGAACCAGTAGATGCCATGTATTTAGATTTCCAGAAGGCATTCGATAAGGTGCCACATAAAAGGTTACTACACAAGATAAGAGCTCACGGGGTTGGGGGTAATATATTCGCATGGATAGAGGAATGGCTAACTATCAGAAAACAGAGAGTCGGGATAAATGGGTAATTTTCAGGTTGGCAAACTGTAAACTAGTGGGGTGCCACAGGGATCAGTGCTGGGGCCTCAACTATTTACAATCTATATTAATGACTTGGATGAAGGGACTGAGTTTAATCTAGCCAAATTTACTGATGATACAAAGATAGGTTGGAAAGCAAATTGTGTGGAGGACGCAAAGAATCTCCAAAGGGATATAGATAGGCTAAGTGAGTGGACAAAAATCGGGCAGATGGAGTTTAATGTGGGAAAATGCAAGGTTATCCACTTTGGTAGGAAAAATAAAAAAGCAAATTATTATTTAAATGGGGAGAGATTACAAAATGCTGAGGTACAGAGGGATCTGGGGTCCTTGTACATGAATCACAAAAAGTTAGTATGCAGGTGCAGCAAGTAAATAGGAAGGCAAATGGAATGTTGGCCTTTATTGCAAAGGGAATGGAGTATAAAAGTAGGGAAGTCCTGTTGCAACTGTATAGGATCTTGGTGAGACCACGCCTGAAGTACTGCGTACAGTTTTGGTCTCCTTATTTAAGAAAGGATATACTTGTATTGGAGGTAGTTCAGAGAAGATTCATGAAGTTGATTCCTGAGATGAAGGGGTTGTCTTATGAAGAAAGGTTGAGCAGATTGGGCCTATACTCATTGGAGTTTAGAAGAATGAGAGGGGATCTTATTGAAATATATAAGATTCTGAAGGGGCTTGCCAGGGTAGATGCAAAGAGGATGTTTCCCCTCATGGGGGAATCTAGAACTAGGGGGCATAATTTCAGAATAAGGGGGCACCCATTTAAAATGGAAATGAGGAGGAATTTCTTCTCTCAGAGTGTCGTGATTCTTTGGAATTTTCTTCCCCAGAGAGCTGTGGCGTCTGGGTCATTGAATATATTTAAGTTGGAGATAGTCAGATTTTTGAAAGGTATGGGAGTCAAGGGTTATGGGGAGCAGGCAGGGAAGTGGAGTTGAGTCCAAGATCAGATCAGTCATGATCTTATTGAATGATGGAGCAGGCTTGAGGGGCCAAATGACCTACTCCTGCTCTTATGTCTTATGTTCTTATGTTCAAAGTAGATAGTAGAATCACAATATTTCTTTACTAATATAAAAATTCTGTAGCAATGTAAAAAAATGCAAATACAAAATTCAGTTCTCAGCCTAGCCTATAAGAACATAAAAATAGAAGAATTATGAGCAGGAGTAGGCCATATGGCTCCTCAAGCCTGCTCTGCCATTCAATAAGTTCATGGCTGATCTACGACCTCAACACCACTTTCCTGCCCAATCTCCATATCCCTTGATTCCCCTAGAATCCAAAAATCTATGTATCTATCTCAGCCTTGAATATACTCAATGACTGACCATCCACAACCCTTTGGGATAAAGAATTCGAAAGATTCACAACACTCTGAGTGAAGATATTCCTCCTCGTCTCAGTCTTAAAAGGCTGACCCCTTATCCTGAAACTATGCCCCCTAGTTCTGGACTCTCAGCATCTATCCAAGCTTCCATCTCATAGCTGTTCGCTTTCCAAGCTCAGAAGCTGTTGCTTACTGCATTTGGAAGACAGATTTAGCTTTATGCAGGTTGCATGTGTTTGGAGTAAACTCTGTATCCAGTTTGGAACAACCTCTCACCATTGACAGATCGTTTCTGTCATCTCAAGTTAACCTGCCACCTATTAGATCAGCATTGGTGCCCTTGAAACTATCTCACCTTGGTCCTCAGAATCCCTCTAAGATCAGCCACAACACCAGCAGCACCAGGCACACCAGCAGCACCAACAACAACACCAACCTTCTCCGCAATAAACTGATGCTGCACAGAACAAAGGGCATCAGCACCTGACTACATTGCTGCCCAAGAGGTCAGGGATGGTCTCGCCATAGCTAGATTTACTTCCCTTGACGCTGTACACCCTGGCTGCCACATGATGCACTAGGATGGTACCACCCCACACCAACAACATAAAGCATTGTTACAATACCCAAACCATTCCTTTCACACCCATGACCATTGTGGGGGGTAACTTTATGTCTCACCATTCACTGCAACTCACTAAGCCACTTCCAAAGGTGCACACAATTCTGTCCAAGAATGCAAAATGTTGAAAATGAAGGTTTCAATGTTTGACACCACATAACCAGAAACTTCACATGAACATTTGCTAAAACCCCCAAGTGCCTACCCTTGTGTGTTGTTAGTTGGTATGATTGGACTAGGATGAGGGTGAGTGTGAGGAGTGGCTAGTGAGATGGGGAAGTGATGATGTGGATAGAGAGGGATGGGTGGAGGTGCAAGGTAAGTTTGTGTGAGTAAGGATGTGCAGGGAAGGCAGAGTGAGGGGGATGTGATGAGGGACAGAGTGAGGGGGATGTGATGAGGGGCAGGGCAGGATGAGGTTGTGTCCTCCTGTGCAATGTGCAAACAGGCTGCATTGATCTCCTGGGGAGGTCTCTTCTGTCCATTGGAAGGGAAAAAAACCTCCCTGCATATGGAGGGAGTCATGGGAGAGCCTGTGTGCAGCTGTGCACCTCTCTGCAGTGCTTGTCAGTGTTTGCAGCACCTCAATGCTTTTAGAACACTGACAGCACAAATGTCAGCAAGTGACATCATCAGACCCGCTTCCTTCAATTGGCCAGCAAACGCACTGGGAGGGCTTAACAAGCCCAATCAATGCAAAATCATTCTGCAGTGCAGGCTCGAGCCAGCAGCGAGGTCGGGATCTGCCACCGACCCTGACTGCACCGGACCCGCCGAGGTAGAGGAAATCACAGCCTCTGTGTTTCTTGTATGAGGACACCTACATTTCTCTGAATACCAACATTTAATAGTTTCTCACCATTTAAAAAAACTGACATTTTCCCACATTATATTCCATCTGCCACCTTATTGCCCATTCATTTAACCTGTCTATATCCCTTTGAGGAGGGGTCTTTGTCTCCTCCTCACAGCTTAATTTCCCACCTAGCTTTGTATCATCAGCAAAATTGGGTACATTACACTCTGTCCCTTCATCTAAGTAATTAATTAAGATTGTAAATATCTGAGACCCAAGCATTGATCCTTGCAGCACCACACTAGTGACAGCCTGCCAATCTGAAAATGACCCGTTTATCCCAACTTTCTGTTTTCTGTCCATTAACCAATCCTCTATCCATGCTAATACATTACCTCCATTCCCACAAACCCTTATCTTGTATAATAGCCTTTTATGTGGCACCCTATCGAATGCCTTTTGGAAATCCAAATATACCACATCCACTGGTTCCCCTTTAGCTACTCTGCTAATTACACCCTCAAAAAACTCTAATAAATTTGTCAAACACGATTTCCCTTTCATAAAGCCATGTTGACTCTGCCTAATCATATTAGGATTTTTTAAGTGCCCTGTTGCCTCTTCGTTAATAATGGATTCCAGCATTTTCTCAACAACCGATGTCAGGCTAACTGGCCTGTAGTTCCCTGTTTTCTCTCTCCCTCCTTTCTTGAATAGCAATGTTACATTAGCTATCTTCCAATCCACTGGGATCTTTCCAGAATCTAGGGAATTTTGGAAGCTCACAACCAATGCATCCACTATCTCTGCAGCCACCTCTTTTCGAACCCTAGGATGTAGGCCATCAGGTCCAGGGAATTTGTTGGCTTTTGGTCCCATTAGTTTCCCATATACTTTTTCTCTACTGATATAAATTAGTTTAAGTTCCTCGCTCTCATTAGCCCCTTGGTTCCCCACTATTTTGTGTCTTCTACTGTGAAAACAGATACCAAATATTTATTTAAGGTCACTGCCATTTCTTTGTTCCCCAATATAAGTTCTCCTGTCTCAGCCTCTAAGGGACCAACAGTTGCTTTTGCTGCACGCTTCCTTTTTACATACTTGTAGAAGCTCTTAAAATCTTTTCTTACATTTCTTGCTAATTTACTCTCATATTCCATTTTCTCCCTTGTTATCAATTTTTTGGTCATCCTTTGCTGGTTCCTGATACTCTTCCAATCATCAGGCTTACTACTATTCTTCAGAACATTATAAACCTCTTCTTTTAATCTAATACTAGCCTTAACTTCTTTAGTTAGCCACGGTTGGATCACTTTTCCTGTGGAGTTTTATTATTTCTCAATGGAATGCATATTCATTGAGAATATTGGAATATTTCTTTAAATGTTTTCCATGGCTTATCTACCGTCATACCTTTTAATCTAGTTTCCCAATCTACCTTAGCCAAATCACCCCTCATACCTACTAATTGGCTTTATTTAAGTTTAAGACACTAGTTTCAGATGGCTCTCATCAAAGTCACAAGTGACATCCTTTGTGACTGTGACAAAGGTAAGCTATCCCTCCTTCTCCTTCTCGATCTGTCTACAGCCTTTGACACCGTTGACCACTCCATCCTCCTCCAACGCCTCTCCACCATTGTCTAGCTGGGTGGGACTGCACTCGCCTGGTTCCATTCTTATCTATCTAATCATAGCCAGAAAATCACCTGCAATGGCTTCTCTTCCCACTCCTGCATCGGTACCTCTGGGGTCCCGCAAGGATCAATCCTTGGCCCCCTCCTATTTCTCATCGCCCTTGGTGAAATCTTCCGAAAACACAGCATCAGTTTCCACATGTATGCTGATGATACCCAGCTCTACCTCAGCACTCACTTCTCTCAACCCCTCCACAGTCTCTAAATTGACACATGGCTTGTCTGACATCCAGTACAGGATAAGCAGAAATTTTCTCCAATTAAATATTGGGAAAACCAAAGCCACTGTCTTCGGGCACCTCCACAAAATTATTTCCCTAGCCATCGATTCCATCCCTCTCCCTAGCATTTGTTTGAGGTTGAACCAGACTGTTCGCAACCTTGGTGTCACAGTTGACCTTGAAATTACTTTCTGACCACATTTCCGTGGCATAACTAAGACCACCTATTTCCACCTCCATAACATTGCCCGTCTCCATCCTTGCCTCAGCTCATCTGCTGCTGAAACCCTCATCCATGCCTTTGTTACCTCTAGACTTGACTATTCCAATGCACTCCTGGCTGGCCTCCCATATTCTACCCTGTGTAAACTTGAGGTCATCCAAAACTTGGCTGCCCATGTTCTAACTCGCTCCAAGTCCCATTCGCCCATCACCCCTGTGCTCACTGACCTACATTGACTCCCGGTTAAGCAATGCCTTGATTTCAAAATTCTCATCCTTGTTTTCAAATCCCTACATAGCCTCACCCCTCCCTATCTCTGTAATCTCCTTCAGCCCCACAATCCCCCAAGATATCTGCGCTCCTCAAATTCTGCCGTCTTGAGCACCGCTGATTATAATCACTCAACCATCTGTGGAAATGCCTTCAGCTGCCTAGGCCCTAAGCTCTGGAACCTGCAGCCTAAACCTCTCCACCTCTTTACCTCTCTTTCCTCCTTTAAGATGCTCCTTGAAATCTACCTCTTTGACCAAGCTTTTGGTCATCTGCCCTAATTTCTTATGTGGCTCGGTGATAATTTTTTGTCTTATAGCACTTCTAAGAAGCACCTTGGGACGTTTTACAAAGTTAAAGGCACTATATAAATACAAGTTGTTCTTCAGAATGTCATTCTCAAACTTAATGTGAAATTCTACCATATTATGATCACTCTTCCCTAGAGGATCCTTTACTATGAGATTACTAAATAACCCTGTCTCATTACACAAAACTAGATCTAAAATAGCCTGTTACCTGGTTGGTTCCATGACATATTGTTGTAGGAAACTGTCTTGAATGCATTCTATGAACTCATCCTTCAGACTACCCTTGCTAATTTGATTTGCCCAATCTATATGAAGATTAAAGACCCCCATGATTATTGCATTAACTTTGTTACAAGTTCCTATTATTTCTCAATTAGTACTCTGTCCTACGGTATAGCTGCTGTTAGGGGGCCTATAAACTACTCCCACCATTGCTTTCTGCCTCATATTATTTCTTATTTCCACCAATACCGATTCTACTTCCTGATCTTCTGAGCCAAGATCTTTTCTCACTACTGTCCTTATGGCATCCTTAATTATCAGGGACACCCCACCTTCTGTTCTAACCTGTCTGTCTTTTTGAAACATCAAGTACCCTGGAATATTTAATTCCCAACTTTGGTGACCTTACAACCATGTCTCTGTAATGGCTATTATATCAAAGTCATTTATCTCTATTTGTACCACACCACTCTTTGAGCCACAAATTTAACTCTCTAATCTGTTTGTCCCTATGTCAATTTGCACATGGCTCTTATAACAGTTACCTTTGAGATTCTGCTTATTAATTTAAATCCTAGCTCCTCAACCTCCCTCAGCAGAAACTCATTATTAATTCTACCTATGTCGTTGGTTCCTACGTGGACCACAACAACTGGATCCTCCTCCTCCCTGTCCAAGTTCTTCTCCAGCAGTGAGGCTATGTCCTTAACCCTGGCACTGGGCAGGCAACATGGCTCCCTGTCGCTGCTGCAAAGAACAGTATCTATCCCCCTGACTATACCGTCACCTACCACTACCACATTCCTTATTACTCCCCCCACTTGAATGGCCTCCTGTACCATGATGCCATGGTCAGTTTGTCCATCCTCCCTGGAGTCCTTGTTCTCATCCGTACAGGTAGCAAGTAGCTCATACCTGTTGAACAAGGTCAAGGGCCGAGGCTCCTCCATCAGTATATCCTGGGTCCCCATACCTTCCTGACGTGCAGTCACACCCTCCTGTCACTGACCAATGAATAACTCTTAAGTACTACTGTGTGATTGCCTCCTGGAACAAAGGGGGAGAAATTTGGTTGGCTAGCACTTCCTGTTAGCACCTTTGGGGGCACTAATGACTTACCGCCCAGGCACGGCAATGTTAGCACCACCGGCGAAATTCACCTGGCTGTTTGTGGTGATGCTAAACACTACTGCTACAATCTCCTGAGCCTGAATATCGTGATGCCATCCAGCCGCGCATCGCCCTGGGAGTGGCCCGGACTGGAAATTCATTGACGCCCCTGCCTCAGCACCTGCCATTAGGAATGACAGGTAGAGGAGCTGGTTTGCAGTCGGCTGGGAGCAGCAGGAGTTCTATTTTAAGGCGTGAACTCCTTTTTTTTTATGTCTGCAAACAATGCTGCCTTGTCACTTTGAGAGAAGCAGACAGGCATTTTGACCCATTTGAGGTTTTCCTGCTTGAAGGAATTTTGCTCCTCAGAAAAATTTATCAGGTTTATTTGTCTTACTTTTGATACTGCAACATTTCCAAACCTTAATGGGGACTGTACTGGCACGGGACCTCGCTTCACCGTCAGAGGCAGCGGAGGCAGAGAGAAAGATTGGAAAACGTGGTCAGAGGGAGGAGGGCCAACAGAGCTCTCAGCAGGAGACCTTACCTCCCAGGGTATTCTGGGAGCACTACTCCTACATTCATCTCTCAGAGGTGGTCACAGAGCTTTGCCACCTCCTGCAGCCAGAGCTCCAGCCTCAGCTCAGGACCAGGACGTCTCACTCAGTGGCAGTGAAGATCACTGTCACTCTCAATTTCTATGCCAACGGCTCCTTCCAAGCTTCAACAGGGGATATTGCAAATATTTCACAGTTTGCCATCCATTGCTGCATCTGGGAGGTAACAGATACTCTCTACAGAAGGAGAAGGGAGTACATCTCATTCCCCATGATCAGAGACAAACAGGATGAACGCTCTTGTGGTTTTGCAAGGGTAGCGGGCTTCCCAGTGGTTCAGGGCACCATTGACTGCACCCACATGGCTTTGCGGGCACCGCATCACAATGCAAAGGTGTTCCACTGTGAAGGAATAGCCATTATTCAGAGAAATACACGATACTATGAACAGAATTCTGATATTATTAATACAGAATATACTGGGTTTAAAAGTCTGGAAAGCCTTGGAGACACAAGTCTCAGCAGATAAGGCTATGAACAGAAATACAGGCAACTGAGAAAAGATCAGTTGATAAAAAAGTTGTAAACAGGCTTTGAAATGGGAAAGGGATATTGACCAAGAAACTAAGGCCCTATTGAAAAGCAAAGACTTGCTTCCGAAGAGTCTGGAGTTTGGGTGTAACACAATGGAAGACCCAAGTGTGGTGTTAAAAACCAACACGTCGAACAGGAACATAAAATATTGAGTAAACCATGTGCCTTTGTAAAAGTAACATCAAATAAGACAAGAAACAAGATTAACTATGCAACCAATTGAGATAGCTAGAAAACAAGTAAACACACAGTTAAAGTGGTTTTGATTTACACATTGCAGATATACCAACAAGAAGGCTTTGAAAATATGACTTCAATAGAGACACAAAGCAATTGCATTATGTTTGTATTAAATTTGGATCACCACAGATTCAAAATGTCTGCTAAAAACCAGTAAAGCCAATATTAAGAATTGAATGGACATCAAACAGAAACCATTGCTGTCATTGTTTTATGATGGTTTTTGGAACACCTAAAGGTAGAGAAATAATTATGCATGCAATAGTAGAATTGATAGTAAGAATAGAAAGCATTTGAAAGAGGTATCAATAAAGACAATTAGCTAACATCAGCACAGAACATCAAAGAAGAAACCACTGCCAAAAGGGTATAAAAATAAGACCTTTTAACAGAAAGTCAGAATTCGCTGAACAGGCAAAGCATTTCTCAACTCTCCAGAGGAATCTCTGTAAGTCTTTAACTATGAGTCTCGGGAAAGCAAAGTGATTGATTTTGGTGGATGTTCTGGATTTAGAAATAAGTAAGAAATAAGAAATGTAACGAAGTTAAGATTTGAGAATAAGGATCTCTGAGAAATAAGAAATGTAAGCTTATTGCATTTTGAATTGATAATATTGTGACTGATTCAACAGATGTAAAATGAATGTCGGCTCTTAAATAAAACAATATATTTTTAGAATTGTCTGGAAGAGTAATTCTGTATAGACTCGCAAACCCACATTTCTGTACACTCTTTTGTAAGGAGTTGCAGAATTCTGGGGGGTATTCTGGACCCTCATAATATCTGGAAGGTTACCGTCTAGTTCAACTTATTAAAAGTACTATCTGGAGAATGGTAACATCTTCAGCCATTCCGTTCCTTTAGGGAGAGATAGCCTGACCTTTTAGAGCCATTTAAGCGTATTATGGAATTCGGCTATCTCTAACTTAAGTTGAAGGTGAACGTCTGGGGAATACGCCTCATCTGGGGTAGCCCAAAAGGGCTAGGACTGTAATTACCCCTTCAGATGGTACCCAATGAGTGTGTTAGCGAGTTGATACAGAACCTATACTTATATTAATATCTATATCCATTTTGTAGATTGTTAAGCATAGAAGGAGTGTGACATGAATCTTGTCATTCATGTGGAAATTACTTATGTAATTATACTGGATGGCCTGCAGGTGGCGCTGTCCAGGGTGAGTATAAATACTCGGGCATGGGCCCAGGTTGCTCAGGACATTCTTTAACAGGAACTAGTGAAGGACACAACTAGATCTCCATGTTGAAAAATAGTTGATTAAAGCATTGGGCCCAGAAATTCAGGTCGGGGGCTTCCTGCGGGTGCAAGCCCCTGACCTTCACTTACCTTATGCACTGGCCGTTGAGCTGTGGGCCCCCATGGAATTCCGATCCGGGGCCTGGTCCAGTTGCCGGCAGGCAGTGCTTGCATATCCCAGGGGTGTAGTTAGTTTGATGCGTCCCCTGGGATCACGTGGGCCATGGGGAGCCAATCGGAGCAGGGACTGCTCCATTCATAAGTCTGAAAGGAAGTGCTGTCAAGACTTATAAATACTACAGCCCCAAAATAGCACTAAATCTTCAAATAATTTTTTTTAAATCACATTTTTTAAATAAACTATAAATTACATGAAATAACTATTTTAAACAATAATTTAAATTTTTGAAAAAAATAATTTTATTTTCTAATGGGGCTAAAAATAAACTTACCTTGCTTTCAAGTATTCAAAAAAAATAAACCTGTGGAAAAAATGTTTTAATTTTAATTAATTCACCACTTACCTTGTGAAAAGGAGGCCCTATGCCTGCTTTTTACATTTCTAAATTCTGCAGGCTTACATTCCCGGAAAAAACTGTAAAAAAGACCGAAGTTCGATGTGCACGCACAGTCGCTCCTGCGCATGTGCAGCCCCTCCTGCACACGCATTCAACCTCTGATCCCCTTCGTTCAGAGGAACGGAAGTGCCGGTTTCCCGTGCATGCGCAGTGCATGCAGGAAACTGGCACTTCCATTGGGCCTATGGGTGGGTACCCCGTGCGTACTCACCCATGGAGACCCGAATTTCTGGGCCATTTTTAATTCTTAGACCAAGTGCCTAGTAGTTTTCTTATGTCAGAGTGTTTACCGACAGTGGTTCTAAGACCCAGATTTCAGTCTCTAGAGACGACAAGACTCTGATCAGGCCTTGCAGAGCTTGAATCTGAACTTCCTCAAAATACCATTGAGGTCTAGAAGCTTCTTATAAAGTTCATTTTAAATGCTAACCGAAGTTAGGTCCGATGCGCCTCAATAACTTCAAGGCTCAAAGTTAACTGGATAAAACAAGGCTTTTATTAGCAAAGAAAGATGCCTGTGTCTTCACCTAGCATTCTGCTGTTCTGCTGCAAGACAAGCCTGGGCTTGTCTTAAGTAGGGCCAGGTATGGGCGGAGCCGACACACCCAATGGGGAGAAAGGGGGCGGTGCCCTATATACAATACAAGGTAAAAACACAGGAGCAGGCAATACAATATATGTAGTTAAATACAGAGTCTGATGAATGACATATTTCATCACATTCACCCCTTCTACAGATTTAGTCTGTCCGGGGGTGTGATAGTCCTCTGTGACCGACGTAACGGTTGCGGTGCCGCGGGTGCCGGCTGGGTGTCCCAGGTGACCTCCTGGGTCTCTGCCGGGGGCGCCACCGGGGTTGTTGAAGGAGTAGGTGGTGGGGGTACCGTTGGCTGGTGTTCTTCCGGGGGTGATGAAAGAATAGTGGGTGGGTAATAGTTATTGTGGTTGTTGTCATTGTTGCTGTTGTTGTTGTAGTCATTGTCGTTGTTGCTGTTGTTACCGGCTGGGGCGAGGTCTTTTATGGACACAGTGTCTTCCCGTCCGTCGGCGTGCCGGACATACGCATATTGTGGGTTGGCGTGGAGCAGGTGCACTGGCTCCACGAGAGGGTCCATCTTGTGGCCCCTCACTTGCTTCCGCAAAAGTACCGGACCTGGGGTGGAGAGCCATGATGGTATCGATACGCCTGAGGTGGATTTCCGGGGAAACACAAACATTAGCTCATGAGGCGTGGCATTAGTGGCGGTACACAATAGTGACCGTATTGAGTGGAGCACATCTGGGAGGACTTCCTGCCAGCGGGAGATAGGGAGGCCCTTGGTCCTTAGAGTTAGAGTGACTGCCATCCATACTGTCCCGTTCTCTCGCTCCACCTGACCGTTACCCCGGGGGTTGTAGCTGGTGGTACGGCTCGTGGCAATCCCCTTGGACAGCATGTACTGGCGTAGCTCTTCACTCATGAAGGACACCCCGCTATCCGTGTGGATATAGCTTGGCATACCGAACAGGCAGAACAGGCTGTTGAGGCATTTAATGACTGTGGCGCTGGTCAAGTCTGGGCAGGGGAAGGCGAATGGGAAATGGGAGTATTCGTCCACAATGTTCAGGAAGTAAACATTGCGGTCGACGGACGGGAGGGGGCCCTTGAAATCTAAGCTAAGCCGCTCAAAGGGCCGTGTAGCTTTGATTAGGTGGGCTCTATCAGGGCGGTAGAACCGAGGCTTGCACTCAGCGCAAGTGCGGCAGTTCCTGGTCAGAGACCGAACTTCCTCAATCGAGTAGGGTAAGTTGCGGGACTTTATGAAGTGGAACAGCCGTGTGACCCCTGGGTGGCAGAGGTTGTTGTGGAGGGTCTGTAGCCGATCCCCGGTGGCGTTGGCACACATCCCTCGTGAGAGGGCGTCGGGGGATTCGTTAAGAGCCCCCGGCCGGTATATGATGTCGTACTCGAAGGTGGAGAGCTCGATCCGCCACCTAAGAATCTTATCATTTTTAATCTTCCCCCTCTGTTTATTATTGAACATAAACGCAACCGACCGCTGGTTGGTAAGTAGGGTGAAGCGTTTGCCGGCTAGGTAGTGCTGCCAGTGGCGCACTGCCTCCACGATGGCTTGGGCCTCCTTTTCCACGGAGGAGTGTCTGATCTCGGGCCCCTGGAGGTTCCTCGAGAAGAAAGCTACGGGCCGCCCCGCCTGGTTGAGGGTGGCCGCCAAGGCAAAGTCAGACGCATCACTTTCCACTTGAAAGGGAGTGTTCTCGTCCACTGCCTGTAGCGTGGCCCACTCAATATCCTGCTTAATGCTTTTGAAGGCAGCATGGGCCTCAGCAGAGAGCGGGAAAGAGGATGCTTTCAAGAGGGGACGGGCTTTATCGGAGTAGTTAGGGACCCATTGGGCATAATACGAGAATAACCCCAGGCACCTTTTCAGGGCTTTGGGAGTGTTGGGCAGGGGCAGCTCCCGTAGGGGGCGCAATCGGTCGGGGTCTGGTCCGATTTCCCCATTCTCCACCACGCTGCCTAGTATGCAGAGGCGCGTGGTGTTGAAAACGCACTTGTCCTCATTGTAAGTGAGGTTGAGTTTTTGTGCGGTTTTCAGAAACCTCGCGAGGTTTGAGTCGTGGTCCTGTTGGCTGTGGCCGCAGATGGTGACGTTGTCGAGATAGGGGAAGGTTGCCTGCAAGTGGTGGTCATCGACCATGCGGTCCATCTCCCTCTGAAAGACCGAGACCCCATTCGTCACCCCAAAGGGGACTCTGAGGAACTGGTAGAGGCGTCCGTTTGCCTCGAAGGCGGTGTACGAACGGTCCTCTGGTCTGATAGGGAGCTGGTGGTACGCTGACTTGAGGTCGATAGTGGAGAACACCCGGTATTGGGCAATTTGGTTCACCATCTCGGATATGCGGGGTAGCGGGTAGGCGTCTAGTTGGGTATAGATGTTGACTGTTTGACTATAGTCAATCACCATCCGCTTCTTCTCGCTACCCCTCACCACCACCACTTGGGCGCGCCATGGGCTGTTGCTGCGTTCAATAATGCACTCCCTCAGGAGCCTGTCTACCTCGGTCGCGATAAACCGCCTGTCCTCCCAGCTGTACCTCCTGCTTTTGGTCGCTATTGGCCGGCAGTTAGGGGTAAGGTTCGCGAATAGCGAAGGCGGCTTTACCTTCAGGGTAGCCAGACCGCACACTGTGAGGGGCGGCTGGGACCCACCGAAATTGAGCGTGATGCTTTGGTGGTGGCACTGAAAATCCAGGCCCAAGTTCATGCTCACACATAAATCCTTCATAATTAACAGTTTAAAATTATTATATACAGTGCCTTTAACGGACAATCGTACCGCGCAGTAACCCGCAATAGTCGCTATCTGGGTTTTGTCGTCCATAGAGATCGTGCCCTGAGTAGGGACTATAGTTAGAGAGAGTCGTTGTACCAGACCAGGGTGAATGAAGCTCTCCGTGCTCCCGCTGTCAATTAAACATTTAACCTTGCACCCGTTTACCTCGATGTCCACCATCGATTTGGATAGTGGGTGCGGTCTGGACTGGTCCACTGTGATCGACGCCACTGTAGCGCCCTGATCGGGACAAGATGGTGGGCCACACGAGGCCGGGTAAGATGGTGTCCACGATGTCTGCTCGCGAGATGGCGGACCCCACGAGGTCGGACAAGATGGCGTCCAAAATGGCCGCTCCCACGGCGCGCACGCGGCGGTGGCGGGTTTGCCTGCGGGATTCCCTCTGCACACCTTCCCAAAGTGCCCCTTCTTACCGCACTTACAGCAGGTGGTGCCTTTCGCCGGGCACAGGTTCCTGGTGTGCTTCGGCGGCCCGCAGAGGTAGCATTTGGGGCCCCGATGCATCACGGCGGTCGTAGGGCTTCTGGAGGGAGAGCAGGGCCCCGACGGTGTTGGGTTACCGGGCGGGGAAGATGTCTTCCAACATGGCGGCGCCCTTGGTGCGTATGAGGCGGCGTGGGCCACGCGGCCTGAAGAGTAGGAGTCAGAGTTCTTCTGAGCCACATCCAGCGATCACGCTGTGTCCACAGTCTGTGTCAGATCTAGGCCCGTTTTCTCTAGCAGTCTCTGCCGGATGTAATTAGAGCTAAGGCCTGCGATAAAGGCATCCCGAATAAGCTCGTCTGTGTATACCGTGGCTTTCACGTCTTTGCATTTGCAGTCTTTGCCAAGCACTTTTAGGGTGACTAGAAAGTCCTCTAGCGACTCTCCGGGTCGCTGTGTGCAGGTAACAAGCAGATGCCTGGTGTACACCTCGTTGGTAGGCCGCTGATAGTGGGCCTTTAGAATGTTGCAGGCATCCAGGTAGGTGGTGGCGTCTTGGATGAGTGGAAAAACCCGGTGGCTTACCCGGTTCTGCAGGATCCCGAGTTTCACATCTCCGGTGGCTCTAGAGGCTGTGATGGCTTCGGAGTTGGCCATAAAAAATTCCAAGCACTGGAACCAGTGTCCAAACCGTGCCGATGCATCCGAAGCATGCGGGTCCAAATCCAAGCATTCCGGTTTCAAAAGTTGATCCATCGTTGAAAGTTTGCTAATAAAATTGATGCGCCTCAATAACTTCAAGGCTCAAAGTTAACTGGATAAAACAAGGCTTTTATTAGCAAAGAAAGATGCCTGTGTCTTCACCTAGCATTCTGCTGTTCTGCTGCAAGACAAGCCTGGGCTTGTCTTAAGTAGGGCCAGGTGGGCCGACACACCCAATGGGGAGAAAGGGGGCGGTGCCCTATATACAATACAAGGTAAAAACACAGGAGCAGGTGTTGAGTCTGTGTGTCCCAGTTATGTTTAGGATCAATCACTGGACACAGACAACAAGAATAACTTTTAACAGGTCTTTACTATTCGGAGGTCAGGGCTGAACTGCCCAGCATATCCTTACACAACACTTATATACCGGTGTGGTCACCACCGGTATTACAGTATACAGCAGCCAAGAGAAAGTAGTACATCTCTTAAAGTAGTTCTCTTAAGGTGGAACAGGTTACATACACCACAATCCTCCCTTTTTAGCTTAACAGTTATATCCCCATTTAACATAACATAATAACATATATACAACTTCATGCAAAACACTTCAAAGATTCAGTCTCTGAGGAGGCCTCCTGATTCGAGTTGGATAACGCCTTTCAGGGGTCTCTGATTCTCGTTGTTGGGGTGACTCATCTAGTTGGTCTCTTATGGATTGGACATCATTATCAGGTACATTCACTTCTGAGGTAGATGCTTCAGGTTCACTAACTTCTTCCACGGTTGTCTCTGCCGTAACCATGGGTTCGACCCTTGTTCTCGATTCTACCAGTTGGTCAGCATGACGCCGTATTACATTTTCATCAATATCTACCGTGTACATCAGGGGTCCTTGTCTGGCCCGAATTGTTCCAGATTGCCATTTCTCATTTTTATAGTCCCGGGCTAACACTGGTTGTCCTATTTCGAAACTCCGAGTGGTCTTGTTATTTATATGCTGGAACTGTTTGTTTTCAACTTCCCTCCGCACATTTGGTTTTAACAAGTCCAACCTGGACCGCAACCTCCTGTTATAGAACATCATGGCAGGACTTTGGTTTGTCACTGCATGAGTGGCGTTTCGATATGCCAGTAGGAATTTGTCCACCTTGTGTTGTAGTGGAATCTGATCTTCGCTCATGGCCTTTATTGCTTTTTTAAACGTTTGTACAAATCTCTCGGCCAACCCGTTTGTAGCCGGATGATATGGGGCAGAGGTATAATGTTTCACCCCATTCATCTTCATGAATCTCTGGATTTCTTCTGACACGAACTGCGGTCCGTTGTCTGAACATATTTGTTCTGGCAATCCATTTCTCGCAAATATCGTTCTTAACACCGCGATCATCTTTTCCGAGGTAGTGGTAGTCATCTTAATCACTTCTGGCCATTTAGAATGTGCGTCCACCGCAATTAAAAACATGGAGTCCATGAAAGGACCAGCAAAGTCAATATGTACACGTTGCCTTGGGGTTGAAGGCCATTCCCATGGATGCAGCGGTGCAATCGGAGGTGCATTTTGCACTTTTTGGCACCCTGAGCAGCTTTTCGTCAGCTCCTCTATCTGTTGGTCGATACCCGGCCACCACACATAAGCCCTAGCAAGGCTTTTCATCTTGACTCCCCCCAGATGACCTTCATGCAGTTCCTTTAGAACTCTCTCTCTTAACTTAGGAGGAATAATCACCCTTGTTCCATACATCAATGTTCCTTGACAGACGGACAGCTGTTCTCGTCTTGCTGAGAATGCCGGTAACAGTGGATCACCATGTGCTGGCCATCCCTTCACTGTCACTTCGTAGACCCTGGACAGTGTCGGGTCGTTCCTGGTTTCTCTTTCAATACTTGCATTGGTGACTGGTAAACATTCTATGATGGTCGAGTGAAATAACTCAACAGGGTCAACCGTCGGTGCCTCCTCCTCTGTAGGTAGTGGCAGGTGCGACAGCCCATCAGCATTACCATGCTGCTTTGTACCTTTGAATTCTATCTGATATTGATGTGCCCCTAGGAAAAGGGACCATCTCTGGAGCCTCTGTGCTGTCATCACCGAAACACCCTTCTTAGGGTTAAAAATGGATACCAACGGCTGGTGGTCTGTCAGAAGCGTAAACTTTTGGCCCTGCAGGTAATGATTAAACTTCTTTACTCCCCACACAAGGCTGAGAGCCTCCCTATCTATCTGAGCATAGTTGCGCTCAGCGGAGGTCAATGATCTGGATGCGAACGCAACTGGCCTCTCCTGGCCATTTGGCAACTTGTGTGAGAGTACTGCCCCAATACCATATGGAGAAGCATCACAAGCCAAATGAATAGGCAGCGTTGGGTTGAAGTGAGCCAACACTTCCTCTGAGGTGATCAATGCCTTGCTTTCGCGAAAGGCCCTCTTACAGTCCTCGCTCCACTTCCATGGTACTCCCTTCTGCAAAAGAGCGTTCAGCAGGTGCAGCACCGTGGATAAATTTGGCAGAAACTTATGGTAATAGTTAATCAACCCTAGAAACGACCTCAATTGGGATACATTATCCGGAGCGGGAGCCTTCACAACAGCTTCGATCTTGTCAGGAGACTTATGAAGCCCCTCCTGGTCAATGACATGACCACAGTACGAGATCCGCTTCTGAAAGATTTCACATTTCTGGCGATTAACTTGAAGACCATATTCTTTCAATCTGGTGAGCACCAGTTCCAAGTTTGCAAGGTGTTCCTCGTCATCATCTCCTGTAATCAGAATATCATCCAGGTAACATTGTGTACCTGGAATTCCCTATAATACCTGCTCCATGGCCCTCTGCCAAATTGCTGGAGCCAATGCCACTCCAAAAACCAGTCTATTATACCGGTACAAGCCTCTATGCGTGTTGATCGTGAGATACTGGCGTGACTCTTCCTCAACTTCCATCTGTAAGTACGCCTGCGCCAGGTCTATCTTGGTGAAGTGTTTCCCACCAGACAACGAAGCGAAGATATCCTCAATCCGTGGAAGCGGATACTGCACCGTGTGAAGCACCGGATTAACAGTGATCTT
The DNA here is from genome assembly GCF_052327205.1 of Somniosus microcephalus. NCBI lineage: Eukaryota > Metazoa > Chordata > Chondrichthyes > Squaliformes > Somniosidae > Somniosus > Somniosus microcephalus. Next base: position 47,080,264 of record NC_140996.1, on the reverse strand, counting down.
GAAATCTCCACAGATGCGAACCTTCCCCGATTCCCCCGGCTTGTTGCTCGATGAACGCTTCATGACTGGGACAATGGGCGTGGCCCACTCACTCCAGTCTACCTTAGACAGTACTCCTGAACGTTCTAGCCCTTCCAGCTCAGCTTCCACAGCAGGTCGTATTGCATAAGGTACCGGTCTGGCTTTGAAAAATTTCGGGTTTGCATGTTCTTCAACCTTGATGTTTGCCGTAATTCCTCTCAGTGTTCCCAATCCCTGTTGGAACACCTCTTTAGCATCATCCAATATTCTGGACAATCGTTTAGGTTTGACATCTTTTGTACCGGAATTTACCGTTAGTGCTTTTAAGGAATGCCAGTCCATATTTATTTTCCTAATCCACTCCCGTCCCAGTAGTGGTGGACCTCCCTCAGGTAGTACATATAAGTCCATTCCTCGGCTTTCTTTGCCCTTGTGGACCACCTTTACCTTTATCTTCCCGATGGGGTATACTCTTTGCCCCGTGTATGTTTTCAATACAATCTCCGTATCCCGTAGGGGAATATGTGGGAATAACCTTTTGTAATCTTTCTAATTCATGAACGTCAATGCCGATCCAGTGTCCAATTCCATCTTCACTTGGACTCCTGCTATCTGAAGTGTGACCCAAATTGTTTGGAGGTCTGCTTCCTTACCAACATTGTGAACTCTTAGACTACCCAGTTCATTACTGCTGGAGTCTGAATCTGACTTCTGTTCGTTCGAACTGTTCTCTGTCACCTTGTGTACCTTTTTGTACTTTTCCTGCGGTGACTTTTTGTTGCTGGTCTTCTTTCCTGACCGGCATACTTTAGCTATGTTACCAAGCCTGCCACATTTTCTGCATTCCTGATTTTTGAACCAGCACTGGTTCTGATCATGCGTTGTCTTTCCACAATGATAACATTTTACTGTACTCAAGACCATTTGATTGGTGCAGAGTTCCGGTGACCATAGCTGCATTTCCGCAGTGCCTCTCGCTGCGGCTTCTTGCGATGCTGCAATAGTGACAGCTTTATCAAGCGTAAGATCATTCTCTTCAAGCAGTCGCTTTTGTGTTCCTTCTTTTAACAATCCACACACAAATTTATCTCTCAGCGCATCTGCTAGCCCTGTTCCAAACTGACAGTACTTCGATAGCTTACATAGTTCAATTAAAAATTCAGCATTGCTTTCGTCTTTCAACTGCGTTCTTCTGTAAAATTTAAATCGTTCCGCTATCGTCAGCGGCGTGGGGTTTAAATGATTTTTCAGGACAGTAACAATATTCGCAAAGGTCTGATCCGCCGGTTTATTTGGTGATAGAAGGTGCTTCAATAGCCCGTATGTCTTCACCCCCATTGAGCTTAATAAGGTTAATGCTTTCTCATCATCTGGTACCTTATTTGCTTTACAATAAACTTCCATGCGTTCTACATACGTGGTCCAATCTTTGATATCACTATCAAAGGTATTAATGCTCCCATGTTTAGGCATCCTTGCAAGTTTTTAATTTTTTCTTTTTCTCAAAATGGCGGCTTCCCGCGCTTGTCTTCTTCCCCCGCCTACTAAAATGGCGGCTTCCCGCGCTTGGCGGTCTTTCCCGCGCTCGTCTTCTTCCCCCGCCGACTACAATGGCGGATTCCCGCGTTTGCCTTCTTCCCCCGCTGGCTGCAATGGTGATTGCCTTGCTGCTGCCGTTCTCGCCTCCCCAGCGGTTCTCGCTCCCCGACGCTGCTTTGCCTTGCAGCCCCGCTCGCAGCCCGGTCCTGTACACCGGCTGCGTTTGAGTTCTCCGCGGCTCTCGAGCCTTAAGCTGCCCCAGTCGCTGCACCTCTCGGCCTCGATTGCAGCCCGGCCCTTTCTACCGGCCGTGGTTGAGCTCTCCGCCCTTATTCCTTCGTTTTCCCTCCCCTACTCCACAGTCAACGTGGCCGACTTTCTGCTCGTGTCGCTGATCGGCTTACCCACCACCGTGGTAGAAGGGATGATCACTGCCTGTCGCTGATGGAGGGCTTCGTGGTCAGAATTCTTTTTCTTTTTAACCCGGGTTCTCGATGCCTCCCGTGCGATGGTGCTCAGCAGGATGATGAGGGCGGATGCCTCTTCTCGACGCCCATTTTGAGGACGAAGCTGCAGGGTAAGATCAGACTCGTCGCCACTGTTGAGTCTGTGTGTCCCAGTTATGTTTAGGATCAATCACTGGACACAGACAACAAGAATAACTTTTAACAGCTCTTTACTATTTGGAGGTCAGGGCTGAACTGCCCAGCAAATCCTTACACAACACTTATATACCGGTGTGGTCACCACCGGTATTACAGTATACAGCAGCCAAGAGAAAGTAGTACATCTCTTAAAGTAGTTCTCTTAAGGTGGAACAGGTTACATACACCACAGCAGGCAATACAATATATGTAGTTAAATACAGAGTCTGATGAATGACATATTTCATCACAAGGTCCTGACGAAATATTAAACCCTAACCGAGGTTAGGTCTTGAAGAAAGGGCAAATCCTGTCAGAATTGGCCAAGCTTTTTTATTCGAAAATTTAAATGATTGCTTTTTATGGGGAAATAATCCTATCCCTGTACGTCCACAAAACCAAGTGATAATTTTTGAAATAGAAGGCTTTGATGCCGAAGGATCTGTTAGAACTCATGGCACGATTAATGTTGATCCCCAGAACCAGGGGATACAGAATATCCTGTGGAATAATCAAACGAATACTCCAAATCCACTAAATTCCTTAATAATAAGTTGCACACCTGCACAATTGAGAGGCCTAATGAACGGTGCCCAACAAGGTGGTGGCAACTATCGATGAATAGCCAGACCCAGAGCAGCCTATGCTCCTGGGGGCCATGGATTCCGGTTAAGGTGACAAAATCATGATAAAATAAATGACAACAATCTTCGAGAAAACTATAGACAGCTTAGAATCCATTATAATCAATGCTGACAGCCATTAACTCACTCTTATCTAAATGTTGGAGGTGCAATGATTAATGGTCTAGTAAACCAACCCCAGCAGCCACAAATTGCACCCCTAGGTCAAGTAAATCTGACCTATCTACACAACGGGGTTGATTTTCAGTGTGCCGTGAGGCGGACTTTTAGGCGTGCGGGGGGCTAAAATCCCGAATTTGGGGGTCCCGACACCATCCCGCCCAAAACCCGCCTCCATGTAAGTTTCAGAAGAGGCGGGTACCCGCCCCGCACTGGGACCCGCCGACCCGAGGCGGGAAGGGATTAGTGCCAATTAACTGCCTGTTAAGCAAAATGGCTGCGAGCTGTCAAAAGTGACAGCCTTCAGCTTTCATTGCTGGTGAGAGTTCTAACTGAGTCTGTGTAGAAGGACTCAGGTTAGAAGTCAGACTGTCAGTGTTTGACAGCTTCAAACAGCTGTGAAACACTGATATTTCATCTGTCTGTGACGTCACCTGTTGCCGGGTGGCCCTTAATTGGCCTACTGGGTGGGCTCAACGAGGTCAATCAAGGGAAAATCACGTGGATTGGCTGGACGTTGAAGTAGGTGGGACTAAAACCCAAAAGTTGTAGTCCCGCCTCCTTCCCGACAGCTTAATGAAAATCGACCCCAATGTGTGGTTAAACCAGGAAACACCAGCCAGGAAAATACCTGCTGGATTCTAACTAACTTTGATAAATTGGAAACCTGTTGCCAAAATTGGAATGCTCAACACCTGAGGCAACTAGTACAAATGATACTAAGTTCAGACTTAATTCCCCCATTAAACCAGTGCAACAACTGGGTTCAAATATACGCTTATGTTCTCACGGCTACTCTGGGTGGGCATGTAATGGGTTCAAGTAAGGAAATACTCACTAATACAGCCACAACTAAAGGGCTGATAGCTGCCTACAGGTTAGGCAAAGTACTTACACACGATAATTGGGACATTGTTCATGGTTGCCTGGCCAATCAATATCAAAATACAGCCCTCAAACTTGCTTGTGAGGGTGCTCTAAATGATTATCGAGATAACCAACAAAGATGGGATAATGTCAATTGCATTATCCAATTAAATCATGACCTCTTATGTCTACCCCAAACTAAACCTATAATGAGATCAGAAACTAGGGATAAAAAAATGAAGAAGGTACCTTTGGTACTCAAAAAGAAGGACTGTATAGACCCAAGTCTCAAGTCCACCCTGCCCAGACAAAAACTCATGGCTCGGGACCCCCAAGAGAGTATTCCAAAAGGTTTACACCCCCAACACGCCCACAAAATGAGACAGATTCCTCCCCAGAAAGATGGTATTGACGAGGGGCTAGACCTTGAATGGAAAGCAAAGGACAGTGGACTCCCTATGGGGACAGCTTTTACACTGGCCAAAGTTATCAAAGAGGGTAGTGAGAAAACCGAAATTGGGTTCAAAAAGATTCCCGGCAGAACCAACGTCCACCTCAACAGGAGGATCATCAAGAAAGTAAACGGTCCGATAAACCCTATCAGGGATCTGGAAAACATGAAATCCCCAAGAGGGAGGAACAAAAATCAATTAAGATAATTAAAGATAAAGCAGTAAATGAACCTCAGCATCTTGAGGATGATCAATCCCAGCATTGAAGGCCTGGCACCCAGCCAGGACCTTTTGAATTCCACTATGCCTTGGCAACCTTGCCCACAAATGAACACAGCTTGATTAAACTTGTCCAGAAGGGGGAGGCAAAGACCTCCTCGAGCAACTCATTAATAAATACTATCCTTATCTACAAGCCATCCAAAAATAATGTGGCAAGATAGAATATCTCTCCATCATGGAGGATGATAATACGGAAGAGAAAATCAGACAAATACTTATGAGACCACGTACAGAGTACCATCAAGTTATTTACTGTGATGGAACGTCAATGACGATTAAAAAAGAGACACCCCAACAATCCTCAACTAGGATGGGGATAGTAGTAGGGACTTTGAGATTCACAGATTCACAGAAACCCCACACTGCAGATAGAGGCCATTTCGGCCCATTCCTATTCTTTATATCCAAAAGAATTACTGTTTAAACCCCTTGGCCATAAGACAGCACTATATGCTGAAGCTGCAGCATTATGGTATGTTTTAAAGGAAGCAGATTTTATTAAACCCACACTGTGGGAAGAAATTCTCCATTCGAGAATGGAGAAAAAGCGTCAGGTGATTCCTATAAATGGGCATACCACTGGAACAGTACACTCAGAAGGAAACAGCCTTAAAGATGAACAAGCGAAATGTTCGGTCTGCATGACACCCCCTCAAGAGGGGCCTGCCAATGTTAGTGTAATCACTAGGGCAAAACGGGCAGCTAATCAGGATGAGGAACTGATTTAGCTATAAGGCCCAATAACAGAGAATCCACCAGAATGTCCACCAAGGTACTTTTACTCAGAAACCACTACGGGTATTGTACTAGTTAAGTTGCCCAAAGGAAACTGAGAATACCCCCGAGCCACAAACGAGAACAGCTTGTAAAAGAAGCTCACAAGGGTATAAATCAATCACAATGTAGTGCCAGAATAAGATTCTGCAAATTGACCCTCTTATATTGGTGGCCAGGCATGCTTAAAGCCTGTAAAATATAGGTGGCAAATTGTGAGCCATGCTATTCGACTAATAAGTCATCACTAAATTAAGCCACCACCATTGGCTCCTGCGAAAGCTGATGAGCAAATGGGAAAATTCTTTGTTGACTTTATTTGACAACTTGCCCCATTTTTGGGATATAGACATGTTCTTCTTTGTGTGGATGGATGCACTTCCTTCTGGCTGGTGCCCACAAACTGTTTCGGGAAACACACTCGCCAGGGCTATTTCTCATATAATTACTGCAGTTGGTGCATATAGGGGGTGGTGTTTGGAGTCAGCTTTGCCTCTGACTGTATTGAGTGCTTCGAATCGCTCCCATACACTTTTGGTTCTAGACTCCAGACTTAGGTACAGGCTGCGATACAAAATTGGAGTAGACAACTGGTTTGGTGCGAGAAAACTGAGTTTTATTAGAGTCACAAATAAAATTATAACAATTACACTTAGATTACTGGAATAGTTACAGACATTCAAGAGTACACTTGATTAGGAATGGGGAACACACGGCACAACGAGGGAAAAATCACAGTAATAATCCCCCTACCCTTGCCCCACCCCCAATAGCAAACTAAATTGTCCTAAAAGGAGCCAGGGATCATGCTCACCAATAGGGGTTTCTTGACAGTTCGAATTCTGCAAATTAAGCCGGTTGCATTTTGGGGTTCGCTCTTTGTGTCCTTTGGGGCCTGCCGTCTCCACGTGGTATCAGTCTTAGAATCTGCGAAGGTTCTTCAGTTGGATGGAGTCCGCTGATGCGGTTTGGGCGCGGTTGTGGATTTATCTGGTGAATCCCCACTTTTCTTAGTTAGAAATAGGGAGAATAAAGTCTTTGTTGGGTACTTTAGCTTGTAGAGTGGAAAACTTCAGGTTTTGTTCTTCCGGTGGTGGTCTGGTCGTCGAGTTTTGTTGCAGTTGGGGTTCGGTTGGTGGTCTTCGGTGTTGGCTCAATCGTGATGGCCTAGATCATTACCTGTGTAGTGGTAATGATCTGAAGTTATGGTTTACCCGGCCCTTTTGTTACTGCAGTGCTCGTGGTCGGTCCTCGGGTAAGGCTGCGGTTGCGGCCTTGTCGTCTTCGGTTGAGCCTGCCCCACCGTGCCCCCTCGCCGAGGTGTTGCATGAGCCTCCCTGTTGGCTTCCGAGTGAAGATGCAGCGAAGTGGTGGAGTGTTCTTTGGTTACGGGTGGGCCCACAGTTACACTGTTTTTGAATTTTTTATCTGCGTGCCAAATCAGGGTTAGTTTTTTGTCTGATTTTTGACGGGCTCTTTAAGGTGATTATAGCCATTCACCTTAATTGGTTTTGGGGCAGTTGTCTCATTGCTAAATGGCTTTAATGTCTTGTGTATTTGTTATGCATAATGTTAATCGGTGTCTTCCTGGCTTGGTGGCTAGTTCGAACTGTAAGCGATTATTTATGCAGAGTTTTGATGGGCTTTATATTTGTGCAAGGCATAGGGCTAGATTTTCAGTATAGACAGTTTTGGGGCGCTAACCTTAGCGCCCGCCTGAAGTTAGCGCCCGCCCCAAAGTAGCGCCCCGTTGCCGGAAATTCAGTGGCTTCGCCCTAAGAGAGTGGTGGAGCGCTAAAAGAGGCGTTGCACTCCTACCTTTAGGCGCTAAGCCGGCGGTCCAGAGGGATAGCGCCCAGGCGGGGCGCAGCACGGGTGCGGTCATTTTTGCACTGACAGCAGACCCCGTGGTGCCGACCAGCTCTTAAAGGGGGAAGGGACGAATTGGTCTGCTGCCACGCCCTGCACACTGCAGCCTTGCAAAGAGGCCTCAACACTACTGCTCAGCCCCAGGGAGTCATGGCAACGCCAGAGAAGGCCCGTCAGCGTGCCCTGCGCTTCTCAGAGGGTGATCTGGACATAATGGTCACAGCTCTGGAGGTGAGGCGCAAGATCTGGTTTCCAGAGAGTGGGAGGAATCCAACCCACCATGACTACACCAAAGCCTGGAAGCAGATCGCCCAGAGGGTGACCTTCACCGGCGAGGCCCCCAGGACCCACAAACAATGCCGTAAGAAATACAACGATCTGACCAGGATTGTGAGGGTGAGTAGCCTTTCCAGTCTCCTCCTCATTCTTGCATGTACACCTGACATGATGGGCAAAGGGACCTGAAAGTCCTATTGGCCAGCCCTCAGCCAGAAGCATTGGGACAGTCATGAGCATCAAATGGCCATTCGGCACTCTACACTTTGGCTAAGCTATTCCACCATGGGAGGCAGTGCACAGTACATCAGGGCTTCACTCTGTCCAAGCTATTCCACCATGGGAGGCAGTGCACAGTACATCAGGGCTTCACTCTGTCCAAGCTATTCCACCATGGGAGGCAGTGCACACTACATCAGGGCTACACTTTGGCCAAGCTATTCCACCATGGGAGGCAGTGCACACTACATCAGGGCTTCACTGCGCACTTACAGCCCGTCCTTTCTCTTGCAGGCTAAAGTAGCGTTTAATCGCCAGGCCCGTGCCAGGGGTGGCCGCGCCAAGCTGCAGAAGCTCACTCGGCTGGAGGAGCGCGTGTGTGTGCTCATGGGAGCACGTGTGATTGTCCCCACAGCGTGCGGTGTATCCGACCCTCCACTGCCCGGCAATGGTAAGGACCTCGCCTTTTGGCCCTCTCGCGTCGCACTGGCCCATCCGAGCTACCTCCTTTGCCACTGTCCCACCAATGCGCTGAATCCCACCAGTCCTAACTCCCTCGCTGACGCCGTCTCCTCACTCTGAAGCTACTCTTGTGCATTCCTGCTTTCAGCTGGTGACGACCAGGACCCTGAGGCTGCCAGTGACAGCACCTCCGACCAGGAGGAGGAGGAGGAGCAAGCCGGACCTTCGGGGGAACAGTCACGTCCCGCAGGAGAGGAGGAAATGCTTGACACCTCCTCACTGGACGAGTGCCTGGAGGAACTGTCGCAGGGCAATGCAGCTTCTGGGACCAGTGGCGTCCAGCCACCCAGCAGCCGTGCGCGTGGCCCGCGGCCTTCCCCCCAAAGGGGGGAAGGATCAGAGGGGAGTGCTGCTGCTCGGCACACTCGCCGTCACCAACGCGGCAAGCATCCCCTAGTTCGGCCCCCTCCTCCCCAGCGGGAGAGTCGCGACTCCAGTCCGGACACCTTCACTTCGGAGGAGGTGCGGAAGCTGGATAAGATGGCCGATGACTCGGACCGGCGCCACACGGAGCTCATGAGCGTGGTGGGGCGCATGCCTGAGGCCATCGAGTCGCTGGCGACCAGTGTGCGTGAGTTCGGGGCAGCAACTGCCGCGACTGGCCACATGCTGACTGATGCCGTCAAGACCCTGGCGGATGTGATGCGCGTGCACACCAGGACCACAGGGCCACTCACTGCTGCCACACGCGCTGTCTCAGGCAGGCATCGCCAGGGCAGGCGCCGCGCTGGACCATCCCAGCAAGCCGCCCGTCGGCTGATTGCTGCGGATCCTGCAGTGCGGGCCCGGCCGAGTGCCACCACGCCACAGCACCAGCCAGCGCATCCCAGACGCCAGCTGGCCCACATTGCGCCATCCGTCGCCGCCATTCCCCCTCTGGGGCGTCAACGGCAAGCGGCTGCAGCTGATGGTGGCCAGGCTCAGGTGCGCCACTCAGCAGACGGCCCCTCGAGGCCCAAACGCCGTGTAGGCCGCCCCCCAGCGGCATCTGGCGGAAGGGCATCTGAGCCTCAGGCGCCTTCCCCCAGCCTCGCAGCAGCCACTGGGCAGAGCTTGCGAAGGAGCAGCAGGCAGGGCAGGGGAGGCAAAATGCTGGCCAAGGTCTCGCCCTCGCGGGCCACTCAGTAGAGGGTGTGGGCAGCTTTCCTTTAATATGGCGGTGGCCATCTTTATTTTGCCCATGGTTGTGCTTTTGGAGGGCTTATTTTTTGCGTTAGGCCGACGTTGAGGCCCGGTTTCAATAAAGGTGGAATGGCTCCTCCCCAGTTTGTGCGAGTGAGTCGTTTGTTGGGCTTTTTGTGGGGCCCGTTTATTGTTTTTGGGGATTCATGTGGGAAGGGCTTTTCATTTTTGTGCAATAAAAAATTATCTTTATTCATTCAGTCTCCATGGTTGTTCTTCTTAGTGTTTGTTGGCTTCGCCGGCTGAGGGCTTGCGGAGTGGCTGCATTCATCTTCCCTCATGGCCCCTGGCCATTCCCTGACAGGGGGCTTAGAAGTACCGTGTAATAAGGTGGCGTCGTGCGGCCCTTGGCCCTGGTCGCTCCCTCCTGGGAACGTACTCCTGCTCCTCCTCCTCCTCCTCATGCTCCTCCTGCTCCTCCTCCTGAGGTGCTGGTCCAACGTCAGGTGGCAGTGCCTGAGTCCTGCGGATAGCCAGGTTGTGTAGCATGCAGCAAACCACCACAAATTGGGAGACCCGGTCCGGCGAATACTGGAGAGCTCCGGAGCGATCAAGGCAGCGGAACCGCTGCTTGAGGACCCCAATAGTTAGCTCGATGATGTTGCGGGTGGTTTGATGGCTCTCGTTGTAGGCCTCTTCAGCAGCGGTCCTGGGCGCGCGAAGCGGGGTCATGAGCCAGGTGCACAAAGGATAGCCTTTGTCCCCGATGAGCCATCCTCTTGGGGAAGGCTGTGCCTGGAACATGTCATGCACAGTACTCTGCCGCAGCATAAAGGCATCGTGGCTGCTGCCTGGGAAGCTGGCATTGACTGCCATGATGCGCTGCTTGTGGTCACATACCAGCTGCACATTCAGAGAATGGTAGCCCTTCCTGTTGCGATACAGCTCGCCATGCTCCAGAGGGGCCCGCAAAGCCACATGCGTACAGTCAATGGCGCCCTGCACCAAGGGGAATTCCCCGAGTCTGGCAAATCCCAATGCGCGCTGATGCTGGCTCTCGAGGGCCATGGGGAAGGAGTTGAATTGGCTTCTCCTTCTGAACAGTGCTTCGGTCACGTGGCGGATGCAGCGATGCGCGCCATACTGGGAGATGTTTGCTATGTCCCCAGCAGCGTATTGGAAGGAGCCGGTGGCATAGAAGTTCAATGCCACCGTCACCTTCACTTCCACCGACAGAGACGTCCTGCACCTGAGCTTTGGCCGCAGATCTCGGCGAAGCAGGTGGCAGATCTCTGCAATCACCTCCTTTCGGAATCGGAGCCTTCTAACACATCGCGCGGCACTCATGTTTAGGTAGGAGCGCTGCTGGCGGTATAGCCTGACTGGGTAAGGCCTACGTGGCCGACGCCTGTAGCCCCCTCTGCCTCTAGCCAGGGCTGCCCCTCTCACAATGCGTCTGCGAGCCCTACGGATATGGCGCTGCAGCTGCGCGTTGGCACCCCATGCAGCCCCCATCAAATCCTGGCAAACAGTCTAATTTCCAAATGGCCACTTGCAGCGCTATTGCCTGAGTCCAAAAATACCTGGCTCTTGCTGCTTGAAACCAGTTAGCTATCCTCCTTGTTGTGTCTCCAGAAATGCGTTGCACAAGACTGTTTTCTGAAAAAAGGATGGCCTTTATACTGGAGAGGACGTTCCCTTTAATTAGCGCCCCCCGGGGCCCGCGCTGGTTGTGTTGCGTTCCTTTTTCCAAACGCTCCGGCCGCCCGCCGCACAATGGGGCGTTCCGACTGAAGTTTGCAATCGGGGCGGCCAAAGGGCGTTGCACGAGGATGTGACGTCATTTTCTGCGCGCGCATCCGGGCGGGCGCTAAACTTTGCGCCGGCGCTAACGGGCAACTTAATTTGGGGCGGAGCGCAAACTGCGCTGCGCCCGGGCGCTACACGCATAGCGCCCGGAAATCACTTCTCTTAAGGCGCTAACTGCTGGCGCAAGCTACTGAAAATCTAGCCCTAAGTCTTTTTCCTGAATTGATTTGTTTAAAGGGAAGAATACGTGTTCTGTCTCCTCCAGTTGTCTGGTTTCAAAATAACAACTCCGAGCTGTCTCCCACAGGCCCAGGCATGTCAAGGTTTAAGCTTTTGAACTTGACATCCTGCCTGCAGGGTCCCACTGGCAGTTTTCTTCAGGGTTCCCTTATTAATAATTTGGAAATGTGGGAATTTTGAGAATCCTACATGCAACCAAAATCTTGCACTCCATTAAAAGTGGAGACTTTGGGCTAGATTTTCAGTAGCTTGCGCCAGCAGTTAGCGCCTTAAGAGAAGTGATTTCCGGGCGCTATGCGTGTAGCGCCCGGGCGCAGCGCAGTTTGCGCCCCGCCCCAAATTAAGTTGCCCGTTAGCGCCGGCGCAAAGTTTAGCGCCCGCCCGGATGCGCGCGCAGAAAATGATGTCACATCCTCGTGCAACGCCCTTTGGCCGCCCCGATTGCAAACTTCAGTCGGACCGCCCCATTGTGCGGCGGGCGGCCGGAGCGTTTGGAAAAAGGAACGCAACACAACCAGCGCGGGCCCCGGGGGGCGCTAATTAAAGGGAACGTCCTCTCCAGTATAAAGGCCATCCTTTTTTCAGAAAACAGTCTTGTGCAACGCATTTCTGGAGACACAACAAGGAGGATAGCTAACTGGTTTCAAGCAGCAAGAGCCAGGTATTTTTGGACTCAGGCAACAGCGCTGCAAGTGGCCATTTGGAAATTAGAGTGTTTGCCAGGATTTGATGGGGGTTGCATGGGGTGCCAACGCGGAGCTGCAGCTCCATGTCCGTAGGGCTCGCAGACGCATTGTGAGAGGGGCAGCCCTGGCAAGAGGCAGAGGGGGCTACAGGCGTCGGCCACGTAGGCCTTACCCAGTCAGGCTATACCGCCAGCAGCGCTCCTACCTAAACATGAGTGCCGCGCGATGTGTTAAAAGGCTCCGATTCCGAAAGGGGGTGATTGCAGAGATCTGCCACCTGCTTCGCCGAGATCTGCGGCCAAAGCTCAGGTGCAGGACGTCTCTGTCGGTGGAAGTGAAGGTGACAGTGGCATTGAACTTCTATGCCACCGGCTCCTTCCAATACGCTGCTGGGGACATAGCAAACATCTCCCAGTACGGCGCGCATCGCTGCATCCGCCACGTGACCGAAGCACTGTTCAGAAGGAGAAGCCAATTCATCTCCTTCCCCATGGCCCTGGAGAGCCAGCATCAGCGCGCATTGGGATTTTCCAGACTCGGGGAATTCCCCTTGGTGCAGGGCGCCATTGACTGTACGCATGTGGCTTTGCGGGCCCCTCTGGAACATGGCGAGCAGTATCGCAACAGGAAGGGCTACCATTCTCTGAATGTGCAGCTGGTCTGTGACCACAAGCAGCGCATCATGGCAGTCAATGCCAGCTTCCCAGGCAGCAGCCACGATGCCTTTATCCTGCGGCAGAGTACTGTGCATGACATGTTCCAGGCACAGCCTCCCCCAAGAGGATGGCTACTCGGGGACAAAGGCTATCCTTTGTGCACCTGGCTCATGACCCCGCTCCGCGCGCCCAGGACCGCTGCTGAAGAGGCCTACAACGAGAGCCATCAAACCACCCGCAACATCATCGAGCTAACTATTGGGGTCCTCAAGCAGCGGTTCCGCTGCCTTGATCGCTCCGGAGGAGCTCTCCAGTATTCGCCGGACCGGGTCTCCCAATTTGTGGTGGTTTGCTGCATGCTACACAACCTGGCTATCCGCAGGACTCAGGCACTGCCACCTGACGTTGGACCAGCACCTCAGGAGGAGGAGCAGGAGGAGCATGAGGAGGAGGAGGAGGAGGAGGAGGAGGAGCAGGAGTACGTTCCCAGGAGGGAGCGACCAGGGCCAAGGGCCGCACGACGCCACCTTATTACACGGTACTTCTAAGCCCCCTGTCAGGGAATGGCCAGGGGCCATGAGGGAAGATGAATGCAGCCGCTCCGCAAGCCCTCAGCCGGCGAAGCCAACAAACACTAAGAAGAACAACCATGGAGACTGCATGAATAAAGATAATTTTTTATTACACAAAAATGAAAAGCCCTTCCCACATGAATCCCCAAAAACAATAAACGGGCCCCACAAAAAGCCCAACAAACGACTCACTCCCACAAACTGGGGAGGAGCCACTCCACCTTTATTGAAACCGGGCCTCAACGTCGGCCTAACGCAAAAAAAAAGCCCTCCAAAAGCACAACCATGGGCAAAATAAAGATGGCCACCGCCATATTAAAGGAAAGCTGGCCACACCCTCTACTGAGTGGCCCGCGAGGGCGAGACCTTGGCCAGCATTTTGCCTCCCCTGCCCTGCCTGCTGCTCCTTCGCAAGCTCTGCCCAGTGGCTGCTGCGAGGCTGGGGGAAGGCGCCTGAGGCTCAGATGCCCTTCCGCCAGATGCCGCTGGGGGGCGGCCTACACGGCGTTTGGGCCTCGAGGGGCCGTCTCCTGAGTGGCGCACCTGAGCCTGGCCACCATCAGCTGCAGCCGCTTGCCCTTGATGCCCCAGAGGGGGAATGGCGGCGACGGATGGCGCAATGTGGGCCAGCTGGCGTCTGGGATGCGCTGGCTGGTGCTGTGGCGCGGTGGCACTCGGCCGGGCCCGCACTGCAGGATCCGCAGCAATCAGCCGACGGCCGGCTTGCTGGGATGGTCCAGCGCGGCGCCTGCCCTGGCGATGCCTGCCTGAGACAGCGCGTGTGGCAGCAGTGAGTGGCCCTGTGGTCCTGGTGTGCGCGCGCATCACATCCGCCAGGGTCTTGACGGCATCAGTTAGCATGCGGCCAGTCGCGGCAGTTGCTGCCCCGAACTCGCGCACACTGGTCGCCAGCGACTCGATGGCCTCAGGCATGCGCCCCACCACGCTCATGAGCTCCGTGTGGCGCCGGTCCGAGTCGTCGGCCATCTGATCGAGCTTTCGCACCTCCTCCGAAGTGAAGGTGTCCGGACTGGAGTCGCGACTCTCCCGCTGGGGAGGAGGGGGCCGAACTAGGGGACCCTTGCCGCGTTGGTGACGGCGAGTGTGCCGAGCAGCAGCACTCCCCTCTGATCCTTCCCCCCTTTGGGGGGAAGGCCGCGGGCCACGCGCACGGCTGCTGGGTGGCTGGACGCCACTGGTCCCAGAAGCTGCATTGCCCTGCGACAGTTCCTCCAGGCACTCGTCCAGTGAGGAGGTGTCAAGCATTTCCTCCTCTCCTGCGGGACGTGACTGTTCCCCCGAAGGTCCGGCTTGCTCCTCCTCCTCCTCCTGGTTGGAGGTGCTGTCACTGGCAGTCTCAGGGTCCTGGTCGTCACCAGCTGAAAGCAGGAATGCACAAGAGTAGCTTCAGAGTGAGGAGACGGCGTCAGCGAGGGAGTTAGGACTGGTGGGATTCAGCGCATTGGTGGGACAGTGGCAAAGGAGGTAGCTCGGATGGGCCAGTGCGATGCGAGAGGGCCAAAAGGCGAGGTCGTTACCATTGCCGGGCAGTGGAGGGTCGGATACACCGCACGCTGTGGGGACAATCACACGGGCTCCCATGAGCACACACACGCGCTCCTCCAGCCGAGTGAGCTTCTGCAGCTTGGCGCGGCCACCCCTGGCACGGGCCTGGCGATTAAACGCTACTTTAGCCTGCAAGAGAAAGGACGGGCTGTAAGTGCGCAGTGAAGCCCTGATGTAGTGTGCACTGCCTCCCATGGTGGAATAGCTTGGACAGAGTGAAGCCCTGATGTAGTGTGCACTGCCTCCCATGGTGGAATAGCTTGGACAGAGTGAAGCCCTGATGTAGTGTGCACTGCCTCCCATGGTGGAATAGCTTGGACAGAGTGAAGCCCTGATGTAGTGTGCACTGCCTCCCATGGTGGAATAGCTTGGACAGAGTGAAGCCCTGATGTAGTGTGCACTGCCTCCCATGGTGGAATAGCTTGGACAGAGTGAAGCCCTGATGTAGTGTGCACTGCCTCCCATGGTGGAATAGCTTGGACAGAGTGAAGCCCTGATGTAGTGTGCACTGCCTCCCATGGTGGAATAGCTTGGACAGAGTGAAGCCCTGATGTAGTGTGCACTGCCTCCCATGGTGGAATAGCTTGGACAGAGTGAAGCCCTGATGTAGTGTGCACTGCCTCCCATGGTGGAATAGCTTGGACAGAGTGAAGCCCTGATGTACTGTCCACTGCCTCCCATGGTGGAATAGCTTGGCCAAAGTGTAGAGTGCCGAATGGCCATTTGATGCTCATGACTGTCCCAATGCTGCTGGCTGAGGGCTGGCCAAAAGGACTTTCAGGTCCCTTTGCCCATCATGTCAGGTGTACATGCAAGAATGAGGAGGAGACTGGAAAGGCTACTCACCCTCACAATCCTGGTCAGATCGTTGTATTTCTTACGGCATTGTGTGTGGGTCCTGGGGGCCTCGCCGGTGAAGGTCACCCTCTGGGCGATCTGCTTCCAGGCTTTGGTGTAGTCGTGGTGGGTTGGATTCCTCCCACTCTCTGGAAACAAGATCTTGCGCCTCACCTCCAGAGCTGTGACCATTATGTCCAGATCACCCTCTGAGAAGCGCAGGGCACGCTGACGGGCCTTCTCTGGCGTTGCCATGACTCCCTGGGGCTGAGCAGTAGTGTTGAGGCCTCTTTGCAAGGCTGCAGTGTGCAGGGCGTGGCAGCAGACCAATTCGTCCCTTCCCCCTTTAAGAGCTGGTCGGCACCACGGGGTCTGCTGTCAGTGCAAAAATGACCGCACCCGTGCTGCGCCCCGCCTGGGCGCTATCCCTCTGGACCGCCGGCTTAGCGCCTAAAGAGAGTAGTGGAACGCCTCTTTTAGCGCTCCACCAACCTCTTAGGGCGAAGCCACTGAATTCCCGGCAACGGGGCGCTACTTTGGGGCGGGCGCTAACTTCGGGCGGGCGCTAAAGCTAGCGCCCCAAAACTGCCTATACTGAAAATCTAGCCCTCTGTCTCTAATGTCTTCAAAGACTATTGCAAAAATAGGGGGATTGGGTTAGAGCACAGCACATCACGTCATCCGCAATCAGTGGGGCTGGTGGAATGTAAAAGAAAATCGGGAAGTAATAAAGTTATTGGTCAAACTGTTGAGAATCAGGGAAATAAGTGGACCGCCAGCATTCCGGAAGTACAGCTATCACATCTGGAGCAGGGACAGTGGGCTAGATTTTCAGTATAGACAGTTTTGGGGCGCTAAGCTTAGCGCCCGCCCGAAGTTATCGCCCGCCCCAAAGTAGCGCCCCGTTGCCGGAAATTCAGTGGCTTCGCCCTAAGAGGTTGGTGGAGCGCTAAAAGAGGCGTTCCACTAGTATCTTTAGGCGCTAAGCCGGCGGTGGAGAGCGCAACACCCGAGCTCGGGCGCAGCGCACGGCAGACACTCTGGTGCCAGTGAGCTCTTAAAGGGGAAGGGTGCATGTATTTTTTTCAAATAGTGAGCTCTTAAAGGGGAAGGGTGCATGTATTTTTTTCAAATGCAAAGTCTGGGGGGAAACGGGATGATGATGATGATGATGATGATGATGATGATGAGGAGGAGGAGGAGGAGGAGGAGGAGGAGGAGGAGGAGGAGGAATGATTGGTGCCCGGAAACATAAATAGACCGTTCACAACAACACACTGCTTACTTCCACACAACACATGCAGAGTGCCTTTTGTACGAGTGCCCTTTAATTTGCGCTCCCCAGGGTGTGTTGCGTTCCATTTTACAAACGCTCTGGACGCCAGCCGCACAATGGGGCGGTCCGACTGAAGTTTGGATTCGGGGCGGCCAAAGGGCGTTGCACGAGGATGTGACGTCATTTTCTGCGCGCGCATCCGGGCGGCCGCTAAACTTTGCGCCGGCGCTAACGGGCAACTTAATTTGGGGCGGGGCGCAAACTGCGCTTCGCCCAGGCGCTACACGCATAGCGCCCGAAAATCACTTCTCTTAAGGCGCTAACTGCTGGCGCAAGCAACTGAAAATCTAGCCCAGTGTCCCCTAAGAAACTCCATATTATCTAATGTATGGGGTTGAGATGCATACACTGCTTACCCATAGTTCTTTTGTTGCCTCTACACACTCTGAGTCCTTGACCCGACATACAGTCTGTTATTAATGAAAGAACAGTTCAAAGACATAGGGCTAGATTTTCAGTATAGGCAGTTTTGGGGCGCTAACCTTAGCGCCCGCCCGAAGTTAGCGCCCGCCCCAAAGTAGCGCCCCGTTGCCGGGAATTCAGTGGCTTCGCCCTAAGAGGTTGGTGGAGCGCTAAAAGAGGCGTTCCACTACTCTCTTTAGGCGCTAAGCCGGCGGTCCAGAGGGATAGCGCCCAGGCGGGGCGCAGCACAGGTGCGGTCATTTTTGCACTGACAGCAGACCCCGTGGTGCCGACCAGCTCTTAAAGGGGGAAGGGACGAATTGGTCTGCTGCCACGCCCTGCACACTGCAGCCTTGCAAAGAGGCCTCAACACTACTGCTCAGCCCCAGGGAGTCATGGCAACGCCAGAGAAGGCCCGTCAGCGTGCCCTGCGCTTCTCAGAGGGTGATCTGGACATCATGGTCACAGCTCTGGAGGTGAGGCGCAAGATCTTGTTTCCAGACAGTGGGAGGAATCCAACCCACCACGACTACACCAAAGCCTGGAAGCAGATCGCCCAGAGGGTGACGTTCACCGGCGAGGCCCCCAGGACCCACACACAATGCCGTAAGAAATACAACGATCTGACCAGGATTGTGAGGGTGAGTAGCCTTTCCAGTCTCCTCCTCATTCTTGCATGTACACCTGACATGATGGGCAAAGGGACCTGAAAGTCCTTTTGGCCAGCCCTCAGCCAGCAGCATTGGGACAGTCATGAGCATCAAATGGCCATTCGGCACTCTACACTTTGGCCAAGCTATTCCACCATGGGAGGCAGTGGACAGTACATCAGGGCTTCACTCTGTCCAAGCTATTCCACCATGGGAGGCAGTGCACACTACATCAGGGCTTCACTCTGTCCAAGCTATTCCACCATGGGAGGCAGTGCACACTACATCAGGGCTTCACTCTGTCCAAGCTATTCCACCATGGGAGGCAGTGCACACTACATCAGGGCTTCACTCTGTCCAAGCTATTCCACCATGGGAGGCAGTGCACACTACATCAGGGCTTCACTCTGTCCAAGCTATTCCACCATGGGAGGCAGTGCACACTACATCAGGGCTTCACTCTGTCCAAGCTATTCCACCATGGGAGGCAGTGCACACTACATCAGGGCTTCACTGCGCACTTACAGCCCGTCCTTTCTCTTGCAGGCTAAAGTAGCGTTTAATCGCCAGGCCCGTGCCAGGGGTGGCCGCGCCAAGCTGCAGAAGCTCACTCAGCTGGAGGAGCGCGTGTGTGTGCTCATGGAGCACGTGTGATTGTCCCCACAGCGTGCGGTGTATCCGACCCTCCACTGCCCGGCAATGGTAAGGACCTCGCCTTTTGGCCCTCTCGCGTCGCACTGGCCCATCCGAGCTACCTCCTTTGCCACTGTCCCACCAATGCGCTGAATCCCACCAGTCCTAACTCCCTCGCTGACGCCGTCTCCTCACTCTGAAGCTACTCTTGTGCATTCCTGCTTTCAGCTGGTGACGACCAGGACCCTGAGGCTGCCAGTGACAGCACCTCCAACCAGGAGGAGGAGGAGGAGCAAGCCGGACCTTCGGGGGAACAGTCACGTCCCGCAGGAGAGGAGGAAATGCTCGACACCTCCTCACTGGACGAGTGCCTGGAGGAACTGTCGCAGGGCAATGCAGCTTCTGGACCAGTGGCGTCCAGCCACCCAGCAGCCGTGCGCGTGGCCCGCGGCCTTCCCCCCAAAGGGGGGAAGGATCAGAGGGGAGTGCTGCTGCTCGGCACACTCGCCGTCACCAACGCGGCAAGGGTCCCCTAGTTCGGCCCCCTCCTCCCCAGCGAGAGAGTCGCGACTCCAGTCCGGACACCTTCACTTCGGAGGAGGTGCGGAAGCTCGATCAGATGGCCGACGACTCGGACCGGCGCCACACGGAGCTCATGAGCGTGGTGGGGCGCATGCCTGAGGCCATCGAGTCGCTGGCAACCAGTATGCGCGAGTTCGGGGCAGCAACTGCCGCGACTGGCCGCATGCTAACTGATGCCGTCAAGACCCTGGCGGATGTGATGCGCGCGCACACCAGGACCACAGGGCCACTCACTGCTGCCACACGCGCTGTCTCAGGCAGGCATCGCCAGGGCAGGCGCCGCGCTGGACCATCCCAGCAAGCCGGCCGTCGGCTGATTGCTGCGGATCCTGCAGTGCGGGCCCGGCCGAGTGCCACCGCGCCACAGCACCAGCCAGCGCATCCCAGACGCCTGCTGGCCCACATTGCGCCATCCGTCGCCGCCATTCCCCCTCTGGGCCGTCAAGGGCAAGCGGCTGCAGCTGATGGTGGCCAGGCTCAGGTGCGCCACTCAGGAGACGGCCCCTCGAGGCCCAAACGCCGTGTAGGCCGCCCCCCAGCGGCATCTGGCGGAAGGGCATCTGAGCCTCAGGCGCCTTCCCCCAGCCTCGCAGCAGCCACTGGGCAGAGCTTGCGAAGGAGCAGCAGGCAGGGCAGGGGAGGCAAAATGCTGGCCAAGGTCTCGCCCTCGCGGGCCACTCAGTAGAGGGTGTGGCCAGCTTTCCTTTAATATGGCGGTGGCCATCTTTATTTTGCCCATGGTTGTGCTTTTGGAGGGCTTTTTTTTTGCGTTAGGCCGACGTTGAGGCCCGGTTTCAATAAAGGTGGAGTGGCTCCTCCCCAGTTTGTGGGAGTGAGTCGTTTGTTGGGCTTTTTGTGGGGCCCGTTTATTGTTTTTGGGGATTCATGTGGGAAGGGCTTTTCATTTTTGTTTAATAAAAAATTATCTTTATTCATGCAGTCTCCATGGTTGTTCTTCTTAGTGTTTGTTGGCTTCGCCGGCTGAGGGCTTGCGGAGCGGCTGCATTCATCTTCCCTCATGGCCCCTGGCCATTCCCTGACAGGGGGCTTAGAAGTACCGTGTAATAAGGTGGCGTCGTGCGGCCCTTGGCCCTGGTCGCTCCCTCCTGGGAACGTACTCCTGCTCCTCCTCCTCCTCCTCCTCCTCCTCCTCATGCTCCTCCTGCTCCTCCTCCTGAGGTGCTGGTCCAACGTCAGGTGGCAGTGCCTGAGTCCTGCGGATAGCCAGGTTGTGTAGCATGCAGCAAACCACCACAAATTGGGAGACCCGGTCCGGCGAATACTGGAGAGCTCCTCCGGAGCGATCAAGGCAGCGGAACCGCTGCTTGAGGACCCCAATAGTTAGCTCGATGATGTTGCGGGTGGTTTGATGGCTCTCGTTGTAGGCCTCTTCAGCAGCGGTCCTGGGCGCGCGGAGCGGGGTCATGAGCCAGGTGCACAAAGGATAGCCTTTGTCCCCGAGTAGCCATCCTCTTGGGGGAGGCTGTGCCTGGAACATGTCATGCACAGTACTCTGCCGCAGGATAAAGGCATCGTGGCTGCTGCCTGGGAAGCTGGCATTGACTGCCATGATGCGCTGCTTGTGGTCACAGACCAGCTGCACATTCAGAGAATGGTAGCCCTTCCTGTTGCGATACTGCTCGCCATGCTCCAGAGGGGCCCGCAAAGCCACATGCGTACAGTCAATGGCGCCCTGCACCAAGGGGAATTCCCCGAGTCTGGAAAATCCCAATGCGCGCTGATGCTGGCTCTCCAGGGCCATGGGGAAGGAGATGAATTGGCTTCTCCTTCTGAACAGTGCTTCGGTCACCTGGCGGATGCAGCGATGTGCGCCGTACTGGGAGATGTTTGCTATGTCCTCAGCAGCGTATTGGAAGGAGCCGGTGGCATAGAAGTTCAATGCCACTGTCACCTTCACTTCCACCGACAGAGACGTCCTGCACCTGAGCTTTGGCCGCAGATCTCGGCGAAGCAGGTGGCAGATCTCTGCAATCACCCCCTTCCGGAATCGGAGCCTTTTAACACATCGCGCGGCACTCATGTTTAGGTAGGAGCGCTGCTGGCGGTATAGCCTGACTGGGTAAGGCCTACGTGGCCGACGCCTGTAGCCCCCTCTGCCTCTAGCCAGGGCTGCCCCTCTCACAATGCGTCTGCGAGCCCTACGGACATGGAGCTGCAGCTCCGCGTTGGCACCCCATGCAACCCCCATCAAATCCTGGCAAACACTCTAATTTCCAAATGGCCACTTGCAGCGCTGTTGCCTGAGTCCAAAAATACCTGGCTCTTGCTGCTTGAAACCAGTTAGCTATCCTCCTTGTTGTGTCTCCAGAAATGTGTTGCACAAGACTGTTTTCTGAAATAATGGATGGCCTTTATACTGGAGAGGACGTTCCCTTTAATTAGCGCCCCCCGGGGCCCGCGCTGGTTGTGTTGCGTTCCTTTTTCCAAACGCTCCGGCCGCCCGCCGCACAATGGGGCGGTCCGACTGAAGTTTGCAATCGGGGCGGCCAAAGGGCGTTGCACGAGGATGTGACGTCATTTTCTGCGCGCGCATCCGGGCGGGCGCTAAACTTTGCGCCGGCGCTAACGGGCAACTTAATTTGGGGCGGGGCGCAAACTGCGCTGCGCCCGGGCGCTACACGCATAGCGCCCGGAAATCACTTCTCTTAAGGCGCTAACTGCTGGCGCAAGCAACTGAAAATCTAGCCCATATTATCCAGCCGAATGGCTAGTCTATTTTTTAAAATGTCTCCATAG
This sequence comes from Somniosus microcephalus, assembly GCF_052327205.1. Taxonomy (NCBI): domain Eukaryota; kingdom Metazoa; phylum Chordata; class Chondrichthyes; order Squaliformes; family Somniosidae; genus Somniosus; species Somniosus microcephalus. The sequence goes on along the minus strand of NC_140996.1, from coordinate 47,058,148 downwards.
ACAATATCAAAAGATGTCCTGAAGGATACCAAAAAGGAAAAACAATACAAAGTGCAGTCATACACTTGTCTTTAAAGACCCAGCTTTGAGTACAACACAGGAAATGGATGCGATCGAAATACTGACGACGGGAAGTCAGAGGGAAGTCAGAAGGTGTCACCGACATTTCTATACATTGCTTGGCAATGCATCAGGAATTGGATTTGCGAAAAGCAACAACCGAAACAAGGAAAGATCAATGAGTTACTTCAGCGAAGGAGGAAGACACCGCGGATAAATAAAGGAATCAACTAAGTGCATGGCAAGGCCTTTACCACAACACGCATCTGTACACACGCCGGATCGAAGGAACAGTGTGTAAAGCTTCAACTAGTTTCAACTGATGTGTTCTTGACTCATATCAATAACTCATCTCTACGGAACATACATCTGCCGATTGGACATCCGAAGGACATTGTTGTTTCACTCATAGCATGACTATGTACCTATCATCCTTATAAATTGTGTACAATTTAACATAAGACAAAACATTGTCCTAGGATGAATTAAAAGGAATTTTCATGTAGCACATGATCGTGCATCTTCTAAAATTAATATGCTATTGCAACCTCATGAGCAATATTGACCAAACACTGCCCTGAAGTTTTAAGCTCATCTTTTGGTCAAGGCGGGGGGTGTGAAGGAATAGCCATGATTCAGAGAAATGCACAATATTATGAACTGAATTCTGATATTACTAATACAGAATATACTGGGTTTAAAAGTCTGGAAAGCCTTGGAGACACAAGTCTCAGCAGATAAGGCTATGAACAGAAATACAGACATCTGAGAAAAGGTCAGTTGATAAAAAAGTTGTAAACAGGCTTTGAAATGGGAAAGGGATATTGACCAAGAAACTAAGGGCTAGATTTTCAGTATAGACAGTTTTGGGGCGCTAACCTTAGCGCCCGCCCGAAGTTAGCGCCCGCCCCAAAGTAGCGCCCCGTTGCCGGAAATTCAGTGGCTTCGCCCTAAGAGGTTGGTGCAGCGCTAAAAGAGGCGTTCCACTACTATCTTTAGGCGCTAAGCCGGCGGTGCAGAGCGCAGCGCCCGAGCTCGGCAGACACTCTGGTGCCAGTGAGCTCTTAAAGGGGAAGGGTGCATGTGTTTTTTTTCAAAGGCAGAGTCTGGGGAGGTGGAGGAGGTGGAGGAGGAGGAGGAGGAGGAGGAGGAGGAGGAGGTCGGAAACATAAATACACCGTTCACTGGAGCCTTCCACACAACACATGCAGACTGCCATTTATAGTGCAGGAGGAGTGCCCTTTAATTTGCGCTCCCCAGGGTGTGTTGCGTTCCATTTTACAAACGCTCTGGACGCCAGCCGCACAATGGGGCGGTCCGACTGAAGTTTGGATTCGGGGCGGCCAAAGGGCGTTGCACGAGGATGTGACGTCATTTTCTGCGCGCGCATCCAGGCGGCCGCTAAACTTTGCGCCGGCGCTAACGGGCAACTTAATTTGGGGCGGGGCGCAAACTGCGCTGCGCCCGGGCGCGACATGCATAGCGCCCGAAAATCACTTCTCTTAAGGCGCTAACTGCTGGCGCAAGCAACTGAAAATCTAGCCCTAAGGCCCTATTGAAAAGCAAAGACTTGCTTCCGAAGAGTCTAGAGTTTGGGTGTAACACAATGAAAGACCCAAGTGTGGTGGTAAAAACCAACACGTCGAACAGGAACATAAAATATTGATTAAACCATGTGCCTTTGTAAAAGTAACATCAAATAAGACAGGAAACAAGATTAAATATGCAACCAATTGAGATAGCAGGAAAACAGGTAAACACACAGTTAAAGTGGTTTTGATTTACATATTGTAAATATAATACCAACAAGAAGGCTTTGAAAATATGACTTCAATAGAGACACCAAGCAATTGCATTATGTTTGTATTAAACTTGGATCACCATGGAGTCAAAATGTCTGCTAAAAACCAGTAAAGCCAATATTAAGAATTGAATGGAAAGCATTTTGTAGGAATGACATCAAACAGAAACCATTGCTGATATTGTTTTTATACTGGTATTTGGAACACCTAAAGGTAGAGAAATAATTATGCATACAATAGTAGAATTGATAGTAAGAATAGAAAACATTCGAAAGAGGTATCAATCGAGACAATTAGCTAACATCAGCACAGAACATCAAAGAAGAAACCACTGCCAAAAGGGTATAAAAATAAGACCTTTTAACAGAAAGTCAGAACACACTGAACGGGCAAAGCGTTTCTCAACTCTTCAGAGGAATCTCTGTAAGTCATTATTAACTATGAGTCTTGGGAAGTCAAAGTGATTGATTTTGGTGGATGTTCTGGATTTAGAAATAAGTAAGAAATAAGAAATGTAACGAAGTTAAGATTTGAGAATAAGGATCTCTGAGAAATAAGAAATGTAAGCTAATTGTATTTTGAATTGATAATATTGCGACTGATTCAACAGATGTTAAATGAATGTCGGCTCTTAAATAAAACTAAATATTTTTAGAATTGCCTGGAAGAGTAATTCTGTATAGACTCGCAAACCCACATTTCTGTACACTCTTTTGTAAGGAGTTGCAGAATTCTGGGGGGTATTCTGGACCCTCATAATATCCGGAAGGTTAAAGTCTAGTTCAACTTGTTAAAAGTGCTATCTGGAGGATGGTAACATCTTCAGCCATTCCGTTCCTTTAGGGAGAGATAGCCTGAACCTTTAGAGCCATTTAAGCATATTATGGAATTCAGCTATCTCTAACTTAAGTTGAAGGTGAACGTCTGGGGTAGCCCAAAAGGGCTAGGACTGTAATTACCCCTTCAGATGGCACCCAATGAGTGTGTTAACAAGTTGATACAGAACCTATACTTATATTAATATTTATATCCATGTTGTAGATTGTTAAGTATAGAAGGAGAGTGACATGAATCTTGTCATTCATGTGGAAATTACTTATGTAATATTACTGGGTGGCCTGCAGGTGGCGCTGTCCAGGGTGAGTATAAATACTCGGGCATGGGTCCAGGTTGCTCAGGACATTCTTTAACAGGAACTAGTGAAGGACACAACTAGATCTCCATGTTGAAAAATAGTTGATTAAAGCCTTGGGCCCAGAAATTCAGGTCGGGGGCTTCCTGCGGGTGCACTTACCTTACGCGCTGGCCGTTGAGCAGTGGGCCCCCATGGAATTCCGATCTGGGGCCTGGTCCAGCTGCCAGCGCGCAGCGCTTGCGTATCCCAGGAGTGCAGTTAGTTTGATGCATCCCCTGGGATCATGTGGGCCATGGGGAGCCAATCAGAGCAGGGAATGCTCCATTCATAAGTCTGACAGGAAGTGCTGTCAAGACTTATAAATACTACGCTCCTGGGCCACTTGAACTTCTGCCTCAGGTTTAAAACAGAAACTGCTGTCACTAACCAGACACGAGCTATGCTGTCCATGCTGGTAGTGGGACGCGCCGGTGGTGACACAATATGTGCCACCTATATACTCCTATATACGCTACCTGCGGGGGAACATGGCCTTGTGCCATTGCCTCCATAGTACAATTTATAGACTTCGCGTCAGCAGCTCTGAACCCACACTGCGGTTTTGAAAGGGCATTCAAGTGCTGGGGACACAGGATTATGCATCCTCCCTGGTTCCGGCACTCTGAGAGGTCAGTACCTCTCATAGTGTGCTCCCACTTAATGACGTAAGGCGGGACCACTGTGAAACGAATGTGTGCACCCCATTGAATGACTCCAATGTTCTCAACCCTGTATATCAGGGCGGGTCGGGCTGTCCTACCCATGACCGGCATCCTAACTACTACTCCCATGATTGTGTGGTTGGACCGCCCACATTCCACAGGGACTGGGTAGGCTTCGGAGACTAGCCGGAGTTGGCACGGGCTCAATGCATTCTCAAAAGGGTGGAGGGCTGCAAGGTGCTTGTTGCTAAACCAGGAGGGGACCAAACCCTGTTTTAAATCCTCCAGATTACTGCGGCCCTTGCCCAGTAACCACACCCCGTATAACACGCACACCTCATTCTGCGCAGTCTGGTCAGAAGCATTTCTGTCCTCCCTTATGAGAGCATTTACCGTCTTTGCATGCTTTTCCAACTCGGCTATGATCTCTTTTAAATGGATTGTCATGGCCTGGTCCTCATGCAACTCCGAGCCCACTACCTTGTTCTCATCCAGTAATATCTTCTTTAACTGTGTTTTTAAACCGTTTATCTGGGTATGCAGCTCTATGTCATCCAAGCTGTTGATGACAGAGGACCCAGTATTAAACGCAGTAAAAACATCATTCCATACACCCCTTCTTTGCCTCCCTGCATTACACAAAAACTCCCGGTGTGTAGTGTAGAGTTCGGTCTTGTCCACGTGGGCAAAATAGAACTCGTAAAACTTCTTGAACATGTCCTTTAATAGGGCCTGGTATAGCTGCTATGTTTCTTTGGGGCACCACTCCGGTAAATGTACCTCCATGAGATTTAAAATCACGGAGGCTACCGCGTAGTGTACCCCCTGGTACAGCATCTGATCGGTGGGGACGAGTACCAACCCATTCCCTGGTCCCTTGTTGGCAGTGGGGCAAGCTTCCCTGGGTAACCTCACCGCCTGCGCCGTGGGCGGAGCACAAGCTCAGTGGCGTTGACTGGGATCGGGGTGTAAGGGACCGCACACACCTTCAGGCTGGTATCCCACTTCATCCCCTCCCCGGTGTCGTGCCACTGCCGGTGGAAAGCAATGGATATGCCTGCGGGGCAGACCTTCTCTGACCCCCACATACAGATATAAATCCCTTGATCCGGTTCCCACTACTTGTCCCAACACACGATTAGTCCTCCATGAGTCCCTGTAATCGTCCGATGGGTGTTGTTTCCCAACCGTTCCCAGTCGACTTCAGGGTTCCTCATGTCCTTGCTCAACTTTCTGAGCCACCACCGCCTATCCAGTGGAATGTGTCCTTTACACGTCAAACATATTCATTTTCCAATGGTGACGCTGACCCTCGTGGTAACGACTCGTACCCTGGGGCACAGGAGGGAGGTCTCCCCATACGTGAATCCGGTTTGGCTGGAGTACGGAGACCAATTGGACCCCAACCATCCTGGCCACCTTCCCTCGTGGAAGTAAACGGCGGTCTCCTCCGCATCCCGTTCACCGCTCCCATTGATCGCCAGGGGTGCGAAGGGGTCTCCCGAACACCCGTAGATGTGGGAGTCTTGGACGTTGCCCCTCTTCTCTACACTCATCCCGATCAGGATGAATAGGTTCATAATCCATTCCATCCCGAAAATCTTTCTGCAGAAAGATGTAAAAGAACATGCAGCCAGGTCCCCAAGAGATTCTCTGGCTTGGTGAAGCATGGTCGGGTCCCGCGACCTCGACCCAAAGATACACACTTAACAGACTACTTAACTTAAAACTACCCATCACCTTATTTAACTTAAATTATAAACACCCAAACTTAAGCCAAATAATCCCTGGTCAGACAGCGGCTCGCCGCTACCCCCGGCGTGGCCGCACCGTCCTTGACTGTTGGTCCTTCGCAGCCCGTGGCTGCTGGTTGAGGTGCCTGTGTCCTTGGACCACTCCCTGACTCGAGGGGCGGCCCTTGGTAACTGGAGGGCTGGTGACCATGGCTTTCTCGGCTGGGCCATCCATGGGGACCTTCTAGGGGCTTTGACGGGTGGGGCTTTCTTGGCCGCTGGGCCTTTTACCCGAACCGCTGCTCCCCCAGGCTAGACCCCTCCCGAACCTGGGCTGGGGGCAGGTAACTTTTCGCAGCCTGCTGCTGCGAGCTGAGAGTCTCCGCCCCCAGGTCCCATGGCTGGGTCCGGGGCGGGGTTTTCGACCTTAGGTCCCTCCCTCTCTACACCTGGGTTAGGGGCGGGGTTTTCGCCCTCAGGTCCCTCCCCCTCGTCTGGATCCCAGAAGAGTGGGGGAGTGTCCCAATCGATGGGCGGGATGGCCCCTCCCTTGACGCAAGCCACAGCGCCTGCATGTGCAATCTATGAACTCGCTCCTGCTGTAGGCTGAGGATCTTTATCCTCAGACCTTTCCCCAACTGGCTGCTTTCCCCTTTCATGTCTGAACAGCTTGCACTGGTTAATATAACCAGCAGCCTGTTTTAAAACCTGTCCTAAAGCTTCATCCGCTGCCCCGAACGGACCTTCTAGGGGCTCCCCTTTCTCTTCCCTTACCGGGACGGCCTTACAGACGGGATCCTGGGCTTGGACCTGCTTTAGGTCCGGGGCCAAAGCTACCCCCTGTGTGCCTCCCTTGTCCCGGACTGCGGCTACTGGGCCTGCTCTGCAGGGATCCCACAACTCTTTTTCCCTAGCCCTCTGCTCGGCCACGTCGTTGGTCCTTTGGCTACCCTCCCACGTGGTAGGGAGGGATCCCAAAAGTTTGGCCAAAGGTTTGACCATTCCCCCAGCCTGCTCATTCCCTGTGGTTCCCATTGGGCTAAATGGGACCTCGTTAGACTCGAGTGGATTGGTCGTGTCTTCCGGATGGACCACCGTGCTGGAACCTCCAGTGTCCACTGAATATCTCCCCTGCACCGTCTCCACTCGCATCTTAACACAGGGCCTGCTCCCCTCATCATTTTCAAAGGGACACAGGTCGACAGACTGCGCTGGTTCTAGTCAGGGCTGTGGGTTGGATGTGGCTGATGGGGTCAGAGCACCGGTAGCGGCTGCTACTCTCCCTTGGCCAGTCAATATGGACCTCATCGCATCCAAAAATGACTCGACCACTGTGGAAGGGGTCCCTACCCCCGCCTTTTGGGCTGGGGCTGTGGAATGCTTTCCCTTGTTACCTTTCCAAGGGTTTTTGCACTCCTTCCGCCAGTGACCATCCTTCCCACACACGTAACAATTGGTCTTGGTGTTGGGGGGGGTTACTCCCTTCCTGGTGCCACTCTTTCCTTACCCGGTCCGGGATTTACCTCATGCACCTTTCCCTTGGGTGGGCGTGCATCAGCTTCCCTACCTATTTTGTAAGCCAGAGTGAGCTGCCTAATTACCGTGAGTTCGGTGGTCTGGGAATTTTTGGGATTGAACCAGGCTTCTGCCTTGGCTCGGACCTGTGGCAAGCTGTTTGCCAACAGGCAATGGAGCCAATGCGACAGGGAATCCCCGTTCAGGAACGCCCGGTCCGGTGTCCCCTGACAGGCCCTCCGGTACACCGGCCACAGTCGATCCGCAAAAGCCTGTGGGTTTTCCCCTGAGAGCTGGATCGTCTTCTCCACACAGGAGAAAGGACTTCCCTCATCCATCCTCATGGCTGCCAGAACCGCATCTCTAAGCTCCTCACATCCGCTCTGCCCCCATTTACACTTGTCAGACAGGGATTGGAGGAGATTACTCTCCGGGGGGAATAGCAGCATTTTGGCCTTCTCCGCGTCATCGCAGTCGTTGACGCTGGCGCTTTGCTCTATTTCCCTGAAGTGGATCGAGGGGTCTCCCTTTGCAGAAAGCTTCGGGATATGGTTGACCATAACCCTGAGCTGCTGGGCGTTAAAGGGTAATATGAACTGGTTTTGGAGGGGTCCCTCAATGTCCCCATTAGCGGGTGGGCCGTACCTCCGATGCCGCGCTGGGCACATCGGTCCCGGCTCCGACCTCTCGAGCGGGGGTTGCTCTACCTCTGCCTTCACCTCTGGCTCCACTTTGGGTTCCACCCCCCCTTGCTGCCAAACCTCGCTGAAACTTGTCGCTACGGGTGGTGGCCGTGAGGTCTCCTCTCTCTCAACCGGGTCGTCCCTGGGCACTACCGGTGACGGAACAGTCCTTTCCTCGTTCCCCATAAAATCTGCCTGGCCTGCCTTTGGGCTTATGAGACATACCATGCCTTTTGCCTTCCAGAGGGCCAGGCTCAGATTTTCTATCCTCTCTTTACTGGGGCCGTGGTCTGCCTCCTCCAACCCCTGTTCACTTGCTAGCTTATAAGCGGCTTCTACCTCCTGTACTTTCTCTTCCTGTTCCCTAATCTGCCTTGCCAAGCGGGCGTTTTTCTCCCGCAACCTTAACTCATTTCCCTTGGCCTCGGTGACTTGGCACCGTAGGTATTCCAACTGGGCCTTGTGTTCTCCCACTAAATGTACTCTTTCTTGGTTCAAAGCCTGCAAAGCTACAAATAATTTTCCCCCGCAAGAGCCTTATCCTGGATCGCCAGGGCTGACTCCCTTAACTCGACTGCCTGTGCTGCAACGAGCCTGTCCAAGATCTGGATCTGCCTTTTAAAGCACATCAGCCAAACTGCCTTCTCTAGGGACTTCTTGTGTTCCTTTCCCTCTGTCCACTTAGCTGCTGCATCTATCGGACGCCCAGCCTTTAACAGAGTGGTGATCCACTTCTTAGTGATATTCACCTTGCTAAACGCATAATCAGAAATCCTTTCCTCCATCACGGTTCGCTCATCCGAACCACTGTCTAATGCATCGCAACCTTGTTGCCGGTGTCCTGCCATGGTCGTCGTTTCTGTAGGGGATGGCCTGTGGGGTGGCGCGTGCGCCCAGTCACTTATGCCTCCGACTGTTTATGAACGGTTCAAATCGCTCCCATGCCCCTGGCTTCTAGACACCAGACTTAGGTACAAGGTGGCGGTACAGAGAAGACTCGAGTAGACAGGTGGTTGGATGTAAACAAAAACCAAGATTTTATTGAAGAGGAAAAATTGATACAATCTTATTACTAGTTTACACTTCTACAGGCAAAAATACAAAAGAATAACTATTATACTTATACAGGGAATGGGGAACACACAGCACATCGATGGAAACAGCTATCTTAACAATCCCCTTATCCTTATCCCACCCCCTATACCTAACTAGATTAAGCTATGAAGGACCAGGATTTATGCTCACCAATCAAAAGGGTTTGTTGGACTCAAAACAGCGGTGGGGTTTGGGGTTCGCTCTTGGTGTTCTCTGGAGCCTGCCATCATCACGTGGTCTCTGGGCGCTGCAAGGGCATTGTCCAGGTTCGAGTACCCCAAAGTTAAAGTCTCTGTTTGGGTACTTTACCTTGCAGGGATGATTCTTCGTTGTCGGCCGACAGTTTCAGTTTGTATGAAGATAGTCGCAGGTTGGCTGAGGCTGAAGGCCCGATGATTCGAAGCCTCCCCTCAGTTCGTCTCCTCAGTTGGTCTTCATCAGTCGGTCTTCCTCAGGTGGTCTTCCTCAGGTGGTCTTCCCTCCTCACCTCGTCGCGTCCCGCCTCGCCTGGCCTGAATTGTCCGTGTCCACCCGATGCAGTGCCGGAGCGGTTTCCAGATGGAGTGGCAAAAGGCACGGGCAAAGTTCAGTGGGTAAGCACGGGACGGGGAAAGAGCGACAGCCACGGGGGCGAGGGGCCGAAGAGCAGAGAGAGAAGAGAGCGATTGCAACCCAGGGGCCTTCAATTATACTCTTTTCGAAAACCCTTATCTGTGCACCAAATCAGGTTAGTTCTTTGTCTTAATCTTGGCGGGCTATTTTAAATAATGGTAGCAATCCATACTAACTGTTTTTAGATGGCCGGTAATCGCATCTACCGGCCCGATAATTGACTTGTATTGTCATGAATGTTCCTTGATGGGCCTGTCCAGCCTCGATGGCTCTTTTAATCTGTTTTCGATTATATGTGTAGACTGCTTGATGGCCTTAACTATAGGCCTAAACTGAATTTAGATTTGTTTCCAATTCGGTCTAATACATAATTCAGAGTCCTATCTAGTTTCAAAACACAAAGTCTCTCTTCACAGAAAACTGCAGCTTGGATTTCGATCCACAAGCTGTCTGCGTTGCAGAGTCCATTTTAAATTCCCACAGGCTTTCTGCCACGAGGCACGGACGCCATCTTGGGTACCCTTTTTGATTTAAAATGTCCACACAGGGTCCCGTTTATTAATAACAGCCTTCGGGGAAATGCAGAAATTTTGCAGATCTTACATTACACAGCGCTTCCAACAAATGAGACAGCACATGGCCTTTGCGCAGAACAACCATATCATTACAGCCAGCTCGCAGCCCTATCACCGGGCAAGGTCAAATGAGAAACAGCACAAAATTTGCTACATCGCAATAAACATTTATTATTCTGCACAACTCTCCCTTATCAAACACAACCAATAATAAACAAACATACAATATATGAACAAACACAACTGGTTCTTAGCAAACAAAATGATTTCTTACCAAGCTGAACTATATATTTACACACACTCCCCCCAGTTGCTATTAACATTTTATTTAATCAGTCTTCCTCAATGATTTCCCTCTGCTTTGCAATACCCACCTCTCAACCCTACTGCTGCTCCGTAATAGAAACATAGAAGATAGGAGCAGGAGTAGGCCATTTGGCCCTTCGAGCCTGCTCCGCCATTCAATGAGATCATGGCTGATCATTCAAATTCAGTACCCTTTCCCTGCATTCTCCCCATATACCTTGATCCCTTTAGCCTTAAGAAATATATCCAACTCCTTCTTGAATATAATTAATGAACTGGCCTCCACCGCCCTCTGTTGCAGAGAATTCCACAGGTTCACCACTCTCTGGGTGAAGAAATTCCTCCTCAGATCAGTCCTAAATGGCTTACCCCTTAGCCTTAGAATATGACCCCTGGTTCTGGACTCCCCAGCCATTAGAAACATCCTTCCTGCATCTTGTCTGTCCAGGCCTGGCAGAATTTTATATGTTTCGATGAGATCCCCTCTCAATCTTCTAAACTCCAGTGAGTACAAGCCCAATCGACACAATCTCTCCTCATACGTCATTCCTGCCATCCCAGGTATCAGCCTGGTGAATCTTCGCTGCACTCCTTCCATGGCAAGATCATCCTTCCTCAGATAAGGTGACCAAAACTACACACAATACTCAAGGTGCGGTCTCACCAAGGCCCTGTACAACTGTAGCAAGACATCCTTGTTCCTGTACTCGAACCCTTTTGCTACGAAGGCCAACATTCCATTTGCCTTCTTAACTGCCTGCTGCACCTGCATGCTTACCTTCAGCGACTGGTGCACATGAACACCCAGGTCTCTTTGCACTTCCCCTTCTCCCAATCTATTGCCATTCAAAAAATAATCTGCCTTCCTGTTTTTGCCACCAAAGTGGATAACCTCACATTTATCCACATTATAGTGCATTTGCCATGTTTCTGCCCAATCACCCAACCTGTCCAAATCATACTGGAGTTTCACGACATCCTCCTCACAGCACACCCTCCCACCCAGCTTTGTGTCGTCTGCAAATTTGGAGATATTACATCCAATTCCCTCGTCCAGATCATTAATATATATTGTGAACAGCTGGGGTCCTAGGACCGATCCTTGCGGTTCCCCACTAGTCACTGCCTGCCACTCAGAAAATGACCCGTTAATTCCAACTCTTTGCTTTCTGTCCGCCAACCAGTTCTCTATCCAAGTCAATACCTTGCCCCCAATCCCATGTGCCTTAATTTTGCACGCTAATCTCTTATGCGGGACCTTATCGAAAGCCTTCTGAAAGTCCAAATACACCACATCCACTGGTTCTCCCTTATCTATTTTACCAGTTACATCCTCAAAAAATTCCAGTAGATTAGCCAAGCATGATTTACCTTTTGTAAATCCATGTTGACTTTGTCCGATCCTGTCACTGCTTTCCAAGTGCTCTGCTATTACATCTTTTATAATGGACTCTAGCATTTTCCCCACTAAGTGTCAGGCTTACCGGTCTATAATTCCCCGCTTTTTCTCTGCCATCGTTTTTGAATAGTGGGGTAACATTAGCTACCCTCCAATCCATGGGTACTGTTCCAGAGTCTATCGAGTTCTGGAAGATGACCAGCAATGCATCTACTATTTCTAGGGCCACTTCCTTAAGTACCCTAGGATGTAGATTATCAGGCCCTGGCGATTTATCGGCCTTCTGTCCCATCAATTTTCCTAACACCATTTCCCTACAAATACTGATTTCTTTCAGTTCCTCACTTTCATCAGGCCCTATGTTCCCCAGCATCTCTGGGAGGTTATTTGTGTCCTCCTTTGTGAAGACAGAACCAAAATATGTGTTTAGTTGGTCTGCCATTTCTTTGTTCCCCATTATAAATTCCCCTGATTCTGACTGCAAGGGACCTACGCTTGACTTCACCAATCTTTTTCTCTTGACATATCTATAAAAGCTTTTACAGTCAGTTTTTATGTTCCCTGCAAGCTTACTCTAATAATCTATTTACCCTTTCTTAATTAATCCCTTTGTCCTCCTTTGTTCAATCCTAAACTGCTCCCAATCCTCAGGATTATTGCTTTTTCTGGCCAATTTATATGTCCTCTCCTTGGATGTTGTGCTATCCGTATTTTCCCTTGTTAGCCACGGTTGAGTCACCTTTTTTTGTTTTATTTTTATGCCAAACTGGGATGAAAAAATCTGTAGTTCATCCATTTGGTCTTTGAATGTTTGCCATTGCCTATCCACCGTCAACCCTTTGAGTGACATTCCCCAATCAATCCTACCCAACTCGCTCCTCAGACCATCGTAGTTTCCTTTATTTAAATTGAGGACCCTAGTCTCTGAGTCAACTACTTCATTCTTCATCTTAATGAAGAGTTCGATCATATTATGATCACTCTGACCCAAGGGGCCGCGAACAACAAGATTGCTAATTAATCCTTTCTCGTTACATAATACCCAGTCTAAGATGACCTGATCTCTGGTTGGTTCCTCGACATATTGGTCCAGGAAACCATCCCGTAAACACTCCAGGAATTCCTCCTCCACAGTATTGTTACCAATTTGGTTAGCCCAATCTATATGTAGATTAAAGTCACCCATGATGACTGTTGTGCCCTTATTGCACACTTCTTTAATTTCCCTTTTAATGCCATCCCCAACCTCTGCCTTACTGTTTCGAGGTCTATATACCACTCCCACTAACGTTTTCTTCCCCTTAGTATTTCAATTCAACCCATACATATTCCACATCATCAGAGCTAATATCCTTCATTACACTTGTGTTAATCCCTTCTTTAACCAGCAATGCTACCCCACCTCCCTTTCCTTTTTGCCTATCTTTCCTGAATATCGAATACCCCTGGATGTTGAGTTCCCAGCCTTAGCCATCCTTGAGCCATGTTTCCGTAATCCCAACCAAATCATATTTGTTTACCTCTATTTGCGCAGCCAATTCATCCATCTTATTACGAATGCTCCTCGCATTAAGACACAAAGGGCTAGATTTTCAGTATAGACAGTTTTGGGGCGCTAACCTTAGCGCCCGCCCGAAGTTAGCGCCCGCCCCAAAGTAGCGCCCCGTTGCCGGAAATTCAGTGGCTTCGCCCTAAGAGGTTGGTGGAGCGCTAAAAGAGGCGTTCCACTACTATCTTTAGGCGCTAAGCCGGCGGTGCAGAGCGCAGCGCCCGAGCTCGGGCGCAGCGCACGGCAGACACTCTGGTGCCAGTGAGCTCTTAAAGGGGAAGGGTGCATGTGTTTTTGGAGGAGGAGGAGGAGGAGGAGGAGGAGGAGGAGGAGGAGGAGGAGAATAATAATACACCGTTCATAACAACACACTGGAACCTTCCACACAACACATGCAGACTGCCGTTTATAGTGCAGGAGGAGTGCCCTTTAATTTGTGCTCCCCAGGGTGTGTTGCGTTCCATTCTACAAACGCTCTGGACGCCAGCCGCAGAATGGGGCGGTCCGACTGAAGTTTGGATTCGGGGCGGCCAAAGGGCGTTGCACGAGGATGTGACGTCATTTTCTGCGCGCGCATCCGGGCGGCCACTAAACTTTGCGCCGGCGCTAACGGGCAACTTAATTTGGGGCGGGGCGCAAACTGCGCTGCGCCCGGGCGCTACACGAATAGCGCCCGAAAATTACTTCTCTTAAGGCGCTAACTGCTGGCGCAAGCAACTGAAAATCTAGCCCAAAGCCTTCAGGCTTGTTTTTTTAATGCTCTTAGACCTATTAGAATTATTATTTACTTTGGCCACTTTTGATTTAAACCGCTGATTTCTCTGACTGCCACTTTTTGTTTTTCTCCTTCCTATCTTTTGCTTTTATCCTTGTTTCCCTTTCCTCTGTCTCCCTGCTCATGTTCCCAACCCCCTGCCATTTCAGTTTAAACCCTCCCCTAGAGCACTAGCAAACACTCCCCCTAGGACATCGGTTCCAGCCCTGCCCAGGTGCAAACTGTCCGGTTTGAACTGGTTCCACCTCCTCCAGAACCGGTTCCAATGTCCCAGGAACTTGAATCCCTCCCCATTGCACCATTCCTCTAGCCAAGTATTCATCTGCAATATCCTTCTATTTCTACTCTGACTAGCACGTGGCACTGGTAGCAATCCTGAGATTACTACCTTTGAGGTCCTATTTTTTAATTTACCTCCTAACTCCCTATATTCCGCTTTTAGGACCTCATCCCGTTTTTTACCTATATCGTTGATGCCTATATGCACCATGACAGCTGGCTGTTCACCCTCCCCTTCCAAGATGCTCTGCAGCCGCTCTGAGACATCCTTGACCCTTGCACCAGGGAGGCAACACGCCATCCTGGAGTCTCATTTGTGGCCGCAGAAATGCCTATCTATTCCCCTTAAAATAGAATCCCCTATTACTATAACTCTCCCACTCTTTTTCCTCCCGTGCTGTGCAGCAGAGCCACCCCTGGTGCCAGGAAGTTGGCTGCTGCTGCTTTCCTCTGATAAGCCATCCCCCTCAACAGCACTCAAAGTGGTGTATCTGTTTGAGAGGGGGATGTCTGCAGGGGACCCCTGCACTACTTGCCTGCGCCTAGTACTTCGCCTGTTGGTCACCCATTCCCTTTCTTCCTGTCCAACCTGTACCTGTGGTGTGTCCAACTCTGTAAACATGCTATTCACGATGTCCTGAGCATCGCGAACACTCCAGTATGCATCCAATCGCAGCTCCAGTGCCGCAATGTGGTCTGTCAGTAGCTGCAGTTCAATGCACTTACTGCACATGTAGTTTTCAGGGACACAGGAAGTGTCCCTGAGTTCCCACATATCGCAGGAGGAGCATATCACATGGCCGGGCTGTCCTGCCATGACTTACCCTTTAATTAACTGAACTTAAATTAAATCAATCAATCCCACTAATTACACTACAGTTAAATGGTTTACCAACAGTCCCTGCTACACCAGAGAGACCTTAGTAACTACAGCCCACAGAGTTAAAGTTTAAAAAGCAGAGAAATACTCACCAACCAATCAATTACCTGCTTCCATGGTGATGTCACACTTTGATTACATTTTACCTCTCTCCCCCGCTGATGAATTGGTCGGGCGTCACCTCACTACTCCTTTTATAGTCGCTGCGCTGCTCCACTCCCAGGTCCAGCCGCTGTGGTCGGGCCTCACCTCGCTGCTCCTTTTATAGTTGCTGCGCTGCTCCACTCCCAGGTCCAGCCGCTGTGGTCGTGCCTCACCTCGCTGCTCCTTTTATAGTCGCCGCGCTGCTCCACTCCCAGGTCCAGCCGCTGTGGTCGGGCCTCACCTCGCTGCTCCTTTTATAGTCGCCGCGCTGCTCCACTCCCAGGTCCAGCCGCTGTGGCCGGGCTTCACCTCCCTGCTCTTTTTATAGTCGCCGCGCTGCTCCACTCCCAGGTCCAGCCGCTGTGGTCGGGCCTCACCTCGCTGCTCCTTTTGTGTAATGTGGCCCCAGTGGCTGCAGCAAGGCTGGTGGAAGGCTGCTGAGCCTGGGAGCCAGAGACTGTAGATGGCCTTGCAGGATGCCCTCGACCAGCTCTGGGCCTGGAAAGCCCAGCTGCAGACTGCACAATCTTAGCATGTGTGGCAGCAGTCTGGGATGGCTGGGTTACAGGCTGCGGCAAGTGCAATGGCAGAGTGGCAGTGGTTGGAGCAGGAATGCTGTCATCCTGAGAGAGGGCAGCACATTCCTGCTCGACCAACACACTGCCACTCCCCCGGGGCAGAACCTCAGCATCTGGAGTAATCTGCTCGAACACAGATTGCTGGTCTGCTGCAGCACTGTGAGATCCCTGGTGGATTGTGGGTGACACAACGATGATGGCAGCAGTCAGCACTTGCGTGACATCAATCTGAGACTGCATGAGAGCACTCTGAGATTGGATGCCAGCAACCACTGACTCCATTACAACACTATGCTGTTGCGTTGTTTTGGCCTGTGCTGCAATAGCTGCTGCCACCTCACCCATGACACGCGGCATGAGGTCTGGGTCCCCACGGTCTCTTTGTGAGTCAACCTTAATCTGCAAAGTGCCAAGGATGGGCTCAATGGTGTGCGCAGAGATGAGTGCAATGCTGGAGGCGGACTCCTCCAAAATCCTAACCAGTGCATCCATGCTCTCGGGCACTCTTACCATTGACCCCATGAACACAGTATGCATGCTCATCATCTGTGTTGTCATCGCCTCAACTTCGAGGTGCTCATCTGAGTCCTGTGCAGCAGAACTCGTGCGTGCACTTGCCCTCCGGGGAGATAGCCCCCGAGCTTCCCTTTCCCCATGGCATTGCTGCAGCCTGCTGAGTCCCGGAGCTTCACCCACATCAGAGCCATTTCCTCTGCTCCCCTCCAGCGACCATGTGGTCCCATTATTGGATGTTTCACCCCCGGGAGACACAGGCAGTGAGGCTCCGGCTTGGTGTTCATCCTCCTCTCCCACCTCACTGCCACCGGGAGGCTGAGGGACAGGCTGGTCAGATGGTGGCTGATTATCTGAAAGCATTAAGGCACAAGAGTGGGCTTAACGTCAGGGGAGGGGGACAGGAAAGGAGCAAAGAATAGAGACAGTATACTTAGATGGAAAGTGGGAAAGGCTTGTGTTGTGAGGGGGAAGTGGTATGAGAGAAGAGGGAGTGGAGATGAACATACCGTTGTTGTTCCCAAGGGGTTCGAGCTCTCAGACTATCATAGCACCAGTGATCTGGACTGCGATGATGCTGTGCACTCGTTCCTCCAGCTGTGTAAGAGGGTGCAGCTCTGCCTGACCTCCTCCTGTGTGTTGCTGCTCCCTCTTGTTCTGAGCAAGCTTGGCCTGCAAGAAAAAGGACAGCATGTGAGTGAGTGTGCAGCCATGTGTTTGGCATATGTGCCTACCATAGTTGAATAGCTGTTAATATATGTAAGGCGTGAGATGTGGATGTACATTTTAATAGGTGGGCATAGTTGGTGGGTGAGTGTTGGGGAATTGACAGTTTATACCGTCTGTGCACAGAGTGAGGTTGAGATGGTGGGATGTAGAGGTTTTCGAAGCATGTACTGATCCTGACCACCCGAGTGAGGTCGTTGAACTTCTTGCGGCACTGGGTGGGAGTCCTGTGGGCCACACCTCTGGCCAACACGTGCTGGGCCACCTCCCTCCACAACCTCCTGAACTCCTGCGGCAATGGCCTCCTGCCAGAGTCCGGGAACAGCACTGCCCGTCAGCGTTCCACAGCCACAACCAGAGCCTCCAATGCCTGGTCGCTAAACTGATGAGCTCTCTCCCTGGGCCTCTGAGCAGCCATGAGATTTGTGGTTGATGGATTGCAGCTCCTTGCAGGCCCAGTTCACAAGCAGCAATGATCAGAGTGAGGTTGTGCAGCATGATTGAACCTCCCCTTTCAGAACTGGAAGGCGCCAGTCTGTCTAAGTACTTGTAATTGACAGCGCCTGAACTTGAGTAGCACTCTGCGGTAGCGCTTCGCTCCCCGACGTTAGCACCTGAAGAGACGTGTGTAGCACTAGATTTAGCACTCCACTTCCCTCTAGCGGTGCTAAAACTGAATTTCGCAGTCGCCAGCACAAAAGTTTGCACCCGGGCGATGTTAGCACCCCAAAATGGTCGGTAACAAATTTTTCCCCCAAAAGTGTCTAGGTAACTCTCCCCCTCCCTGATGCAGTGCAATGTCTGCAGCTCGAACTCCTGCTGAACAACTCTGAGCTGAAGGTCCTCGAGCTGCAGGCACTTACCATTGATGTGGTTGCTCGGGATCTCGTTGGTCTCCACCAACTCCCACATGCTGCAGTTATGACACACCACCTGCACGCCCATATCTATCACCTTATTTGATTTATATCATTAATTACAGTTTTTATTCAAACAATTATTTTTAGTTTTAATGTTTAGTTTTAATTAGTTAATTTAGTTTAAGTTATAATTTAATAAAGTTACAGTCGTTAATACTCTCCCAGTTCTGAATTTAATCCACTTACCTAACCTAGAGAGCAAAAGAGCTGTAATACGCACCAACCAATTACCTACCTGCTGTCCTGTGACATCACTCCTTATTTTTTTTTGTTTTTAAATCGCTGCTCAGCTCCCTTTATGCCACCGCTCCCGCTCAGTTCTGCGCTGTGTCCTGGGCCTTCTCCGGTGCTCCCTTTATGCCGCCGCTCCCACTGCTGCCACTTCCGCTCAGGTCTATAGTGGAGCAGGTATTATACAGAGGTGTCAACTTTTCCACAGACCAAGATGACTGTTATAAATCTTCTAGAAACTTTTTGTGAAAAGAAACCCATTGGTGCAGGCCTGACAGCAGATCGCCACCCACCATCGTAGTTAGGGCATTGTCTATGGTGGAGGCCCTAAATGAAGGCAAAAATTTTCTCGAAGTGAATGAAATATGGAACTACCACATTACACAATTAATGAAGTACTACCTTTCACCATCCAGGTCTGACATCTTGGAACTGAGCCAATGCAGGATTATGAGGTTACATTCTTCATTGGTTCTCTTTGACCATATTTAGTTAGGCTGTATTACGTAGGAATAGATATCATATGGTTATTACCACTCACGTTACCCTTGGAGAAGTGTGCAAGCAATCAGGGCCAATCATATGAGACTTCATTACTATAATTCTTTAAAAACAATTAAACTAATAAAATTGATTAAAGCGGAACATAAATGTCAGATGAGAACATGTTTGGGTTTGGCTGTGATTTTGAAAGTCCCAAGTTAAAACTCAAGAGAAGATTTTCTGTGTCTTCAGCCATGGAAAGGTACACAGTGCATAATTTCTTAAGAGCAGGTTCCTTGCAACAGGCAAGGATTTGGAGAATCTACCCTTTACTGTTAATGGCCAGAATTTCAACAAATGTCTTGTTCAACAGCCACTCTCAGGAATGATGAAGGGAGATGGCATTTCTATATCTTACTTTATTGAAAGAAAGTCAGTTTGATTTTCTGTTTATATGACAAGTTACTCTGGTTATATGAATTACAGTGACAGCCCGTATAATGATCCAGATCTTTATAATGATGAGAAGCATAGATAATATAAATATAAATAAACTATTTAACGTACACTGATAAATAATGGTCAAAAGTATAAAATTAACAAGCCTCAAGCAAGATACATATTGAGGAAGAACTTGTGGTCGGTAGGACAGCGTACTCTCAGAGTACGCTGTCATACTGCCTTTGAAATTGACCGCAAGTTCAGGATTTCCACTTGCGGATGCAGTAAATCCCGAATTTACGATGTGTCAAGTTTCGACTAGACAGATCATCTGCTGCATCTGTCAAATCCTCATTGTTGGTGAGAAGTTGGGCTAATTGCTCACCAACTGTGCAGCAATTACACTGGAACATTTTACGACTGGTGCAAACAGGTGTAGGAGCCTGTTTGCACAGTGTAAGGGAAGGGTGGATGAGAAAAATGTATAAATAATTACAAATGAACACATAAAAGCATTGTGTATCAACCTACCAAGCAGCTGTAAAGACTTGGTTTGAGGGATGAGATGTTTTATTTTTTTTTAAATCTTGCAGAGTCTGCAAGACTCCAAATTACTCCCTGTGCTTTTTAAAGACAAGTACTGCACTTGTCAAATAAATATTCACACAGTTTAATTTAAAATTTGATTAATATCGGGCATCAGAGATTTCTACTTCCTGATTGGCTAGTGAAAGGAGCACCACCCCACATGATCCCAGATACGCTTATGCACAATGGAGTGCCCTGGGATCCATGGGCCACTACTCTGCAGCATTTCAAAGCAAGTTTTCGTTTGGGGCCTTGCACCAGGTAAGTGCAGATTTTGTTTGGAGAGCGGTGCCGTACTCCTTAGCTATGCCACCGACCACAATTTCAGGGCCATTGTTTTCTACGTCCTTAGTTTGATTTTGTTCGATTATTTTTGCCTTTTAGGGTGAGTTGGAGCAAGAGATGTCAGCATGCGACAATGGAACATGATTCCATTTCTGGCACCCAGCCTCAACATCTAGCAAGCCCAAGTCAGATATAGCACAGTTAGATGCAGAATAAAGCTGTACTATTCTGCCCCAACAATCTGCCTCAGCTCCAGCTACAGATGAAGATTATCTCCACTGTACTGGTATGACATTTCCGCTTCCTACATCCGCCATGCTATGGACTCTGTGAGCTTCACTGCTAATCTTTTAACATCAGTTAGCACCAGTGCTATGGGCCATGTCCAGCAGAAACAGATTTAAACTATTAGATCACTACTCAAATAGTCTGTTTTGACTGTTAGTTGTAAGGCCTAGAAATTGAGTGGGCTTAGCGCCCATTTTGCGGCGCTAGAGGGCATTGCGCTGGACTTGCAGCCGGTTTTGAAATTGACTAGGGCCCAACATCGGCGTTACACCGGTAGTGCTGCGCCGGCACCGATGACGTCATCGGTGTGCGCAGCATCCCGGTTGCCATGGTGACGGGCCCCAGCACCGAAATTCAGTTGCGGCCGCCTCGCCCGTGGCAGCCGCAACTAAGACTCTGGCAACAGAGCCTTACACGACTTTGCGCCGGCGCATAAAGGTGGAGCGGCGGCCGGCCGCTTTCCCGCCGGCCGCCTGCCCGCACCTCCCTCCCCGGACTCCCCCACCACCCCCCCCGCGGAACAGATGCTTCTCGGCTGCGAGCCCGGCACTTCCCCGAGGTGCCGGGCTCATTTTTGTGGCGATTTAACCGGCCAGCGGGCGGGTGCAGGCAGCTCCTCCTTAACTGAAGGAGGAGGCCTGCACTTCCCGAGCCTGCCGCACCGCATCGGGCGCCGCAGCGCCGGAATAGCGCCGCAATGCGGCGCGTAGCGCCAGTTTTCAGGCGCAAACAGCCTTCAGTAGCGCCGGCAGCCGTTTGGGCGCGGCGCTACTGAAGTTTTGGCACGCGCAGCGCGACTTAGCACCGGCGCTAAATTTCCGGCGTTAAGCCCCGGCGCAGTGCAAACTCAATTTCTAGGCCTAAGAGTCCTATCATCCAATCAGTTTGGGTTAGAGTCAAACCAATCTCCTAGAAGAGAAAGGGCAGTGTACTAATACAGACCCAATTGCTCCATTTATTTGTTCAGGGGCCAATCATTCAAACTGTCCTGGAGGCTGATCTGAAACCTTTGAGATGTGGAAGAGTATTAATGGCTGGTAACTGCTGCATACTGGATTTGCTTGGTTAAAAGTTTGACCTATTTTCTGTATGAATAAGAAAATGCCATTCTGCTCAACTAGCTTCATGCCCTTTCAGGAACTATCCTATCCCGTCTTCCCCTATATCAAGCCCATGCTTCTATTTACTGCTGAATCAGGAACATTGGTTAGAAATTCCCTATCTTAATGCCACCCGTTTGCGAGAAATGGCGGCCGATGCTCTAACGCCCTTCTCTGGTGCAGGACTCGGCAGCCACCATTTTGGTGAGGGCCTTAGTGTTGCCGATAGCAGTGCTGACCCTGGAGATGTAAATGGGCAGAGAGTAACATCTATCAATGTGCAACACCGACTTAATGTCACGCTCTGTGAACTTCGACCTTAGCGCTGAGTTCAGCGCTGGATTCTAAGCTCGCTCTGAAAAATGAGCATTCAGCAGACTGACAAAGATGCTGTAAGCACATCTTAAAGGTAAGTTTGCATTTAAGCTTTCGGACTGGATTATTTTAATTTTATTGAAGTAGGGGCTTGGTGCAATACATGTTAAAAGTTTTTAAGTGTGCAGGGAGTACAGGGAGTGCTACTGGATGCTTGTAAGGTCTCGGATGCTAAAGGAAGGCCTCAGAGAAGACAGAAACTGCTGGAAATACTCAGCAGATCAGGAATCATCTGTGGAGAGAGAAACAGAGTTCACATCTCAGGTCAAGATGCTGCCTGAGCTGCTGAGTATTTCCAGCATTATATGCTTTTATTTCAGATTTAGAGCATCTGCTCGCAGAAGGAAGAGGTAGACGCAGGAGAGAAGGAAGCAGGAGAGGAAGACACAAAATAGGAAGAAGCAGAAAAGGAGGAAGCAGAAGAGGAGGAAGCAACTCAGAAAGCCCCATTCTGGCTGGGATAACCGGGATGGAATCATCCGCCCGCAGTCACAGTGATCACAACCCCAATTCCCCTTTCAACGGCCCGGATTTTGTGGCCGGCGGCATAACTAGGGATTACGCCGCCAGCATCCAACCCGAATGCGCACTTATCTGCTGGGAACCCTCCTCCAAGAATTTGCTGTGAGATGCTGTGGAGCAGAGGGCAGCACACCTTGTGGACCCACTTGAAACAAAGCTATCAGAGTATTATTTTCTGGCAATACCACTAGGGTTATTACTCAAATTTGTAGGGGGAGAAATTCATTATAGCCCAGGAATGGGCGGTAACTTTTGAAAAGGTTGAGAATTAATGCCAGGTGCTAATGCTTCAGACTGCATGCAAAATTCTGTCTCATTGCACAAAGAAAGGATTGTAGCACTAAATCAAGCACTAATGGCCTAGCTCAGTGGCATAAACTCGAAGCACTGACCAATATCAGGAGCAGGCTAATCAAAAGTCATCATTGCCACAGACTATTTCCAGTTCTCAAATGGGAGAACATAAGAACATAAGAAATAGGAGCAGGAGTAGGCCATTCGGCCCCTTGAGCCTGCTCCGCCATTTAATAAGATCTGGCTGATCTTCTACCTCAACTCCACTTTCCTGCACTATCCCCATATCCCTCGATTCCCTTAATATCCCAAAATCTATTGATCTCTGTCTTGAATATTCTCAACGACTGAGCCTCCACAGCCCTCTGGGGTAAAGAATTCCAAAAATTCACCACCCTCTGAGTGAAGAAATGTTTCCTCATCTCAGTCCTAAATGGCCGACCGCTTATTCTGAGACTGTGAACCCTGGTTCTAGACTCCCCAGCCAGGGGAAACATCCTTCCTGCATCCACCCTGTCAAGCCCTGAAAGAATTTCGTATGTTTCAATGAGATCACCTCTCATTCTTCTAAACTCTAGAGGATATAGGCCTAGTCTACTCAATCTCTCCTCATAGGACAATCCCCCCATCCCAGGAATCAGACTGGTGAACTTTTGTTGCACTCCCTCTATGGCAAGTATATCCTTCCTTAGGTAAGGAGACCAAAACTGTACACAATACTCCAGGTGTGGTCTCACCAGGGCCCTATGTAATTGCAGTAAGATGTCTTTACTCAAATCCTCTTGTAATAAAGGTCAATATACCATTTGCTTTCCTAATTGCTTGCTGTACCTGCATGTTAACTTTCAGTGATTTGTGTACAAGGACACCCAGATTCCTCTGAACACCAACATTTCCCAATCTCTCACCATTTAAAAAATACTCTGCTTTTCTATTTTTCCTACCAAGATAGATAACTTCACATTTCTCCACATTATATTCCATTTGCCATGTTCTTGCCCACTCACTTAGCCTGTCTATATCCCCTTGAAATGTCTTTGCATCCTCCTCACAACTTCATTCACACCTAGCTTTTTATCATCAGCAAACTTCCCTCATCCAAATCATTGATAAAGATTGTGAATAGCTGAGGCCCAAACACTGATCCTTGCGATACCCCACCTGCCAACCCGAAATAATATCACCATTGCTGGTCATGACCAGAAGGAGCATGATGCCAATCTCCAGAAATTTTTTGACGTTCTTCGTCGTCGCAACTTATCCTTAAATGAGTCCAAATCTGTGAAATCAGTACCATCAGTCAACATCCTTGGCTACTGGGTGGGCAATGGTTTCATCAAACCGGATCCGGAGCGACTTCATCCACTTCAGGAGCTCCCTGCCCTACGAATCTTGGCTCTCTTCGTCGGGAAATCGGCATGTTCCCCTATTATGCGAAGTGGATACCCCACTTCGCTGACAAGATCCAGCCCCTACTTCACGAGAAGTCACTTCCATTGGAGGCAATGACTATTTCAGCTTTCAACCTCCTCAAGCGACAACTGGAAAAAGCCATGCTTCATTCCATTGATGAAAATCTTCCTTTCATGGTCGAGTGCGATGCATCAGAGGTGGCGATCTCTGCTACCTTGAATCAAGGTGGTCGACCCGTTGCATTTCTATCCAGAACTTTGCAGGGTAGTGAGCTCCACTATCCTCCTGTCGAGAAGGAGGCTATGGCCATCATCGAAACTGCATGTAAATGGAGTCATTTTCTCACTCGTCGCCATTTCACACATAACCGATCAGCGCTCCGTGGCCTTTATGCTGGATAACTGGAAATGCACTAAGATCAAGAATAACAAAATACAACTCTGGAGGATGGAATTGGCCACCTTTGGATACACCATACATTATCGACACAGCAAAGAGAATGTGGCCCCGGATACCCTCAAGCGGGCATTCTGCTCTTCTATGTCAACTTCGACTCTTGCGGATCTTCATACTGACTTATGCTATCCTTGTGTTACCCATATGTTGCACTTTGTACGATCTAAAAATCTCCCATTTTCTATGGAAGATGTGAAAAGAACATGCTCCTCCTGTAGAATTTGTGCAGAATTAAAACCGCAATTCTTCTGTTCATCGGATGGCTCGCTCATACACGCTATGCAGCCTATGCAGCAACTCAGCATTGACTTTAAAGGGCCATTGCCTTCCTCAACGCAAAACACCTACTTACTTACTATGGTGGACGAATATTCACGCTTTCCCATTGCTTTCCCCTGTCCCAATATGCTTACTTCCACAGTGATCAAATGCCTTGATCAAGTCTTTTCCCTTTATGGTACGGCCAATTTCATCCACTCTGATCGGGGTCCCTCCTTCATGTCAAGCAAACTCAAAAGTTATCTTTCCCAACGTGGAATCGCCACAAGTAAAACAACACCATACCTTCCCATCGGTAACGGACAGGTTGAGAGATACAACGCTATCATTTGGAACGCTGTTCGTCTTGCACTGAGGTCACGTAACCTACCAGACCAGCAGTGGGAAACTATGCTCCCTGACGTGTTGCATTCCATCATGTCTTTTCTTTCTACTTCCACCAATTTCACATCTCATGAGCGATTCTTCAGGTTCCAGCGTCGCTCCACTCATGGGACGTCCCTACCATCATGGTTGGCAGCTCCCGGCCCCATGCTGCTCTGAAGATTCGTCCGATCTTCCAAAAACGATCCCCTCATCGACGAGGTGGAACTCATGGACGTTAATCCCACTTACATGCACATGCGATACCCTGATGGCCGGGAGTCCACCGTTTCACTCTGGCTCCCTGTCCAACCAGTCCCACGGACCCAAATGATAGAGGGTCCCACGGTGATGATGCCGACACTCCGCGCTCCTTTGAAGATGACGCCCTACCTGGGACATCAAGAGATCTGCCGGCTACTCCACCAGATCAACTCAGGGAGCCAAGCGCTCCCCATGGGATGGCCACCCAAAGCCAGAATGCCAGTCAATCCCTGGCTACCAAACAAAATGCAGCCAGCTGTAGTGGGGTATCTTTTCACTGGTTTACGGTAATTTACATGGTCAGCAGCCTTTGCCTGCTACCCTTAAACCAATTTAAACAGCGGTTTCGAATCGCTACCCCACCTTCCAGTTCTGACTGAAGGACTTATAATTAATAATATATTAAAACGGACAAGTGGTCTGGGTGTGAGAAAGTCAAACTTTATTAAACTAAAGAAACTGGAATCAAATTTTAAACTATACCACACGAACACAGTAATTACAGTAAAATTGCTTAAATGGGGGAAGGCAGATGGCAAAAATGAGGGATTAATGTCTACAATGTTGATTAAACAATCTTAGCAATATCCCCTAAATTACCACCCCCTAACTCCTTACTAGGTTGCCTTGCTGCAGAGTCAGATAACCTGCTCACCTGTGGTCCAGCGAAGTGAGAGAGAGATAGCTTCTCAGGAGCTATCTTTTATATCCTGCCAACTCCTGTTTGGTGCTGAAAAAGGTCTGTGTGCAAAATGTGCGCCCAAAAGTTCCAATATACAAGAGAAGGCCCATGATTGGCTGACTCAGATGGGTTTGGAGTGGTTTAATGTGTCTACACTCTGGGGTCAGGATGTTCCCGCCCACCTCCGGAGCCCCCTGGGCTGAACAAAAGGAATCCAACTGCCGTATTGTCTGAGTGATTCAAACCCATCCATACTGATCTCTTTCAAAAGTCCTTTTCTGGAGTTTCAAAGGTGCCTCAATTGTGTGTGTAAGGGGTTTGAATGGGTTTGGATTTCTGTGTAAACAGAAGCCTTTGATTCTGGTTTGACTGAAACCACCCTTAAGTGCTGTGTCAACAGACAGCAGTTTCAATCGATTCTCTCCGCGGTTTCTACTCAAGTGGGTTAATCCCTTAAGTAAATAAACATCCTGCAGTTTCGTATAAACAAACCTTGCCTCTCTACAAATGGAAACTCCCTGGTTTGATTGACAGGTCTTTCACACAGACACATTACAAGCTGTACAAGCTGCTTTTCCAAGCCCCACTGTCCTTGGCCAATGCTTTCTGATGACCATTTTAAAACCATTTTGTGATTGACCAGGCTCAAGGGCACAAATTCAAATCAAATGTACTGTCTTAATGTGTGCGAATATTTCCACAGAACTCCTCGATTCCGGTGTTGTCCACGTGCTGTCCATCTCAGAGCAGTCTTTCGTGGCTCTGAGTATGCTTTAAAAACATTGATCCAACCCAGAGGCAATTCAAAACACATAATTCTTCATCCACGATGTGGACCAATATTTCCCGATCTTCAGGGAAAATAGGGGAATTTTGTGAACCCCTACAAGCTCTGCACCTGTGGGGACCCGAACCCGGAGTCACGATCTCCGCAGTCTCCCTCAGGTTGATCAAGGTGACACGAGCCCTCTCAACCCACCAGTACGGATCAAGCAACCCAGGGACCCAGACACGGTCCGGGGGGACATGCCTTCCAGCCACAAGCGAAGAGCTAAACAACTGTGGCTATTCGTGGTCCAGCTAATCCGTTAAAAGGAAGTCATCGGACTTCCAAATCTTTAGGGAGGAAGAATGTTATGTATTCGATCCATGTGTTAATGGAGACACGGAATGCAGGAGTTGATTTAACAAGTGCTTACTGAACAAAGTCTGGAGGTGAACTAACTACACAAGACGCTACACAGGCTTATATACCCGAGTGGTCACTACTGGTACTACAGTATACAGGGGCTTCAAAAACATAGTTCCTCTTAAAGGTACATACACTACAATTCCTCCCCTTTTAGATAAATAGTACACAACATTTTTACAAGAACAATAATCTACACATTTGCTGAAGTTAATCAATTACAAATTCAGTCTCTCTGGAGGCTTCCTGACTCAGTCCGGATAACGCCTCGGTGGTGTAGTAGGTTTCGGTGGTGTAGTAGGTTCTTTTGGCAAGGTCGATTCGGCTTCAATGCCAGTGTCGGGTTCATCTGTTTCCAATATCACCGGATCGGAGGTAGATACTATGGGTCTCTCTGCTTCATCACTAGGCGTATAGAGTTGTGGTGTAGGTTGTCCTTTTTCGGATGACTCTATGATCTGGTCAGCATGGCGCCTTATTATGCTTTCTCCAATGTCCACGGTATACATCATCAGTCCTAGTCGTGTGCAAATAGTTCCAGGCTGCCATTTCTCGGTACGGTAGTCCCGGGCCAAAACTGGTTGACCTATCTGGAAGGTTCTAGTTGGCCTTTCATTCATGCTTTGAAATTGCCGGTTCTCTACGTCCCTTCTGATGTTTGGCTTAACCAAATCCAGCCGGCATCTTAGTCTTCTATTGAAAAACATCATGGCGGGGGTTTGGTTTGTAACCATATGTGTTGCATTCCTGTACGCAAACAAGAAGTTATCTACCTTATGTTGTAGATTTATGTCTTCATTACCCATGGCCTTTATGGCCTTCTTGAAGGTCTGGACAAACCTTTCAGCTAATCCATTGGTGGCGGGATGGTATGGGGCGGACGTGTAGTGCTTAACCCCATTGTTTTTTAAGAACTTCCTGAATTCTTCGGATACAAATTGCGGTCCATTATCAGAACAGATCTGTTCAGGCAGCCCATTCCTGGTGAATATGGTCCTTAATACTGTGATGTTTTTTTCCGTGCTGGTGGAGGACATCTTTATTACCTCCGGCCACTTGGAGTGTGCATCCACCGCGATTAAGAACATTGAGTCCATAAATGGACCAGCAAAGTCGATATGTATCCATTGCCATGGAGATGAGGGCCACTCCCATGGGTGTAGAGGGGCTTGTGGTGGGGCGTTTTGGACCTTCTGGCATCCGAGACAGCTCTTGGTCATTTCTTCGATGTCTCCATCGATACCTGGCTACCACACAAATGCTCTGGCTAAGTTCTTCATTTTCACTCCACCCAGATGCCCCTCGTGAAGCTCCTTTAGCACTTTATCCTGGAGTTTGGGTGGAATCACCACTCTGGATCCACACATCAAGGTTCCTCGGCACACTGACAGCTGTTCTCTTCTTTGCGAGAATGCTGGCAACAGTGCTTCGCCACGTGCTGGCCATCCCTTCACCGTTAAATCGTAGACTCGTGAGAGAGTTGGGTCATTTCTCGTTTCCTTTTCAATGGTAGAATTTGTCACCGGTAGACATTCCACTATGGTCGAGTGGAACATCTCCACTGGGTCCACTGTAGGCGCCTCTTCTCCCGTTGGCAACGGTAGGCACGATAACCCATCAGCATTCCCATGCTGTTTTGTTCCTTTGTATTCTATGTCATATTGGTGTGTCCCTAGGAAAAGGGACCACCTCTGTAGCCTTTGCGCTGTCATAATGGGAACGCCCTTTTTAAGGTTGAATATGGAGACGAGGGGTTGATGGTCAGTCAACAAGGTAAATTTTTGTCCGTGTAGATAATGGTTGAATTTCTTCACCCCCCACACCCTGTTGATCTGGGCATAGTTACGCTCAGCTGAGTTCAATGAACGTGACGCAAAAGCTATCGGCCGCTCCAAGCCATCAGGGAATCTATGCGATAATACCGCTCCCACGCCGTAAGGGGATGCATCGCACGCCAGTCTGATTGGCAGTGATGGGTTGTAATGAGCCAACACTTCCCTGGACGTGATCAAGCCTTTGCATTTATGGAAGGCACATTTACAGTCTTCGCTCCATTTCCAAACTACTCCCGTTTGTAGCAGTGCGTTAAGAGGGTGCAGAACCGTCGACAAGTTTGGTAAAAATTTATGATAGTAATTTATTAATCCCAGGAACGACCTTAATTGTGAGACATTTTCAGGCACTGGGGCCTTCATGACCGCTTCAATTTTTTCAGGTGACTTATGCAACCCTTCTTCGTTAATGACATGGCCACAATATGATATTTGTTTCTGGAAAAGTTTGCACTTGGGGCGATTTGCTCGTAGGCCCCGTTCTCTCAGCCTCGTGAGCACCTGCTCCAAGTTGGCAAGGTGCTCGTTGTCATTTTCTCCTGTTACAAGGATGTCATCTAGGTAGCATTGAGCCCCCGGAATCCCTTGCAGGACTTGCTCCATAGCTCTTTGCCAGATAGCCGGAGCTGATGCCACTCCGAAAACCAGTCGATGGTACTGGTACAGGCCTTTGTGTGTGTTTATCGTGAGATACTTTTTAGAGGCCTCCTCAACCTCCATCTGTAGATATGCCTGTGCCAAGTCAATTTTGGTGAAACGTTTCCCTCCGGATAGTGAGGCGAAAATATCTTCTATCCTCGGAAGAGGATACTGTACCGTGTGAAGAACCAGGTTTACAGTCACCTTGAAGTCCCCACAGATGCGAATTTTTCTCTGTTCTTCAGATTTATCATTATTCAACGTTTTCTTCATGACCGGGACGATGGGTGTTGCCCACTCGCTCCAATCTACCTTGGATAACGCGCCTGCTTTTTCCAAATTCTCCAGCTCTGCCTCGACGGCTGGACGAGTTGCGTATGGCACCGGCCTTGCCTTAAAAAACTTGGGAATTGCCGCATCTTCCACTTTTATTGAGGCGGTGGCGCTTTTCAGGGTTCCTCGTTCCTGTTGAAACGCTTCTTTGGCGTTAGCCAAGATTTCTTTTAATCGTCCAGGTATGACGTCATCATTTTTTTTCTTACTGGACACCGTCAGTGCCTGAATGGAGTGGCAGTCTAAACGTATCTTTCTGATCCATTCACGTCCCAATAACGGTGGACCCCCATCTTGCAGAACGTATAAATACAACTTTTGTATTTCCTTGCCGTTGTATATAACAGGCACCCTTATTTTCCCTCTGGGGTATACTTTCTGCCCCGTATATGTCTTCAAGATAATGGATGTGTCTTTCAAAGGTATATGCGGAAATAACCGTTCGTAATCCCGTCGACTCATGACAGTCAGAGCTGATCCTGTATCTAGCTCCATTTTGACTGGGGACCCCGCTATCATGAGGGTAACCCAAATGGTCTGGTAATCTTCTTTGGCAATTACATTATGTAATTTGAGACAGCTTAGTCTCTTGTTTCCAGAGTCGCTATCGCTCTTCTGGTTTTCGGAGCTACTGTCCGTCATCACTTGTACCTTTCTGTACTTTTCCTTATTGACCTTTTTACTGTCAGCGGATTTTTTTCCAGATCTGCATACACATGCAATGTGTCCCATCTTTCTGCATTGCCTGCATGCTTTGTCCTTGAACCAGCAGTCCTTCTTGTCATGGGTGGATCTGCCACAGCGATAACATCTCTCGAAACACGGTGTCATTTCATGGGTGCCGAAGTCCTGTGGCTTTTGCTGTATCTCTGCAGCTCCTCTTAGAGTCATAGAGTCATAGAGTAATACAGCACGGATAGAGGCCCTTCGGCCCATCGTGTCCGCGCCGGCCATCAAGCCCTGTCTAATCTAATCCCATATTCCAGCATTTGGCCCGTAGCCTTGTATGCTATGGCATTTCAAGTGCACATCCAAATGCTTCTTAAATGTTGTGAGGGTTTCTGCCTCCACAACCCTTTCAGGCAGTGAGTTCCAGACTCCAACCACCCTCTGGGTGAAAAAGTTCTTTCTCAAATCCCCTCTAAACCTCCCGCCCTTTACCTTGAATCTATGCCCCCTAGTTATTGACCCCTCTACTAAGGGAAAAAGCTCCTCAGCATCCATCCTATCTATGCCCCTCATAATTTTGTACACCTCAATCATGTCCCCCCTCAGCCTCCTCAGCTCCAAGGAAAACAAACCCAACCTGCCCAGTCTCTCTTCATAGCTGAAGCGCTCCAGCCCTGGTAACATCCTGGTGAACCTCCTCTGCACCCTCTCTAACGCGATCACATCCTTCCTGTAGTGTGGCGACCAGAACTGCACACAATATTCCAGCTGTGGCCTAACCAGTGTTTTATACAGCTCCATCATAACCTCCTTGCTCTTATATTCAATGCCTCGGCTAATGAAGGCAAGTATCCCATATGCCTTTTTTACCACCTTATCCACCTGTTCCGCCGCCTTCAGGGATCTGTGTACTTGCACACCCAGATCCCTCTGACCCTCCGTCTTGCCTAGGGTCTTTCCATTCATTGTGTATTCCTTTGCCTTGTTAGTCCCCCCAAAGTGCATCACCTCGCACTTTTCCGGGTTAAATTCCATTTGCCACTGTTCCGCCCATCTGACCAACCCATCTATATCGTCCTGCAGACTGAGGCTACCCTCCTCGCTATTTACCACCCTACCAATTTTTGTATCATCCGCAAACTTACTGATCATACCCTTTACATTCATATCCAAGTCATTAATGTAGACCACAAACAGCAAGGGACCCAGCACCGATCCCTGTGGTACCCCACTGGCCACAGGCTTCCAGTCACAAAAACAACCTTCGACCATCACCCTCTGCCTTCTGCCACTAAGCCAGTTTTGTATCCAATGTGCCAAGGCACCCTGGATTCCATGGGCTCTTACCTTCTTGACCAGTCTCCTGTGCGGGACTTTATCGAAGGCCTTACTGAAATCCATGTATACCACATCCACTGCGTTACCCTCATCCACACACCTAGTCACCCCCTCAAAAAATTCAATCAAATTAGTCAGACATGATCTTCCCTTGACAAAGCCATGTTGACTATCCCTGATTAATCCTTGCCTCTCCAAGTGGAGACAAATTTTGTCCCTCAGGATTTTTTCCAATAATTTTCCTACCACTGATGTTAGGCTCACTGGCCTGTAGTTCCCCGGTTTTTCCCTACTACCCTTCTTGAATAATGGTACTACATTAGCGGTTCTCCAGTCCTCTGGCACATCCCCTGTGGCCAGAGAGGTCCTGAATATATGTGTTAGAGCCCCCGCAATCTCCTCCTTTGCCTCACACAGCAGCCTGGGATACATTTCATCCGGGCCTGGGGATTTATCCATTTTTAGGCCAGCTAAAACCGCCAATACCTCCTCCCGCTCGATGTTAATATGTTCGAGCATATCACAGTCCCCCCGCCCTATTTCTATGTCTACATCGTCCTTCTCCATAGTGAAAACAGATGCAAAAAATTCATTTAGAACCCCTCCTACATCTTCCGGCTCCACACACAGATTGCCACTTTTGTCCCTAATGGGCCCTATTTTTTCCCTAGTTATCCTCTTACCCTTAATATACTTATAAAACATCTTCGGATTTTCCTTTATTTTGCTTGCCAGTGTTATTTCATGGCCCCTCCTTGATCTCCTAATTTCTTTTTTAATTATCCCCCTGCACTTTTTGTACTCCTCTAGGGCTTCCTCCGTCTTTAGCCTTTTGTATCTACCAAAAGCCCTCCTTTTTTTCCTAATCCATTCTCGTATATCCCCTGACATCCAAGGTTCCCTGTGGTTTTTGGAACCACCCTTGACCTTTACGGGAACATGTTGCCATTGTATGATCTCAATCTCCCTTCTGAAAGCCTCCCATTGCTCCGATGCGGATTTTCCTACAAGTAGCTGATCCCAGTCCATTTTGGCCAGATCCTGCCTTATCCTATTAAAATCGGCCTTCCCCCAATTTAGAACCTTTATTTCCGGCCCATCCCTGTCCTTTTCCATGGCCACCTTAAATCTTACCATATTATGGTCACTATCACCAAAGTGCTCACCTACTAGCACTTTTTCCACTTGGCCGGCCACATTCCCTAGAATTAGGTCCAGTACCGCCCCCTCTCTTGTAGGACTTTCTGCATGCTGGCTCAAAAAGCTCTCCTGGATGCACTTTAAGAATTCTACACCCTCTGAGCCTTTCACACTCTGACTATCCCAGTTAATATTGGGGAAGTTGAAATCCCCCATTATTATTACCCTATTATTTGCACATTTCTCTGAGATTTGCCTACATATCTGTTCCTCTATCTCCCCCTGACTGTTTGGAGGCCTATAGTACACTCCCAGCAAAGTGCTTGCCCCCTTTTTGTTTTTAAGCTCCACCCATATGGCCTCATTAGAGGACCCTGCTAATATATCATCCCTCCTTACTGCAGTAATTGACTCCTTAATTAATATTGCGACACCCCCTCCTCTTATACCTCCCCCTCTGTCTCGCCTGAAGATTCTGTACCCCGGAATATTGAGCTGCCAGTCTTGCCCTTCCCTCAACCATGTCTCCGTGATAGCAACAATATCATACTCCCATGTGTTTATCAACACCTTCAGTTCATCCACCTTATTCGCAAGACTCCTTGCATTAAAATAGATGCCATCCAGCCTTGCCCTTATATATTTGCCCTGTCTACCAAGCTGACTTGTTTTTTTCTCTATAATTGGCAGCACATCCCCCCCTATTTCAGCTCCCCTCTGTATCCCATCCCCCTGCCAAGTTAGTTTAAACCCCCCCCAACAGTGCTAGCAAACCTCCCCGCAAGGATATTTGTCCCGCTCTGGTTCAGGTGCAACCCGTCCGACTTGTACAAGTCCCACCTTTCCCAGAAGCAGGCCCAGTGATCCAGGAAAGTAAAACCCTCCCCCCTACACCAACTCTTTAGCCACGCATTCATCTGCTCTATCCTCCCATTCCTATACTTACTAGCACGTGGCACTGGGAGTAATCCAGAGATTACAACCTTTGAGGTCCTGCTCTTTAATCTGTTACCTAGCTCCCTAAATTCTTGATGCAGGACCTCATCCCTCTTTTTACCTATGTCGTTGGTACCAATGTGGACCACGACCATTGGCTGTTCACCCTCCCCCTCCAGAATGCCCTGCAGCCGCTCAGTGACATCCTTGACCCTGGCACCAGGGAGGCAACAAACCATCCTGGATTCACGTCTACGGCCACAGAAACGCCTATCTGTTCCCCTTACTATAGAATCCCCTACCACTATTGCTCTCCCACTCTTTTTCCCCCCTTCCTGGGCAGCAGGAGCACCCCCAGTGCCAGGAAGTTGGCTGCTGCTGCCTTCCCCTGGTGAGTCATCCCCCTCAACAGTATCCAAAGCGGTATACTTGTTTGAAAGGGGGATGCCCGCAGGGGTTCCCTGCACTACCTGCCTGCCTTTGTTGCTCCGCCTGATGGTCACCCCCTGTGCTGCCCTGCCCTGAGGCGTGAACAACTCGCTAAACGTGCTATCCACGAGCCTCTCAGCATCGCGCATGCTCCAAAATTCATCCACCTGCAGCTCGAGCGCCGCAATGCGGTCTGCAAGTAGCTGCAGCTGGATGCATTTCCCGCACACATGGTCGTCAGGGACACTGGCAGCTTCCCTGATTTCCCACATGGAGCAAGAGGAGCAGAACACGGGTCTGAGCTCTCCTCCCATGACTTACTCCTTTAATTAATTAAAAAATTTATTCAATACCCCAGTTACAGGTATACTCTAGGGCGCTTTATTTACCAACTGTCCCCACTACACCACAGAAATGTACCACAGAATTCAAGCTTGTATTGAAAAGAGAGAAATACTCACCAACCAATCACTTACCTGCTCCCTGGTGACGTCACACTTGGATTACTTTTTACCTCTCTCCTCTGCTGTTGATTTGGTGTGCCTCTGCCTTGGCGCCGGTTTTTATACCGGGCTCACCTCCTCCGCTGCTGCTCTCCCCCGAACTGGTCGGGCCTCTGCCTTGGCGCCGGTTTTTATACCGGGCTCACCTCCTCCGCTGCTGCTCTCCCCCGAACTGGTCGGGCCTCTGCCTTGGCGCCGGTTTTTATACCGGGCTCACCTCCTCCGCTGCTGCTCTCCCCCGAACTGGTCGGGCCTCTGCCTTGGCGCTGGTTTTTATACCGGGCTCACCTCCTCCGCTGCTGCTCTCCCCCGAACTGGTCGGGCCTCTGCCTTGGCGCCGGTTTTTATACCGGGCTCACCTCCTCCGCTGCTGCTCTCCCCCGAACTGGTCGGGCCTCTGCCTTGGCGCCGGTTTTTATACCGGGCTCACCTCCTCCGCTGCTGCTCTCCCCCGAACTGGTCGGGCCTCTGCCTTGGCGCCGGTTTTTATACCGGGCTCACCTCCGCTGCTGCTCTCCCCCGAACTGGTCGGGCCTCTGCCTTGGCGCCGGTTTTTATACCGGGCTCACCTCCTCCGCTGCTGCTCTCCCCCGAACTGGTCGGGCCTCTGCCTTGGCGCCGGTTTTTATACCGGGCTCACCTCCTCCGCTGCTGCTCTCCCCCGAACTGCTTCGTATGATACAGCCACACTGAAAGCCTTGTCCAGTGTCAAATCTTTCTCAGAAAGTAATCTTTTCTGTGTTCCTTTGCTTAGGAGACCGCAGACGAATTTGTCTCGTCGAGAATCTACCAGCCCTGCCCCGAATTGGCAGTGCTTTGATAGCTTTCTTAATTCGGTGAGGTAATCAGCGTTACTTTCATTCTTGTGCTGATTCCTCCTGAAGAATTTGAATCGTTCCACTATCAGCAGCGGTGTTGGGTTTAAGTGCTCCTGTAAGGTATCAACAATCTCCTTAAAATTCTTGTCCATCGGTTTGGCTGGGTGACCAAGTTTCGTAACAGCCTGTATGTCCTTGCGCCCATCAGATTTAGAAGTACCGATGCCTTTTTATCATCCGATACTTCATTCGCCTTGCAATATACCTCCACTCTTTCCACATATGTGGTCCAATCTGCTATATCACTATCGAAAGCAGTAATATTGCCAGTCTTCGGCATCCTGAAAATCTGAAATGGCGCTTCCCGCGCTTTTCCTCCGTCCCCGATGGATCAAAATGGCGCCTCCCGTGCTTTTCTTTCTTCCCCGCCGAGTTAAGATGGCACCTCCCGTGCTTTCCCACCGCTGCCGCTGCTGCCAACGCTGTTCTCCGCAGTTCCCGTTGCGACCTGCAGCTTTTCGCGGTATTTCTATTAAAAAAAATATTTTTTTTATATATATCTCTTCAATAGTTTCTCCGTTACTTGGAGAACCGTTCCCATCGTGGAACGGACCCTCTGGGACTTTCCCCTCCCTCTGCTCAGTCCGAACGCCGACCTGCTTTGCAGCACCGGCCGCGCCCTGAGTGCTCCACCCTCTCTCTCTCTTTGCTTCTGCTTCCCGACTCGCTGCCCGGCCCCGTTGCAGAGCCGCCCGATCGAGCTCTAGCCCGCCGCAGCCCAGGAAGGATCAGTGCATTACCTGCCACCAGCCCGTTTAGCTGGTGAAGACAGTTTTTTTTTGTTTTTTTGTTTTTTTCTGGCTTCGACCTTCGTCTGAGGAATCGATCCCCTTGAGGAGCTGCCGAATTGCAGGTAAGTTCGTTTCTAACTCGTCGCCACTGTTAGATCCATGTGTTAATGGAGACACGGAATGCAGGAGTTGATTTAACAAGTGTTTACTGAACAAAGTCTGGAGGTGAACTAACTACACAAAACGCTACACAGGCTTATATACCCGAGTGGTCACTACTGGTACTACAGTATACAGTGGCTTCAAAAACATAGTTCCTCTTCAAGGTACATACACTACATTATGAATCTTATGATCCATGAAGAAAGACTCATGAAATAACACTGGACGGCCAGCTGGTGGCGCCGTCCAAGGAGTATAAATACTCAGGCGTGGGCCCAGCTTTCCCAGGACATTTTGAAAACAGGCACTAGTGAAAGATAACTAGACCTCCATGTTTTGAAACAAGTTGATTAAAGCCTTGCTTTATACTCAAAGCAAGTGCGTAGTGAGTTTTATTATGTCACCGACCGCAAATTCTCTCCCAACATTTGTCCCCCACCTTCCCTTCCCTCTGTAACTGATCATCACAGAATCCTCTTGGTCACAATGCTGAAATAAAAGCCACCAGAAAGCAAACTTTCCAATCAAACTTTATACATCTATCCATCCAATATGACATCAAGAAATCAACTCATCACCCTTTAGCATTCCTTTAGTGACTGTATTGTGTGTGTCTTTGCCTCTCCTACTGATGTCATGCAGTGCTACCCCAATGGCTGCAGCATGGCTGGTGGAAGGCTGCTGACTTTCAGTGGGGACACTGCAAATGACCTTGCTGGTCGACCTTGAGGAGCTGGTGGCTGGGACTGTGAAATCAAGTGACAGTGTTTCTTCTTCTTCTTTTATACTTCTTCTTTCTTCTTGTTCTTCATTCATCCTCTCTCTCTTCTCCCTCTTCTTGTTCAACCATTGGCTGGGCAGGCTGCATTTCCTGGGTGTGTGAAATGAGGAAGGCACAAGGGTGGAGTTGTGGTGAGGGGAGGGCAGGAAAGCAAGAGGTGCATGCGAGAAGGAGGATAACGTATGAGATACCAGCATCTTGTATCCTTTCAGCCCCGCCGCTGGCAAAGGACTCAGCCTTGCCCCTGCCAAGAATGCCCAGCACCATCTCCTCCAAGGGGGTGAGGTGAAGCTAGGAATGGGAGATGTGCCTCGTGTTTGGTACAGATTGTTGGTAGGTGAGTGATTGGGGGGCGGGTGGGGGGGAGATCGTGCATTGTGCAGTTGGTAGGAGACGGCTTTTGAAGATGCATTCACTGACCTTGACCACTGGTCTGAGGTCATGAAGTTTCTTTGGGCACTAGAGCCAGGGCGTGGGGGCGACACTGCTGGCAGTGATGGCCTCTGTGATGTACTCCCACGTCATTCTTTCTGGAGGGCCGCCTGGCCCCTGTGGGTGGAGGACCTCTCGTGCAGTGTTGACGTCCTGCACAAAGCTGGACTGCTGCATGAGAGACCCTGGGTACCCTTTCCCTGGCTTACTGAGCCATTTGTGTTAGTGCTGATAAACTTTTCCCATTTTTTTATGTGCGGAAGGCAATTCAGCTTTTAGAACTGAAGAATCCCATTTGGCTAAAAACTGCCAATTTTTACATGATTTTTATTTTTATCATTTTAGAAGGCAGTTCCCATTTAAGTGCTTCAACACTAACACAAATAGCTCAGCAAGCCAGGGAAGGGGCACCCAGGATCTCGCACTCCTTTCTGAAATGACAGCCTTGCTTTCAGAGAAGGCTGTTCTTGCTGCAATTACACTGCAGCCACACTACATTAGGGCCTCCTACAGGGACAAACGTCACCAGAACGGCATTGCATGATAACTTTAGCGGCGAGCTAATGTTAATTAGCCACCGGCACCAACTGACCGCTGTAAGATCCCAGAGGGACCCTGGTTCCAAATGATTCGAGGTTGACCCGTATTGGGAACAGTGATTTAACATTATTCCGCTCAAGCAAGACATTGCAGTATTCGAACAGCTGTTTATAGAGTATAATTGAGATTTATATTACCCCTTATACTGGTAGAAGCTGCAACCATGAGCAAGCTGCACCCTGTGTCCCTTGTCTCCCGGGTGTCTCCTTGATTCTTCCTGAAATCTTCTACCCTTTGTGGCTGTTAAGACACCCTTCTTATGCCCATACTTTCATTCAAAACCTAGTTCTCCTGAACCAATCACTGGCTGACACCTAAATCCAAAATCCAATCATAAAATGCCATGACAGTAGCACCCTGGCTTACGCAAGTTTGTGGTCTGATGACACTCTTACATCATCTGTTTTTGAACATCAATTTTCATATCTGGGGTAGTTATGGCAATACAAAAGCAACATGTCTCCATAGTGTAGAGATATGTGGCCTTGCTGGTCACTGTGAAAGGCCGATGCTTTTAATTCAATGCAGACATCATAACATTCCAACATCGTGGCAGCTACACCTGACCTTGGTTCCCAGGCTAGCTGCACTCTATCTCATTCTTGCTGTTGGCTAATACCCAACATTCACCCACAGCCTCACTCTTCTACCATGGCAATCCTCTTTCTCAAACCAGACTCTCTGGTTACAGCTTACTCACAGGGGAAAAATTTGGTGCCTTAGCGCCTCCCATTAGCACCAGCAGATGGCTCAAAGGGGGGCGCTAGAGCATTATCGCTGGGGCGAGAAGAATCCAGCGCCAAACGCCAAATCCCGCCACCCCGCAGCGTTGCCGCTAACAGTTATCGCTGGAAGCCTCAATGCCAGGTGAATCGTGATGTCAGTGACTGTGCAACACTCACTGACCGACCGATCTGCATAATTGATTGTCGCCACCTACCTTAGCACCTGGAGGAAACAGCAATAGGGAGAGCTGGCGTGAAGCAACAGGAAGCTGGCTCTAGGATGTTATTTAAATGGATCATCGGTAATGAGTCGCAGCTGTCGGTTCATGGAGTTTCAGTACTTTCTTGTCAGTTTCACATAAACTGCAAAAGTCTCATTCCATAATTGCAATGTTATTGAGTATCAGGAGTTTTGTGGCAACTAAAAAGTAGCTACATTTATTCTTAAAAAAATCAAACTGCTAAACCTGGTTACATTAATGGGCACTGTACAAGTAGTCGACCTCGCCCACCAGGATCTATGATGGAGGGAGCAAAGGCAGCGAAAAAGACTGGAACATGTGGCCAGAGGGAGTAGAAGGGCCATCAGGGCTCTCAACAGTTGGCCTTAGCCTCTGAGAGCATTTCTCCTACCTCCAATTAAGCAAGGAGCAGTGTATTAGAAGGCTCCGCTTCACCAAGGAGGTGGTCACAAAACTCTGCCACCTCCTGCAACCAGTCCTATACCCTCAGATCTGGGTGACCACAGCTCTCAGTGGCAGTCAAGGTCACCTTTGTTGTGTATGTACCTTTAAGAGAAGAACTGATTCTATACTGCAGTACCGGCAGTGACCACCCCTGTATATAAAGCCATAGCAGGCTTCTGTATTTCAGTCTTAAGTTACCCTCTGTTGTACCTCATTCACAGCATTGCTGGCTGTGCAGCTGCAAGCAGAAGGAGAAGGAGCAGCCAGACTAGGAGAGTGGACTAAAGTGGTGGTACCCTGACCAGGAAGAGGAGGTGAACGCTGGATCACCACCACCACCAACTCCACCATCATTACATCAACTGAGGTGTCTGGAGAGAGAGGACAGAGGAGGAGAAGGAGAAAGGAGGCTTGCAATAACATCAACCAGGGGAGAGGCCTTTCCTATCACTGCCTCCCCAAATTGGCCTCCACTTCAGGAGAGGGAGAGAGGGGAGAGAAACCACCATCAACCAACACCAACTGTTTGGAAGGAGGGAGGAGTATCATCTTCAAAATATCTACAGGTGGGTGTTATTTGGGGCACTCTCCCAAAGACTTTGTATTTTAGGTGGGGGGAGAAAAGAAGAAACAAGGCCGGAACATCAAGGGGTGGCTGTGTGTGTGTGTGTGGATCTTGCCAAAACTAGGCCACACACACCAATAATAAGCATCCCTTCTATTGCCTGACCTGGGCCAGCTGGAGCTGCCTAGGTTAAGTGGTTAATTCCATTAATTACATCGTTAAGACCTGGTGCAGGACTGAGCCTGGGCTACTCCAGCTTTCCCAGGTGAAGACATCTTCTCCCCCTGCCAGAAGACCACCACCATCAAAGACTTTTAAATCCCATCGGAGAGTGCACCCCTGCCAACACCCACCCACCATCCTGAGTGGCAACACTGTCCTTGCCACCTCCCTCCTTCTCACCCTCCCCCTCTCTCTCTCTTTGTCTTTCTCTGCCTTTCTCTCTGAGGCACCTCATTTCATCTTTAATTATTAATTGCCTATTGAGCAGAGGGGAGAAGGCACCTCTCCCAATTTCAACCAATAAGGGGAGAGGTGTGTCTTCATTTTAAACAGCTCCCTCTGCTCAATAGAGGACCAAAAAAAAAGATACCTGAGGCCATTAACACCTTCAGGCCTGTGACTTGGGGTGAGTGTAGCCCTTATAAAAACACCCCATAATGGCGACTGCATCTTCGCCGGTGGCGGGGCCAGCTAGGACTTATGCGGGAGTGACAGCCACAGCTGCTCCCACTGCTTCTGCTGCCCCGTCACCCTTTAAACTTATATCAAAAAAGCATGGGGTGAAGAGCTACACTCACCCCACTATGACCATTGAGGCCTGCGTTAAAGCCATGGCTGGGGTTGTCGGCCCCTCAGCCATCGTCGTGGCCTCAAAAATGTATGGGAAGGCTGTGTTCTTCCTGGGGTCGGAGCGGGCGGTGTCCCTGGCTGTCACCAAGGGGCTCACTGTGGGCGGGACCTTCCTGCCGGTGGACCCCCTCGAGGCCACCACGCAGAGGGTGGTTATTTCGAACGTCCCGCCCTATGTTCCTGGTGAGCTCCTCCTTCCCCATCTACGTCAACTTGGGGAGGTGAGGTCGGGGATCACACCCATCCCGCTCGGCTTCCGGGAGGCCAGCCTTCGCCACGTCTTCTCCTTCCGGTGCCAGCTGTTCATCCAGCTGGTGCGGGAGGAGGACACTGACGGGGCATTCGTCATCCACCACGAGGGGAGTGCATATCGCGTCTTCTGGATGTCGGACGGTGTGCGGTGCCACGCCTGCAAGGAGGTGGGGCACATCCGGAAAAACTGCCCCGCCTCCAAGGCCGCCGGATCATCTCGTGCGGCCGAGGCTGGCGCCGCCGACGCTCCTCCCCCCGGATCTGCCCGCGCGTCGGGAACGTCTGATGCGCGGTCGACGTCGGGGGCCGATGCCACCAAGGCCTCCGGCGGGGGGGAGGGAGCGTGTCCGGCCGGAAAGAAGGCGCGGCGGAAAAATAAACACCTTAGGGCAGGTCCCCCCGTGGATGGCCAGCCATTGTCCCTTGAGCCCCTTATACCCGTGCTCCTCGCGGAGTTAATCGGGGCAGACGCGAGCGGGAGGGGCCTCGTGCCCGAGCCTGTGGCCGCAACCGTCGTAGCGGAAACGCCATTACCTGCGACCGGGCTCGGGCCCGAGGAGCCCAACAAACCTGCTCCGTCGGAGGGAGCTGAGGAGGAGGCCTCTGCAGTCATGGAGGTCTCCCTCGCTCCCTCTGTGCTAAAAAGAAGGCACGACCCCCTGGAAGAGGAGGAGGACCGGGAGGAGGAAGGTCCCTCCGAGCAGGGGGAGTCGTCGCCCGCCACGGGTACTGCGCACCCCCCCCCCGCTGTCGTCATCACCAGCGATCGGCAGGGGTCGCCTGTCCCTCGGGAGGCTGAGGCAGATGTGTCTGTCCGACGCGTGCCTCCCGGGGATGGGGACGAGACCCTGCCCGTGGGGGGGGGTCGCGGAACAACCCGCGGCGGTAATTGAAATTGACCTTCTATCGGTGCCGTTACCCCTCGCCGGGTCGGGCGGCCTGGGGTCTGGGTCGGGCGAGCTCGAGGATAATGAGCTCGCCCAATGCGACCCGGACATCTCCCAGGGGATGCTCATCCTGGTAGAGCTTGTAATTCAAAAGCCCCCATCCGCTGGGTCGGAGGTTGGTGGCGGGGAGGAGGATGGCCCCCTGGCTGCGTCTCTGGTGCTGGACGAACTGGGGGAGCTGGGAATTGTTCTCTCCCCGGTTTCTCCAGTCGTTCCGGCGTCTGAGGCGGAGGGGAGCTCTGAACTGCCGCCGTCTTCTGGCCCAGCACCCCTAGAGGAGCCCAGGGAGAAATCCTCTGCCGCCGATCCTGGGGGTGGGATCCGGGTGGAGGCGGGGCTGGCTGGCGCGGCCGAGCCGTTCGCTTCGCACTGCGCGGCGGACGGGTCAGCCGCTGGTGACAACCCCCTGGAGGAGGATGGGGACTCAGTGATGGGCACGGAGGACGATTCGGACTCCAGCGCCAACGAGGCGATGGATGAC
The DNA here is from genome assembly GCF_052327205.1 of Somniosus microcephalus. NCBI lineage: Eukaryota > Metazoa > Chordata > Chondrichthyes > Squaliformes > Somniosidae > Somniosus > Somniosus microcephalus. The sequence goes on along the minus strand of NC_140996.1, from coordinate 47,015,004 downwards.
CTCGTGCCCCTTGCCGAGTCTCCCCTCATTCCCGTAAGGGAACTCCGGGATTTTATGGCCACGTGCCTGGGTCGGCGCAATAAGGTCCGGCTGGCCCTCGACAGGTGGTTGGAGCTGGCGCTGCTCATCGTATCCGTCCGCGCCACCGTTAAGATCATGGGCGCGGATGAGGGTGTGAACCCGCTTGAGCTGCGTCGGCTCACAACGTTTCTCACTGGGCTGCTGAGGAAGCGGCGGCTGATCAGCGGCTGCGCTTCCTCCCCCCGTTAGGTGTAGGTAGAGGTTGCACTATGCTTCTGACATGAAGATAACCATAGCCAGCCTCAACATCAACGGCAGCAGGGAGGCGCGCCGCAGATTCAATAACTTCTCGGTCCTTCGGGACGGGAAGTATGCGGTGTGCTTCCTGCAAGAAACCCACACCATTCCGGGAGACGAAGCCACGTGGCTCCTGGAGTGGCAAGGAGGGGTCAGCATGAGTCACCTCTCCAACAATTCCAGTGGGGTGGCTATCGTGCTGGCCTCGCATTTTCAGCCGGGGATCTTGGGGGTCAAGGAGCACGTGCCGGGCCACTTGCTCCAGGTCACTGTTCGCCTGGGGGGCATGCCGAGGCGCGTACGTGAGGTCGCGGATCCAGCTCCTGCGGGACCTGGACCGTGGCTCCCCCTTCTTCTCGCTGGAAAAAAGACGGGGGGTCCGTAAGCAGCTCTTGGGGCTGCTGGCCGACGACGGATGTTTGGTCTCGGATCCGGAGGGAATCAGCGCGGAGACCCGCACCTACTACGGGGCTCTTTTCTCTCCGGATCCGTCCAGCAAGGATGCACGCAGAGTTTTGTGGGAGGACCTGCTGAAGGTCAGCCCGGAGGTCGCCGAAAAACTGGACGCTCCGCTAAGCCTGGCGGAGCTGACCGGCGCCCTCCGCCAGCTCTCTAGGGGAAAGTCCCCGGGGTTGGACGGGCTGACCATGGAGTTCCACAGGACATTCTGGGACGTCTTGGGGGGCGACTACGCGTGGGTCCTGGGGGAAAGTTTGGCGACCGGGGAGATGCCCCTCTCTTGGCGCAGGGCGGTCATTGTCCTGCTGTCTAAGAAGGGCGATCTCCGCCTCCTTAAGAACTGGCGCCCGGTCTCCCTCCTCAGCACGGACTATAAAATCTTTGCCAGGGCCATGTCTGCTCGCCTTGGCACCGTGCTGGCCCACATGATCCACCCTGACCAGTCCTACACGGTCCCGGGCCGGACCATCCATGATAACATCCATCTGGTCCGGGACCTGGCCCACCACTCCCAGAGGGCTAGTCTGTCAGTCGCCTTCCTCTCCCTGGATCAGGAGAAGGCGTTCGACAGGGTGGATCACGAGTATCTCTTCGGGACTCTGCACGCATTCGGGTTCGGGACGCATTTCGTCGCCCAGATCCAACTTTTGTACGCCACCGCGGAGTGTCTGATTAAAGTTAACGGGCCCTTGACGGCACCTTCGCTTCGGGAGGGGGGTGCGTCAGGGATGCCCCATGTCCGGTCAGTTATACGCCGTTTGCGTGGAGCCATTCCTGCGCCTCTTGCGGAAGAGGTTGACGGGACTGGCTCTGCAAGGGCCGGGCGTGGAGGTGGTCCTCTCGGCTTACGCCGATGACGTGCTCCTCACGGTCACGGATCCCGCTGACTTGCGGAGGATGCGGGATTGCCAGCAGATTTACTCGGACGCATCCTCCGCCAAGATCAACTGGGAGAAATGTTCCGGACTCCTGGTGGGTCAGTGTCGGATGGACTCCCTGCCGGAGGAGTTCAGGCCTTTCGCCTGGAGCACCACGCACCTCCTCTATTTGGGAGTCTACCTTAGCCCTGCTGAGGACGCCTGGCCGGCGAACTGGCAAGAGCTGGAGGCCAAAGTCACCGCTCGCCTAGGACGCTGGACAGGAATGCTCCGAGTGTTGTCCTACAGGGGTCGAGCGCTGGTCATAAACCAGCTGGTGGCCGCCATGTTGTGGTACCGGTTGGTCACTTTGATCCCTCCCCCTGCGTTTGTCGCCAAGATGCAGAAGAAGCTCATCGACTTCTTCTGGGACAAAAGGAAGCACTGCGTCTCTGCCGCGGTTCTGTGTCTCCCGCTTAGGGGGCGGTCAGGCGCTGGTGTGCCTTCGCACCCAGGCTGCGACTTTCCGTCTTCAGACGCTGCAGAGATACCTGTACGTCGAGAATCCTCCGAGATGGTGTGCGCTGGCGACGTTTTTCTTCCGCCAGCTGCACGGCCTCAATTACGACACGCAGCTCCTGTTCGCGAAAGTGGGCGGCAGGCGTGCCGGCCTGCGGGAGCTGCCTGTCTTCTACCAGGAACTGCTATGGGTTTGGAACTATGTCGCTTCCAGGTGGAGCTCTCCCCCGTCAGGAGCGGCGGCTCTCCTTTGGGAGCCGCTGCTCAGGAAACCGCACCTCCACGAATGCGGGTTCGGGCGGCTGGCGGAGGGCAGGGCTGTGCTTGGCAAGGTGACCAGAGTCGGGGACCTGCTCGATGGCGGAGGAGCGGGCTGGATGGCGCCGGAGGAGCTGGCGCGGCGCCTGTCCTGGGCCAATATCCGGCTCGCGGTCGTAGCCATCGAATCGGTGAAAGCGGCACTGGGCCCCGACTCCACTAGGTGTATCGAGTTGGCTCAAGCACGTGGGGCGAACCCGTCCGAGCTTACCCCCGTTCGGACGGAATTCCTCATCGGCGCCCGGCCCCGAAACTCCCCTCGGGAACCGGCGCCTCACAACTTGAGCCATCTCGAGGAAATACCCTCCGTGCCTTTTCATTCCGCGTGGAGGGGTTTCCTGTACGGGCTGCTCCTGCACACTCTCCACTTTGCCATCTTCGTCTACCGTCCGGACACGCCTTGGCGTGGTGTCTTGCCGACTGGCGGTGGCGGAGGTCCCCAATGGAGGGCTCTCTACGCGGGAGTCCTCCCTTGTTCCATCGGGGACTTGGCCTGGAGGGTGTTGCACGGAGCGGTCCCGTGCAATAAGGTTTTAAGTAGGTTCACGGACTCCCAGGTCGCCTGCATTTTTTGCGGCCTGGAGGAGTCCGTGTTTCACGTTTATATGGAATCTGAGAGGTTGCAGCCCCTCTTTCACTACTTGAAGGGGCTGCTCCTCGATTTTTGGTTGCACTTCAGTCCCACACTCTTGATCTACGGTCACCTGGTGCGGAGGGGAGTGGACAGGTTGGAGGACCTCCTTGTGGGCCTGCTCCTGGGCCTGGCTAAAAGAACCATTAATTGGTCCAGGCAGCGGGCGGTCGAGGGGGTCGTCCAGCCGGATTGCCTGCCTCTTTTCCGCGGCCATGTTCGCGCCCGGGTGGCCCTGGAGATGGAGCACGCGGTGTCCGCCGGTGCGCTTGAGTATTTCCGCGACCGGTGGGCGTCGCGGGGACTGGAGTGCATCATCAACACGGAAAACCAAATTTTAATTTGATTTGTTAAGCTTTAGTTGAACTTTTGTTTATTTACAGTTGAATTGTTTTTTTTTGGGTCCAAATAAAAGAGTACCCTCTGTTCAGTAAATACCTGTTTTATTGTTCTCCTGCAGTCTGTGTATTATTAAGGCGCGGACACTACAGTGGCGATGAACAGGTTCGAACTCACCTGCAGTACTGCATCACCTCATGGCGATCTATCCCTGAGAAGAAGCTTCTTGGAGGTCGAAGTCAGAGCAACGGGCGTCGACCACGGGCAACCGGCCAAGGATCCCTCAGAGGTCGGAGAGTTGCAGGAGAGGCTGCGGAGAGCTGGGCTTGGCTCCCCAGTCAAGGAGGTTCCAGCAAATCGTGCTGGTAGCAGGTAGTGCGCGGACCCTTCCTGACTGCGGCGGGCTCGAGCTCGATCGAGCGGCTCTGCAAAGGGGCCGTGCAGCGTCATCGGGAGGAAAAGAGAGCGAGAGAGGGTGGAGCGCACAAGGCGCGGTCGGTGCTAAAGAATCAGGCAGTGCAGCGAAAATAAAAGAAGGGGAAGGAAAAGTGAGACGCGCTGAAGCCACGGGTCGCCGCCATTACCCTGCAGAATGCAAGGAGCAGTGTGGCAGCAAGGGGAAGAAGGAAAAGTGCGGGAGGCGCCATTTTATTCCATTGGGGAAGAAGGAAAAGCGCGGGAGGCGCCATTTTAATCCATTGGCGAAGAAGAAAAAGCGCGGGAGGCGCCATTTTAAATCACCCAAGATGCCGAAAAGTGGCAGTATCACTTCTTTTGACAATGAGGTAGAAGACTGGACCACGTATGTGGAAAGAATTGAAGTGTACAGCAAGGCAAATGAGGTGGCCGATGGAAAGAAGGCGTTTGTATTATTAAATTTGATGGGCGCGAGAACGTACGGCCTATTGCGGAATTTAATTACCCCAGCTAAACCAATGAAGAAAAATTTTGAGGAGATTGTTAATATCTTACAGGAACACCTAAACCCTACACCATTGCTGATAGCAGAATGATTCAAGTTCCATAAAAGAAACCAGAACAATGATGAGAGCAATGCTGACTATCTTACGGAACTACGCAAGTTATCGAAGCACTGCCAGTTCGGAGCAGGACTGGCAGACACCTTACGGGATAAGTTTGTCTGCGGGCTCCAGAGTGAAGGAACCCAGAAACGACTACTTTCGGAAAAGGACCTGACGCTAGAACAGGCTTTCAGCGTGGCAGTATCCTACGAAGCAGCAGCACGGGGAGCTGCGGAAATACAACAGAAACCACAAGAATACAGCGCTAACGAAATGGCGTATGGAGCAGAAAAGTGCTATCGCTGCGGCAGAACAACCCATGCTCAGACGGACTGCTGGTTTAAGGACAAAGTATGCAGGCAATGTGGGAAAATGGGACACATAGCAAGAGTCTGCAGGTTGGGATAGAAAGCCAACACTGCAAGAACTAATAAGGAAAAGTACAAGAAAGTAAAGAAATTGACAAACAGTAGTTCGGAAGATCAGGAGAGTGATAAGGACTCCGGGAGTAGGAGACTAAGTTGTCTAAAGTTACACAACGTGATTGCAAAGGAGGATCACCGAACCATTTGGGTCACCCTCATGATAGCAGGGTCCCCAGTAAAGATGGAATTGGACACAGGATCAGCCCTAACTGTCATGAATCGACGAGACTATGAGCGGCTATTCTCACACATACCCTTGAAGGACACGTCCATTGTATTGAAGACATACACGGGGCAAAAAGTCTACCCCAGGGGAAAAATAAGGGTGCCAGTTGAATACAACGGCAAGGAAACACAGAAACTGTATCTATATATACTACAAGATGGAGGACCACCATTATTGGGACGTGAGTGGATCCGAAAAATACAATTGGATTGGCATTCCATTCAGGCGCTAACTGTGACTGACAAAAAGGATGATGACATCACACCTGGGCGACTGTCAAAAATTCTAACTGACGTGAAAGAGGTGTTCCAACAAGGACTTGGGACTCTAAAAGGAGTAACGGCAACGATAAAAATCGAAGATAACGCAAACCCAAAATTTTTTAAGGCCAGACCGGTATCTTACGCGATCCGCCCAGCCGTTGAAGCAGAGCTGGAGAGTCTGGAGTGTTCGGGTGTGCTGTCCAAGGTGGACTGGAGCGAGTGGGCCACACCCATCGTTCCTGTAATGAAGAAATCATTGAGCAGCACGCCTGGGGAGCCGAAGAAGGTTCGCATCTGTGGGGACTTCAAGGTAACTGTGAACCCAGTCCTGCACACAGTACAATATCCACTTCCATGGATAGAAGATATTTTCGCCTCACTATCTGGAGGGAAACGCTTTACAAAGATTGATCTGGCCAAGCGTATCTACAAATGGAGGTGGAAGAAGCATCTAGGAAATACCTCACGATAAACACTCACAAAGGCCTTTACCAGTACAATCGACTGGTATTCAGGATAGCATCAGCCCCGGCTATTTGGCAGAGGGCGATGGAACAAGTCCTACAAGGGATCCCGGGGACCTAGTGTTATTTGGACGACATCCTGTTTACGGGCAAAAATGACAGTGAACACCTTGCCAACCTGAAGCAGGTGCTCACTAGATTACAGGAATATGGGCTACAAGCCAACCGCCCCAAATGCGAGTTCTTCAGGAGACAAATCTCATATTGTGGCCACATGATTGATGAGGAAGGGTTGCATAAGTCGCCGGACAAGATTGAGGCTGTAGTCAAGGCTCCAGCACCGGAAAATGTGTCGCAACTGAGGTCATTCCTCGGGTTGGTGAACTACTACCATAAGTTCTTGCCGAATTTATCTACAATTCTGCACCCACTGAACACCCTGCTGCAAACTGGAGTAACATGGAAATGGAGTGATGAGTGTAAGCGTGCCTTTCAGAAATGTAAATGCCTAATCACTTCAAAAGACGTATTGGCCCACTACAATCCAACACTACCAATTCGGTTAGCATGTGATGCGTCTCCCTACGGCATCGGAGCGGTGCTGTCACACAAATTCCTTGACGGTTCAGAGAGGCCAATAGCCGTTGCGTCGCGCTCGTTAACCTCAGCCGAGCATACCTACGCCCAGATTGACAGGGAAGCCCTCAGCCTGGTGTGGGGGGTGAAGAAGTTCAATCACTATCTGCACGGGCAGAAATTCACCCTACTGACTGATCATCAGCCCCTGGTCTCCATTTGTAACCCAAAGAAGGGTTTTCCGGTGATGACGGCGCAACAGCTGCAAAGATGGTCACTTTTTCTAGGGGCACATCAGTACGACATAGAGTACAAAGGTACGAAACAGCATGGAAACGCTGATGGGCTGTCGCGCCTACCGTTGCCTATGGTAGAGGAAGCACCTGCAGTGGACCCTGTTGAGATATTCCATGCGACCATAGTCGAATGTTTACCTGTTACAAACTCAAGTATAGAGAAGGAAACCCGAAATGACCCGACACTCTCTCGGGTCTATGATTTGACGGTGAAGGGATAGCCAGCACATGACGACTCACTGTTGCCAGCATTCTCGCCAAGGAGAGAACAGCTGTCAGTGTGCCGGGGGACCTTGATGTGTGGATCCGGAGTGGTAATTCCACCCAAGTTGAGAGATAGAGTGCTCAATGAGCTTCATGAGGGTCATCTGGGAGGGGTAAAAATGAAGAGCCTAGCCAGGGCGTTTGTGTGGTGGCCGGGAATCGATAAAGAAATCGAGGATATGACCAAGAGATGCACAGGATGCCAGAAATTGAAAACGCTCCACCACAGGCCCCGCTACATCCATGGGAGTGGCCCTCATCTCCATGGCAATGGGTACACACTGATTTTGCTGGTCCATTTATGGACTCAATGTTCCTAATCGCTGTGGACGCCCATTCGAAATGGCCAGAGGTCATCAAAATGTCCTCCACCACCACGGAGAAAGCTATTGCAGTCCTACGGACCATCTTCGCCAGGAATGGCTTGCCAGAACAGATTTGCTCCGACAATGGGCCACAGTTTGTTTCCGAGGATTTCCGGAGGTTTCTGAGGAATAATGGGGTGAAACATTACATATCTGCCCCATATCATCCAGCCACAAATGGATTGGCTGAGAGGTTTGTTCAGACCTTTAAAAAGGCAATAAAGGCAATGCATAACGACGACATACCACTACAACACAAGGTGGATAATTTCTTGTTTGCTTACCGGAATGCGACACATGCAGTCACCAACCAAGCTCCAGCCATAATGTTCTTCAACCGAAGGCTAAGATGTCGCCTGGATTTGCTCAAACCAAACATAAGACGAGATGTTGAGGATAAGCAATTCCAGCACATCAATGAGAAGCCAACCAGGAGCTTCAAGATAGGGCAACCAGTCTTGGCCCGCGACTACCGAACAGAAAAATGGCAGCCAGGAACAATATGCACACAGCAGGGACCACTAATGTACACAGTGGACGTTGGAGAGAGCATCGTGAGATGCCATGCTGACCAGATTCTAGAGTCACAGGAACAAGCCAAACCCATACCACGAGCAGGTGCACCTGGTAATCAACCCGAAGTACAGATTGCGTCTACCTCAGAAGCAGTGGTATTGGAAGCTGACGAACCAACCAATGACAATGAGCCAGAATCAACTCCGCCGCAAGAACAGGATACTTGAGAAAGGCGCTATCCAGTCAGGATCAGGAAGCCTCCTCAAAGACTGAACTTATAAATGATTATTTCAGTTGATGTATATAGTACAGAGAAAATTGTAATTGTAATTAGTTATTATTTAGTTGTTAAATGAATGTTATGTACTGTTTATCTAAAAGGGGAGGAATTGTTGTGTATGTACCTTTAAGAGAAGAACTGATTCTATACTGCAGTACCGGCAGTGACCACCCCTGCATATAAAGCCATAGCAGGCTTCTGTACTTCAGTCTTAAGTTACCCTCTGTTCAGTAAATACCTGTTTTATTGTTCTCCTGCAGTCCGTGTATTATTAAGGCGCGGACACTACAACCTTCACCCTCAATTTCTTCACCAGCGGATCCTTCCAGTCTGCAACAGGTGACATAGCTTACATTTCGCAATTCGTAACAATCCTGAGATCTTCCGTAACCCCAAATGCTACCACTCACTTAATGTACAGTTCGTGTGCGACCACAGATGGTGAATCCTCAATGTCAATGCCCGCTATCCTGGCAGCAGCCATGATGCCTTCATCCTGTGCCAGCCATCTTCCAGCCATCATGTCAAGCTCGCAGCTGGCTGGTCCGAGACAAGTGCTATCCGCTCACCACCTGGCTTATGACACCCCTCCGCAACCCCAACACTCCTGCCCAGCACTCATATAAATGAGATTCATGCTGTCACCAGGAACTTCATCAAGTAGATCATCGGGCTGCTCAAGCAATGGTTCTGCTGGCTTGACCGCTTGGGTGGAGCCCTCCAGTACTCGGCTGAGCGGGTGTCCCATTTCGTGGTGACCTCCTGTATGCTCCACAACTTGGCCATCATGAGGGCCCAGCCCTTGCCACCAGGGATTGCGGGACCACATCAGAAGGATGAAGAGGGAGAGGAGGAGGAGGAGGATGAAGAGGAAGACAAGGAGGATGAGGAGTAGGATGAGGAGGAGGAACAGGAGCGAGGGAGGTGATAGCCACTCAATCGGCCTTACAGAAGGGTGGTCCGTGACCACCTCATCAGACTGTGGTTCGAATGAATTAAACCCAAGATCCCTGTTGCTCACCACATCCCAATGATTCCATCCCTGTTGCAGGCCACATCACAGTGGAAAGCTGAAATGAGAGACACCACAAAAGAATCCAAACTGAATTAATAAATTTATCAAAATCAGAGAACACATATTGACAACAAAAATATTATCTATTTACCCTTGTGCAATCCCTTAGTAACTGTCGTTACTGTGCTTTTATCTACTCTCGTGCTCCTCCAAAGTGTTGGCCCATTGGCTGCAGCACGACTTGTGGGAGGCTGCTGAGTGTCCGTGTGGGAGACTTCAGAAGGCCTTGCAGGATGCCCTTGACCAGCTCTGGGCCAGGAAGGCCCAGCTGTATACTGCACAACCTCAGCAAAAGTTGCAGTAGTATGGGCTGGCTGGATGACAGGCAGCAACAGGGGCAATGGCGGAGTGCCAGTGGTGGGAGCAGGAATGCTGTCTTCCTGAGAGAGGACAGCAGATTCCTGCTCCACTAACCAACTGCCACTCCCCAGGGGCAGCACCTCAGCATCCCTAGCAATCAATGGAGCACAGATTGCTGGCCTGCTGCAACACCGTGAAAGCCCCGGTCGACGGTGCTAGACCCAGCCACGATAGCACCAGTCAGAGCTTTTGTGGCAGCAAGCTGAGACTGCATGAGAGCAGTCTGAGATTGGATGCCACCAACCATAGACTGTATTACAGCACTAAGAAGTTGCGTTGCTTCCGCCTGTGCTGCAATGGAAGCTGCCAGATTGCCCATCACATACGGCATCGGGTCTGGGTCACCACAGACTCTCTGGGAGACTGCCGTCCCTTCCAGACTGGAAATGATAGGCTCCATGGTGTGCAATGTTGGAGGCAGACTCCTCCATGCTCCTTACCATTGCTGAGAGGCTCTCGGACAACCAGGCCATTGCACCTGTCATCTCGGTGTGCATGCCCATCACCTTTCTTCTAAATGCCTCCCCATCGAGGTCCTCACCTGAGTCCTGTACAGCAGAACTCATGTGCGAACTCGCCCTCCGGGGAGCTGGCTCCCAAGCTGCTCTTTCCCCCGGCCTTGCTGCAGCCCATTCGTCCCCGGTGCCTCATCCTGTGCAGATCCTACTACTATACTAGCCTCTAAAGAACGCACAGTGCCAGTTTCTGAGCTAGTGCCTGCGGGTGAGACATGCAGTGATGAGGTGTGTTCTTCCTCCTCCTCTTCTCCCACCTTGCTCTCTACAGTGCCCTCATGGACAGGCTGCTCAGGTGCTTGCTCATTATCTGAAAGCATAAAGGCACAAGAGTGAGGTTAAGGTGAGGGGAGGGGGGCAGGAAGGGAGAAATGCATGCATACATCACGATTAGCTGGAAAGTGCAAAATGCTTGTGGGGAGAGGGTGAAGGGGGATGTGAGAAGAAGGAGTAGGGGTGAACATACCATTGTTGTCCCCAAGGGGGTCGACGTTGCCGGTGGCCACGGCACCCACCACCAGGCACCCAATAATCTCCAGCACTCTATTTTCTAGCACAGACAATGGTTGGCTGTCAGCTTGTTCCCCGCCTGTGCACTCCTGCTCCCTCCTGTTATGAGCCACCATGGCCTGCAAGAGAAAGGAAAGTGTTTGAGTGAGTGTGGAGCACTGTGTGTGGGTGATGTGCCTGCCATAGTTGAATAGCTGTCTTTGTGTGTAAGGTGTGAGATGTGAGTGTTGGTAGGTAGAAATTACTGGTGGGTGAGTCCTAGGAGTGTGATGCTTTGGGCAGTGTGTGAAGACTGTGGTTCAGATGGTGGTATGTAACATTTGTTGAAGCATTCACTCACCCTGAACACCCAAGTGAGTTCATTAAATTTCTGTGAGTTCTGGGGACAACAGTGCTGCCCAAGACGTGCTGTGCTACCTCCCTCCACATGCTGCGGTAGACTTGCGGCGAGGGGCTTCCTGCCACTTGTTGGGTAGAGTATCGCCCTCCGTCTTTCCACATTGAACACCAGCGCCTCCAATGCTTGGTTGCTGAATCTGCAGGCTCTCTCCCTGGGCCGTGGATCTGTCATGAGTACAGCTGGTCTCCTTGACCTGCTGCTGCTTGATGAGGCAGCTGCACAGTCAGCAATGCTGAGAATGATGTTCTGCAGCATCAATGAACCTCCCCTTTAAGAACTGAAAAAAGGCTATGGCAATCATGGTTTGCTATTAGACTGCACATGATATTGGTCCACCCTTTGAGTGTAACGCCATTGAGCTTGGGCTTGAAGACTTGAATAAGGACTCCAATCATTTCTTTGAGCAGTGAGCACGAATTTTGCGTGCAGTCTAAAGCATTAGCGCCTGATGCTAATTCTCCAACTTTTCTAATTATACCACCTATTCTGGGCTATAATGAATTTCTAGCCCACAGACTTTTAATCATAAGCAAAAGGGTTACATGTCATATATAATTCAGGTTATCATTACATACAATTGATGATTACAGGCTTTTTAAATTTAATTCTTACACACAATTATAAATCCATTACTGATGATTGTAAGATATTAAGGATTACAAGATATTAAAACAAATATTCCAAAAATTAACTAATCCACAATAATTTTACACCAGTCCTCTCAGCACCAACATTTTCGGCAGCCGTTAACACCAGCCTGTGGTGGTACTGGCAGGTTTTTAATGATTTCCAGTTTCTAGGCCTTAGACTTTCACTTCACTTGAGTGGAAGTACGTTCTATAACATTAACAACTTATGGAAATTCCTCTGTGCACTGTTTTTAACAAGTTGATTAATGCATGCTATTACGCTCACAGTTTTAATAAAGCTGTTAACCTGTTTAAATTAAAATAAGGTCATCTGTGCTGGTGAAATGTGTGCATGGCAAGAGCTCCTGCTGCCATTGTTCTTATTGGTCCTGGGAAGTGCTATTGTTGCTGGACTTTTCACCTATGAAGAGAGCACATGGGATAACAAGAGTGATGGAGAGTATATTGCAGTCATTACAGTAAATACTAAGTGAAAGCTTTTCATTACTGCTTGGTGTTGTAATACTTGCCATCAATATACTGTGCTCAGCACATTAGTATATATGTAAGGGTTACACATTTCAGATCTGCACTAAATATTCTCTCAAGTTCGGTGTCACTGATCAGTCTTGTAAGCAGAACTTGGATCCCTTATGAACTGGAGGGCAACGTTACCGCCTAATGTCTAAACAATAGTATATCCTAGGGAGTATAACAATAAAATCCCTCATATACGTGTTCTCCTATCTTTTTGAATGGTGGACTGAAAGATACTCTTGTGACCAGGCCAATCGTAAACTAAAAAAAGTTTATTTTACATGAAATATATGCATGAACATAACATGGTTTTCAAATGAGATTCAATCAATTCCTTACTGCTCCTCATATCATTAAAATGATAAATTACACAATTTCCCCCCTCTGTTATGGGCTGAACTCACTCACAAATTAGCAGTCCCTTTATTAACTGGAATTAACTTTAGTCTTATGTGACCATGCATTGGATTAGATCATCATAGGGGGAGAAATTCGGTAGCTTAGTACCACCAGTTAGTAATGGGGCGCTGAGGCAGTAGCGCCGTGACAAGGCGAATCCAGTGACGCACGTCAAATTTGGCAGCACATAGCGCCGCCACTACAAGTTAGTGCCGGGGACTTCAGCCCCAGGCAAATTGTGACGTCAGTGAGCCGTGCAACACTCACTGGGTGCCCGATCTGTGAAATTGATTATTGTCCCCTGCCTTTGCGCTGCAACCTGACAGCGACAGAAAGGGGAGGTGTGAAGCAGTCGGTAGCCGGCCCAAGGGGCACTACTTAAAGGCATCATGAGTAATGAGTTGCAGCTTAGGTTAGTGCTGTTTCACTGCTTCCTTAGCAGTTTGACATTGTGCAACAGTTTAAATCAGTCATTTAAAGGTTGTTTAGTCTCTGGAGTGTTGTGGTGACTAAAAATTAGTTAATTTTTTTCTCACAACATATCAAAGTGCTACAATTCATGACAATAATGGGAGCTGTACCTGCAGTGGAACTCGCCCTCCAGGATCTACAGCAGAGGCAGCGAGAAAGATTGGAACATGTGGCCAGAAGGAGGAGGAGGGCCATGAGGCCTCTCAACAGGAGGCCTTACCCTCCAAGTATATTCCATCAGCACTTCCCCTACCTTCAATTAAGTGAGGAGCAGTGTATTAGAAGACCAAGAAGGAGGTCACAGAACTCTGCCACCTCCTGCAACCAGACCTTGAGCTCCAGATCAGGGCAACCACAGCTCTCTCAATGGCAGTTAAGGTCACCGTCGCCCTCAATTTCTTTGCCAGCGGATCCTTCCAGTCTGCAACAGGAGAAATAGCTAACATCTCACAGTTTGCCGTTCATCGCTGTATCCGGGAGGTCACAGCGGCTCTCTACGGTAGGAGAAGGGATTACATTTCCTTCCCCATCACCAGAGAGAAGCAGCACGAGCGTGCATGTGGTTTTGCTACAATAGCGGCACTCCCCATGGTGCAGGGCACCATTGACTGCACCCACGTGGCTTTGCAGGTATTGCTTAACAATCCTGTCATTTTCCGTAACCGCAAAGGCTACCACTCACTTAGTGTGGAGTTGGTGTACAACCACACACAGCAAATTCTCAATGTGCCATGATGCCTTCATCCTGCGCCAGACCGGTGTGTTGGCACTCTTCCAGCCACCATACCAAGCTTGCAGCTGGCTGGTAGAAGACAGGGGCTATCCGCTCTCCATCTGGCTCATGACTCCCCTCTGCAACCCCAAAACTCCTACCCAGCAATCATATAATGAGAGCCATGCTGCCACCAGGAACATCATCGAGCAGACGATCAGCCTGCTGAAGCAACGGTTCCACTGCCTTGACCGCTCGGGAGGAGCCATCCTGTACCAGCTGAGTGGGTGCCCCATTCCGTTGTCATCTGCTGCATGCTCCATAATTTGGCCTTCAAAAGGGCCCAGCCCTTGTCACCAGGGATTGCGGGACCACCTCAGGAGGAGGAAGAGGAAGAAAAGGATGACAGGGAGGAAGAGGAGGAAGAGGTAGATGAGGAGGAACAGGAGCAAGGGAGGAGCCAGCCACTCAATCGACCGCCTCATCAGACTGCGGTTCCAATAAATTAAACCCAGATTTCCGTTGCTCACCACATCCGCATCATTACATCCCTGTCTCTGGCCATTTCACAGCATAAAGCCGAAATGAGATACCGCAAAATAATCCAAACTGAATTAATAAATTTGTCAATAATCAGTTAACACATATTTACAACAACAATATTAAATATTCACCATTGTACAATCCCTTAGTGCCTCTCGTTACTGTGCCTTTGCCTACTCTAGTGCTCCTATGAAGTGTTGGCCCAGTAGCTGCAGCAAGGCGGGTGGAAGGCTGCTTGGTGTCCATGCAGGAGACTTCAGATGGCCTTGCAGGATGCCCTCGACCAGCTCTGGGCCTGGAATTCTCGGCTGTAGACTGCACCACCTCAGCATGGGCGGCAGCAGTCTGGAATGGCTGCATGACAGGCAGCGACAAGGGCAATGGCAGAATGCCAACGGTGGGAGCAGGAATGCTGTCATCCTGGGAGAGGGCTGCTGGTTCCTGCTCCACTAACCCGCTGGCCTGCTGCAACACTGTGAAAGCTTCAGTCGACGGTGGTAGACCAGGCCACGTGGCATCAAGCTGTGACTGCATGAGAGCAGCCTGAGATTGAATGGCAACAACCGTAGACTGCATTACAGCACTAAGGCATCGCGTTGCTTCCGTCTGTGCTACCATGGAAGCTGCCAGATTGCCCATTACACGCGGCATCAGGTCTGGGTCACCACGGTGTCTCTGGGAATCTACCATCCTTTGCAGACTGGAAATGATGGGCTCCATGGTGTGCACAGAGTTCTGTGCAATGTTGGAGGCAGACTCCTCCATGCTCCTTACCATTGCTGACAGGCTCTTGGGCACCCTTGCCATTGCACCTGTCATCTCCGTGTGCATGCCCATCACCCTTCTTCTAAAGGCCTCCCCATCGAGGTCCTCATCTGAGTCCTGTGAGAACGCGTGCGTGAACTCACCCTCTGGTGAGCTGGCCCCTGAGCTACCCTTTCCACCTGGCCTTGCTGCAGCCCGCTCGCTCCAGTTACATCACCCTGTGCAGATCCCACTACTATACTAGCCTCTAAAGAACATGTAGTGCCAGTATCTGAGTGGGTGCCTGCGGGTGAGACATGCAGTGACGTGGTGCGTTCTTCCTCCTCCTCCTCTTCCCATGCCTCGCTGTCTACAGTGACCTCAGGGATAGGCTGCTCAGGTGCTTGCTCATTATCTGAAAACATAAAGGCATAATAGTTGGGTTAAGGTGACAGAAGGGGGGCAGGAAGGATGAAATGCATGCTTACAGCATGTTAGCTGGAAAGTGCAAAAGGCTTGTGGGGAGAGGGGGAAGTGGGATGTGAGAAGAAGGAGTCGGGATGAAAATGCCGTTGTCGTCCCCAAGGGGGTCAATGTTGCCGGTGGCCACGGTGCTCGCCACCTGAAGCCCAATAATTTCCAGCACTCTATTTCCCAGCGCAGACACTGGTTGGGTGTCGGCTTGTCCCCCACTTGTGCGCTCCTGTTGTGAGTCAACTTGTCCTGCAAGAGATAGAAGTGTGTGAGTGCTGGTGGAGTAACGTTTTTGGGAGATGTGCCTGCCATAGCTGAATAGCTGTCATTGTGTGCAAAGTGTGAGATGTGGGTGTGAGCGTTGCTAGTTAGCGATTGTTGGTGGGTGAGTGCTGGGGTTGTGGTGCTTTGGGCTGTCTGTGTAGACTATGGTTCAGACGGTGGTATGTAGCATTTGTTGAAGCATTGACTCACCTGACCACCCAAGTGAGGTCAGTAAATTTCTTCCTGCACTGTGTGTGGGTCGTGTGCACCACAGTGCTGCCCGAGACGTGCTGTGCTACCTCCCTCCACATGGCGCCGAAGACTTGCGACGAGGGCCTCCTGCCACTTGCCGGGTACAGGACCACCCTCCGTCTCTCCCCAGCGGAAACCAACTCCTCCAATGCTTGATCCGAAAATCTGCGGGATCACTCCCTGGGGCATGGATCTGCCATCATGACAACTGCTTGAATCATCCAGCTCCTTGGGCTTGGCCTGCTCCTGCTTGCTGGCACAGGTTTATAGCCAGCAATGCTGAGAATAAGCATTCTTATGCAGCATCAGTGAACCTCTCGTTTAAGAACTGGAATGAGCTTGTGGCAATAATGACTTGCGATCAGACTGCACCTGATATTGGTTAGCGCTTTGAGTATAGGGCCACTGAGTTAGGCCATGAGCGCTTGATTTTGTGCTCCAATCCTTTCTTTGGGCTAATATATTTAATTTTGCATGCAGCATTATTCCTTAGCATCTGCCGCTTAATCTCAAACTTTTCTGAAGATACCGCCCATTCCTGTGCTATAATTATTTTCTCCCCCAGTGTCTCTGGAGAGAAAGCGAGACCTTTCTGCATGCCTTACCTTTCCAGACTCACTCTGGCCTAGATAACAAGATTGAAGGAGAAAGACTGAGCTCTGACTCCTCCTTCAACTCCATGGCCGGGATTTTGCCGGCTGAGGCGGATCCGGGGCGGCCGGGGTCGTTGTCGCGGTCCCAGCACGCGGCCTACTACAACCTGCACTCTCCAAGCGATTTTTCATTGATTGGGCTTGTTAAGCTTGCCCTGCGAGGTTCCCGGCCAATTAATAGGAAGCGGGTCTGATGACGTCATTTGATGACACGTCATCAGCCGGTTTCCTTAAATGTGCCATGTCCAAATTGATCTTGACAATTCTCCTGTCAGTGTTCTGCAGCATTGAGGTGCTGCAAACACTGACAAGCACTGCACAAAGGTGCACGGCTGCACCCAGGCTCTCCCATGACTCCCTCCATATGCTTATGGAGGGTCACTAATACAAAAAGAAAATGCTGCAAATGCTGGAAACCTGAAATAAAAACAGAAATGCTGGAGAAACTCAGCAGGTCAGGCAGCATCTGTGAAGAGAGAAACAGAGTTAACGTTTCAGGTCGATGACCTTTCGGCAGAACTGGAAAAAAGCAGGAAATGGAACAGATTTTTAAGCAAGTGTAGAGGCTGGGAAAAGGGGGAGGGGAGGAAAGAACAAAAGGGAAGGTCTGAGATAGGATAAAAGGCAGAAGAGGTTAAGAGGCCAGATATTCAAGGCAAAAGGAGATGGTAATGGGACAGGTTAAGAAACAAAGGATGGCTCTAGATGAAGTGTAAATTGCGCTGGCAGAATGAAAGACAGCTGCCATGTAGGGGAGAAGAAAAAAAGACAGAAAAAGAGTGTGGATAAAAATATATATAGATATATATGATAGGGGCCGAGGTTATGATCTGAAATTGTTGAACTCTATGTTGAGTCCAGAAGGCTGTAAAGTGCCTAATCGAAAGATGAGGTGCTGTTCCTCGAGCTTACGCTGAGCTTCTGTAGAACAATGCAATAGCCCGAGGACAGAGAGATCAGAGTGGGAGTGAAGCGGTGAATTAAAGTGACAGGCGACCGGAAGCTCAGGGTCCCCCTTACGGATTGAATGGAGGTGTTTCGCAAAGCGGTAACCCAATCTGCGTTTGGTCTCCCCAATGTAGAGGAGACCACATCGTGAGCAGCGAATACAGTATACTAAATTGCAAGAAGCACAAGTAAATCGCTATTTCACCTGGAAGGGCTGTTTGGGGCTGTTCTGTCCATCAGTAATAAGACACAAGACTGCAGGAGAATGGTACAACAGGTGTTTACTCAACGTGGCTCACTCTGGAACTGAACTGTACAGATTACTACTTAGTGCTATATACAGGTGTGGTCACTGCCAGTACTGCAGTATACATGAGCTGTAAAAAGTTGTTCCCCCCTTAAAGGTATATACATTCTATATATACATTACAATTCCTCCCCTTTAAGATTAACAGTACCATAACACTCATTTAACAATTAAATATCAAACTAATTACAATTAACACTTTTAACATACAACGTTATCTGAAAATAGTCCATTTATATATTCAGCCTTTGGGGAGGCTTCCTGATCCTTTCTGGATAACGCCTTTCCTGAGTGTCTCGCTCTTGGTGCGGAGGCGATTCTGGCACCCTGTCGTCGGTTGGGTCATCAGCTTCCGATGCTACTGTTTCTGAGGTAGATGCGACCTGTACGTCGGGTTCCTCACCAGGTACGTATGGGCGAGACATGGGGTTGACTTGTTCCTGTGACTCTAGGATCTGGTCAGCATGGCGTCTCACGATGTTCTCCCCAACATCCACTGTGTACATTAGTGGGCCCTGCCGTGTGCATATCGTTCCTGGCTGCCATTTTTCTGTTCGGTAGTCGCGGGCCAAGACTGGTTGCCCTACATTGAAGCTCCTTGTTGGCTTCTCATGGATGTGCTGGAATTGCTTACTCTCAACCTCTCTTCGTACATTTGGTCTGAGCAAATCCAGGCGAGATCTTAACCTTTGGTTAAAGAACATCATGGCCGGGGCCTGGTTGGTGACTGCATGTGTCGCATTCCGGTAGGCGAACAGGAAATTGTCCACCTTATGCTGCAGCGGAATGCTGTCATTGTATATAGCCTTTATTGCCTTCTTAAAGGTTTGTACGAACCTCTCAGCCAATCCATTTGTGGCTGGAAGATACAGGGCGGATGTGTAATGCCTTACCCCATTCTTCTTCATAAACCTCTGGAACTCTTCGGACACAAACTGTGGTCCGTTATCGGAGCGAATCTGTTCTGGCAAGCCGTTGCTGGCAAAAATGGTCCGTAGGACTGCAATAGTTTTCTCCGTGGTGGTGGAGGACATTTTGATGACCTCAGGCAATTTCGAGTGCGCATCCACGGCTATTAAAACCATTGAGACCATGAATGGACCAGCAAAATCAATATGCACCCGTTGCCATGGAGATGAGGGCCACTCCCATGGGTGTAGAGGGGCATGTGGTGGTGCATTTTGGACTTTCTGGCATCCTGAGCAGCTCTTGGTCAGGTCCTCGATTTGTTTATTGATTCCCGGCCACCACACATAAGCCCTTGCAAGGCTTTTCATTTTTACCCCTCCCAGATGACCCTCATGAAGCTCATTGAGCACTCTATCAGTTAACTTGGGTGGAATTACCACTCGGGATCCACACATCAAGTTCCCCCGGCACACTGGCAGCTGTTCTCTTCTTGACGAGAAAGCTGGCAACAGTGAGTCGCCATGTGCTGGCCATCCCTTCGCCGTCAAATCATATACCCGAGACAGTGTCGGGTCATTTCGGGTCTCCTTTTCTATATGAGCCTTAGTTACCGGTAGGTATTCAACTATAGTCAAATTAAATATTTCGACAGGATCCACTGCTGGTGCTTCCTCCGCAGTAGAAAGTGGCAGGCGTGATAGCCCATCAGCATTTCCATGCTGTTTCGTGCCCTTATATTCAATCTCATAGTGGTGCGCCCCTAGAAAGAGTGACCATCTTTGTAGTCGTTGCGCAGTCATCACTGGAACGCCCTTCTTCGGATTAAAAATGGAGACAAGGGGCTGGTGGTCAGTCAGCAAGGTGAACTTCTGCTCGTGCAGATAGTGATTGAACTTTTTCACTCCCCACACTAGGCTGAGGGCCTCCCTGTCAATCTGGGCGTAGTTACGCTCGGCTGAGGTTAGTGATCATGATGCAAAGGCTATTGGCCTCTCTGAGCCGTTTGAGAATTTGTGCGACAGCACCGCTCCAATGCCGTAGGGTGACGCATCACACGCCAACCGAATTGGTAGTGCTGGGTTGAAATGGGCCAATACCTCTTTCGATGTGATTAGTGTTTTGCTCTTCTGGAAAGCTCGTTTACATTCGTCACTCCATTTCCATGGCACCCCAGTTTGCAGTAGGGTGTTCAGTGGGTGTAGAATTGTAGACAAATTTGGCAAGATTTTATGGTAGTAGTTTACCAGCCCGAGGAACGACCTCAGTTGTGACACGTTTTCCGGTGCTGGAGCATTGACTACTGCCTCAATCTTTTCTGGGGACATATGTAACCCCTCTTTATCGATAACGTGGCCACAATACGAGATCTGTTTTTTTAAAAATTCGCATTTGTGGCGGTTAGCTCAGAGCCCATATTCCTTCAATCTAGTGAGCACCTGCTCCAGGTTGGCGAGGTGATCACTGTCATTTTCGCTCGTGACCAGGATGTCGTCCAAATAACAATGGGTCCCTGGGATCCCTTGCAGGACCTGTTCCATTGCTCTTTGCCAAATAGCCGGAGCTGATGCTACCCCGAATACCAGCCGGTTGTATTGGTAGAGACCTTTATGGGTGTTGATTGTGAGGTATTTTTTTGATGCTTCTTCTACCTCCATTTGCAGATACGCCTGGGCCAGATCAATCTTACTGAAGCGT
The DNA here is from genome assembly GCF_052327205.1 of Somniosus microcephalus. NCBI lineage: Eukaryota > Metazoa > Chordata > Chondrichthyes > Squaliformes > Somniosidae > Somniosus > Somniosus microcephalus. The sequence continues at coordinate 46,994,469 of NC_140996.1, read as the reverse complement.
TTCCCTTTGTACGGTGTGAAGGACTGGGTTCACTGTTACCTTAAAGTCCCCACAGATGCGAACCTTCCTTGGTTCCCCAGGCGTGCTGCTCAACGACTCTTTCATCACAGGGACGATGGGCGTAGCCCACTCACTCCAGTCTACCTTGGACAGTACCCCTGAACGTTCCAATCTCTCCAGCTGTGCTTCGACGGCTGGGCGGATCGCATAAGGTACCGGTCTGGCCTTAAAAAATTTTGGGCTTGCGTTTTCTTCGATTTTAATTGTTGCTGTCATGCCTTTTAGCGTGCCGAGTCCTTGCTGGAACACTTCTTGCGCGTCGGTTAGGATCTTTGACAGTCGCCCAGGTGTGACGTCGTCATCCTTTTTGGCAGCCACAGTCAGTGCTTGTATGGAATGTCAATCTAGCTGTATTTTCCGGATCCATTCATGTCCCAGCAATGGTGGTCCTCCATCTTGCAATACATACAAGTCTAGTTTTGGTGTTTCCTTACCGTTATATATAACGGTCACCCTTATTTTTCCTTTGGGGTAGACTTTTTGCCCAGTGTACATCTTCAAAATAATTTTTGTGTCTCTCAAGGGTATGTGTGAGAATAGACGCTCGTAGTCCCGTCGGTTTATGACTGTTAGGGCTGATCCTGTGTCCAATTCCATTTTTACCTGGACTCCTGCTTTCTTGAGAGTGACACAAATGGTTCGGTGATCCTCCGTTTTGATCACATTATTTAGTTTCAGACAACTCAGCTCCCTGCTTTCGGAGTCGGTATCACTCTTTTGTTCGTCTGAACTATTCTCCATCACCTTATGTACCTTCTTGTACTTTTCTTTTGGAGATTTCTTATTGCTGGTTTTCTTTCCCGACCTGCAGACTCGTGCTATGTGTCCTGCTTTTCCACACTGTCTGCACACTTTGTCTTTGAACCAGCAATCATTGTGGTAGTGTGTTGTTCTGCCGCAGTGATAGCACTTCTCTGTTCTGCATGACATTTTGTTTGTGCCATATTCTTGCGGTCTCTGTTGTATCTCTGCAGTGCCCCGTGCTGCTGCTTCATATGATACTGCAATGCTGAAAGCTTTGTCCAGTGTTAGGTCCGTTTCAGATAAAAGCCATTTCTGGGTTCCTTCACTTTGAAGCCCACACACAAACTTGTCCCGTAAGGTATCTGCCAGTCCCGTTCCAAACTGGCAGTGTTTTGATAGTTTGCGCAGTTCTGTTAAATATTCAGCATTGCTTTCATCCTGATGCTGGTTCCATTTGTGAAACTTGAATCTTTCTGCTATCAGCAGCAGTGTGGGGTTTAAATGTTCCTGTAGTATCGTCACTATGTCTCCAAAACTCTTTTCCACTGGCTTCGCTGGGGTTACTAGATTTCGTAATAAACCATACGTCTTTGCACCCATTAGGTTTAACAATACCAGTGCTTTCTTGTCATCTGGCACCTCATTTGCCTTGCAGTATACCTCTATTCGTTCGACGTATGTAGTCCAATCTTCGACTTCATTATCAAATACGGTGATACTGCCACTCTTCGACATTTTGGGTGTGGTTTAAAATGGCTTAAAATGGCATCTCCCGCGCTTTCCTTCCTCCCCCGCTGCTGCCAACGAGTTTTCCACGGGCCTTCCTACGCTGCTGCCAACGCCGCTCTTGGCGGTCCTCGTGGCAATGGCGGCGCCTCGCGGGTTTCTGCGCATCTCTCTCTCTCTCTCCTCGATGCTGCTTGGCCCCTGAACACCGGCTGCGCCCTGTGCGCTCTGCCCTCTCTCTCTCTCCCCCGTCGACGCTGCTCGGCCCTTTGCAGTGCCGCTCGGTCGGGCTGTAGCCCGCCGCTGTCCGGGAAGGGTCTGCGCACTACCTGTTGCCAGCCCGTTTCGCTGGACCACCGCGACTGGAAAGCCAAGCCTGGCTCTCAACAGCCTCCCCCGCAATTCTCGAGTCTCTGCTGCTCTGATGGATGACTGGGCGGTTGCCTGTGTGATGCGCTATCAATTACTCAAAAGACTGAGGTTAAGCGAGTAACTAACAGGCTTTTATTAACAAGAGAATGAAGGTGTGCCTCGAGTGGTCGACCAGTCCAGAATACAGAGGTACTGTGGAGCAGTCACCTTTATACCTGGATTCGTGGGTGGAGTCAGCCGAGGCATGTACAGACATGTACACAGTGGAATACAAACACACACACAGGCAGGTATAACAGTGGTTTACCACATTCACCCCTTGTTTAAAAATGAGTCTGGCGGGGTGAAGTGTATTAAAAGTTTGTGTATTGGAGTCTCTCCGGAGGTCTTGTCTGCCGCTGTGATCGATGTGGCGACGGCAGGGGTAGTGAAGCTTCCGGCGTCGAGTTCCCCGTAGGCTGGGGCACTGGTGTGTAGTCCTCGTGGGTGTCGAGCGGGTCGCGGGGCCCAGGCGTGCCGTCTGCTGGGGTTGGATATTGGATCGTGGGGGGGTTGGTAGTGGGTAGTGGGTTACTGGGGCCCCCGAGGGTGCGAGGTCTCGTATGGAGACTGTGTCCTCCCGCCCGTCCGGGTATGCAATGTAAGCATACTGGGGGTTGGCGTGGAGGAGGTCGACCCTCTTGACCAGGGGGTCCGTTTTATGGGTCCTCACGTGTCTTCTCAGTAGGACCGGCCCTGGGGACGTCAGCCATGGCGGTAGCGATGTCCCCGATGTGGACTTCCTTGGGAAGACAAACATTTTCTCATGAGGGGTGGCGTTAGTGGCAGTGCAGAGCAGTGACCGAATAGAGTGGAGCACATCGGGGAGCACATCCTGCCAGCGGGAGTTCGGAAGGCCCCTAGACTTTAAGGCTAGCAGGGCGGCCTTCCAAACTGTTGCATTCTCTCTTTCCACCTGTCCGTCCCCCCGGGGGTTGTAACTGGTGGTCCTGCTTGTGGCAATAGCCCTAGCGAGCAGGTAATGACGGAGTTTGTCGCTCATACACGATGAGCCCCGGTCACTATGGATATAGCTGGGGAAACCGAACAGGGTGAAGAGGTCGTTCAGACATTTAATGACCGTGGCACTGGTCATGTCCTGGCAGGGGATGGCGAACGGGAAACGGGAGTACTCATCAATAATGTTGAGGAAGTACACATTGCGGTCGGAGGAGGGGAGAGGCGCTTTAAAATCAACGCTCAGGTGCTCGAAGGGGTGAGTGGCTTTTATCAGGTGAGCCCTGTCTGGTCTATAAAAGTGCGGTTTGCACTCAGCGCAGACTTGGCAGTTCCTGGTCATGGTCCTGACCTCCTCAATGGAGTAAGGCAGGTTGCGGGCCTTGATGAAGTGGAAGAACCTGGCGACCCCCGGGTGGCAGAGGTCATTGTGGAGGGCCCGCAGTCTATCGATCTGCGCGCTGGCGCAGGTGCCACGCGATAGAGCATCCGGGGGTTCATTGAGCTTCCCGGGCCGGAACAAGATCTCGTAGTTGTAGGTGGAAAGTTCGATTCTCCACCTCAAGATCTTGTCGTTTTTGATTTTGCCCCTCTGCTTGTTGTTAAACATAAAAGCAACTGAACGCTGGTCAGTGAGCAGGGTAAATCGTTTTCTGGCCAGGTAGTGCCTCCAATGACGCACAGCCTCCACAATAGCCTGGGCCTCCTTCTCAACAGCGGAGTGTCTGGTCTCCGGGCCCTGGAGGGTTCATGAAAAGAAGGCCACGGGTCTCCCCGCCTGATTAAGGGTAGCGGCCAGGGCAAAGTCGGACGCGTCGCTTTCCACCTGGAAGGGGATGGATTCGTCCACTGCGAGCATGGTGGCTTTGGCAATGTCTTCCTTGATACGGTGGAAGGCTAAGCGGGCCTCTGCCGTCAAGGGAAAAGAGGTGGACTTGATCAGCAGACGGGCCTTGTCCGCATAGTAGGGGACCCACTGGGTGTAATAGGAGAAAAACCCGAGGCACCTCTTCAGGGCCTTGAGGCAGTGGGGCAGTGGGAGTTCCATAAGGGGATGCATCCGGTCAGGGTCGGGACCGATGATTCCGTGTTCCACAACACAGCCAAGGATGGCGAGGCGGGTTGTGCGGAATATGCACTTCTCCTTGTTATACGTCAGGTTCAGGAGTTGGGCGGTGCAGAGGAATTTTTCGAGGTTTGCGTCATGGTCCTGCAAGTCATGGCCGCAGATGGTCACACTGTCCAGATATGGGAAAGTGGCCTGCAACGCATTTTGATCGACCATCCGGTCCATCTCCCTTTGGAAGACGGAGACCCGGTTGGTGACGCCAAAGGGAACCCTAATGAAGTGGTAGAGGCGGCCGTTTGCCTCAAAGGCAGTATACTGGCGGTCCTCAGGGCGGAGAGGGAGCTGGTGGTACGCTGATTTCAGGTCAATGGTCGAGAAGACGCGGTACTGCGCGATCTGGTTGACCATATCAGCTATGCGGGGGAGTGGGTAAGCGTCCAGCAGGGTGTAGCGATTTATTGTCTGGCTGTAGTCGATGACCAGGCGCTGCTTCTCGCCGGTCTTAACGACCACAACCTGGGCTCGCCAGGGGCTGGTGCTGCCCTCAATAATCCCCTCCTTCAGGAGCCGCTCCACTTCGGTTTTAATGAAAACCCTGTCCCCGGCACTGTATCGCCTGCTCTTTGTGGCGATGGGCTTACAGTCGGGGGTGAGGTTAGCAAACAGTGGGGGGGGGGGGGTGACTCTGAGCGTGGAGAGGTTGCACCTGGTGCGCGGCGGGCAATTTGGAAGCTGCTGGCTGCGGACTGTGAGTGTGGGGAGGGGTCCACCGTACGCCATCGTAACACTTTTAAGGTGGCACTGAAAATCTAACCCCAGTAGAACGGCAGCGCAGAGGTGGGGCAGGACCAGAAGTTTAAAATTATCATACACAGTCCCGTCTACTAAGAGTGTCACCACGCAGTAGCCGCCAATGTCCGCCGACTGTGACTCGGAGGCCATAGAAATCCGCTGGTGCGCAGGCAGGACTGGGAGAGAGCAACGCTGCACCGTGTCGGGGTGGATGAAGCTCTCCGTGCTCCCAGAGTCAAAAAGGCAGGTTGTTTCGTGACCATTTACCTTAATGTCCATTGTGGACCGGGCCAGTTGGTGCGGTCTCGCTTGGTCCAGCGTAACGGAGGCCAGCGTAGGGGTCGGTGTGTCGCTGCGGGTATCAGATGAGGCGGTGTTGGGGGCCTGCTGTGTCCCAGCTGGCGTCCAAGATGGCGGCGTCCATGATCCCCATGTGGCTGGAGGCATCCTAAATGGCTGCTGCTCCGGTGGTTCGCACATGGCTGGGGAGGCCCAAGATGGCAGCCCACACGGCCCACTCGCGGCGCTGCTGGGGTTTGGGGTGGCTTTGGCCCTGCAGATGCTGGCGTAGTGTCCCTTCTTCCAGCAGCCCGAGCAGATCGCATTTTTCGCCGGGCAGCGCGCTCTGGGGTGTTTGGCCTGGCCATAGAAGTAGCATTTCTGGCCTTGGGACACTGCTGCGGTAGTTGGGCCGTTGCTGGGATGTGGCTGGGGTGGCACGGCGCTATGAGACGGCCCTACTGTGTCCCAGGCTGTCGTTCCCCGCGGCGTCCACGGTGCAGAGGAGTAGGCATCCATGCCCCGGTAGGCTGCGTCCAATGATAGTGCGAGTTCAGAGGCCTTGTTGAGGTCGAGGTCACTCTGCTCCAACAGTCGCTGTCGGGTGTAATTGGACCTATGGCCCGCAACAAAAGCGTCCCGGATAAGTTCCTCTGTGTACACGGCGGCCTTTAAATCCTTACAACCACAGGCCCGGCCAAGCACAGACAGTGCCTGAAGGTATTCCTCGGTCGATTCCCCAGGTTGTTGTTTACGACTTCCCAGGAGGTGCCTGGCGTACACCTCATTCACTGGGCGTGTGTACTGGTCCTTGAGGAGCTTGAGAGCAGCCGTGTACGAGGTCGCGTCCTGGATGACCGAGTACGCTCGGTGGTTCACTTTGGAGGTCAGGACATCCAGTTTGTCCTCATCCGATTTGACCGTTGCAGCGGAGGCGATCAGGAATCTTTCAAAGCACTTAAGCCAGTGAGCAAACTTGGTGGATCGTCCGCCTCCCGATGGTCTAAGTCCAGGCATGCTGGTGTGAGGATCTTCTCCATTATAAAAAATCTTGTTAATAAAATTGATGCGCTATCAATTACTCAATAGACTGAGGTTAAGCGAGTAACTAACAGGCTTTTATTAACAAGAGAATGAAGGTGTGCCTCGAGTGGTTGACCAGTCCAGAATACAGAGGGACTGTGGAGCAGTCACCTTTATACCTGGACTCGTGGGAGGAGTCAGCCGAGGCATGTACAGACATGTACACAGTGGAATACAAACACACACACAGGCAGGTATAACAGTGGTTTACCTGGACTCCTGCTTTCTTGAGAGTGACCCAAATGGTTCGGTGATCCTCCGTTTTGATCACATTATTTAGTTTCAGACAACTCAGCTCCCTGCTTTCGGAGTTGGTATCACTCTTTTGTTCGTCTGAACTATTCTCCATCACCTTATGTACCTTCTTGTACTTTTCTTTTGGAGATTTCTTATTGCTGGTTTTCTTTCCCGACCTGCAGACTCGTGCTATGTGTCCTACTTTTCCACACTGTCTGCACACTTTGGCCTAGAAATTCAGTGCCCTTAGCGCCGATTTTGCGGCGCTAGAGGGCCTAGCGCTGCAATTGGCGCCGGCGCCTAAATTGCCTGGGGCCCTTCCGCCGCGGTAGACCGGTAGCGCTGCGCCGGCACCGATGACGTCATCGGTGTGCGCAGCGTCCCGGTTGCCGTGGTGACGGGCCCCAGCGCCGAAATTGACTTGCGGCCGCCTCGCCCGTGGCAGCCGCAAGCAACGTTCTGGCAGAGGTGCCTTGCACAAGTTTGCGCCGGCGCATTAAAGGCCCTGCGGCGGCCGGCCGCTTTCCCGCCGCCCGCCTGGCCGCAGCTCCCTCCCAGGACTTCCCCCCCCCCCCACCGGAACAGAAGCAAGCCCGGCACTTGTCCGAGGTGCCAGGCTCATTTTTAATAAGATTATCGCGGGCCGCGGCCAGGTGCAGGCAGCTCCTCCTTAAGGGAAGGAGGAGGCCTGCACTTCCCGAACCTGCCGCACCGCAGCGGGCGCCGCAGCGCCGGAATAGCGCCGAAATTCAGCGCATAACGCCAGTTTTCAGGCGCTAACAGCTTTCAGCAGCGCCGGCAGCCGTTTGGGCGCAGAACCAGTGAATTTTGGGCCCGACCAGCGCGACTTAGCTCCGGCACTAACTTCCGGCGCTAAAGCCCTGGCAGCGCCAAAACTCAATTTCTAGGCCTTTGTCTTTGAACCAGCAATCATTGTGGTAGTGTGTTGTTCTGCCGCAGCGATAGCACTTCTCTGTTCTGCATGACATTTTGTTTGTGCCATATTCTTGCGGTCTCTGTTGTATCTCTGCAGTGCCCCGTGCTGCTGCTTCATATGATACTGCAATGCTGAAAGCCTTGTCCAGCGTAAAGTCCTTTTCAGATAAAAGCCATTTCTGGGTTCCTTCACTTTGAAGACCACACACAAACTTGTCCTGTAAGGTATCTGCCAGTCCCGTTCCAAACTGGCAGTGTTTCGATAGTTTGCGCAGTTCTGTTAAATATTCAGCATTGCTTTCATCCTGATGCTGGTTCCGTTTGTGAAACTTGAATCTTTCTGCTATCAGCAGCGGTGTGGGGTTCAAATGTTCCTGTAGTATCGTCACTATGTCTCCAAAACTCTTTTCCACTGGCTTCGCTGGGGTTACTAGATTTCGTAATAAACCATACGTCTTTGCACCCATTAAGTTTAACAATACCAGCACTTTCTTGTCATCTGGCACCTCATTTGCCTTGCAGTATACCTCTATTCGTTCGACATATGTAGTCCAATCTTCGACTTCATTATCAAATACGGTGATACTGCCACTCTTCGGCATTTTGGGTGTGGTTTAAAATGGCTTAAAATGGCGTCTCCCGCGCTTTCCTTCCTCCCCCGCTGCTGCCAACGAGTTTTCCGTGGGCCTTCCTACGCTGCTGCCAACGCCGCTCTTGGTGGTCCTCGTGGCAATGGCGGCGCCTCGCGGGTTTCTGCGCATCTCTCTCTCTCTCTCCTCGATGCTGCTTGGCCCCTGAACACCGGCTGTGCCCTGTGCGCTCTGCCCTCTCTCTCTCCCCCGTCGACGCTGCTCGGCCCTTTGCAGTGCCGCTCGGTCGGGCTCTAGCCCGCCGCTGTCCTGGAAGTGTCTGCGCACTACCTGTTGCCAGCCCGTTTCGCTGGACCACCACGACTGGAAAGCCAAGCCTGGCTCTCAACAGCCTCCCCCGCAAATCTCGAGTCTCTGCTGCTCTGATGGATGACTGGGCGGTTGCCCATGGTCGACGCCCGTGTCTCTGGCCTTGACCTCCAATCTTCTGGTCTCCAGGAACGAATCCCTGGGAGGTGATGCAGAGTTGCAGGTAGGATCAAATTGTTTTTTGTCGCCATTGTTGTGTCCATCAGTAATAAGACACAAGACTGCAGGAGAACGGTACAACAGGTGTTTACTCAATGTGGCTCACTCTGGAACTGAACTGTACAGATTACTACTCAGTGCTATATACAGGTGTGGTCACTGCCGGTACTACAGTATACATGAGCTGTAAAAAGTAGTTCCCCCCTTAAAGCTATATACATTCTATATATATACATTACAGGGGCCTTGGACAGTGGGAAGAGGGGAGGTATAAGGGCATGTGTTGCATCTCCTGCGCTTGCACGGGAAGGTGCTGGGCGAAGGGGAAGGGGTGTTGGGGGTGATAGAGGAGTGGACTAGGGTGTTACGGAGGGAGTGGTCCCTACAGAATGCTGAAAGGGGAGGTGAGGGGAAGATGCATTTGGTGGTGGGATCACACTGGAGGTGGTGGAAATGGTGGAGGATGATCCGTTGAATGTGGAGGCTGGTGGGGTGAAAGGTGAGGACAAAGGGAACTCTGTCGTGGTTCCGGGAGGGAGGGGCAGGGATGAGGGCAGAAGTGCGGGAGATAGAACGGACATGGTCAAGGGCAATGTCAACCACTGTAGAGGGGAATCCTCGGTTGATGAAAAAGGAAGACATGTCAGAAGCACTGGTATGGAAGGTGTCATCGTCAGAGCAGATGCGGCGGAGACGGAGAAACTGGGAGAATGGAATAGAGTACTTACAGGAGGTGAGGTGGGAGGAAGTGCAGTCCAGGTAGCTGTGGGAGTCAGTGGGCTTGTAGTGAATGTTTGTCAATAACCTATCCCCAGAGATGGAGACAGAGAAGTCGAGGAAGGGAAGGGAAGAGTCGGAGATGGACCATTTGAAGGTGATGGAAGGGTGGAAATTGGAAGCAAAGTGAATGAAATTATCTAGTTCAGGGCGAGAGCAGGAAACGGCACCGATACAGTCATCAATGTATCAGAAAAAGAGGTGAGGGAGGGGAACTGAGTAGGACTGGAAGAAAGATTGTTCCACATATCCCACGAAAAGGCAGGCATAGCTAGGACCCATGCGGGTTCCCATAGCAACACCTTTGATTTGGAGGAAGTGCGTGGAGTCAAAGGAGAAGTTGTTCAATGTGAGAACAACTTCAGCCAGGCGGAGGAGGGTGGTGGTTGATGGGGACTGGTTGGGCCTCTGTTCAGGGAAGAAGCGGAGCGCCCTCAGGCCATCCTGGCGGGGGATGGAGGTGTAGAGGGATTGTACGTCCATAGTGAAAAGGAGGCGTTTGGGGCCAAGAAACTGGAAACTGTTAAATTGGCGGAGGGCGTCAGAAGAGTCGCGGATGTAGGTGGGAAGAGGCTGGAGAAGGGGAGAAAAAATAGAGTAGAGCTAGGAAGAGATAAGTTCCTTTGGGCAAGAACAGGCTGAAACGATGGGTCTACCAGGGCAGTCCTGTCTGTTCCATTTCATAATTTTTTCCAGTTCTGACGAAAGGTCATCGACCTGAAACGTTAACTCTATTTCTCTCTTCACAGATGCTGCCTGACCTGCTGAGTTTCTCCAGCGTTTTCTGCTTTTATTGCTTATGGAGGGAGTCACAGTACGGAGGGAGGTTCTCTTCTCTTCCCATAGGCAGAAGAGACCTCCCCAGGAGAGCAATGCAGCCTTGTTGCACATTGCACAGGAGGGCACAAGCAGGGATATTATCAGAAGGACCAGGCTGCAGATCTGAGCAGATCACGAAACATTACTGCCAAGCCACACTCAACCTCATCCTGCTGTGCCACTCATCACATCCACATCACTCTGCCTTCCCTACCCTACTCCTGCACATCTTTACTCACACCAACTTAATTTGCACCTCCATCCCTCCCTCTCTATCTACATTATCACTTCCCCCTCTCATTAGCCACCCTCACATTCACCCTCAACCTACTGCAAGCATACGAACTAGTAACACACAAGGGTATGCACGTGGGTGGTTTAGCCAATGTTCATGTAAAGTTTCTTTTAATGTGTTGTCAAACGTTGAAATCTATATTTTCAACACTTTACCTTATTGGACAGATCTGTGCTCACCTTTGGAAGTGTCTTAGTGAGTTCCAGTAAATGTTGAGACATAACTTACCCCCTCCCCCCAACCAATTGTGATGAGCGTGAAAAGAATGGCTTGGACATTGTAGGGATGCATTATGATGCTCCCTGGCCTCCCACATTCTACCATACGTAAACTTGAGGTGATCCAAAACTCGGCTGCCCGTGTCCTAACTCGCACCAAGTCCCATTCGCCCATCTCCCCTATGCTCGCTGACCTACATTGGCTCCCGGTTAAGCAATGCCTCGATATCAAAATTCTCATCCTTGTTTTCAAATCCCTCCATGGCCTCACCCCTCCCTATCTCTGTAATCTCCTCCAGCCTCACAACCCCCCGAGATATCTGCACTCTTCTAATTCTGGCCTCTTGAGCATCCCTGATTATAATCGCTCAACCATTGGTGGCCGTGCCTTCTGTTGCCTAGGCCTTAAGCTCTGGAATTCCCTCCCTAAACCTCTGCACCTCGCTACCTCTCTTTCCCCCTTTAAGATGCTCCTTAAAACCTAACTCTTTGACCAAGCTTTTGGTCACCTGCCCTAACTCTGCTTATGTGGCTCAGTGTCAAGTCTTTTGTCTTTTAATACTCCTGTGAAGCACCTTGGGACGTTTTACTATATTAAAGGCGCTATATAAATACAATTTATTGTTGTTGTTATAAGTGTTTTTAACCTTCCTTTACATATTATTAGCGAATTGTCTTTATACTTTTTCATTATTTATTTAACTTCTTGCGCCAATGGGTTAAGGACACTACTTTCACGCTAGCAACAAATTCAAATTGAGCATGCTGCCACCTAGTGTTAATGGCATTTACCCCCTTTGTCCAAATAGCCTCTCTCTACACCAGAACTGAAACCTTGGCCTAGAAATTCAGTTGTTAGCGCCAGCCGCTAGAACCTTAAGAGGGCGAAAGTGGGGCGCGAAGCGGCTAGCGCCCGGGCGCGGCGCGATCTGCGCCTCTCGCGAACTTCAGTCAAGAATTAGTGGCGGCACAAAACTGCAGCGCCCGCTCAGATACGCGCGCAGATCCTGACGTCATTTCATGGTGCAACGCCCTTGGTGCGCCCCGAACCGGAAGTTCAGTGGTGCCCCCCTTCTGTGCGCCTGGCGCTCCCAGCGACTGGTTGAGTGGAACGGTTCCCAGTCGCTGTGGGGCGCTGGGGGCGTTATTTAAAGGGGACTCTTCCTGCATTCTTTGTGGCAGCCATTTTGTTCCACTCCTTCTGTGTGAGAGAGAGAGATTTGGAGAGAGGCAAAGGGAGAGCGCTTTCTGCTTTGACTCAGCGCTCGCACAGGTACTTCTGGCTTCAGGCCAGAGCTTTGCAGTTGGAATTAACTTTCAGTGCCATAGCCTTGAGTCGCCACATATAATGGGGGCTGCAATGGGTGGAAACGTTGGGTTTCTCCATTGCATTGAAAGGGTTCAGAGATGCCGAGAGAGAGTGCCAATCATGGTCAGATGGAGGAGGGCCAACAGGCGTCGGCACAGGAGGCCTTACCCACCCAGGGTATACCGCCAGCAGTTCTCATACCTCAACATGTCTGAGGAGCAGTGTGTTCAGAGGCTGCGATTCAGAAGGGAGGTGGTCACTGAGATCTGCCACCTGCTTCAGAGAGATCTGCAGCCACAGCTGAGGAGCAGGACGTCACTGTCGGTGGCGGTGAAGGTGACAGTGGCTCTCAACTTCTATGCCACCGGCTCCTTCCAATCCGCTACTGGGGACATTGCCAATGTCTCCCAGTTCGCGGTGCATTGCTGCATCCGCCAGGTGATGAATGCCCTCTTCAGAAGGAGACGACAGTACATTTCATTCCCCATGACCCCGGACAAGCAGCAAGAGCATGCAATGGGGTTTGAGGGCACCTCTAGAGAATGCCAAGGATTACTGCAACCGGAAGGGCTACCATTCGCTGAATGTCCAGTTGGTGTGTGACCACTGGCAGCTCATACTAGCTGTCAATGCCCGCTTTCCAGGCAGCAGCCACGACGCCTTCATCCTGCGCCAGACTTCTGTGGCAGACATTTTCAAAGCCCCGGCTCACCCAGGAGGCTGGCTTATCGGGGACAATGGCTATCCTTTGTGCACCTGGCTGATGACCCCGCTCCATGCGCCCACCACCCCTGCTGAAGAACGATACAATGACAGCCATCAAGTGACCAGGAACATCTTTGAGCACACAATCGGCGTGCTGAAGCAACGGTTCCGCTGTCTGGACCATTCTGGGGGAGCCCTACAGTACTCGCCTGAGTACCCCATTTCGTTGTAGTGTGCTGCATGCTGCACAACCTGGCTATCCTCAGGACTCAGCCACTGCCAGCAGACATTGGAGGATCACCAGAGGAGGAGGAGGAGGAGGAGGAGGAGGAGCACCAAGACGGGAGGGAGGCACAAAGTGCAAGGACCATCTGTCAGCAGCTTATTGCAAGTCGGTTCTAGGCCCCCTCTCAGGGAATGGCTTGTGCCATTGAAAGAACATGAATGGAGCCGCTCCACAAACCCTCAGCCGGTCAAGGCAACAAATAGTTCAAAGTGCAAACATGGACAATCTGAATAAAGACCATTTTTTATTTGACAAACTCTGTGCCCTTCCCGCATGACAAAAAAATACAGAGAAACCCCCCAAAAAACATTCAGACACATAACTGGCTCTCACAACCTGGAGAAAATGAAAAAAACAGTTAAACAAAAATGACCATGATCCTTGGCCTTCATATAAAAAAAACATAAAATCCTCGGCCTTCATATAAAAAAGTATATAAAATCCTCGGCCTTCATATAAAAAAAAATCACATTCTCGGCCTTCATATAAAAAAAAACATTTTGCCACACCTTCTACTTTTTCCCCTGCGAGGGTGATCCGCCTCGCTTGCGCGATTGGCTCCTTCCCGCCCTGCAGCTCCTCCTCAATGTGACCCCAGTGGCTGCAGCAAGGCTGGGGGAAGGCTGCTGAGGGTCAGATGGTGAGTCGGCAGATGCCCTTGGGGGACGGCCTGGACCAGCTCTGGGCCTGGAGGGCCCGGCTGCTGACTGCTCCAACTCTGCTTGGGCAGCAGCAGTCTGTCCTACGGGTGGTGGCAGCTTCAGTGGAAGAGTGACAGTTTTGGCAGCAAGACTGCTGCCAACCTGAAAGAGCACAGGCACTCCCTGGTCGGCCGATACACTGGCACTCGCACGGGCCAGCACCGAAGCATGCGCAGCAATCTGCTGAAGCATAGCCTGCTGGGCTGCTGCGGCGCGGCAAGGGCCCTGGCGATTCCTGGCCGATCCAGCGAGGGTGGCAGCAGTTAGTGCCTGTGTGGCCCTGACCTGTGTCTGCATCAGACCAGCCAGTGAATGCATGGCACGACTAAGCACTTGACTGGAAGTCGCATGTGATGCAGCGAAGTCCTGCTGACTCCTAGCCTGTGCTGCCCCGAAGTCCTGCAGACTCCTGGCCTGTGCTGCACTGAATTCCTGCAGACTCCTGGCCTGTGCTGCCCCGAATTTCTGAACACTCTTTGCCAGTGACTCTATGGAGTCAGGCATCCTTGCCACTGCAGCCATGAGCTCAGTGTGCCTGCGCTCAGCCTGGGCGCCCATTTCACCAAGGAGCCGCACCTCTTCTGCGCTCACCTTGGCAGGACTGGAGGCCGCACTCGACCTCCGCGGAGAAGGCCGCCGAGCTTCCCCACCCCTCCCGCGTTGCTGCAGCTCGCTGGGCCCCGGAGCTTCACCCTCATCAGACCCTTCCCCCCTGCTCCCCTCCAGGGAAGACATGTCCCCATCATGGCCATGGGCTGCCTCGGCTGAGGGTGGCACTGATGGGCCGGCTTCCTCTTGCTCCTCCTTGAATTCCGAATCAGACACAGTGCCAGCTTGAGGGCCCGCCTCCTCACCTGGCGATTCAGCATCTGAAAGCAGGGAGGCACACGAGTTGCTTTAGAGTGAGGACAGGGCAGCAGCGAGGGAGGCATGAGTGCTGCTATGCACTGCATTGGTTCGAGAGTGGCAAAGGATGCTGGTGTGAGGCACAAGTGGAAAGAGAGAGGTCAAAAAGGTGATGACCTTACCATTGCTGTCCAGAACGGAGTCGGCATCTCCACTGGCGACGGGGCCAATCAGCCGGCCTCCCATAATCCGCTCAACTCGCTGCTCCAGGTCACTGAGCTCTTTAAGGTCAGGACGGCCTCCCCCGGTCCGTAGCTGCTGCCTGCGATTGTGGGCCAGCTTGCCCTGCAAGGGAAAGGACGGCCTCGGAGTACAGTTTCAAGCCCTGATCTTGCCTGCACTGCCTCCCATGGTGGAATAGCCCTGACAGTGACAAGCCCTCCTCCTGCCTGCACTGCCTCCCATGGCGGAATTGCCCTGACAGTGTCAAGCCCTGATCTTGCCTGCACTGCCTCCCATGGTGGAATAGCCCTGACCGTGTCAAGCCCTCATCTTGTTTGCACTGCCTCCCATGGTGGAATAGCCCTGACAGTGTGTAAAGTGGTGAATCTGCATGTGATTTTCATGAGAGTCCCACAGCTGTTGGATGAGGGCTGGGCATTGGGGCTTTCAGGACCCTTTGGCCATAAAGTGAGGTGCACATGCAGGGATGAAGAGGATACTGGAAAGGGTACTCACCCTGACAACCCGAGTGAGGCCGTTGAACTTTTTTCTGCACTGCGTGGATGTCCTGGGGACCAAGCTGCTGGAGGCCGCCCTGTTTGCCACCACCCTCCAAGCTTTTCTGTACTCGCTGGGCAGCGGCCTCCTGCCACTGTCAGTGAACAGGACAGGTCGCCTGCGCTCCACTGCGCCAACCAGAAGCTTCAGGGCACCCTCGCTGAAGCGCTGCGCTCGCTCCCTGGCCTTCTCTATAGTCGTGGCCGTTGTAATCTTGAAGCAGCTCTGTTTAGGCCTGGATTCAGGGCTGCAGTGTGCAGGGCGTGGAAGCAAAACAAATCGACCCTCCCCTTTTAAGAGCTGACAGGCGCCAGCGTGTCTGCCTTCAAGCAACAACTCGCCGCACCTGCGCTGCGCCCGCCCTCGGTGGTCGCGCCTCGGCTCGCCGGCTTAGCGCCTTATGATATTCGTGCACCACCTGCTTTAGCGCAGCAGCAACCTCTTGGGGCGATGCAACTCAATTTCGGCGAAGGTGGCGCTAAGTTGCGCCGGGCGCTAAATTTAGCGAACTCCCGGCTGTAGCGCCCCAAACGTGGCGATACTGAATTTCTAGGCCCTTAAGTTCAGACAGATTCATGCCTCTGAAACAAACTTTTCTATTCTGTGACCATGATAAAATACACCCAGAATTATGCTTCCTCATCGGTGCTAACAATGGCAGATATTGGCCCAGAAATTAGTGTCCCAACGTGCGAGTAAGCACCGTGTACTCACGCGTGGGACCGATGGAATTGCCGGTTTTCTGCATGCACAACGCATGCGCGGGAAACCGGAATTTCCAATTCTCTGAACCAAGGGGTTCAGAGGTCGAACGCGTGCGCGCAGGAGTCTGCGCGTGCGCGTTGAACTTCCTTTTTTTTCCAGGTTTGCCCGTGCGTGAAGGCCGCTACTTTATGCACATTTAAAAACCAGGCGAAAGGACTTAATTTTAAAAGGTAAGTGGCCTATTAATTAAAATTAGAATTTTTTTCCCACAGGTTTATTATTTTTAAAGACTTTACAGTAAGGTAAGTGTATTTTTAGCCCCGATTTTTTATAAAATTATTTTTTTCAAAAATTTAAATTATTGTTTAAAATAGTAATTTAAAGTTATTTATAGTTCATTTAAATAGTGTGATGTTTTTAAAAATTTTATTTCAAGTTTAAGTACTGTTTTGGGTGCCCGGAGTTTTCATGACTTTGACAGTTCTTACTGTCAAACTCATGAATGAACTTTTGCATCCTCCGATTGGTTGCCCAGTGCTCACGTGATCCCAGCCGACGCATCGCACTAAGTACGCCGCTGGGTCATGCAAGCACAGCGCGCCGGGAGCTGAACCGGGCCACAGACAGGAAATCCACGCAGGCCCAGGCTTCAACTGCCGGCGCGCTAGGTAAGTGTAGGTCGGGGGCTTGCACCCGCGGGAAGCCCCCGACACAAATTTCTGGGCCAATAAGGGTTAAATGACCAGATTGCCAGCAGCAGCATTAAGACCAAAGTGATGAAAGACTCCTACCAGGAAAACGCGGGTTATTTTAAATAGAAGAATGTTAGCACAGCAACTCAAAAAAAAATAAGGAACACAAAAACCCGTGGCCCTTCTGGTGTACTTCTGCTGTAACATCAGCGGGAGTTCACCGGAAGTGCCTGAAACTAGGCCAAGAATTAGATGTGCCAAATCCTGGCCTAAAATCAGGAATTTCGATTGGCCTTGTGGAGCCGGATTAACCACCTCCCTAACAAGGACATCAGCATAGAGGGCACAGGGACCTTCTATGTCAGGAGGTCCCTCATGCTCAGCTCACATTGGGACTCGCTGTGTGGCCGGCAGAGGAACTCCTGGTCAGACCAGCCATGTCTAGCCACTGGCCAGCAGAAGTATGGTGCATGTGGGGGGTCCCGAGGGCAAAGAAAGCATCTTTCCAAGAGAGCTTCCCTGGTGGGCAAGCACCCTTGATGTGCCCCTTGTGGCATCGTTGGCACCCAAAGTAGAGAGTTGGGCCCTCATCCTGAAAAGTCCACTAAGATGAGTGGTGGACATTCCTAGGGGTGTGCCTTGGCACGTTGGAAACACCCCATCATCGATTTTTGGGACATGGGTTATAAACACTCATAGATCTAAAAGCCAAAATATATTTCTCTATGGGCTTATCTTGTAGAACTTGATTAACACAGCATAGATTGATGTATAGATACTAATGCAATCACAAACTCACTTTACTCTCTCACTTCTTTTTTTGAGGTTGCAGCTGTTTTTTCTCTGTCGTCAAGTTCAATGATACTCTAAACTAGAACTGATTATGTATGTTGAGCATGGTTCTACCATGGCATCGGGCCTGGAATATGTCCTCCAAATCTGTAGTGTATCATAAATTATTTTTCTTTTTTATTTATGATCAACCATAACTACCACTTCCTGAAACTTGGTAACAAAATGGGGATCAGGCTATGCCCTGATGCTCAGGTTGTGAGGCTGTGGCACTGTTCAAATTATAAAAGTAAATTGGAATGAATTATATTTTCAAGCAAGCAACAAGCATAGGGAAACACAATGTAGAGTCTAGAAAAATGGTTGTATTCTTCAGAACACAGAAGCTGCTAATGGCAGTGAGGTCCTTGAAGCAAAGAAACGTTGTGACAGGAGAAAAGGTTCGGTGGTAGCAGTGCAATTAGATTAGATAGAGAAGCTTGGAAAGGAATGGTAAAGCAGGCCATAGAAAAATTAGAGTTGTGTGTGTAAATGGTAGATTGCCTGCATCTGAATTAATGTCTAAATGCATGAATGAAATTAGCTGGTAGTGTGCCAAGTTGCAGTGAGCCTTGAGTTTTTGCTAAGCCAACAATATCATAGCATTGTTTCAACTTTTGTAAGTAATGTAATATCACAAATTGTAGTAATCATTTTCAGGAGACAGTGGCTTGCATAAGAACAGTTCTTTGTCAGTCAGGACCGTTCTGTATGAGAGCTAGAAGGGACTTTATGATTTAATCTTCATTTCTTTTTACACAATGCTGTATGGGTATTAGACAATGTTTTATAGCAAGCAGGGAGATGCTTGTCGATCTTTACTTGTACATCTTTCTCACTTAATTTGTCACAACACTGTGTTGCCGGCCTAAGGCCAATAACTGAAGTTAACAGTTTGCACCTGTCAACATTGCAATTACAATGCGGGCTGTCCTTGGCTGCAAATACATGATCCTGTCACCATGAGAGAGATGTGGCCACATAAACTAACATGCATGCAGAGTCCCACTCTTGGCTACTTAATTTGAAATATTTTCAGAGTCTTTGCTTTCTCCAAACTTTAAAATAAAACTCTGCTCTGCGGGCAGTGTGAGATGGTCACCCCAAGATGGGCCCACCCTACTTCAGTCAGATTGGGAAGCAAATTTGGTGCGTTACTGCCACTCTTGCGCTGCTACAAAATGGAAATGGCAATAGACCCCAACCCAAGAAAATGGAACACTGTTGCACCGAGGAAAGTTCAACTCTTGAACTCATCACCCCTGGCTGGCTAGTTAAATACTATAACCACTACACTACCATACCCAAATAGCTGGTGGTTTAAATTTTTATTTTTGCATTAAATTCATGCTTTACTGTTTAATTTGCATTGCTTAATTTCAATTATTGGATAGTTCGATTTTTATTTTAGCACAAGCAATGATTTTGACCCATCAGGAGAAGACTGTAAAGATAATGCAGTCTATATCTTAGTAATAACCTGTCTCACTCTATACCGTACACTAAACCATTACCCAGAAAATACAATTCATGTAATAGGTGATTTTTAAAGAAAATGTAATATAGTGTTGTACTCTATCTGGATACAAACTATACAATTCATTCTCTGAGATACAAGTGGGCCAGAAATTCGGGTCCCCACAAGTGAGTACGCGCTGGGTACTCACGCGTAGGGCTAACGAAAGTGCAGGCTTCGTGCATGCACTGCGCATGCGCAGGAAACCGGAACTTCTGTTCTCTTCAAGGAAGGGGTTCACAGGTTGAACGCGTGCGCCGGAGAGGCAGCGCGTATGCCTGGAACTTCTGTTTTTTTTTAGAGGTTTCTCTGGGAGGGTAAGTCTCCAGCAGCTATGCTGTTAAAAAGCAGTCGCAAGGCCTGCTTTTAACAAGGTAAGTGGTGAATTAAGTAAAATTAAAACATTTTTTCCACAGGTTTATTACTTTTAAAATACTTTAAACAAAGGTAAGTTTATTTTTAGCCCCATTAAAAACTGTAATTAATTTTTTCAAAATGTAAAATTTGGTTAAAATAGTTATTTTATGTAATTTATAGTTATTTTAAAAATGTGATTTTTTTAAAATGCATTTGAAGTTTTAGTTATGTTTTGGGGCCGATCTCTAATTCATAGATTTGACAGGTATTCCTGTCAAAACTATGAATAGAGATTCCCTGCTACGATTGGCTCTCCATGGCCCACGTGATCCCAGGTGATGCTTTGAACTAACTGCGCCCCTGGGATACGCAAGCACTGCGCGCTGGCAGTTGGAGGAGGCCCATGATGGGAATCCCATGCGCGCCCACAGCTCAACAGCCGGCATGCTAGGTAAGTGCAGGTCGGTCCCGAATTTCTGGCCCTTTAAAATTAATATATTTTGATGATAGCTGATGTATTCTGCCCCATTGTAGATCATTCTGTATCACTGAACAAATAATAAAGTAATTTGTAAATCTACATTGTTCCATATTTGAAAATATTTTGGCACTTGCAGGATGAAATCACAACATTCTTACAAAAATGAGTATGCAACAAACACTTAAAGGGAATTTTAACCTAAAAAAAATGGGAGGGTTTGGGGCGTGAGGATTGTTAAATTGTTAAAAATGGGATTCCCGACCTGCTCCCGCCTCCAACCCGTCCACTTCCAGTTATAACGGTGGTAGGATGGGGTGGAACGGAAGGGCAGGTGACCAACCCGCTCCCAGGGGGTGGAGCGTCAATTTAAGTATTATATTGAGGCTGGAAGCCTTTTTTAAAACTCCATTTCATTTTTAACTGCATGTGGACAGGTTTCACACAATTCGTGAAACCCGGCAGTTAAAGCAAGGCAGGGACTGTTGGATCCAGGAGCTAAGTGGCTTTATACCTACCTCCTGGATCCAGGAGCTAAGTGGTTTTATATCTACCTCCTGGATCCAGGGACCTTATCTCAACCCACCCCCTGTGAGCGGTGATCCCTCCAGGCCTCCGATCACCTCCCCAGGCCTCCCCCCACCCCCGCCCCCAGACCTCCTCTCCCCTCAACAATAATGCTTCCCTTGGCTCGATCCCCGGTCCTCTCTCCCCCCCCAATGCTTCTCCTGGCCTGATCCCTGATCCTTTCCGCCACCTCCCCCCCGATCCATTGCCCAGGCCTGATCCTCAGTCTTCTACTCGCCCACAAAGCTGCCCCCCGATCCATTGCCTGGCCCTCGGTCCTCACGCGAACCCTCCTGTTCACTCTGTGCGGCCACAGGCCAACCCGCCCGCAGTCAGCCAGCCTCTCAATCTGGCTGGCGCGGGCAGGAAACTGAGGCCTCACATGTAAATCAGGCCTTGCTGTTAAAGGCCTCCTGGATTTCCCGACTGTTGAATCCGTGATTCTTAAAGTATGATGTTTTCCAATAACTAGACGGAGGCTGTAACTTAACAATCAACAGGTGTTTACTGGAGGAGGGTAGTCTAAAGACTTCAGTACAGAGGTATGCTCAAGGCTTATATACAGGTGTGGTCACTGCCGGTACAACAGTATACAGGAGCTGTAAAAGTAGTTCTCTCTTAAAGGTATATACACTACAATTCCTCCCCTTTTAGATTAACAGTACCCATAACATTCAAATAACAGTTAACACTTTAACATGCACATTAAACTGAAATAGACCATTTATAGATTCAGTCTTTGGGGCGGCTTCCTGATCCTTTCTGGATAGCGCCTTTCCTGAGGTTCTTGTTCTTGGTGCGGAGGCGATTCTGGCCCCTTTTCGTCGGTTAGTTCATCAGTTTCCGCTGCTACTGTTTCTAAGGTAGAGGCTACCGGTATGTCGGGTTCATTCCCAGGTACGCGAGACATGGTGTTGACTCGTTCCTGTGACGCTAGGATCTGGTCGACGTGGCGTCTCACAATGTTCTCACCAAAATCCAATCTGTACATTAATGGCCCCTGCCGTGTGCATATCGTACCAGGTTGCCATTTCTCTGTTCGGTAGTCGCAGGCCAAGACTGGTTGTCTTACATTGAAGCTCGTTGTCGGCTTCTCATTGATGTGCTGGAATTGCTTATCCTCAACATTTCTTCGCACATTTGGTCTGAGCAAATCCAGATGAGATCTCAACCTTCGGTTAAAGAACATCATGGCCGGGGTCTGGTTGGTAACTGCATGTGTCGCATTTTTGTAGGCTAACAGGAAATTGTACACCTTATGCTGTAGTGGAATTTCATCATCGCACATGACCTTTATCGCCTTTTTAAAGGTTTGTACGAACCTCTCAGCCAATCCATGTGTGACTGGATGATACGGGGCGGATGTGTAATGCCTTACCCCATTCCTTCTCATAAATTTCCGAAACTCTTTGGACACAAACTGTGGTCCATTATCAGAGCAAATCTGCTCTGGCAAGCCGTACCTGGCAAATTTGGTCCGTAGGACTGCAATCGTTTTCTCTGTAGTGGTTGAGGACATTTTGATCACCTCAGGCCATTTCGAGTGCGCATCCACTGCTATTAAGAACATTGAGTCCATGAATGGACCAGCAAAATCAATATGCACCAGTTGCCATGGAGAGGAGGGCCACTCCCATGGGTGTAGAGGGGCATGTGGTGGTGCATTTTGGACCTTCTGGCATCCTGAGCAGCTCTTTGTTAGGTCCTCGATTTGTTGATCGATCCCCGGCCACCACACATAAGCCCTAGCAAGGCTTTTCATTTTCACCCCTCCCAGATAACATTCGTGAAGCTCATTGAGCACTCTCTCCCTTAGCTTGGGTGGAATTACCACTCGGGATCCACACATCACTGTCCCCTGGCATACTGACAGCTGTTCTCTTCTGGATGAGAATGTTGGCAACAGTGAGACGCCATGTGTTGGCCATCCCCTCACCGTCAAATCATATACCCGAGACAGAGTCGGATCATTGCGGGTCTCCTTCTCTATATCCACGTTAGTTACTGGCAATCATTCAATTATCGACGAATAAAATATTTCGATAGGGTCCACTGCTGGTGCTTCCTCCACAGTAGGCAGTGGCAGGTGTGATAGCCCATCAGCGTTTCCATGCTGTTTCGTGCCTTTATACTCTATTTCATATTGGTTCGCCCCTAGAAAAAGGGACCATCTTTGTAGCCGTTGCGCAGTCATCACCGGAACGCCCTTCTTTGGATTAAAGATAGAGACAAGTGGATGGTGGTCAGTCAGTAAGGTGAACTTCTGCCCATGCAGATAGTGGTTGAATTTTTTTACTCCCCATACTAGGCTGAGGGCCTCCCTGTCGATCTGGGCGTAGTTGCGCTCGGCTGAGGTTAGTGACTGAGACGCAAAGGCTACTGGCCTCTCCAACCCGTCTGGGAATTTGTGCGACAGCACCGCTCCAATACCATAGGGTGATGCATCACACGCCAACCGAATTGGTAGCGCTGGGTTGAAATGGGCCAACACCTCTTTTGATGTGATCAATTCTTTGCACTTCTGGAAAGCTCGTTTACATTCGTCATTCCACATCCATGGTACTCCCGTTTGCAGTAGGGTGTTCAGTGGGTGTAATACTGTAGACAAATTTGGTAAGAACTTATGGTAGTAGTTCACCAGCCCGAGGAACGACCTCAGTTGTGACACATTTTCCGGTGCTGGAGCCTTGACTACTGCCTCAATCTTTTCAGGGGACTTATGTAACCCCTCTTCATCAATAACGTGGCCACAATATGAGATCTGCTTCTGGAAAATCTCGCACTTGTGGCGATTAGCCCGTAGCCCATATTCCTTTAATCTAGTGAGCACCTTCTCCAGGTTGGCGAGGTGATCACTGTCATTTTCGCCCGTGACCAGGATGTCGTCCAAATAACACTGGGTCCCTGGTATCCCTTGCAGGACTTGATCCATTGCCCTTTGCCAAATAGCCAGAGCCGATGCTACCCCAAACACCAGCCGGTTGTATTGGTAGAGACCTTTATGAGTGTTGGTCATGAGGTATTGTTTCAAGGCTTCTTCTACCTCCATTTGCAAGTGCGCCTGGGCCAGATCAATTTTGGTAAAGCGTTTACCTCCAGATAGCGAGGCGAAAATATCCTCAATCCGTGGAAGTGGATATTGTACCGTGTGAAGGATTGGGTTCACTGTCACCTTAAAATCCCCACAGATGCGGACCTTCTTTGGTTCCACAGGTGTATTACTCAACAACCTCTTCATTACAGGAACGATGGGTGTAGCCCACTCGCTCCAGTCTACTTTGGACAGCACTCCTGAATGTTTCAACCCTTCCAGCTCTGCTTCGACGGCTGGTCGGATCGCATAAGGCACCGGTCTGGCCTTAAAAAACTTTGGGCTTGCATTTTCCTCTATTTTAATCGTTGCTGTTATGCCTTTTAGTGTTCCGAGTCCCTCCTGGAACACTTCTTGTGCATCTGTTAGCATTTTTGACAGTCGTCCAGGTGTGACGTCATCATCCTTTTTGGCCTCAACCTTCAGTTCCTGTATGGAATGCCAATCTAATTGTATCTTCCGGATCCATTCACGTCTTAGTAGTGGTGGTCCTCCATCTGGCAATACATATAGGTCCATTTTAGGTATTTCCTGGCCTTTGTATATCACTTTCACCCTTATTTTTCCTTTTGGGTAGACTTTTTGCCCCGTGTGTGCCTTCAAGACAACCTCTGTAGCTTTCAAGGGTATATGTGAAAATAGCCACTTGTAGTCCCTTTGGTTTATGACTGCTAGGGCTGATCCTGTGTCCAATTCCATTTTCACTTGGACTCCGTCTATCTTGAGTGTGACCCAGATAGTCTGGTGATCCTCCATTTTGATTACCTTATGTAGTTTCAGACAACCCAGCTCCTTGCTTCCGGAGTCTGTATTACTTTTCTGTTCATCTGAACTACTGTCCATCACCTTATGTACCTTTTTGTACTTCTCCTGTGGAGATTTCTTGCTGCTGGTTTTCTTCCCTGACCTGCAGACTCTTGCTATGTGGCCTGCTTTTCCACACTGTCTGCACACTTGGTCCATGAAACAACAATCCTTCTGGTCGTGTGTTGTTCTGTCGCAGCGATAACACTTCCCTGCTCCATATGACATTTCATTGGTGCCATATTCTTGGGGTCTCCGTTGTATCTCTGCAGCGCCCCGTGCAGCTGCTTCGTGTGATACTGCCATGCTGAAAGCCTTGTCCAGCGTAAGATCCTTTTCTGATAGAAGCCGTTTCTGAGTTCCTTCACTTTGAAGCCCACACACAAACTTGTCCCTTAACGTATCTGCTAGTCCCAATCCAAACTGGCAGTGTTTCGATAGCTTGCACAGTTCCGTTAAGTACTCAGCATTACTTTCGTCTTTATGCTGGTTCCTTTTGTGGAACTTAAATCTTTCTGTTATCAGCAGCGGTGTGGGGTTTAAGTGGTCCTGTAGGATTTCCACTATGCTTTCGAAATTCTTATCCACTGGCTTCTCTGGGGTTATTAGGTTTTGCAGTAAGCCATAAGTTTTTGCACCCATGGAATTTAACAAAACCAGTGCTTTCCTAGCATCTGGCACTTCATTTGCCCTGCAGTACACCTCAATGCGTTCCACATATGTTGCCCAATCTTCGACTTCATTGTCGACCGCAGTGATACTGCCACTCTTCGGCATCCCTGGGTGTGATTAAACTGTCTAAAATGGCGTCTCCCACGCTCTCCCTTCTTCTCCGCTGGCACAAAATGGCGTCTCCCTCGCTTTCCTTTCTTCCCGCGCTCTCCCTTCTTCTCCGCAGCTCAATGGCATCTCCCACGCTTCCTTTCTTTCCCCCGTGGACGCTGTTCAGCCCTTGAGCCCTGGCTGTGCTCTGCGCGTTCTCCTGTGCACCTCTCCCGTTGCCGACGCTTGGTCCTGAACCCGGCTGCTGCTTTACCCTCTCTCTCTCTTTTTTGTTTTTCCTCGACGCCACTCGGTTTTCAACCCCTGGCTGCGCCCTGTGCACTTCACCCTCTCTCTTACCCCATTGACGCTGCTCGGCTTTTTCTGTGCCGTCGGTCGGCTCCAGCCGCCACTGTCCAGGAAGGGTCTGCGCTGTACCTGTTGCCAGTCTGTTGCTGGATCGTCGTGGCTGGGGAACCAAGCCCAGCTCTCAACAGCCTCCCCTGTGATGTTCACTCTCTGCCGGATGACTGGGCGGTTGCTCGTTGTCGACGCCCGTGCTTCTGGCCTCGACTTTCTTCCACCGCCCTCCCAGAGCGAATCGTTGAAAAGAAATGCAGAGTTGCAGGTAGATTCGAATCGACCTCTTCGCCACTGTTGAATCCGTGATTCTTAAAGTATGATGTTTTCCAATAACTAGACGGAGGCTGTAACTTAACAATCAACAGGTGTTTACTGGAGGAGGGTAGTCTAAAGACTGACAGTACAGAGGCATGCTCAAGGCTTATATACAGGTGTGGTCACTGCCGGTACTACAGTATACAGGAGCTGTAAAAGTAGTTCTCTCTTAAAGGTACATACACTACACCGACCGCATCGGAGCCTGCCCGCCCCCAACCCACCTTCCTCCAGAAAATTCCAGCCAATATGTTTGTTCAGGCAAAGTTACATATCCTGAGATTAAAATCAACTTTTTGGTAATCATTGTTCATTAGAGCAATAATAAAAATAACATCAGATTATTTGTGATGCCATGGTTATGAGTAAGGTAATTAAACTTAAGAACTACTGTACTGTGAATTGGTCTGAACACAATCTCCTGCCATCTGTGATTTATTTGCTTACATTTATTCCTGAATAGGCTCTTTAAAATGCCCTGTTCTTCAAAATGTTTGTTATTTTGGGACTGCTGTAGCTCACAGCTAAATTTGGACTTTATTCATCTTTAGTCTTTAGTACCACTGAAAACATGGTTCTAATATCACCACAAGCAATGGACACTTTGCAGCAACAAAATGTGCAAATAGGGTTGAATTTAGCAGGGTGCATTTACATTCCAGCTTTAGTTTCATTGCAGTTGCTGCAATGAAATGTAAACCGAGTTCGACCAGGGATCTCAGAGCAGATGGCATTGGAGCTGTCGAAGTGAGGGGGGTTTCACACCCGGACTGCAGTGTAATTTGGTCTTCTGCAGTTCAAGTGAGGGCATGCCTGAAACATTGCTATCAAGGTCTGGTGAAAAGAGAAATTTAATGAAAATCATTAAACAGTTGAATGTCCCTCGCAGGGATAAAATACGGTATTTTTTCATGGCTAATAAATAACCTGTCATGTGCCCATGCTTTCACAGTGATGTGACATGACCCCACATCGTGGTTTTGGAGCCAATTAAATCCAGGAAGTAGGGTTGGATTTGGGAAAAGCCAGTGCACGTCGTATCTCCAAACCTGAAGTTGGTTTGAGAGCAATTCACCCTCGATTCAATTGGTGCATTGTAAGTGCATCCTCAAATTCACTGTGCCTACACTGACTATTTGCAAAAGCACCAATTGTGTCATTGTGCCATGGTGTATGGAAAACCAGAACATAAAATAAAACACAACACATCACCATTGGTGACGCCTCACATGGCAATGCCAAACAACACATCACATGTAAGATAACTCCTTTGTAAAATACCTTGTAAAATTATTTGGCAGGGTACAGTGATATTCTATTTAACTGTCTTTATAAAATAACATAGCTTAACTGATTGATTAAACTGATCAATACATAGTGCAAAGCATTGATACTGCCAATGGTATTGATACACTGCAATTTATAGACCACAGATGGACTTATGAGGAATGTGTTAACATTGATTATTGCATAGCCAACTTCAGACAGTGACTATATGCTCTGATCTGAATGCCATGTATAGAAATTGAATAAAAATATCCTTCTTTTCAACTGATACCTGATTGTGTTTCATGAGCTGAATTCTCCTCCTGTTGGTGAGATAGCAGCGGAGCAGATATACCATCAACTAATGTAAATCCGCCATTGACCTGCTGTCAGTTTCTCCTGGGAGCCTCATTTGCTGTGCAGGGTGGGTTTGGAGCAGTAATACTGCTCTTGATAGATTTACTGCTACTAATGGGGGAGGGAAATATGATTCCAATACAGCCTTTAAAAGGCTGCAGCCAGTTAAAGGGCTACAGCAGTTTCTGCACAGCGGGAAGAAGAAGAATGGCAGCAATATCTGACGCAGCAGCTGGAAAGCCTCGCAGATTCTCAGATGTATCTCTGGAATTGTTGCTGGGAGAAATCAAAGCCATAAGAGGCAGACATAAGGGGGCAACTCAAAGTATCATAAGCGAGGTGGTAGAGGCAGTCATTGCAACCTGCACCACTCAAGAATCTGCTAGATAGAGCAGGAAAGGGGTTCAGTAAGTGTAGTCTTCAAGCATTTTGGGAACTGAGTCAAAAACAACAAGGAGCAGGAAAACATTGGTGGGAGTAGTTTATTGACCCCCTAACAGTAGTTGTAGTGTTGGGCAGAGCATAAATCAGGAAATCAGAGGTGCATGTAACAAGCATAATACAGTAATCATGGGGGACTTTACTCTTCACATAGATTGGGCAAACAAAATTTGCAGTAATAGTAGAGGACAAGTTCATGGAATGCATTCAAGAGAGTTTTCTAGATCAGTATGTCATGGAACCAACTAGGGAACAGGCTATTTTAGATCTAAGATTGTGCAATGAGACAGGGTTAATTAATAGCCTTGTGGTAAAGGAGCCTCTGGGGAAGAGTGATCATAATATGATAGAATTTTATATTGACTTTGAGAGTGATTTAGTTAAATACGAAACTAGGGTCTTAAATCTGAACAAAGCAAACTACATAGCTATGAGAGATGAGTTGGCTAAGAAAGATTAGGAAACTAGATTAAAAGGTATGATGGTAGGTAAGCAATGGCAAACATTTAAAGAAATAATTCATAATTCACAACAAATATACATTCCCTTAAGGAATAAAAACCTCACGTGAAAAGTGGTCCAACCATGGCTAACAAGAGAAGTTAAAGATAGTATTAGATTAAAGGAAGAGACTTATAATTTTGCCAAAAAGACTAGTAAGCCTGAGGATTGGGAGGATTTTATAATTCAGCAAACGTGACCAAGAAATTGATAGAGAAAAAATAGAATATGAGAGTAAGCTAGCAAGAAATATAAAAACAGGTTGTAAAAGCTTCTATAGGTATGTAAAAAGGAAGAGATTAGCAAAAGTAAACATGGGTCCCTTACAAGAAGCGACAGGAGAAATTATAATGGAGAATAAGGAAATGGCAGAGGCATTAAACAAATACCTTGGCTGGAATTTTCTGGAGGAAAGCAGGTGGGGGAGTGAGGGGGCGGACGGGCTCCGATGCAGTCAGGAAACCTGGGCGGCCGGGTTTCCTGCAGGTACTGCTGACTTTAATCCCAGGACATGAGCTGCAGGCGAGGCCTCGGTTTCCCGCCCACAACCAGCCAGATTGAGAAGCTGGTTGGCTGCGGGCAGGTAGGGCTGCGGCCGCACGAAGCAGTGAGAGAGGGCTCGCGTGAAGGCCAGGGGCCAGGCAAAGGATCGGGGGCGGGGGGGCTTGGAGAGAGGACCGGGAGCCAGGCAAAGGATCAAGGGGGGTGGTGGTGGAGAGAGGACCGGGAGCCAGGCAAAGGATCAGCGGGGTGGAGAGAGGACCGAGGGATGGGCAAAGGATCGGGGGGGGGGGTGGGTGGAGAGAGGATGGAGGGCCAGGCAAAGGATCGGGCGGGGGGTGTGGAGAGAGGACTGGGGCCAGGCAATGGATCAGGGGTGGGGACGGTTGAGGGGAGGAAGGGGTGATGCACAATCGCTCAAGGAGGGTGGCGAGAGGACCGAAGATTGGGGCTGGGCAGACAATCGGGGGTGGGTGAGGGGGTGGGTGGTTGAGAGAGGACTGGGGATTGGGCCGGGGGAAGCATCGGGTGGTGCGGTCAGGTAGGGATGGGGGGGAGAGGGGAGGAGGGAGAGAGAACATCAGGGCTGACCACCGGAGGATTGTGGCCGAAGCCAGCATCATCGTGGTGTGGGGAAGCCTAGGGGCGGGGGGCAGGCCTGGGGAGGTGATCAGAGCCCTGCGGGGGGGGGATCTCCAATCACAGGGGGTGGGTTAGGTCGGTTCCCAGGATCCAGGAGGTAGGTATAAAGGCGTTTACCTCCTGGATCCAGCAGTTCCTGCATTACTTTGACTGCCGGGTTTTACGAATTGTGTGAAACCTCCACATGCAGTTAAAAACACCAAAATGGAGATTTAAAAAAGGCTTCCAGCCTCATTATAATTTTTAAATTGACTTTCCGCCCTCTGGGAGCAGGTTGGTTGCCCACCCCCATCCTGTCTCTGTTTAAACTGTTGGCGTGTTGGAGGAGGGATCAGGTTGGGAATCCCATTTTTAACAATGTAACTACCCCGACGCTCCAAACCCACCCGTTATTTTAGGTTAAATTTACCCTCCCCCTTGTATCTGTCTTCAAGTTAGAAGACACAAAAGACATTTTGGAAATAGTGGGGAATGAAGGGTCTAAGAAATTAGTATTGGTAAAGAATAATATGAGCAATTAATGGGACTAAAAGCCAACAAATCCTCTGGACCTGATGGCCTACATCCTAGAGTTTTAAAAGAGATAGCTACAGAGATAGTGGATGCGTTGGTTTTGATCTTCCAAAATTCCCTAGATTTTAGAACGGTCCCTGTGGATTGGACTCTAGCAAACGTAACCCCGCTATTCAAGAAAGGAGGGAGAGAGAAAATAGGGAACTATAGGCCAGTTAGCCTGACATTAGTAGGGAAAATGCTAGAATCTATTATTCGGGATGTGATAACAGGACACTTAGAAAATCATAATATGATTGGCCAGAGTCAACACGGATTTATGAAAGGGAAATCATCTTTGACAAAACTGTTAGAGTTTTTTGAGGTTGTATCTAGCAGAGTAGATAATTAGGACCAATAGATATAGTGTATTTGGATTTTCAAAAAGCATTCGATAATGTGCCACACAAGAGGTTATTACACAAAATTAGGTCTCATGGGATTGGGATGATATGAGGATTGGTTAATGGACAGAAAACAAAGAGTAGGAATAAACTAGTTATTTTCAGGTTGGCAGGCTGTAACTAGTCATGTTTAAGACACAGATCAATAGATTTTTGGATACTAAGGGAATCAACGGATACGGGGATAGTGCGGAAAGGTGGAGTTGAGTTAAAGATCAGCCATGATCTTATTGAAGGGACATATGACTGACTCCTGCTCCTATTTCTTATGTTCTTATAAAACGATTGTGGGGAAACTGGCAGCTGAGCACTCGGGAGGAGTGAAGGAACCTGAGGAATTTAAGCCAAATACTTAATTTATTGTACACATTCTAATCTTAAACATCAAATCTAAATAAATAATTAGTTAAGTAAATGTATCAATAAATATTCAGAGTAGTTAATTAGATCTAAGTGCATGAATTAAACTGAGTGGAGGATACCAACATTAAAAGGATCCGAATTGCATTAAATAAATATCTGATACACACAAATAATAAATAAATAAGAAATAATCAGAGTAATTACAAATTAATTTGATATCAATCTAATCCATCAATTCATTAATACTAGACATCAAGCATTTTTATTAGCTCTAGAGATAAATTACTCCAACAAAGAAACAAGTAAAGATTTGATGAGAGCACTGGTACTGTGTCGGGACTGTAGTGTGTGGGAGTTGGTGTACAGTGAGACTGTCCCAAATTGCCACATCTGTAGTAAATATCGCTGCCCTGAGACACTCCAGCTCATTCTCCTTGAATTAGAAGTGAGTTAGAGACACTCCGACACATAAGAGAGAGGGAGGAATTACTGGATATTTTCCTCCAGAATACAATCATACCTCAGAGGAAAGCACAGGTGCAGGAAGGGGAGTGTATGACTCTCAGTCAACAGTGTTGGGGGAACCTGGAGGAGGTAGACAAGGAGGTCCTGCAGACACTGGCCCTATCCAACAGGTACAATTAACTGGCTACCTATGAGGATCAGAATAAAGATGGCTTAGAGGATGGCCAGAATGCTAACCATGGCACCATGGAGCAGGAGGCAGTCCAAGGGAGGAGGGGGAGAAGCAGGATAGAAATAGAAAGGTTGTGGTCCAATGAGATTCGATAATTAGGTTGATAGATTGCTTCCTCTGCCATTCTGACTGAGTGTCCAGAAGGGTGTGTTGCCTACCTGGCACAAGGGTAAAGGATATGTTGGAGCAATTGGAGAGGAAATTGGAAAGAGAGGGGAAAGATCCAATTGTCGTGGTCCATGTCAGGACCAATGATATAAGGAAGAACAAGGAGGTACGAGAAGCTTGGAACTAAATTAAAAAGCATTCCTCAAAGCTGGCAATCTCAGGATTATTACTCGAGCCACATGCTAACTGGTATAGGGATAAACAGATCATGAAAGAGTGGTGTGGGAAGGAGGTGTTCCATTACATCGGACATTGGCACCAGTACTGGGATGGGCTCCACCTGAACCAGAATGGGACCAAGGTCCTAGCGGAAAGGATAAATAGGGCTGTGGGTTAGGTTTTAAATTAGCGAGGCACAGGGTGGGGGAGGGATCTGGTTGAAATAACATGAGCCTAATGATAAAAGAAACAGTCAGGGAACAAATACAGATATCGAACAGAATTATAAAAAGACCTTAACAAATAAAGTGAGAGAAACTACTAATAAAAATAAATGAATTTGTCTGAACAGAAATGTGCACAACGTCCAAAATAAAACGGGGGAACTGAAGGCAATAATTTGTAGCAAAGAGCCAGATTTAGTTGGTATAACTGAAATATGTCTACAAAAATAACAGGGGGGAGAAATTCGTTGGCGCCCCCTTTGGGACGCTAACTTCACCGGGGCGTGACTTTTAGCGCCCTGAAAAGGTTAGCGACCCTGCACTGTAAATACAGTAGTATCACCCCAAGCAGGAGGTGGGGCACTACTGGAAGTATGAGATATTGCCGGGGACTTTAATGCCAGGCAGATTGTGATGTCAGTGAGCATGCACCTGATCTGGAAAACTCATTGTCGCCACTAACCTTAGCGCCTCAAATAGACAGCGGCAGGGAGGGCTGGCGTGCAGCTGCAGGAAGTCAGCTCCAGTGATGTGGGGTAACATTGCTGGTTAAAGAGGAGATTAACACAATATAAGGAAGGATATTAGCTCTGATGATGTGGAATCTGTATGGGTAGAGCTGAGAAATACCAAGGGGCAGAAAACGTTAGTGGAAGTTGTATACAGACACCCAAACAGTAATGCTGAGGTTGGGGATGGCATTAAATTGGAAATTCAGGATGTTTGCTTTAAGGGCACAGCAGTTATCATGGGTGACTTTAATCTACATATAGATTGAGCTAACCAAATCAGTAACAATACTGTGGAGGAGGAATTACTGGAGTGTATACGGGATGGTTTCCTGGACCAATATGTCGAGGAACCAACTAGAGATCAGGCCATCTTATACTGGGTATTATGCAATGCGAAAGGATTAATTAGCAATCTTGTTGTGCGAGGCCCCTTGGGGAAGAGCGATCTTAATATGATAGAATTCTTCATTAAGATGGAGAGTGAAGTAGTTGACTCAGGGACTAGGGTCCTGAATTTAAATAAAGGAAACTATGATGGTATGAGATGTGAGTTGGTTAGGATGGATTGGGGAAGATTACTTAAAGGGTTAACAGTGGATAGGCAATGGCAAACATTTAAAGATTGCATGGGTGAACTACAGAATCTGTTCACCCCTGTTTGGCATAAAAATAAAACAGAAAAGGTGACTCAACTGTGGCTAACAATGGAAATGAGGGATAGCATCAGATCCAAGGAGAGGACATATAAATTGGCCAGAAAAAGCAGCAAACCTGAGGATTGGGAGCAGTTTAGGATGCAGGAAAGGAGGACAAAGAGCTAATTGAGAGGGGGGAAATAGAGTATGAGAGTAAACTTTCAGGGAACATAAAAACTGACTGTAAAAGCTTCTAGAGATATGAGAAGAGAAAAAGATCGGTGAAGTCAAGCATAGGTCCTTTGCAGTCAGAATCAGGGGAACTTATAATGGGGAACAAAGAAATGGTGGAACAATTAACTACATACATTGGTTCTGTCTTCAAAAAGGAGGACACAACTAACCTCCCAGAGGTGTTGGGGAACATAGGGTCTAATGAGACGAGGAAATGAGTGAAATCAGTGTTTGTAGGGATATGGTGTTAGGGAAATTGATGGGATTGAAGGCCGATAAATCCCCAGGGCCTGACAATCTACAACGTAGGCGACTTAAGGAAGTGGCCCTAGAAATAGTAGATGCATTGCTGGTCATCTTCCAAAATTCTATAGACTCTGGAACAGTTCCCATGGATTGGAGGGTAGCTAATGTAACCCCGCTATTTAAAAAAGGTGGTAGAGAGAAAAAGGGAATTATAAATCAGTAAGCCTGACATCGGTAGTGGGGAAAATGCTAGAGTCCTTTATAAAAGATGTAACAGCAGAGCACTTGGAAAACAGTGACAGGATCGGACAAAGTCAACATGGATTTACCAAAGGTAATTCATGCTTGACTAATCTACTGGAATTTTTTGAGGATGTAACTGGTAGACTAGATAAGGGAGAACCAGTGGATGTGGTGTATTTGGACTTTCAGAAGGCTTTCGATAAGGTCCCGCATAAGAGATTAGCATGCAAAGTTAAAGCACATGGGATTGGGGGTAAGGTACTGACTTGGATAGAGAACTGGTTAGCAGACAGGAAGCAAAGAGTTGGAATAAACGGGTCTTTTTCAGAGTGGCAGGCAGTGACAAGTGGGGTACCGCAGGGATCAGTGCTCGGAACCCAGCTATTCACAATATATATTAAAGATCTAGATGAGGGAACTAGATGTAATATCTCCAAGTTTGCAGACAACACAAAGCTGGGTGGGCGTATGTGCTGTGAGGAGGATCCAGAGAAACTCCGGTATGATTTGGACAGGTTGGGTAATTGGGCAGATGCATGGTAGATGCAGTATAATGTGGCTAAATGCGAGGTTATCCACTTCGGTGGCAAAAACAGGGAGACAGATTATTAACTGAATGGCAATAGATTGGGAGAAGGGGAAGTGCAATGAGAACTGGGTGTCCTTGTGCACCAGTCGCTGAAGGTAAGCATGCAGGTGCAGCAGGCGGTTAAGAAGGCAAATGGTATGTTGGCCTTAATAGCGAGAGGATTCGAGTACAGGAGCAAAGATGTCTTGCTGCAGTTGTACAGGGCATTGGTGAGACCACACCTTGAGTATTGTATGCAGTTTTGGTCGCCTTATCTGAAGAAGGATGTTCTTGCCATGGAGGGAGTGCAGCGAAGATTCACCAGACTGATACCTGGGATGGCAGGAATGACATATGAAGATAGGCTGGGTCGATTAGGCTTATATTTGCGAGAGTTTAGAAGAATGAGAGGGGATCTCATTGAAACTTGTAAAATTCTAACAGGACTAGACAGACTAGATGGAGGGAGGATGTTCCCGATGGCGGGGGAGTCCAGAACCAGGGGTCACAGTCTAAGGATAAGGGGTAAGCCATTTAAGACTGAGTTCAGGAGGAATTTCTTCACCCAGAAAGTGGTGAACCTGTGGAATTCTCGACCACAGAAGGCAGTTGAGGCCAATTCATTAAATATATTCAAGAAGGAGTTAGATATATTTCTTAAGGCTAAAGGGATCAAGGGATATGGGGAGAAAGCAGGGACAGGGTACTGAATTTGGATGATCAACCATGATCTCATTAAATGGCGGAACAGGCTCGAGGGGCCGATTGGCCTACTCCTGCTCCTTTCTTCCATGTTTCTATGTTTCTATGTTATTTAAAGACATCAGCATTAATCACTCGCAGCTGTCAGGGCAGGTTAGTTTCTGTGGTTTCTTGTCAGTTTCACCCAGTGGAACAGTTTGTATGAGTAATTTCAAGTTTCTTTTGTATCAGCAGTTTTCTGGCAATTAAAAAGTAGCTACATTTATTGTTCAAAGATTCAAACTACTGCACTTGGCAACATTAATGGGGATGTACTGGCAGGCCACCTCGTCCTCCAGGATCTACGGTGGAGGGAGCGTAGGCAGAGAGAAATACGGGAACATGTGCGCAGAAGGATGAGGGGGGGCATCAGGGCTCTCACCAGGAGGCCTTACCCTCCGAGATTATTCTGACAGCACTTCCCCGACCTTCAAATAAGTGAGGAGCAGTGTATTAGATGGCTCCGCATCACCAAGTTGGTGGTTACAGAAATCTGCCACCTCCTCCAAACAGACCTCCAGCCTCAGACCAGGATGACTTAAACCTCAGATCGCATTTGCTCAGCACATGCCCATCATACTATCCCTGTGTCATGCCATATCACAGCATCCTCCTTGGCAAAAAGGTGAAATGAGATGAACCACAAAATATTGCAAACTCCATTAATACATTTATGCACAAACATGGACAAAGGAGCTGAATTCCAGAGGTGAGGTTGTGAGGGAATACGCCATATTTCAGAAAAATACACCATAATATGAACAGAATTCTGATATTAAATGATATACTGGGTTTAAAAGTCTGGAAAGCCTCGGAGACACAGGCTGTAAACAGAATACAAGCTCCCGAGATAAAGATCAGTTGATAACAAAGTTGTAAACAAGCTTTGAAATGGGAATTAGTTAAATATACTAAAACAATGAAAGATTGAAGCAAACAATTGGTGCTTCTGAAAGGTCTACGGTTTGCAACCAACACAATGGAAATGCCCAGTTTAAAGTGTTAAGAACTAACACATAAAACAGAAACACAAACATTAAAAGAAGCATGTGCCTTTGAAAAGAATAACATCAAGTAAAAGAAACACCTGCTTGTCAAATAGTTTTTATGTTAAACTTGTAAGACAGGAAGCACGATTAATTATGCAACCAATTGAGATAGCTAGAAATGCATGAAACACTCTGGTCAAAGTGTCTTTATTTTATAGACATAGTAAATATACCAACAAGGACACTTTGAAGATATAACTTCAATAGATACACCAAGCAATTACATTGTGTTTGTATTAAACTTAGAGCAGCACGGAGTCACAATGTCTACTAAAAAAACAGTTAAGCCAATATTAAGAATTGAATGAAAGCATTATGTAAGAATGACATCAAACAGAAACCATAGCGGTCATTGTTTTTATGATGTTTTTTGGAACATCTAAAGGCAGAGAACTAATTATGCAAGCAATAGTTGAATTGACAGTAAGAATAGAAAGCATTCAAACAGAGGTCTGAATAAAGACAATTAGCTGACATCAGCAGAGAACAGCAAAGAAGAAACCACTGCAAAAAGAGTATAAAACATAGACCTTTTCAACAGAAAGGCAGAACTCGCTGAACGGGCAACGCATTTCTCAACTCTTAAGAGGCATCTCTGTAAGTCTTTAACTCTGAGTCTCAGGAAGTCAAAGTAATTGATTTTGGTGGATGTTCTGGATTTAGAAATAAGTAAGAAATAAGAAATGTAACGAAGTAAAGATTTGAGAATAAGGATTTCTGAGAAATAAGAAATGTAAGCTAATTGTATTTTGAATTGTTATTGTTGCAACTGATTCAACAGCTGTTAACTGAATAAATAATTACACGGATGCTGTACATAAACAAATAACAGGTCTTTACTGGAGGAGGGTAATTTCTAGACTGGGGTACAGAGGCATGCGCACAGCTTATATACCGGTGTGGTTACTGCCGGTACTACAGTATACAGGAGCTGCAAAAAGTAGTTCTGACTTAAAGCACATACACTACAATTCCTCCCTTTTTAGATTAATAATACCCCCTTAATATTCAAATAACAATTACATTTTTACATGTACATTCAATAACAAAAGTCCATTTATAGATTCAGTCTTTGGGGCGGCTTCCTGACCCTTTCGGGATAGCGCCTTTCCGGAGGTTCTTGTTCTTGGTGCAGAGGCGATTCTGACCCCCTTTCATCGGGTAGTTCATCGGGTTCCACTGCTACTGGGTCTGAAGTAGATGCTACCGGTATGTCGGGTTCATCCCCAGGGACTCGAGACATGGGGTTGACGCATTCCTGTGATGCTAAGATCTGATCGACGTGGCATCTCACAATGTTCTCCCCGACATCCACTGTGTACATTAATGGCCCCTGCCTTGTACATATCGTTCCGGGTTGCCACTTCTCTGTTCGATAGTCCCGGGCCAAGACTGGTTGCCCTACATTGAAGCTCCTTGTCGGCTTCTCGTTGATGTGCTGGAATTGTTTGTCCTCAACATTTCTTCGCACATTTGGTCTGAGCAAGTCCAGACGAGATCTCAACCTTCGGTTAAAGAACATCATGGCCGGGGTCTGGTTGGTAACTGCATGTGTCGCGTTTCGGTAGGCTAATAAGAAATTGTCCATCTTATGCTGTAGTGGAATTTCCTCGTCGCACATGGCCTTTATCGCCTTCTTAAAGGTTTGCATGAACCTCTCAGCCAATCCATTGGTGGCTGGATGATACGGGGCGGATGTGTAATGCCTTACCCCATTCCTTTTCATGAATTTTTGGAACTCGTCGGACACAAACTGTGGTCCATTATCAGAGCAGATCTGCCCTGGCAACCCGTTTCTGGCAAATATGGTCCGTAGGACTGCAATCGTTTTCTCTGTAATGGTTGAAGACATCTTTATCACTTCAGGCCACTTTGAATGAGCATCCACTGCTATTAAGAACATTGAATCCATGAATGGACCAGCGAAATCAATGTGCACCCGTTGCCATGGAGAGGAGGGCCACTCCCATGGGTGTAGAGGGACATGTGGTGGTGTATTTTGGACCTTCTGGCATCCTAAGCAGCTCTTAGTTAGGTCTTCAATTTGTTGATCGATTCACAGCCACCACACATAAGCCCTAGCTAGGCTTTTCATTTTCACTCCCCCCAGATGACCTTCATGTAGCTCATTTAGCACTCTCTCCCTTAACTTGGGTGGAATCACCACTCTGGATCCACACATCACTGTCCCCTGGCATACTGACAGCTGTTCTCTTCTGGATGAGGCCATCCCCTCACCGTCAATTCATATACCCGTGGCAGCATCGGATCATTGCGGGTCTCCTTCTCTATATCCGCGTTGGTTACTGGCAATCGTTAAATTATCGGCGAATACAATATCTCGATAGGGTCTGTGATAAAAATGCTAACTTCCGGGAAGTTATGTCATCACTTCCTGTGAACTATGAACTATGAACTATGAACTGTGTACATACCTCACTTCCTGTAAATGTCACTTCCTGTTGGACTGGTATAAATACTGGTCTGTTCAGTATTGTAAGAGGCTTCTACCAGAGGCATGGTAAAGACCTCTCTTGTATATAGTGTGTTTATAAGTTACTTAAAGCTTACTTTAAAGTTACTTGATGGTAAGTCTCCTTTTTCTTACATCAATTTAAGTAACTTAGTATTTACACTGACAAATACTCGACCTTCAGACAAACTCGGAAGTTAAGGATCCAGGGAACCACCCATCATGGAGAAAATCCTTAGACCTATTCATCTGGACTTGGACCCGAATACACCAGCAGCTGGCAGGGTATGGAAGCATTGGTATCGTACTTTTGAGAATTTTCTGGATGAATGTAAAGTGGATGCTCCTGCTAAATTGAAGATACTTGTCAATTATGTGACCCCAAAAGTGTTCGAATATGTTGATGACTGGGATAATTACGAAGAGGTGATTCGGGCACTTAAGAAACTGTATGCGAAGACCCCAAATGAGGTCTATGCTAGACATCTACTGGCCACAGCCCGACAAGGGCCAGGGGAATCAATTGACGAATTGCTGCAAGAACTTCGCAGGCTCAGCGTAGATTGTAACTTTCAGGCAGCCTCAGCTGAGCTGTACCGCCAAGAAATGATTCGTGATGCTTTCATCTGCGGGATTGCCTCTCCATTTATACGCCAGCGTCTACTAGAAAGTAAAACACTTGAGCTACAAAAAGCTTTTGACCTAGCTTGTTCACTGGATTTGGCAAAGAGAAATGCAGACCTCTATCAGCTGCCCAGATCTCGATCTGCTGCTGTAGCTGCAACCAGACAATTCAAGCGGTCTCAGGTGAACCCTATCATGGGGGAATCTAATTCTGATAATTCTGATGAAGAAGAGGAGGACGACCCCACTTTAGCAGCCTCTTGGCAATCTAGGAAGGAATGCTTCTTTTGTGGAGATGCTTTTCACCCTAGGAAAACCTGCCCTGCTCGCAATGCAATCTGCAGTTATTGCGGGAAAAAAGGACACTTTGCTAAAGTTTGCCTATCAAGGGCCTCTACGAGGGCCAATCCAGCTAAGGCCTACCGAACTGCCCCAATTAGGGCCTATCAAGATGCTCCAGCTAGGACCTATCAAGCTTCCTCTCGAGCTCTCTCCCGAAGAAGCACACCGAGAGTTTTAGCCACTCTCTGTGCAACAACACCAATTACAGCTGCTTGCCCACAGAACCTGTCTCAGGCAGCCACAAAAATTTCAATTAAAGGGCATACCTTAGATGCCTTAATTGACTCAGGAAGTACTGATAGTTTCATTAAGGAACAGATTGTTGCGAAATTGAAACTACATGTCTTCCCATCGGACCAGGCAATTGCGATGGCCCAGTCATCACTTAATACCAGAATCTCCGGCTTTTGTGCTGTTGATATGACACTTCATGGTCGTATGTATCCCTCCACCCGACTTTCAGTGCTCAAAGACTTATGTAGTGATCTCCTCTTAGGGCTGGACTTCCAAAAACAGCATAAGAAACTCACCATTGAGTTTGGTGGATCCAAACCCGGACTTACTATTTCTAATATACCATCTAAATTACCATTTTGTGCATTATCAGCAGCTTCACTTGATGAACCCTCATTATTTGCCAGTATTCCGCCTCAATGCCAACCGATAATAACGAAATCGCGGCGCTTTAATCAGGGAGACCAATCTTTTATTGCGGCTGAAATCTCTCGACTTCTAGCAGAGGATATCATTGAACCATGTTCGTCGCCCTGGCGGGCTCAAGTCGTCATTGTCAAGAACCCTCTAAAACCTCACAAACAGCGACTATGCATCGATTATTCGCAAACCATCAATCAATATACCGACTTGGACGCCTACCCATTGCCACGCATTGATGATATGGTTAATAAACTGGCCGAATACAAAGTGTTCTCAACTTACGATTTAAAAAGTGCCTATCATCAGTTACCCTTGAAGGTCTCAGATAAGCAGTACACAGCCTTTGAGGCTAATGGACGGCTGTACCAATTTTGTCGCCTCCCATTCGGGGTTACTAATGGAGTGGCTGTCTTTCAACGGGCAATGGATGGCCTGGTTAAGCAGGAAAACCTAAGGGACACTTTTCCCTATCTTGATAACATTACCATTGCAGGTCACGATCAACAGGAACACGACTCCAACCTCCAAAAATTTCGGGATGCCCTCCATCGCCGTAATTTGACCCTGAATGAATCCAAATCTGTTGAGTCGCAACCGACCATCAACATCCTTGGCTACTGCGTAGGCAATGGTATCATTAAGCCAGACCCAGAAAGACTTCGCCCGCTCCAAGAGCTCCCGTCACCTAAGAATCCGGCTTCTTTACGTCGGGCTCTCGGTCTGTTTGCATACTACGCTAAATGGATTCCTCATTTTTCGGACA
The DNA here is from genome assembly GCF_052327205.1 of Somniosus microcephalus. Taxonomy (NCBI): domain Eukaryota; kingdom Metazoa; phylum Chordata; class Chondrichthyes; order Squaliformes; family Somniosidae; genus Somniosus; species Somniosus microcephalus. The sequence goes on along the minus strand of NC_140996.1, from coordinate 46,953,478 downwards.
AAATCCAACCCTTGCTGCATGCTAGATCATTTCCACTGGGAACAGCGGCTGTTGCAGCCTTTAACCTTCTCAAAAAACAGTTGGAGAAAGCGGCTCTTCACTCCATCGATGAGAATCTCCCTTTCGTGGTTGAATGTGATGCCTCGGAGGTGGCGATCTCGGCTACTCTGAATCAGGAAGGTCGTCCTGTAGCATTTATGTCCAGGACCTTACAAGGTGCCGAGCTACATTATCCTCCGGTTGAGAAAGAAGCCACAGCCATCATAGAGGCAGTACGGAAGTGGAACCATTTTCTAGCTCGCCAGCACTTTACATTGATCACGGACCAACGATCAGTCGCCTTCATGCTCGATAATCGAAAACGAACCAAAATTAAGAATAATAAAATACAACTTTGGAGGATGGAACTGGCCTCTTTTGGTTATACCATTCTCTATCGGCCTGGCAAGGAGAATGTGGCCCCGGACACCCTCACACGGGCATTCTGCTCCACTATGTCATCCTCCACTCTCATGGATGTCCACAATGGTTTGTGTCATCCTGGCGTTACGCGCATGCTACATTTCGTACGATCACGGAATCTCCCTTTTTCCACTGGAGATGTAAAAAAAATATGCTCAGAATGCCGGCTTTGTGCGGAATTAAAACCTCAGTTCTTCCGCCCCTCAGATGGTATACTCATACATGCAACCCAACCGATGCAACGACTTAGCATCGATTTTAAGGGCCCAGTGCCCTCTTCAACTCGGAACACATATTTGCTCACCATGATCGACGAATATTCACGTTTTCCGTTTGCCTTCCCCTGCTCCAATATGCTGGCGTCCACAGTAATCTGCTGCCTTGAGCAGGTATTTTCTCTCTGTGGCATGCCGGCTTATATTCACTCAGATCGGGGTCCATCCTTTATGTCAAGGGAACTCAAGGACTACCTCTCAGAACGGGGAATTGCTACAAGCAAAACAACACCATACCATCCCATCGGAAATGGGCAGGTAGAGAGGTATAACGGTATCATCTGGAATTCCGTACGTCTCGCTTTAAGATCTCGGGGCCTACCAGACCAGCAATGGGAAACAGTGCTTCCGGATGCATTGCACTCTATACGGTCCCTGCTTTCTACAGCCACAAATACTACACCTCATGAGCGGTTCTTTGGATTCCAGCGTCGCTCATCTCATGGAACATCACTCCCGTCATGGCTAACTACTCCTGGACCTGTATTACTCCGAAGATACGTTCGGACGTCTAAAAATGACCCTCTTGTAGACGAGGTCGAACTAACCGATGCCAACCCCACCTATGCAAACATACGATATTCCGACGGCCGAGAATCTACCGTATCATTACGGGATCTGGCTCCCTGCCCACCAGGACCTAGTGGGACATCGGGTGATGGCATTTCACCAGGAAACTCTTGGGACCTATCGGCTACCCCTCTCCAGGATCCTGATCGGACACCAACTAGCTTGGTGCCGGTAGAACCCCGTGCTCAAGGTTACGACCCTCCCAGTACCGCGCATGAAAGTACTGATCCGCCACAGACCAGCTCTGCACCTCCCTCTGAACAGAGGCAGTCCGACTTTGAACCTATTGGGGCTCGTACTCGAAGCCATGATCTCCCCGACCCTTCACAGGGCAATCCAGGCCACACAGACTCTGACCAATGGCCAACCGCATGTAAGCGGACCAGCGACCCTCTACGACGGGAATCCAAACGGGTGCGACTCTTCCTTGTTCGGCGGCTACGGACCAAAAGGTAGACCACAGCCTCCTAATCCTGCAGGAGGGAAGAATGTGATAAAAATGCTAACTTCCGGGAAGTTATGTCATCACTTCCTGTGAACTATGAACTATGAACTATGAACTGTGTACATACCTCACTTCCTGTAAATGTCACTTCCTGTTGGACTGGTATAAATACTGGTCTGTTCAGTATTGTAAGAGGCTTCTACCAGAGGCATGGTAAAGACTTCTCTTGTATATAGTGTGTTTATAAGTTACTTAAAGCTTACTTTAAAGTTACTTGATGGTAAGTCTCCTTTTTCTTACATCAGGGTCCACTGCTGGTGCTTCCTCCACAGTAGGCAGTGGCAGGCGCGATAGCCCATCAGCGTTCCCATGCTGTCTCGTGCCTTTATATTCTATTTCATATTGATATGCCCCTAGAAACAGGGACCATCTTTGTAACCGCTGTGCAGTCATTACTGGCACGCCCTTCTTAGGATTAAAGATGGAGACAAGTGGTTGGTGGTCAGTCAGCAAGGTGAACTTCTGTCCATGCAGATAGTGGTTGAATTTTTTTACTCCCCATACTAGGCTGAGGGCCTCCCTGTCAATCTGGGCGTAGTTGCGCTCGGCTGAGGTTAGTGACCGAGACGCAAAGGCTACTGGCCTCTCCAACCCGTCTGGGAATTTGTGCGACAGCACCGCTCCAATGCCGTAGGGTGATGCATCACATGCGAAACGAATTGGTAGTGCTGGGTTGAAATGGGCCAACACCTCTTTTGATGTGATCAATTCTTTACACTTCTGGAAAGCTCATCTATGTTCGTCATCCCACTTCCATGGTACCCCTGTTTGCAGTAGGGTGTTCAGCGGGTGTAATACCGTAGACAAATTTGGTAAGAACTTGTGGTAATTGTTTACCAGCCCGAGGAACGACCTCAGTTGTGACACATTTTCCGGCACTGGAGCCTTGACTACTGCCTCAATCTTGTCAGTGGACTTATGTAACCCCTCTTCATCGATGACGTGGCCGCAAAATGAGATCTGTTTCTGGAAAAACTCGCACTTGTGGCGATTAGCTCGTAGCCCATATTCCTTTAATCTGGCGAGCACCTTCTCCAAGTTAGCGAGGTGATCACCGTCATTTTCGCCCGTGACAAAGATGTCATCCAAATAACACTGGGTCCCTGGAATCCCTTGCAGGACCTGATCCATCGCCCTTTGCCAGATAGCCGGAGCCGAGGCTACTCAAAACACCAGCCGGTTGTATTGATAGAGACCTTTATGGGTGTTGATCGTAAGGTAATGTTTCGAAGCTTCTTCTACCTCCATTTGCAAGTACGCCTGGGCTAGATCAATTTTGGTGAAGCGTTTACCACCAGATAGCGAGGCGAAAATATCCTCAATTCGTGGAAGCGGATATTGAACCGTGTGAAGGACTGGGTTCACTGTCACCTTAAAATCCTCACAGATGCGGACCTTCTTTGGTTCCCCAGGCATATTACTCAACGACCTCTTCATTACAGGAACGATGGGTGTAGCCCACTCGCTCCCGTCCACTTTGGACAGTACTCCTGAATGTTCCAACCCTTCCAGCTCTGCTTCAACCACTGGTCTGATCGCATAAGGCACTGGTCTGGCCTTCAGAAACTTTGGGCTTACATTATCCTCCATTTTAATTGTTGCTGTTATTCCTTTTAGTGTTCCTAGCCCCTCCTGGAACACTTCTTTTGCTTCAGTTAGCATTTTTGACAGTCGTCCAGGTGTGACGTCGTCATCCTTTTTGGCCTCCACCTTCAGTGCCTGTATGGAATGCCAATCTAAATGTATCTTCCGGATCCATTCACGTCCTAGCAGTGGTGGTCCTCCATTTGGCAATACATATATAAAAGACAGGAAATACCTAAAATGGATATATGTCACTTTCACCCTTATTTTCCCTTTGTGGTAGACTTTTTGCCCCGTATGCATCTTCAAGACAATCTCTGTAGCTTTCAAGGGTATGTGTGAAAATAGCCGCTTGTAGTCTCTTTGATTTATGACTGTTAGAGATGACCCTGTGTCCAATTCCATTTCCACTTGGACTCCGTCTATCTTGAGTGTAACCCAGATAGTCTGGTGATCCTCCATTTCGGTTACATTATGTAGTTTCAGACAACCCAGCTCCTTACTTCCGGAGTCTGTGTCACTTTTCTGTTCGTCTGAACCACTGTCCATCACCTGGTGTACCTTTTTGTACTTCTCCTGTGGAGATTTCATACTGTTGGTTTTCTTCCCAGACCTGCAGACTCTTGCTATGTGTCCTGCTTTCCCACACTGTCTGCACACTTGGTCCTTGAACCAACAATCTTTCTGGTCATGTGTTGTTCTGCCGCAGCGATAGCACTTCCCTGTTCCATAGGTCATTTCGTTGGTGCCATATTCTTGCGGTCTCCGTTGTATCTCTGCAGCGCCCCTTGCAGCTGCTTAGTGTGATACTGCCATACTGAAAGCTTTGTCCAGCGTAAGGTCCTTTTCTGACAGAAGCCGTTTCTGGGTTCCTTCACTTTGTAGCCCACACACAAACTTGTCCCTTAACGTGTCTGCTAGTCCTGCTCCAAACTGGCAGTATTTCGATAGCTTGCGCAGTTCCGTTAGGCACTCAGCATTGCTTTCGTCTTTGTGTTGGTTCCTTTTATGGAACTTAAATCGTTCTGCTATCAGCAGCGGTGTGGGGTTTGAGTGGTCCTGTAGGATTTCTACTATGCTTTCAAAATTCTTGTTTACCGGCTTCTCTGGGGTTATTGATTTTGCAGTAACCCATAAGTTTTTGCACCCATGGAATTTAACAGAACCAGTGCTTTATTAGCATCTGGCACTTCATTCGCCCTGCAGTACACCTCAATACGTTCCACATATGTCGCCCAATCTTCGACGTCATTGTCGAACGTAGAGGTACTGCCACTCTTCGGCATCCTTGGTTGTGCGTTAACTATCACCAATGGCGCCTCCCGCGCTTCCCCTTCTTCTCCACTGGCACAAAATGGCATCTCCCGTGCTTTCCTTCCTTCCCGTGCTTGCCCATCTTCTCCGCTGCGGCTTCGCAAAATGGCGTCTCCCGTGCTCTTCCTTCTTCTCCGTGGCTCAATGGTGTCTCCCGCGCTCTCCCTGCTTCTCCGCTGCTCAATGGCGTCTCCCCTTGCTTCGGCCCGCGGACCCTGATCAGCCCATGATCCCTGGCTGTGCTCTGCGCGTTCCTCTCTTGATATTTGTCGACGCCGCTCAGTCTAGAACCCGGCTGTTTCTTACCCTCTCTCTCTCCGATTTGCAGTATTTTTCCTCGACGCCGCTCGGTGATCAACCCCCGGCTGCGCCCTGCTCTCTTCACCCTCTTTCTTACCCCGTCAACGCTGCTCGGCTCTCTCTCTCTGCCGTCGGTCGGCTCCAGCCGCCGCTGCTTGGGAAGGGTCTGCTCTGGACCTGTCGTCGTTCTCTTACTGCTCGTTGTGGCTGGGGAACCAAGCCCGGCTCTCCACAGCCTCCCCAGCGAAGTTGGATCTCTGCCTGACTGCTGGGCGGTTGCTCGCGGTCGACGCCCGTGTTCCTGGACTCGACTATTTTTTTTTATGTTGCAGGTAGATTCGCATCGACACTCGTCGCCACTGTTAGGTCCGTGGTTCAGTGGATAAATAATTACACTGATGCTGTACATAAACAAATAACAGGTCTTTACTGGAGGAAGGTAATGTCTAGACTGGGGTACAAAGGCATGCGCACAGCTTATATACCGGCATGGTCACTGCCGGTACTACAGTATACAGGAGCTGTAAAAAGTAGTTCTGACTTAAAGCACATACACTACAATTACCATCACCGGATCCCCCACCATCAACATCCTGGGGGTCACCATTGACCAGAAACTTAACTGGACCAGCCACATAAATACTGTGGCAACAAGAGCAGGTCAGAGGCTAGGTATTTTGCGGTGAGTGTCTCACCTCCTGACTTCCCAAATCCATTCCACCAACTACGAGGCACAAGTAAGGAGTTTGATTGAATACTCTCTACTTGCCTGGATGAGTACAGCTGAAACAACACTCAAGAAGCTCGACACCATCCAGGATAAAGCAGCCCGCTTGATTGTCACCCCATCCACCACCTTAAACATTCACTTCCTCCACCACCGGAGTACCGTGGCTGCAGTGTGTGCCATCTACAAGATGCACTGCAGCAAATCACCATGGCTTCTTCAGCAGCACCTCCCAAACCAGCAAACTCTTCCACCGAGAAGGACAAGGGCAGCAAGCGCATGGGAACACCACCGCCTCCAAGTTCCCCTTCAAGTCACACACCATCCTGACTTAGAAGTATATCGCCGATCCTTCATCGTCACTGGGTCAAAATCCTGGAAATCTCTACCTAACAGCACTGTGGGAGTACCTTCACCACACGGACTGCAGCAGTTCAAGAATGTGGCTCACCACCACCTTCTCAAGGGCAATTAGGGATGGGTATTAAATGCTGGCCTTGCCAGCGATGCCCACATTCCATAAAAATGAATTCAAAAAGAAATCACACATATCCTTTTCCTTCTAATTACTAATGACCCTTGTGCCTGCCATAGTTAGATAGCTGTCATTGTGTGCAAGGCATGAGATGTGGGTGTGAGTGTTGGTAGGTAGAGATTTTTGGTGCATTCGCGCTGGGGATTGTTGTGCTTTGGACAGTGCGTGAAGCTTGTGGTACAGATGGTGGTATGTAGCATTTGTTGAAACATAGAAACATAGAAGATAGGAGCAGGAGTAGGCCATTCAGCCCCTCGAGCCTGCTCCACCATTCAATGAGATCATGGCTGATCATCCAAATTCAGTAACCTGTTCCTGCCTTCTCTCCATATCCCTTGATCCCTTTAGCCTTAAGAAATATATCCAACTCCTTCTTGAATATATTTAATGAATTGGCCTCTACTGCCTTCTTTGGCAGAGAATGCCACAGGTTCACCACTCTCTGGGTGAAGAAATTCCTCCTCATCTCTGTCCTAAATGGCTTACCCCTTATCCTTAGACTGTGACCCCTGGTTCTGGACTCCCCGACCATCGGGAACATCCTTCTAGCATCTAGTCTGTCTAGTCCTGTTAGAATGTTATAAGTTTCGATGAGATCCCCTCTCATTCTTCTAAACTCCAGCGAGAATAAGCCCAATCGACCCAATCTCTCCTCATACGTCATTCCTGCCATCCCAGGTATAAGCCTGGTGAATCTTCGCTGCACTCCTTCCATGGCAAGAATATCCTTCCTCAGAAACGGCGACCAAAACTGCACACAATACTCAAGATGTGGTCTCACCAAGGCCCTGTACAACTGTAGAAAGACATCCTTGTTCCTGTACTCGAACCCTCTCGCTACGAAGGCCAACATACCATTTGCCTTCTTAACCACCTGCTGCACCTGCATGCTTACTTTCATGCATGCACAAGGAAGCCCAGGTCTCGTTGCACTTCCCCTTCTCCCAATCTATTGCCATTTAGATAATAATCTGCCTTCCTGTTTTTGACACCAAAGTGGATAACCTCGCATTTATCCATGTTATATTGCATCTGCCATGCTTCTGCCCAATCACCCAACCTGTCCAAATCATACTGGAGTTTCTCGGCATCCTCCTCACAGCACACACGCCCACCCAGCTTTGTGTCATCTGCAAACTTGGAGATATTACATCTAGTTCCCTGGTCCAGATCATTAATATATATTGTGAATAGCTGGGTCCAAGGACCGATCCCTGCGGTACCCCACTAGTCACTGCCTGCCACTCGGAAAAAGAGCCGTTTATTCCAACTCTTTGCTTTCTGTCTGCCAACCAGTTCTCTATCCTAGTCAATACCTTGCCCCCAATCCCATGTGCCTTAACTTTACACGCTAATCTCTTATGTGGGACCTTATCGAAAGCCTTTTGAAAATCCAAATGCACCACATCCACTGGTTCTCCCTTATCTATTTTACCAGTTACATCCTCAAAAAAATTCCAGTAGATTAGTCAAGCAGGATTTACCTTTTGTAAAGCCATGTTGACTTTGTCCGATCCGGTCACTTTTTTCCAAGTGCTGTGCTATTACATCCTTTATAATGGACTCTAGCATTTTCCCAACTACCGATGTCAGGCTTACCGGTCTGTAATTCTCTGTTTTCTCTATACCACCTTTTTTGAATAGTGGGGTAACATTAGCTACCCTCCAATCCATGGTTACTGTTCCAGAGTCTATCAAATTTTGGAAGATCACCAGCAATGCATCTACTATTTCTAGGGCTACTTCCTTAAGCACCCTAGGATGTAGATTATCAGGCCCTGGGGATTTATCGGCCCTCTATCCCATCAAGTTCCCTAACACCATTTCCCTACAAATACTGATTTCTATCAGTTCCTCCCTTTCATTAGACCCTGTATTCCCCGACATTTTTGGGAGGTTATTTGTGTCCTCCTTTGTGAAGACAGAACCAATGTATGCATTTAATTGGTCAGCCATTTCTTTGTTCCCCATTATAAATACCCTTGATTCTGACTGCAAGCGACCTACGCTTGACTTCACTAATCTTTTTCTCTTCACATATCTATAAAAGCTTTTACAGTCAGTTTTTATGTTCCCTGCAAGCTTACTCTCATACTCTATTTTCCTCCTCTTAATTAATTCCTTTGTCCTCCTTTGTTGGATCCTAAACTGCTCCCAATCCTCAGGTTTACTGCTTTTTCTGGCCAATTTATATGTCCTCTCCTTGGATCTTATGCTATCCCTAATTTCCCTTGTTAGCCATGGTTGATTCACCTTTTTTGTTTTATTTTTATGCCAAACTGGGATGAACAAATTCTGTAGTTCATCCATGCGATCTTTGAATATTTGCCATTGCCCAACCACCGTCAACCCTTTGAGTGACATTCCCCAATCAATCCTACCCAACTTGCACCTCATACCATCGTATTCTCCTTTATTTAAATTCAGGACCCTAGTCTCTGAGTCAACTATTTCATTCTCCATCTTAATGAAGAATTCTATCATATTATGATCGCTCCGACCCAAGGGACCTCGCACAACAAGATTGCTAATTAATCCTTTCTCATTACATAATACCCAGTCTAAGATGGCCTGATCTCTAGTTGGTTCCTCGTCATATTGGTCCAGGAAACCATCCCGTATACACTCCATGAATTCCTCCTCCACAGTATTGTTACTAATTTGGTTAGCCCAATCTATATGTAGATTAAAGTCACCCATGATAACTGCTGTGCCCTTATTGTACACTTTTCTAATTTCCCGTTTAATGCCATCCCCAACCTCCGCATTACTGTTTGGAGGTGTATATACCACTCCCACTAACGTTTTCTGCCCCTTGGTATTTCTCAGTTCTACCCATACAGATTCTACATCATCAGAGCGAATATCCTTCCTTTCAATTGTCTTAATCCCCTCTTTAACCAGCAATGCTACCCCACCTCCTTTTCCTTTCTGCCTATCTTTCCTGAATATTGAATACCCCTGGATGTTGAGTTCCCAGCCTTGGCCACCTTGGAGCCATGTTTCCATTATCCCAATCATATCATATTTGTTTACCTCTATTTGTGCAGCTTATTGATCCACCTTATTACGAATGCTCCTCGCATTAAGATACAAAGGGCTAGAAATTCAGTAAGGCCCCGCCAGCTTTGCGCCCAGTTACCGCCCAAAGAGGGCTCTGCGCCAACAGAGGAGTTTGCGCTGATATTCAGCGCAGCGGTAATGGCGGCGGTAGCAGGTAGCGCTGCGCCGGCACCGATGACGTCATCAGTGTGCGCAGTGCCCCGGTTCCGCCCCGATACCGGCCCGACCCCCATATTTTGTTGCGGCCGCCTCTTCCGCAGCGGCCGCAAACAACGTTCTGCAACCGTGGCCGTCCTGCAGCCTTAGTGGCGCTAGTTAAGGCGGAGGTGCGGCCGGCCGCTTTTTCGGCGGCCGCCTGCCCGCACCTCCTTCCCCGGCCTCCTCCACCCCCCCCCCCGCGGCATTGCCGGCTGCTTTCCGCGAGCCCGGCATTTCTCCGTGGTGCCGGGCTCATTTGCCAGCACTATCAAGCGGCGATCTCCCCGTTGCAGGCACCTCCCCCTTAAGAGAAGGAGGAGGCCTGCAGTACCGCAGCCTGCCGCTCCGCAGCGGGTGGCGCAGCGGCACCTACAGCGCTGAAATTCAGTTTCAGCGCCCCAAGCGGGGGCGGGCACACCCTGGAAAAGCGCCCGGTTCCGACTTGGGGCGCAAAAACTGAATTTCTGATGGTCGCAACTGGCTCCGCACGCAGCGCTAACATTTGGGCGCAAGCGAGCTGGCGGGGCCTTACTGAATTTCTAGGCCAAAGCCTTCAGGCTTGTTTTTTTAACGCTCTTAGATCTTTTAGAATTATTATTTGCTGTGGCCATGTTTGATTTAAACCCTTGGGGCTAGATTTTCAGTTGCTTGCGCCAGCAGTTAGCGCCTTAAGAGAAGTGATTTCCGGGCGCTATGCGTGTAGCGCCCGGGCGCAGCGCAGTTTGCGCCCCGCCCCAAATTAAGCTGCCCGTTAGCGCCGGCGCAAAGTTTAGCGCCCGCCCGGATGCGCGCGCAGAAAATGACGTCACATCCTCGTGCAACGCCCTTTGGCCGCCCCGATTGCAAACTTCAGTCGGACCGCCCCATTGTGCGGCGGGCGGCCGGAGCGTTTGGAAAAAGGAACGCAACACAACCAGCGCGGGCCCCGGGGGGCGCTAATTAAAGGGAACGTCCTCTCCAGTATAAAGGCCATCCTTTTTTCAGAAAACAGTCTTGTGCAACGCATTTCTGGAGACACAACAAGGAGGATAGCTAACTGGTTTCAAGCAGCAAGAGCCAGGTATTTTTGGACTCAGGCAACAGCGCTGCAAGTGGCCATTTGGAAATTAGAGTGTTTGCCAGGATTTGATGGGGGTTGCATGGGGTGCCAACGCGGAGCTGCAGCTCCATGTCCGTAGGGCTCGCAGACGCATTGTGAGAGGGGCAGCCCTGGCTAGAGGCAGAGGGGGCTACAGGCGTCGGCCACGTAGGCCTTACCCAGTCAGGCTATACCGCCAGCAGCGCTCCTACCTAAACATGAGTGCCGCGCGATGTGTTAAAAGGCTCCGATTCCGAAAGGGGGTGATTGCAGAGATCTGCCACCTGCTTCGCCGAGATCTGCGGCCAAAGCTCAGGTGCAGGACGTCTCTGTCGGTGGAAGTGAAGGTGACGGTGGCATTGAACTTCTATGCCACCGGCTCCTTCCAATACGCTGCTGGGGACATAGCAAACATCTCCCAGTACGGCGCGCATCGCTGCATCCGCCAGGTGACCGAAGCACTGTTCAGAAGGAGAAGCCAATTCATCTCCTTCCCCATGGCCCTGGAGAGCCAGCATCAGCGCGCATTGGGATTTTCCAGACTCGGGGAATTCCCCTTGGTGCAGGGCGCCATTGACTGTACGCATGTGGCTTTGCGGGCCCCTCTGGAGCATGGCGAGCAGTATCGCAACAGGAAGGGCTACCATTCTCTGAATGTGCAGCTGGTCTGTGACCACAAGCAGCGCATCATGGCAGTCAATGCCAGCTTCCCAGGCAGCAGCCACGATGCCTTTATCCTGCGGCAGAGTACTGTGCATGACATGTTCCAGGCACAGCCTCCCCCAAGAGGATGGCTACTCGGGGACAAAGGCTATCCTTTGTGCACCTGGCTCATGACCCCGCTCCGCGCGCCCAGGACCGCTGCTGAAGAGGCCTACAACGAGAGCCATCAAACCACCCGCAACATCATCGAGCTAACTATTGGGGTCCTCAAGCAGCGGTTCCGCTGCCTTGATCGCTCCGGAGGAGCTCTCCAGTATTCGCCGGACCGGGTCTCCCAATTTGTGGTGGTTTGCTGCATGCTACACAACCTGGCTATCCGCAGGACTCAGGCACTGCCACCTGACGTTGGACCAGCACCTCAGGAGGAGGAGCAGGAGGAGCATGAGGAGGAGGAGGAGGAGGAGGAGGAGGAGCAGGAGTACGTTCCCAGGAGGGAGCGACCAGGGCCAAGGGCCGCACGACGCCACCTTATTACACGGTACTTCTAAGCCCCCTGTCAGGGAATGGCCAGGGGCCATGAGGGAAGATGAATGCAGCCGCTCCGCAAGCCCTCAGCCGGCGAAGACAACAAACACTAAGAAGAACAACCATGGAGACTGCATGAATAAAGATAATTTTTTATTACACAAAAATGAAAAGCCCTTCCCACATGAATCCCCAAAAACAATAAACGGGCCCCACAAAAAGCCCAACAAACGACTCACTCCCACAAACTGGGGAGGAGCCACTCCACCTTTATTGAAACCGGGCCTCAACGTCGGCCTAACGCAAAAAAAAAGCCCTCCAAAAGCACAACCATGGGCAAAATAAAGATGGCCACCGCCATATTAAAGGAAAGCTGGCCACACCCTCTACTGAGTGGCCCGCGAGGGCGAGACCTTGGCCAGCATTTTGCCTCCCCTGCCCTGCCTGCTGCTCCTTCGCAAGCTCTGCCCAGTGGCTGCTGCGAGGCTGGGGGAAGGCGCCTGAGGCTCAGATGCCCTTCCGCCAGATGCCGCTGGGGGGCGGCCTACACGGCGTTTGGGCCTCGAGGGGCCGTCTCCTGAGTGGCGCACCTGAGCCTGGCCACCATCAGCTGCAGCCGCTTGCCCTTGACGCCCCAGAGGGGGAATGGCGGCGACGGATGGCGCAATGTGGGCCAGCTGGCGTCTGGGATGCGCTGGCTGGTGCTGTGGCGCGGTGGCACTCGGCCGGGCCCGTACTGCAGGATCCGCAGCAATCAGCCGACGGCCGGCTTGCTGGGATGGTCCAGCGCGGCGCCTGCCCTGGCGATGCCTGCCTGAGACAGCGCGTGTGGCAGCAGTGAGTGGCCCTGTGGTCCTGGTGTGCGCGCGCATCACATCCGCCAGGGTCTTGACGGCATCAGTTAGCATGCGGCCAGTCACGGCAGTTGCTGCCCCGAACTCGCGCACACCGGTCGCCAGCGACTCGATGGCCTCAGGCATGCGCCCCACCACGCTCATGAGCTCCGTGTGGCGCCGGTCCGAGTCGTCGGCCATCTGATCGAGCTTCCGCACCTCCTCCGAAGTGAAGGTGTCCGGACTGGAGTCGCGACTCTCCCGCTGGAGAGGAGGGGGCCGAACTAGGGGACCCTTGCCGCGTTGGTGACGGCGAGTGTGCCGAGCAGCAGCACTCCCCTCTGATCCTTCCCCCCTTTGGGGGGAAGGCCGCGGGCCACGCGCACGGCTGCTGGGTGGCTGGACGCCACTGGTCCCAGAAGCTGCATTGCCCTGCGACAGTTCCTCCAGGCACTCGTCCAGTGAGGAGGTGTCAAGCATTTCCTCCTCTCCTGCGGGACGTGACTGTTCCCCCGAAGGTCCGGCTTGCTCCTCCTCCTCCTCCTGGTTGGAGGTGCTGTCACTGGCAGCCTCAGGGTCCTGGTCATCACCAGCTGAAAGCAGGAATGCACAAGAGTAGCTTCAGAGTGAGGAGACGGCGTCAGCGAGGGAGTTAGGACTGGTGGGATTCAGCGCATTGGTGGGACAGTGGCAAAGGAGGTAGCTCGGATGGGCCAGTGCGACGCGAGAGGGCCAAAAGGCGAGGTCCTTACCATTGCCGGGCAGTGGAGGGTCGGATACACCGCACGCTGTGGGGACAATCACACGGGCTCCCATGAGCACACACACGCGCTCCTCCAGCCGAGTGAGCTTCTGCAGCTTGGCGCGGCCACCCCTGGCACGGGCCTGGCGATTAAACGCTACTTTAGCCTGCAAGAGAAAGGACGGGCTGTAAGTGCGCAGTGAAGCCCTGATGTAGTGTGCACTGCCTCCCATGGTGGAATAGCTTGGACAGAGTGAAGCCCTGATGTAGTGTGCACTGCCTCCCATGGTGGAATAGCTTGGACAGAGTGAAGCCCTGATGTAGTGTGCACTGCCTCCCATGGTGGAATAGCTTGGACAGAGTGAAGCCCTGATGTAGTGTGCACTGCCTCCCATGGTGGAATATCTTGGACAGAGTGAAGCCCTGATGTACTGTCCACTGCCTCCCATGGTGGAATAGCTTGGCCAAAGTGTAGAGTGCCGAATGGCCATTTGATGCTCATGACTGTCCCAATGCTGCTGGCTGAGGGCTGGCCAAAAGGACTTTCAGGTCCCTTTGCCCATCATGTCAGGTGTACATGCAAGAATGAGGAGGAGACTGGAAAGGCTACTCACCCTCACAATCCTGGTCAGATCGTTGTATTTCTTACGGCATTGTGTGTGGGTCCTGGGGGCCTCGCCGGTGAACGTCACCCTCTGGGCGATCTGCTTCCAGGCTTTGGTGTAGTCGTGGTGGGTTGGATTCCTCCCACTCTCTGGAAACAAGATCTTGCGCCTCACCTCCAGAGCTGTGACCATTATGTCCAGATCACCCTCTGAGAAGCGCAGGGCACGCTGACGGGCCTTCTCTGGCGTTGCCATGACTCCCTGGGGCTGAGCAGTAGTGTTGAGGCCTCTTTGTAAGGCTGCAGTGTGCAGGGCGTGGCAGCAGACCAATTCGTCCCTTCCCCCTTTAAGAGCTGGTCGGCACCACGGGGTCTGCTGTCAGTGCAAAAATGACCGCACCCGTGCTGCGCCCCGCCTGGGCGCTATCCCTCTGGACCGCCGGCTTAGCGCCTAAAGAGAGTAGTGGAACGCCTCTTTTAGCGCTCCACCAACCTCTTAGGGCGAAGCCACTGAATTCCCGGCAACGGGGCGCTACTTTGGGGCGGGCGCTAACTTCGGGCGGGCGCTAAGGTTAGCGCCCCAAAACTGCCTATACTGAAAATCTAGCCCTTGATTTCTCTGCCTGTCACTTGAAGCATTTAATCACCCTAACCACATGACTGAGGTGGATCTGCCATGAGCACACTAGCTTCATTCCTCCGGCTCCTTCTCCTTGTTGTGCTTTTCCTTGCTGAGGCAGCTGCAGAGCTAGCAATGCTGAGAATGAGGTGCTACTGCATCAATGAACCTACCCTTTAAGGACTGGGAAAAGCCTGTGGCAATGATGAGTTGCAATTAGACTGAACCCGATATTGGGCCACCCTTAACAGTGTAACGTCACTGAGCTTGGCCTTCAATGCTTCATTTATCGCCCCAATCATTTCTTTGAGTAGTGAGAATGAATTTTGTGTGCTGTCTAAAGCATTAGCGCCTGGTGCTAATTCTCAAACTTTTCTAAAGATACCACCCATTCCTGGGCTATAATGAATTTCTAGCCCATAGACTAATAATAATGGAAATTTCAACTACCCCCAAATAAACTAGCAAGAAGAGTTAGGTAAAGGGAATGGAGTTTTTACAGTGTGTACAGGACTCCATTCTAACCCAGTGTGTGAGAAAAACTGCAGGAAATATTATAAATGGTGATCAATAGAGTCCAGGACAAATATATTCCTCTAAAAACAAGAAAAAAACTAACCAATAATGAGACACCATGGATTAATTAAAAAATAGGGATAAGAAAATATGCTTACACTAAATACATAGGCCAGACTTTTCCCGCTGCCGTGCATGCGAGATTGGAGGCAGGTCGGGAGTGAAAGTTTAAATATGTCGGAACGGGTCCGAAACCTGCCATCATCCTGCCTCCTGGCACCTTTTACTCGGACATGTTTGCCAGTGCAATCGCGACCCGAACAGCAGAGGTGGCCAACCTCATTTGATAATTATTAGGTTGTTAGACGCTTAAGCATCTCTTTAACCCGACCTTCCCAATTTCACTGCATGTCCACGGGAATCACGCATCTGTGAACCTGAGGCAGAAGTTCAGTGGCCATTGATGGAACTCATTACTGCACAGCTTGGAAAGCACAGTAAATACTCTCAGTTGACACCTGGTTACTTTCCTGAGGCAGAGGTTACTGCTGCGTTTATTGTCAGCACAGATTTAGCTTTCTAGAAGTTGCAAATTTGGGAACCACTGTCACCTCATTGGTACAACCTATCACACCATTGACACATTGCTTCTCCCATCTCTACTTGACCTGCCATCTATTACATTAGCATGGGTGCTGTTTATATTGTCTCACCTTGGTCCTCAGAATCAGACCATGTTGAGCCTCAACACCAGAAGCACCAGGCACAACAGCAGCCCTAACAACACCACCAGCCTTCTCCTCAATGACCTGATGCTGCATAGGACAGATGGCATCAGCACAGGGCTGCACCATGCTGGAGGCAATACCCCTAACAAAGGGTATATAGGCAGAGGATGAGCTTCCTCAACATGATGGAGCAGCAGTGCCAAAGGAGGCTCAGGCTATTGCGCCAGGTCATCGCAAGCATTTGCCCATTGCTGGAGCAAGACCTGCAGCCCAGAGGAGCGGGGACACACACCTTGCCAGTGGCTGTCAAAGTCACCAGCACCTTCAACTTCTTTGCCTCAGGCTCCTTCCAGGGATCTGCAGCAGACATTTTTGGCATCTTGCAGTCGGCCACCCACAGATTCTTCACACAAGTCACCGATGTGCTCTTTGACAAGTCAGCCAATAATATCAACTTTGTCACTGATGATATCAGTGTTACTCAGCAGGTGCTCGGCTTTGCCACTCTATTTGGCTTCCCATGGGTGCAGGGTGTCATCGACTGCACACATGTGGCCATTAGTGCACCCCATCATAACTCAGGAGTGTTTGTCAACACAAGGACTTCCACTCCCTC
Organism: Somniosus microcephalus; assembly: GCF_052327205.1. NCBI lineage: Eukaryota > Metazoa > Chordata > Chondrichthyes > Squaliformes > Somniosidae > Somniosus > Somniosus microcephalus. Next base: position 46,937,021 of record NC_140996.1, on the reverse strand, counting down.
AATGTGCAGCTCATCTGCAACCATAGGAAGATCATTATGCATGTGTGTGCCATATTCCCTGGTAGCTGCCATGACTCTTTCAGCTTCTGCCAGTCCACCATCCCTCAGCTCTTCGCTCCTCCAAATAGACTTTCCGGCAGGCTGCTTGGAGACAAGGGCTATCCACTGAAGGCATGGCTCATGACTCATGCCAAGTACTGAGGCCATAGAGAGGTATAAAGAAAGCCACATTTCCACCAGATGTGTCATAGCTTCAGATTCCTTGACAGATCTGGAGGAGCCCTTCAGTATGCACCAGCGAGGGTCTCCAGAATTGTTGTGGTCTGCTGCGCCCTGCACAACAGTGAGGATTAGCGCTGCATGAGGAGAATGGCTCTGAGCACACAGCCTCTTCAGAAAAAGGAGGAAGAGCATCAGCTGGAAGACAAGGAGGAGGAGCAGGAGGAACCTGCAATTCAGATCCCACCAGCACCTGAGTGCATTGCTTCCTGGGAGGCCAGATTTGCTTAACTTCAGCCATTATACCCATATGACTGCGCCAGGCTCCCAGCACTCAAACAACACCATAAAGCATCCCTATAATGACCAGGCCATTCCTTTCACACTGACCACCATTGCTGGAGGTAACGTTATGTCTCACCATTCACTCCAACTCACTAAGCCATTTCCAAAGTTGCAGACAGAATTGGCCATGACCGGAAAGTTATTAAAACACCCAAGTGCTTACCCTTGTGCATCTATTTGTGTCTCATCTTTCTCCTATGCGTGCTTCTACGAGGTGCAACCCCTGTGGTTTCAGCAGAGGTAGAGGTAGCCTACTCACTTCCCTGCTGCGACTCATTAGAAACTTTTGGTGGACGTCCTCTGGGTCTTGGAGCCTGTGATGCCCCCCACCAAAGTCTTCTTCTCCTGCGACTGTACGAGGGCAAACTCAGCCATCACGATCTCAGGAGGCACGCGGGGCTCTGACTGAGAGGGATGCAATGGGGAAGAAGTGTGAGCACTTTGATTGGAGTCCTCACTTCCATGTCCCCTCTCACCATCATCTCTCTCATGGGTCACCCTCACTTCCCTGCTAGCAAGGAGCTGGAGCGCACCTTGCTGCACAGCAATGGGGCCATGAGGACCCAAGTGTACGTTTACATCCCTCCTAGAGAGGAGGTCTATGAGCCTCTGCCATCTATTCTCCATAGATAGCATGTGCTCATATGAGTGGTGCATTAGCTGCTCCATGCAGGTGGCCAACCTGTCCGTGGAAGAGCCTAGTGTCGCCATCACCTGCGACACAGTGGCGCTCATGTTGGAGATGGACTCCTCCATTCTCTGCACATTTTCGGACATCGAGGTCGCAAAACTTGTTAAAGCCTCCTGCACTTCTTCCTGCACCTCCAGGATCATTCTCTTTCTCAATGGCCCCCGAGGTTCAGTGTTTGCATGCAGCTGAGCAGAGCTGGGAGCGTCCTGTGCCCTCCAGCGAGGAGTCTTCACTGCTGCCCCCATCTCCACCATCTCCTCTTGCTCACTTGTGATGTGTAACACATCAGGTGGCAGCACTACTCCATCTCACGTGGGACCCACCGAGGTGTAAGCATCTGTGCTGGTGCTGGGTGCACTTATGTCTGGTGACAGTCTACCCTCAGAGGATGAAGGCTCTGAGGAGTCGTCTTCCTCTTCCTGCTGGACAGTGGGAGAGTCTCTTGATGGACCTGTGGGAGAGTAAAGAGATGATTTAGAAATGTCATATTAAGAATGGGCAACAATACAATTATGCACATGATGAACATTCACTGGCTGCTGACATCATTTCCCATATGAGTGACTGCTGTATGCCATGTGGCTGTATGAGATGTAATTCTGTCACCAGGTTGCTGAGATGTCCGCCTCTCTCTGTCTCCCACCGCCAGCAGCTGTACGCCTGCTGATACTTCCAGGGCAACCCCCTCTGCTGCATTTAACGTCGCCAATGATGGAGGGCCACCTCCAGTTCTCTCCTCCTCCCTCTTATTGTGGACTCTCTTCTCCTGCAAGGAGGGAAAGAAGAGAAGTTTGAATGAGAGTGTTGGAATGAGTGTAAGGAATGGATGGGTAACATCTTTAGAGGTAGACTATGATGGAGTGGAGTGCCAATGCCAAATGGCCTCCTTGTGTGTTGTTAGTTGGTATGATTGCATTATGATGAAGGTGAGTGTGAGGGATGGTTAGTCAGATGGGGATGTGATCATGTAGATAGAGATAGAGAAGGATGGGTGGACGTGCAAGGTATGTTGGTGTGAGTAATGATGTACAGGAGCAGGCTTGGGAAGGCAGAGTGATGGGGATATGATGAGAGGCGCAGCAGGATGAGTAGGGCTTAGCACTCACATTTCATGATCTAATAAGATTATTGAAGCATTTCCAGCACTGCACCCAGGTCCGCCTGAACACATCCCTGTTGTTGACCTCCTCTGCAATCTCTAGCCAGCTCATTTTGTCTACTGGGGAGGTCTCTTCCACGCATCAGAAGGAAAGACAACCTCCCTGCATGCTCTGGCTCCCTCCACAAGCACACGGAGATACAAAGACATTTAAAATAGAAAGGGAGGATATAATTAATCCACAAGCACATGGAGAGAGTCATCTGAGAACCTGGGTGCAGCCTCCTGCCACTGTGCAGTCATGTTTCCAAGGTGTAGCAGCACTCAAATGCTCCAATACTGTGCCTGCACAACCCTGGATGAACCTTCAAATGCAATTCTTTTAAATATCCCAGCTGAAAATGAGTCATCGATGGTGTCATCAGGCCCGCACCATTTAATAGGGCCGGGTTACATGCAGGGCTACCTTAATAGGCCCCATTAAGGGAAAGTCGCTCTGAGGAGTGGCATGAAATGAAGAACGGGGTCATGACCAGCCACGCCGGCCACCTATACACGACCTGCCCAGATAAACAAAATTCCGGCCCCAGGAAACAAACGAGAGGATGACAAAAGGGAATACAAAGAGGTTAGAAAAGAAGTCAAAAAACAATTAGGAAGGCAAAGAGGAACCATAAAATTAAATGATCAAGGACTGGGTCTGCGACAGGTGGTGAGGGAACCAACAAGAGGGAAAAACCTACTTGATCTCATCCTCACCAATCTACCTGTTGCAGATGCATCTGTCCATGACAGCATTGGTGGAAGTGACCACCGCACAGTCCTTGTGGAGACGAAGTCCCGTCTTCATGTTGAGGATACCCTCCACCGTGTTGTGTGGCACTACCACCATGCTAAATGGGACAGATTTCGAACAGATCTGGCAACTCAAAACTGGGCATCCATGAGGCGCTGTGGGCCATCAGCAGCAGCAGAATTGTATTCAACCACAATCTGTAACCTCATGGCCCGGCATATCCCTCACTCTACCATTACCATCAAGCCAGGAGATTGTAGTGTATGTACCTTTAAGGGGAGAACTACTTTTTACAGCTCCTGTACACTGTAGTACCGGCAGTGACCACACCTGTATATAAACCCTGAGTAGGGATCTGTACTTTAGTTTTCGAGCAACCCTCATCCAGTAAACACCTGTTCATTGTTCCTCTGCAGTCTCTGTCAATTTACTAACAGACACCATGCCTCAAGATTCACAGATTTAACAGTGGCGACGACTGGATTCAAACCTACCTGAAACTCTGCAGAAGAAGGCCGATTCCAGGAATACCGGCATCGGCCATCCGGAGAAGACTTCAACATCGCAGAGGAGGCTGTGGAGAGCTGGGCTTGGGAAAAAGGCCGAACAGCGTCGAAGGGGTAAGAAAAAGGGAGAAAAGAAGAGAGAGAGAGGGTGGAGCGCACAGCGCACAGCCGGTGTTCAGGCCCGAACGGCATCGGAGAGAGAGGCGCACGGGAGGGGCAAGCAGAGCGCGCAGCCGGTGTTCAGAGGCTGAGCCCCAGCAGAGAAGACCGGTGTTCAGGCCCGAATGGCGTCGGAGAGAGAGGCACACGGGAGGGGCGAGCAGAGTGCGCAGCCGGTGTTCAGAGGCTGAGCCCCAGCGGAGAAGAAGTGCGCAGAGCGTGCAGCCGCTGTTCAGAGGCTGAGCTGCAGCGGAGAAGAAGGGAGAGTATGGGAGACGCCATTTTTGTTTCGGAGCCGCAGCGGAGAAGAAGGGGAAGCGCGGGAGACGCCATTTTTCTTTTGGAGCCGCAGCGGAGAAGAAGGGGAAGCGCGGGAGACGCCATTTTGAGCTGGCGGAGAAGAAGGGAGAGCGCGGGAGACGCCATTTTTCTTTGCCAGTCTAACCACACCCAGGGATGCAGAAGAGTGGCAGTGTCACAGCGTTCAACAATGAAGTCGAAGATTGGGTGACATATGTAGAACGCATAGAAGTGCACTGCATGGCGAAGGAAGTGCCTGATGCCAGGAAAGCACTGGTATTATTGAATTCCATGGGTGCAAAAACGTATGGGTTACTGCGAAACCTAGTAACCCCAGAGAAGCCAGTGGAAAAGGATTTTGCAAGCATAGTGGCAATCCTACAGGACCACTTAAAACCCACACCACTCCTGATAGCAGAAAGATTTAAGTTTCACAAAAGGAACCAGCATAAAGACGATAGTAATGCTGAGTATCTAACGGAACTGCGCAAGCACACAGAACCTCTCTGGCTACAGGGGATGTACCAGAGGACTGGAGAACAGCTAACGTAGTACCATTATTCAAGAAGGGTAGCAGGGATAAACCAGGGAATTACAGGCCAGTGAGCCTAACATCTGTGGTAGGGAAATTATTGGAAAAAATTCTGAGGGACAAAATTAGTCTCCACTTGGAGAGGCAAGGATTAATCGGGGATAGTCAGCATGGCTTTGTCAAGGGTAAATCATGTCTGACCAATCTGATTGAATTTTTTGAGGGGGTGACTAGGTGTGTGGATGAGAGAAATGCTGTGGATGTGGTTTACATGGATTTCAGTAAAGCTTTTGAAAAAGTCCCGCATAGGAGACTGGTCAAGAAGGTAAGAGCCCATGGGATCCAGGGTGCCTTGGCGCGTTGGATCCTAAACTGGCTGAGTGGCAGGAGGCAGAGGGTGATGGTCGAAGGTTGCTTTTGTGACTGGAAGCCTGTGTCCAGTGGGGTACCTCAGGGATCGGTGCTGGGACCCTTGCTGTTTGTGATCTACATAAATGATTTGGATGAGAATGTAAAAGGTATGATCAGTAAGTTTGCAGATGACACAAAAATTGGTGGGGTGGTAAATTGCAAGGAGGAAAGCCTCAGGCTACAGGACGATATAAACGGGTTGGTCAGATGGGCGGAAAAGTGGCAAATGGAATTTAACCCTGAAAAGTGCGAGGTGATGCATTTTGGACAGACAAATAAGGCAAGGGAATACACAATGAGTGGTAGGACCCTAGGAAGTACAGAGGGTCAGAGGGACCTTGGTGTACATGTACATAGATCCCTGAAGGCAGCGGAACAGGTAGATAAGGTCGTTAAAAAGACATATGGGATACTTGCCTTCATTAGCCGAGGCATAGAATATAAGAGCAGGGAGGTTATGATGGAGCTGTACAAAACGTTGGTGAGGCCACAGCTGGAGTACTGTGTGCAGTTCTGGTCGCCTCACTATAGGAAGGATGTGATTGCTTTGGAGAGGGTGCAGAGAAGATTCACCAGGATGTTACCTGGGATGGAGTGCCTCAGCTATGAAGAAAGACTAAACAGGCTGGGGTTGTTTTCCTTGGAGCAAAGAAGGCTGAGGGGGGACCTGATTGAGGTGTACAAAATGATGAGGGGCATAGATAGTGTAGATAAAGAGGAACTTTTCCCCTTAGTAGGGGGGTCAATAACAAGGGGGCATAGATTCAAGGTAAGGGGCAGGAGGTTTGGAGGGGATTTGAGGAGGAACTTTTTCACCCAGAGGGTGGTTGGAATGTGGAACTCACTGCCTGAAAGGGTGGTAGATGCAGGAACCCTCATAACATTCAAGAAGCTTTTGGATGAGCACTTGAAATGCCATTGCATACAAGGCTATGGACGAAATGCTGGAAAATGGGATTAGACTGGACAGGGATTGATGGTCGGCGCAGACACGACGGGCCGAAGGGCCTCTTTCTGTGCTGTATAACTCTATGACTCTATGACTCTATGACTGCCAGTTTGGAACGGAACTAGCAGATAAGTTAAGTGACCAGTTTGTGTGTGGGCTTCAAAGTGAAGGAACCCAGAAACGGCTTCTATCAGAAAAGGATCTTACGTTGGACAAGGCTTTCAGCATGGCAGTATCACATGAAGCAGCCGCACAGGGCGCTGCAGAGATACAACGGAGACCGCAAGAATATGGCACAAATGAAATGTCATACGGAACAGTAAAGTGCTATCGCTGCGGCAGAACAACACATGACCATACGGATTGTTGGTTCAAGGACCAAGTGTGCAGACAGTGTGGAAAAGTAAGACACAGAGCAGGAGTCTGCAGGTCGGAAAAGAAAACCAGCAGCAAGAAATCTCCACAGGAGAAGTACAAAAAGGTACATAATGTAACGAAGAGCAGTTCAGATGAACAGGAAAGTGATACAGGCTCCGGAAGCAAGGAGCTGGGTTCTCTGGAACTACATAATGTAACAAAGAGTAGTTCAGATGAACAGGAAAGTGATACAGACTCCGGAAGCAAGGAGCTGGGTTCTCTGGAACTACATAATGTAACCAAAATGGAGGATCACCAAACTATCTGGGTCACGCTCAAGATAGACGGAGTCCAAGTGAAAATGGAATTGGACACAGGATCAGCCCTAACAGTCATAAACCGAAGGGACTACAAGCGGCTATTCTCACATATACCCTTGAGAGATACAGAGATTGTCTTGAAGACGTACACAGGGAAAAAAGTCTACCCCAAAGGAAAAATAAGGGTGAACATGTTATATAACGGCAAGGAAACACCAAAAATGGACATATATGTATTGCCAGATGGAGGACCACCACTACTAGGACATGAATGGATCCGGAAGATACCATTAGATTGGCATTCCATACAAGCACTGACGGTAGATGCCAAAAAGGATGACAACGTCACACCTGGACGACTGTCAAAAATGCTAACTGACGCACAAGAAGTGTGCCAGGAGGGACTCGGAACACAAAAAATCATAACAGCGACAATCAAAATAAAGGTAAATGCGAGCCCAAAGTTTTTGAAGGACAGACCGGTGTCTTATGCGATCCGCCCAGCCGTCGAAGCAGAGCTGGAAGGTTTGGAATGTTCTGGAGTACTGTCCAAAGTGGACTGAAGCGAGTGGGCTACACCCATCGTTCCTGTAATGAAGAGGTCGTTCCTCGGGCTAGTGAACTACTACCATAAGTTCTTGCCGAACTTGTCTACAGTACTACACCCAATGAACACCCTACTGCAAACGGGGGTACCATGGAAGTGGAATGACGAAGGTAAACGAGCTTTCCAGAAGTGCAAAGAATTGATCACATCAGAAGAGGTGTTGGCTCATTTCAATCCAGCACTACCAATTCGGTTGGCGTGTGATGCATCACCCTATGGTATTGGAGCGGTGCTGTCGCACAAATTCCCGGATGGCTCGGAGAGGCCAGTAGCCTTTGCGTCTCGGTCACTAACCTCAGCCAAGTGTAGCTACGCCCAGATTGACAAGGAGGCCCTCAGCCTAGTGTGGGGAGTGACAAAGTTCGACCACTATCTACACGGGCAGAAGTTCACCTTGCTGACTGACCACCAACCACTTGTCTCCATCTTTAATCCAAAGAAGGGCGTTCCGGTGATGGCTGCACAACGGCTACAAAGGGAGGAAGCACCAGCAGTGGACCCGGTCGAAATATTTTATTCGACTATAATTGAATGCTTGCCAGTAACTAACGCGGATATAGAGAAGGAGACCCAAAATGACCCGACACTGTCTCGGGTATATGATTTGACGGTGAAGGGATGGCCAACACATGGCGACTCACTGTTGCCAGCATTCTCATCCAGAAGAGAACAGCTGTCAGTATGCCAGGGGACCTTGATGTGTGGATCCCGAGTGGTAATTCCACCCAAGTTAAGGGAGAGAGTGCTCAATGAGCTTCACGAAGGCCATCTGGGAGGGGTGAAAACGAAAAGCCTTGCTAGGGCTTATGTGTGGCGGCCAGGGATCGATCAGCAAATCGAGGACCTGACAAAGAGCTGCTCGGGATGCCAGAAGGTCCAAAATGCACGACCACATGCCCCTCTGCAGCCATGGGAGTGGCCCTCCTTTCCATGGCAACCAGGAACGATATGCACATGGCAGGGGCCACTAATGTACAGAGTGGATGTTTGGGGAGAACATTGTAAGGCGCCATGTTGACCAGATCCTAGAGTCACAGGAACGAGTCAACCCCATGTCTCGCGCACCTGGTGATGAACCAACCGATGACAGAGGGCCAGAATCGCCTCCGCACCAAGAGCAAGACATTCAGGAAAGGCGCTATCCAGAAAGGATCAGGAAGCCGCCCCAAAGACTGAATTTATAAATGGACTATTTGCCGTTAATGTTGCATGTTAAAAGTGTTAATTGTTAAATGAATGTTTTGGTACTGTTAATCTAAAAGGGGAGGAATTGTAGTGTATGTACCTTTAAGGGGAGAACTACTTTTTACAGCTCCTGTATACTGTAGTACCGGCAGTGACCACACCTGTATATAAACCCTGAGTAGGGATCTGTACTTTAGTTTTTGAGCAACCCTCATCCAGTAAACACCTGTTCGTTGGTCCTCTGCAGTCTCTGTCTATTTACTAACAGACACCATACCTCAAGATTCACAGATTTAACAGAGATCAGCCCTGGTTTAATGAAGACTGCAGGAGAGCATGCCGGGAACAGCACCAGGCATACCGAAAAATGAGGTGTTAACCAGGTAAGGCTACAACACAGGACTACTTGCATGCCAAACAACGGAAGCAACATGCGATAGACAGAGCTAAGCGATCTCACAACCATCGGATCAAATCAAAGCTCTGCAGTCCTGCCACATCCAGTCATGAGTGGTGGTGGACAATTAAACAGTGAACAGGAGGAGGAGGCTCCAAAAATATCCCCATCCTCAATGATGGTGGAGCCCAGCACGTGAGTGCAAAAGACAAGGCTGAAGCATTTGCAACTATCTTCAGCCAGAAGTGCCGAGTGGATGATCCATCTCTGCCTCCTCCTGAGGTCCCCAGCATCACAGATGCCAGTCTTCAGCCCATTCAATTCACCCCACGTGATGTCAAGAAACGGCTGAAGACATTGGATACTGCAAAGGCTATGGGCCCTGACAACATTCCGGCAATAGTGCTGAAGACTTGTGCTCCAGAACTAGCTGCGCCCCTAGCCAAGCTGTTCCAGTACAGCTACAACACTGGCATCTACCCAGCAATGTGGAAAATTGCCCAAGTATGTCCTGTCTACAAAAAGCAGGACAACTCCAACCCGGCCAATTACCGTCCCATCAGTCTACTCTCAATCATCAGCAAAGTGATGGAAGGTGTCGTCGACAGTGCTATCAAGCGGCACTTACTCAGCAATAACCTGCTAACTGACGCCCAGTTTGGGTTCCGCCAGGGCCACTCAGCTCCTGACTTTATTACAGCCTTGGTCCAAACATGGACAAAAGAGCTGAACTCAAGAGGTGAGGTGAGAGTGACTGCCCTTGACATCAAGGCAGCATTTGATCGAGTGTGGCATCAAGGAGCCCTAGCAAAACTGAAGTCAATGGGAATCAAGGGGAAAACTCTCCATTGGTTGGAATCATACCTAGCACAAAGGAAGTTGGCTGTGGTTGTTGGAGGTCATTCATCTCAATCACATGACATCACTGCAGGAGTTCCTCAGGGCAGTGTCCTAGGCCCAACCATCTTCAGCTGTTTCATCAATGACCTTCCCTCCATCATAAGGTCAGAAGTGGGGATGTTCGCTGATGATTGCACACTGTTCAGCACCATTCGAGACTCGTCAGATACTGATGCAGTCCGTGTCCATATGCAGCAAGACCTGGACAACATTCAGACTTGGGCTGACAAGTGGCAAGTAACATTCGCACCACACAAGTGCCAGGCAATGACCATCTCCAACAAGCGAGACTCTAACTGTCTCCCCTTGACATTCAATGGCATTACCATCACTGAATCCTCCACTATCAACATCCTGGGGGTTACCATTGATCAGAAACTGAACTGGACCAGCCATATAAATACTGTGGCTACAAGAGCAGGCCAGAGGCTGGGAATTCTGCGGCGAGTGTCTCACCTCCTGACTCCCCAAAGCCTTTCCACCATCTACAAGGCACAAGTCAGGAGTGTGATGGAATACTCTCCACTTGCCTGGATGAGTGCAGCTCCAACAACACTCAAGGAGCTCGACACCATTCAGGATAAAGCAGCCCGCTTGATTGGCACTCCATCCACCACCTTCAACATTCACTCCCTCCACCACCGGCGCACTGTGGCTGCAGTGTGTACCATCTACAAGATGCACTGCAGCAACTCGCCAAAGCTCCTTCAACAGCACCTTCCAAACCCGCGACCTCTACCACTTAGAAGGACAAGGGCAGCAGACGCATGGGAACATCACCACCTACAAGTTCCCCTCCAAGCGACACACCATCCTGACTTGGACCTGTATCGCCATTCCTTCACTGTCGCTGGGCCAAAATCCTGGAACTCCCTTCCTAACAGCATTGTGGGTGTACCTACACCATATGGACTGCAGCGGTTCAAGAAGGTGGCTCACCGCCATCTTCTCAAGGGCAATTAGGGATGGGCACTAAATGCAGGCCTAGCCAGTGACGCCCACATCCCATCAATGAATTTTAAAAAAATATATTAAAAAAAGTAAAATATTCTACAGACACATCATAATAATAAAAGAAACACCAGGATAGGTATAGGGTCACTAAGGGATGCATAAGATATACTCACAGTTAATGACACCAAGATGGCAGAAATATTGAATAGTTACTTTGCCTCAGTATTTACCAGGGAGACTAACAAAGTGGAAATTGCATTAGAAGTAGAAATTAAAAAAGATATAAAGACATTTAAAATAGAAAGGGAGGAGATATTTAATAAACTAACCAAACTTAGAAAAGATAAAGTCCTGAGTCTGAATTACATATATATAAAAATTAATTAGAAAAGGGAATAGTGCCAGAGGACTGGCAGACAGCTAATGTTATTCCTATATTTAAAAAGGGAAATAGAACAAGCCCAGGGAACTATCGACTAGTTAGCTTAACATCAGTGGTAGGACAGATAATGGAGTATTTACTCAAGGATGTAATAGAAAAACATCTAGAAACCAAAAATATAGTAAAGAATAATCAGCATGGACTTCAAAAGGAAAGGTCATGCTTGAGCAACCTTATTGACTTCTTTGACGAAGCAACAGAAAGACCAGGGTAATGTAGTAGATGTAACATATTTGGATTTTTAAAAGGTTTTTAATAAGGTCAACTCATGACTAAGGTCAGGGCATGTGGAGTCATTGGAGAAGTAGTAGAATGGATAGTAAGCTGGCTACAAAACAGAAAACAGAGAATAGGGGTTAGGGTAACTACTCAGACTGGCAAAAGGTGGGAAGTGTTGTTCCACAGGGATCGGTGCTGGGACCACTGTTGGTCACCAGTTAAATAAACAATTTGGACTTGGGAAACAGAAGTACAATTTCAAAATTTGAGGACAATACCATGTTGGGGGTATTGTTAATAGTGAGGAGAATTTAGACAAAATACAAGAAAGCATTAATAAACTTACACAATGCCATTTAATTGGACAAATAATTTCAATATAGATAAGTTTGAGGTTGTGCATTTTGGTAAGAAGAATAAGGAGGCCACATACTCCTCAGAAAATAAGTGTGTAAATGGGGTAGGGGAGCAGAGAGATCTAGGGGTACAGATGCACAAATCACTAAAGTAGTGATGCGGGTTAATAAGTCTGTAGAAAAAGCAAACAAAGCACTGGAGTTCATTTCTAGAGGGATAGAATTGAAAAGCGGAGAGGTTATGTTAAACTTATATAGAACCTTGGTTAGACCACACTTGCATACTTGAGTACTGTGCATAGTTCCAGTCTCCATCATTATTATAATAAACAGATATAGAGATATGGAGAAGGTGCAAATAAGATTTACAAGGATGATATCAAAACAAAGAGGTTATACCTATCAGGAAAGATTAAACAGGTTGGCGCTCTTTTCTCGATAAAAGAGAAGACTGGCGGGTGACCTGATGGAGGTCATTAAAATTATGAAGGGGTTTGATAGGTTAGATGTAGTGAAAGTTTTTCCACCTGTGGGACTGTCCAAAACGAAGGGCCATAAATATAAGATAGTCACCAATAAATCCAATGCGAAATTCAGTAGTAACTTGTTTACCCAGAGAGTGGAACTTACTACCACAGGGATTAGTTGAGGTGACTAGCATAGATATATTTAAGGGAAAGCCAGATAAACACAAGGGAGAAAGTACTAGAAGGTAATGCTGACAGGGTTAGATGAAGAGGGGTGGGAGGAGGCTTGTGTAGAGCATAAACACTGCATAGACCTGTTGGGACAAATGGCCTATTTCTATGCTGTACACTCTATGTAATTCGATGTAAGTCAAGGTAAGTCAAGGTTATCTTGCCAATACACATGCTCGACCACTCACAGAACCTTCTTCATCTTCTTACCTCTAGTACATTTCTCTCCAAGAAGCCGGATGACAGATGAATTCACTTCTGCAAAGGGAAACCTCTGCAAACATACAAGTACCTTCTATATGCAAGACCACTCTGGCAACTCACATTGCAAGCCACAACACCTATTGCTATTCTTCAAGGACACTTCATTTAATGGAACTATGCACCTCCACATTTCATCATCATATTCCCCATTTGGGGGAAAATCTCAATACCACTCACATGCCCTTAAACTTGACTTCTCTGCTTCCAAAAGAAATAGCTCAGCCACAACAAGCACCACTGAAATACAACTGGGAGAGGAGCAACAGCACTGAAAATCTGAGTACACATGAAGAGGAGTCGCTGCAAATCACGAGAGAAGCTATGGGAGAGGGTGAGGTTGGAGGTGATATGGAAACAGAGATCAGTAAAAGTTGGGAAATGCTAATTTTATGTAGTTTCAGCTTTATGTACATTCTCAAAATATTGCAATACCGTTACACTCAAAAACTATTTCTTCAAATGGGCATGACACTGCATGTGGGAAGAAATGTTTTCACGCACTCTGACAGTTTTGAGGAGTTGATAAATACAACTGTAAGTTTAGCTTTTTCAGGATTCAGTTTTCTGCCTGCACCATCAACCAATGGTAGGCCTTATTTCATTCCTCAGCTGACTACGCTGCAACCCAGCTCATATATGGCATACCAGTGAGCAACAGCAAGGGTGATCTAAATGCTTACAATAAAATTTGATCTCACTTTATGTATTCATTTTTAAGCATTTAGATAGAATATTTAAATATGTAGGGCTAAATGTTGTCTAGTTTTCATAAACTGAACTGTCTACAATGTCCTTAGGTCAATTATATATTGAATCTTGTTAAAGGTTTTCCCCTTTGCCAGGTTTCCTTTTTGGCCTTGTTACAGTAATTAAAATGAATATTCTGCCACAATTATTATTTGTTTAAAACGCTGTCACTTTTAATTCCCACTGATAAATAAATCTGTGTAACTAAATTATTTGGTACTATATCTACATTTATATAACACTGTAAAATCACTGATGAAGGCTTAAAAGTGTACCATTACATATTTGCAGAAGGCAACTAGGAGCAACTAATTTAAGAAATATTTTGGTCTGTAAATTGTAGGAGATTGATGATATGATATGTTTGCCCAATAAGCTGCCTTTGGCTGGCACACTATGTCCTCTCTCTCTCTTGAAGATCAGCCATTTATCATTAAGCACATTTGCAAGGGTTAACGCTTAGTTAAAAATAATGCACCAAAGTGGCATTGAGCTATATTCTGATTTACAATTGTAGTTCCTCTTTGTTGAAACATTTCACAATATTACAAATGTCTGGGAATTAAATGGATGTAATTCAAAAAAGATTTAATTACTAAAAAGATCCCAGCAATTAGCAGACTAAAGTAATATTCCAAGATCATAGGGTCGGCATTAAAATCCTCTCCCACGACGGGCGGGAAAGGGTTGCGGGTGAAAATGTAAAATTTGCGGAACACATCCCCAACCCACTGCGTTCGTGGCAGCCGCCATCTTTACAGCGGTGGATATCAGGGTGTCCGAGTGTACTGCCATGAATGAAGAGGCGGGACGCTTATTAACATATTTAAATCAGGCTCCTAGAATGAAATTAGGGGCTGGATTTTGCGAATGGAGGCGATTTGGAGGTGGGACAGCTGCATGTCGTGTCAATGTCCCGCCTCCATCCTCGCCTGACCAACCAGAAGGATTTTCCCCTGATTAACCTTGTTAAGCTGTAAGATACGAAAATTTTCATTACCTAATCACGCAAGAAAACAGGATTAATAATACAGCTTTAATGATCAAAAGAAGCTTATACAGAAAAATCTTTGGAAAAAGGGCATACAAAATGGCCGCTGGACCTCGTGATCAGTTTCTGGGACCATTTGATTTCTGTTACTGCAAGCCAGACAGGCTTGTGGATTGAGGACAGTAAGCCCGCGAAAGCCAGTATCGGGAAACCGAAACTCAGGGAACTGAACATACATATTTTAATTGGGTTCTAAGTACAAAACAGTTCCAGGTAACAGGATGGGGCCCATCAAGAAATGGGCGGACAATAGAATGAACACTTAAACCCATTTACTGTACAAAGGAAAGACCGTTTTGCAGCCATCAAGGGCAATCTCCAGACCGATCAATATGCGAACCGAGTTACGGTGACAAAGTAAAAGACATTATCGGCCAGGAAGGCCAGTTAAGCTATCACCGGCTCCCGTTACAAGACAAAGCGCCCCTGCAGAGATTTCTGCCCGCCAAAAATATTACAAAGACTGGACTATGATCTGGCGGGAGATAAGACTGTCCCAAAAGGGTATAACTATGGATTTGAAAAGTCCATCAGGGCGAATTTTCGTAAGGACACAGGCTGGACGCTTTGCTTCACGATACAGGCTTCACGCTTGGAGAACACGTTTCAGCAATTGCGAATTAAGAAATTCGGGACGGATTCTTCGGTTAAACACTTCGGTTTCGGAACGTGGTCGGTGTTCGGCCAGGCAAGGCTCGGCCACGACGAGAAGACGACGAGGGTGGCCCGGGTACTTTTGTCGGGAGATCATCGACGACCCAGGCCGAAGGAGAAGACACCCTCTGGAAAACCGCCGAGCCAGGCGGGAGCGAGAAATAAAAGGACACTCCGGACCTAGCACTCCAGTGCCTCAACATCCCATTCGGTAAATGTGCATCCATCTCTACAACATCACATCGGTGGCAGAGTCTCCTATGTGCCAGTTCTTCAACTTTGTGTTGACAACGGATTCAGTCATGACGAGCGCTCATCGAGGCTGTGTCCACTGCCTCATCGCCTGAGAGAGAGAAAAACGAGCTGCGCCAGAAGTTTCCAAATCCACGTGACGACGGAAAGCTGTGCCAAAAGGCTGTGAACCCCCTCTTTTGTGAATCTGAAAGTGGTGAGCATGATTCCGAGTTCCTCAGGTCGAAACTTAGTCTAGGTCTAGGGGAGGGGGTAAGGGTAATCGTAATGTGTTTCCCCTTTTACGATGTGCCATGTGTTTCCCATTTCCATGGAATTAAGTTTATAGATATGTGCATGCTTGTAGTTGCTTTAATTTGTGCTTATGACATGTATTTTATAATGCTGCAAACTGTTTAATAATAAAAGCATCCATTTCGTGCTATTCAACCTGGTCTATTGAGTTTTTCTCTGCACTACAGTTCCCTGCACCTAAGTCCAAGGCCTAGAACCGTAGGGGAGAGTGGGTCGAACCACTCAAGGGTAATTATTGCACGAAGCCTGGCAGGAGACCAGAACGAGCAAGAGAAACCCCCTACAGAGATGGCGACCGCGGCAGGACCTTGGCAGCAGGAATGTAGCATGTTAGATCAAGGTTTGAAGAAACGAAATGTGATGGATGAGAGGATAGCGGATTATGCTTTTGGGAAGGTAAACCTTACAAGACAGTGGATATCTGACCTATTGAGAGATAGGCGCCCGCTAGACGCAGCCATCAAGTGGATAGAAAGTAAAGAGCATAAGAAGTCGGTAGAAAAGGCGGTCTGGCTGATGTGCTACAAGAAGCAAGTCCAGCTTATGGACCAGGTCGTTGTGGCACAGACAGCCCAGATCAAAGGGCTGCTCACAGAAGTAGAGGAAAAGGTTGCGGGAGGTCAGAAACTGATTCAATCGCTTAACGCACTGAATCAGGAATGCTAATCCGTAACTCACCGCCATGAGACCTGGATAGAGTATTTGGAATGTCAGGTCATTGAGGCCAAGGCCAGTGAAGGTAGGATGAGAGAGAGGTGTTTCCGCCTAGCTAAGCAGGTAGCGACACAGGAGGAAAGTATCTTGGGGGCTAGGGCAGCTTATAAGATGGCCATGCAGGATAGGTCTGAGAACACCGATCATAGCGCTTGCCACAGGGAGCTAGAGGACCTGAGAACGGCCCTAGCAAAGGCAACCGGCTTGGTGTGTCTCATAAACCCGCCAGCGAGCCAGTTACTGTTAGCCAAGGAATCAAAAAGACCAATTCCACAGGAGGCAGTTAGGGTACCAACCCCCGAGCCCTCAGCACCTCCTGCCTATGATGAGTCTTGGACTCCGGGGAAGGTAACGGAGAAGTCAGACAGAGGGGTTCTTAAGGTAGAGCAACACCAGGTAGTAGGGTTGGGACCGGCGCCGATGTGTCCCACGCGACACCAGAGGCTCGGTCCGAATGAAGAGGATGGCGCGGATGGACCCCTTGTGAATCAGATCATAATGCCCCATAGCGCGCGACAGCTAAGGGAAATGATCAGTAGCATCCCAAAACTCTCCGAGTCAGGAGATCCCTCAGTGCATTTTCGGGACGTGGAGCAAACCGCAGCAGTTAACCACTGCGACGGGGCCGAACTGTCCAAAATGCTGCTGTTCTCCCTGGACAGCTCGCTCCTCCAGTGTCTCCCTGACGAGAGCAAGAGAGGGCGAAAAACGTATGAGGAAATACGGGATGAGATCCTGGAGATTATAGGGGATGGTGACGGAACTCCGTTCCTCCGATTGGAAAGGACGGTACAGCTCGAGGGAGAACCCCCACGGGTTTTCGCCGGAAGGTTGTGGCCAGTGTACCGGCGCAGCTGCCCGGGAGGACCGGACCGGGACGCGCTAAATGTTGACCAAAGGGCTCATTGGCTCCGGTGTCTGGTCGCCAATTGCTTGCCGCCGGTGAGGGAGCAGGCCAAAGCATGGTTTGACCCCACTAACCCCCGCTCCACGGAGGAAGTAGTACTTGATCAGCTCACGATAAGTTACAGGAACAACAAGAGTAGGGATGTGCCTTCCTCAAAAGGAAAGGTGCATGAGGCGAGGCCTGCAGCTCCTGCTAAAAAGGAATGGCATCAGGAGGGGAATCGCGCCCTCCAAGCCAAGAGCAGTTGTTACGGGTGTGGAAAGGAGGGTCATTGGCGCCGAGACTGTAAAAATCCCTGGAAGGATTTAAAGGGAAAAACTCCCCCAGCCCCAGCCCAAGCGCCCGTCCGGGAGAGGGGAGCCGATGTGTCGATCCATCCCGATACGATCGAGTCGGTTTTAGAGGCAATGTGGTCTCTAATGACCTCACAGGGAAAAATAGCGGTTGCCACCGGCCTCGTCGCTCCCGAAACTCCGATCGCTGTACCCAGGTGACTAGAGTCGGCGCCGCCCGTCTACCTGTGTCCGCTCCACTACGATGCATGGAGACGACCCCTCATAGAGATGGAGGTGGAGGAGGTGAAGGAAACTTATCTGTTGGATACGGGAGCATCGTGCACCGTAGTCCACGCAGATAACCCCACCAACTCGCTTTTGTCAACCGGGGTCCCGTATCGTCTGTTGGGCTTCACGGGCGAAGAACAGGCTGGTGCACATTCCCTCCCCCTCTCCATTTGTTTCGGGCCACTCCACACCACGTGGAAGTGTATCCTGCTGAGGTGGGAAGAGGGAGTGGGAGCGGGAGTCCTAGGGTCTGATTTCTTGGTAGCCCACGGGATCCACGTGGACCTGAGAAATCACTGTCTCTGGGGAGAGATTGCAAGCATGGAGGAGATAGAGAGTGTTCAGGAAACCCCTACAAAGGTGCGGGTTGGCCAGCGGGAAGTAAAATTCTTGGGTCTGATCCTATGCCCTGGCAAGAGAAACGTAGGCCAGGAGGATGAGCAGGGATCGGTACAAAGTCCGCCGGCCTACGCCACTCACACAGTGGAGGTGCCCCGACGTACTAAATGGTTTCACATTAACCAGTGCAAACTGTTTAAGTCGGGTGCACAAGGGCCAACAACAGTGGCCAGGTCTGAGGACAAAACTCCTCAGCCTGCGACAGGGTCACAGACCACACAGGCTGGAACAGTGGCCTGCGTGAAGGGAGGAGTCATTCCATTGGAGTGGGAGGTCTCCCCTCTGATTTGGGATTCGGACGAGGAGGAGCCCAAACGGCTCGGCCCCGCCCTTGACCCGATCACGAAGGAGGATGAGTCAGAGGATGAAGATCCCGCCCTCGACTCAAGCTTAGGGGAGGTAGGGATTGGGGGCGGAGACTCACTACCTGTAGGGACAGGTGAGGTGGAGTCGGATGCCACAAATCCCGGCCCCAGGGGGGCGGAGCCTGAGGGAAGGGAGCCGGAGCCGGCAGCTGTGGTGGAACCACAGGCTGTGACGGTGAATGTCCCAACCCCCGATCCGTCAGCCCTGGGAGCCTTACCCAAGGCAGCCCCTCGTAGGTCGATTCGAACACCCCAGCCCAGAAAGCAATGGCCCAATTCTCCCTATCTTCCCCAACCTCGGTACAGAGCAGCCCGAGAAAGGCACGATTCCCGTTCAGCAGCGACAGGCTGCGGGGGATCAAAGCCGAAGGTCAGTGCAGCCCCGCCACAGGAAGCGGCACACCGCAGCCCTCACAGGAATTAGGTAGGCCGCCCGAAGGAGGGCGGCGCTGTATATAGGTGTTAGGTAATGATAAGTTAAGTTAGGTAATTGTAATGATAGTTTAAGGCGTGTAAAGTTTAAGATGATGGGATGTTTAAAAGATACTTTTCGAAATCTGCCCAGTATGTGTGTTTTGTTTGGAAGCGGGGACAAGGGATCCATGCGTCCGTTTAATTAAGCCAGCACCTGTTGGGAGATGGCTACATCATCTTATCGATTACAGAAACCAGGGATACGATGGAGAGGATTCTCGTGATGCTCGCGGCGATCGGGTGTGGGCTGGCCTACCGGGGCCGCACCAAGGACGTCATCGTGTTCGGATGTTCCGGGGACACAGCCCCCATCGCGACGGATGGGACGGGGAAGCGAGAGGTTGAGGAAACCGCCACCTACTTCCACCAAGGGAGATGGCCAGGATGGCTGGGGACGAATTCTACGGAATACTCCAGCAATTTCGGTTTTGCCTACCAAGAGACTTCATTATCATGCCCTCGGGTGAGGATCCTTGCAACCAGATTCAGCGTTACCGTGGGAAAGAGGATCTGTTTGGTGTGTAATGGGAACGTACCGCTAAGTAGATGGTGGTGGCTACGAAAGCTGGGGAAGGACATGAAGAACTCTACTATCAAGTGGGAGCGACTGGGTAACAATACCCATCGGACAATTACGGGGACTCACGGACAATTACGTGTGTGTTGGGACAAATGGTGGGAAGCAGATGAAGGGATATATGTCTGTATGTGGGGTTCGAAACGCGTTTGCCCCAAGGGCGTATCCATCTTTTTCCAGAGGCAGTGGCAAGATGAAGGAAAGGGGATGAGATGGGATGTCAGCACTCGGGCGTGCGGAGCCCCATACTCCCCGATTCCAGTAAACGCCACTGAACTCATCACCCGCCCACGAAAGCCCCTGCCCACGATTCCGGTAGCGCTGGCCCAGAAGGAAGGGTGCCCCACCACCACAAAGGGACCCGGGAACGGTCTAGTATTGGTACCCACCGGTCAGGTGCTGTACCAAGGGGTACACTACGCGGTGGCCTCAGTGATTTTAAACCTCACTGAGGTACGATTGCCTGAGTGGTGTCCCAGGGAAACGGAACAGTTGTACCAGGTACTGTTAACCCTAATGTTCAGACAATTTTTCGAGTTTGACTTTGCCGACATCGACAAGGCCAAATTATACACCACACCACAGGAAGTTTTGGAGCGGGTGGGAAGGCAAAGAAGGGGTACTGTAAATGATATTTTCACTGCTTTTAACACCGGAACGTCTGTTGTCAACGCTTTAGACAACGTGAAGCTGCAGACACAGATCAATGGTTTAAAAACACAATTGAGGAACATACTGACAAGCGAAAATAAAGTAGTGGGTTCTGAGCTGCATGAAGACCAAGCCATGACACTACACTTAAAGGAAATAATTGCTGAGCTGGAGAAAAACGCTAGGACGGTAAATGCGCTCATTAAGGAGGATCGGAATGCGTCCGATCAGGCTGCGCAGAACGAGGCTTGTGTGCTATACGGGGCGTGGTTACTGGGTGAGGGCCGCAGTAATCTGGAGGATTTAAAACAAGGTTTGGTCCCGTCCTGGATCAGCAACAAGCACTTGCAAGCGCTCCACACTTTTGAGAATGCATTAAGTCCGTGCCAGCTCAGACTAGCTGCAGAAGCATACCCAGTCCCAGTGGACTGCGGACGCTCAAACCACACTATCATGGGAATAGTAGTAAGGATGCCGGTGTTGGGTCCCACAGCAAAGCCCGCCCCGGTATACAGGGTGGAGAACATTGGAGTCATTCAGGGGGGGTGCGCACATTCGTTACGCAGTGGTCCCGCCTTATGTCATCAGATGGGAGCGAACGATGACAGGCACCGACCTCTTGGGGTGTCGTAGCTGGGGAGCACACATCATCCTGTGCCCCCAGCATTTGAATGCCTTTTTGAAACCACAGTGCGAGTTCAGAGCCGCTAGCGCGAAGCCGATAAATTGCACCATGGAGGCAATGGCAAAGGACCATGTGCCCCCGCAGGTGGCATATATCGGAGGTGGGACATACTGTGTCACCACTGCAGCGCCTCACTACTGCCACGGACAGCACGAGTGGTGTCCGGTCAGTGACAGCAGTTTCTGTTTCAAACCCAGGGCTGAAGTTCAAGTGGCACAACAATGGATTGTCCCCATTCCTGCACCCTCCACCGTTCACCTCACTGTAAAAGAAAATTTCACGGACTTGCAGCGATTCGTCGCGCATTTTGGATATGTCATTCCCCCTCTCCCCGAACACCTCACCAAGATTTTAAAAGCCGTTATAGTTTCACAGAAGCATTTCTACACACTGGAGCAGAAGACATTAGAGATAGGGAAAGACATATTGGACATAGTCACCCCACCATGGTGGGGCCTGTTCACCAATATAGAGATCCCGGCCTGGATTAGAATAGCATCCCACATCCTAGTAATGTGTCAGGTTTTAATTGTAATATTTCTATTGTTCGTGCATTGCAAGAGAGGCAAACGCCTCCAGAGGCACGAGAACACAGGAGAATGGAGAGAACGCTATGTACAAGTGGGGGAAGAGGACACCCCAGTGTAAGCGACTAGTATTAAGAGTTAAAGCGGCCCTCCATTTTTGGATTTCAGCCACTGCATGATTTAAGTGTGTAATACAGTAATGTTATAGCCGTTGGTGAAGTTTTGTTTTGTTTGATTAATAAAAGGTGTTTGCAGGTGGTGCAAGGGGCATTGGCCCCCCTTCACATCTGAATAACTGAATGTGTTATGGTATAAGGTAACACTGCCTATGATTGTCCAACTGTACACAAGGTAATTTTCTGAGATGGGAACTGCATGTGTCGTGAGGGTCATAGATAGTTAATTACCGGGAATGTTTGGACGTGAGGAATCAGGGAAAATTTGCTCACCAAGGATTATTGATACTTTAGCAAGCTATCAGTGTGGTGTATGTAACCGTTCCACCTTTAAGAGAACTATATTAAGAGATGCACGACTTTATCTTGGCTGTTGTATACTGTAATACTGGTGGTGACCACACCGGTATATAAGTGCTGTGTAATGATTTATTGGGCAGCTCAGCCTGACCTTCGACTAGTAAAGACCTGTTGAATTTATTCTTGTGGTCTGTGTGCAGTGATTCTTATTAACAATAACTAGAACACACAGACTTAACAGTGGCGACGATGACGATCTTACCCTGCGGCAGAGATATATCCAAGGCAGTTTAATGGGCGTCGAGAAGAGGCATCCGCCCTCATCATCCTGCTGAGAAAAGACTCGGGTCTGAAGAGCAAGGAAGAATCCTGACACGAAGCCTCCCATCAGCAACAGGCAGTGATCATCCCTTCTACCACGGTGGTGGGTAAGCTGATCAGCGACGAGTAGCAAGTCGGCCATGTTGGCTGTGAAGTAGGGGAAAGAAAAACGGAGAATATAAGGGCGGAGAACTCGACCACGGCTGGGGAAAAGAGCCGGACAGAAGTCGGGGCCAGAGGCACTGAGACTGGGGCAGCGTAAGGCACGGGAGCCGCGGTGAATGCAAACGCAGCCGGTGTAAAAGACCGGGCTGCAAGCGGGCTGGGAGACGCAACAGCGTCGAGAGAGAGCTCGACCGCGACCGGGGAAAAAGGCCGGGCAGCTACCGAGGCCGCGAGGCGCGGGAGAAAATTAAAAAAAAAAAAAAACCACGGAGAACCCAGCCGCAGCCGAGGGAAAGGACCGGACTGCAAGAGGGGCTGGGAGGCACGATTTGAGAACCGCTGGGGAGGGCGAATGCAGCAATATGGCAATCGCCATTACAGCCAGCGAGGGAGAGAGGCAAATGCGGGAAGCAGCCATTTTCGTAGGCGGGGGAAGAAGACAAGCGCGGGAAACCGCCATTTTGAAAAAAAAATGAAAATAAAAAATAAAAGAAAAATTTCTTTTTGTTTCTCAAGAAGATTGCGAGGATGCCTAAGCGTGGTAACATCAACGATTTCGATGCTGATGTTGAAGATTGGGCCACGTATGTAGAACGCATAGAGATTTATTGTAAGGCAAATAAAATATCAGACGAAGATAAAGCACTAACCTTACTAAACTCAATGGGTGCGAAGACATACGGGCTATTGAAGCATCTTCTATCACCAGCTAAACCGGCGGATCAGGCTTTCGCTAATATTGTTGCTGTCCTGAGAATTCATTTGAACCCCACACCGCTGATGTTAGCGGAACGATTTAAATTTTATGCGAGAACGCAACTGAAAGAGGAAAGCAACGCGGAGCATTTAATTGAACTGCGTAAGCTAGCGAAATACTGTCAGTTTGGGGAAAGACTGACAGAGGCACTGAGAGACAAATTCGTGTGTGGATTGTCGAAAGAAGGAACACAAAAGCGGCTGCTTGAAGAGAATGATCTTACACTTGATAAGGCTGTCACTATTGCAGCATCGCATGAAGCCGCAGCGAGAGGCACTGCGGAAATGCAGCTGAAGGCAGCGGTACTCAGCGCAGATCAAATGGCTTTGGGTACAGCAAAATGTTATCGTTGTGGAAAGACAACACACGATCAGAACCAATGCCGGTTTAAAAATCAGGAATGTAGAAAATGTGGCAAGCTTGGTCACATAGCTAAAGTATGCCGGTCAGGAAAGGAGACCAGCAACAAAAAGTCACCGCAGGAAAAGTGCAGAAAGGTACATAAGGTGGCTGAGAAGAGTTCGGATGAACAGAATTCGGATTCAGACTCCAACAGCAAGGAACTGGGTAGTCTGAGAATTCACAATGTGAGTAAGGAAGCTGACCTACAAACTATCTGGGTCACACTTCAGATAGCAGGAGTCCAAGTGAAGATGGAATTGGACACCGGATCGGCATTGACGGTCATGAATAAGCAAGATTACAAAAGGTTATTCACACATATTCGCCTACAGGATACGGAGATAGTATTGCAGACATACATGGGGCAAAGAGTATACACCATCGGAAAGATAAAAGTCAAGGTGGTACACAAGGGCAAAGAACACCAAGGCATGGACTTATATGTACTACCTGAGGGAGGTCCACCACTTCTGGGACGGGAGTGGATCAGGAAAATAAATATGGACTGGCACTCCCTAAAAGCAATAACGGTAGATTCCGGAAAAAAAGATGTCAAACCTGAACGATTGTCCAGAATATTGGATGAGGCTAAAGAGGTGTTCCAACAGGGACTGGGAACACTGAGAGGAATTACGGCAAAAATCAAGATTGCAGAACATGCAAACCCCAAATTTTTCAAAGCCAGACCGGTACCTTATGCGATACGACCTGCTGTGGAAGCTGAGCTGGAAGGGCTAGAACATTCAGGAGTACTGTCTAAGGTGGACTGGAGTGAGTGGGCCACGCCCATTGTTCCCATCATGAAGCGTTCATCGAGTAACAAGCCAGGGGAACCGGGGAAGGTCCACATCTGTGGAGACTTCAAGATCACGGTTAATCCGGTGCTTCACACTGTGCAATATCCGCTTCCGCGGATTGAGGATATCTTTGCTTCATTGTCTGGCGGGAAACACTTCACCAAGATAGACCTGGCGCAAGCGTACTTACAGATGGAAGTTGAGGAAGAGTCGCGCCAGTATCTCACAATCAACACGCACAGAGGCTTGTATCGATATTATAGACTGGTTTTTGGAGTGGCTTCGGCTCCAGCAATTTGGCAGAGGGCCATGGAGCAGGTATTACAGGGAATTCCAAGCACTCAATGTTACTTGGACGATATCCTGATTACAGGAGATGACGATGAGGAACACCTTGCAAATTTGAAACTGGTGCTCACCAGATTGAAGGAATATGGACTTCGAGTTAATCGCCAGAAATTTGAGTTCTTTCAGAAACGGATCTTGTACTGTGGTCATGTCATTGACCAGGAGGGGCTGCACAAGTCACCTGACAAGATCGAAGCTGTTGTGAAGGCTCCCGCTCCGGAAAATGTATCCCAGTTGAGGTCGTTCCTAGGGTTGATTAACTATTACCATAAGTTTCTGCGAAATCTATTCACGGTGCTGCACCCGCTGAACGCTCTTTTGAAGAAAGAAGTACCATGGGAGTGGAACGAGGACTGTAAGAAGGCCTTTCGCAAAAGCAAGGCATTGATCACCTCAGAGGAAGTGTTGGCTCACTGCAACCCAACGCTACCTATTCGTTTAGCTTGTGATGCTTCTCCTTATGGTATTGGAGCAGTACTCTCACACAAGTTGCCAAATGGCTTGGAAAGGCCAGTCGCATTTGCATCCAGATCATTGACCTCCGCTGAGCGCAACTATGCTCAGATAGATAGGGAGGCTCTCAGCTTTGTGTGGGGAGTAAAGAAGTTTAATCATTACCTGCAGGGCCAGAAGTTTACACTGCTGACAGACCACCAGCCGTTGGTATCCATTTTTAACCCTAAGAAGGGTGTTTCGGTGATGACAGCACAGAGGCTCCAGAGATGGTCCCTTTTCCTAGGGGCACATCAATATCAGATAGAATTCAAAGGTACAAAGCAGCATGGTAATGCTGATGGGCTGTCGCGCCTGCCACTACCTACTGAGGAGGAGGCACCGACGGTTGACCCGGTGGAGTTATTTCACTCGACCATCATCGAATGTTTACCTGTCACCAATGCATATATTGAAAGGGAGACTAGGAATGACCCGACACTGTCCCGGGTCTACGAATTGACAGTAAAGGGATGGCCAGCCCATGGGCTGACAGTAAAGGGATGGCCAGCATGGTGGCATAGTGGTTAGCACTGTTGCCTCACAGCGCCAGGGACCCGGGTTCGAATCTGGTCTCGGGTGACTGTCTGTGTGGAGTTTGCACATTCTTGTAAGATTCGAAAATTTTCAGCAAAAATCACGCAAGAAAACTGGATAAAATAAGACTGTTTATTGACCAAAGTAAGCTTGCACAGAAAAACCTTTGATAAAAGGGCATACAAAATGGCCGCCAGGCCCCGTGATCAGTTTCTGAACCAGTTTATTTCTGTTACTGCAAGCTAGACAGGCTTGTGGATTGAAGACAGTAAACCCGTGAAAGCCAGTATCTGGGAACCGAAACTCAGAGCAACAGCATACATATTCAATGGATTATAAGTACAGGATGGGGCCCATCAAGATATGGGCGGACAATGTAAAAACACTTATACCCATTTATTGTACAAAGGAAAAACCGTTTAGCAGCCATCAAGGAAAATGTCCGGACCGATCAATATGCGAACCGAGCCGCGGTGACAATGCAAAGGACATTAACAGACATTATCGGCCAGGAAGGCCAGTTCAAGTTATCACCGGCTCCGTTACAAGACAAAGCGCCCCTGCAGAGATCTCTGCCCGCCAAAATTAATACAAAGACAGGACTATGATTTGGCGGGAGATAAGACTGTCCCAAAAGAGTATAACTATGGATTGAAAGTCCATCTAAGTTACTTGGACAACTTCGAACTTCTTCACTGCTACGGCTTCTTGTTGGGCGACTTCAGGCTTCCATTTCTTCAAGAACTTTCTTCTACGAGGAACGAACGAAGGGCGGACGGTGCCCGGATCGGCGCCTCTTCCACTTCGGCAGATCGATGAAAACGTTTTCGTCTTTTTAAAGACGGACGGTTTCGGAAAAGGGACAACGTGGCCGGTGTTCAGCCAAACAAGGCTCGGCCACGACGAGAAGACGACAAGGGTGGCCCGGGTACTGGGGTCGGGAGATCATCGACGACCCAGGCCGACGGAGAAGAAACCCGATGGAGAACCGGCGATCGATGCCACAAGATTCTCCCATGTGCATAACCTGCATCTAGGTCTACTCCATGAACCCAAATCCACGATTGTGGATCTCAACCTTGACGAGCGCTCATCGAGGCTGTGTCTACCCCACCGCCTCGAGGGAGGAGAGAATATCGACTGCGCCAGAAGCTTCCAATCCACGTGACGACGGGAAGCGGTGTCAAAAGGGCTGCGAACCCCTTTTCGCGATTTCGAGAGTGGTGAGCATGATCCCAAGTTCCCCAGGTCGAAACTTAGTTTAGGTATAGGGGAGGGAGTTAAGGGAAATCGTAATGTGTTTCCCCTTTTACGATGTGCCGTGTGTTCCCCATTTCCATAGAGTCAAGTTCATAAATTTGTGCATGATTGTAGTTACTTTAATCTGTGCCTATGACATGTATTTTGTAATGCTTCAAACTGTTCAAAAATAAAAGCATCCATTTCGTGCTATTCAGCCTGGTCTATTGAGTCCTTTTCTCTGCACTACTGTTCTCTGCATCTAAGTCCAAGGTCTAGAACCGTAGGGGGGGTGGGTCGAACCACTCAAGGGTAATTCTTGCACGAAGCCTGGCAGGGGGCCAGAATGGGCAAGAGAGCAGAAAAAAAAACCTACAGAAATGGCGACCGCGGCAGGACCTTGGCAGCAGGAAAGTAGTGTGTTAGATCAAGATCTGAATAAACGAAATGTGATGGATGAAAGAATAGCAGATTATGTTTTCGGAAAAGTCAACCTCACAAAACAATGGATATCTGATCTACTAAGGGATAGGCGCCCGCTAGACGCAGCCATCAAGTGGACAGCGGGTAGAGAGCATAAGAAATCTGTAGAAAAGGCGGTCTGGCTGATGTGCTACAAGAAGCAAGTCCAGCTTTTGGACCAGGTAGTTGCAGCACAGACAGTCCAGATCAACGGCTTGCTTAAAGACGTAGAGGAAAAAGTTGCGGGAGGTCAAAAACTGATTGAATCGCTTGACGCGCTGAATCAGGAACGCCGCTCTGTAATTCGCTGCCACGAAACCCGGGTAGAATATTTAAAATGTCAGGTCATTGAGGCCAAGGCCAGTGAAGGTAGAATGAGAGAGAGGTGTTTCCGTCTAGCCAAACAAGTAGATGCCCAAGAGGAAAAGCTCCTGGGAGCCAGGGCAGCATATAAGATGGCCATGGAGGATAGATCTGAGAACACCGACCACAGCGCTTGCCGCCGGGAGCTAGAGGACCTGAGAAAGGCCCTAGCGAAGGCAAACGGGTTGGTGTGTCTCATAAATCCACCAGCGAGTCAGCTGTTGCTAGCCAAGGAATCCAAAAGACCGATCCCACAAGAGGCAGTTGGGGTACCAACCCCCGAACCCTCTGCGCCTCCTGCCTATGAGGAGTCTTGGACTCCGGGACAGGAGACAGAGACGGTAGAGGAAGAGAGCCCTGAGGTAGAGCAACCGCAGACAGTAGAGTCGGGGCCGGCGCCGATGTGTCCAACGAGACACCGGAGGCTCGGTCCAAATGAAGAAAATGGCGATGACGGACCCCTTGAGAGTCAGATCATAATGCCTCATAGCGCACGACAGCTAAGAGAGATGATAAGTCACATCCCAAAACTCTCCGAGTCAGGAGATCCCTCCGTGCATTTCAGGGACGTGGAGCAGACCGCAGCAGTCAATGACTGCGACGGGGTTGAACAGTCTAAAATGCTGCTGTTCTCCCTGGACAGTTCGCTCCTCCAGTGTCTCCCTGACGAGAGCAAGAGAGGGCACAGGGACTATGAGTTGCTACGGGATGAGATTCTGGAGATCATGGGAGAGGGGGACGGAACTCCGTTCCTCCGTTTAGAAAAGACAGTGCAGCTAGAGGGAGAACCCCCACGGGTTTTCGCCGACAGGTTGTGGCCAGTGTATCGGCGCAGCTGCCCGGGCGGGCCGGCCCGGGCCGGGCTGGATGGCGAACAAAGGGCTCACTGGCTTCGGTGCCTGGTAGCAGGTTGCCTGCCAGTAGTGAAGGAACAGGCCAAAGCATGGTTTGACCCCACTAACGCCCGCTCCACGGAGGAAGTAGTACTAGATCAGCTCACGATCAGTTATAGAAACAACAAGGGCAAGAAAACGCCTGTTGTGAAAGGAAGGGTGCATGAGGTGAGACCCGCAGCCTCTGCTAAAAAGGAATGGCGTCAGGAGGGAAATCGCCATCCCCAAGCCAATAACAGTTGTTACGGGTGTGGGAAGGAGGGTCATTGGCGCAAGGACTGTAGGAATCCTTGGAAGGATAAGAGGGAGAGAGCGTTCGCCGCAGCCCAAGATCAAGCCCAAGCCCGAGTCGCCAACGGCCCGAGAGTTTACCCAACACCAGCACAACCACAAGTGCAGGCCGCTGCCCCAACACCAGTCCAGAACCCAACCGTAGCCTCTGCCCCGAATAAAGGGGGTGGTGCGGTTGTGGACCCCGCTGCGATCGAGTCAGTCTTGGAGACTATGCGGTCCCTGATGACCTGGCAGGGGAAGGTAGCGGTTGCTAACAGCCCTATCGCCCCCGAGACCCCAGCCGAAACACCTAAATGACTGATGCCCGCGCAGCCCGTCTACTTGTGTCCGCTCCGCTATGACGCTTGGAGAAGACCTGTGGTGGAGATGGAGGTGGAGAAACAAAGGGGTAGTTACCTGTTGGACACGGGAGCTTCGTGTACCGTGATCCACACGGACAAACCTTTTGCCTCACCTCTGTCCGCCCAGGCTCCATATTTAGTTGTGGGTTTCACAGGTAGAGAACAGGCTGGCGCGTACTCCCTCCCGCTCTCCATTCAGTTGGGAGCGCTCCACACCACATGGACGTGCATCCTATTGAAGTGGAATGAGGGGGGGGGAAAAGGCATCCTCGGGGCTGATTTCTTGGTGGAACACGGGATCCTCGTGGACCTGAGAAATCACTGTCTCTGGGGAGCCGAGGGCGGTTTAGGTAAGGTAGTCGTAATCCCGGGGAAGGAAGAAAAGGGGGCCCTGTGCACTGTGAAGCCATCAGGAGGTTACGATCTCGAGCTCATGGTAACAAACGTCCCAACGGACTTGCAGGCGCGTGTGTCAGAAAATCAGACCGCGTTCGCCACCCACAAGCACGACTGCGGGAGAGTCACTGGGCTCGAAGTCAGCGTAGACGGGGACCCAATGATCCGACCCCAAAAGCAGTATAATTTCCCCAAGGAGGCAGAACCCGACATGGAGACAGCAATATCTTCATTGGTACAGCAGGGCGTGTTGAGGACGATAGCCACCCACGTGAACTCCCCATTATGGCCGGTAAAGAAACCGGACAATTCGTGGAGAGCCACGGTGGACTACAGAGTCCTCAATAGTAATATCCCAGCCTGCGCGCCCACGGTAGCAGCAGTTGCAGACTTAATAGGGAGTATTCCAGCATCGGCGACCACATTCACGGTGCTGGACATCTCGAACGGTTTTTGGTCCATTCCGCTGCGGCGGGAGGACCAGTACAAGTTTGCCTTTACTTTCAAAGGGCAACAGTACACTTGGAACTGCTTACCACAGGGTTTTCACAACAGCCCCAGCATTTTCCATCAGTGCATGGCGGGGAGTTTGAAAGAGTTCAGCCAGCCCAACCAGATAGTGCAGTATGTGGACGACTTACTCCTGTTCACAGATACAAGGGAGCAGCACGGCCCACTGTTAGCCGAATTGTTGGAACTGTTAGAAAGGAAGGGTTTCAAAGTAAACCCAAAGAAAGCCCAGATCGGCCAGCAGGAAGTTAAATTCCTGGGCCTGGCCATCCGCGCTGGGGAAAGAGCCATAGATAAGGCCAGACGGGAATCTATACAAGATCTGCCGATTCCCAACAAAGTAACGGGTGTAAGGTCCTTTTTGGGATTGACCGGGTACTGCAGAGATTTCATCGAGGACTATGCTGCCACAGCGGCCCCGCTACTTCGACTCGTACACAAGGGAGTCGAGTGGTCTTGGGACGAGGGGTGCCAGGCAGCATTCGAGAAGTTGAAAAGAGATCTGCAGACCGCGCCAGCCCTAGGGGCCATAGATGGGGGAGAGGAGTTCTTTCTGGAGGTAGCCGCTAGTGGGGACAGCCTGAGCGCAGTGCTGCTCCAAGAGCGGCACGGCAAGCTAAGACCAGTAGTTTATTCCTCCAGGGTGCTCACGGATGTGGAGAGGAGTTTCTCCAATTGCGAACGGCATCTCCTGGCCACGCATTGGGCTGTGAACAGATCAGTGATCTTCACAGGGACCTCTCCCATTACGCTCCTCACCCATCACACCCCCACGAAGATGCTTCTGGACGGGAGGATTAAGGATGGGACCGTAAGCAGCGCTCGGATTGCGCGCTGGACCCTCCTCCTTTCCCAGATGGATCTCAAAGTTAAAGGCCTCTGCGCGCCAAGGCTCGCAGCCAATATGGCATATCCCGGGACAGCCCATCAATGTTCCGTAGAAGGGGTATGGGAAGTTAACATAGGTTTACGGGCCGGGATACATCCCACAGGCCGCGAGATCTACGTAGACGGTTCTAGCACTGTAGCTGACGGCAAGCGACTCACAGGGTGTGGAGTTTATGACCCTGCGGCAAACATTGCCCTGGCAATTAAGCTCCCCAGCACTGTGAGCGCGCAGCAGGCTGAACTGTCCGCGGTGGCGTACGTGGTTACCCACCCCGAGATTTTCCCAACCCCATACACGATTTGCTCAGACAGCATGTTCACGTGCAATTCGTGTACAGAGTACCTCGCCATCTGGTCCCGACGCAGGTACACCTCCGCGGACGGGCGGCCTTTAACAGTTAAGCCCTTGCTGAAGAAGATCCTAGCAGCTGTGGGGGAGAAAGGAGAGGTGTTCATCCATAAGGTGAAGGCTCACTCCACTACAGAACCCCGCAGTCAGGGCAACCAGCAGGCGGATGCGCTAGCCAGGGAGGGTGCCCGCAACGGCATTCTCTGGGACCCATACGAACCCGGACCCGTGGCGGCGATCCAAGGCAGGGAGGGAAT
Organism: Somniosus microcephalus; assembly: GCF_052327205.1. Taxonomy (NCBI): domain Eukaryota; kingdom Metazoa; phylum Chordata; class Chondrichthyes; order Squaliformes; family Somniosidae; genus Somniosus; species Somniosus microcephalus. The sequence goes on along the minus strand of NC_140996.1, from coordinate 46,905,168 downwards.
TCCCGGGAACACAGCGGTGACACCGCCCCCAGACCTAAAGACCGTCCAAACCCTGGATCCCGCCCTAAAAGCAGTCCTAAAAGCCATCACAGAGGGCAAACAGGTAGAAGGTCCGTACAGTACGGCAGCCCTCACAGTCAAAGAAGGTATGCTGTTCCGAGAGGAGCAGTGGGTTGTGCCGCAGCAGCACCAAAGGGAATTCCTGCAATTGGCCCACGAGGGTCCAGGAGCGGGACACCCCGGACCTGAGGTCACCTGGCAACGGGTGGAGCAGGCGGGATGGTGGCCGGGACTTCGGGACGATGTCTGCGAGTTCTGCGCAAGCTGTCTTGTGTGTGCTGCTAACAACCCAGACCCCCACAAAAGGAAGGTGCCCATGGGGCACATCAGGAGGGTAGAGGGACCATGGCAGTCGATTCAGGTCGACTACATAGGGCCCCTGCCCGCCGCCCAGGGAGGCTATAAGTACTGCCTTGTCCTGATAGATGTGTTCACCAAATGGGTAGAAGCCTTCCCGTGCAGAACAGCTACGGCACTGGGTACTGCTAAGATCTTGATTCGGGAAGTGTTCTCACGGTGGGGACTCCCCCGTTTTGTAGAGTCCGACCAAGGGAGTCAGTTCACCGGTCAAGTAATGCAGAACGCCCTCATGCTCTTGGGCATTGAGGGAAAGTGGCACGTAGCATACAATCCCCAGTCATCCGGGATTGTTGAGCGTATGAATCGGACCCTCAAGGAAAAGCTGCGGAAAGAGACAATGGGCTCGCCCCAGAAATGGGCGGAGGTCCTGCCTTTAGTCCTCATGGGGATCCGAGCCAGCCAGTCCAAAAGCACGGGGTATTCCCCGCACGAGTTAATGACTGGAAGGATCATGCGAACACCCACCCATGTGCTAGCCCCGGTGCTCACTGAGGGCCAGCTCCGAGAGGTGAAACGGGACAAATTCGCCCAAACCCTCTTGGAGCGCCTGAGACAGATTTATGGACAGGCGGCTGGGAACATGGGAAGACAGCACCAGGGAAATAAACTGTTGTTGGAACCTCGGAAACAACAAGAGTGGGTAGTCGGAGACCAGGTCATGGTCCGAAACTACGCCAGGGTAGGGAGTTTTGAACCACTGTACATGGGGCCATACAGCATTGTAGACAAGGTCAGCCCCATGGTTTATGCAGTGAAGACGCCCCGACGTACCAAATGGTTTCACATCAACCAGTGTAAACTGTTTAAACCGGGTACACAAGGGCCACCAAAGAGGACCAGGTCTGAGAACAAAGATCCTCAGCCTGTAACAGAGTCACAGACCACACAGGCTGGAGCAGTAGCCTGCGTGAAGGGAGAAGCCATCCCATTGGAGTGGGAGGTCTCATCTTTTGAATGGGATTTAGGCAGGGTAGAGCCCGAACAGCTCAACCTCGCTTTAGACCCAATCACGGAGGAGGAAGAGTCAGAGGACGGCAGTCCCGCCCTCGACTCAAGCTTGGGGGAGGTAGGGAGTGGGGGCGGAGACTCATTACCTGTAGGGACAGGTGAGGTGGAGTCAGAAGCCACAGATCCCGACCCCGGGGGGGCGGAGCCTGAGGGAGGGGAGCTGGAGCCGGCAGCTGTGGAGGAACCACAGGCTGTAACGGTAACAGTCCCAACCCCCGGTCCATCGGCCCCGGGAGCCCAACCCAAAGCAGCCCCTCGTAGGTCGGCTCGAGCGCCCCAGCCCAGAAAATTTTGGCCAGATTCTCCCCATCCTTCCCAACCACGGTTTAAAGCAGCCCCAGGAAGACATGATCCCCGTTCAGCAGCGACAGGCTGCGGGGGATCAAAGCCAAAGACCAATGCAGCCCCACCGCAGGGTGTGGCACACGACAGACCTCACAGGGATTCGGAAAGCCGCCCCACGGAGGGCGGCGCTGTACATAAGTTAAGTTAGGTAATTATGGTCATAGTTTAAGGAATGTAAAGTATATGGTGTTAAGAGTACAATTTTGAGGTCTGCCCGGCATGTGTGTTTGTTAGGGAGCGGGGTCCAGGAACCCGCGCGTCCAATTAATTTAGGCCAGCACCTATCGGGAGCCCGGCTACATCATTTTGTTGGTTACAGAAACCTGGGATACGATGGAAAGGATTGTCGTCACGTTCATGGCGATCGGGTGCGGGTGGGCCTACCGAGGCCGCACCAAGGACGTCATCATTTTCGGGTGCTCCGGGGACACGGCCCCCATCGCAACGGATGGGACGGGGGAGCGAGAGGTAGAGGAAACCGCCACCTACTTCCACCAAGGGAGATGGCCAGGTTGGCTGGGAACGAATTCTACGGAATATTCCAGCAATTTCGGTTTTGCCTACCAAGAGACTTCATTAACGTGCCCTCGAGTGAGGATCCTAGCGCCCAGAGTCAGCGTTACCGTGGGAAAGAGGATTTGTCTGGTGTGCAATGGGAACGTACCACCAAGGCGATGGTGGTGGCTACGAAAGCTGGGAAAGGACATGAGAAACTCTACGGTCGAGTGGGAGCGACTGGGTAATAATACCCATCGGACTATTACGGGAACTCACGGACAATTACGTGTGTGTTGGGACAAATGGTGGGAACCAGATGAGGGAATATATGTCTGTATGTGGGGTTCGAGACACGTCTGCCCCAAGGGCGTGTCCATCTTCTTCCAGAGGCAGTGGCAGGATGAAGGGAAGGGGATGAGATGGGATGTTAGCACTCGAGCGTGCGGAGCCCCATACTCCCCTATTCCGGTGAACGCCACTGAACTCATCACCCGCCCACGCAAGCCCCTGCCCACGCTTCCGGTAGCACTAGCCCAGAAAGGAGGGTGCCCAACCACCACCAAGGGACCCGGGAACGGTTTAGTATTGGTACCCACCGGTCAGGTGCTGTACCAAGGGGTACACTACGCGGTGGCCTCAGTGATTTTAAATCTCACTGAGGTAAGATTGCCGGAGTGGTGTCCCAAAGAAATGGAACAATTATACCAGGTCCTGTTAACCCGTATGTTTAAACAATTTTACGAATTTGACTTTGCCGACATCGACAGAGACAAATTATACACCACACCGCCAGAAGTTTTGGATCGAGTTGGGAGGCAAAGAAGGGGTACTGTAAATGACATATTCACTGCTTTTAATACCGGGACATCTGTTGTCAACGCTCTAGATAACGTGGAGCTGCAGACACAGATCAACGGTTTAAAAGCCCAGTTAAGGAACATATTGACAGACGAAAACAAGGTAGTGGGTTCTGAGTTGCATGAGGACCAGGCCATGACACTACACTTTAAGGACATAATTGCTGAGCTGGAGAAACACGCGAGAACGGTAAATGCACTCATTAAGGAGGATCGGAATGCGTCCGACCAAGCTGCGCAAAACGAGGCCTGTGTGCTGTACGGGGCGTGGTTATTGGGCGAGGGCCGCAGTAATCTTGAGGATTTAAAACAGGGTTTGGTCCCGTCCTGGATCAGCAACAAGCACTTGCAAGCACTCCACCCTTTTGAGAATGCATTAAGCCCGTGCCAGCTCAGGCTAGCCGCAGAAGCATACCCAGTTCCAGTGGACTGCGGACATTCGAATCACACTATTATGGGAATAGTAGTAAGAATGCCGGTGTTGGGTCCCGCAGCAAAGCCCGCCCCGGTATACAGAGTAGAGAACATTGGAGTCATTCAGGGGGGCGCACACATTCGTTACGCAGTGGTCCCGCCTTATGTCATCAGATGGGAGCGTACGATGACAGGCACCGACCTCTCGGGATGTCGGAGCCGGGGAGCACACATCATCCTGTGTCCCCAGCACTTGAATGCCTTTTTGAAACCACAGTGCGGGTTCAGAACCGCTAGCGCGAAGCCGGTGAATTGCACCATGGAGGCAATGGCAGAGGACCATGTGCCCCCACAGGTAGCATATATCGGGGGTGGGACATACTGCGTCACCACTGCAGCGCCTCAGTACCGATATGGACAACACGAGTGGTGTTCGGTCGGTGATAGCAGTTTCTGCTTCAAACCCAGGGCCGAGGTTCAAGTGGCACAACAACAAATTGTTCCCATTCCTGCGCCCTCCACCGTACACATCACTATCAAAGAGAATTTCACAGACTTACAACGATTTGTCGCGCATTTTGGTTATGTCATTCCCCCTCTTCCCGAACACCTCACCAAGATTTTAAAAGCCGTTATAATTTCGCAGAAACATTTCTACACACTGGAGCAGAAGACTTTAGAGATAGGAAAAGACATATTGGACATAACCATCCCACCATGGTGGGACTTGTTCACCAACATAGAAATCCCAGCCTGGATTAGAATAGCATCCCATATCCTAGTAGGATGTCAGGTTTTAATTGTGATATTTTTGCTCTTCGTGCATTGTAAGAGAGGCAAACGCCTCCAGAGGCACGAGAACGCGGGCGAATGGAAAGAACGCTATGTGCGAATGGGGGAAGAAGACACCCCACTTTAAGCTGCTAGTAGAAGATTAAGAGTCCATCCATTTTAAGATTTTTTTTTTTGGTTTTTGTTTCTCTTTTGAACATCCGTGTTTTCTTTTGCGTTTGGTTTGGGTTATAAGGAATTAAGTATTGTTATGTTATTAGTCGTTATTAAGTTTTGATTAATAAAAGGTGTATGCAGATGGCGCAAAAGGGTATCAACCCCTGCCCATCTGACAGGTGAAGATGTTATAGTTTAAGATTTGCTGTCTATGATTCCAAATGTGCATGAGGTAATTTTCATTTTCTCCGGAAATGGGAACTGCATGTGTCATGAGGGGCATAGATAGTTAAGTGCCAGGAATGTTTGGATGTGGGGAATCAGGGAAAATTTGCTCATCAAGGATTGATACTTTAAACAAGCTATCAGTATCACAGGGGGGCCTGTAAGATTCGAAAATTTTCAGCAAAAATCACGCAAGAAAACTGGATAAAATAAGACTGTTTATTGACCAAAGTAAGCTTGCACAGAAAAACCTTTGATAAAAGGGCATACAAAATGGCCGCCAGGCCCCGTGATCAGTTTCTGAACCAGTTTATTTCTGTTACTGCAAGCTAGACAGGCTTGTGGATTGAAGACAGTAAACCCGCAAAAGCCAGTATCTGGGAACCGAAACTCAGAGCAACAGCATACATATTCAATGGATTATAAGGACAGGATGGGGCCCATCAAGATATGGGCGGACAATGTAAAAACACTTATACCCATTTATTGTACAAAGGAAAAACCGTTTAGCAGCCATCAAGGAAAATGTCCGGACCGATCAATATGCGAACCGAGCCGCGGTGACAATGCAAAGGACATTAACAGACATTATCGGCCAGGAAGGCCAGTTCAAGTTATCACCGGCTCCGTTACAAGACAAAGCGCCCCTGCAGAGATCTCTGCCCGCCAAAATTAATACAAAGACAGGACTATGATTTGGCGGGAGATAAGACTGTCCCAAAAGAGTATAACTATGGATTGAAAGTCCATCTAAGTTACTTGGACAACTTCGAACTTCTTCACTGCTACGGCTTCTTGTTGGGCGACTTCAGGCTTCCATTTCTTCAAGAACTTTCTTCTACGAGGAACGAACGAAGGGCGGACGGTGCCCGGATCGGCGCCTCTTCCACTTCGGCAGATCGATGAAAACGTTTTCGTCTTTTTAAAGACGGACGGTTTCGGAAAAGGGACAACGTGGCCGGTGTTCAGCCAAACAAGGCTCGGCCACGACGAGAAGACGACAAGGGTGGCCCGGGTACTGGGGTCGGGAGATCATCGACGACCCAGGCCGACGGAGAAGAAACCCGATGGAGAACCGGCGATCGATGCCACAAGATTCTCCCATGTGCATAACCTGCATCTAGGTCTACTCCATGAACCCAAATCCACGATTGTGGATCTCAACCTTGACGAGCGCTCATCGAGGCTGTGTCTACCCCACCGCCTCGAGGGAGGAGAGAATATCGACTGCGCCAGAAGCTTCCAATCCACGTGACGACGGGAAGCGGTGTCAAAAGGGCTGCGAACCCCTTTTCGCGATTTCGAGAGTGGTGAGCATGATCCCAAGTTCCCCAGGTCGAAACTTAGTTTAGGTATAGGGGAGGGAGTTAAGGGAAATCGTAATGTGTTTCCCCTTTTACGATGTGCCGTGTGTTCCCCATTTCCATAGAGTCAAGTTCATAAATTTGTGCATGATTGTAGTTACTTTAATCTGTGCCTATGACATGTATTTTGTAATGCTTCAAACTGTTCAAAAATAAAAGCATCCATTTCGTGCTATTCAGCCTGGTCTATTGAGTCCTTTTCTCTGCACTACTGTTCTCTGCATCTAAGTCCAAGGTCTAGAACCGTAGGGGGGGTGGGTCGAACCACTCAAGGGTAATTCTTGCACGAAGCCTGGCAGGGGGCCAGAATGGGCAAGAGAGCAGAAAAAAAAAACCCTACATTCTCCCCGTGTTTGCGTGGGTTTCCTCCGGGTGCTCCGGTTTCCTCCCACAGTCCAAAGATGTGCAGGTTAGGTTGATTGGCTATGATTAATTGACCCTTAGTGTTAGGGGGATTAAATAGGATTAAATACGTGGGGTTACGGGGATAGGGTGGGATATGTGTTGGTGCTGGTGTAGGGGTTACGGGGATCGGGTGGGATATGTGTCGGTGCATGCTCGATGGGCCGAAATGGCCTCTATCTGCACTGTGGGGTTTCTGTGGTTTCTGTGGTGATCCACTGTTACCGGCATTCTCAGCAAGACGAGAACAGCTGTCCATCTGTCAGGGAACATTGACGTATGGAACAAGGGTGATTATCCCTCCTAAGTTAAGAGAGAGAGTTCTAAAAGAACTACATGAAGGTCATCTGGGGGGAGTCAAGATGAAAAGCCTTGCTAGGGCTTATGTGTGGTGGCCGGGTATCGACCAACAGATAGAGGATCTGACGAAAAGCTGCTCATGGTGCCAAAAAGTCCAAAATGCACCTCCAATTGCACCGCTGCATCCATGGGAATGGCCTTCAACCCCATGGCAACATGTACATATTGACTTTGCTGGTCCATTCATGGACTCCATGTTTTTAATTGCGGTGGACGCACATTCTAAATGGCCAGAAGTGATTAAAATGACTACCACTACCTCGGAGAAGACGATCGCGGTGCTAAGAACGATATTTGCAAGAAATGGATTGCCAGAGCAAATATGTTCAGACAACGGACCACAGTTCGTGTCAGAGGAATTCCAGAAATTCCTGAAGAAGAATGGGGTGAAACATTATACCTCTGCCCCATATCATCCAGCTACGAATGGGCTGGCCGAGAGGTTTGTACAGACGTTCAAAAAGGCAATAAAGGCCATGAGCGAAGATCAGATTCCACTGCAACACAAGGTGGACAATTTCCTACTGGCATATCGAAACGCCACCCATGCAACAACAAACCAAAGTCCTGCCATGATGTTCTATAACAGGAGGTTGCGGTCCAGGTTGGACTTGTTAAAACCAAATGTGCGGAGGGAAGTTGAAAACAAACACTTCCAGCATATCAATAACAAGCCCACTCGGAGTTTTGAAATAGGACAACCGGTGTTAGCCAGGGACTATAAAAACGAGAAATGGCAATCTGGAACAATTCGGGCCAGACAAGGACCCCTGATGTACACGGTAGATGTTGGTGAAAACGTAATGCGACGTCATGCTGACCAACTGGTGGGATCGAGAACAAGGGTCCAGCCCATGGTTACGACAGAGACAACCGTGGAGGAAGTTAGTGAACCTGAAGCATCTACCTCAGAAGTGAATATATCTGATGATGATGTCCTATCCATAGGGGATCAACTAGATGAGTCACCCCAGCAACGAGAACCAGAGACCCCTGAAAGGCGTTATCCGTCTCGGATCAGGAGGCCTCCTCAGAGACTGAATCTGTGAACTGTTTTTACATGAAATTGTGTATATATGTTATTATGTTATGTTAAATGGGGAATATATACTGTTAAGCTAAAAAGGGAGGATTGTGGTGTATGTAACCGTTCCACCTTTAAGAGAACTATTTTAAGAGTTGCACTACTTTATCTTGGCTGCTGTATACTGTAATACCGGTGGTGACCACACCGGTATATAAGTGCTGTGTAATGATTTATTGGGCAGTTCAGCCTGACCTTCGACTAGTAAAGACCTGTTGAATTTATTCTTGTGGTCTGTGTGCAGTGATTCTTATTAACAATAACTAGAACACACAGACTTAACAATCAGTATCACAGGGGGGACTGTAAGATTCGAAACCGAAACTCAGGGAACTGAACATACATATTTTAATTGGGTTCTAAGTACAAAACAGTTCCAGGTAACAGGATGGGGCCCATCAAGAAATGGGCAGACAATAGAATGAACACTTAAACCCATTTACTGTACAAAGGAAAGACCGTTTAACAGCCATCAAGGGCAATCTCCAGACCGATCAATATGCGAACCGAGTTACGGTGACAAAGTAAAAGACATTATCGGCCAGGAAGGCCAGTTAAGCTATCACCGGCTCCCGTTACAAGACAAAGCGCCCCTGCAGAGATTTCTGCCCGCCAAAAATATTACAAAGACTGGACTATGATCTGGCGGGAGATAAGACTGTCCCAAAAGGGTATAACTATGGATTTGAAAAGTCCATCAGGGCGAATTTTCGTAAGGACACAGGCTGGACGCTTCGCTTCACGATCCAGGCTTCATGCTTGGAGAACACGTTTCAGCAATTGCGAATCAAGAAATTCGGGACGGACTCTTCGGTTAAACACTTCGGTTTCGGAACGTGGTCGGTGTTTGGCCAGGCAAGGCTCGGCCACGACGAGAAGACGACAAGGGTGGCCCGGGTACTTTTGTCGGGAGATCATCGACGACCCAGGCCGAAGGAGAAGACACCCTCTGGAAAACCGCCGAGCCAGGTGGGAGCGAGAAATAAAAGGACACTCCGGGCCTAGCACTCCAGTGCCTCAACACCCCATTCGGTAAATGTGCATCCATCTCTACAACATCACATCGGTGGCAGAGTCTCCTATGTGCCAGTTCTTCAACTTCGTGTCGACAACGGATTCAGTCATGACGAGCGCTCATCGAGGCTGTGTCCACTGCCTCATCGCCTGAGAGAGAGAAAAACAAGCTGCGCCAGAAGTTTCCAAATCCACGTGATGACGGAAAGCTGTGCCAAAAGGCTGCAAACCCCCTCTTTTGCGAATCTGAAAGTGGTGAGCATGATTCCGAGTTCCTCAGGTCGAAACTTAGTCTAGGTCTAGGGGAGGGGGTAAGGGTAATCGTAATGTGTTTCCCCTTTTACAATGTGCCGTGTGTTTCCCATTTCCATGGAATTAAGTTTATAGATATGTGCATGCTTGTAGTTGCTTTAATTTGTGCTTATGACATGTATTTTATAATGCTGCAAACTGTTTAATAATAAAAGCATCCATTTCGTGCTATTCAACCTGGTCTATTGAGTTTTTCTCTGCACTACAGTTCCCTGCACCTAAGTCCAAGGTCTAGAACCGTAGGGGAGAGTGGGTCGAACCACTCAAGGGTAATTATTGCACGAAGCCTGGCAGGAGACCAGAACGAGCAAGAGAAACCCCCTACAAAGCCCACCCTGTGGGCTCAGCAGGCCAATTAAGGAGGAATTGACTGACAGAGCACGTCAACGTCAGATGTGCTATTTGTCAAGACTTCATGAAAGAAGAAATGTCAGCGTTTGACAGCTCTGTGAAGGGGGTTCCATCAGTCAGTCTGTGAAATTGACAAGGAGGATTTTGGCTCTCCCGATCCACCGCAGCTGAAGGCTGTAGAAAGAAAACAAGTTAAGTGAACACTTTTTAAAACTTATCACTCACCTTGCATACTAACCACTCCACACTTGCACCCATCACTCCCCTCTACTACTTACTTCCAGGTGCCTCCGACCGTCACAGACCTCCTCCATGTCTCCTCCAACCCAGCGGGGTTCTCCGAGGTCAGGAAGCCTTCACCTGTGAAGGTAAAATGGCACTGATCCTTAAAAGGATTAAATATCTTTCCCGCCTCCAGGAAATGGGACCCGAAGCTGCACATATTCCCGCCAGCTGGCAAAAGGAAACGGAGGCGAGATGGGGGCGGCTTTGCCATCCACCCCCACTTTCTCTGAATTTACCAGCTGTCCCGCCTCCATGCATGCCTCCTCGGGGCTTGGAAAATCCAGCCCAGCGAGTCCGAATTGAAATTAATCAGTGCAGCACATGTTTCCTGGGTGTCTGGAAAATTGCCAAGGAAACAGAGGTGTGATTGCTTGGAATTTTTTTGGGGTGGTTAAAGGTCAGGAGGCCCAATGTCAATAAAGGTTCAGTACTCACAGGTCCTTTCTCAGTTCCCTCTGGGACACGGTTTGATAAGAGAGTTATTTGGAGAATATGGAGGTGTTCACACAGAAAAGCGCTTGATGGGTGGTGTCTTGGATGCTCTCAATTGGACTGAGGATGAGGAACAGAATGAGGATCAACAGCAACAGAGGCATGCTGTGGAGGGAGTTGCAGGTCGCCAACAGAGAAGTGAGCAACAGAGGGGTCGAGCTCGCAGAAGGCCCTGCCCACCTAACAGGGTCTGCAGACAAAGGCTCAGCTTCCTTGACTTGTCAGAGAAGCAATGCTTCCGAAGGTTGAGATTGTCACATCAGGTGGTGGCAGATCTCTGCAGCCTCCTACAAGAAGGCCTGCTCCCTGCTGGACCTCGTGGCCACGCATTACCAGTCACCACCACCCTTAATTTTTTTCAATCTGGTTTCTTCCAGGCCGCCAGGCTGCACAGAAATGTATAAGGCAGGTGATGGATGGATTGTTTCCCTGGGCTGGGAGGTATATAAACTTCCCCTGTGATGTGATGTGATGTGATGACAATAGCCAGAATGAGCATGTGCTGGGATTCACATCTCTGGCTGGCTTCCCACAAGTGCTGGGTGCCATCGACTGCCCAAACATAGCAATCCGACCAGCCGCTGACCAACCAGGAGCATTCATTAACTGCAAGGGATTTCATTCCATCAATGCGCAGCTAGTGTGTGACCACAAGAAAAGGTTCATTCAGGTCTGCTCAGATTCCCTGGGAGTTGTCATGATGCCTCCATGCTGTGGGAGGCCAACTTCCCCGACATGTTCCGACCTGGAACCATTCAAAAGTTCAGTCAGTCACTCGAACTGGTCCAATGTCACAATAACATACCACCACCACCCCTCCCCCTCACAGTGGTAGTCCTGTAATCATCCATCCACTGGTTGCACATCCACCAATTGATCTCAGTTAATTCATCTCTCCAGATTCAGTACCAAACAATTGAAAAGCACATTTGGCACTCTGTAGAGATTAGATTATCAGGATCGAGTGCAAACCAATAAGGTGGGCATATTGGCCTAGAAATTGGGTTGGGGCGCCAAAGTGGCGCAAAAGTCGCCTGAGCGCAGGATTTAGTGCAGCGATCGGAGTAATACCGATCGCCAGAAATTCAGTTTCATTGCTCCTCGAGGGACATGGGGCGAGGCTCGAGGCGCTCCGCATCCCTCTTAGGGCGCTGAAACTGATTATCGCAGCGCAACGTGCCGCAGCGCCACACGCTGCGGCACGGCACGCTGTGGTACTGCAGGCCTTCCTCCCACTGTTAAGGGGGAGGTGCCTGCAACAGCGTGATCCCCGCTCGCGAGTGCCGGCAAATGAGCCTGGCACCAAGTGGAAGTGCCGGGCTCTCAGGAAACAGCCGACAATGCCGCGGGGGGGGCGGTTAGGAGGCCGGGGACGGAGGTGCTGGCAGGCGGCCGCCGAAAAAGCGGCCGCCCCGCACCTCCACCTTAACTTGCGCCGCTGCCGGAACAGTAAGGCCCCGTGAACCGGGCACGGGTAGCGAGCAGCGCAGCTGCGGCGTTCGCTACCAAATATCGCGAATGGGGCGCTGTGCACACCGATGATGTCATCAGTGGCGGCGCAGCGCAAATGTCTGACGCCACCATTAGCGCCCCTGCTGAATATCGCGGGAGACGCAGCCAGTGGCGCTACAGCCACTGACTGCCTCTTTAGGCGCTAACAGGTAGCGCTACTCACCCAATTTCTCCCCCATTGTGTTTAATCGGAACTTAGGACGGGATATAATATACTGGTTATACAGCAAAAACATCCGGCCATGACAAATAGCTGGTACTGGACCCAATCGGAGAGACAGCTAGCATGCATGAACAACTCTCCTTATTCCTCTCTCTTTCTGAACTGCCCAAGATTGTTAGACCGAAGTCCGCATGGATCCACCCTCAGGAGCTCCCCGTTCCACTGTCTGAGCTACGGGCTCTTGAGGTCTTGCTTTTATTCTCTTTTTAGGGTTGAGCCTGGGGTAGAATATGGACGGGACCATTTAACTTATAGACCTTCCCCTTAAAACAAGGTGCTCAATGGCAAGTCGAGTTCTTTGTCTAAACTTACAGATGAAGACCCTCCCCCAAGGGGTCCTATGCTTTCCCCTCACATGTCTTGTTTATACATTTTGAAGGCCAATCCACCTGAATTCCTCTTATCTCATCTGTCCTGTCCTCCCTGGTGCAGCCAGTGCATGTACCAGGCACAGCTTTGGGTGATTTAATCAGAGGCCTAAGCTAGAGCTGTCTTATTCAACCAGCCACTATCCAAACTATCTCCCCTTAATCTAACAGACTATTTCATCCTGAGATGATACCTTGACTCCCATAAATTCTTTCTATTCTATGTCCTTTATACTAATTAACATTTACATATCTTTGCAAGCAGTTATGTTAAAGAAACTCCAATTTCAACCTTAGCATTATTATATGGTTATTAGTAATAATGGAAGAAACCTAGGTTGGGCCTTCATTGGCCAAATTAAAGATACATTAAATAAAGTCAAAATCCTAACCTACAAACAACAGACAGCTAGCCTGGAAGGCAAAGCCATGCTGTGGGGCCCCTGTGTGGAATGTTATGCATCATCTAATCTAACTAACTGAAGACACCTTTGTCTCAAGCTCTAATAAAAGTTTCCAGGAAACCAAAACTTAAGCAGTTCCAGTAAAACACAATTTATACATTAACCCCTTACTTGTCTTGACCTCTAATGCAATCATTTAAAAATGGTATTATTCACGTCACAATTTAATTCGCATCATATTTTAAGTACCTAGGTACCCCTAATTGCTAACAACTCGCAATTCACGAATGGGGAACACAGGAAAGTGGCACCAATTAATAAATTTAATATGATGTTAAAACTTAATCGGATTAACAAATGTCAAAAAGCACCCATGTGCTTATCCTTGGTGAACTATAACACGTTTCTTTTCCTATCTCTGGCTCTTCAACATGGTGCATTCATTGCTCTGTTCCTTGTTCTGTCTTCTGAGGTGTTCACAGCTGACAGCCTCTGGGTGTTGGAGTCTGTGAGGACTCCACCAATGACTGTTCCAACTACACTTGTGGGCCAGTGGAAGAGGAGGCAGCATGTTGGGTACTGGTTGAGGAGGGGACAATGGGTGAGACGTGCAAATACATTGAGAAGAGTGGGCACTTTCATTTCCCTTAACTCCATCCACCCTCACCTGGGCCAGCGGCACATCACTTCTGCCTCTCTTCGGGAGAGCAGCTTGGAGGAGATCAGGGACACATTGGAAGCCTGTGTCGAATTCGTCCGCCAGCCTGTGTAAGGTGGTAGACATGTTGCCATTCAGAGTTTGCAAGGCCGCTGTCTGGGCCTGCACGGACTCATTAGTGCACCCTGATACAACCTCCATAGAAGAAGCTAGTCTCTCAATAGAAGATTGTATCTTTGGAAAGGCCTGCAACATCACAACACAAATATTTGAGCTGGACTCCTCCATCCACCATGCCATTGTGGAAAGTGTGCCTGGTAGGACTGTCAGTACCTTGCACAGTTGCTGCTTAGCCTCTATCCTTTTAATTAGTGCCTCTCCACCCCCAGGATCAGCATTTCTGTCCAGCTAGGCAGAGCTTGGAGAGGACTGCAGCCTCTAACACAGACTCTCCACAGCTGTCCTACCACTACTCTCTGATTGGGCTCACTTGTGAAGCTAGGTGCACCTGGAGACATCCCACCAAACCCTCTAAGAGGACTGACAAATGTACTTGTATCTGCGCTGGTGCCTGGCACGCCTGTGTCCTGTGACGGTGCATCCTCAGCGGGAATGAGCTCCTCTGAGGAGAACTTGTTATCTTGGTGTAGGTGCTCATTTTTTTTCGGCGATGGCCTTGAAGGAGAGAAGAGATGGATATGATTTAGTCATGGGACTGTACAAATGTTGAGATGCACATGATTAAGGTGATCATATTTGATAACGTGCTGCAATCAACTCAATTGTAAGAGTTGTGGGTCTGAGAGATTCATTTTGTCACTCTGCTCCAAAGCACTACCAGTCTTGCCATCTCCAATGCTGAGGGAGTCATATATGCCACTAATCTCCAAGCCTCCTCCTTGCCAGGTAAAGCTCCACAATCTGTGGGGTCTGTCTCCAGTCCTTGCCATCTCCCTTACATTCTGTGCTCTCTTCTCCTGCAAGGGAGGCACGACAGACTTCTGAGTGTGTCGGAGGCATGTGTGCATTCAATGGATGCAGTGTATTCAGTGAGGGTGACAATCAAGCAAATGGATCACAAGTGGGGCTAGGACGCATTTGAGGAATGTGTTAACAGAGCCATTTGAGGACTTGTGCTGAGAATCAGGGCAGCTAACTGAGGTTGTGTCAGATTACATGAGGATTGGAGTGAGTGGCAGTGGTGACTGGAGGAAGGGGGTTGTGAGGATGTGAGGGGAGTGAGGATGAAAGGATGTGCATGGAAACAAAACAATGGGTGCTGTTGAAAGTGAAGTGGGTGTGAGGAGTGCTGTGAACGGAGTATGCTTCACAAGACAGAGTGAGAGGGGTGCACTACACCTGTAACTTTGCTCACTTTCCCTGACCTGGTCAGGTCATTGAATTGTTTCCTGTACTGGATCCAGGTCCTCATGGTGATGTTCCTGCTACCTGCAGCCATGCCATCTTTGTGGTGGCAGCAGGTTTTTTTTTGCCATTGGTAGAAAACAGGACCTCCCTGCTAACCCTTATTGCACCCAACAGAACGTCCAGCGACGACTTGCTGATCCTGGGCGCAACCTTTGCTCTTTGCAAACTTGTCACTCACTTTTATGGAGCAAACACAACTCATCTAATCTCCAAATATCTTCCTCCCTTGCATCACTGAACTGAGCCTTTAAATAGTCACGGTTAAATCACAGCATGTGGGTCCGTGTCACGCCCGCTCCCGTGCAATAGAGACGCGAAACCCAGAAGTAATTGATGAGGCACCTCTGTTGAATTCGGACATTCCTGCACGTGCTGTGATGTTGCGCATTCGTCGCCCGCTATTGCCCCACCTCCCTACTCCATTCCCACCTCCGCTCCAATATTAGGGTCAATGTAACTGAATCTAGAGCTAAGTTACAATTCGGGCACGTCTGCATAACCAGAACTGGTAAGCCAATGAAAAGGCTAAAGATAACTGTTTCAATAGACTATTTTTTTTAAGTACCGCAATGAATTATGACTCAGACAAATATTTGACCTGTTAAGCAAAATTCATGATATCTTAGGAATATCTACAGCAGAAGTTTAATATTCCTAAAATAGTTTTCTTAATATTTAAGGGCAATAACATGAATAGAAATTTCAACTGGAGATACTAGAGATAAAATAAATTAATCCAGGTTATTCTACAGTGTGCAAAATGAAAAATAGCAATCCATAAATCTAACTGGGAGAATAATTTGAGCACTATTATCAGTGACAGGTGAGAGAAGTTGTGGGAGGCTCTCCATAAACACTCTATAATAGACTACTGGAGGCTCCAATCCAACCTCTGTCTGGAGACATTGTAGTCCAATTATTCTAAATATAATGAACCTCCAGAGGCCTCAGCTTTGCTGAATAGGCTCCTCTCTGCACACATTTTGAACATGTCCTAAACAACATAAATATTAAAACACAATGCCCAGAATTTGCTACAAAATAACGGTGAGTTCAATGCGCACACCGTTATTCATGTGTAAATACTTTAGCAACTTGTGGTGAAGAAGCGATATACTGTGAATTGTGAATTGACACAAGCTGCTGGATGATTCACGCCGCTCCGCCGTTAGCCTCACAAAAATGGCAAGGAGCCCTTAACCTCTCGGTGAGTTTCATGAAGTTGTTGCATTTTCACATTAATTGCCAACTAAACTCATCACAGAAAGTTAGAACTAGTACTTATCAGCCTAAGAACATTTTTAATGAAGAGATTTGTGTTCCTGCAATGCCAATCAATCTCTCCAGCCAAGAAAAGGAACAACTTAAATTGTGGAGTCTCATTCCTACTGGTAGTAAATTGTTGTTAGAGATGTTTAAAATTAAAAATAAAAAAAATGTACTTTTCCTGTCTGTCTCTTTTTTCTTTCTTTCTTAATCAAATCTTTGGGGGCGATTTTCCCATTGGAGGTGGGTTGGGAGCAGGTTTGGGGGTTGGTGGGTGCTGAACTTGTCTCCACTGACAGGTGGGAAAAAGTTGGGCTTTTCCCCTAATTGTCCAATTAACTCCGGGTGTGTGGGTTCCCCTGGGCCAATTACTCTTTCTGGATTGAAACTCACCTCTGCTGATGTCACTGATTCAGCTTCATTTAAGGGCTGCTTGCTGCCTTGGCTCATTTGACTGTTGTTTTGTGGATGCTGCACACTTTAGTGCTGAGAAGAGATGGCCAACTTGATGGCTAAGGCCTTCCCGAGGTTCACAGAGGAGTCTCTGAGTATTTTGGCTGCGGGAGTAAGAGCTAACAAGGAGGTGCTCTTCCCCTCATCTGGGAGGAAGAAGCCTTCCACACAAACCAAGGCTGTGTGGGTGCAGCTGGCATGGGATGTCACCTCCAGGTCTGTGTGCAGCAGAACATGGCTGCAGTGCCGCAAGAGGTTCAATAACCTTGTAAGATCAGCCAAAGTGAGTATACCATCAGCTTGACCCTCATTCTGCTCCCCTTCTCCTCTCATCACCAGCACTCTGCATTGTCAACCTCCTCCTACACATCCCACTTTACCCTTACAACCCTTGCACCCTTCACCATCCCTCTCACTCTATGAACCCAATCACTTCACTACTCGACTATGCTGCCCTCACGCTCCCTATCAATATTATGAAATGATAATGAATAACAACGCACAGGGAGGGCCATAGAAAAGGAACCTCACTCCATCTTTGTCTTCTTCTAAACATTTATGCTCTGGACTCGCTACACTCACTCCACCATTCTCACTCAAACTCCACGTGTCTCCCTCATTGCAGGAAAAGAGAGCCCACAATAAAAGGAAAAGGGTGAAGACTGGAGGAGGGCCACCTTCTCTCGTCGATTTGACCAATGCTGAAGAGGCAGCCCTGGAAATCGTTGGCGCTGAGGTGGAGGTGGAAGTGGGGGACGGACAGACAAGTGCAGCAGAGCAAGCTGGTGACAGCATAGTTTTGCATCTCTCCCTTTTACATTGCAGGAGTCACCAGAATGGCTGCGAATGTACATTTATAAAATGGCAAATGATCATCTGCGCTATTGCATGTGCATGCCACACTACCATAACATCTCTAACTCATTCCTTTACTCCTCCACAGGACCATCGACAGACACCCTCCCCACTGTTCAGGAGGAAGAGCCTGAGGCGGAAGACTCCTCAGAGGAACCTGCAACATCTGAGGGCACAGCGTCAGCAGATGTAAGCGTACCCAACACCAGCGCAGATACGCACACCTTGGTGGGACCTTCGGGACATAGAGCAGTGTTGTCACCTGGTGTATCACAGTTCACAAGTGAGCATCAGCAGGTGGTGGAGACAGGGACAGCGGTGGAGAGTCCTTGTTGGAGGTTGCAGGACTCTCCTAGCTCTGCTCAGCTGCATGTGGATCCTGTGCCTCCGGGTCCATCCAGAAGGAGAGTGGTGCTGGAACTCCAGGAACAGGTGCAGGAGTATCTGGCAGGTTTTGTCTCCAGGATCACTGCGTGTGTGGAGAGGATGGAGGAGTCCAACTCAAATATGAGCAGAGCCTTTGTGGAGTCATTGGTGCATGAGTGCATCTCCTTGGAAAGGTTGGCTACCTCCGTGGTATTGATGGCTGCCTCTATGCAGACGATGGCCATGGCCATGGAGGAGCTTAGTTGCCAGAGTGTTGAAAACATGGTCAATGTTCAGAATAGATTGACATCTCTGGAGGAGCGATGGGCAGCTATTAATCAGAGAGGTGAGAGCTTCATGGAAATCCTCAGCAGTAGGACTGCCAGTGCAGGGGCAGGTCCTCATGGCCCCCCTAATGTGCAGCAAGGTGGTCTCAAGCCACTTGCTAGCGCTGAAGCGGGGCTGACCCATGAGAGGGATGTTGGTGGCAGAGAACAAGTAAGTGGGGACTCCTCTCCAAGTGTTCACACTTCCATGCCACTGTGTTGCCCTCAGTTAGAGCTCCACCAGAGTCCTCACCCAACTGAGATGGGCATCTCAGCCCTTGCACAGCTGCAGGAGGAGCAGACGTTTGGTGAGCCCTCATAGGCTCGCAAACCCAGAGGACACCCGCCAAAGGTGTCAAAGCAGGAACAGCATGAAAGTGAGCAAGGGGCCTCCACTTCTGCTGAAGCCACAGGGGAAGCACCACGTAGGAGCACAGGTAAGAGGAAGATAAAGCACAATTAGTCACATGGGCAGTTACTTAGGCGTTTTTTTGTGTTTAATGATTAAATACCATCCCTTTGTCAATGTATTAAACTCTGATGATGGCAAACTGTTGACATTATAGCCTCCTTGATTTCAGTTTTGGAAGTTCCACATTGCGGCCTCAGCGAGACTTGCTCAGTCAGGTTGGTGGTTAGTTAGATCTGGACGGGTACTCAAGGAATGTGTTGATCAGCTGGCTGATGTCTTCACCACCATCTTCAATCTGTCATTGGCCCAGGCAGTAGTCCCTACACGCTTCAAGACCGCTACCATTATTCCTGTGCCAAAACAAACGGCTGTGACGTGCCTGAACGACTATCGACCTGTCGCACCCACACCCATCATAATGAAGTGTTTCGAGAGACTGGTCCTGGCTCACATCAAAGCCAGTGTTCCCGCCTCTCTTGACCAACACCAGTTTGCCTATCGTGCAAACAGATCATCGGAGGATGCAATCACAACTGCTCTACACTCGGCACTGAATCACTTAGATGGTAAGGAGACCTACATCAGAATGCTGTTCATAGACTACAGCTCAGCATTCAACACTATCGTCCCCAACAAGCTGGCCACCAAACTCCAAACTCTTGGCCTGAACACTTCCCTCTGCAACTGGACCCTGGACTTCCTAACAAACAGACCCCAGTCTGTCAAATTAGGTAACCACACCTCCCCCCCCCGACCCTGAACACGGGGGCCCTACAAGGATGTGTGCTGAGCCCCCTCCTCTACTCCCTCTTCACCCACGACTGTGTGGCTGTTCATGGTTCCAACACCATCATCAAGTTTGCGGATGATACCACGGTAGTAGGCCAGATCACCAACAACGATGAGTCAGCCTACAGGGAGGAGGTCCAGCATCTCGTGAAGTGGTGCGCCGATAACAACCTGGCCCTTAACATCAAGAAAACCAAAGAAATCATTGTGGACTTCAGGAAATCTAAAGGCGGAAGTCACACCCCCATCCACATCAATGGGGCTGTGGTGGAAAGGGTGGACAGCTTTAAGTTCCTCAGAGTCCACATCACGGAAGACCTCTCCTGGTCCCTCAATACCTCCTCTCTGGTGAAGAAGGCCCAGCAGCGCCTATATTTCCTAAGGAGGCTGAAGGGATGTAACCTGTCACCCCTGATCCTCTCTAACTTTTACCGCTGCACAATAGAGAGCATCCTGACAAACTATCACAGTATGGTATGGCAGCTGTAGCTACTGTGACCGGAAAGCCCTGCAGCGGGTAGTCAAAACTGCCCAATGCATTACCGGCACCCGGCTACCGACCATAGAGCACATATACCAGAAACGCTGTTTACGGAGGTCACGGCCCATCATCAAAGACCCTACCCACCCCAGCCACAGTCTGTTCGCCCTCCTGCCATCTGGGAGACGCTACAGATGCATTCGCGCCCGTATGACCACATTTAGGAACAGCTTCTTTCCCAGGGCTGTCATCCTACTGAACTCCACAAATAAACTCTAAAGCCTGCACATCTGCCAATGCACTTTATTATGGTTATGTTTATGTTAATGTATTACAAGCCAAATGTATGTTGAATGTTTAAATGTCTTAATATAAATGTACACTCTCGGGAGCCGCAAGCCTACATTTCGTTGTACTGCACTTGTGCACTAACAATGACAATAAAAGTTGATTTGATTTGATTTTTTTTTTTTTGAGAGTGAGAAGAAGCCAGAGAGTTATGTCTATTGTCTATCTTGTGCTGATAAGGAGCCAAGCATATGTGCTCGATGGGCAACCTAAGCAAATCTGGCCAAGGTGAGTGCCTCCTTTGCATTCTGGCCAGCAATGTGCGCGCGTGCTGCTGCTGCTGCTGGTTGATGTGCCTCCACTTGGTCATCATTCTCCTCCTCCTCCTCCTCCTCCTCCTCCTCAGCCTCCTCCTCCTCATCTGAAGAGGCTATGTGCTGAGCCACTTGCTCCTCGGGAAGCTGCAAGCCACGATGCGGTGCAATGTTGTGCAGCTCACAGCAGACCACGACCATTCTGGTGACCCTGGCTGCTGAGTACTGCAGGGCTCCACCTGATCTATCAAGGCATCTGAATTGCATCTTCAGCAAGCCGATGGTTTGTTTGATGATGGACCGTGTCGAACTGTGGCTAGCATTGTCGCGCTCTTCAGCTTTGTTTGATGGCCTCCTGATCAGCATCATTAGCCACGTCTTCAGGGGTAGCCCTTGTCTCCAAGTAGCCATCTGTTAAGTTGGTTTTGTGGATTGAAGAGTGGAGGCACACTACACTGTTGCAGGATGAACGAATCATGGCAACTGCCAAATTACTTGGTGCAAACATGCAAAATCTCCTTTTTGTGGTTACACACCAGCTGTATGTTGAGGGAGTGGAAGCCCTTGCGGTTGACAAAAGTAGCTGGGCTGTGATGGGGTGCCCTAAGGGCCACATGTAAGCAGTCTATGATGCCCTGCACCATTGGCAAGCCTGCCATATTTGCAAATCCAACCACACGGGTGGTTATACTTGCTTGATCAGTTGAAAAGTTGATGTAACTGTGCACCTTTGCGAAGAGGACATCAGTAAACTGTGTGATGCAACTGTGGGCGGCTGACTGGGAGATGCCGCTGATGTCTGCTGATGCTCCCTGGAAGGAGCCTGAAGCAAAAAAGTTGAGTGCAGTGGTGACTTTGACAGCCATTGGTAAGGGGTGTCCACCGGATCCTCTGGGCTCCAGGTGTTGGTGCAGCAGTGCGCAGATGTCTCGGACAACCTCTCACGAAAGTCTCAGCCTCCTTTGGCACTGCTGCTCACTCATGTTGAGGAAGCTGATCCTCTGTCTGTAAACCCTGAGATGAGGGTATCTCCTACGGCAACATGCTGCCATGTGCTGGCACCTTCTGCCCTGTGCAGCATCAGGTGGGTGAGCAGGAGGTTGGCGCGCCTGCTGCTGTTGCTGTTCTGCCTGGTTCTGTTGCTGCCGTAGCTGCTCCTCCTCCAAATCGGAGGTCCATAATGAAAGGAAATAAATGATTCCCATGCTGCTGGCAGATACCTCCATTGGGGAAGCACTCAGTCCAAGTTGGGAGAGGGTTTTCCCAGGAGGCCCCAAAGTAGATAGATCTCAGCTGCACCACCTCTGACTTCAGTAGGTCTGGAAAAAGTGCTCAAAGACCTGTGCAACAAAAGTTCTGCCACCTCCAACTCAATCCTGTTAAAACTCCGTTTTTAATGGAGAAGCTGCAGCTATGAGGAGGCCAGCCACTTCTCAACCCACCAGGATTAGCTGGCGTGGTTTAGGAGCAGCGTGCAACACGCTGTAAACTTGTGAAAATAACAAAGGCCTGGCAAAATAGGATTACAGAGGTCCTTAAGCGCTTGTTAAGGGTCTTAACTGCCTATCCTGCCTCTTGGGGGCGGGGCCGAATTGCACTCCTGAAGCCTGCCTCTGGCAAAGTTGCACGGAGGTAGGTTGGAAGCAGTTTCCAAACCTGCACTCATTTTTTGCAATTTTCCGAACTGTCCCACCTCCAAACCCGCCTCCACAGGGCTGGGAAAATCGCCCCCCTACTTTCCCTGGATTTCTCATCCTCTACCTGATTTGAGTCTAACTCATCCATTCTAATTCACCCTTCTTTTCCATCATTTCTCTGTTTCTGTCTCAATCCTTAAAACTCATTTGTTAAGGAATAGACTGCTGGTCCCATCATTTACCAAGGTCCCAGGTCCCCTGTTATCCCTGTTATCAGCTCACACTTCCATCAATTTACAGGGCAAAATATTTTTGAGCTGAAGGGTGAGGGGAAAAGTCTAACTAACAGCGCATACACCAGCAAACTTTGAGCCTGTATTTTGAGGTTACTGGGAACAGAAATTTTAGAGCACTTTGGGGGTCATTTTGACTTTTGGTGTTCTTGTAAAATGGTCGATATCGGATCAGCCGCCCATTGTGCACCTCTTCCGATTTTCATTTCTATTGACATAAGAGGAAACAAAAATCGAGCGAGGTTTATAACAAGCAGCCAATCCGATATCGCCCAATTTACTCTATCGCCAAAAATCAAAATTACCCAAAATTGTGTTGTTTGAGGGATCTATCTTCAGCTATAAAAACATTTCAGAATTAATACATAAATTGTTTTCCTTCTTTAAACTGTGCTGAATTCGACGGTTGAACAATTCCGTGCAATAAATATAAATATTTGACTCAATGCTGAATGAAGTTTTATTCTGTTGGAAATGTTGAAATATTTCTTTCAGCAAACATGAGTGTTTTGAACTGCTTTATTCTCCGTTTATGTATTATTATAATCATGAACTGAATTTTACTCTCGGCAGTTGGTAATGAGCAATGACTACCAGTAAATCTGACTGCATTATATATTTTCCACTATATTGGATTAAAATATATAAATGTGTCTCCATAAGTCTCCTGTCATTATTTCAGCAGAAATGACAGGCAGTAAGTCAGTTCTAATGGTAAGTGTATCTACAGCAAAATAAATATCTTTGTTACAATTCCCCCCAATGCCATCTGAACACATGGCTGGAGTTCTGAAAGGAGATGGATAATTAGAAAAATATCAACTCAATGAATTGAAGGCCAAGCCACCTCTATCATCTATTCCACTCCTTGGTATCTGTGTTGATTCAGTGGTTGTACTCTTGTTTTTGACTGAGAAGGTAGTGAATTCAAGTTCCACTCCAGAATTTGAGCACATAGGCCGGAATTTTTCTTACCATGGCGGGTCCATTGCGGCCAGTGCCCTTGGCAGGTCCCGACCCCGCTGCTGGCTCCATCCTGCTGTAGAAAATTAACTTACCTTAATGGGGTCTATTAAGCCCGTCCAGCGTGTTACCCGGCCCAGTGAGATGGAGCTGGTCTGGTGATGTCATTCATGATGCGTTTTCAGCCGGGATCCTTAAAGGGACCATGGCCACATTTAATTTTAAGTTTAATCTAACATAGTGGGTGTTGAATCTTTACTGTACAATAATATAATAAATTATATATGAGTGACAAAGAAATATTTAAATAATATTATCATTAAGTAATATGATGCCATCTACAAATAAGATCAAGAACATAATTTTAAAAATACATTAATTGGGAAGTTATTGGTGCTTTAGTCTCAAATCTATAGACTTTTGTATCAGTAACTGGTACAAATAAAAGATGTGTGTGTCTATAGGTAATACATAAAATTAAGCAGATTTTAAATGTAATTGTAAAGGGGTGGATTTGCAATCTTATGCAAGGTCAGCGGAAGAGCTGCGGAATCCCTGACAAACAATGTAAGTGTTGCTTACATTGGGCCAGTAATTCCGGTCCCAACGCGTGAGTACGGACGGTGTACTCACGCGTGGGCCCTTTGGAAGTGCCGGATTTCAGCATGCACAGCGCATGCATGGGAAACTGGCATTTCCTCTCCATCGAACTCAGGGGTTAAGAGGTCCAACGCGTGCGCGCAGGACTCTACGCGCACGCATTGAACTTCCTTCGTTTTGACAGGTTTGCGCGTGTGCAAGGGCCTGGACTTTTTAGAAATGAAAAAAGGAGGCGTAAGGAGTGGATTCTTGAAGGTAAGTGGTCTATTATTTAAAATTATTACATTTTTTCCAGAGCTTCATTGTTTTTAAGGACTTTACAGTGAGGTAAGTTTATTTTTAGACCCGATTTCGTAAAAAATTATTTTTTTCAAAAATGTTATCAATTGTTTTAAATAGTTTTTAAAATTATTTATAGTTTATTTAATTATTGGGATTTTTTTTTAATTTTAATTAAAGTTAAACTAGTCTTTTGGGCGCCCGTACTTTTCATGAGTTTCCCCTCCCCTGATTGGCTGCAGAGTGCACACATGATCCCAGCCAGCACATCGCACTAACTACGCCGCTGGATCAGGTAAGCACATCGCGCCGACATCTGAACTGGGCCAGTGACAGGAAATGCAAGCAGGCCCGGGCTTCAGTTGTCAGCGCGCAGGGTGAGTGCAGATCGGGGGCTTGCACGCGCGGCAAGCACCCGATCCTAATTTCTGGCCCAATGTGTTTCTGGGATTTCTGCAGCTCTTCTGTTGAAGTTAACAATGGACAAGTGAGAGAGCCTCTGTAGAAATTCACCCCCAAAGTCTCAGACTGAAAAATTAAATTAGTCATATTCAGGGACTGAAAGCAAATTGAACTAGTGGAATGGGTGATGAGAATAAAATTGTTACGGTTGATGACTTGATTTAATCAAGGACAGGTTGGAGAAGCTGGATTTGTTTGCATTAGAGCAAAGGAGGTTGAGGGGTGATTTGATAGAGGTGTACAAGATTATGTTGGGTTTGGATAGGCGAGATGGGGAAAGGCTGTTCCCACTAGTTGATGGTACAAGGACTAGGGGAAACAGATTTAAGGTTTTGGGCAAGAGATACAGGGGGGATGTGAGGAAAAACTTTTTTTTACGCAGCGAGTGGTGATGACCTGGAAAACGCTGCCAACGGATGTGGTGGAAGCGGAGACACTCAGGCCTAGAAATTCAGTGGGCTGCGCCACCCGTTAGCGCCCAAAGAGGGCACTTAGTGGGTTTTACGCCACTGGCCACGCCTCCCGCTAAATTTAGCGGGACGCTAATGGCAGCGCTAGCCGTTAGCGCTGCGCCGTTACCGATGATGTCATCGGTGTACGCAGCGCCCCGCTACTGCCCCGATTGCGAAATTTGGTAGCGCCCCTTGCTTTAACGCCGGTTGCAATTTGCGACCGGTTCAAGGGGGCCTACCTGCGGTGGTAGAGGTGCTGGGGTGGCCATTTTTTTTGCTGGCTGCCTGCCAGCACATCTACGTGCCACCATCCCCGGCCTCCTGAGCACCCCCCCGCGTTGTGCTGGCTGTGTCCCAAGAGCCCGGCACTTCTCCTTGGTGCCGGGCTCTTTTGCCGGCACTCGCGATCGCTGATCGCGCTGCAGCAGGCCCCTCCCCTTTAAGAAGGTGAGGACGGCCTGCAGTACCGCAGCACACCGTGCCGCAGCGTGTGGTACTGCAGCACGTTGTGCTGCGATTTTCAGTTGCAGCGCCCCAAGAGGGATGCAGGGTGCCTCGAGTAGTGCCGTGCTTCCGTCTGGGGCGCTGAAACTGAATTTCCGGCGGGCGGTTGCGACTCCTTCCGGGGGGGTACTTCTGGAGCCCTGGCGAGACTGGCGCCCCATTTAGTGAATTTCTAAGCCTCAATGTTTTCAAGGGGAGACTGGATAGGCATGTGAGGGAAATAAACTTGCAGGGCTACGGGGATAGAGCGGGGGAATGGGACTGACTGGATTGCTTTACAGAGAGCCGGCATGGACTCGGTGGGCCAAATGGCCTCCTTTTGTGCTGTTATTATAGAATGGGGGGAAAATTCAGTTGTTTGCGCCTCCCATTAGCACCTTAAGAGGGTGCTAATGGGGCGCAAAGCAACTAGCACTCGGGCGCGGCGATATTTACGCCGCTCGCGAAATTAACTAGACATTTTGCGGCTAAACACTACCGCCACTATCTCCTGTGCCGGCAGATCGTGACATCAGTCAAGTGCGCAATGGCCCGGTAGCACCTGGGACCGGATACTGAGTGGTGCCCCCTGCCTTACCGCCTGCCGCTAGCAACGACAGGTTGAGGGGAGCATTTTGCAGTCAGAAAGGGACTGGGGGAGCGCTATTTTAAAGGTGACCGCTTCCTGCCTTTTTTTGTTGGTGACATTTTTGCAGCACGCATTCTGAGAGAGAGAGAGAGAGAGAGACTTCTGGAGAGATTCAACGCTGTGTGAAGGAGTTTTGGGTACTGAGCAGCACTTTGCAGGTTCATTTTCATTTGCCCTTCCTTGCTTCGCCAGCGCTCTGAGTTAGCGCCTCGCTGCTCGGCCTTAGCACCTTAAGACAGGTGTGAAGCACCTGATTTAGTGCTCCAATCACCTCCAGGGGCGATAAAAGCCAAGTTTGCTGTCGGAGGCGATAATTAGTGCCAGGCACTAAACTTTGCGCACGGCCGATAATGGCGCCCCAAACAGGGCGATACTGAATTTTTCCCCCATGACTTAATGTGTTACTGGACAATCACAGTGTACTGTTAGAAGAACCTGACCAGAAACAACACAAACATTTATTTAAATGGTATATTTGATTTTTTATAGTGCAGATCACTTCATTGCAATTACTGTTGAGTTGGAAGGCAACAGCTGAGAATGGCCATAGAAAAATGTATTTCCCTCACTATCCAGGGTAGCACTTACATCCCTTCAGGAATTTCTGAATTAACATTTTCCAGTATCTTTTCAAGTAGATCAGTATCTCCATCAATCTATTAGCTGATGTAATCAACGTGTTTTTATTTTGGTTTGTTTTTCACGCTGTCAAGTAATCAGCTGGAGTAATGGCCATGGAACTCCCGCCTCATGTTGACAGATGTTCCAGAGCTGTGTGAACCCCCTGGCCTTGCAGGGAAATTTAAAAAGTAGGGGGGGAAAGGCTCTTAAGTGCCTGTAAACTACCTCATAATGATTTCAATTGGGTCCCCCACCGCTGCAGGTTGGGTTGGCTCCGTGATGACAGACGCGCCTGTGGGAAAGGTGCATGGGAGCGAGATGACAGCGGGTTCCCGACCCGCTGTCAAAAATAACAACTTTCCCACCCGACCCGCAATCGATCTCGCCCACTACTACCCAGGAAAATTCAGCCCATAATCTCAGTTGATACTCCAGTGGTGGAGTGAGGAAATGCTGCGTGAGATGTTAAACTAAGATAAGGGTCGATGTAAAAGATCGCACAGCTCTATTTGAAGAGCGGGAGAGTTTTCCTGGTGTCATGGCCAACATTTATCAATCAGCCAACACCAAACAGTTTAATTGATCATTTATCTCACTAGCTGTTTGTGGGACTTTACTGTGCAAATATTGGCTGCCACGTTTTGCTATATTACAACAATTCAAAAGTGCTTCATTAGCTGTGAAGCACTTTGGCATTTCCTGAGGTCATGGAATGTGCTACATAAAGGCAAGCTCTTTCTTTCTGATGTTGAGGCATTGCCAGAGATGTTGTCACCAGCACCACATTGTTTTAAACCTGTTTGTTGCTGTTACCAGGAAGAAGATGCTTTTAAAAAGTAAGCAGTAAATTTATGAGTGGCCTTTTATATTGGCCTGCAAATTTAGTATGAAAAACTAGGCCATATATTAATACTCATATCCTGGAATTTCTTTTGGCAATATTGGCAGATGAATGCTTAACACACTCAGATGGCAAACTTCTGTCTGTAATTTTAGTGGAAGCTTTACCTCATTTAAAATGAATAGGTTAATGCCTATTGAATATTAAGGGAATCAAGGGATATGGGGATTGCTCAGGAAAGTGGAGATGAGATAGCAGATCAACCATGAACTTATTGAATGGCGGAGTAGGCTCGAAGGGCCAAATGGCCGACTCCTGCTCCTATTTCTTATGTTCCTCTGTTCTTACACTAAATTAGCACACAGCAGAATGTCCTATGAAAACGTGAAGGATTCATACACTCATATCAGTAATAGTAATTTGAAAGAGTGTGGGCTAGATTTTCAGTTGCTAGCGCCAGCAGTTAGCGCTTTAAGAGAAGTGATTTTCGGGCGCTATGCGTGTAGCGCCCATACGCAGTGCAGTTTGCGCCCCGCCCCAAATTAAGTTGCCCGTTAGCGCCGGCGCAAAGTTTAGCGCCCGCCCGGATGCGCGCGCAGAAAATGACGTCACATCCTCGTGCAACGCCCTTTGGCCGCCTCGATTCCAAACTTCAGTCGGACCGCCCCATTGTGCGGCTGGCGGCCGGAGCGTTTGGAAAAAGGAACGCAACACAACCATTGCGGGCCCCGGGGGGCGCAAATTAAAGGGGACGTGCTCTCCAGTATAAAGGCCAGCCTTTTTTCAGAAAACACTCTTGTGCAACGCATTTCTGGAGACACAACAAGGAGGATAGCTAACTGGTTTCAAGCAGCAAGAGCTCAGGTATTTTTGGACTCAGGCCAGAGCGCTGCAAGTGGCCTTTTGGAAATTTGAGTGTTTGCCAGGATTTGATGGGGGTTGCATAGGGTGCCAACGCGGAGCTGCAGCTCCATGTCCGTAGGGCTCACAGACGCATTGTGAGAGGGGCAGCCCTGGCTAGAGGCAGAGGGGGCTACAGGCGTCGGCCACGTAGGCCTTACCCAGTCAGGCTATACCGCCAGCAGCGCTCCTACCTAAACATGAGTGCCGCGCAATGTGTTAAAAGGCTCCGATTCCGAAAGGAGGTGATTGCAGAGATCTGCCACCTGCTTCGCCGAGATCTGTGGCCAAAGCTCAGGTGCAGGACGTCTCTGTCGGTGGAAGTGAAGGTGACGGTGGCATTGAACTTCTATGCCACCGGCTCCTTCCAATACGCTGCTGGGGACATAGCAAACATCTCCCAGTACGGCGCGCATCGCTGCATCCGCCAGGTGACCGAAGCACTGTTCAGAAGGAGAAGCCAATTCATCTCCTTCCCCATGGCCCTGGAGAGCCAGCATCAGCGCGCATTGGGATTTTCCAGACTCGGGGAATTCCCCTTGGTGCAGGGCGCCATTGACTGTACGCATGTGGCTTTGCGGGCCCCTCTGGAGCATGGCGAGCAGTATCGCAACAGGAAGGGCTACCATTCTCTGAATGTGCAGCTGGTCTGTGACCACAAGCAACGCATCATGGCAGTCAATGCCAGCTTCCCAGGTAGCAGCCACGATGCCTTTATCCTGCGGCAGAGTACTGTGTATGACATGTTCCAGGCACAGCCTCCCCCAAGAGGATGGCTACTCGGGGACAAAGGCTATCCTTTGTGCACCTGGCTCATGACCCCGCTCCGCGCGCCCAGGACCGCTGCTGAAGAGGCCTACAACGAGAGCCATCAAACCACCCGCAACATCATCGAGCAAACTATTGGGGTCCTCAAGCAGCGGTTCCGCTGCCTTGATCGCTCCGGAGGAGCTCTCCAGTATTCGCCGGACCGGGTCTCCCAATTTGTGGTGGTTTGCTGCATGCTACACAACCTGGCTATCCGCAGGACACAGGCACTGCCACCGGACGTTGGACCAGCACCTCAGGAGGAGGAGCATGAGGAGGAGGAGGAGGAGGAGCAGGAGTACGTTCCCAGGAGGGAGCGACCAGGGCCAAGGGCCGCACGACGCCACCTTATTACACGGTACTTCTAAGCCCCCTGTCAGGGAATGGCCAGGGGCCATGAGGGAAGATGAATGCAGCCGCTCCGCAAGCCCTCAGCCGGCGAAGCCAACAAACACTAAGAAGAACAACCATGGAGACTGCATGAATAAAGATAATTATTTATTACACAAAAATGAAAAGCCCTTCCCACATGAATCCCCAAAAACAATAAACGGGCCCCACAAAAAGCCCAACAAACGACTCACTCCCACAAACTGGGGAGGAGTCACTCCACATTTCTTCAAACCGGGCCTCAACGTCGGCCTAACGCAAAAAATAAGCCCTCCAACAACACAACCATGGGCAAAATAAAGATGGCCACCGCCATATAAAAGGAAAGCTGGCCACACCCTCTACTGAGTGGCCCGCGAGGGCGAGACCTTGCCCAGCCTTTTGCCTCCCCTGAAGGGCCTGCTGCTCCTTCGCAAGCTCTGCCCAGTGGCTGCTGCGAGGCTGGGGGAAGGCGCCTGAGGCTCAGATGCCCTTCCGCCAGATGCCGCTGGGGGGCGGCCTACATGGCGTTTGGGCCTCGAGGGGCCGTCTGCTGAGTGGCGCACCTGAGCCTGGCCACCATCAGCTGCAGCCGCTTGCCCTTGACGCCCCAGTGGGGGAATGGCGGCGACGGATGGCGCAATGTGGGCCAGCTGGCGTCTGGGATGCGCTGGCTGGTGCTGTGGCGCGGTGGCACTCGGCCGGGCCCGCACTGCAGGATCCGCAACAATCAGCCGAGGGGCGGCTTGCTGGGATGGTCCAGCACGGCGGCTGCCCTGGCGATGCCTGCCTGAGACAGCGCGTGTGGCAGCAGTGACTGCCCCTGTTGTCCTGGTGTGCGCCCGCATCACATCCGCCAGGGTCTTGACGGCATCAGTCAGCATGCCGCCACTCGCGGCAGTTGCTGCCCCGAACTCGCACACACTGGTCGCCAGCGACTCGATGGCCTCAGGCATGCGCCCCACCACGCTCATGAGCTCCGTGTGGCGCCGGTCCGAATCCTCGGCCATCTTATCCAGCTTCCGCACCTCCTCCGAGGTGAAGGTGTCCAGACTGGAGTCGCGACTCTCCCGCTGGGGAGGAGGGGGCCGAACTAGGGGACCCTTGCCACGTTGGTGGCGGCGAGTGTGCCGATCAGCAGCACTCCCCTCTGATCCTTGCCCCCTTTGGCGGGAAGGCCGCGGGCCACGCGCACGGCTCCTGGGTGGCTGGACGCCACTGGTCCCAGAAGCTGCATTGCCCTGCGACAGTTCCTCCAGGCACTCGTCCAGTGAGGAGGTGTCAAGCATTTCCTCCTCTCCTGCGGGACGGGACTGTTCCCCCGATGGTCTGGCTTGCTCCTCCTCCTCCTCCTGCTCGGAGGTGCTGTCACTGGCAGCTTCAGGGTCCTGGTCGTCACCAGCTGAAAGCAGGAATGCACAAGAGTAGCTTCAGAGTGAGGAGACGGCGTCAGCGAGGGAGTTAGGACTGGTGGCATTCAGCGCATTGGTGGGACA
Organism: Somniosus microcephalus; assembly: GCF_052327205.1. Taxonomy (NCBI): domain Eukaryota; kingdom Metazoa; phylum Chordata; class Chondrichthyes; order Squaliformes; family Somniosidae; genus Somniosus; species Somniosus microcephalus. Next base: position 46,873,794 of record NC_140996.1, on the reverse strand, counting down.
GTGGCAAAGGAGGTAGCTCGGATGGGCCAGTGCGACGCGAGAGGGCCAAAAGGCGAGGTCCTTACCATTGCCGGGCAGTGGAGGGTCAGCTACTCCGCACGCTGTGGGGACGAGCACACGGGCTCCCATGAGCACACACATGCACTCCTCCAGCCGAGTGAGCTTCTGCAGCTTGGCGCGGCCACCCCTGGCACGCGCCTGGCGATTAAAGGCTACTTTAGCCTGCAAGAGAAAGGACGGGCTGTAAGTGCGCAGGGTAGCCCTGATGTAGTGTGCACTGCCTCCCATGGTGGAATAGCGTGGACAGAGTGAAGCCCTGATGTAGTGTGCACAGCCTCCCATGGTGGAATAGCTTGGCCAGAGTGAAGCCCTGATGTAGTGTGCACAGCCTCCCATGGTGGAATAGCTTGGCCAGAGTGAAGCCCTGATGTAGTGTGCACAGCCTCCCATGGTGGAATAGCTTGGCCAGAGTGAAGCCCTGATGTAGTGTGCACTGCCTCCCATGGTGGAATAGCTTGGCCAGAGTGAAGCCCTGATGTAGTGTGCACTGCCTCCCATGGTGGAATAGCTTGGACAGATTGAAGCCCTGATGTAGTGTGCACAGCCTCCCATGGTGGAATAGCTTGGCCAGAGTGTAGAGTGCCGAATGGCCAATTGATGCTCATGACTGTCCCAATGCTGCTGGCTGAGGGCTGGCCAATAGGACTTTCAGCTCCCTTTGCCCATCATGTCAGGTGTACATGCAAGAATGAGGAGGAGACTGGAAAGGGTACTCACCCTGACAATCCTGGTCAGGTCGTTGTATTTTTTACGACATTGTTTGTGGGTCCTGGGGGCATCGCCGGTGAACGTCACCCTCTGGGCGATCTGCTTCCAGGCTTTGGTGTAGTCGTGGTGGGTTGGATTCCTCCCACTCTCTGGGAACAAGATCTTGCGCCTCACCTCCAGAGCTGTGACCATTATGTCCAGATCACCCTCTGAGAAGCGCAGGGCACGCTGACGGGCCTTCTCTGGCGTTGCCATGACTCCCTGGGGCTGAGCAGCAGTGTTGAGGCCTCTTTGCAAGGCTGCAGTGTGCAGGGCGTGGCAGCAGACCAATTTGTCCCTTCCCCCTTTAAGAGCTGGTCGGCGCCACGGGGTCTGCTGTCAGTCCAAAAATGACCACACCCGCGCTGCGCCCCGCCTGGGCGCTATCCCTTTGGACCGCCGGCTTAGCGCCTAAAGATAGTAGTGGAATGCCTCTTTTAGCGCTCCACCAATCTCTTAGGGCGAAGCCACTGAATTTCCGGCAACGGGGCGCTACTTTGGGGCGGACGCTAACTTCGGGCGGGCGCTAAGGTTAGCGCCCCAAAACTGCCTATGCTGAAAATCTAGCCCTTTATGTCTCAAATGGGAGTTTGTTCCCAAACCCAAAAGGTTCTCCTTTCTCTATTTAAAAAGACTTTATGCAGCTTATTTTGCAAAATAGGTTCTGTATGAACAACATTCAATGTCACCTGGAAGACAGTTGGATCTACACTAATAAAACAATTATTTGTGCAAACAGATATAAACAAGCACTTATTAAAAGTTTAATGCAAAAAATAGATACAGTAAATAACCTATTAATGTTTTTGTATGAAATTACATATGTTAGCTGAATAAAGTAATAAGGGCTAGATTTTCAGTATAGACAGTTTTGGGGCGCTAACCTTAGCGCCCGCCCGAAGTTAGCGCCCGCCCCAAAGTAGCGCCCCGTTGCCGGAAATTCAGTGGCTTCGCCCTAAGAGATTGGTGGAGCGCTAAAAGAGGCGTTCCACTTCGATCTTTAGGCGCTAAGCCGGCGGTCCAGAGGGATAGCGCCCAGGCGGGGCGCAGCGCGGGTGCGGTCATTTTTGGACTGACAGCAGACCCCGTGGCGCCGACCAGCTCTTAAAGGGGGAAGGGACGAATTGGTCTGCTGCCACGCCCTGCACACTGCAGCCTTGCAAAGAGGCCTCAACACTGCTGCTCAGCCCCAGGGAGTCATGGCAACGCCAGAGAAGGCCCGTCAGCGTGCCCTGCGCTTCTCAGAGGGTGATCTGGACATAATGGTCACAGCTCTGGAGGTGAGGCGCAAGATCTTGCTCCCAGAGAGTGGGAGGAAGCCAACCCACCACGACTACACCAAAGCCTGGAAGCAGATCGCCCAGAGGGTGACGTTCACCGGCGATGCCCCCAGGACCCACAAACAATGTCGTAAAAAATACAACGATCTGACCAGGATTGTGAAGGTGAGTAGCCTTTCCAGTCTCCTCCTCATTCTTGCATGTACACCTGACATGATGGGCAAAGGGAGCTGAAAGTCCTATTGGCCAGCCCTCAGCCAGCAGCATTGGGACAGTCATGAGCATCACATGGCCATTCGGCACTCTACACTTTGTTCAAGCTATTCCACCATGGGAGGCAGTGCACACTACATCAGGGCTTCACTCTGTCCACGCTATTCCACCATGGGAGGCAGTGCACATTACATCAGGGCTTCACTCTGTCCACGCTATTCCACCATGGGAGGCAGTGCACACTACATCAGGGCTTCACTCTGTCCACGCTATTCCACCATGGGAGGCAGTGCACACTACATCAGGGCTTCACTCTGTCCACGCTATTCCACCATGGGAGGCAGTGCACACTACATCAGGGCTTCACTCTTTCCACGCTATTCCACCATGTGAGGCAGTGCACACTACATCAGGGCTACACTCTGTCCACGCTATTCCACCATGGGAGGCAGTGCACACTACATCAGGGCTTCACTCTGTCCATGCTATTCCACCATGGGAGGCAGTGCACACTACATCAGGGCTTCACTGCGCACTTACAGCCCGTCCTTTCTCTTGCAGGCTAAAGTAGCGTTTAATCGCCAGGCGCGTGCCAGGGGTGGCCGCGCCAAGCTGCAGAAGCTCACTCGGCTGGAGGAGCACGTGTGTGTGCTCATGGGAGCCCGTGTGATTGTCCCCACAGCGTGCGGAGTATCCGACCCTCCACTGCCCGGCAATGGTCAGGACCTCGCCTTTTGGCCCTCTCGCGTCACACTGGCCCATCCGAGCTACCTCCTTTGCCACTGTCCCACCAATGCGCTGAATGTCACCAGTCCTAACTCCCTTGCTGACGCCGTCTCCTCACTCTGAAGCTACTCTTGTGCATTCCTGCTTTCAGCTGGTGACGACCAGGACCCTGAAGCTGCCAGTGACAGCACCTCCGACCAGGAGGAGGAGGAGGAGCAAGCCGGACCTTCGGGGGAGCAGTCACGTCCCGCAGGAGAGGAGGAAATGCTTGACACCTCCTCACTGGACGAGTGCCTGGAGGAACTGTCGCAGGGCAATGCAGCTTCTGGGACCAGTGGCGTCCAGCCACCCAGGAGCCGTGCGCGTGGCCCACGGCCTTCCACCCAAAGGGGGGAAGGATCAGAGGGGAGTGCTGCTGTTCGGCACACTCGCCGCCACCAATGCGGCAAGGGTCCCCTAGTTCGGCCCCCTCCTCCCCAGCGGGAGAGTCGCGAATCCAGTCCGGACACCTTCACCTCGGAGGAGGTGCGGAAGCTGGATAAGATGGCCGAGGATTCGGACCGGCGCCACACGGAGCTCATGAGCGTGGTGGGGCGCATGCCTGAGGCCATCGAGTCGGTGGCGACCAGTGTGCGCGAGTTCGGGGCAGCAACTGCCGCGAGTGGCCGCATGCTGACTGATGCCGTCAAGACCCTGGCGGCTGTGATGCGCACGCGCAGCAGGACCACAGGGGCACTCACTGCTGCCACACGCGCTGTCTCAGGCAGGCATCGCCAGGGCAGCTGCCGCGCTGGACCATCACAGCAAGCCGCCCCTCGGCTGATTGTTGCGGATCCTGCAGTGCGGGCCCGGCCGAGTGCCACCGCGCCACAGCACCAGCCAGCGCATCCCAGACGCCAGCTGGCCCACATTGCGCCATCCATCGCCGCCATTCCCCCACTGGGGCGTCAAGGGCAAGCGGCTGCAGCTGATGGTGGCCAGGCTCAGGTGCGCCACTCAGCAGACGGCCCCTCGAGGCCTAAGCGCCGTGTAGGCCGCCCCCCAGCGGCATTTGGCGGAAGGGCATCTGAGCCTCAGGCGCCTTCCCCCAGCCTCGCAGCAGCCACTGGGCAGAGCTTGCGAAGGAGCAGCAGGCCGGGCAGGGGGGGCAAAAGGCTGGGCAAGGTCTCGCCCTCGCGGGCCACTCAGTAGAGGGTGTGGCCAGCTTTCCTTTTATATGGCGGTGGCCATCTTTATTTTGCCCATGGTTGTGTTGTTGGAGGGCTTATTTTTTGCGTTAGGCCGACGTTGAGGCCCGGTTTGAAGAAAGGTGGAGTGACTCCTCCCCAGGTTGTGGGAGTGAGTCATTTGTTGGGCTTCTTGTGGGGCCCGTTTATTGTTTTTGGGGATTCATGTGGGAAGGGCTTTTCATTTTTGTGTAATAAAAAATTATCTTTATTCATGCAGTCTCCATGGTTGTTCTTCTTAGTGTTTGTTGGCTTCGCCGGCTGAGGGCTTGCGGAGCGGCTGCATTCATCTTCCCTCATGGCCCCTGGCCATTCCCTGACAGGGGGCTTAGAAGTACCGTGTAATAAGGTGGCGTCGTGCGGCCCTTGGCCCTGGTCGCTCCCTCCTGGGAACGTACTCCTGCTCCTCCTCCTCCTCCTCCTCATGCTCCTCCTGCTCCTCCTCCTGAGGTGCTGGTCCAACGTCAGGTGGCAGTGCCTGAGTCCTGCGGATAGCCAGGTTGTGTAGCATGCAGCAAACCACCACATATTGGGAGACCCGGTCCGGCGAATACTGGAGAGCTCCTCCGGAGCGATCAAGGCAGTGGAACCGCTGCTTGAGGACCCCAATAGTTAGCTCGATGATGTTGCGGGTGGTTTGATGGCTCTCGTTGTAGGCCTCTTCAGCAGCGGTCCTGGGCGCGCGGAGCGGAGTCATGAGCCAGGTGCACAAAGGATAGCCTTTGTCCCCGAGTAGCCATCCTCTTTGGGGAGGCTGTGCCTGGAACATGTCATGCACAGTGCTCTGCCGCAGGATAAAGGCATCGTGGCTGCTGCCTGGGAAGCTGGCATTGACTGCCATGATGCGCTGCTTGTGGTCACAGACCAGCTGCACATTCAGAGAATGGTAGCCCTTCCTGTTGCGATACTGCTCGCCATGCTCCAGAGGGGCCCGCAAAGCCACATGCGTACAGTCAATGGCGCCCTGCACCAAGGGGAATTCCCCGAGTCTGGAAAATCCCAATGCGCGCTGATGCTGGCTCTCCAGGGCCATGGGGAAGGAGATGAATTGGCTTCTCCTTCTGAACAGTGCTTCGGTCACCTGGCGGATGCAGCGATGCGCGCCGTACTGGGAGATGTTTGCTATGTCCCCAGCAGCGTATTGGAAGGAGCCGGTGGCATAGAAGTTCAATGCCACCGTCACCTTCACTTCCACCGACAGAGACGTCCTGCACCTGAGCTTTGGCCGCAGATCTCGGCGAAGCAGGTGGCAGATCTCTGCAATCACCTCCTTTCGGAATCGGAGCCTTCTAACACATCGCGCGGCACTCATGTTTAGGTAGGAGCGCTGCTGGCGGTATAGCCTGACTGGGTAAGGCCTACGTGGCCGACGTCTGTAGCCCCCTCTGCCTCTAGCCAGGGCTGCCCCTCTCACAATGCGTCTGCGAGCCCTACGGACATGGAGCTGCAGCTCCGCGTTGGCACCCCATGCAACCCCCATCAAATCCTGGCAAACACGCTCATTTCCAAAAGGCCACTTGCAGCGCTCTGGCCTGAGTCCAAAAATACCTGGCTCTTGCTGCTTGAAACCAGTTAGCTATCCTCCTTGTTGTGTCTCCAGAAATGCGTTGCACAAGAGTGTTTTCTGAAAAAAGGCTGGCCTTTATACTGGAGAGTACGTCCCCTTTAATTTGCGCCCCCCGGGGCCCGCGCTGGTTGTGTTGCGTTCCTTTTTCCAAACGCTCCGGCCGCCAGCCGCACAATGGGGCGGTCCGACTGAAGTTTGGAATCGGGGCGCACAAAGGGCGTTGCACGAGGATGTGACGTCATTTTCTGCGCGCGCATCCGGGCGGGCGCTAAACTTTGCGCCGGCGCTAACGGGCAACTTAATTTGGGGCGGGGCGCAAACTGCGCTGCGCCCGGGCGCTACACGCATAGCGCCCGAAAATCACTTCTCTTAAGGCGCTAACTGCTGGCGCAAGCGACTGAAAATCTAGCCCTAACTGTTTAATAATGTTATTAATAACTGTTTATGTTTCTATACTATTTTAATTTTTTTCAACTCAATAAGATTAGTTACTATGTAGTTAAATAGTTAAGGTATTATTATATGCTTGCTTATGACCCCTTAACTAAAACTCCACCATAAAAAATTCCAATCCAGTTTTAGAATTAGGTCACGCATGGTCTGACCCAATTTAATGAACAAATCCGTTCACTACAATCAGGGAAAGAAAGGTTGCGGGTGCAGCTTAGAAGCCTGTCCCAGTTAATGGCTGAAGTTTATATAATGTTGTACCATTTTCTTATCATACAATACTTTGAGTATCTCAGAAGATAGAATACCCAGCTGTAGTGGAGGCACTTCTTCTTGCTGTAGTCCTTATGCATTTTCTCTGTAAGCAACTTCAGTTTGATAGCCAACTGATTCTAGTCATTATCAGGGTCATCTCTAAAACATATATATTTATACTGGTCACAATCCTCAAATTGTACCCCCCCTCTTCAATTTTACCCATATGACGCATTTTGAGGGTTATGCTACTAGCTTGCATTATGCCAAGGTGTATTCTTTTTAGACTTGCAAGAAATACAAGAGTTATGGCAAATAAACAAAATGTTCGTGGTAGCATACATTACTCCTGTCAATCAATATTTCTTTGTAGATCAATAATGATGGAGGAGTTTGTGTTGAGAAGGACAATATGATTCAGTACTGTAAGGTTAAGAAAAAGAAGAAACTAAATGGCGTAGAGGAACAAAGGGATTTAGGAGTACACGTACATAAAACAGGTTAACAAGGCAATAAAAAAAGCAAACTAAGCACTTGGGTTTATTTCTAGAGGGATAGAATTGAAAAGTAGTGAAGTTATGCTAAACTTGTATTGAACGTTGGTTAGACCACACTTGTAGTACTATGTGCAATTCTGGTCGCCATATTATAATAAGGATATAGAGGCACTGGAGAGGGTGCAGAGAAGATTAACAAGGATGATACCAGAAATGCGAGGGTACATCTATCAGGAAAGGATGAACAGGCTGGGTCTCTTTTCTCTTGAAAAGAAAAGGCTGAGGGGTGACCTAATAGAGATCTTTAAAATTATGAAAGGTTTTGATACAGAGATTGTTTCCACTTGTGGGGAAGAGCAAAACTAGAGGCCTTCAATATAAGATAGTTACCAAAAAATCAAATCGAGAATTCAGAAGAAACTTCTTTACCCAGAGAGTGGTGAGAATGTGGAACTGGCTACCATAGGGAGTGGTTGAAGCAAATAGTATCGATGCATTTTAGGGCCGATTAGATAAGCATATGAGGGAGAAGGGAATAGAGGGTTATGCTGATGGGGTTAGATGAGGAAAGACAGGAGGAGGCTCGAGTGGAACAAAGACACCGGCATGGACTGGTTGGGCTGACTGGCCTGTTTCTGTGCTGTATATCCTATGTAATCCTATGTAATGACCATATAATTGTTTATTTTAAATCACCAAACAGTAACAAAGCATATCAGGACATATAAATGATCAGTTGGACCGAATTGTGTACAATGTCTATTATATTATATTGTCACAAATGTCCCAGCTTAAGTCATCTGTTATAAACATGTTGCTCTTTAATAAATGAAGTGAGTCAGGACAAAACCAAAAACTAAACTATAACTACCGAAGGCAGAAGATCTTCTGTCAGATTTTGTTTGGAATCAGAAAGACATGAAACCACGTTTCAATTTAATTTGCTCAATGTCGGCAGCCAATTTTGCTCACAGCCTTTGAAACACTTATCTTTTGCCTTAAATTAAAAGTTACAACTCACTCTGTAGACTTGAGGAAACAAAGTCATCTCAATTCACCAGGCTTCCTTCCTTTCTATTTCCTCTCTACTCCCCTCTGCTGGCCAATACCATAAGACATTGCCACTGCTATAGGTGCCCAACCGCAACAGAGCGCACCAATTAAAAAAAAGACCCAAGTTCTCTCCAATAAATTATAGAAAAAGTTCCATTTTCAAATTCTATTTTTCTCACTTTAGTTTAAGTTCTAGTATTAATTGTGCTGTGTGTTTATTCAATCTAAATTATCCTTATACATAATACCTAATACAGGAAACTCTCGTTTCAACGGCACCTAAATATCCAGATTTCTCTATTAACCAGCAAAATTCATACTCCGAAAACAACACCTCAGTAACCGGAAATGTTGCCGAGTCTGAGTCCGAGTCTCCCATGGTGGCCGAGATAGTCAGTGGGGGTATTTCTCCAAGCTGCCACTACTCAGCTTCTTGGTGCTGTCGGAAGTCTGAACACCTCAATAACAGGAGTCTGACTCTCCTGCGCTACCGGTAGTCTCTTCCGATCTGCCATATTTCTGTGTGTCTCCCGTGCTGCCGGTAGTCTCTTCCGATCCGACATTTTTCTGTGTGTCTCTCCATCTTTATCGTGAATTATCTCCCCATCTTGCATTATGGAATTCCCAAAAGTTGGTCCAAGCAAAAGGAAGAGAGTGGTGTTAACATTAAAACAGAAAATCGAGATATGCCAACGACTAGAAATGGGAGAGAAGCGTACCAACATTATGAATGAATTCAAACTCGGTTTGTCAACAATCTACGACATCAAATTGTAGAAGGATAAGCTGCTCACGTTCTATTCAAGCTCGGAGACATCGAAGAGTGTAGAGAAATGGCGTACGCTTCGTAAGCCTAAGCTTGAAGAGCTGGATACCGTGCTTTATAAGTGGTTTTCTCTTAAGCGTTCAGAGGGTGTTCCACTTTCCGGACCCATGCTAATCGAGAAAGTGAAGTATTTCTACGTAAAGATGGACGTCACTGACAAGTGTGCTTTCTCCAAGGGATGGCTAACATGCTTCAAGTTACGGCATGGGATACGACGACTCGATATTTCTGGGGAGAAGAAATCAGCTGATCACAACGCCGCAGAAGAATACTGCGATTATTTCAATTGGATTGTGCAGCAACATGATTTGTCGCCAGCACAGGTATACAATGCCGATGAAACTGGCTTATTTTGGAGGTTTTTGCCAGAATCAAAGCTTGCTGGGGCTAGTGAGGCTAATGCTTCAGGTTACAAGAAAAATAAAAAGATTGTGTAACCATGCTAACATGTGCGAACGCTGCTGGATCACACTGGGTTAAACTTCTTGTTATTGGGAAGTATAAAAATCCCCGTGCATTTAAAAATGTGAGGCACTTACCTGTTGAGTACAAAGCTCAAAGAAATGCTTGGATGGATAAGGAAATGTTTTCGTATTGGTTCCATCATATTTTTGTTCCATCTGTGAGGGAACATTTCCATAAAATAGGGAAACCTGAAGATAGCAAATGCATTTTATTGCTTGATAATTGTAGAGCCCATCCACATGAATCCGAGTTGGTTTCAGGAAATATTTTCACCATTTATTTGCCACCAAATGTAACTTCTTTCATACAACCCATGGACCAGGGCGTTATCCAAAATCTCAAGTGTCATTACAAGAAAGACTTCCTTCGTAAACTGATAAACCAAGATGACAATATTCATGCATTTCAGAAGGAACACAATCTTAAAGAGGCCATCTTTAATGTTGCATGTTCCTGGAACTTGGTGAAAGGTCACACTTTGAGGCAAGCCTGGTGCAAATTGTGGCCTTCTGTAATGTTTGCTGAAGGTTCTTCTTCAGAGGAGGAATTTCATGGGTTCAATGTTCGTCCCAAGAGGAGTACAGTAATGGAAATGGCTGGCATGGTGAAAAATGTAGGCCCAGCAAACCCTCTACGTAACCTCAGTGAAAGTGATATTGAGCAGTGGGTTGATGCAGATAGAGAAGTTGCTGTTGTGCATATGCTAAGTGATGATGAAATAATTGAGACTGTTTTGAATCCAAAGAAAGAAAAGGAAAGTGAGATGGAAATTGAAGAGGATGAGATTTCTGAAGAGAAGAAGATTTCTTGGGCTAAAGCTGCAGAAGGATTTGCTTTAATCCTCCAATTTGCTGAAAGTCAGCCTTGCTACTCTACCCAAGAAGTTATGCAACTCCATATTCTGCATTCCACCTTTCTACAAAAAAGGCAAGCGTCCACTAAGCAAGCAGACATCTGGGACATGTTTAAGAAAGCTTCCAAAAGAGTTGAAGCAGTGGAAGTGCCTGAAGAATCTGTTGAAGTGCATGATCCTGATGACCCAGCTGGCATGGATATTCCTGATGACCCAGCTGACTTGGAATAAGTGTACAGTCAATGACAGTACTGTATACAGCCATTTATAAGTTTTGTTTTACTGTTAAGTAATAAAAGCATTATGGATTACCCTCAACTGGCAGTACTGTACTTAATCAGGCATCTTCCACCATCCATTTAACACAACATTCTGTAGGTGAGTACCCAATTACTGTATACTGCACATTTCTTGATTTTTCTATTTTTCTTTGTTAAAAATAGCCTCGGTAGATAACCCTCCGTCATCCGGAATTTTTAATCAACCGGCACCATCCCGGTCTTACCAGGCAACCGGCACCATACCAGAGTTTCCTGTATATATAATGACATGAGGCAAGAAATTACAGTTGATAAAATCGGTGGCTGAAGGCTTCATGCCTTTATATGACATTAATTTGTTTATAAGCCGTTTATTTGAAATGAGTTAGCACCTCCAGCAGACAGAGGAACGTCATACAAACATATCCAATGTCTAGTTGCTAATATTGCCAATAATATTTTCCAGCCTATAAGCTCCATGAAAATGCTTCACATTTCATGGAAATTATAAAGGACAACAATGTGAAAACACAAAACAATTCATAGGTACAGTACTTGAATAAGGCCAGCCTTCAATTGGTGCATCAATTAGAGTTTGCATTTAATACTTACATCTGATTCTCATAATTTTCATTTTAATTACTTACCCGTGTTGATACCAGCCAGTGTGGAGCTGGGGATGCCAAACATGATCTAAGCAGTTCTAGATTATGGAGGGGAAAAGCACCCTGAGTTGCAGCCTCTGATCGCTATCCAGCTAGCTCTGCTGGTAATGCATGTGTGTGTAGGTGTCGGGTGAAGATGGGATTAAGCTCATCTGTGATGACTAGCCTGCTGACATCCACTGACTATGCTCATATGAATTTTGGCCATGTGGGTGAGGCACTAGAGGGTGATCCGCATCTGTGGTATCAAACCCACACTAGACGACAATGTCTTTAGAAAGAGTGGGGAACGGATGCAGACCAAACCTTGGAACACCATAACCTCCAGGTCACACAACATTCTAACTTGAACATATATTAACATTCCTTTCTGGTTGCTGAGTTAATATCCTAGAATTCCTGCCCTAATACTATTGTGGGAGCACTATCACCACAATGACTGCAGCAGTTGAAGGAAAAGGCTCACCACCACCTTCTCAGGGCAACTAGCAATGGGCAAAAAATGTGGCCTTACCAGTATTGCCCACATCCCAGGAAAGCAGGTCAGAGATGTCAATGCTGGGGAATAAAACAAATTTACACTTTTGGCACCTAGTGCAACCATTCTTAAGTTACAGATAAGACAGGCTGGATACAACATAAAGTTTACTCTACTCTGCTGGAAATTGTGTCCGAATCCCACCAACCCCTCTACACTACCCGAGCTCTTCACTTCTATTTCCACGTTTTTCACCCCCATTTTTTCTTCTTTTCTCTTTACCCCTTCTAGATCCCGATCTCCTGTCACCATTCCTCCTTTCATTTCTTTCCTCTCTGGTACTCTGCCCTCCCAAATCCCTTCAGCACTCCTTAACATTCCTACTCTCCTGCCGCCATCCCAAACTTGACTCCCTTTTATATAAGCCTACAGCTTCCCTCTGTGTGTCTCTTGACATCCTCCGAAGGGCCCATCGAGGCACCCGTCACTGCCTTCTCAAGGGCAGCAACCCCAACTGCCCAACCCTACTCTCACACCAGCCTTCCCAACCAGTGTGCCCACTGGGGGCTAATCTATCCTACCTCCTTCCCGTCCCACCCGCCCCTCCCAATACTGACCCTGTGAACCCTGCCACTAGACCAGCTGTCACTGCCCTCTTCGCATCTCTCTCCAGAATGCCCGTTCACTTTTGAACAAGGCCCTTGCCATCCCTGAGCTTATTGTGGATGATTGCATCCACATCATGGCCTTGGTGGAAACCTGGCTGAGGGTTCCCCCTAAATGAAACCTCCCCGCCTGTCTTTTTTTAAAATTTGTTTATGGGATGTGGACGTCACTGGCAAGGCCGGCATTTATTGTCCATCCCTAATTGCCCTTGAGAAGGTGGTGGTGAGCCGCCTTCTTGAACTGCTGCAGTACATGTGCTGAAGGTACTCCCACAGTGCTGTTAGGTAGGGAGTTCCAGGATTTTGACCCAGCGACGATGAAGGATCAGTGATATATTTCCAAGTCAGGATGGTGTGTGACTTGGAGGGGAACTTGGAGCTGGTGGTGTTCCCATGTGCCCTTGTCCTTCTAGGTAGAAGAGATCGCGGGTTTGGCAGGTGCTGCCGAAGAAGCCTTGGCGAGTTGCTGCAGTACATGTGGTAGATGGTATATACTGCAACCACGGTATACAGTGGTAGAGTGAGTGAATGTTTAGGGTGCCAATCAAGTGGGCTGCTTTGTCCTGGATGGTGTCGAGCTTCTTGAGTGTTGTTGGAGCTGCACTCATCCAGGCAAGTGGAGAGTGTCTATACCTTCCACCACTTGCCTTGCCAAACCGCCACAGTGGTGGTGCGGCTCTCATCACCAAATCATACCTTTGTCTGTCCCCCTTCTCCTTGGCATCTTCTCCTCCTTTGAGCATCTCACCTTGTTAAAATCCTCATTCTCTATCACACACCCAAGTACCATAAAAATGTTCTCACTGAGGTATCTTCACTGATTTCCTCCCTCAGCCTCTGCACTGAGCAAATCTCATCCTTGGTGATGTCATCATCCATCTCAACTCATCATGCACTCTCTCCTCTGAGTTCAATGCCCTCCTAGCCTCCCTTAATCTCTCCCTTCATACAAACTCCCCAACCCATATTTACTGCCACCCCTTGACCTTGTCATCTCACGTGGCCTCGCTACACCCATCGTGTCAATCGCAGATAAGGCCATCTTTGATTACTTCTTTGTATCACTCTCCATCCACATCCCACTTCCCCCTTCAAAACTATTTCCTTCTGTGTCTGCTCCAGGGAAGAACTATCTTCCAATTCACTTACAACTCACTTTCAAAATCCCAACTCTCTAGCCTTTGGCCCTCCATTCAGCACGACATTTCTGTAGCTACCGATCTGCTCAACCACACCCTCACCACCACCTTTGATGTCCTAGACTTCATTAAAACCATTACTCACTCTCATCCTGTTCATTCCCCCTATTACAACCCTCATCTTTGCTCTCTTAAGTCCAAGAGACGCAGACTTGAACGTATATGGCAGACAACTGGTTTAGTCATTCATCGCCTGATCTGGCTGGACCACATAAAGCACTATCAGGTTCTGCTCTCCTCTGCCAAAACTGGTCACTATTCCAGGATCATCCTGGAATCCAAAGATAACCCCTAGGCTCTCTTCTCTACTGCAAGCCGCCTTCTTAAACCCCTTTCCACTGACTCCTCCACTCTCACCTCCAACATGTGTCATTAAGATAGAAACCATCCATTCAGCTGCTTCTGCCGCTTACCTCCCTTCCCCTAGCCCACTGGGCCAAATTCGTCTAAGGTTCCCCCATCCTAGCCCTGAACTCACATCTTTTCTAGTTTCCTATCTCCCCTCATGCCCTCTCTGAGCTCATCTTGTCCAGGATACCCACGATCCTATTCCCAATAATCTGCTGACCACCCAACTTCCCTTCCTGGCTAATATTGTTAACAGTTCTCTCTTCTCAGGCACTGTCCCCCTTCCCTTCAAATCTGCCATCATCACCCCACTCCTAAGAAAAACAACTTTTGACCTCTCTGTCCGTGCAAACTACCACCCCATCACCAACCTCCTTACCCTCTCCAAAGTCCTTGAATGTGCTATTGCCTCCCAAACCCATGCCCATCTTTCCCAGAACTCCATGTATTCTCCGCCCCATCACAGTACCGAAACTGCTCTTTTTAAAGTCACAAATTACATCCTATGTGACTGTGACAAAGATAAACTATCCCTCCTCATCCTACTTGACCTGTCTACAGCCTTTGACATGGTTGACAACTCCATCCTCCTCCAATGCCTCTCCACCGTCGTCCAGTTAGGTGGGACTGCACTTGCCTGGTTCCATTCTTATCTATCCAGTCGTAGCCAGAGAATCACCTGCCATGGCATCTCTTCCTGCTCCCATATCATTACCTCTGGTGTCCCCCAAGGATCTATCCTTGGCCCCCTCCTATTTCTCATCTTCCAACCTCCATAAACTTAAGCTCATCCAAAACTCTGCTGCCTGTATCCTAACTCGCACCAAGTCTCGTTCACCCATCACCCGAGTTCACTGACCTACATTGGCTCCCAGTTAAGCAACGCCACAATTTAAAAATGATCATCCTTGTTTTCAAATCCCTCCATGGCCTTGCTCTTCCTATAACTATAACTTCCTCCAGCCCCACAACCCTCCGAGATATCTGCGCTCCTCTAATTCTGGCCTCTTGCGGATTCCCAGTTTTAATTGATCCACTATTAGCGGCCGTGCCTTCAGCTGCCAAGACCCTAAGCTCTGGAATTCCCTCCCAAAACCTCTCCGCCTTTCTACCTCTCTTTCCTCCTTTAAGACGCTCCTTAAAACCTATCTCTTTGACCAAGCATCTGCCCTAATATCCCCTTATGTGGCTCGGTGTCAAATTTGTTTGATAACGCTCCTGTGATGTGTCTTGGGACATTTTACTACATTAAAGGCATATATAAATGCAAGTTGTTGTTTTTGTAGATTGTTACAGATAGAGTATAAATATTTAATAAATAAATGTATATATAATGCTGGCTTGAAAAATGCCTGATTAACCTTTGTACAATCATTGAAATTTCACAGATTTCAAACATTATTAGTGTAAATTCTCTGGAAATGGGAACCTTAGAGATTGACAAAAAGGATTTACTAGAAGTGAGAATGAACTTGTCTCCTTCCATTGTCTCGAAAGGTAAAGCTTCAAAAGCCAATTAAGTAATTACTTTTGGGAAAACTGCTTAACTGCTTTTGATAGAAACCATAGTGATGGAATTTCAACAAAGATAATGTTAAGAGGATGTAGACTGCTGCATGGCTTCCTTGAAATGCTGATTGGTAGACAATACAAGGGGTTGTGTCTTCCGGGATAATGAATAATAGTATGCGATTATTCATTTCTGAAAAGTTTTCATTTATTCTAGATGCTGGTCAATAATTTCCTTCACCAGATCTCTGACATCTAAGGTCTGTGTTCCAGGCATGAAAGTATGCGTGACTATAATCTTAAATTGTGTGCAAGCATTGTTAACAGAATGTTATGTAATGAATTGCATAGTGTGACCAGGGAATGATATCATCTCCTGTGACAACTTGCACTACGTATATTAACGTGCAAGTCATTCCTCTATCTCAAGACAAGATTAAGAATCACCCATATTAATCATATATAGCCATTTGTAAATAGCTAAATTGTTATAGTTCTGTTGATTAGTGAATTGCTGACTATGTAAGACACACTTATATTTGAATTATATTTTAAACCATGTACCAAAGTACAGTCTGATGAAACAGGTCCTTAGAGGTGCCCGCCTCCTGGGAAGATGGCATGGAGGCAGGTTGGTGGTGGGATGGGCACCCGCCCCCAAATTCTGCCATTTTCCCGGCAGTCCTGCCTCCAAACCCGCCTCCCCAGGGCTGGCAAGCTCGTGCCCTGAGTGTCAGCAGGTTCTTTGTGGATATCACAGCAGACCAGGTTCTCTCCTCACACAATGTCTACAAGCACATGCACCTGCACCCAGAATCAGGAAAGGTGTAATGAAAATTCCCAGGTGTTCATTAGCACTCATCTATTAATACTCTGTAACCACATCTTGAGGAAGTTAGAGAATATATGTTAACAACATTTTGAGATAGAAATGAATCTGGGCCAGATCGCCAGGAATTGGTCCTCAGACCTCATCTACATACTTGAGGAAAGCTGCCGGCACCAGTTGCACCTCCACAGGCAGCTTGCCCCATGAGAAAAGTCAATTCCAGGCTATTTGTCTCACTGGCAACGGCCCTCAGGTTAATTCCAAGAGTGGGGTTGGAGCGGACAACGAGAAGGACAAACACTATGACTGAGAGGGGAGGGGGCTACGCAGAAAGGTGTTTTTTCTTTAAAAAATTTAAAATGCTTACCATTAGTTGACTGCCCCAGGAGCTGCTGAAGAATCCTGAGTAGGCCAGGCCTAATTAATTAATTTTTTAGAGGGGTCCTTCAACATGTGTTAGGCCTCTCATTAACATATTCAAGAGGCCTAACACCTCTTTTGGGCAGTCAGCCAGGAACCCTAAAGAATGGCCCCACGAATTTAGCAGGTCGTTCCGCTGCTAAATTGGTATGATTTGCGCCCATTTTCACCTGACTTTTCTACCTCAATGTGGATACAATGGCCCAGAAATTCAGATCTCCATGGGTGAGTATGCATGGGGTACTCACCCGTAGGCCCAATGGAAGTGCCGGTTTCGTGCACGCACTGCGCATGCGCAGGAAACCAGAACTTCCGTTCCCTTAAAGGAAGGGATTCAGAGGTCGAACGCGTACGCCGGAGAGGCAGCGCATCCGCATGCACATGCAACTTACGTTTTTTTTGCAGCTTTCTCCAGGACGGTAAGTCTCCAGGCGTTACACATGTAAAAAGCAGGCAAAAGGCCTGCTTTTAACAAGGTAAGTGGTGAATTAATTAAAATTAAAACATTTTTTCCACAGGTTTATTATTTTTAAATACTTTAAAGAAAGGTAAGTTTATTTTTAGCCCTGTTGAAAAATGTAACTAATTTTTTCAAAAATTTAAATTATTGTTTAAAATAGTTATTTTATGTAATTTATAGTTATTTTAAAAATGTGCTTTTTAAAAAAAAACTTGATTTGAAGTTTTAGTGATGTTTTGGGGCTGATAGTATTTATAGTTTTGACAACTCTTCCTGTCAATTTTACGAATGGGCATTTCCCTGCTACCATTGGCTCTCCATGGCCCACGTGATCCCAGGGGACGCATCGAACTAACTGCGCCCCTGGGATACGCAAGCACTGCACGCCGGCAGTTGGAGGAGGCCCAGGATCAGAATCCCACGCGAGCCCACATCTCAACGGCCAGCACGCTAGGTAAGTGCAGGTCAGAGGCTTGCACCCGCGGGAAGCCTCAGACCCGAATTTCTGGGCCATTAATATTTATCCAGTAAGCAGATCCAAGCACAATGCAAACTATAGGTAGGCGCTGTACCATGAAAGAAAACACCTTCAAAATTAATAATAGTAATGTAATCTTGGAAACATCATTACATCATAACAGATGCAATTCCTTTTCAAAGGAAAAAAATTGTTTGTTTGTGACTTCAGGTACCATTTTAGCTAGTTAGCTTAGCTCTTTTTAGTGGCAGCAGTGTAATTGTGAGGGGAAAATCTTGATCATATGCAATATTCTGTAGCATGTGGTTGGAAGGAACAAATTGTTAAAGGTTAAACACAGACATGTTCCATTATGATCAAGTGTAGAGAGCTGGTAAGTGAAAATACTTGCTGCATGAAAGTGTATTCTGTGATGTTTCTTATGGAAAATGACCTTGTTAATAAATACTATATAGAAATGCAACAATTACCTGTAGCTTCAGTCTGTATCATCGTTCATAGAAATCATAGAAACATAGCATGATACAGCACAGAATGAGTCCATTAGCCCATCGTGCCTCTGCTGGCTCTTTGAAAGAGCTATCTAATTAGTCCCACTCCCCTGCTCTTTCCCCATAGCCCTGCAAATTTTTGCTTTTCAAGTATATATCCAATTCTCTCTTGAATGTTATGATTGAATCTGCTTCCACCACCCTTTCAGGCAGCGCATTCCAGATCATAACAATACTCTGCATAAATAAAATTCTCCACATCTCTCCTCTGGTTCTTTTACCAATTATCTTAAAACTGTGTCCTCTGGTTACAGGCCTCCTGCCAGTGGCAACAGTTTCTCCCTATCTATTTGATTAAAACCCCTGATAATTTTGACCACCTCCATTCAATCTCTGCTCAACTGTCTCTGCTCTAAGGAGAACAATCCCAGCTTCTCTAGGCTCTCCACATGACTGAAGCCCCTTATCCCTGGGTACCATTCAACGAAATCTGCTCTGCACCCTCTCGAAGTCATTTACATCCTTCCTAAAGTGCTGTGCCAAGAATTGGACACATTAATGCAGTTGAGGTCTAACCAGTAATTTATAGCCCTGTTGCTTTTGTACTCTATGGCCGCTAAATTTGGCTCCATAGCACCCGTTGTTTGGGCGCTTCTGGCATTGACCAGTGCTCCTTCTGTCTTCTTCAAGTTTGTCTGGAGGGCCTCGTGGCCCCATGTGGATAAAGGACCTTTCTCCTTCAGTCCACCTACTCCACCAAGGCCTTCAGTGCAGCGTCCTTGGAGAATGCTCTCTGCCCTGTTGCACCATAATTCAGTGTTCTCCTTGTTCACAGTCTTTTCCCCAGCCACTTCCAGCACCTGCTCCAGCCAGAATGCACCTCCCCTTTAAGAGGTGTAGGCTAGCTTTAGGCAGTGTAGAATGGATTTAAATAGTGCAGGCTAGCTTTAAGAAATCCTCTGATGAGGAGCTGAGCCACTGAACAGTGCCTTTTGCGCTTCCTCGCCGCTGCAATGATTTTAATTAACAAGCAGCATGAAGTTTAAGTGCTGCCTGCATCGGACTCAACAGGCATGGGCTAATCACGCATCACGATTCCCGCGCCCGTTTTCAGGAGCTATCGAATTTAGTCCCCTATGCCTTTATTTAGAAAGCCATGGATCCTGTATGTTTATTTCACAAACTTATCAACTTGTCCTGCCACCTTCAAAGATCCTGAGGATTGGGAGCAATTTAGGATTCAACAAAGGAGGACAAAGGGATTAATTAAGGAGGGGAAAATAGAATATGAGAGTAAGCTTTCAGGGAACATAAAAACTGACTGTAAAAGCTTTTATAGATATGTGAAGAGAAAAAGATTGGTGAAGTCAAGCGTAGGTCCCTTGCAGTCAGAATCAGTGGAATTTATAATGGGGAACAAAGAAATGGCAGACCAACTAAATACATATTTTTGTTCTGTCTTCACAAAGGAGGACACAAATAACCTCCGAGAGATGCTGGGGAACATAGGGTCTGATGAAAGGGAGGAAATGAAAGAAATCAGTATTTGTAGGGAAATGGTGTTAGGGAAATTGATGGAATTGAAGGCCGATAAATCCCCAGGGCCTGATAATCTACATCCTAGGGTATTTAAGGAAGTGGCCCTAGAAATAGTAGATGCATTGCTGATCATCTTCCAACTTTCGATGGAATCTGGAACAGTACCCATGGATTGGAGGGTGGCTAATGTTACCCCACTATTCAAAAAAGGTGGTAGAGAGAAAACAGGGAATTACAGACCGGTAAGCCTGACATCGGTAGTGGGGAAAATGCTAGAGCCCATTATAAAAGATGTAATAGCAGAGCACTTGGAAAACAGTGACAGGATCGGACAAAGTCAATATGGATTCACAAAAGGTAAATCATGCTTGACTAATCTACTGGAATTTTTTGAGGATGTGACTGGTCAAATAGATAAGGGAGAACCAGTGGATGTATCTGGACTTTCAGAAGGCCTTCAATAAGGTCCCGCATAAGAGATTAGCATGTAAAGTTAAGGCACATGGGATTGGGGGCAAGGTATTGACTTGGATAGAGAACTGGTTGGCAGACAGAAAGCAAAGAGTTGGAATAAACGGGTCTTTTTCCGAGTGGCAGGCAGTGACTAGTGGGGTACCGCAGGGATCGGTCCTAGGACCCCAGCTATTCACAATATATATTAATGATCTAGACAAGGGAACTAGATGTAATATCTCCAAATCTGCAGACGACACAAAGCTGGGTGGGCATGTGTGCTGTGAGGAGGATGTCGAGAAACTCCAGGATGATTTGGACATGTTGGGTGATTGGGCAGAAACATGGCAGATGCAATGTAATGTGGATAAATGTGAGGTTGTCCACTTTGGTGGCAAAAACAGGAAGGTAGATTATGACCTAAATGGCAATAGATTGGGAGAAGGGGAAGTGCAACGAGACCTGGGTGTGCTTGTCCACCAGTCGCTGAAGGTAAGCATGCAGGTGCAGCAGGCAGTTAAGAAGGCAAATGGTGTGTTGGCCTTCGTACCGAGAGGATTTGAGTACAGGAACAAGGATGTCTTGCTGCAGTTGTACAGGGCCTTGGTGAGACCACATCTTGAGTATTCTGTGCAATTTTGGTCGTCTTACCTGAGGAAGGATGTTCTTGCCGTGGAAGGAGTTCAGCGAAGAATCACCAGGCTGATACCTGCGATGGCAGGAATGACATATGAGGAGAGATTGGGTCGATTGGGCTTGCACTCACTGGAGTTTAGAAGAATGAGAGGTGATCTCATTGAAACTTATAAAATTCTGACATGACTGGACAGACTAGATGCAGGAAGGATGTTCCCGATGGTCAGGGAGTCCAGAACCAGGGGACACAGTCGAAGGATAAAGGGTAGGCCATTTGGGACAGAAATGAGGAGGAATTTCTTCACCCAGAGAGTGGTGAACCTATGGAACTCTCTACCACAGAAGGTGGTGGAGGCCAGTTCATTAAATAAATTCAAGAAGGAGTTGGATATATTTCTTAAGGCTAATGGGATCAAGCAGGGACCGGATACTGAATTTGGATGATCAGCCATGATCGCATTGAATGGCGGAACAGGCTCGAGGGGCCGAATGGCCTACTCCTGCTCCTATCTTCTATGTTTCTATGTTCCTGCACCCACTTTAAATGAAGTCCCTCATCCCATTTTGTTACTTGTAGAGAATAATAAAATTACAGGTTGAAGAAATAGCCATACATGTTTATTGGAGGATATTAAACCACAGAAGTTAGAGCAGCTAGTCCTGCAAGCTGTTGTCTGTCTTGAAGTGTGGGAAAGTATTATTAGGACAGAATGGGGAAAAAATTGGGTATCGCCCATTTTGGGGCGCTAATATCTGCCGGGCGCAAAGTTTAGTGCCCAGTGCAAATTATCGCCTCCGACTATTCGCCTCTATCGCCCCTGGAGGTGACTTGAGCGCTAAATCAAGTGCTACACACCTCTCTTAAGGCACTAACGTCGGGGAGCGAGGTGCGACCTCAAAATGCTGCTGAAGCACAGTTGATGTCAATTACCCTGGAACTCAGACAGACTGGCACCATCCAGTTCTTAAAGGGAAGGGTCCATCTTGATGCACAGCCATACCCTGCTCATTGCAGACTTGAATGTCGACCTGCAGAGACCTCTGTTTCAATTTTGTCTTGGAAGCAGTAATGGAGAGGCCCAGAGAAAGCTAGGTGTTTCACCGACGAGGCATTGGTGGCTCTGGTTGGTGCTGTGTAATGCCGACAGACAGTGCTGTTCCCTGATAGTGGCGGGAGACCACTGCCCCGGGAGTTTAGAAGGGTGTGGAGGGAGGTGGCTCAGTATGTCAATCGAGGAGCTTGGTGCCAAGGACCCACACCCAATGTCGGAAGAAGTTCAATGACCTCACTCGGGTGGTCAGGGTGAGTGGCTGCTTTTCAACACCTCTACATCCCTCCATCTCAACTTCATTCTGTGCCCAGATGGTGTAAATAACCAAAATAACAACAGGAAATGCTGGAAAATCTCAGCAGGCCAGGCAGCATCGTGGAGAGAGAAACAGTGTTAACATTTCAGGTCGATGACCTTTCATCAGAACTGGAAAAAAAGCAGGAAATGGAAAGCAAGTTTGGGGGCTGGGAAGAGGGGGAGGGGATGAAAGAACAAAAGGGAAGGTCAGTGATAAGATAGAAAGCAGGAGAGATTAAGAGACATTGAGAGACATTAAGAGATATTGAAGGCAAGGGGAGGTGGAAATGGGACATGTTAAGGAATAAAGGATGGCTCTAGATGTGGTGTGAATTGCGCTGGCAGAATGAAGGACAGCTGAAGGGAGTGAAGAAAAAACAAAAAGTGTGGATAAAAAAAGAAGAAAATATATATCTATGTGCTAGGGGCCGAGGTTATGATCTGAAATTGTTGAACTCTATGTTGAGTCCAGAGGGCTGTAGAGTGCCTAATCAAAAGATGAGGTGCTGTTGCCCAACACTCATCCAAGAACTATGACCATCTCATAAAACTCACATGCACATCCCACACTTTGCACACATTAATGGCTATTCAACTATGGTAGGCACATCTGCCAAGCATATGGCTGCACACTCACTCACACGATCTCCTTTTTCTTGCAGGCCAAGCTGTCTCATAATAGACAGGAGCAACAACTCAAGGGAGAAGGACCGGCGAACCTACACCCCCTGAATGAGTTGGAGGACAGAGTCCACACGGTCGTTGCCAGCAAAGTCCTAGGTGCCATGGCCGCAGGAGAGGTCAACCCCCTTGGGGACAGCAATGGTTTGTTCATCAGCTTTCTCTCCTCTCTCATACCACTTCCCCCTCACAACAGCAGCCTTTTACACTTTCAATCTAACTGTCTCCAGTACTTGCTCCATTCCTGCCCCCCTGCACTCACGTTAAAGCCACTCTTGTGCCTTCCTGCTTTCAGATACTGAATCACCAGCTGACCAGCCAGTCCCTCAGGTGGCCAGTGGTAGCGACGCACCCCAGGAGGAGGAAGAGGAAGCCGGAGCCTCACCGCCTGCGTGCCCGAGGGTGACACATCTGACACTGGGGCCAGGTGTTCACTGGAGGGGAGCAGGGGCTTTGCATTTGATGTGGATGAAGCTCCGGGACCCAGTGGGCTGCAGCCATGCCATGGGGGAAGGGAAGCTCGGGGGCCATCTCTCCGGAGGGTGAGTAGGCATGTGAGTTCCGCTGCACAGGACTCGGATGAGGACCTCGACATCGCAGCCATGAATACCCAGGCCTTGAGGATGCACACCGAGCTCATGCCATGTGTAATCGGTGAGGTGGCAGGATTCATTGCAGCACAGGCCGATGCAACGCAATGGCTTAGTGCTACAATCGAGTCATTGCCATCCAGTCTCAGACTGCTCTCATGCAGTCTCAGATTGATGTCACGCAAGCGCTGACTGCTGCCATCCTCGCTGGGTCACCCACAGTCCACCGGGGATCTCACGATGCCGCAGCAGGCCAGCAATCTGTGCTGAAGCAGATTGCTCCGGATGCTGAGGTACTGCCCCAGGGGAGTGGCAGTGTGGCGGTCGAGCAGGAAGGTGCTGCCCTCTCTCAGGATGACAGCATTCCTGCTCCGACCACTGCCACTTCCCCATTGCACTTGGCACGGCCTGTAACCCAGCCAGCCCAGACTGCTGCCGCCCATGCAGAGTTGGAGCAGTCTGCAGCCGGGCCCTCCAGGCCCAGAGCTGGTCAAGGCCGTTCTTCAAGGCCATTTGCAGTCTCTGGCTCCCAGACTCAGCAGCCTTCCACCAGCCTTGCTGCTGCCAGTAGGGCCACATTATGGAGGAGCAGTAGGGTGGGAAGGCAGGGGGGGGGGGGAAGCGTGCAGGGGATGGAGGTCACCTTCAAAGGCCTAACAGTAGAATCTTTAAATAAATGGGGGGAATATTTGTGGGAAAGTTCGATGTTGATGTTATTATATTAGTTTACTGTTTTGCCATTTTTCACTATGTTTTGTTAGTTCATGAATTGTTGAATTTGTTTCTAATTGTTTGTCCTGAATAAATAACACAGAGTTCATAATATAAATAAATATAAATAAAAAATGTTGTTGTTACTTTACATCTTTGCTGAATTGACTCATTGCAGCTTTGCCCAGCAATAAGGGGTGCGGGATGCTTGCGATGATGTGCTGCTTCATCCCAGAAGCGGTGTCTTATGAGCCATTCATGGATGGCCCTTTCAGAGGCAACATTGTGCCCCTCCCTCCCACATTGATGCTGCTGATCCTCCTCTTCATCCTCCTCCTCCTCCTCCTCTTCTCCCTCTTCCTCCTCGTCAGGTGGTGCACCAATCTTGGTGGCAATGGCTGGGTCCTCATAATTTTAAGGTTGTGAAGCATGCAGCACACAACAATGAAAAGCGAGACTCGCTCGGGAGAGTACTGCAGGGCTCCTCCAGAGTGGTCAAGACACTGGAACCATTGTTTCAAGATGCCGATCATCTGCTCAATGAGGTTCCTGGTGGCACTATGGCTCTCACTAGGAGTGTTGGGGTTACGGAGCGGTGTCATCAGCCAGGTGCAGAGTGGATAATCCTTGTCCCGGAGGAGCCATCCACTAGGTTGACGCAGTGATTGGAAGAGGTCTGCGACACCAGTCTGGTGCAGGATAAATGCATCATGGCTGTTTCAAAGATAGCGGACATTGACAGCGAGGATGCGAAGTCTGTGGTCACAGACCAACTGGACATTCAGAGAGTGGAAGTCCTTGCGGTTTCAGAACACCTCTGCATTCTCATGAGGTGCCCGCAATGCCACATGCATGCAGTCAATGGCGCCCTGAACCATGGGGAAGCCCGCTATCCTAGCAAAGCCACATGCGCGTTCGTGCTGTTTGTCCCGAGTCATGGGGTAAGAGATGTACTGGCCTCTCCTTTTATACAGAGCATTTGTCACCTTCCGGATGCAACAATGAACAACAAACTGGGAGATAGTCGCTATGTCCCTAGTTGAAGCCTGGAAGGAGCCGCTGGCATAGAAATTCAGAGCCACTGTCACCTTCACTGCCACCAACAGAGACGTCCTGGTCCTGAGGTGAGGATGCAGATCTGGTTGCAGGAGGTGGCACAACTCAGTGACCACCTCCTTTCTGAAGCACAGCCTTCGGAAACATTGCTCCTCAGACAAATGAATGTAGGAGACTTGCTCTCGAAATACCCTGGGAGGGTAAGGTCTGCTTTGCAGAGGCCTGTTGGCCCTCCTCCCTCTGGCCATGTTTGCCACTCTCTGCACCTCTGCTGCCTGCAAATGTGAAGCTGGAGTACGATGCCCCGAGTTAGTGCAGCCCCCATAAAAGCTTCTAAATATGGTAAATATATGAAGGTCAAATAAATATGAACCTCAAAAGTGGTGCGAGGACCCAAAACTCCTTAGGACAGCGATAAATCTCTCCAGACATCTCTCTTCCTCTCAACCTGCGTGCACCAAAAATGTTGCCGACAAGAAAAGGCAGGAAGTGCACGCCTTTAAATAGCACTCCCCTAGCCCCGTCCCGACTTGAAAACATTCCCCTCTACCTGTTGTTCCTAGCGGCAAGTGCTAAGGCAAGGGGTGTGACTCAATTTCCGGTCCAGGGCGCTACTGAGGCGTTGAACGCTTGCATGATGTCACGCTCTGTGGGCGCAGGAGATCGTGGTGGTAGTGATTAGCGCCAGTGCAAAACGACTGGTCAATTTTGAGAGTGGCGCTAAAATCGCCGCACTCGGCTGCTAAGTTGCTGGCGCCCCCCAGAGGCGCTAACGGGAGGTGCTAACCAACCGAATTTTTCCTCCAATGAATCCAGTCATGATGCTAAAAAGGAGAGTGATGTGTGCATTACTTAATGCCTGATAATTCACAGAACACATCTGAGCTGGGGTGTGCAAATTAGAGAGTTGCACCGATTCTAACTTCCATGTAATATTTGATACCCAGGTTCTGCTCAAGCCAACCCTGACTGGGACACTCATTTGTATGTTCTGCTGCTACATGGTGGTTTGCTACACTAAGCAAAGCAGCTATCCATTAGTTCACACAATTATAAATGGTGGACTGACCAATGCCTCCAAAATCACTCTCAGAGACCCAAAGGATTCAAGAAACAAAGTTGAAAGCAACTGCCACCTTCACTGGTTATCAGCAAGTAACTCAAAGCAGAATCTGCTCCTAAACGAGCTCTCAGCTCCTGATGGAGGTCAAGAACTGTTTGTTTTGAGAAGTGAAATCTCTAAAAATGTTAGCCAAGTTCAGGATAAGAACACATGCTCAGAATTGATATACCCACAGGAAAACATTTTTTCCTTGGCTTGTTTTCCAAATCTCACTCTGCTTCAAACCAGAGAAACAAAATGTCCTGCCATAACTTTTTATATATTGCCCATACTTAAGACCTGACTCTATCTGCTCTGATTAGCATCTGTAATTTGGCTAAGCTACTTCCACAGATAATTACAGGTGAGGCTAATAATTCCTCTTGTTGCTATGCTCATGTGAGAATTCTTTCTCTTTGGTACTTTTGGAAAGAATATAACTTTGTTATTTTAAAACATAATTAGAATTCCACTAGAAGTAGTAAATAGAAGAAGTCTCCAAAACATAATAGTGACCTGAGGAATTCAAAGTTACAAATTACACTTCTCAAATATTGGCCCAGAAATTAGGATCGGGGGCTTGCCACGCGTGCAAGCCCCCGATGTGCACTGACCCGGCGCGCCGACAGCTGAAGGCTGGGCCTGCTTGGAATTCCTGTCACTGGCCCGGTTCAGCTGTCGGCGCGATGTGCTTGCCTGATCCAGCGGCGTAGTTAGTTCGATGTGCCGGCTGGGATCAGGTGAGCACTGGGCAGCCAATCAGGGGAGGGAAAACTTCATTCATGAGTTTGATAGTAAGAACTGTCAAACTCATGAAAACTACGGGTGCCCAAAACACTACTTAAACTTTAAATAACATTTTAAAAAACATCCCACTAATTAAATAACTTTAAAAACTATTTTAAACAATTAATCAAATTTTTGAAAAAATATTTTTTTAAGAAATCGGGTCTAAAAATACACTTACCTTACTGTAAAGTCCTTAAAAACAATAAAGCTGTGGAAAAAATGTTATAATTTTAAATAATAGACCACTTACCTTAAATAATCAAGTCCTTACATCTCCTTTTTACATTTCTAAAAAGTTGACGCCCTTACACACGGGCAAACCTGGCAAAAAGAAGGAAGTTCAACACGTGCGCGCAGAGTCCTGCGCGCACGCGTTGGACCTCTGAACCCCTTGGAGGAAATGCCGGTTTCCCGCGCATGCGCTGTGCATGCTGAAATCCGGCACTTCCAACGGGCCCATGCGTGAGTACCCCGTCCGTACTCACGCGTTGGGACCGGAATTACTGGGCCAATGTGTTCATTAAGTGCAAAGATACCCATGCGCATTGTGAAAAATTGGCCCGTTGCTAAGACATGCAGAACAATGGACCCATCTATAAACTGCTGTTTGGATTTTCTACTAAAAGAATATTAAATCCCCAAAAATAATTCAAGGCTCCTGGTAGCTGTCTGTGTGAAAACAGTATTGTAGGACAATATAGTAGAGAAGAAATTCGGGAAATTCCTGCTCATCTGCAGATATTTTCTCCAAACCAAAAACTAATCAATTTGAAAATGTTGTAGATGTACTGATGTTAATGCTTGTGACCTTCATAAATACAACAATCAATTGGAAAAAAAAACTAATTATATGGAGAACTAAAGATAAAACATTATTTTACAAACACATTGCAGAAAGAAGATCAATGATTTCAATAAAAAGCGCTGGAACTAAAATATTTGTAATTAAGATAAGTCCACTCACGTTTTCAGTCCAAATTTCTATCTTCCTTTTATCAATCTTTACATAAATACATCCTTCCCTCTGTCTCCAGTCTTGTATATCTTCTATTGTCTAAGTATAGACATCATGGCCCCAATTTTAAAGCAGGGTCGAGAAGAGTGTAGACGAACCCCAAAGCCGCCGGTGCACCCATTGAGTCCGGGGACGTGGAGGCCTGTCGATCATAATGGCCGGGCCTCATTTACATAAAGGCTCCTGGAATCCCGCTCAAACCTGGCCAGCTCAAGTACCTGGCTGACGTGCAGGAGCAATAAATTAGCAGCAGGAGGCGGCAGACGTGTGAGAATGGTCCCCAGCAGACAGTGGGGGAGGAGTCTAGAGGCACTGGGGGGAGGGGGAAGATTCAGCTGTGTGCAGGGATCAGAACGGGGGTGGGGTGGGTGAGGCCAGAGCTGGGGAGGCCCAAGAACTCCTTGCAAGTCCTGGGGGGAGCATTCCTGCTCCTCCTAGCCCACAAACACTTTTCACAAAAGTAATTTTTTCAAACTTACCTTGGCCTGTTCTGTCCGGTTGGAGCCTCCTGCTGTGGTTCGGCTGTTGGGTTACACAAAGTGCCGAACCCTCCCGACACAACATGAAAATGACATCGCAGCACCGATAATGTCATCGGGCTGCGACTTTTGAATTTCAAGTAGGCCCTTGCCTCCCTGTAGTGGGAGTCTCGGCCAACTTGACATTTAACGAAAATGAAATGGCACCAGTGGGAACAAAGCAACCTCAGGCAGTCGACTCGGCCTAATGTTAAACCCTCCTATTCTTGCTGGGTGAGGGGTGTTAGAATCGAGACTCATGATTCTTTTTTACACAATTTTACATCTTACTTTGGTAAAGCTTAACATATACTGCAATTTGGTAGACAACATAGTGTAGGGCTGATGCGAATAATGAGATTAAGTAGAGACAGGAATTGAGGTCCTGGTGCTTGCGTTTGGTTTGTGGGCTGGACTGAGTGAAAGTGGCAGAGTTGGGTGGGAGTTGACAGTATGGGAGTCCGGCTGGTGTTTGAGAATGGAGCACATGGTCGGGGGCAAGCTACACGGGTTTGGGACTAGTCGGATTTCTGGGGAAGTTTGGGGTCTGGCAGCACTCAGAGAGATGGGGGATCAGGTGACACTTGGGGAAAGGGGCACTGGGTTTAACCTGTAGGAATGGCAGAGTCTATGATGTGGAGGTGGAACAGAAGGTAAGTTTAAAGGACCTGAGGAAAGGCTAAGGATATGCAGGAGAAGTTTTTTTTGGAGGAATCTGTACATGGAATGAATAAGCTTATGGAGCAGTTTCGGGATTTCTTTTCATAATTGTTCAGCTTTTTTAACGTGTTTATTGCGGTACAAGTTTTAATTTTAGGAGCATATAGTGAGATGGGGGCCTTGAGGTTCAAAGTAAGTTTGAATTTTTTCAGAGATTTTGTTAGCTGTTCTTGTGCTGCTTGCTTGTTTTTTAGTGACTATAAAACTTTATCAACAGATTTAGTGATTAGTTTTACAATAATATTCTTTTGCTTGATCAGCATTTAATCACTGTAACATTTGAAGCAGTTAGCCACCAGGGGTTTTGATTGACTCAAATCTCCCATTCACTAAAAATCAATCGATCAGCTGCTTCGCTCCTTATAGGCATTTCTCTCACCCTGTGGACATTTATGTCTCGCGGACGCACTATAGACAAAAAAACGCTTAATCATGTAGATTTAGATGCTCTTCACTCAGACTGCCTAATTAGCTGCTAGGCATTCATAAATGTCAACACTTCTATGGCCAATATAAATATGTTCAACATACTTGTGCTTTGGCACTAATTTTAGCTAGTCTCTGAGATCTTGTAACAGCTGACTCAATGGCTCAGTGCAAGAAGAAATAAGACTTTAGCATTCATTGATTTAAAAGTCCAGTGGGAGAATTGGTCACCCACAGGCCATATTCCTGAGGGCCCGTGATTGTCTGGCATCACAATATCACAATGGAATGTTCCATTTCAGTCAGGCTACTGAGCATTGCTCTTCAGAGCAGTGTATTCCACTTTAGGAAGTGGAACAATTTGCAAGCATGCTCCTCTGGCTATAAGCATGTCTTCTATTGGCACATTACAGTGCAGTACTGTGGCGATTGTATCAATATTTGTGGCCTGAATTTTCCCACTGCTATAAACGGAACTTCATCCTGAATAAAACTCAAGAGAGCCCACACCTTTCACAAGTTTGCTCCCTTTCCCTTCATTTATTCTACAGCACAATCTGGCCGACTGCACTCAGCTAAAAGCTTATCCAATGGCTATTCCCTCCATGACTATGCTGTGAAATAGGCCTTACCCAAAATAATATCCCAAGAAAAATCACTACTGGGGCCTAAATTTCTTAACGCCTCAAACCACACGTGATTCTGGCAGCGAGCAGTGACAGCGTGATGGAATGAGAAAGCCTGAGGACAGAAGTAAATCCATCCTTGGGCCTCATCAGTATAAATCTGGTGAGCTGCGGGTGCCAAACAAGCACTCCGATGCAGCTCATCTGTCGGGCTCTTACTAATTTTGGCCAAGGCCAAGGCTTAGAAGTAAGGGGGGGGGGGCAATTTGGGCCATTTTTGAGCAACATGGAGTGGTCCCTTTAAATCTTCTCAAGACCCAGAAATGCCAGTCAGAGCTTACGTATTGCAAGAACCGACTAGGACAAACAGATTTAGGAGTCCAGATGTGAAATAAACGTGCGGGCCTCACTTCAACATTGCAGAGGCCAATGCTCATTTCATGTGGCCGCCAGGGCGGCCATAAAAAAAAGTCCCTGAACAATTTACCAGTAGCCCGAATGCTCAAACAGATCAGGCGCTGGACTCTGCACTGCTAAATTGGTTGTCGCTGCATCCATTTTACTCCCATAAAATCGGTGCAACATAATTAAATTTAGATGCCAATGACTTTTGTATAAATAAGTTTGAAATCCGAGAAAGGCTAAAAGGGATCAGAACAAATATATCCCCACAGTATTTATCCCAGAATGCTGGCAGAAGCTATAGAAGAGATATGTGAGCCACTGGGCCAGCCACATAAATACTGTGGCTACAAGAGCAGGTTAAAGGCTGGGTATTCTGCAGTGAGTGTCTCCCCTCTTGACTGCCCAATGCCGTTCCACCATCTACAAGGCTCAAGTCAGGAGTGTGATGGAATACTCTCCACTTGCCTGGATGAGTGCAGCTCCAACAACACTCAAGAAACTCAACACCAACAAGGATAAAGCAGCCCGCTTGATCGGCACCTTAAACATTCACTCCCTCCACCATCGGCACACCTTGACTGCAGCGTGTACCATTTACAAGATGTACAGTAGCAACTCACCAAGGCTTCTTCCACAGCACCTCCCAAACCCGCGACCTCTACCACCTAGAAGGGCAAGGGCAGCAGGCGCATGGGAACACCATCACCTCCAAGTTCCCCTCCAACTCACACACCAACCTGGCTTGGAAATATATCACTGTTCCTTCATCGTCACTGGGTCAAAATCCTGGAACCCCCTACTTAACAGCACTGTGGGAGCACCATCAACACATGGACTGCCGCGGTTCAAGAAGACGGCTCACCACCACCTTCTCAAGGGTAACTTTGGATGGGCAATAAATGCTGGCCTTGCCAGCGATGCCCACATCCCAGGAACTAATTAAAAAAAACAAGCATTATGAGGGAAGAAATGGACTCCAAGGAGGTACCAGTAGATTTCAAACAGTCTGAAATAGTGCCCCTATTCAAAATGAATGAGAAGACAGATACAGGCAATTAAAGACTCATTAGTCTTAGCATTATTGAATAAAACTCGGGAAGGTTCTATAAGACACGGGCGATCCACTCCCCAGGCGGTGAAGATGAATTTCTAACCCCATGAAACATTGTTTCCGGACAGGTTGTGAAGGTTTTCTGATGGAGGATTTTGCATAGATCAACAAAGGACATATAATGGCCATGTTATCTATGTTTACATTCTTTACACATGTATGTATTAGTATTAATCTAAATATAAAGGCCCAGAAATTCGGGTCGGAGACTTCCCGCGGGTGCCAGCCTCCGACCTGCACTTACCTAGCACGCCGGCCGTTGAGCTGTGGGCCTGCGTGGGAGTCCGACCCTGGGCCTGCTCCAACTGCCGGCGTGCAGTGCTTGCGTATCCCAGGGGCGCAGTTAGTTCAATACGTCCCCGGGATCACGTGGGCCATGGAGAGCCAATGGTAGCAGGGAAATGCCCATTCATAAAATTGACAGGAAGAGCTGTCAAAACTATGAATACTATAAGCCCCAAAACATCACTAAAACTTCAAATACATTTTTTATAAACATCACATTTTTAAAATAACTATAAATTACATAAAATAACTATTTTAAACAATAATTTAAATTTATGAAAACATTTATTACTTTTTCTAATGGGGCTAAAAATAAACTTACCTTTCTTTAAAGTATTTAAAATTAATAAACCTGTGGAAAAAATGTTTTAATTTTAATTAATTCAGCATTACCTTGTTAAAAGCAGGCCTTGCACCTGCTTTTTACATGTGTAACTCCTGGAGACTTACCCTCCCGGTGAAACCTGCAAAAAAAACGTAAATTCCATGCGCACGCGCTGCCTCTCCGGCGCACGCGTTCGACCTCTGAACCCCTTCCTTCAAGGGAACGGAAGTTCCGGTTTCCCGTGCATGCGCAGTGCATGCACGAAACCGGCACTTCCTTTGGGCCTATGGGTGAGTACCCTGTGCGTACTCACCTGTGGAGACCCGAATTTCTGGGCCAAAATCTTCATAACTGCGACTATTGTATAGTATCTGCTACATATCGCAACAGTTCACTGTATATAAAGAACTGCACATTTCAGTCCATCGACTAGTACACTCAGTGCAATTGTCCAAAAAATGAAATAGGGATGATGTAATTTAAATCATACTTTGCATAGATTCATTTTACACACACAAACACACGCACAATGTTCACGTGCACTTTTCATCTAAAATGTTTAGCAATTCAGGTATGTTTCTTCATCTTAATATGAAGACAGAAGTGTAATTTGGTACTCACAGAAATTAATTCATTTATTTCCTAATCTTAGAAAGGACCAGTAAAGTCTTATGTATTTCGATTATTTCTATATGAAGACAGGTGGGTTATTTGTCAGTCATGGAAGTTCATTCATTTATTCTTTTGTGTAAGAACAGCATCTCCATCTATTGTGCCATCTGTTAGTGCGTCCATGACCCAGGCAGCTAATCAGGCCATACTATTCTGTCAGTTGTAAAGTATTCAGCTGAATTAGCCATATTTTCACCATATAGACCTTCTAAAGCAGGTTGCTTGTGGCCTGCAAAGTAAAAAAGTAGAATACATGTAGCTGCAATATGATTGAACTATTTTTTTACCACTCCCACTTAATCAAATTGCATTTCACAAAACCCCCTGCATACCAATCATTAACAAGTGCTTTACCTGTGCTCATTGGTGGAGGGGCCAAGTAGTTTCTTAGAAATTTCCACAAGAATTGCTTCCTTTGTTTTCCTTCAACTTCATATTTTGCCTTCAAAAGGGAACTGAATATATATACTTCAAAAGAAAAACATTTGCAGGGCTATGGGGAAAGAACGAGGAAATGGAACTAATTGGATAGCTGTTCCAAAGAAGCGGCACAGGTACGATGGGCTGAATGGCCACATTCTGTGCTGTAAGGTTCTATGATTCTATAACTTGGGCTGTGTGGATGATCTTTTCAAGAATTCTCATTTCACCTTCTCTACTGGCTTCTGATTAAACTTCTCTACTGGCTTCTGATTAAACTTCTCTACTGGCTTCTGATTAAACTGGTTTAATCCTTTTATAACAATATTAAAACCTTAAAACCTACCTCTTTGGCCAAGCTTTTGGTCACCTGCCCTAATTTATCCTTATGTGGATCAGTGGCAAATTTTTGTCTTAAAATACTCCTGTGCAGCGCCTTGGGACGTTTTACTACGTTAAAGGCGCTATATAAATACAAGATGTTCTTGTTGTTGTATATCCCAGGAATTGTTGGAATGTGGCGGAGCCACCAACGGACTCAGATCGTTTATACATAATTCCTTTAACAACATGTTAGCTACAGTCTGAGTCTGTATCTTTATTTATGCTGTTTAACTGTACAGAGTGTGGTTGTTTTAACCGCGTGGCTAAAACGTGATGACGTCACGCCGTTCATCACGTGATTCCCCACTGGTGGGAAAACGTGATGACGTCAGCCACAGGACTGCACCCTGGTATGAAGGCTTCACAACGGCTAATGTCGGCGAAGTTCGTCTGGAAGGGTATGCACCTCGATGTCCGTGACTGGGCTAACAGCTGCGTAGTCTGCCAGAAGGTCAAGGTCCAGCGTCATGTTAAAGCTCCAGTGGCTACGTTCGCTGTTCCGGAGCGTCGTTTTGACCACGTGCATGTGGACCTTGTGGGGCCATTTCCGCCTTCTCATGGTTATACGCAACTCCTCACCACTTTGGTAGACATCGCTAGAGCTTTCATCTCCTGTTGGGTTGCCCGTTTCGGGGTACTGGCGGACATCTCTTCCGACCGTGGGCCACAATTTTCCTCGGAGCTCTGGAACGCTGTAGCTCAGGGGCTCGGCACCAAACTTCATCGCACCACCGCCTATCATCCACAGGCGAACGGCCTTTGCGAGCGATTCCACAGGTCGCTTAAAGCCGCCCTTCGGGCCAGTCTTCAAGGTGCAAGATGGGTGGACAGACTTCCATGGGTACTTTTGGGTCTTCGTACGGTGCCAAAAGAAGACCTGCAATCATCCTCAGCTGAACTCATCTATGGCCAGCAGCTCCGTGTACCAGGGGATTTCCTCCCTTCTCCCACAGAGCCATGGTCCGCCTCCCAGCAACTCGTCAGCCACCAGGAAGTGGCCAGATTTTTCGCTCCGGTGCCTACATCAAATCACGGCTTACAGAGCTCCCACGTGCCAGTGGAGCTGAAGAATGCTGAGTACGTATTTATCCACCACGACGCTCACCGGGATCCACTCAAGCCCCCTTACACTGGTCTGTTCTGCGTCATCGAGTCAGGAGACAAACCCTTTTCGGTCGACATCGGAGGAAAGCCGGATCACATTTCGGTGGACCGATTGAAGCCGGCTCACCTGGACCTGGACCGCCCAGTCGTCGTCGCTCAACCACTGAAACGTGACCAACCGCCCGCAGCCGCCGTGCCAGATCAACCACAGCCACCCGCCAACTCGACCACACTCGCCGCGCCAGCTCAACCACAACTGCCCGCCAGCTCGACCACCGTCCATCAGCTTCCTCTGCAAGGTTACCGAAGTCGCTCGGACAGACTTGTCAGGCCTCCTCGATGTCTCACTTTTGCTGTTAAAGACAATTCTGGGGGGGCGCATGTGGCGGAGCCACCAAAGGACTCAGATCGTTTGTACATAATTCCTTTAACAACATGTTAGCTACAGTCTGAGTCTGTATCTTTATTTATGCTGTTTAACTGTACAGAGTGTGGTTGCTTTAACAGCGCAGCTAAAACGTGATGACATCACGCCATTCATCACGTGATCCTCCACTGGCGGGATAACATGATGACGTCATGACGTCAGCCACAGGGCTGCAGGTGCAGTCCTCATGGAGCCTCCAGAGAGAGCAGATCTACATTCGATGTTATCCTGCAGTTTCTTGTTCAAGCCTGTTTGTTTCATTAAAGTTCATTTTGTTTGATCGCCTGAGTAGAACTCAGTCCTTTAGTTAGGAACCCACGTTCCTACAGGAATTCTGT
This sequence comes from Somniosus microcephalus, assembly GCF_052327205.1. Lineage (NCBI taxonomy): Eukaryota > Metazoa > Chordata > Chondrichthyes > Squaliformes > Somniosidae > Somniosus > Somniosus microcephalus. Next base: position 46,838,092 of record NC_140996.1, on the reverse strand, counting down.
ACTGTTAGATGGTGGACCATTCACAGTGTTATTAACTTCCAGTTTTCCATGAGCTGCAAGGATCTTGTTCAGGTACAGTTTTGTGGCTCAAGCAGGCATTGGGGGTGATTTTGTCGATGGGGGTGCGTTGGAGGCGGGACTGCTGCTTGTCGGGTTGATGTCCCACCTCCATCGATTTGTATCCAACCCACGCTATCTTCCCTTGATTGGCCTTGTTAAGCCCGCCCAGCAGGCTTAGCAGGCCAATTAAGAGAAAGCCGGTTACAGAGAACGTCAACATATGAGGTTTCATCTGTCAAAAAATTTTGACAGATGAATCGCCATCATTTGACATTCTCATCAAACTACAGAGTTCTTGAATTCAAGACTCATCAAACCTCTTTCTTTCGCAGAGATTAGCTGGTTGCTGCAGTGGGGAAAGCAGCAGCCATCTGTCATCTCTGCCGCGGAGGTGTGAGACTCTCCACATACCCAACTCTTGAAGCCTGCAGGAAGAAACAAAGGTAAGTAAACTTTTTCTAACACTTTCCAATTACCTCACATACTCACCTCTCCACACTTGCTCTCATCACTTACCTTCACAGCGCACTTTTGCACCCCTTTGACCTCCGCAGTCCCACTGCTCGCCTCGGTGACCCTGGCGGGGTTCGCAGCCTTCGGGAAGCCCGTACTTGTGTGGGTAAAATGGCAATTAAGTGGCTGTAATCCCCTTCCCACCTCCAAGGAGACGGAACCCAGCGCGGGTTGGCTACCCGCCTCTTGACAAGATGGGGTTGGGCACCCGCCCCCAAATTCTGCCATTTTCCCGGCAGTCCCGCCTCCATACGCGCCTCCCCAGGGCTGGCAAGGTCGTGCCCATAGATTTTCGCAATTTCAATTTCGGGATATCTCAAGCAATCTCTGTGATGACTGAAGATGGAAAGAGTCCACAGCAATCAACACTTACTTTCTGCAAGTGAAGTTTGGTCGTCACAAAGGGCTGTCCCTTATTTTCAACTTGTGTTGCCTGGAAAAACATGTAGGACTTCACAACTTCCCCAGCTTTCTTCCTGGGGCCAGGGAACCACACTAACAGTAACAGCTATGGTTTTACGATCGTTTGATGATCATTATATGAGATGTGCACTGGATAAGATGACCTGGATAAGCACGGTGGCATAGTGGTTAGCACTGTTGCCTCACAGTGCCAGGGACCCGGGTTCGAATCTGGCCTCGGGCGACTGTCTGTGTGGAGTTTGCACATTCTCCCCTTGTTTGCGTGGGTTTTCTCCGGGTGCTCCGGTTTCCTCCCACAGTCCAAAGATGTGCGGGTTAGGTTGATTGGCTATGATAAATTGACCCTTAGTGTTAGGGGGTTACAGGGATAGGGTGGGATATGTGTTGGTGTAGGGGTTACGGTGATCGGGTGGGATATGTGTCGGTGCAGGCTCGATGGGCTGAAATGGCCTCTATCTGCACTGTGGGGTTTCGGTGATTCTGTGATCAGATATTCTCTGAGACCAACTCCATCATCAGTGTCTGATATTTCTCCTCTTAGATTCCATCGTGTATTGAGTGTTGCTTTTATCTTATAGCATTTACCTATACTGATGGCAAAGGGCAGTATCTTTGGGGCAGATTTGGAATTTTCGGCAGCTGACCAGTGGCTGTCCATTCGGGCAGCCAAGAGGCACTCACAATTCAAGGCTCGGTCCTCATTTGAATCTGATCGGCATGCAGCGGGCACCCAACGGCATCTGAGGCAGCACACCGGTTGTAGGCCAGCCACAGCACCATTGGCAAACTGCAGGCAGGTCCTAGGTTGGGGGAGGCCAGGCTGCAGAGGGTGAGCCTGGGGCAGCGGTTGCTTGCAGTACTTTTGTGAGGCTCGGAGGAGCAGTCCTGTTGCTCTTGGCTCCACAGAAATAATGTGACACTTATCTTTCCTTCGGCTCAATGGCCAGTGAAGCTGATCGGAAGGCGTATGGTGCATGTTCCGACCAGCTCACTCTTAAAATGGCTATCGGTGTCCCGATTTGCATTTTAAATGGTCCTGCCAGCTGACTCAGGGGTGCTCTCTGGCCACTCAGTGGTAGGCCCTAGGCTCGGGGGGACATTGCCGCGGCCACAGCGACAATGAGTCATATCTCACCATGTCTGGGGCATTTCCTCCTGCCCTTTATTTCTTGTATGACTTCATCAAAAATGTGCTCTTCTGAAGCTGCATACAGTGAAATGAAGCTGATGAATTCTTAGGCCCAATTTTGAAGAACAGTTCCCAGCAAAGTGTCGGTTTGGGTAATGTGAAATGCAATTTGACAGATTTTGCTACATAATACTCTGCAATCACATTATAAGATTGCCATTCCAAATGCTCCTTCTGGATCCAGAATAAAAGATTCAGTGGGATCTAATTTACTGTTAGTGCACTGAGTGGGCATTAAATGAAAGTTAATTGTACGTTCCATTTTTAGTGCACAATCTATTCCACACAACTTTATTCAGTGGGCAATCTTTGAGCTCTGATGTGTTAATACTAACAGACAACACACCAGCTAATCTGATAACATTTGATGTGAATATTAATTAATCATTCTTTAACAAACACAGTTGGAACTTACAGGTTAAAAATAATACACATTGGCCCGAAATTTGCGTTCGGGATGATGGCGAACTGGCAGCGTTCACCATCATTCTGCCTTTGAAACTGCCCGCAACTTCTCGGGATTTGTACGGAAATCCTGAAATAGTGGCCTATCATTGACAGCTCCGAAACAGGCTGTGCTGTGCCTCCCTCCCCCTGCCACAGAGCCGGCAATCTGTGTAATCAGCCAAGTCATCGAAACTGACAAAAACTTCAGCTCTTCTGCAGTAATTACGCTGTTAAATTTTCCACTAAAAGTTAGACCCAAAGGGATTAGGTGCAACTGGGGTTTTAACAGTGTTAATACTGCTCAACAAATGTTAAGGGCCTGAAAAACTAATTTAAATTTTGTATAGTGTGAAATCTGTCCATTTTAATAAAAATTAAAATTTTTAAGAAACTTTTCCAAAAAATGTTTTGTTAATTTTTTTTTTAAGTTTGTCCATCTTTATTTCAGGTTTGCCCTTTCTCCATGTGAAAGCCCCAATCTTTGTTTTGCTCGCTCTAACATTTTTCAAAAGTTAGAATTTTAAGAGCTTACTCACTTCCTTGTTAGCTGTCTGTGAGAATTCTGCCTTTTGATTGGCTGCTTAGACAGCCTGTTGACATCACAGCAGCTCACACAAGGGGATCCCCAATATACTTTGTTGATTTGAATTGAAGGTTGGAAAACCTGAAGTTCTCGGCACACGGATCGTTGGGGCCTGTGGCGAACGCCTTCGCTTCGCCGCTGACCGCAAATTCCGGGCCAATGGGTTAATAATGCCACGGCTTCAATAAGTGTGAAACACTATGGAGAGAGCAAGGTGCCAAAAGACCAGGTTTCTGTGTGTTGCCCTCCAGATTATACTTGACAGCGTGATGGAGTAAAGAAGCTCTTTATGGGCCTGAAGGCATACAATAAGTAAATAGTAAATCCAGGCAACATGGGAGTCATTCACCACCAGGGTCAATATGGATCCTTGCTGCCGCCATACAGGGCAATATATAAAGAAGAAGATGCCTAATTTAAAGTGCCACAGTAAGGTGTCTATCTGGCAACCATTTTACACTACTATATTTGGGTCTGAATGACAATTTTCTGCACTTGCAATCTATAATCTAATTTGCAATTATCTTACATAACTATTATTACACATACTGTATTTGCCTTCTAGTGATTTCAATGACAATGACAGATATGGAGGAGCAAATTTGCAGGGTAGTTACAGAGAGGTGCAAGAACTATAGAGTACTATAATGGGGGACTTCAACTATCCTCATATAGACCGGGATTGTAATAGTGTAAAGGGCAGAGAAGGGGAAGAAATTCTGAAATGTATTCAGGAGAACACTCTTGATCAGTATGTTTCTGGCCCGACAAGGGAGGAGGCATTGCTGGATCTGGTTCTGGGGAACGAGATAGGTCAAGTGGAGCAAGTATCAGTAGGTGAACATTTAGGGAACAGTGATCATAGTATTATAAGGTTTAGATTAGCTATGGAAAAGGACAGGGAGCAATCTAGAGTAAGAATGTTTAACTGGGGGAAGGCTAACATCAGTGGGATGAGAACAGATCTGGCCCGGGTAAACTGGAATCAAAGATTGGCAGACAAAACTGTAGTGGAACAATGGGTTGCCTTTAAAGTGGAAATAGTTCAGATACAGTCAAGGTACATTCCCACAAGGGGGAAAGGTAGGGCAACTAAAGTCAGAACTCCCTGGATGATGAAGCAGAAAAAGAGCGTGTATGACAGTTGTCAGGTGGCAAATAGATCTGGGAATCAGAGAGTCTGGTTATATACAGAAAGGTCAGAGGAGAAGCGAAAAAGAAAATAAGAGGGGCAAAGAGAGGGTATGAGAATAGAATGGCAGCCAGCATAGAAGGTATCCAATAGTCTTCTATAGGCATATAAATAGTAAAAGGGTAGTAAGAGGAGGGGTGGGGCTGATTAGGGACCAAAAAAGGAGACCTATGTTTGGAGGCAGAGGGTATGGCTGAGGTACTAAATGAGTACTTTGCATCTGTCTTCACCAAGGAAGATGATGCTGCCATAGGCATAGTGAAGGAGGAGGTAGTGGAGACATTTGATAGTATAAAAATTGATAAAGAAGAGGTATTGGAAAGGTTAGCTGTATTTAAAGTAGATAAGTCACCAGGAGCAGATGGGATGAATCCTAGGATGCTGAGAGAATTGAGGGTGGAAATCGTGGTGGCACTGGCCATAATATTCCAATCCTCCATAGATATGGAGGAGGTGCCAGAGGACTGGAGAATTGCAAATGTTACACCATTGTTCAAAAAAAGGGTGTAAAGATAACTCAGCAACTATAGGCCAGTCAGTTTAACCTTGGTAGTGGGGGAAACTTTTAGAAACAGTAATCAGGGACAAAATTAACAGTCACTTGAACAGGTGTAGATTAATTAAGGAAAGCCAGCACAGATTTGTTAAAGGCAAATCATGTTTAACCAACTCAAGTTTTTTGATGAGGTAACAGAGAGGTTTGATGAGGGTAACGCAGTTGATGTAGTGTACATGGATTTCCAAAAGGCGTTTGACAAAGTGTCACATAATAGGCTTGCCAGCAAAGTTGAAACCCATGGAATAAAAGGGACAGTGGCCACATGGATACGGAATTGGCTAAGTGACAGGAAACAGAGAGTAGTGGTGAACGGTTGTTTTTCGGACTGGCGGAAAGTATTCAGTGGTGTTCCCTAGGGGTCCGTTCTAGGACCACTGATTTTCTTGATATATATTAATGACTTGGACGTGGATGTATAGGGCACAATTTCAAAATTTGTAGATGAAACAAAACTTGGAAGTATAGTAAACAGTGAGGAGGAGAGTGATAGACTTCAAGAAGACATAGGCAGGCTGGTGAAATGGGCAGACATGTGGCAGATGAAATTTAATGCAGAAAAGTGTGAAGTGATACATTTTGGTAGAAATAATGAGGAGAGGATATATAAACTAAATGGTACAATGCTAAAGTGGGTGCATGAACAGGGAGACCTGGGGGTATATGTGTACAATTGGTGAAGGTGGCAGGGTTGGTTGATAAAGCAGTTAAAAAGTCTTACAGGATCCTAGGCTTCATAAATGGAGGTATAGAGTACAAAAGTGTGGAAATTATGATGAACCTGTATAAAACACTGGTTCGGCACCAACACAAGTGCTGTGTCCAATTCTGGGCACCACACTTTAGGAAGGGTGTGAAGGCCATAGAGAAGGTGCAGAAAAGATTTAGGAGAATGTTTCCAGGAATGAGGGACTTCAGTTACATTGATACACTGAAGAATCTGGGGTTGTTCTCCTTGGAGCAGAGAAGATTGAGAGGAGATTTGATAGAGGTGTTCAAAATTATGAGGGGTCTGGACAGACTAGATAGAGAGAAACTGTTCCTATTGGCAGAAGGGTCAAGAACCAGAGGACACAGATTTAAAGTGATTGACAAAAGAACCAAAGGCAACGTTAGAAAACACTTTTTTACGCAGCGAGTTGTTAAGATCTGGAATGCACAGCCTGAAAGGGTGGTGGAGGCAGACTCAATCTTATCTTTCAAAAAGGAGTTGGATAAGTATCTGAAGGAAAAAAAATTGTAGGGCTACGGGGAAAGGGCGGGGGATGGGACTAGCTGAGAGTCGGCACGGGCTCGATGGGCTGAATGGCCTTCTTTCCTGCTGTAACCATTCTATGATTCTATGAATTAAAGGGAGGGTAATTCTCAGTCTTAATTTATAAAAAAGTTCATGAAACAATATTGCTAACCTGATTTTATTCATTAAAGTGAAGGAATGCAGCAGGAAGCAGTTAATATGGATATTGGATAATGAGAAATACTGGCTGTAAAAAACTTGAATGTCAAGAAATAACTCAGACATCTTATTCTCTATCTGAAAGGAACCTTTTTCTTTCAGTATTTGCAGTTACTAAGGTATTTCACGGTGCCTAGCCATATAAGGTGATGTGGCCTACACTTCTCTCTGTAAAATTTGATCTTATTCAATGCCTAACTTTCATTGTAGAAACAGGCAACATTCAACAGGTAAGAATTTGTAATAATTAGTGGAGCACCAGGAAACATTAAACTCCCACCTTTGTGAGTGTGGCAGAACGGTCATTGGCTATTAGACAGCACATAACTTAAATTATGCAGTTGTTTACAGATGCTTAACATTCAATGTTTGTTTTGTACTAATTGCATTTGTTCAATACGTCAATAAATATCACTTGAATCATGTGAAAAGCAATGCTCCTGCCCCTCACATACACCTTAGGGCAGGTGGTTATCAATCTGTGCTCCCAGTATGGAGCATTGTGCGTGGAGGTCAGCAAGTATTTTCTATCCATTAATTTTAATTTATGGAAAATCCTGCAGGCCACAGTAGCCTCCATGCTTGAATTCCTAATAGCGCCCCCCCTCTCCCCACACCCCCAACCCCCAGTGCATGTAACCCTGCATTGGGTTTGCACATTCACGGAATCGATTCCAGAGGGTATATATTATTGCAACAGCAATGTGTTTATCATGACTGTATGCTAATCATGATTTTTTTTTCTCAAAGAAAAGATCCACAAGATCAATCCCATGATTGCAACTTTCACCGCAGCATAATGTATAATTCACATCACTCCAAGCAGCGGTCAACCCAACAATAAGTATTTCAGAGAATAACGGTGTGTTGAAGACAGCATTTGGGTGAGATACTGATCATGGGTGGGGAATGGGCAGAGGAGATTGGTGCCAAAGCATGATAGGTTAAGCTAACCAGGGGTTAAGCTTGGCAGATATGGCCATCAGTTGCTTAAATTGTGTGGCTCTTCTCCGAGTTCTTGCAGAAGGGTTTGCAGCTTCTGTCCTGTAAAATTAGTTTTCATTACTTTGTAATGCCTCCTAAATGTATTTGTCTTTAATATTCATTTAACACTCAGAGAAAAATAAACTGCAATGTGGGATTTCTGAAGGTAGATATCATTTTTTATTTGGTCAGCTCAGTGTTTAGCAGACACAGAAAGCCATTACCATACCTCACAATCAACAAGACAAGATACTGAAAAATGCACAAATGTAGGGTTTTTATTTGGATGGTATGGAGCGCTAACTCTCTTCATGTAGGATATAATTCACTTACCTAAGTCCAGACGGCTAGGGGGAGGTTGGCCGCCACAGATGAAATCCTGAAGTACGATTCTTTATCCTATTTGAGACTGGTGTCAGTGGAGAAGGTCACGATGTGATCGCTGTGTGGGTTGGTTTCATCCAGAGTTAAACTGATTTCAGATCTAACTTGGAGAACAAACATAATCCATTTAGCCCTGCAACAACTGCATCTAGGATTGGTATATCATATTGCTTTTCATAGAATCATAACTTTTGGACAGTGATTGTACATAAAGTCAAAGCTTCTAAAATTCTATAAAGTGCTCAAGATCAATTGATCAATGATCTCCAAAGGATAACAAAGCACCTCAGAGAGAGAGTGCCTCCTTAAACCTGTGTGATAAGCATGAAATGCAGTTCTCTTTCTATATAATAGTATTGTACAAGCATCATTCATAAATTATTTCTTAACTCATCCACCAACACCAGTTTATAAAGTCAAAATACTAAAATAAAAAATTCTGGGAGTGAAATTCAATTAGGTCCAAAAACAGGTGCAGAGAGCAGGAAGCGCGATCTACCTGCATCCATTCAAAGTGGTACAGGCAGCATGCTGAATGCTCAGCATTAAAAACGCAGCTGGTTGGCTTAGCGCTCAAGCAGCGGTTCAATGTCGGGTGCAGTAAACTGGCCAATAAAATTTTGCCTAGGATCCCTTCACTTCTTAAAGTGGAGGTGCTTTGTTGCAGAAGCAACTCAATGTCACTCTGCATGCAGCCATGGTTCAACAGGGAAGAGAAAGGTCAAGGAGATCTCTGATGCAGCACTGAAGCCCTTGGTCCTGAGGGTGCACAAAAGAAAACAGATCATCTACCCATAGGGGGCAGCAGGCCTTCCAGGCAGCCTGATAGTAGGCAGTGGGAGGAGATAGCAGAAACCATCAGTGCCACGTTGGTTGACCCCAGGATCTGGATCCAGTGCCGTAAGACGTTTAATGACCTCACATGAGTGGTCAAGGTGAGTGACTGCATCTTCAAATGCCATATCCCACCAACTGCCCCATTAGCCTCACACACTGCTTAAGGCATTACACTCCCATCACTCACTTACCAACAATCTCCAGCAACCATGGCTCATAATCATAGCTTCAACTCAGCCTCACACACTTACCACTGCTGCAAGCCTCACACCCACATCTCACACCTTTCACACACTGAGAGCTATTTAACCATGACAGGCACATCACATAGAAACATAGAAGATAGGAGCAGGAGTAGGCCATTTGGCCCCTCGAGCCTGTTCCGCCAGTTAATGAGATCATGGCTGATCATCCAAATTCAGTACCCTGTCCCTGCTTTCTCCCCATATCCCATGATCCCTTTAGCTTTAAGAAATATATCTAACTCCTTCTTGATTATATTTAATGAATTGGCCTCAACAGCCTTCTGTGGTAGAGAATTCCACAGGCTCACCACTCTCTGGGTGAAGAAATTCCTTCTCATCTCTGTCGTAAATAGCTTACCCCTTATCGTTAGACTGTGACCCCTGGTTCTGGACTCCCCTGCCATCGGGAACATCCTTCCTGCATCTAGTCTGTCTAGTCCTGTTAGAATTTTATAAGTTTCAATGAGATCCCCTCTCATTCTTCTAAACTCTAGTGAATATAAGCCTAATCGAGCCAATTTCTCCTCATACGTCATTCCTGCCATCCCAGGTGTCAGTCTGGTGAATCTTCGCTGCACTCTCTCCATGGCAAGAACATCCTTCCTCAGATAAGGTGACCAAAACTGCACACAGTTCTCAAGGTGTGGTCTCACCAAGGCCCTGTACAACTGCAGCAAGACGTCCTTGCTCCTGTACTCGAATCCTCTCGCTATGAAGGCCAAAATACAATTTGCCTTCTTAAACGCCTGCTGCACCTGCATGCTTACCTTCAGCGACTGGTCCAAAAGGACAACCAGGTCTCGATGCACTTCCCCTTTTCCCAACCTATTGCCATTCAGATAATAATCTGTCTTCCTGTTTTTGCCACCGATGTGGATAACCTCGCATTTATCCACATTATATTGCATCTGCCATATCGCCCAACCTGTCCAAATCGTACTGGAGTTTCTCTGCATCCTCCTCACAGCACACATGCCCACCCATCTTTGTGTCATTGCAAACTTGGAGATATTACATCTCGTTCCCTCGTCTAGATCATTTATATATATTGTGAATAGCTGGGGTTCTAGCACCAATCCCTGTGGTACCCCACTAGTCACTGCCTGCCACTTGAAAAAAGACCCGTTTATTCCAACTCTTTGCTTCCTGTCTGCCAACCAGTTCTCTATCCACTCAGTATCTCACCTCCAATCCGATGTGCTTTAATTTGCACGCTAATCTCTTATGCGGGACCCTATCGAAAGCCTTCTGAAAGTCCAAATATACCACGTCCACTGGTTCTCCCTTATCTATTCCCAGTTATATCCTCAAAAAATTCCAGTAGATTAGTCAAGCATGATTTACCTTTTGTAAATTCATGTTGAATTTGTCCACCCAAACACATTGCACCACACTCACTGACACACTTCCCTTACTCTTGCAGGCCAAGGTGGTGCATAACAGACGTGAGCAGCAGCAGCAGATAAGCAGAGGGGAAACATGTCTTCAGAACCTGACTGAGCTGGAGGACACAGTGCTGGAGATAATTGGAGGGGCCGTCACTGAGGCCGTGGCGAGCAGGGAGGTTGAAAGCCTTACTGAAGATGGTATTCTCATACCTAATCCTTCTTCTCATATCCCACTTCCCCCTCATGGCACAATCTCTTCTCACTTACAAGCTGCTGATGGTGTAAGCATGCACATCTTGCTTTCCCCCCCTACCCTCACCACAACACTACCCTTGTGCCTTTCTCCTTTCAAATACCCAAGAACTGCCAGCAGCCCAGCCTGCCCGACGTAGTAGAAGAGGAGACTGTAGGAGAAGAGGAGGCACCGTCACATGATCTGATACTTCCAGGCACCAGCTCAGAAAATGGCACTGTGCATACTTTAGAGGGTAGTATAGAGGTGGGATCTGCACGTGGTGAGTCACCAGGCACAAGTGGGCTGCAGCCAGACCAGGGGGAAAGGATAGCTCAGGTGCCGGGTCCCCGGAAGGTGAGGTCGCGCAAGAGTTCTGCTGCACAGGATTCTGATGATAAATTCATGGGGTGGCCTTCAGAAGAATGGAAATGGACATGCACATGGAAATGCTTGGTGAAGTGGCATGCCTGCCAGAGAGCCTTTTGTCAGTGTCAAGGGCAACTCCATTAGAGCACATGGATCCAACCATGATGCTGGGTGTGATGGGGGATGTCTGGAAGCTCAGTCTGCTCTCATGCAGGCTCAATTTGCTGCCACACAACTCAGACTGATGCCAAAGTGGCTGGGTTTATGAGTGTGGAAAGGGGCTTACAGGGTCTCACAGCACTCCAGCAATCTGTGCTCCAGCAGATGGCAAGGAATGCTGAGTTGCTGCCCCAGGGAAATGGCAGTGTGGAGCAAGAAACTGCTGTCCTCTCTCAAGTTTACAGCATTCGCACTCTCACCTCTGCCAATCCACCAGTGCCCTTGCTGCTGCCGGTCAGCCAGCCAGCCTAGTCTGCTGCCACCCATGCTGCAGTAGTGCAGGCTACAGCCGGGCCTTCTCGTCACACAGCTGCTCAAGGTCGTCCTGCAAGGCCATCTGCAATGCCCCCACGGAAAGTCAGCCACCTTCAACTAGCTATGCTACAGCCATTGGGGTAGCATTACATAGGCGCACTAGGGTAGACAAAGGAACATGAAAGACAAACTCTAAGGGATTGTACAAGGATGATTAGTTGACTTTGTTATGTAGTTTTGGATAATTTATAAATTATGTTTGTAATGTTTGTTTTGTGGTGGCTCTCATTTAAGCTTTGTGATCAAGAAAATGCTGTGATATTCAGTAACAGAGGGATGATAAGGTGGGGAAGTGATGAACAATGGGGATCTGGGGTTTCATTCAGGGGAACCAGATTCTGATAAGACGCTCACAGACAGGCCGTCTGGAATGGGGATCTGCTGCCTGCTTCCTCCCTTCCTCCTCCTCCTCCTCCTGAGTTGGTGGCAGAACCCGTGGTGGCAAGGGCTAAGCCCTCATGATGGCCAAGTTGTGGAGGATGCCGCAGACCAGCATGAAATGGGACACCCGCTCTGGCATGTACTGCGGGCTCCTCCTGAGTGGTCAAGGCAGTGGAACCGATAGTGTGCTCGATGAGGTTCTTTGTGGCACCATGGCTCTCATATGAGTCCTAACCACGAGTGGTGGGGTTGGGGAGGAAAGTCATCAGCCAGGTGAAGAGCGGGTAGCCCTTGTCCCTGAGCAGCCACTCTCGGATTTGACGTGGTGGCTGGAAGAGTGCTGGCACACCGGACTGGCGCAGGATGAAGGCATCATTAATGCTGCTAGGATAGTGGACATTCACCATCATGACGTGCTGGGCGAGGTCGCACACCAACTGAACTAATCAACTGAGCGCTGAACTGCATAACTTATTCTGATGTAGAATTTTTGTGCTAAAAATGCAACAGCTGCAAAAACATGCGGGCCAGTGTTAACGGCTGCCAAAAATGGTGGCGCTGGCAGGACTGAAAAATTGGCGCTGGCAACTAATTAACATTAGCACAGTGCTAATTATACTGTGCAACAGCATCTTGGTGGAGGTCGTACCCTCAGGAGGCTGTGGCCATAGTGTCATTGCAGCATGAACAGACTGCTCTGAAAGCGAGGCTCTCATTTCAGAAAACAGTCTCTGTCTCTTAAATTTAAAAAAAATCATGTAAAAATAGGCAGTTTTTAGCCCTTACAGCTCAACTGCCTTCTGAAAAAAATTAACATTAAAAAGAATTCCAAAATGTGATTCTTCCGCACCTAAAAAATTGGGAAAAGTGCTTCAGCACTAACACAAATGGCTCAGCAACTCAGGGAAGGGGCACCTAGGGTCTTGCACGCAGCACTCCAGCTTTGTGCAGGGGGTCAAAACTGCTAGACTAGCCCTCTACCCACAGGGGCCCGAAGGCCCGCCAGAAAGAACGATGTGGGACCTCATCATCGAGGTCATCACTGCCACCAGTGTTGCCCCACCACCTGGCTCCAATGCCCAAAGAAGCTTCTTGACCTCAGACCAGTGATCAAGTACAGTGAATGTATCTTCAAAAGCCGTCTCCTACCAACTGCATCAACAACCTCACAGAATTCTCAATGCACGGCTCCTCCCGACAATCACTGACCTACCAACAATCCGAACCAATCACGAGGCACACCTTGCATTCCTAGCTTCATCTCACCCACTTGGAGAAGGCATAGGAACAGGAGTAAGCCATGCAGCCCCTCGAGGTTCACTAGGTTGATTCCGGAGATGAAAGGGTTGTCTTATGAGGAAAGGTTGAGCCTATACTCATTGGAGTTTAAAAGAATGAGGTGTGATCTTATAGAAATGTATAAGATTCTGATGGGGCTTGACAGGGTAGATGCTGAGAGGATGTTTCCCCTCTGTAGGGGCTGGCGTGTCGTGGTGCCCAGTCAGCTTCGCCTCTGACCGTCCCTTGAGCAGTTTGAATCGCTCCCACACCCCTGGGTTCTAGACACTGGACTTAGGTACAGGCGGCGACACAGAAAATCGAGTAGACAAGTGGTTTGGTGTAAGAAAACCAAGATTTTATTAAAACAGAAATAAAAACACAGTCTTAAGAGAATTACTGGAATAAAATACAGGCATAAACAATTAAACTTATTCAGGGAATGGGGAACACATGGCACATTGAGGGAAAAACAACTACAGTGACAATCCCCCCTTATCCTTATCCCACCCCCTATGCCTAACTAGATTAAGCTATGAGGGGCCAGGAGTTCATGCTCACCAATCCAAAACCTGTTGCTTTAACATTGTGAGTTTTGAGGTTTGGTCTTCTGTCCTTTGGGGTACACCGTCGCCACATGGTCTCAGGGCGCGGCGCTGGAGTTGTTGATGTGACACACCTGTAAGATTCGCAATTTTCAGCAAAAATCACGCAAGAAACCTGGATAAAATAAGACTGTTTATTGACCAAAGTAAGCTTGCACAGAAAAACCTTTGATAAAAGGGCATACAAAATGGCCGCCAGGCCCCGTGATCAGTTTATGAACCATTTTATTTCTGTTACTGCAAGCCAGACAGGCTTGTGGATTGAAGACAGTGAGCCCGCGAAAGCCAGTATCTGGGAACCGAAACTCAGAGGAACAGCATACATATTCAATGGATTACAAGTACAGGATGGGGCCCATCAAGATATGGGCGGACAATGCAAAATCACTCATGCCCATTTATTGTACAAAGGAAAAACCGTTTAGCAGCCATCAAGGAAACTCTCCGGACCGATCAATATGCGAACCGAGCCGCGGTGACAATGCAAAAGACATTAAAAGACATTATCGGCCAGGAAGGCCAGTTTAAGTTATCACCGGCTCCGTTACAAGACAAAGCGCCCCTGCAGAGATTTCTGCCCGCCAAAATTAATACAAAGACAGGACTATGTTTTGGCGGGAAATAAGACTGTCCCAAAAGAGTATAACTATGGATTGAAAGTCCATCTAAGGGGCTTCGGACTTCGGGTTACTTGAACAACTTCGCTTGACTGAACGACGGCTACTTCTTCAACTTCTTCGGACGGGGTCAGGATCGGCGCCTCTTCCACTTCGGCAGATGCAGAATCGATGAAAACATTTTCGTCTTTTTAAAGACGGACGGTTTCGGTAAAAGGACAATGTGGTCGGTGTTCAGCCAAACAAGGCTCGGCCACGACGAGAAGACGACAAGGGTGGCCCGGGTGCTGGGGTCGGGAGATCATCGACGACCCAGGCCGACGGAGAAGAAACCCTCTGGGGAACCGACCAGGCCGGAGACAAAAAGGACAGTCCGGGCCTGACACTCCCGTGTCTCAACATCCCATCTGGTTGTTGGTCTGCTCCATGAACCAAAATCGACAACAGCTTGTAGCTGATCTTCAACCTTGACGAGCACTCATCGAGGCTGTGTCTACCCCACCACCTCGAGGGAAAGAAAACATCGACTGCGCCAGAAGTTTCCAAATCCACGTGACGACGGAAAGCGGTGCCAAAAGGGCTGCGAACCCCCCTTTTCTCGCGATTTCGAGAGTGGTGAGCATGATCCCAGGTTCCCCAGGTCGAAACTTAGTTTAGGTATAGGGGAGGGAGTTAAGGGAAATCGTAATGTGTTTCCCCTTTTACGGCGTGCCGTGTGTTCCCCATTTCCATAGAGTCAAGTTTATAAATTTGTGCATGATTGTAGTTACCTTAATCTGTGCCTATGACATGTATTTTGTAATGCTTCAGACTGTTTAAAAATAAAAGCATCCATTTCGTGCTATTCAGCCTGGTCTATTGAGTCCTTTTCTCTGCACTACTGTTCTCTGCATCTAAGTCCAAGGTCTAGAACCGTAGGGGGAGTGGGTCGAACCACTCAAGGGTAATTCTTGCACGAAGCCTGGCAGGAGGCCAGAACGGGCAAGAGAGCAGGAAAAAAAACCCTACACACCTTCCCTCTCCTCAGCTACTGTCATCATCTCGTCAAGATGGGTTTTCTTCTTCTTCTCCCTCGGGCGGTCGTTGGCGGTAACGTTACGGTCGTGGATCGGTTGGCAGTTTTCACTGCTTACGAGATTTTGCTACCCATGCTTTGAACACTAGCATATTCGTCACGGGCGTGGACACTCGCGTCTAATGCCTGTTTATTCGCAGTGTTCAAATGCCAACTTATCCTCACTGTTCAAGCATACACTGTTAATTTCTTCCCCAAACGCCAGCTTATAACTAGGCATTTGGTTTTTACCGATGTGTCTTTTGCTGCCCTTCTCTGCTCTTGTTGGTGTTACCTTTTTCTTCGTCTCGTCTCGTCTCTGTTATGTTCATTAATAACTAGTCGTTTTTATTAAGAACAGCTAGCTTTTGCTGGACACTTTATTGAGCACATGTGTACAGTATCTGTAGAGGCCTCCATCTTGACTGCTGCCTTGTGGGTAGCCTAGTGCATCCTGGGTAGCCCACTCTTATATACATACAGAACCACCTAGTGTACCATTCCAGAATGACAGGTTACTGATCATTACATCCCCCTTTCTTTGAGGTTAAACAAAATCAGTATCAATCAATATCAATCAATAACAACATAAACATCTTCAACAGTCAATACATTTTCAATGTAGTTTTCTTTGTTTCTCAAAGATTAAATCTATCAGTCTTTTTTACTTCACGTGTGGATCTTCTCAGCACAGGTAAGTCTGATGTGTTTTCATGAGAGCCTGTATGTGTATTTGTGTTAGATTGTTCTGGTGGTGAGTGACAAGATTCAGTTGCGGCATTGTCATCGATTTGCTCTTCGATAGCCTCTTGTGTTTTTAGGAGGGAACGGCGGTTCCTCCTGAGAATCTGTCCTTCCTCAGTTCTAACAGTGTATGACCTTGGTCCTACTTCCTCAAGAACTGTAGCTTTCCTGTTCCATGCATCTGGATCCTCAATCCTGACAACATCATCCCTTGTCAATGGTTTCAGAGTTTTGGATGACTTGTCATAGTATGATTTCTGTTTCAGCTTTAACAGTTGAAGTCTCTGTCTCAGTTCCTTACTCTGCATTTCTTTTGCACAGCAGGGTAGCATGGTACGCAACTTGCGACCCATTAGGAGTTCAGCAGGTGAAGAACCAGAGTCTAAAGGTGAGGCTCAGTAGCTCAGCAGGGCGAGATAAGGATCAGACTTGCTTTCTGTCGCTTTCTTCAGTAGCTGCTTGAGAACTTGAACACCTTTCTCTGCCTTACCATTCGACTGAGCATACAAAGGATTGGATGTGATGTGTTGAAAGTCATAATGTGCTGCAAATTGTTGCCACTTCTTACAGTTGAAGCATGGACCATTGTCGCTAACGGCAATCCTGGGAATTCCATGCCTGGCGAAGATGGATTTCACATGCATTATGACACTGCTTGCTGTGGTGCTTGAGAGCAGCGCCATCTCAGGATAGTTAGAATAGTAGTCAATCACTATTAGATAGTCTTTACCATTTAAATGAAAAAGATCCATACCAACCTTTTGCTGTGGTGCTGTTGGTATGTCAGCTACTTTCATTGGTTCCTTTGCTTGTTTGTTTTGGTGTTTCTGACATGTCTCACATTTGCCTATCATGTTCTCAATGTCCTTATTTATGCCAGGCCAATAAACAGTCTCTTGATCTCCTTTTGCATTTTTCAATTCCGAGGTGTCCCTCATGAACCCTTTTGAGCATGTCTTGACGTAGAGCCTGTGGAATGACTATTCTGTTCTGTTTTAGTAATAGTCCACTTGCGACACTCAATTCACAGAAATCACAGAAACCTCACAGTGCAGATAGAGGCCATTTCGGCCCATCGAGCCTGCACCGACACATATCCCACCCCCGATCCCCATAACCCCTACACCAACACATATCCCACCCTATCCCCGTAACCCCACGTATTTAATCCCCCTAACACTAAGGGTCAATTTTATCATAGCCAATCAACCTAACCTGCACATCTTTGGACTGTGGGAGGAAACCGGAGCACCCGGAGGAAACCCACGCAAACACAGAGAGAATGTGCAAACTCCACACAGACAGTCACCCGAGGCCAGATTCGAACCCGGGTCCCTGGAGCTGTGAGGCAACAGTGCTAACCACTATGCCACCGTGCTGACCTTATGTGAAAATATTTTGGACAGGAACCTTTTGGCCAACCATGATGAATGTTCTCTATTACTGTTTGTAATACTGTATCTTTTACTGTTTCTTCTGCTATTTGCTTTGATTTTGTGTCTGACACGGGCAGCGCAGCAGTGACCATACTCACATGAACATCCACGTCTTCTTCAGTAGAGCTCACATGACTCATTGTGGGTGCTCGGGATAGTGCATCTGCTAACACTATGTATTTGCCTGGTGTGTAGATCAGTTCAAAGTCATATCTTTGCAGCTTCATCATGCATCATTGAATCCTTGGAGACATCTCATTCAGGTACTTTTTTATGATGGCAACCAGTGGGCTGTGGTCTGTCTCAACTGTGAAGTTGGGAAGTCCATATATGTAGCCATGAAACTTTTCTTGTCCAACTACCAAGCCTAGACATTCCTTTTCAATCTGGGCGTATTGACACTCAGCATCAGTCAAAAAGCTATCAAAAGTCTCATTTTGCTGCTGTGTCCGAGAACGGAAGATGTACCTCTCATAGGTTTCATTCTTTTTGGGAGAACAATGTGTATCAAACTTCTTTAGCACATCGTCTAATTTTTCTCTGTTCTCCTCTGGATTAAATACAAATGTATTAAATACCTCTATCGCCTGTGGGCCTGCAACCATGAGCAGCAACGCTATTTTCCTTGCGTCTGGCTTCGTACCGTACCCGATGGCAGCAATGTAGAGCTCGAATTGTTGTTTAAAAGTCTGCCAATTATAGTCGACATTTCCTGTGAGTTTCAAACGCTCTGGTGGCTTCAAATTCTCCATGTCGCGTTGCACAATATTCAGCAGATCTTACCAATCCTGGTACTATGTTATGTTCATTAATAACAAGTCATTTTTATTAAGAACAGCTAGCTTTTGCTACACACTTTATTGAGCACATGTGGACTAGGTACAGTATCTGTAGAGGCCTCCATCTTGACTGCTGCCTTGTGGGTAGCCTAGTGCATCCTGGGTAGCCCACTCTTATACACATACAGCACCACCTAGTGTACCATTCCAGAATGACAGGTTACTGATCATTACAGTCTCGTCTGCCCGTTCGTGGCCTGTGTGTCCTGTGTGACTTTGAACTCGGGTCTCGTTCTCCTCCTGTGTTTGGTCCCGGTGTAATGGGCGTCCTTGGTTGTTGCGTAGTGCGAGGAGTGAGAAGAAAACCCACCACAAGGCCAGGGCGTGAGTACAAGCGGCAGCAGGCCAAGGCCACAGACAACAGTCAATGGAAGTGCAGGAGAGACGAGAGACCAGCGCTACTGATGGGCCTACAATTATGCCCGTTCTTCCAATCCTTATCTGCGCGCCAAATTAGGTCAGTCCATTGTTTCACTTTTGGCGGGCTTGGTTTAAATGATTACAACCATTTGTTTTAACGACTTTAGGAGTGGTTGTCTCCGGGTCTAATGGCCCCGATGTCCTGGTTGCTTTGTCATGGATAAGAATTAATTGTCCCCATCCCACCTTGATGGCTACTGTGAGCTGTTATCGATTAAACATACAGAAAGCTATTGGCCACGGTTATAGGCCCAGTCTACTTTGATTGGACTCAAGTCAAATAAATGCGTATTCTGTGTTTACTCTGTCTGGCAGGCTCCAAAGAGTCCCTGTTCACAGATACCTGCATTTTAAATATCGTCCCTGAGCCTGCTTGTCTGCAGAGTCTTGCTTTTAAAAATCCTGTCAATTTTGCTGATGAGGTTTACAGAAGCCATTTTGGGTACCCTGCTTTTAAATAACTTGTCCAAAACAGGGTCCCTTGATCTGTAACTCAGGGAGTGCTGGAATTTTGAGGACCCTGTAACTTACACTTCTTGGTGGAATCTAGAACTAGGGAGCATAGTTTCAGGATGAGGGGTCACCCATTTAAGACAGAGATGAGAAGAAATTTCTTCTGAGGGTCATGAATCTCTGGAATTCTCTACCGTAGAGCGCTGTGGGGGCTGAGTCAGTGAATATATTCAAGGTGCAGATAGACAGATATTTGAACTACAGGGGAATCAAGGGTCATGGGGAACAGAAAAGTCGAGTTGAGGCCAAGATTAGATCAGCCAGGACCATATTAAATGGCGGAGCAGGCTCAAGGGCCGAATGTTTATGTTCTTATGTAATGTGGTACAATTTCATCAAAAGCTGGAGCTAAAAAGAAGTCCAGTTTTGCCTAGAAATCCTCCCTCGGTTCTGTACCATCTGTGAATTAGATTGCAATACAGGTCACTGAATCCTCTTGGAGGCTTCAATTACTAAGTTCCAACTCCTTGGCCTAGAAATTGGGTATAGCCCCGCTTGGGGCGTTAGAATTGGCGCTGTGAAAATTTTATAGCCAGACGCAACTTATCGCCACCTCACGCGATATTGGGTTGCAGCGCCCCTAAAGGTGATTGAGGTGCGAGTTCAGGCGTTACATGAAACTCCTAAGGTGCTAACATGCCGGCGCAATCCAATATCGGGGCGGGCGGGCGCAGCGCAGGTGCTCTCATTTACCGATGACCACGAGACTTCCAGGCGCTGGCCAGCACTTAAATGGGTGGGTCAGTCAGCTCCAGCGTCCACACTCTGCGCCTTGTAGGCCTGAAAATCGGAGCAGGCCCTTCTCTGGTGCAAAAAACTTGGAGCAGATGCAGAGGCAGAGAGCAGAGCGCTTCACCGATGAGGCTCTGGAGGAATTGGTGGCCGCAGTGGAGCGCCGGCGAGATGTACTCTACCCCGAAAATGGCAGGAGGCCTAATCATAAGGACTACCGACGAGCTTGGAGGGATGTTTCTCAGAGGGTCAACTCCAGCAGCATGGCGACCAGGAGCCCTGTGCAGTGCAGGAAGAAATTCAACGACCTCACTCGGGTCGTGAGGGTGAGTGGTATTTATGCAAACTTCTGCATCCCTCCATTTGCACCTGACTTTATGGCTACAGGGTGCGCTATGCCCCAATGGCCATCTGTCAGCAAGCACCCATGGCCCTTTTTGGGCACACACATGCACATTTGACTCAGGGCATCATGTAAAGGCTCTTCCACCATGGGGGGCATGAGATGATAACTCAGGGCATCATGTAAGGGCTCTTCCACCATGGGGGGCATGAGATGATAACTCAGGGCATCATGTAACATCACTTCCCGTCCTTACCCCTGCAGGCCAAGCTGGCGAGGAACCGCAAGGACCAGCTTCACAACGGAGGAGGTTGTCCTCAACTGCAGACTCTGACGGATCTCGAGGAGAGAGTCCACCAGATTGTTGGAGGACGCCTTAGTGGTCCTATCACCACTGCAGCTGCCGACCCCATTGTCCACAGCGATGGTAAGGTTCTCACCTTTTACAGCTGTCTCCTTCCACTTGTTTCCCCCGCCAGCATGCTTTCTCACTGTGGACCCATGTCATAGCATTGCCGCACTCTTGCATCCCTTGTTGCCAAGCTGTCCTTTTGCTAAAGCCACTCTTCAACCTCCCTGCTTTCAGATGCTGCATCACCAGCTCGGGAGCCGGCCCCTCAAGATGCCAGTGCCAGTGCCTCCGGAGGCGATGATCAGGAGGAAGCCGAACCATCCGTGCCAGCCTCAGGGGAGCCAACGCATCTGGAGACTGGGGATAGTAGTTCCCTGGAGGGGAGCGGGGGGGCTCTGATGAGGAGCCAGTTGCAGGAACCAGCGGCCTGCAGCAACGCAAGGGGGGTAGGGAAGCTCGGGGGCCGTCTCCCCAGAGGGCGAGGCAGGCCACCATGACTGCTGCACAGAGTGCAGAGGAGGTGCGTAGCCTTGCCGATATGAGCGCCCAGGCCCGGCTCAGGTACACTGAGCTTATGGCTGCAGTGGGGAGGATGCCTGAGTCGATCGACACACTGACAAAGAGTGTGCTGGAGTTTGGGGCAGCAATGGAAAGGTCTGTCCAGGGCTTGTCCGAAGCAGTGGAAAGGACGGTCCAGGGCTTCTCCGAAGCACTGGCACCTGCCACGCAGGTCCTCACTGCTGCCACACAGTCACTTGCTGGCCTCATCCACACGCAAATTGAGGCCACGCGAACACTCACTGCTGCCACCCTAGCTGCATCAGGCAGGATCACCCCGGGCCCCTGCAGCACCACAGCAAGCCATGAATCTGTGGAGCAGTCGATTGTGGCGGATGATCCGGTGCGGCCCCGTCAGAGTGCCAGTGTGTCGGCCGACCACGGTGCAGGTGTCCTCTCTCGGCATGTGAGCATTCCCGATGCCACCGCTGGAACATCAGCAGTGCAGCTGCCACCACCTGCACGGCAGACTGCTTCCAGCCATGCCCAGTTGGAGCAGCCAGCTTCCGGGCCCTCCAAGCCCAGAGGTCGTCCAGGCGGTCCCTCAGGGGCTTCAGCGCTTCCAGACACTCAGCAGGCATCCCCCAGCCTTGACGCAGCCACTGGGGTCCAATTACGGAGGAGCTGCAGGGAGGGAAGGGGCCGACCTCATAAGAGAAGTCAGTCTCCATCAAGGGGTCAACAGTAGAGGGAGGTGCTAAGACGTCTCTTTTTTCGAATTCAAGGCCGTCCATACCTGCTGTGTTTGTTTGTTATGTTTTGGTTAGTCTCGCCGGTTTGCCAGACAGTTATCTGTTAGTTTGTTAGTTATGCTTTCTGTTGCCATTACGTTGTCATGCTGGAAGGAAGCACTTTTTTGAAAATAAAGAAAATGTTTTATTTATAATGGAGCTGTAGACTATTTACAATCATGGTGGCCTTCATAGGCTTACCGCGAACCGAAGGGCGCTGTTCCAATCACACCCAGCATTCCGTCAGAGGGGCCTAGAACCGAGTCCATATGAGCCTCTGATGAACGGCCCTTCCAGTTTCTGGAGCCCTCCCATCTTCCTCCTCCTCCTCCTCCTCCTCCTCCTCGTCCGCCTGCTCTGCTGGACCTTGAGGGTTGGCTGGCATTGGCTGGGTGCGTCGAATGGCTAGGTTGTGGAGCATGCAGCAGACAACGACGATGCACGCCACATGCTCTGGCGAGTACTGTAGGGCGCCCCACGAATGGTCGAGACAACAGAAACGCTGCTTCAGCACACCAATTGTGTGCTCCACAATGTTCCTGGTCGCCTGATGGCTGTTGTTGTAATGCTCTTCTGCCGGGGTGCTGGGCAAACGGAGCGGGGTCATGAGCCATGGGCAGAGTGGATAGCCCTTGTCGCCAAGAAGCCAGCCTCGCGGGTGAGCCAGGGCCTCAAAAAGGTCAGCCACTGAGGTCTGCCACAGGATGAACGCGTCGTGGCTGCTGCCAGGGAATTGTGCGTTGACCGCCATGATTATCTGCCGGTGATCACAGACCAGCTGCACATTGAGGGAGTGGAACCACTTGCGGTTGCGGAACTCCTCAGGATTCTGTAATGGCACCGGCAAAGCCACATGTGTGCAATCAATGGCCCCCTGCACCACGGGGAAGTCCGCAATAGCCGCGAAGCCCTGCGCGCGCTCCCCCTGCTTCTCCAGGGTCACAGGGAAGGTGATTAATTCGCACCTCCTTCTATGGAGGGCAGCTGTCACTTGCCGGATGCAGCAATGCACCACAAATTGTGAAATATTTGCTATGTCCCCAGTTGCTGCCTGAAACGAGCTGCTGGCGAAAAAGCTGAGGGCAACAGTGACTTTGACGGCCACCGACAGAGAGGTCCTGCACCGTAGCCGCGGCTGCAGATCTTCAGCAAGCAGGTGGCACAGCTCAGTCACAACATCCTTACCGAATCTGAGCCTTCGCGGACACTGCTCCTCCGACATGGTAAGGTATGAGACCTGCTGCCTGAAAACCCTGGCAGCGTATGGTCGGATTTGGCGACGTCCATTGCCCCTCCTCCTTCTGGCCAATCCCGGCCCTCTCTCCCTCCGTCTCTGTGCCCTTGCCAGTTGTTCAGCCAGGAGGACGTTCCCCTCCAAAGCAGCACCCATTATTATGTCAGACGAGTAAGACGCAGTAATCTCTCATGATCAAACTGTTCTGGACAGGGCTGAAGGTCCCAAGGCTCCGCTGGCTCAATGAGAAGAACGCTCTCCAACTGAAGGTCTGCAACTCTCTCCAGCAGCGGGCAGGATGGCCAGCCCAAATGGCTGCCGCTTTTATACTAGTGCTGTCCCCTTTAAAGAGTGCCCCCCGAGTCTGAGAAGGACCTGGTAATGTTCCATCCAACTGTCACTAATAGCGCCAGGCGGAACGGAGGGGGGCGCCACTGAATTTCCAGTCCGGGGCGCCAAAAATGCGTTGCACACTGAAATGACGTCATGATCTGCCTGCGCCTGCGAGCGGGCGCAAAGAGTTAGTGCTGGCGCTAAAAGGCTACCCAATATGGCAGGAAGCGCTGGGTTCACTGCGTCCGCCCGAAAATTGGGTAACGCCCCAAATCTCGGGCTCTTTAGGCGCTAATCGCTGGCGCTACCAACCGAATTTCTCCCCCCTTATCTTGCTCCTCTTAAGGTTTTTGTTGTGAACTTTTGAGTATGGGTTCTTAGCTTCTGTAGTCCATCTTCTATGTTATGCAGCCTTCCAGCATTTCTGGTTGCAATTCATATTCAGTTCCCACAGAAGCCTGTGGGCTATTTTAGCCTAAGCCAGTCGTTGGGAAATTGATGGGATCGGTTACAAACCGCCTGATTTTACTATCCATTAAAGTCAGCAGAGAGTAATATTGATTGGGGTATAAAACTGGTGCTCTGCCCAATCCCATCAGTTTCCCAACGAGTGGCTTAGGCTAGTTAGGTTAAAATTGCCCCAAGGTCTCCTTAAACTGACCCACCCTTTGACTTAATCTCAGTCCTTCTTAGGCTTATATTCGCTAGAGTTTAGAAGAATGAGAGGGGATCTCATTGAAACTTATAAAATTCTAACAGGACTAGACAGACTAGATGCAGGAAGGCTGTTCCCGATGGCGGGGGAGTCCAGAACCAGGGGTCACAGGCTAAGGATAAGGGGTAAGCCATTTAGGACTGAGATGAGGAGGAATTTCTTCACCCAGAGAGTGGTGAACCTGTGGAATTCTCTACCACAGAAGACAGTTGAGGCCAATTCATTAAATATATTCAAGAAGGAGTTAGATATATTTCTTAAGGCTAAGGGGATCAAGGTATATGGGGAGAAAGCAGGGACAGGGTACTGAATTTGGATGATCAGCCATGATCGCAATGAATGGCGGAGCAGGCTCAAGGGGCCGAATGGCCTACTCCTGCTCCTATCTTCTATGGGGGAAAAATTCAGTTGGTTTGCATCTCCCATTAGCGCCTTAAGAGGGCGCAAATGGGGCGCAAAGCAACTAGTGCCCGGGCGAGGCGATATCTGCGCCTCTCGCGGAATTGACCGGACATTTTGCGGCGGCGCTAAACAATACCGCCCGATCTCCTGCGCATGAAGATCTAGACATCATTCGAGTGTGCAACGCCCTTGGGGCGCCCCAGAATGGAAATTGAGTGGCGCCCCCTCCTTTCTGCCTGGCGCTACCAACGACAGGTAGACTGGAACGCTAACCAGTCGCTGTGGGGCTGGGGGGCAATTTAAAGGGGGCCTCTTCCTGGCTTTTTCTGTGGTAGACATTTTTGCACCACTCATTCTGAGAGAGAGAGAGAGAGAGAGAAAGATTTTGAGAGAGAGAAAGAGAGAGTGTGAGACTTCTAAATTGAGTCAACGCTGTCTAAAATAGTTGTGGCTCCTGACCATAACTTTGCAGGTACTTTGGTTTTTGACCTTCATTACTTTGATGGCCAAGATACTGTGGGGGCTGCAATGAATGGGGGCATCGTCCTGCGCCATCAGATTCGGAGGGCACAGAGAGAGAGTGGCAATCATGGCCAAATGGAGGAGGGCCAACAGGCCTCTGTACTGGAGACCGTACCCTCTCAGGGACTTTCGCCAACAATTCTCCTACATTAATATGTCTGAGGAGCAGTGTTTGCGAAGGCTGCGCTTCAGCAAGGAGGTGGTCACTGAGCTCTGCCACCTGCTGCAGCCAGATCTGCAGCCTCAACTGAGGAGCAGGACTTCTCTGTCGGTGGCAGTGAAGATAACAGTGGCTCTGAACTTTTATGCCACCGGCTCATTTCAATCAGCTACTAGGGACATCGCCAATATCTCCCAGTGCGCGGTCCATTGCTGCATCCATCAGGTCACAAATGCCCTCTATAAAAGGAGACGAGAGTACATCTCTTTCCCCATGACCCCGGACAAGCAGCATGAACGCGCAATGGGCTTTGCTAGGATAGCAGGCTTCCCCATGGTGCAGGGCACCATTGACTTCACGCATGTGGCTTTGCGTGCACCGCATGAGAATGCCGAGGATTTCCGCAACAGAAAGGGCTTCCATTCCGTAAACGTTCAGATGGTCTTTGACCACACAGACAGCTGATACTCGCTGTCAATGCCCACTATCCTGGCAGCAGCCACAATGCATTCATCCAGCATCAGACTACTGTGGCCGAACTTTTCCAGGCACTGCATCGCCCAGGTGGTTGGCTTCTCGGGGGCAAGGGATATCCACGGTGCACCTGGCTGATGAAACCGTTCCGTACGCCCAACACCCCTGCTGAGCTGCGGTACAACGAGAGCCATCAAGCTACCAGGAACATCGTTGAGCACACAATCGGTGTGCTCAAGCAACGGTTCCGCTGTCTGGACCATTCTGGAGGAGCCCTTCAGTACTCGCCTGAGCGAGTCTCCCACTTCATTGTTGTTTGCTGCATGCTGCATAACCTGGCAATCCTCAGGACCTAGCCAATGCCACCAGGCATTGGAGCACCACCAGAGGAGGAGGAGGAAGATGATGATCAGCAGCACCAAGGCGGAAGGGAGGCACACAATGTCAAAACTGGAAGGGCCATCCGTCAACGGCTGATAGCAAGCCGCTTCTAGGCCCCTGCTGAGGAAATGGCTTCTGCCATTGAGAACAACATGAATGAAACCAACCCGCAACCCCCAAGCCGGCCAAGGCAACAATGATTGCAAAGACCAAACATGTACGTTTTGAATACAAAAACTTTTTTATTTTACAAACTCTGTGTGTTTCATTTCCGCATGACAAACTAATAGAAAGAAACACCCAAAAAAAGTCATTAACATAACTGGCTCTCACAACATGGAGATAATGTCCAAAACACTAAAAAAAATTTGACCACGAGCCTCGGCCTTTAATAAAAAAATGAACAACATTTTGTCACACCTCCTACTTTTTGCCCTTAGAGGGTGATCTCCTTCCCTTGTGCATTTCCTCCCTTCCCGCCCTACAACTCCTCTGTAATGGGACCCCAGTGGCTGCAGCAAGGCTGGTGGAAGGCTGCTGATTGTCACAACCCGAGACTGCAGATGCCGCTGAACGATGGCCTCGACCAGCTCTGGGCCTGGAGGGCCCGGCTGCAGACTGCACCAACTCTACATGGGCAGCAGCAGTCTGTCCTACAGGCAGTGGCAAGTGCAGTGGAGAAGTGACAGTGGTGGCAGCAGGAATGCTGTCACCTTGAGAGAGGACAGCAACTCCATGCTCAACCGACACACTGGCACTCCCACGGGGCAGCACTTCAGCATCTGGAGCAATCTGCTGGAGCACAGATTGCTGGCCTGCTGCGGTGCGGTGAAAGCCCTGGGGAAATGTATCCGAACCAGCGAGGATGGCAGCAGTCAGTGCTCGCGTGGCCTCAATCTGAGTCTGCATGATAACAGAGATGGGCTCATGGCAGCCAGTGACTGAATTGCAGCACTAAGCATTTGCGTGGCATCCGCCTGTGCTACTGCGAAGTGCGCCACACTCCTTGCCGGTGATTCAATGCATTCGGGCACCCATTCCACTGCACCCATGAGCTCAGTGTGCCTGTGCATCGCCTGGGTGTTCATTTAAGTGAGAAGCTGCTCCTCCTCTGCGTCCAGTGCAGTAGGACTCGCTGGCATACTCTCCCTCCGGGGAGAAGCCCCCCCGAGCTTCCCTAACCCCATCACGTTGCTGCAGCCCGCTGGGTCCTGGAGCTTTACCCTCATCAGACCCTTCCCACTTGCTCCCCTCCAGGGAAGGCGTGTTCCCAGTGTGGGCATGGGCTTCCTCGGGAGAGGGTGGCGCTGATGCTCCGGCTTCATCTTCCTCCTCGCCTTCAGCTTCACCCCCACTGGCAGCTTGAGGGCCCGTCTCCTCAGCTGGTGAATCACCATCTGAAAGCAGGGAGGTACAAGAGTGGCTTTAGCGTGAGGACAGGGTGGCAGTAAGGGAGGAATGAGTGCAGCGATTTAGTAAGTTGGATTGAAAGTGTCAAAGACTGGTGTAGTGAGGAACAAGTGGAAGGAGAGAGGACAAAAAGGTGATGACCTTACCATTGCTGTCCAGAACGGGGTCAGTGTCTCCAGTGGCTTGCCAGAAACCTCTGGATGCGCACCCGAAGATTGCTGAGGGGATGCAGCTGAGGCCGCCCACCATCCGTCCGTTGCTGCTGTCTCCTATTATGATGAGCTAGCTTGGCCTGCAAAAAAAAGGCAGGTTCAGAGTAAATATACAGCCATGGTCTTGCCTGATATGCCTCCATAGTTGAATAGCCCTTACTTTATGCAGCCACGGTCTTGCCTGATGTGCCTCCCATAGTTGAATAGCCCTTACTGTATGCAAAGTGTGGAATGTGCGTGTTTGTTTGATGAAAGGGCCATAGGACTTGGGTGTGTTGGGCATTGGGGCTTTAAGAACCTCTGCCCATGGAGTGAGGTTGAGATGGAGGGATAAAGAGGTTTTGAAAAGAAGCCACTCACCCTGACGACCCGAGTGAGGTCGTTGAAATTTTTTCTACGTTGGATATGGGTCCTGGGCACCATGCTCCTTGAGGAGATGCTCTGAGCCACCTCCCTCCACGCTCTTCTGTACTTGCATGGCAAAGGCCTCCTGCCACTCTCTGGGTACAGTGTAGATCTTCTGCGTGCCACCACGCCAACCAGAGCCTCCAAGGCCCGCTCGCTGAAGCGTTGTGCTCGCTCCCTAGCCCTCTCCATAGTCCTTGCCTGCATGATTTAGCCACAGGTCTGTCCAGGCCGAGTTTCAAGGCTCCAATGAGCAAGGTGTGGCTGCAGAGCAAGATCGACCCTCCCCTTTAAGAACTGTCCGGCACCAGTGTGTCTGTATTCAATCGGTAACTGACAACACCTGCGCTGCGCCCGCGCTCTGAGGTAACGCCTCGCTCCTCGGCCTGTAGGGGGTTTCTCTTGCTTGTTCTGGTCTCCTGCCAGGCTTCTTGCAACAATTACCCGTGAGTGGTTCGGCCCACTCGCCCCTACGGTTCTCGACCTTGGATTTAGGTGCAGGGAGCTGTAGTGCAGAAAGACTCAATAGACCAGGTCGAATAGCACGAAATGGATGCCTTTATTGAACAGTTTGCAGCATTATAAAATACATGTCATATGCACAGATTAAAGCAACTACAAGCATGCACACATCTATAAACTTAACTCAATAGAAATGGGGAACACACGGCACATCGTAAAAGGGGTAACACATTACAACTACCCTTAACCCCCTCCCCTAGACGTAACTAAGTTTCAATTTGAGGAACTCGGGATCATGCTCACCACTTTAAGAATTGCGAAAAGGGGTTTGCAGCCTTTCGACACAGCTTTCTGTCGTCACGTGGGTTTGGAAAGTTCTGGCGCAGCTTGTTTTCCTCTTGGTTCTCCTGCGATGTAGGCAGCCGGTACAGCCTTGGTGAGCGCTCGCCACGGATGAATCCGTTACCGGCGTGATTTTAAGAACTGGATGCACATGGGTGAATCCGTTACCGATGTGATGTTGAGACACTGGAGTGCCGGGCCCTGAGTGTCTTCTTCTCCGGCCTGGGTCGTTGATCTCCCGATGGTCTTCCCCAGGGCGGGACGCTGGTCCCAAAAAGCTTTCTTTATACAGTCATAATTGTCCTTCTGATTTGAAGCAGAGCTGGAGTACAGGGTGTCTTCTTCTTCGGTCTGGGTCGTCGATGATCTCCCGACAAAAGTACCCGGGCCACCCTCGTCGTCTTCTCGTCGTGGCCGGGCCTTGACTGCCCGAGCACCGAACACGGTCCGAACCGAAGTGCTGCTTGGTTCCGATGGAGTCTGTCCCGAAGCGTACCGATGGAGAACTCACTGATGGACTTTACTCAATCCACAGTTATACTTTTTGGAACCATTCTTATCTCCCGCCAAATCATAGTCCTGTCTTTGTAATAATTTTGGCGGGCAGAACTCTCTGCAGGGGTGTTTTGTCTTCATAACGGGAGTCGGTGATAGCTTAACTGGCCTTCCTGGGCCGATAATGTCTTTGCTTTGTTACCGTAACTCGGTTTGTATATTGATGGGCTATCACGCTTGCCATTGCCAATGGTAGAAGAAGCGAGGACAGTAGACCCAGTAGAGTTGTTCCACTCATCAATAGTGGAGTGTTTGCCGATCACGAACTCAATGATCGAAAATGAGACAAGGAATGACCCGACTCTTTCACGAGTCTATGACTTAACGGTGGAGGGATGGCCAGCGCAGTGCGAACCAACACTGCAAGCATTCGCACAGAGGAAAGAACAACTGTCTGTGTGTCGAGGAACCCTGATGTGTGGGTCTAGAGTGGTGATTCCGCCCAAACTCCAAAAGAAAATACTCAAGGAGCTGCACGAAGGACACCTGGGGGGCGTAAAGATGAAGAACCTAGCTAGGGCGTTTGTGTGGTGGCCAGGCATCGATGGGGACATAGAGGAGATAACGAAGAATTGCCTAGGATGTCAGAGGGTTCAGAACGCGCCACCACAGGCTCCTCTGCACCCATGGGAGTGGCCCTCATCTCCCTGGCAAAGAGTACACATCGACTTTGCGGGCCCTTTCATGGACTCGATGTTCTTAATAGCGGTAGATGCCCACTCCAAGTGGCCGGAAGTAATTAAGATGACCACCACCACGACGGAAAAAACCATTACGGTGCTAAGGACAATGTTTGCGCGGAATGGTCTGCCAGAACAGGTCTGTTCCGATAATGGGCCGCAATTTGTGTCTGAGGAATTTAAGAAATTTCTAAAAAGCAATGGGGTTAAACATTACACATCAGCCCCATACCATCCCGCCTCCAATGGACTGGCTGAAAGATTTGTCCAGACCTTCAAGAAGGCCATAAAGGCCATGAGTAATGAAGACATAAGTTTACAGCATAAGGTGGATAGCTTTTTGTTGGCCTATCGAAATGCAACACATGCGGTCACGAATCAAACTCCCGCAATGATGTTTTGCAATAGACGCCTAAGATGCCGGCTGGATTTGCTCAAACCAAACGTAAGAAGGGACGTAGAGAACCGGCAATTCCAGGGCATGAATGAAAGGGCCACCAGATCTTTCCAGATGGGGCAACAAGTTTTGGCCCAGGACTACCGTACGGAGAAATGGCAGCCTGGAACTATTAAAAAAAGGCTAGGACCGTTGATGTACACGGTGGACATTGGGGACAAGGTAATAAGGCGCCTGTTGACCAGATCACAGGGTCCGCCACAAATGAGCAGCCGACTTCACCACCTTACCCGAGTAATGTTGAAACTGAAGTACCCAGAACACCTACTTCTGATCTAGTAATACTAGAATCAGATAAACCTGACACTGTTGTTCCAGCTGAATCGACTTTTCCAGAGACACCTACTGGACCGCTGGGAATGACGACACCACTGCGGCGTTATCCGGACAGAATCCGGAAACCTCCACAGAGACTGAACCTGTAAACTGTTTCCACTAAGAGTATGTTGCAACTGTTCCTACGGAGACTGAATCTGTGATCTGTTTTGACATGAAGTTATATATGTTATTATGTTATGTTAAACATGAAGTTATATGACGTTGACTCCATCGAGAGTATATCTGTAAATTGTTATATGACGTTGACTCCATCGAGAGTATATCCGCAAACTGTCTATATAAGTTGAAGATTGTATGTTTAACGGGATTCTGTAAGTAATAAGCTAGAAAGGGAGGAGTGTTGTGTATGTAACCGTTTACCTTTAAGGGAACTATAGAATGTAACCGTTCGCCTTTAAGAGCACTACTTTAGGGTGGCACTATTTATTGGCTCATGTATACTGTAATACCGATAGTGACCACACCAGTATATAAGGGTTGGAATACGTTAACTAGGGCAGAAATCGCCCAGACCTCTGAATAGTAAAGACCTGTTTTGTTTGTACTTCTAAAGTCTCTGAAGTTATTTACTGCACAACCTACAGACTTTACAGAGACAACAGAAACGCTGCTTCAGCACACCAATTGTGTGCTCCACAATGTTCCTGGTCGCCTGATGGCTGTTGTTGTAATGCTCTTCTGCCGGGGTGCTGGGCAAACGGAGCGGGGTCATGAGCCATGGGCAGAGTGGATAGCCCTTGTCGCCAAGAAGCCAGCCTCGTGGGTGAGCCAGGGCCTCAAAAAGGTCAGCCACTGAGGTCTGCCACAGGATGAACGCGTCGTGGCTGCTGCCAGGGAATTGTGCGTTGACCGCCATGATTATCTGCCGGTGATCACAGACCAGCTGCACATTGAGGGAGTGGAACCACTTGCGGTTGCGGAACTCCTCAGGATTCTGTAATGGCACCCGCAAAGCCACGTGTGTGCAATCAATGGCCCCCTGCACCATGGGGAAGTCCGCAATAGCCGCGAAGCCCTGCGCACGCTCCCCCTGCTTCTCCAGGGTCACAGGGAAGGTGATTAATTCGCACCTCCTTCTATGGAGGGCAGCTGTCACTTGCCGGATGCAGCAATGCACCGCAAATTGTGAAATATTTGCTATGTCCCCAGTTGCTGCCTGAAACGAGCTGCTGGCGAAAAAGCTGAGGGCAACAGTGACTTTGACGGCCACCGACAGAGAGGTCCTGCACCGTAGCCGCGGCTGCAGATCTTCAGCAAGCAGGTGGCACAGCTCAGTCACAACATCCTTACCGAATCTGAGCCTTCGCGGACACTGCTCCTCCGACATGGTAAGGTATGAGACCTGCTGCCTGAAAACCCTGGCAGCGTATGGTCGGATTTGGCGACGTCCATTGCCCCTCCTCCTTCTGGCCAATCCCGGCCCTCTCTCCCTCCGTCTCTGTGCCCTTGCCAGTTGTTCAGCCAGGAGGACGTTCCCCTCCAAAGCAGCACCCATTATTATGTCAGACGAGTAAGACGCAGTAATCTCTCATGATCAAACTGTTCTGGACAGGGCTGAAGGTCCCAAGGCTCCGCTGGCTCAATGAGAAGAACGCTCTCCAACTGAAGGTCTGCAACTCTCTCCAGCAGCGGGCAGGATGGCCAGCCCAAATGGCTGCCGCTTTTATACTAGTGCTGTCCCCTTTAAAGAGTGCCCCCCGAGTCTGAGAAGGACCTGGTAATGTTCCATCCAACTGTCACTAATAGCGCCAGGCGGAACGGAGGGGGGCGCCACTGAATTTCCAGTCCGGGGCGCCAAAAATGCGTTGCACACTGAAATGACGTCATGATCTGCCTGCGCCTGCGAGCGGGCGCAAAGAGTTAGTGCTGGCGCTAAAAGGCTACCCAATATGGCAGGAAGCGCTGGGTTCACTGCGTCCGCCCGAAAATTGGGTAACGCCCCAAATCTCGGGCTCTTTAGGCGCTA